>NC_136068.1:1432042593-1433411343 GCF_964261635.1 Lissotriton helveticus
TTCGATGGACACATTAATTTCGATCGTATTGTGTTTAGTGCAAAGCGCAGATTGTTCCCCTGGGCTCGTCTTTTGGTTAAATGGTCTTTTAGTATAAATTTGGAATCTGTCATCACTCCTAGATATGTGTATATGCTGACCTCCTCTATGCTGTTCTCTGCTGCATACCATTTATGTTTTTTGTTATGGCGGCTGGTATTTGCAGAGAAACAGATGACCTTTGTTTTAATGTAATTTAGCAATAATATAAGCGCCTCTGTGTATTCCAGCAGTTTTGTTATCAAATGCTGTAGGCCAATTGGGGTCTGGCTGCATAGAACGATATCATCAGCATATTGTAGACTTCTAACTTGGTTGTTAGCTAGCTTAGGAGGGTCACTTTAGACTTCTGTCAGCGATCTAGATCTGCTGTGAAGATGTTAAATAAGCTGGGGCTAATACGCACCCTTGTTTTAAGCCTCTACACGTTGGGATCGTCGCTGAGGTTTTCTCTCTATTTCCTAGCTGTACCTGTACCCAAATAGCTGAGTACAAACGTACTATGGCTCTTATTAACTTTGGCCGGATGCCCCATTTTTCCATCTTCTGCCATGAACACTCTCTAGGTACCATGTTGAACGCCGCTTTTAAGTCCACGAAACAGATGGACAGTTTGGTAGATTTTTTATGCACTTTTTCAGCAAGAAGATTCAAGGCCAAGAGGTTACTAATTGTGCTTGTGCCTGGTCTAAAGCCTGTTTAGGGGACTGGAAGGATCTTCCTGGAATTGACCCATTCTTCGAGATCTACAAGAAGATTCGAGGCATACAATTTGGTTTATACATGTATGAGCGTGATCAATCAGGCAAATTTTCTACAGGCTCTCTTTTCGGTTGATACAGAGCTTGGTGGCATTTGTCCACTGATGCTTGTTTGTCAGGCATGTTCAGATGTGCTATCCAATTGGCCGCAGGAATGTTAGCGTAATTTGGTGTCAAAAAGAGCCGTTTGGTATGCTGTTTATTTCTGCCCAGAACTTCTTGTTATTGTTTTATTTGCTTGTTTGCAACAGCTTAAACCAGATACATGTTTGGTGTAATTTATTTTCCTTTTTGTATTGACGCCTTAACAGGTTGATTTGAAGATTCATGTTTTCGCCTGTTGTTGGTGCGTTTCTCCAAAGTCTTCTCATCTCCCTTTGGAGCATCCTTTTTTTCCTTTTTAACGAGTTGGTGAAACCGGGTATTTCTTTCCTGGTTCTGGTTTCATGATGCAGATGGTATTAGGAGAATTTAGAGTTGAGCGTCGTTATCCTGTTTTCCCAAATGTGCTATGATGTCTGGAGGTTGCCATAAACTTTGTTATATAATTCATTAGTTCAGGTGCGTTTTTGCTTTTCCATGCTAGCCTTTTTAAGTTGTGGGGGCTTGGGTCTTCCAGCAGGTAATTACTTGCTGCTGTTCTTAGGGGATAAATGAGAAGTTCAATAAGCTGGGGACTATGGTCACTCTCTAATCGAGGGTTGATTTGATAGCTGGTAGTCTTTTGAAATAGCTCTGTATCAACTATTGTGTAATCTAGAAAGGAAATAGCATGCTTCGATATTCTTGGGCCACTTGTTGGTCTTGTGGTAGACAGCAATTTAGTGTGATCATCCCTATATCGGATAGTAATGAAACACAATATCTACCATGATGATCAATTCTAGGATGGTTGGTGATTGCTAAGGGAATGTTGTTCCCATTACATTTGAGTTGCTGTTTACCTTGAAATGTGCTGGATTGTAGTAAGAACATATTGAAGTCACCCAACACCAAAATGCCGGCTTGCGGATAAGTGAATTGCAATGATTTTAGCAGGGCTATTAAGGACCCAATTTTCTCTGTTTTTTCCTTCAATGCATGATGGACATACACGTTGCAAATTAATAATGAGTTTTTCTGGTATTTGCGTAGAGATTCTCTATTAGTGTCTTGCGGTAGGGAAATTTTAGTACATTGGATCCAAGTTTGACCTAGATCAATTGTTTCAAATTTCCACCATAAATCAGTGGCAAGGTAAGTTGATAGACCACCGGATGCTCTGCCTGAATTTTTCCTCTTGGTTGCTTTTAGGTGAAACTCTTTGAAGCGGGTGATCTGCATTGGTATAGTAGCCCAAGTCTCCTGGAATAACAAGATATAAAATTCTTGGAGGAAGGATGTAAGGTCAACCTCTTCCGTCTTGCTGCCAAAGTCATTATTATTCCAAGAGCAGAGCTTTAGTTGACTTTTTCCCCGGAGGGTGAGATCACTTACTCATGCCTCTCTCTGGACTGGACTGCAAGATGCACACTGCCAGGGGACTCTGTTGTGCACAAGAAGGATTACCGTGATTGGAAAGGACCGAGTGCCCTTTCTGAATAGTGGCAGGCCTGGGCTGACTACCTGCTGAAGTGTGGCACCCTTAAATAGGCTCCTCAAGGGCCAGCTGCCTGGCCCCCTGTTCTCTCGGAGATCTCAGGGACATCAAAGACCTTCTACGAGTGTCCCACACCATCTACCAGTGACATCTGGAGAGGAGTGACCTGTTAAGTGCCTACATTGTCTGCTGAATTCCAGCATACAGCGCGGCATGAGCTTGGAACTAAGAATTATGCCTGGAGACTGGAGTGACTAGTGTGGAGTCTCTGAAATCCTGCCCGCATCTAAGGCGAGTTGCCCCTATCCTTCAGGGACCTCAGCATGCATAAGGGTCTTGTTGGTGGTGAGCTGATTCACTAGTAGCGGGATCCAAAGTAGCCCGTTTCTTCGATCGTGCTGCATACCTCTCATGCGACTTGCTGACTGCATGTTCATTGCGTACGGTATCTGATTCACAGGTTGTGCCCCATGGAGGTGGGGACATACCCGTAACAGTGTCTCATTCTACCTCATGAGATATTGCTAAACTTGCATCTATGTGTGTGACCAGAAATGTCTGGTGCAACTGACATCAATGTGCACTGGACAGAGTGCCTCATTTCCATGGAGTTACGGAATTTGGAACTCTTTGTTGTTTGACCTGTCGTGTCCGGTGCAACCCATCTTGTCATGCACCAGACCTTGTGCCCAGATTTCCTGGGTACGACCCTGATCAATATGTACCAGACGGGGTGCCTCCACAAGCTGAGAGGTTCCCCCTGTGCTATTCCCCACTCATCAATTGTTCTCTTTCTGGCCCCATCACGGAGGACCAACTACCCTGTCCCCACTTGGCCCCTCCCAACGACTTCTTGATACCACGTAGGCGTAAGAGTGGTTGACTAGACTGGTGGGAAGCTTCCAAGAAAATTTGGCAGCAGGCCAAGAGACTGCTGGCACCCCTGTGCTTCGCAGAACTGGGCAGATGCTGGAAGGCTCTGATCAACCCCTGTTTGTAACTGATTATTGCTGTCAGCCCGCTTCTGCTTTGCAACTAGTTGGCGAACTTCCTGAGTGGCGCCAAACCCCCCTTATTTACATATGCCTCTAATTTATTCTTGCTACCTATCTCCACCTGTTTTCGGCAGACCCAGACTAAGTGTGACCTTGGACGCATATGACCTAGTATCCAGAGGAAGGGCTTGTGATCTTCCATCCAGGGGATATAGGACAGTGTGGGTGAATTGGAGGGTGGAGGGTGACTTGGAGCTACAGGGTCTGCAGCCTGTTAATCATTGAACTACTGGGTATCAGTTGCACCGCATTAGGGTGTTGTGTGCGTATGTGTGCAAGAGTGTAACATACGGACTGGGCTGTTACCTGTTGCACTGTGTAGAGGTGCACAGTCTTACTTTTGAAAGCTTGTGAGTGCAGTTGGGAGTTAGGAAACTGCCTGATGTTGACCCAGCTGTCTTAAGACCACTCCTGAAGCACCCATAGCCTGGCTGAGAAGGGCAAAAGGAGAATTAAAGGAGGGTTCTAGGTGTGTTGCCAATGCCAAAATTTGAGAAGGCAAGGCCGACAAATTGGTGTTATATTCTATAAATCTCTCTACTAATTTAAGACATCTCAATATAATAACATCACTGGTTTTTTTTGCTAATGGGAAAGTGTCACACATACAACGTTAAAATGTCACACATAAGCACACTAGAAGCTGGGAAATGTAACACATGAGCAATCTGAAAACTTGGCTTCTATGCAACCAGAAAGTGCCGGTTTTCAACAACCACAATATGGAAAAATGTGAGAGAAACACAGTTTACCGCTTCAGTGTTTGCAGGGAAACAACAACTCTTCAAATAGTCCTAAGGTATCTTCAGGGTAATTTGTATTACTGCATAAATATGATACACAAAAAACCCTTGGGGCCTATTTACAAAGGTATTTTGGAGTAAGTAAAATAGTAAAGCTGTGGCACCCTTTTATGTACTCTTAAATTCCTTCATGAATTGGCCCCAAAACACCTACAATTTAAATATTCATGCAGTTTTCACATCCAATTATTCAAATAGAATGTAGTGTGCCCTCTTAGCATTAAAATGAAGATGGACACTGGAGGCCAATTCACAAAGGCATTAAAGAGTATGTAAAATAATACTACTGAACTATTACTTTCTGTAATCATAAATTCTGTGAATTGACCCAGTTGGTTTACGATAAATGCACATGAAAACATGTGATAGTAAAACACATATTTGCAGAGTAAAATATGCACCTCATCACACTCAACAGTGGTAATAAGCGTAATATGGCAGTCTGGTCTGCACATACATACATGGTAGCATAAATCATTGTGTAGTTATAGTTAGGTCAGAAATGTGCATAAGAAGAACATTTTTTGTTTAGCTATTAACTTTGACTCTGTTTGATAAATTGGCATGAATCTTTCTAACAAACAAATGTTCATCCACCTCAGCTTCTTCCTGGAAAGTTTCCCCCCAAGGTGGGTTTAAAAAAGGTTGATTTCCATTGTTAATCTCACATGAAACTTCTGTCATTGGTACAGAAAAAAACAGCATCAAACAGCGTGGAGGCAGCACCAGTTATGCAGTCATAAGTCGAGGCATGAAGTTGTTTTGAAATTATTTTTATTATTCTTCGTGATAGATAATGCAAAAGACAGCCAACGCGTTTCGTTCCTACCCAGGGAACTTCGTCAGGGCAGAAGATAGTGATATATCTAGTTGTAGATTTTCCAATAATTGGAGGAACAAGTAAAAAGTGCACCAATGCAGATCAATAGTAACGGTGATTTGTGTTCCAATGGATATTCGCCACCATAAAGGGGCTCCACAGTTGGGTTTATGAACTGAAGTCCATATTCATTTAAATCCACAATTAGGGAACACCAAGAGCAATATAATATGATGTAATATATCTGTAGTCCAAAGTAAGTCTGTAGTGGGGGTTGACACCATACGTAGGGTGGCCGTGATAAGCCGCTAAATTGTCACGGTCTCGGACCACGGAATCTACGACAGCCTCCCCCGCACCTTGAAGAACGTAAGGCGACTTACGTTCCTCAAGGTGTGGGGGAGGCTAACAAGCAGAAAAATTACTGGCTACTGTCTCATCTGATTGTGCGAGAGACACGACAAGTTGAGTTTCGTCAGCGTAAGATATAACTTGCACCCCAAATCTCTCAGTGATCTCTGCTACTGGCGCCACGTAAAGGTTAAAGAGAGTAGGGCTCAAGCTGGACCCTTGTGGCAACCCCTGTTTCAGCCTGATGTCTTTGGACCGGTATGGCCCCTGAGCTACTTGAAAATTGCGATTATGTAAGAATGACTCCAACCACTTCAAAGCTTTACCTGCCACGCCACCATTTTTTAGACACTGCAGCAAGGTGTGATGTGCTACAGTGTCAAAAGCTGAATGAGGAAGGGTTCTGCACTCTAGTTTTTATTCTATTTAGAACGTTTAAAGCGATAAGTGTGCTGTACCAGATTAGTGCCTGCCCACTGGTAAACTAACAATGTATATGGCCCAGTGCTGTGAATCACTGGGACTCTAGTACACAAATTATAGTATTCCTTTATAACATTTTGTTTATTTCATCATATCATAATGCCAAAAATGTATTGTATTTTCACAATATTCTTCATCAATATCATTTGTAAAACAATGAAATGCTTATCACAATAGCATGAAATTATGCATAACGCAACAGTTTTCAAAACACAGGTTTACAGGAAAAACAAAAAGTAAAAGAAACAACCCAATGCATTTCGGGGCATATTTGCCCCTTCGTCGGGGGTCTGAAAAAAGGGGAAGATACAAACAAGGAGAATATTAATCATACAAGCTAAGCAATGTTGCATCTTTTGAGTCATCAAGATATGTTTATCAACGCTTACCTAAGTCATAAGAAGTAACGTGTACCCTCTGTATACTCTGTGTGAATTTTTTGATCTGTTATCTGTGAAAAACCAAAAGTATGTGGACTTGTCAAGTTTCATATGCAGTGGCGACCTATTTAATATCAAATATCTAAGCAAATTCACGAAAATGATGCTTTACCTGTAAGGACGTATTAGCAGCAATTCTGCATTGTAGGAAACAAGAAATAATAAAGAAAAACAGATTGGCCACATGTATAATGGGAAATGCATGCACGCTTTATTTGAATGAAAGAAACTCTGGAGCTCACCTGCGTGTTATGCTAGTCTCGTTACTGCGTAGCGGAAACCTGAATCAGACAAGCGGCTTGCGTCAGTTCACATAAGCATTTATGTCTTTACGCAAAAAAATAGTGAAAAATCGAGGCTCATTTACCTGCGAGTCTAAAATGTAAGCTTCGATCTCGCTGCCGTTTTCACTCGCAAAAACTAAAAAACGAAAATGTTGAAACTATTAGATTCCCTCCACGTGCTTGAAAAGCGTCAAGGAATAATAATGTAAAATACTCTAAATCAGGGCTTACCGTCCGATGAACTTAATGTTCTTTTCAGAGCAGTATCTCCGTCGCCTTGTTTACTGACCGGAACCTCAGGCGGGTGCACGAGTCCTACCTTACTTTTTAACTCTCAAGTTGATAGAGAGTAGAAATAGCCGACAGACTACCTAGTTGCCTTAATAGTATTCGTCTTTATAACGGAGAAGGTCCTTTGACCGGTCTATTGAACGCGCCTACAAAACAAATGAAAACTTATTGAGCGAGTGAACGAAAACATAACTATTAAAACGTCCTGAATTTTTTTTTTTCTTTTTCTGGAGTAATGTCTGAAACTACATTGCACGTGTATATTGTGCCTTGACCTTGCTGTCCGTGATCATGGCTAATAAAGCATCTTTTAGGGAAAAATTTTTTTTTTCTTTTCCTGAGTGATATCTGAAACTGCAGTGCGCGTGTGCATTATGCCTTGACCTTGATCATTGATACATCAATTTGTACAGATGACAATCTAAATATGAATATTAATAAATAAACTGTCTGTATACAGTTGCCACATAATGTAACATTATTAATGCTGATTTTCAAATATTCTTTTGCCTGCCTATTTACAATCTATATGCACGTCAACATTGCTCCTTATTACCAGTAATGTTGATTTTTCTACATGAACCACAATGCCTATCCGGACAATCCCGTGATCATATTATATGCCCTTTGTTGTGTGGATAAACACTTTATCTAGGGGAATGTGAATAATTTTTCTGTGTGTGTGCCTATGTACATGCAGGCGTTTTCTGACTTGAACTTAAAGGAAACACGACATCTCCATTTTATCATTCAATCCTGAAGGAACCATCGTTTGTAATTTCCGGATCCAGAAAGCTTCTCTTTGCAAAAGTATCTTTGCGTTGCCCATGCCCAGTCTCTGGGGTACTATTTCAATAATTTGAAAACGAAGTTGAGCGATGTTATGGTTTTTCTCGATCCAATGTTGTGTGAGCGGTGATGTCAAGTTTTTATTGCGTATCCGACTCTTATGCTCAGTGAGTCTTAACTTCATTTTTCTGTCGGTTTTACCGATATACAGTAGCCCACATGGGCATTTGATCGAGTAAACAACATGTTCTGAGTCACAATTTGAGGAATGTCTAAGCAAGATTTTCTCTCCAGTCCGGGGGTGTAGTAGAATATTGCCTGTGATCACATTATTGCAGTTCTTACAATTAAAACACCTTGATGTCCCTTTATGGACCAATTCTCGTTGCAATGGAGTTGGTTTATTGAGAAGTTCCTTTAGATTTTGTGCTCTTTTGTATGCGAATAATGGTCGTTCTTCAAATAATGTGCCAAAATCCTTTTCAGCCAATAGAATCTCCCATCTCTTTGAAATTGTCCTTTTTATGTCTCTGGATGCAGTCGAATACTTGGAAACAAAGACCATTCTGGTGCTTGAAGTTTTAGTTTTCCTTTTCAGCAATTCTATTCTTGGCGTTGTTTTTATTTTTTCTAGATGTGCCTCAAGCAATTTTTTTGGATAGCCTCTGTCAAGGTATTTCTGTTTTTGTTCTTGTAGACTTTTGTCACATTGCTCTGAATTGGAAGAAATACGTTTGATCCGCATGAATTGCGATACTGGCAAATTGTTTATCAAACTGGCTGGGTGAAAGCTAGTGTACAATAAAGCCGTATTCTTATCTGTTTCCTTTTTGTGTAGTCTTGTCTGCATGGAATTGTCTTTGATTTCAACAAGAACATCTAAGAATGGTAATGCTGTATTGCTTACATTGTGGGTAAATTGAATTCTCGGATCCACAAGATTCAAACTGTTAATGTTATTGAGGAGTTCAGATTTGGGACGCTTCCAAATTATAAAGATATCATCTATATAGCGTCGGTAGTAAATCAAACCTTGTTGCCAAGTAGGGTCCTCTAAAATGTAGTCCAGCTCAAATTTTGCCATATACACATTTGCGTATATACATGCCCCCGGAAAGCCCATTGCTGTACCCGTCAGTTGATTATAGTACTTGTCTTGCCACACAAAGTAACTATTAAGTAAACAAAATTCCAACAATTGTAGTATCAAAATTTTTTGCTCATTTGACTTATCTGTTCTAAGGAGAGCCCACTCCATGGCTTCTATCCCTTGTTTATGCGGTATGGACGTGTATAACGCCGTGACATCTATGGTACAAAGAGTCCATTCCATGCATCCTGTTGTGTCCATATCTGCAAGACTTCTGAGGAAGTCTGATGTATCCTGTAGATAAGTCGGCCAATTCTGAATAAATGGTTGCATATGTGTATCAATGAAGATACCTAAGTTCTCAAATATCGATGAACAGCCTGATACTATCGGCCTAAAAGGAGGATCGTTGATGTTTTTGTGTATTTTAGGCAAAAAGTAGATTCTTGGTCTCCTTGGGTAAATTTGCCTAAGATAACGCTTTGTGGTATTGTCTATCCACTGTAGTTCTTCTGCCTTATTAAGAATCTCATCCAATACTTGAACAATCATAGGTGTTGGATCTTGTTCAAGCTTAGCATAAGTGTTGGTATCGTTTACATGTTCATCACCTTTTTGTGTGTAAAACACTGAGTCCATTATTACAAGACCTCCTCCCTTGTCCGCCTTCTGTATTGTTATTTCTTTATTCATTGCCAGCCGTTTCAGGGTGCTCTGTTCTGCTCTAGTCAAATTATTCAATTTCCGTTTGTAGTTGATTTTGTTCAAATCTGCTTTTACCAAAACTTCGAAGGTATCCAAGCTTTTATGTGATACTGGTGCCATGAACTGACTTTTAGGTTTGAATGATCTGTCCATCTCGTCAGTTTTTTCCATTGGATTTACCACAGTGAAAAAATACTTCAACCTAAGAACTCTCATGAATTTAAAAAAAGAGATTTCTGTCTCTAACTCATTCGATTGATATGTTCTAACAAATGAAGTACCTTTGTTTAAAAGTTTTTCTTCAAAGTCAGAGAGTGGGTAATTTGAAATATTTATTACGAGTTTTTTGTTTGACTCCGCAATCCCGTTTTTTTCAATTGATCTCTCTCCTTCTCCTTCTCCCTTTCTTTCTCTTTCTCCCTTTCTTTGTCCTTTTCCTCTTCTTGTCTTATTTCTTGTTGTACAAGATACAAATCCGGTGGTTTGTGGGATGCTTGGTCCTTTTCTAAAAAAGAAGTTGATGGCGTGCCAGATGCACTCTCTGTTAGATTGGATGGTTGGGCTATTGGTTGTGATGATTGTGGTACTATCGATTTTCGCGCTGTGTTTAGTTCACTGTCCGATACGACACTCTCTTCTGAAGAGGTTGGCTGTTGCTTCCTACCAGTGAACCTCCTCTTTGCATAAACTTCTGCCCACGTGTATGTTTCATTAAGTTTATAATCGATAGTATCGCGTTTAAACTTTCGCAGTTTGGTTTCTTGTAGCTCCTTTCCATATTTGTCTAACCGTATGTTGATATCTTCCAAGATTCTTTTCCATTGGTCTTCGTCCAGTCTTTCGGATAATTCTCGTTTGGTGTTAAAGATTTCTTCCTCTAGTTCTCGTATGGTTTTAGCAAGTTCTTCAACCAACAATAAGATCAAGTCCAGAGAACATTTATTCAAAATCTCGAACCATTTCTCCATAAATTTTGGATTGCTGTTAAGCCTGTATAACATGGGCCTGATGGCCAATCTTAGCCCTCTAGGAATTCTTCTAACCCGGTGATATTGGATCAGGGTTGTCGCATGTAGGCGTTGGTTCAACTCACGTCTAGTTAGATATTCAAGTTGCTTTAATTTTTGTTCCACTGATCCTCCTTGTGTATCAAAGGTCTTCGCTTCTTTAATTAGTTTATAGATTTGACTTGCCTCATCCGCTGTGTAGGCCTTAGTGTTCGCACGATTATCAGTGATCGAAGCAATTGAGTCAAACGACATTTTGAATGTGGTGCTAGTACCCTTAGGTGGCAGTGGAAGTAAAAGATGAATGAGGAAGGGTTCTGCACTCTAGTTTTTATTCTATTTAGAACGTTTAAAGCGATAAGTGTGCTGTACCAGATTAGTGCCTGCCCACTGGTAAACTTACAATGTATATGGCCCAGTGCTGTGAATCACTGGGACTCTAGTACGCACTACACAAATTATAGTATTCCTTTATAACATTTTGTTTATTTCATCATATCATAATGCCAAAAATTTATTGTATTTTCACAATATTCTTCATCAATATCATTTGTAAAACAATGAAATGCTTATCACAATAGCATGAAATTATGCATAACGCAACAGTTTTCAAAACACAGGTTTACAGGAAAAACAAAAAGTAAAAGAAACAACCCAATGCATTTCGGGGCATATTTGCCCCTTCGTCGGGGGTCTGAAAAAAGGGGAAGATACAAACAAGGAGAATATTAATCATACAAGCTAAGCAATGTTGCATCTTTTGAGTCATCAAGATATGTTTATCAACGCTTACCTAAGTCATAAGAAGTAACGTGTACCCTGTGTATACTCTGTGTGAATATTTTGAGCTGTTATCTGTGAAAAACCAAAAGTATGTGGACTTGTCAAGTTTCATATGCAGTGGCGACCTATTTAATATCAAATATCTAAGCAAATTTTTTGCGTAAAGACATAAATGCTTATGTGAACTGACGCAAGCCGCTTGTCTGATTCAGGTTTCCGCTACGCAGTAACGAGACTAGCATAACACGCAGGTGAGCTCCAGAGTTTCTTTCATTCAAATAAAGCGTGCATGCATTTCCCATTATACATGTGGCCAATACGTTTTTCTTTATTATTTCTTGTTTCCTACAATGCAGAATTGCTGCTAATACGTCCTTACAGGTAAAGCATCATTTTCGTGAATTTGCTTAGATATTTGATATTAAATAGGTCGCCACTGCATATGAAACTTGACAAGTCCACATACTTTTGGTTTTTCACAGATAACAGCTCAAAATATTCACACAGAGTATACACAGGGTACACGTTACTTCTTATGACTTAGGTAAGCGTTGATAAACATATCTTGATGACTCAAAAGATGCAACATTGCTTAGCTTGTATGATTAATATTCTCCTTGTTTGTATCTTCCCCTTTTTTCAGACCCCCGACGAAGGGGCAAATATGCCCCGAAATGCATTGGGTTGTTTCTTTTACTTTTTGTTTTTCCTGTAAACCTGTGTTTTGAAAACTGTTGCGTTATGCATAATTTCATGCTATTGTGATAAGCATTTCATTGTTTTACAAATGATATTGATGAAGAATATTGTGAAAATACAATAAATTTTTGGCATTATGATATGATGAAATAAACAAAATGTTATAAAGGAATACTATAATTTGTGTAGTGCGTACTAGAGTCCCAGTGATTCACAGCACTGGGCCATACACAGTGTCAAAAGCAGCACTTAAATCTAAAAGAATAAGTGCTGCTGTCTGACCTTCATCTACCAACTTCTGTATGATCTCTGTCGACAGAAGCAGGGCAGATTCAGTAGAATAGGCCCCCCGAAAACCCGATTGGTTGGGGTGAAGCAGTTTGTAAGTCTCAATATGGTCTGTCAGTTGTATATTGACGACTTTCTCCGCGATTTCAGCGAAGTAAGGGAGAAGTGAAATCGGACGCAGGTTATCAAGTTGCTCTGCGCTAATATTAGGTTTTTTTTTAAGAGGGAGCACCACAGCCTCTTTCCAAGCTTTCGGAACCATGCCTGAACCAAAGGAAAGTTCTAGCAGATGACGAATGTGGGGTTCTTAGATCTCCATGCTTTTTCTCAGTATTTTCGCAGGCGCAGGATCATTTGGGGAGCCCGATTTAATTTTGGCCGCTATTTTGACTAGAAGATACTGAGGGGGAATGCTAAAGGAAGTAAGATTCTTGGTCCCTTTAAAAAGTATAGGGGCCTCATCTGTACCGCATCCTACTCTGGCCTCCGCCGGAAAGGAGGAGTAGATTTTCTCCACCTTATCCGAGAAAAATTGTGCTACACGATCACAGGATTCCACTGACCCCCTTCACAGGAGTGGCAATACTAGATAAGGAGGATATTTCTTTAAAAACAGAAAACAATTCTTTAACTCAATTATCAGCTCCCTCAATTCTGCCCCTATAGTATGAAGAAAGATGTTTCCTAATTAAGGCATGATAGCCATTGAGCTTAATTTCTGTAGTCCCTCCTATCTGCAGCGGTAAAGCCTTTCCTCCACCGTCTCTCGAGGCGCTTACAAGCCGCTTTTTCCTTCATGAGTTCGGGCCCAAAACCAAGGTGTAGATTTAGTTTGCCTCAGGGGTCCTTTATTTGACCAGGGGGCCGTGCTATCTAATGCCTGCGTAATGCATCTGTCGAGAGCCTCACACGCCGACTCTATCTCCAGACCATCCGGGGGCCCACCCTGGCCAAGAGCATTATTAAACTTGTCCAAGGAGAAGTCTGCCCATCTCCTACGATTGTTTTTGCCATCCCCCTTGGCCCATACCTTCACCAACTGTGCCTTCATCTTGAAGAAAATCTGAAAGCAATCCGACCACACCACCGGTACTGGGGAATCAATTATCAGCAACTCCCAGTTAGAAAAAATTGGGTCAAGTAGGTGGTCCAGACAGTGAGTAGGCAACTCTGACTTAAGGGTCATTTGCAGCGTGGCAAGCTCATTACGGAGCTCTAGCGCCTCTATATTGGCGGGATCATCAAGTGAAAATTTAAATCCCCCAAGAGTATCAATTTCTCCTACCTTATAGCCGGCTGCACCAAGCAGTCAATCAGACTCGCCGCAAACCTTGTCCCTGAGCCCGGAGGCCTATAAACTAGGAATCCTTTTTGCCAGAACTGAGGACGCTGCTGTGCGATCTGTGTTCAGCCCCCACTAACAAGGTAATTAGATAATCCCTACGTGGATTACTTTCAACCTTTTGTCTGATCAGTACCGATATGAGACCATTCCTTACTTTACAGGATTGTTTTTAGGATATCCGTCTGTCTCCTGCCTGTATTCACTTGCACAGAGAACGCCGCCTGGCGATTTGTACCCCCTCATCTTCCAACCAGGTATTTAGAAATACTCGTGCTTTGAAATGACCCCCACGAGGATTACTTTAAATTATAATCATAGGTTATGCTAACCTAACGATTTTGTATATTGTACAGGACCGTTTGGGGAAACACATCGTCAGTCTGTATATTATCACCGGAATACAACTCTTTGGGATAAGAGGCTGTGTGCCCCACGCCCTCCAAGGTAGATTCTCCCTTGACTATACATCGGCTGAATGAACCATCCTAGACGGTGATTAACCATTCAGCCCCTGCATCCCCTTTATTCCTTACCTGAACGGCATCCCTTTCTGCTCTATCTAGGATCACACCCTGTACAGAGGACGTTCTCTATACTCAAACCATGACCGTCCTGAAGTAGAACCAGATTAACCTGGGACTCCTAGCTTACTTCCTGCCCCTCTTTCAGTGTTAAAAGAGGTAAGTTGGTAGCCAACCACTATGAAACTAAATGCACCTTTCCCTGGTCAACCCCAGCTCGTTCCTTTTTTTTAACGGTCTACCTATCCCCTCCCTGTCAGGGACCCTAAAGCTTGGACTTTTGTCCTACATAGATAGATACCCGTATATGTGTGAATGGCTATGTGAAAAATTGTTGTTTGAACCTGTGAGCACACGCCCCCTTGAGGAACCTTTAAATACCATGAGTGACGTCTACCTATCAGAGTACTGATCCATACATAACACTATCTGCCCGACAGAATAAATGAGCGTTTTTTTAAAACTTTATCCTAATTGTATATAAATTGTGTATTTAGAAACCTGATTCACTATGATCTATTATGAGAAATGTTTATTAATGTTTATTAACTATAACCATGTTGGACAATGTTATATGATCAATATACCTGAATGTGTATCTCTAAATTAAATCCCTTCTCGTCCACAGTGTACCCGTTTTTTGTCTTGCCCCCTCCCACGGCCCTCCTCGCCCTGACGAAGGTGCAGCCTAAATAGGCAGAGCATCGAAACGCGCGTTGGCGTGACTTACTTGGATGGCACCATTGCAGTACAAGCCTCTCCATCTTATTTATTGCACCCTGCCTCCATGTTATAGCTCCAGTCCTAGAGGCTATTAAAAATATCTTTTCCGGGCTCTTATGCATCCACCCTAGGGTCCCTGTATGAATGTGTAAATATTGTGATGTTTGAGGTTATGAATGAGAATATATGTGTTTGGATGCCTGTGGGAGTTAGTGGAATACAAAGAAATGTTTGAGATGTATAAACCCTTATGACGTATTGTACAGTTAAAATTTATTTTGATCAACTACAAATAAAATATATTTATTTTTCCTAGAGAACTGTATGGATCTGTGTTATTCTATGTTTTCTCTGATACGTAAACTTCTGTCACCATTCGTTCGAACATGAGGATTCCTTAGTGGGACCTTAAAATTGACCCTGGCAGGGTTTCCCCCTTTTCTATTCTGCTGTTATTTCCCCTTCTTCCTGCCAGCATCCTAAGAGCCCCCCCGGGGAACCCCCTTCTATTTCGTAATTTCTTCACAGCCCTGTGCTGTGGGGATTTTTGTCTGGGGCTCAGACTGCACAAGCAGCTGTCCTGTGTGCTCACTAGTGTGTATGAATGTATTGGAGTGATTTTGATCCCTATCCTTAGTTTGAAATCTAATAGGGCCCCCCATACTATTCATCCCCAAAATGGACAGCATTAAAACATTTGGATTTACAGATGATGACTTTGCCAGAATGATTGGCACTTCATCTAACGCCAATCCCCAATTTTCTGTCCCTAAGGGACTAGACGGAGAGTGGACTAAGTTACTAAACTTAAGGAAAAAGAGTAAAAGAACGGAACTACACGCCCAATTCATGCTGGATTATTTGAGATCTGGCACCATCCCTATAGGCTTGAGAGTGCGCAATATACCTGGCCTATTTGTGGAAATTAAACAGTTCCTGGAGCGGTGGGCACTCATTTCCAACCGCTGCTCCAGGGACTATATGATGCTTATCGTGGAGACTGCCAGGGAAGTCCTGTCAGCCCTGGATAAGGAAATATCGGAACTTGAAAATAAACTTAAAGACGCCAATGCGGTTGACCTTGGTAAAAATAAGCTTGAGGAAATACATCAGGAGCTTGACTCCTTTACGGAGTACCTATTAAAGAGGAAAACCGACAAACTCCGTAAAGATATTCGAATGTACTCTCAGGAGCGTGCCTATCCATATCTATCCCCTGGATATTACACCACCCAGGAGGACGGCAACTCCAGAGCTCCTGCCCCCGGCTGGGGCAACAAAAGGGTCACCACATTCTCGGACACCACGGATTCAGAGGGGGAAAATCAAGAACAATACAACCCCAATTACGAACAGGGTTACAACAGCAATAGATCAAATCGGACCGGAGGATACGAGCGTGGCAATACCCAGAACCGTTTTTTAGGAAACCGCCGGGGCAACCAACGCCCACCCCCGGGGGCCCAACAGGCGAGGAATTACCGTCCGGGTCGGGGACAACCCCAAATGTATGTCCAAACTCGCAGCCATCAATATTGGAAAACATAAAAGGTATCTCTGTGTTCAATCTTACCAAGAAGGAGGTGGACCCGATGGCCATAGACTTACTGACCCGTGGACTCTCATTTGTACCCGCTGCCAACTTTGACAAGTTTGAGTTCACCAAAGATCTACACCTTTTCTTTAGGAAAATTCGACTTAAAAAGTTCTTTCAGGATAGACCTTATAACACAGACCAAGAGAATAGATCCGGATTGAAACCTCCTTCCTCATTCACCCCTTCTCTCGACATGTTGGGCCCAGAGGTCGACATTTTCGAAAAAGCTGTAACCTCGAAAGTAGAGAAGATGATCAAATATGTCCCCATGCCAGAATCCAATCTCCTCAGAGATGAGGAAGCTATCCTTAAAACACTGAAGAGTGACAGCAATATTTCCATCAAGCCATGCGACAAGGGCGGGGGCATCGTCCTATTTGAGACGTCCAATTACATAGACAAAATGAATGACCTCCTTTGCATCTCCGGGCACTACCAAAAGGTCATTCAAAACCCCGAACCGGCCCTCAAACGAGAGATCCTAAACAGGGTGACCAAAGCTGTGGATCGTAATTGGATCTGCGAAGCAGAGGCAGAATTCCCTACGCCACTAACACCAGGATACCTATCATTTATGGGGTCCCTAAAACACACAAAAACTGTGTGGACCCCCCCTTATGACCCATAGTATCCACCATTGGGTCGGCAACTGAGCCATTGTCTAAATACATAGACAAATTCCTCCAACCGTTGGTCATTGAACTTGAGTCGTATGTCAAAGACACGGGACACTTCATCAGCCTTGTGGAAGGAACCCCTTATTTCGCCAATCGAGAGTTATTGGTAACTCTCGATGTCGAATCTCTTTATTCCAACATCCCCCAGAGAGGAGCGTATGACACCATAGAAAACATCCTGAGCACCAAAACTGACATAACCAACTCTGAGTTCATTCTACAATGCCTCGAATTGGTCCTACAAGAAAATTATTTTGAATTCAACCACTCATTGTTCAAACAGACTTCTGGGGTCAGCATGGGGGCTAGCTGCGCCCCAAGCATAGCCTGCCTATACATGGGAGAGTTTGAACGCATGAACATATTCAACGAAGTGGCTCCCTTTCATGAGAATGTCCGGGGATGGCGTTGATTTATCGACGACATCTTCCTCATCTGGGAGGGGGACCAATTATCCCTGGAGGAATTCATCGCCTGGCTAAATGCTGCTGACCCCAACCTACGTTTCACCAGCCACTATAGTGCTCAGCGGATTGAATTTCTGGACCTATGGGTCGAACACCACGACAACATCTTAAAGGTATCCTTATACACCAAGCCCTCAGCCAGAAACATTCTACTACAATATTCTAGTTTCCACCCTAGGAACCAACGAGACAGCATCCCATACAGTCAGTTTCTCCGCATCAGAAGAAATTGCACGGACATAAGTGATTATCTATCCCAGGCTGACATCTTGAAAGAAAAACTAATACACCGCGGCTACCCCAAAAAACTCATAAAGGAGTCCTTCAAAAGAGCCAGATACGCCAACCGAGATGTGATGTTCACACCTAAGGAACCGGACAAACTGGAACAACTTGTATATGTTACACGTCACACCAACATGAACCACAAAATACGACAGATCGTTAACTCGAGTTGGCATTTACTTAATCTGGATAAGGACCACATTCCCCTCAATCGGCCAATATTCGCTTTTAGAAGGAATAAAAACCTGCAAAATCATCTTGTCAAGGGAAAAACATCGGAAAACCCCACTAGTATGCAAAAAGCTATCACCAACACTGAACCTATCTTTGGCAACCACAGATGCGGCACATGCCAAGCATGCCCGCATGCCATAATAGGAGAGTCAATCAGCACCACTGAGCGAACTATCTCGACAGCCCGAAATAAAAGAATGACCAACTGCAGGACAGCCAATGTGGTTTATATCATCCTCTGTCCATGCAATCTCCCTTATATTGGAGAAACTGGACGAGAATGTCGCCTGCGCATTGGGGAACATAAGTCTAATATCCGAAATAAGAAAACATCTGCCCCCCTAGTTCCCCATTGGCTAGAAAAAGACCACACGGAAAAAGATCTCCGATGGTCCATTCTAGAGAAAATTGTGGCGCAGCCAGGAGTTGACCCAGTTAATCTCCGTAAAAAAAGAGAGGTTTTCTGGATATTTATGTTCAACTCTGTAATCAGGGGCCATAATGAGGAATGTGTCTGGCAAAATGCCCTCTTATGAGGCATTCTCAGCCTATTACTGATCCCTCATGTCCCCCGCTGAACTAATCGTGAAGAAACTGATGTGGTCCAAAATCCTCCAGCAGCTATCACATTGTGATTTCCATCTAAATTGGTTCCTTTTTGCCCGAATTCTCTAATATTAGGAGTTTGTCTCTGGCTCAATTTCTTGAGCGGTCCCCTTAAAATTAAATGGAACGGCTGCCCCATTCCGTTTATCGACATCATCTCTGAAATCTCCTCTATTCACAGATGGCCGCCGTATTTTCCTCTTACTATCACGAGCTCGCGCTTTTTGACCACAGTTGCTTTCCCTTTCCCAAATGGCCGCCATCCCTACCTGCGTACTGCATTAGTCCGTCTGCACTGTCAATACCCGCTGACCCACCTGAGATTCATTTCCAAACTACTTACGCCACATATAAATCAGGACTTGGCGCCTGAGAACATCTGTCATCACGGCACCTTGAGAAGACGCCGCGGCGCGGTCTGCACCCTATCTGCTGGAACCAGGTAATTAGCGTCCACGCATATTGTGTTACCTTGGCGTGGCCCTAACCACCCCCCAGATTTGACTCACTCTAACCTGAGGATATCTTATACCCTACAGGAATACCCCTGACACTCGCCCGCCTCTGACTGCATTCATCAGAACGGAGGACGCCGCACAGCGGTCGGTGTACCCCACCCTCGAATTAGGTAAATCTCTGTGCCAGCGCGCAGCCATGATCACTGTATGATTCTCAATTAATCATTATTTTGACTCTCGCTAACCAGAGGACCGTTTTCAATCTACAGGTCAGCGAGGGACAGGTACCAATTTTGATGTTGACTGATTATAATAGAGCACGCAACCTTGTGGTCAGCGCCCCTCGCTTTTAAATAAGGTAAACAGATTCTCGGCGCTTGGGTGACATCCCAATGTGGCACACTGTGCACCACATGTCCGGTCAGCGCTAACCGAAGGTTGCCTTATGTATTACAGGACCGGCCTGAACCCTTGTCCTCCCCTGTGATTTATTGCCAGAACTGAGGACGCTGCTGTGCGATCTGTGTTCAGCCCCCACTAACAAGGTAATTAGATAATCCCTACGTGGATTACTTTCAACCTTTTGTCTGATCAGTACCGATATGAGACCATTCCTTACTTTACAGGATTGTTTTTGGGATATCCGTCTGTCTCCTGCCTGTATTCACTTGCACAGAGAACGCCGCCTGGCGATTTGTACCCCCTCATCTTCCAACCAGGTATTTAGAAATACTCGTGCTTTGAAATGACCCCCACGAGGATTACTTTAAATTATAATCATAGGTTATGCTAACCTAACGATTTTGTATATTGTACAGGACCGTTTGGGGAAACACATCGTCAGTCTGTATATTATCACCGGAATACAACTCTTTGGGATAAGAGGCTGTGTGCCCCACGCCCTCCAAGGTAGATTCTCCCTTGACTATACATCGGCCGAATGAACCATCCTAGACGGTGATTAACCATTCAGCCCCTGCATCCCCTTTATTCCTTACCTGAACGGCATCCCTTTCTGCTCTAACTAGGATCACACCCTGTACGGAGGACGTTCTTTATACTCAAACCATGACCGTCCTGAAGTAGAACCAGATTAACCTGGGACTCCTAGCTTACTTCCTGCCCCTCTTTCAGTGTTAAAAGAGGTAAGTTGGTACCAACCACTATGAAACTAAATGCACCTTTCCCTGGTCAACCCCAGCTCGTTCCTTTTTTTTAACGGTCTACCTATCCCCTCCCTGTCAGGGACCCTAAAGCTTGGACTTTTGTCCTACATAGATAGATACCCGTATATGTGTGAATGGCTATGTGAAAAATTGTTGTTTGAACCTGTGAGCACACGCCCCCTTGAGGAACCTTTAAATACCATGAGTGACGTCTACCTATCAGAGTACTGATCCATACATAACACTATCTGCCCGACAGAAAAAATGAGCGTTTTTTTAAAACTTTATCCTAATTGTATATAAATTGTGTATTTAGAAACCTGATTCACTATGATCTATTATGAGAAATGTTTATTAATGTTTATTAACTATAACTAACCATGTTGGACAATGTTATATGATCAATATACCTGAATGTGTATCTCTAAATTAAATCCCTTCTCGTCCACAGTGTACCCGTTTTTTGTCTTGCCCCCTCCCACGGCCCTCCTCGCCCTGACGAAGGTGCAGCCTAAATAGGCAGAGCATAGAAACGCGCGTTGGCGTGACTTACTTGGATGGCACCATTTCAGTACAAGCCTCTCCATCTTATTTATTGCACCCTGCCTCCATGTTATAGCTCCAGTCCTAGAGGCTATTAAAAATATATTTTCCGGGCTGTTATGCATCCACCCTATGGTCCCTGTATGAATGTGTAAATATTGTGATGTTTGAGGTTATGAATGAATGAGAATATATGTGTTTGGATGCCTGTGGGAGTTAGTGGAATACAAAGAAATGTTTGAGATGTATAAACCCTTATGACATATTGTACAGTTAAAATTTATTTTGATCAACTACAAATAAAATATATTTATTTTTCCTAAAGAACTGTATGGATCTGTGTTATTCTATGTTTTCTCTGATACGTAAACTTCTGTCACCATTCGTTCGAACATGAGGATTCCTTAGTGGGACTTTAAAATTGACCCTGGCAGGGTTTCCCCCTTTTCTATTCTGCTGTTATTTCCCCTTCTTCCTGCCAGCATCCTAAGACCCCCCCCCGGGGAACCCCCTTCTATTTCGTAGGAATCCTTTTAGGACCTGATTATCGAGTCCAGTGATAGAAAAGAAACCAGCTTCACTGTCCCTGATATCTGCTACCTCCAACGTGCATTGAATTTCATACTTGAAAATTACAGCAATTCCATCTCCCCATCCAGTGGGTCTATCTATCCTATTGATGTCATATCCCAGCGGGAGTGCATCTATCATGTCCGGAGCAGAGTCCTCATTGAGCCATGTCTCTGTCAGAAACAATACATCCAGCTGTCCGTCTATTAGTAGGCCGTGAATTTCCATTTTATGCTTCCCCAGGGACCTGCAATTGATGAGAGACAGTCTCATCATCTGTTCACCTTTCGTAGGCTTTGACTGCTGATCCAAAGAGAAGAGGCAGTAGTTACACCCCCTTCTTCCAGAGTTCAGTGCCATACTGTGCGCGCAGTTATCCCCAGCCCTCGGTCGGAGTTCCAACAGTTGTTTCGAGCTGTAATGTACCTTAGTAAGAGGACCGGCAGGGGTTCTGGCCCCTAGCCCCGTATGGCCGCGGACGGGTGCAGATGGGCTTGTCTTTGGCGCGTCTTCGGTGCGCAGGCGGCGCGCCCACTGCGTGCGGCCGCTGCGCGGCTGCTGAGGCATGGGTATTTTATCCCCGGACACTCCCTCCAACTAGAGCGCTAACCACCGTTAGCGGAAGTGCCTGGCTCTACCTACCCCTGCCCTCCACGCAACGGTACTGGCTACCGCGTCGGACCAGAGCGGGAAGGACAGAACGCCGAGATCAGGCTTCCAGGTAAGTGCAGTCTGCCACAAAGTATTGCCTCAATCATGCCTTTATTTTAAAGGATTCTAAAAGGAACTTGTGCGCTGAACTAGAGTGCACAAGGCGAGTGCAAAGTGAAGTAAAATGTTTTTAAAAAATCAGAGCATATACTTGCAGGGTCAACTATTGCAGCATAATCACAACAGGTCAGGGAGACACTGCCACCGCCCTCCTTCGCCGTAGTGCGGCCACCGAGCCCCGCATTTTTTATCCCCGGAAGCTCCCTCCAACTAGAGCGCTAACCGCCATTAGCGGAAGTGCCTGGCTCTACCTACCCCCGCCCTCCACGCAACGGTCCTGGCTACCGCGTCGGACCATGGCGGGAAGGAGAGAACGCCGAGGTCAGGCTTCCAGATAAGTGCAGTCTGCCACAAAGTATTTCCCTAATCATGCCTTTATTTTAAAGGATTCTAAAAGGAACTTGTGCGCTGAACTAGAGTGCACAAGCCGAGTGCAAAGTGAAGTAAAATGTTTTTTAAAAATCAGAGCATATACTTGCAGGGTCAACTATTGCAGCATAATCACAACAGGTCAGGGGGACACTGCCACCGCCCTCCTTCGCCTTAGTGCAGCCGCCGAGCCCCGCGTATTTTATCCCCGGAACCTCATTCCAACTAGAGCGCTAACCGCCGTTAGCTGAAGTGCCTGGCTCTACCTACCCCGCCCTCCGCGCAACGGTACAGGCTACCACGTCGGACCAGGGTGGAAAGGACAGAACGCAGAGCTCAGGCTTCCAGGTAAGTGCAGTCTGACACAAAGTATTGCCCCAATCCTGCCTTTATTTTAAAGTATTCTAAAAGGAACTTGTGCGCTGAACTAGAGTGCACAAGCTGAGTGCAAAGTGAAGTAAAATGTTTTTAATAACTCTGAGCATATACTTGCAGGGTCAACTATTGCAGCATAATCACAACAGGTCAGGGGGACACTGCCACTGCCCTCCTTGATTGGTTCATTTGATTTACTGTCAGACCCTACTACAGGGCACTGCTTGTGCCCAGGGCTTGTAAGTCAAATGCTACTGGTGAGCTTGCAGCACTTGTTGTGCCACCCACAGAAGCAGCCTGTAGAGTGTGTCTCAGGCCTGCCATTGTAGAGCCTGTGTGCAGTCTGGTACTGCCATGTTGACTGGGCAAGTGGACCCTCTTGCCAGTCCCTAAACCTTTCCTTTTCTGCATATTAGTCACCCCTATGGTAGTCCCAAGAGCAGGGTGCATTGTAGGTAAAAGGTAGGACATGCCCTGATGTGTGGCATGTCCTGATAGTAAATTACAGCCATTTGCGTGTTTCACTGTTGCAAGGCTACCTGTTCCCCATAGGCCAGAATGGACAGTTGATTATAATATCTTATAATCCTAACTAACTCAGGGAACTAGGTAGAAATTTGGGTTTAGTGTGCCTGAATTCAGAATGATAAAATGCATCCTTAAGTGAAGTTGGTTTTAACATTCTGTGTTTGAAAATACCACTTTTAGAAAGTAGGTATTTTCTTGCCTAACTACCTTTGCCTGCCTTTGATAGGTTGTGTATTCCTTGTCTGGGGTTTGAGTGACAGGGGCTGGAGGAGTCCAGGAGACAGGGGGAGTCCGCACAGGGCTGAATAGGCCCATCTGCTTGTAGAGTGGTGGGAGAAGCTGCACCTGGGAACTGAATAGGGATGGTTTGCTAGTATAAATATAGGGACCCAGACCCCAGAACTTTAGATAACTTTTGGGAAACAAGAAGAACCTTTGCTGAGGATAGGAACCAGAGAGAAACTGAAGGAGTAGACTATCTCTAAGCTGAGTGCTGTTTGGGGGATTGGCCTACAGTGGTTGCCTGACTGCCAAAGAAAGGAGAATGGAACTTTGTGCTACTTTCGTTAACTTGTAAAGGATCTCCAAGGGCTTGGAAATTGAGCTTACCTCTTGCTGAAGTCTCAGGGATAACAGACTTCACCAACCAGCTCCCCTGAGTTCTTTTGACGTGCCTGCTGTTGTGCTGGGCCTTCTGAGGGACTGCGAGTCGCAAGGAGCTGGGTGCACGACTCACGACGCCACCGCAGCTGCTGTCTTCGCGTCACTGATTAAGGGTGTTGCAACTGCCGCTATTGCATCGCATCATCGAAGAGCCTTGCAACACCGGAGAAGAGTGTCGCTGTCGCAGCAGACGCTGTCGCATCACCGGAGAAGCGTGTTGCAGGGCCTGTCACGGCTCCGAAGATTTGTTGAGTCACCGCACGGCCGTCGGGTGTGTACGCATCGTTGTCACATCAAGAAGAAGACGCCATTTTGTTTCATTGCACCGGATCTTCATTGCATCACAGCGCTGCGGGTCGCATCGCCACAGAAGCGCAGTAAGAAACCAATGCCTCACCTCCCCATGAGGAGAAGAACCAACGCATCACCGTCGCCTACACAGCAGTAGGGAACCAACGCATCACCTTCCCTGCAACACTTTCCTTGTATAGCGATACGCATTCAAAGGTACATTGAACATTAAGTGTCACATTTACCATCTAAAGAGAACTAAGCTATTTCTGAAAATTTTAAAGTACAGTATTGTGGATTTTTGTTGTTTGTGGTCTTGTGTTAAGACTATATAAAAATACTTGTTTTTATACTACAACTTGTGTGGTGTCTAATTCACTTTCAGCTTTCCTGTCAAGGCGAGAAAACCACACTCTATCTCAAAGAGCTCTTTTAGTGGCGACATTAGTAATGCAACCTGTAAAGCGCTGTGATACCCATGAGTCAAGCAAGCGCTATATAAAACTTTTTAAATAAATAAAATAAAATAGGCCTTCCTACTACTTCAATGGCTTCTTGTCGCAGACTCTCTGGAATGACAATTCTAGAACCTTGTAATATATTGTCTATCACCTCTTTGTGTTTGCTTTGTTTTCCATAAGTTGGCAGGGTATGCCCAGAAGTGGGTCCCTTGCTCACTTTGCCACTGGATTCAAGCTAGCCTGGCTGATGAGGCGGGTGACCCTGAAACAGGTCCCAGGATATTTGTTTCCGTTCCAGGGAGGATCTGGCTTGGCAGTTAAGGCTGGACATTTCTCATAAGGCACAGGGTAAAGACTGATTTGCATATAGCTGGGTCTGAAGTGGGGTGGCAAAGTGAGCTAAAGAACGATGATGGATTCAACCCAGATCTGTGACTGAGGGTATCTGTCTGAAATGTTCCAGCGCTCTGTCCAACATCTCCTTGTGTTTGCTGTTAGCCCTAGGTTGGCAGGGTATACGATGTGGGATCCTTGCTTACTTTGCCACTGGATTCAAGATAGCCTGGTTGATGAGGGGTGTTACCCCGAAACCAGTCCCAGAATGCTCATTTCCGGTCCAGGGAGGTCCTGGCTTGGCAGTTCAGGCTGGACTGTTCCCATGAGGCACAGGGTCAAGACCGATTTGCATATAGCTGGGTCAGAACTGGAGTGGCGAAATGAGCTAAAGACGAATGATGTATTAAACCCAGATCTGTGACTGAGGGTGACTGTCTGAAACGTTCCAGCGCTCCGTCCATCATCTCCTTGTGTTTGCTTTGTTCGCCCTTGGTTGGCAGGGTATACCGATGTGGGACCCTTGCTCACTTTGCCACTGGACTCAAGCTAGCCTGGTTGATGAGGGGTGTTACCCTGGAACCGGTCCCAGAATGCTTGTTTCCGGTCCAGGGAGAGACAGGCTTGGCAGTTCGGGCTGGACTGTTTCCATGAGGCACAGGGTCAAGACTGATTTGCATGTAGCTGGGTTTGAACAGGGGTAGTGAAGTGAGCTAAAGAACAATGATGGATTAAACCCAGGTCTGTGACTGGGGGTGTGTGTATAAAAAAGTTTCAGTGCTCCGTCCATCATCTCCTTGTGCTATATAAGAGAAGCAGTCATTTCAAAATCACTTCCGGAAAGCGAGATGGCACCAGTGTTCCCGCGGTCATCTCCTCCTCCATAGGATTCGCTTTGGTGTACCTGCCTGCCTAGCCAGAACACTGGACTGCCCTTAAATACCTCACAGTTGGGGACCCTGCAGGGCCTTACTAGCCCAGAAACCCATGCACCATCTTAGGTCGGCGCACCAACGCCCACTCATCCTTCTAGCTCCTCTGCAGTTATTGACCCAGCCAGGTTGGAAATATCACCGGCCACAGGGTTGGCGCCTCACCCGCCCATTCATCCTCCATACTCCGTATCCCGAGCACATGACCCAGCCGGGTTGGAATTATCACCGGCTTCCTGACATACGCAACCCACAATGCTACGTTTCAGCCCTGATGAAGTCACGGGGTTACTCCTGCATGTGATTAAACATGTGTGAGCTGGTTGCTTTTGCATTTCCTCATTCATTAAACACACGTGAAAATATTCATCTGGTGTGGATCAAATATCCTATTTTGAACACTAAATCGCATGGAACCATTTCTTGATACTCATTACGTGTACCCTGGACTATGTTTTTGATTTGCATATAGCTGGGTTTGAACAGGGGTAGTGAAGTGAGCTAAAGAACGATGATGGATTAAACCCAGATATGTGACTGGGGGTGAGTGTCTGAAAAGTTTCAGCGCTAAGAGAAGCAGTTATTTCAAAAACATGGTGGAATCATAACCACCTGTGAAATTTCCTGCTGTTGAGCGCAGGGTTTGCTCTGGCACAGTCTGCTTCTCACTTGGACCTGCTCCATTCATACTATCGCTAAGCCCCAGCTGTGTGCTTATAGCAGTGTCGTCGGGCCGATCTGATGTTGTATGGCCTCCTTATCGTCACTGGTGGTGAGTAACTGCTTTGTCACCTGTAGATGGTCATCATCATTTTCAACCTTCTGCATCGTACCTGGCTTTTACTGCCTTTAGTGTTTCTTGGTGCCTGGATGATTCTGTTTTTGATGTTCTTTTGCACCTGGCCAACACTACCTTCTGTGCATTCTCAGTACCTAGTTGTTGCTGCCTTTAGCACAATGTATGATGTCTCTGAGTTATGCTGTGGCACAGTACCTCTTTTCTGCCTTACCAGCAGTTCTGGGCAGACCGACGTAACTCTCTGTCTGGCCTTTGCCTTATTCGAAAGCCTTGTAATGGCTAGAAATGAATTAGTGCTTTGACTCCACATATGCAAACCATTGACTGCTTCACTTCGACAGAGGCTCACGTGAGATGCACAAGCAGTTTATTGGACCTCAGCAAACTCTCAGTGAGAGCACTCTCATTACTTTGGGTTGCAGATCCCATAACTTGTCACCAGTTGTAGCATCCTCCTAAACCTGCATTACACAAGAAATTGGCAGTAGGGAAGAATGCGCAAAACAGTGTAAAATTATATCTTCTCTTTGTATATGTGACTAGCATATGCTCTAAGGTAGAGATACAACCACTACCAAAGGTTTTAACAACAGATAGATAAATATCTACCTAAAATTATAAACACAATTTCTTAACCTGAGCAACTCTAGTAAGTACAAATGTCCATATCAATAACAGCCTTTTCCAAGTTATATAGTTTTCCATATCTTCTTTATGTATTCCAATTCAAATTCTTAGTTCAGTCCAATAACCGGGTACAGGTGATTACGTCGGCGTAAACATGTGTTCAGACGATAACTGAAGACTCTATTTGCCGGTTCAAGCTCGAGAGATTTATTGAGCAATGAGAACCGTTCTTCCTCAACTAGAATGAGATACGCTCTTCCCTAGTTAAGATTCAAACTAAATTGGTCGAAATCCTGGCAGGTTTGAATTTTATATAGAAGATAACAAAATGATAATTATCATCATTAAGGAATTTTATTGATTTGAATCGGAACCTTACTCCTTTATGATACTGTTTCTGAAATATATTACAATTGCCCTGACAAAGTCATTGGACGAGGAGCCAGACGAAACACGTGTTGGCAAAATATGTTATCTATTTGTAACACTGAAGAACCCTTTATGACCTGTACCCGGTGATTGGACTATACTAAGAATTTGAATTGGAATAAATAAAGAAGATACGGAAAACTATATGAATTGGAAAAGACTGTTATTGATATGGACATTTGTACTTACTAAAGTTGCTCAGGTTGAGAAATTGTGTTTATCCTCCCAAACCTGGTTTCATGCAAATGACCATACCACAAACTTTATTGTTCAGAGTGCAACTGTTAACTGTACGCTTTGCATCATTAATTTTTACTAACCACACCCAAACAATTATGTAATTCTCCTTATGGAGTTCATCAGGGACCAGAAGAGCCCACTATAAATATTTACAAGACGCTACAGGAGTGTCATTTTAAATCTGCTTCACTTCATGGGAGCAAACAGCATGGGAAAATGGCTAAGTCCACTTCAGCTACTACCTAACTTCATGCGAGTGAAGGCTTTCTGTTCTTTTCACAAAGCAGGTATTTTTAGTGCAGTGGAGTAGTACACCTATCTGTACTTTTTGAGACTAAATGATGTATTTGAATTTATCTCAAAGCCTTGCAGTCAAAGCTAGGCCGGTTGGCTTTGCCAGTGCTTGTTTTTAGAAACCAGTAGCGCAAGCATCCTTCAGCAACTGACACGTGATCGAGCACAGACCTATCATCTAAAGCAGCGAGAGCGCTTGGGAAACCTGATGCCTTTATAAGTAGGAGCTGCGCCGTGCCAGGAGCTGGAGGCAGAACCTGAAT
This sequence comes from Lissotriton helveticus, assembly GCF_964261635.1. Taxonomy (NCBI): domain Eukaryota; kingdom Metazoa; phylum Chordata; class Amphibia; order Caudata; family Salamandridae; genus Lissotriton; species Lissotriton helveticus. The sequence continues at coordinate 1,432,071,428 of NC_136068.1, forward strand.
GGGCCTGCCCAGCCTAAAACCACACCCTCGTGAAGCTGAGCCGAAAGCCAGCTGCACAGGTCAGGCCGGGGAAGCACAGGGAGCGGCAGAGCGGTGCTCCTCCGGTCCACAGCAGCCCGATCCCCCGACGGCTCCCGAGGGTGACCGGGCACACGCACCCTGCTTTTCGGAGGCTCCTTAGAGGGCGGCGCCGCGTGCCATGGATGCTTTCTGCGGTCCCGGATCCAGATTTTGGGTAAGTAGAACTCTCTCGCGCATATTAGACCGACAAGACGCACAGGATGCGTTTTGTTTTGCTGTAGGGTAGCTGCCGGGCAGCATCTCTGAATTGGAGTAACATATGTAAAGCTCACGTGTGGCAACAGTACGGACATTACAGGGATATATTGCTTCAGAAGTGGGGGTGGTTTAATTACTTTACTGACAGCCTTGGCGCTGGGGATCTTTCAAGGCGGAAAAACGTAGAATGTTGTAATTAAAGATGTTTGAATATCGACAGGAAGACTTAAAAACGCTGGCATCTCTTTCCGCTAGCTGCAGATGTGCACACTACTGTTGAACGTGTGCTGACTTAGTTTCCCTTCTGATGGTAACACCCGCCTCCTCTGATGAGAGTGTTCATTTAACTTTAGGGAAGGCAGGCATCCCGCTTTCACTTCCCCGTCCGCGCACCAGCGGAAGGACATTTTTTTGACGACTTTATTTACACCAGTTCCTACAAGGCATTTCCAACTAGTAACGTGTGTCCGTCACTTAACGTGCATATTGTGCGAGTATTCATTGCACTCCAGACAAACCTCCCACAACTGCCTCGTAAACACACCCGAGCGATGATATTTTTTGAGTCTAGGAAATGTACAGAACAGCATGACTTGCAGTTTTTGGAGCTGTTTCTTTTCTGAAGTGGCTTATCAAGAGCACTGAAAGCATGTTTCTTATTCAAGTAGAACGACAGGTTTTCTTTTTAGAGCATGTCCTAACAATACTGTGGCTGTCGTTTATTTAAACAGCATATTTTTTCAACCACTAAGGACTTTCTTCCGTTTGCTTGATGCTAATCGTAAGCACCAATTAGTTTTTTTTAATTAAAGGTTTAATGACACAATATTGAAAACAAACTAAAGACGTCACATTCATATAGAGGTACATCTTTCATACACTTCGTGTCGGCTTAAAATATTAACCCTTGCTTTTTTGCTATTTTATCCTAAAGTACAACAAGAAGCAAAATCCTGCGATACTTAGTAGCAGAGTAACTAACACTGCAACCGGTTTGTGTCCCAAAATTGAGATTTACCTTCCAGCGCAAAAGATTTTTGTGTTCGAAAGTAGCCCTAAAGCAGGGCAAAGTAAGTCTAAGTGCTACTCTGTTTCATGGGACGTACATGGGCATTTCCATGCAACCACCCATGGTTTTTGACATCAAGCCTTTCTAAAAAAAGGTAATCAGGGTTTTGCAATAAAAATTTACCACTCTTCGAGGCAGGCATAAAGTTTCAGAAAAATGCTCTTTTGTCTTTCCACCTTTAAATGTGTGCTGTACTGTACAGCAAACATACCAACTTTGATAAGTATGTCTAAACATAGTGGGGCCCTCTCTACCAGTTGCGTTACATGAGGACACATACATTTTTTTTGTTAGGCACGGGGAGGTTAACCTCTTCCGTGCATCGGACGGCCCCCTGCCATCCGACGTCATAGTGGGCGTGTGCGTCGGACGGCCGGGGGGTGTCTGATTTGCGCATGTGTAGAATTCGCTCGCACAGTGGGGGAATGTGCGCCGCAGCGAAGTGGTTAGGTGATTTGCCCAGAATCACAGGATGTTGCGTGTCCTTTGCCGAGACTCCAACCAAGTTCCCCAGATTTGAGGTTGGCCGCCCTAGCCGTTAGGCCAACTCCTCTCCCTCTTTTGAGTACCTTACTACTTTTCGCATTTCATCATTTACAAGTGTATAGCTACTCAAAGGTGTAGACTTACATCTCTAACCCATGAAAATGGGTGTGGAGCCAAATTTACAAGTGTAAATATATTACAGCCAAAAATGGCAATTGTAAGTCCAGCATCACACATGGCCAATCACTGATACTGCGAAATACTCCCATCGAAAATAATGGAGGCAAGGAATTAAAATAGAACCCCATAGGAAATAATGCTACATTTATATAATGTATTTTGACTGTTAAAAAACATATCAAATATATACAATGTTAAATAAATTAAATATATTTAAAATAAATATTATTTACTAATGAAATATTTGAATGCCCATTTAAATACAAAATGAAATATAAATAATTGTTTAAGAAAAAGTAAACATATTTAATTAATTCTATTCATTGACTTTTTTACTTTCAATATATAATTAATGCAAAAATTTCACTTCAGGTGCAAATTTTTAAAACAATCTTTTAAAACTATTTTGTATTTACTCTACTATATTTTACTTAGTTAAATATTTATAATGAAAATAAGTTAACATTTTAAAGTTACTACTACTAATTTCACATGTGGGCAGAGGTCTCCATCATTGAGGTAGATATCTCTATATTGTAAAGCATAGGAAAAGGTGTAGATGTTTATAAACTTAAAAAAAAAAAATAGGAAAAGCATTTTAGTTTAAAATATTAGTGTTAATTAATGGTGTGTATTTATTTTAGTTTTAGAAAAATACATAAAAAGACAGCAATAACAAAAGTTCGCATTTAAAGTGTAATTATTTTGAATATATTGAATTAAGTTAAAATTATTTTTCTGAATTTTAAAATTCATAACATTTCTACATAATGTAAAATAAATGTTTTATTATGTATGACACATCATTAAAAGTGTTGTATAGAATTGATTAAAAGTAATTGCATTATATGTTAATAAAATGTAGTGTTACAATAATTTTATAATTAAATTAAGGTACTAAAATATGTAGCACAGAAAAAAATATGTTTCAGTTAACAATTAATTAAATTACTCAAATTTTTAACTAGTTTGAATAATTTAATGCAACATTATTTTGCATATAGATTCATCTTAAGGTCCTATCTTCATTATTTTCTATGGCAGGGTGTTGTAGTACCAGTTGTTTCCTATGTGTGTAGCTGGACTTATTTCAGCTCTGGGCTGGAGTACATTTACAACTCTATTGGATCCTTTTTGGCCCTGGTATCGTTAGAAGTGCAGCTTGTGAATAGGAATGGGCTTACTCTTTTGTGGGTGGGTGCAAGTCCCCCCTTAAACACCCTTCCTTACTACTCCTTAAGCCCTTCCATTTTGTAGTATGTATTCCACATGTCTTTCTCACATTTATTAATAAAAGGTATACTTATGTGTGTGGCGACTCTACAGTCAGGGAGGAGATCTAAGCAGAGAAAAGAATAGGAGCGGTGTAACCTCTAAACGAAGATTTGTGAATAGCATTTTGTAGTATGTGAGTAGTGCTATTGTAACACTACTAAACTCACTAAAAATGGAGTTTGGAGCTAAGCCCCAGTAATTTTTACTAAAGTGTGCCCCTACAGACATTACACACACACCCTTATATTATGGTGCAAAGGTGTGTGTACAAGTCAGACTAATGTACACTAGCATAGGGGGAGAGTGAAATAGGGCCTTGTATTAGTAAATATGGTGCTGTTCTGCACTCTTCCTTTAAAGCAATGGGTTGCGAGAAAAAAAGGTGTGGACTTGCAGAGCATCTTGATTGCTCAAGGAGCATTATGTTAAAAAGAACACTTAGTCTTTGAGAGAATTAAAGGTAGGAAAACAGTTTCAATTGATGGAAGGGGGTCTTACATTAACATAAGGAGATGCTGGCTGCTGGGTACAAATGCAAAGAGCTCCCAGAAAATGAAGGTGGCACTATAGCATTAGTCTTTTAAACACTCAGTGCTTAATTTGAGCCCATGGTTGCAGGTAGGGACCACCGTCACTTATTTTTGTGGACCAGTACTTATTTTTCCTCACCAGACTTTGACCGTGTGCAACATAGGGAAAACCTCCAAGGGTTAAATAAGGAGGGAGAGAAAGATGGTAAACCTGTTACAGAGGTAGAAAGCAGTAACTGCAAGAGTGAGACTAAGGGGCAGGGAGTGTCTGGTGGTGAGTTAAAGAGGCATGCCCTAAAGTCATGATTATGCAACCAGAGGCATAATGTGCAATCAAGACTATGCAACATAGGTTTTTAGCACAGCTGCATTCAATAGTGCCAGTTGCAGGCTTCTTAGCCAAACATTGTGCCCCTGCACTTATTCTTTTACAAATTAGGTATTGCTGTTTGTAGTCCCATGGCTACAGTCCAAGGTCATAGGAGACTATAGACTGACAAATGTAAGCTGGAACACTGAAGGATAAAAGAACGTGATGTTCTTCTGTTTGAACAGCAGAATATATTCTAGCAGTCATGGCTTAGGAATTTGGTACCTTCTGGGTAGACTTTTTTTTTAGAAAAGAACATATCCAACTTGAAGCCACTGATCCTGAGTGAAGTAACATTATCATCCGACTGCCACCATCTCTGATTTTAGAAGAATTACTGTTTAAAGCCTGAAGCTTCATAGGAGCAAGAATACTGTGATGCAGACCTACCTAGGCGTCTTACAGTGACCTCTGTGAATTGGTTTTACAGGAATTAGTGTTAATTGTGTACTATTTTGGGAGAAACCACGAAAGCCAACCAGGTGGATAGCTTCCATAATACCTACAAACTTCAAAGACTGAGTGAGGTCTTGCAAATGGTGTCCAGTACGCACACCTGCTTTCTTCTTTTTGACCAGATACACACATTGGGCTCATTGTTTTTGTCTTGCACGTCTTTGGAGTTGCTTTTGCTGATAATCTTTCTATATTAAACTTGTAAACACTGAGAAATAAACAAAAATAACTTTGACTTGCGAGCATGTTCATGTATATCTCTGCTTCTACTTCATCGATCACCTTGATCTTCACTGGCATGTATGTCAGAATGTCATTAGTAAAAACATGTCTAAAAGAAAAATGATGCACCAAATAGCGTGTACATCACTGGGTGTAGATTTTCTATAGCCAACTCCACTGGGCACATATTTATCTAAATTATATTTAGGACATGATATTTCTGTCAGACGATATTTTGGCTGTGATATTGTGGTACCACACACTTCACAGCTGTGCTCTCACTCACTGACTACGGCAAATGCATTTTCAGAAGCCTCCATTTCAAAATTGCTGTCAATACTCAGTGTGTATAGACCTATGCAGCAGACCTCACATTGGTACTTTAGTTGCCAGAGAACATCTTGCTTCTGTCAAAGCAAAGGCGAGAGTTCAACATTCAGTTTTTTATGGATACTACTTTCCACTGCTTCACACCTGTGTTTTCAGACTTGTGACTACCAATTGACGAAACACAAACAATGAGCTACACAGAAAAGTTTAGCTTTACACGGCATGCAGAATTAACATTTTCGGGGGAGGTGCATTCTTAAGTGTCTTCCCTTTGGTACAATCCCTTTCGAACCTTCTCCTTGAACCAGACTTTGGAAAGTTTGGAAACAGACCTTAAATTGTACCTCTTCCATCAAATATACAGCCTATACCTACACTAATTTACTGCATGATGTTTTACTTACGCTGTAGTTTGCGACACACCTTTCCTCTGTGTGTGCTGCCACTCTTATCCAGCCCATACTTGAGGATTTACAAATGCAGATTAGTTTCCTTTAACAGCACCACACATTTGATAGATAGGTCTTCTAAAGCGTTCTAGGTTTCAGAAAATCAAGTTTAACTGCATTGATGGTGCCACATAGATTGTAGTGAGTAAACTCGACTAGCATCTTCCACTTGTCTCTGGCTTTTGGAAGCACATTATCTAGCACTGGATATGGCTCTCCTTAACAATTGGAAAAAGTGTGTAAACTGCACTTTCCTTCCTTAGTGCTGATCACCAGAGTAATGTGGTGATCAGCTCCAAAAGCACCCTTTATCCCCATTTACTTTATGTGGTTACTGTACAGCAGTGTAGAATTGTTTTTATGATAAGCTATTTGTCATAAAGTGCTTCATACCACATTTCTCCTGTTTTAAAGCATTGTACATAACGTATCTTTGTATTACCCAATTTAAAGGTACTCAGTACATTGACTTTGTAAGGATGATGGACGAGTCGGCCTTGCCAAGATTCAAACTTGTCACTTATCATCAACTACATATGTCAGCAGCAATTACTCATGTCACTGAGTTTTCTGTTCATCTGTACAGTAATTTTCTAATAAGCGCCAAAGCTTCCTGTTGTTAAAATATAATGCATAACACGTGCTGCCAGGTTAACATGATCTTACCTGGTATTACCAAGTGCTAGATCTCAAAGTGTGAATAAGCTTAGAAGAATCAATTTGTAAGATCCGTGGGGCTAAATACAGAACCACTTAGATTCAGCCTGTGAGCTAAGTGTAACCAATAGGCAATAGATAAGGGTAATCTTTCAGCAATTCTTTTTTTAATGTATAAAATACTTTTCTTTTCTTGAGATACAGCCTCTACACATTCAAACAAAACATCATAAATAGCATAGAGAAATGTTTTACGACTAGATTAAAAAAGCGAAAACCTCACACTTCTAAAGGTCAAAAACAATTCTAAATACACAATTCTTTACAGCATATAAGAAAAAAAGTAATGAAACATTAAAAAAACTAAAATGAATGTGTAAACAAATAAAGCCTCTTCTAAACTGCTAATGCACACTGCAGCACCTAATTGAAAAATACCATGATTTTAATATTCTTTAGATTTAATTAGATTTCCATCCAAAGTGCCAGTGCATACCAAGGTGCCTACGTTGGTAAATCATAATAAAAAATAGATGCAGAAAGATTTTCTTAAAGTGACTGTCCTCGGAGGCAAAATTGCCCCATATTTTTCTGTACCTTGATAATTCGTTTACACAAGTACGGTACCAAGATGAACTTTTACTATCATTTTTTCATCTTATTTAGCCACTCCCTGTAGGTAGGACTAACTGGAAATGTCCAGTATTTAGCTATTATGGATCGAGCTATCTTTCTTCAGCATGGATGGCATTGTCAGTCCCAATAAGGCTATGACAGATGAAGGTTTAACAGTCTGCCCAACTCTTGCCGTGATAATCTCAAAGATCCCTTCCCAAATATGGGTCCCGACATCCTCAAGGCGCAACACATACCTTCATAAATGGTCGGATGGATTACATTTATTAGAATGCATATTCTACCTCAATGTGGCATTCTTTCAAACCATCCATGTCTATTTATTTCTTAATTTTTAAAATGGTAACTTACACATGTGGGTAAATTCTACATGCACATGTAAGTTTACAGTTACACTTTTGAATAACTTTACTACTTTATGCTATTCACCATTTACGAGATTATAGTTACTCAGAAGTTTAAATTTACACGTCTCCACGCCCTGAAGCAGGCAGTGGAGCCACATTTACAAGTGGAAAGACAATAAGGCTATTTATTTTGTGTTAAAATCTCTGCATTTTGGTTTCAGGTAGTTTACAACCTTGGTTCGGGCAATAATTAATTTATTTGTTAATCTGCACACTAATGGCAGTGTTTAGGCTCAGATTGTTTGTTCTGCCTTGGTGATCTGAGGTAATACTTTACCTGAATATATATTTGAGAAATGGTATGATGGATGGCAGGTGAGCATATGCCCGTAGAAACACTTGTCCTAGTGGCTCAGCCATCTTTAATATTGCAGTGGCTTTTAAAGATGCTTGGAGAATAAGTAATAATACCAGCAAACAATAGTCCTACAACCCAGGTACATGGAACATTATCAAGGATAAACTACCTGCTGATGATTGATGAGGTGTGCCCCGTGACAGAAATTGAATTCCTGGTTCAGGAATGTATGTCCACCACCATTGTTATTAGCTAAGGTACATATGAATAGTAACTTGGATGAACTCTGGAGGCTAGATGCTTGAGAACCTACTGATATTCCAATTCTTAAACACTAACAACAACACCCAAACACAAAAAATGAAGGTGCAGTTGCTTCAAATGTGGTAGCACAGGAATCATGGAAAACAGACTTATGTAGGCAGGTCATGCTGCTTATCGCTTTCAAGAAGAAGCAGCAGGCTCAATTGGTTAGTAAACCGGAGACACAATTGCGTGGCAACATCACCTGATGAGGAAAACCTCTGCTCAAAAATTAATATAAAGAATTAGTCGCACAGCACGTAAGGCTCACTATCTCGAAGTTTTCAGAAGAACATAACAATGTGGTAATAAAACCAGTAAACATATAGCCTGGTTGAGTAGACGAGACAAGGTCTCTATATATAGAGAGAGAAATGGTGTATGTTGGGTGCATATTACTGATGCAGCTAAGGCTGAAGTGCTCAAGGACTACTTTGAAAGACTGCATTCCTTATAGTTGACGGTGGCTGATCTGGGTCTTGAAGAGTTCTTCTAGGTGTTTGCTCTGCCCAGAATATTCAGTGTTAATATGACCGACCTGGATAAAGAATTTGATGTCAGATTAAATCATGGCAGCCATCACAACTTCAGTCTGCTAGGGCTCATGTCCCAATTGGGTTATCACTCGAACTGTTGTAGCGTGTTGCCAGTAAAGTGAGTCCACCTATTAAAACTGTTTAAAAGTGCAAAATCAGAAGGATCCATGTTCCTCCGATATAAATTGCACAGTAATTGGTTTGAATCATAAGGAATGGATACTGAAAGTGTAATACTCATCATACCAAACTATATCAATTTTTAATTTAGAAAGAAAACTCTTGGTCATAGCCCTGGAGAATATGGTTCTGTTCGTTCTTATATGAAGGTACATCAGGAACAATCTGGTTCTTTACTGAATCGAGCTGCTAGGCTTGTGTCACCTTAATAATGTATTGGACACTTCTGTCTTCCTAACAAACCCTCTTGCTATATATCTCTTAATGCCCAGAAGGCATTTGATTCAAAAGAAACATACGTCTTAATCACTGTCCTAAGAATAATGAGCCGCATCTCAAACTTTATATTATAGATTTCTTCAATTAGATGACATGAAAAATGCGCTGTGAAACACATTCATATTTATTGAATTTCAAAATCAATCTATCAGAAGCATGTTAGATATTTTGGGTAGGTATGGGGCAGCTCTCCATGTATGAAGTACAACTAATGCAGTTTGGCATGGATCAATGGGCCTGCTGCTCTTTAGCACAAGTAAAAGATGCTACATTTTTCTTCTCATACCTAGCAAATGCCTTTCACCCTTTAATTCTCTCCAAGTTCCTGCTGTTTACCATGCAAATCTTAGACATTTTGGCGGAAAGTTCACTTCTAATCAAATAATTTAGCTAGTTGCACGACTCTCGCTGATGTGTCAAAAAGTACTGTAAGCCCTTTACAATGGCATGCGAAACTTATTTCTTGTCCAACGTTTTGGAATGGCCAGATTATGTTATATGCTTTTGTATGTTATGTTACTGCACAATCTGCCTTAGTTATCATTTTGTGTCACCATCAGCAATCCAAGAATAACATTCTGTGATTTCCATCGCAGACCAGAATCTGTTTCAACACTTAAGCTATGCAATAATTGATGAATGATTGTGTAAACAGTATACTTCTCTTTTGTTGAGTGTGTCCACTATATTGTTTTTGGGTGAATATTCTTGTTGTTTGATAGGTGGAACCAGAGGGTACCAAATCACCTGTGTGGCTTAGTGGTTCCTACGCATGTTTATTGCCAATTGTGTGCGTTCAGCAATTGGTGGAAGTGAGCGCTGTCATGTATTTTAATAGTCAGATAATATCATATTTGGATTGTGTTGGAAATTCTGTCTTAATGTGTTCTCTTGAAGAATTCCTGGTGCTGGAGAATGCTGTTGCGAGCACAGTGATACAAACTGTATAGCACTTCTGTGCTGTGGGGAATGTATTTATCCTGTTTTGTGCTGATTCACGTAATCTCCTTCAATATAATCTGTGGTGTCAGAATCCTTGACATACACTATACATTTTCCTTCATGGAAGAATCTGACTCCGTGTTCAGTTCAGTATTTACACTACCTCTTTGCATAATAAATTATCTGCTGGCATAGAAGACTAGCACAGTTGAAGTTGCTCCTGTTATGGCATGATTTTCATCAACAAAACATTTGGGTCAAGTTTAATTCACTTTAACGAGATTGGTATGTTTGGTTACACAACAAGGTGGAGTGCTGTTGCAATTCAAACGCACTTTCAAGGGCACGTTTAGTAAATAATAGGAGAGCAAAGAGCTCATATAATCGCTAGGTTTTAAATCTGCATATTATGAAGCCTCCTTCTTGCAATGAAGTGATGTTTCTCGCTTCTGTGATAGAAAGTGATTTTGTGATTTAGAAAGGTATACCACTGTTTTAGTTCGATTTTTCTCAGAAACAGGGCCAACAATTATTCATTCATTGCAAACTGCCGTGGTTCTAATAAGCATATATCAATTTTCCATTTTCTAGTTGTTTAGTTTCTCAAGCATAAGAACTCAGGGTCGCCAAAGAACATAACAGTATTATAATTTCAGTACAGGCACCATTGAAATAAGCACAAGTACATGAACAGCAGTTTCACACACAAGGGCATCCACAGGCACGATTTATTTTACTGTAATTGTGTTTATATAGCGCTAAATATCCTTATGCCGTTTATGGCATGCAGCCTGCTATTCCTTGCCCCTAAGTAAGTGGTTAGTCCAGTGGTTATTAATTATTGTTGTCGATTTGTTGGTTACTGGGTTATTCTTGTACTCTAAGGGAACTTGAACAATTTCTTCCATTTTCAATTGTATAATGAAGTACGTTAATAGGGATTAGGTGTCATTACTAGAGTGAGTTAATGTAAGTGGAATAGAGGGATGAGAGAATAGGTTAAGGTGATTAAATATCGTGGGATAACAAGAAGAAGTAAAACAAAATGAAAAATTGTGTTTTATGTGAGAGGGATGAGAAGATTTGTGATGCTGGAGCGGTTATTCAGAAGGTTAGTTTACGCTCTGTAAGGAAGGGTCTGGTTATTTTACTAAATTTAGTAAAGAGCAAGGTGGCAGACATGTCCAAAAGTAGGGTAAACTCAGAAGCTCTAATGCATGCAAAGGATTGAATGTAAAATGAGTATATTTCTAATAGGGCGGTAGTAAAAAAAAATAGTCCCTAGCTATTAATCAAGTTATTTTCATAAATAGTTTTGTCAAAAAGAACAAGAATTCATGCTAATCCGATAGTAATAATATTCAGATTTAAGTAGTCCTACAATCTATGATGTGGATAGACTCTACAAATGTCGATTTTTAAACACCACACGCTAAATCCCAGAGGGTCTTCTTTAGGAAACAAGCATTTGCAATGCAATAGGTTTCGCCATTGGGACCGTATATGTATTTAGCTATGCAGCACATTAGCCTGGGTGCTGAAACATCCAATGCTCTTTAACATGGTGGAAAGTACCAAACTGCATGACACACCAGGTATGGGAACATATGGAGAGAAATATTGCAATTTAGCTGGAAATGGTGTAGTCCCAAGCTCTTTTTTTAATGTAAAATCAGGGCCTTCGGTGGTCATATCACTGAAAACACAAGATTTGGGAAAAAAAAATTATTATCTACGGGTGCTCGTGGAAGGCAATTTCTATGGACTAGAATCTAGAAAATGCTAAAGTGATTCTGGTATTTAACTGAGCTCTGCGTTTCGTTTTTGTAGTAAGTAGACCGGAAGCTTGTAGCGATGTAATAACTTAGTTTAGTGGAGATTAATCATCCGAGTGGAAATGCGTGGCTCTCCCTCTGGCTGGTCAGCTATCAACTGCCAGAGAGTAGAACAGTCAGCTATCAGGGAATGTAGAACGCACTAGGCACAGTGCTCTGCAATCCATAGCTGATTTATTAGATTACAACATATCCTCTCTCTTTAATAAAACAAAGACACAAAAATAATATACTTAGATAATGTTTAAGCAATGTAGAAGATATAAAAATAAATACAATAAGATGAGTAAGAATTGCAAAAGTCCATTCTACAATAAAGGAATAAAAGTAAATGTTCAATAGCCTATTAATGAACATGAGGATAACAATAAATAAACATGTTCAGTTATTTACATATATATTCTCTTAAGTAACCAGGAGGATAACGATTCCTGTAAAGTCTTACCTCTTGGGTAGGTTGACTCACCACAAGGGAATCTACAGAAACAGAAGCAGGAGCATCACCTCCTCCCTGTACCACTCTTTGAGGAGGACATGTCTCCCGGGAATTGTAAACAAGGTCACTATCAGACATGGACAAAAACGTATTGTCACCACCATTGTCACCGCTCTTGTTCTTAATAAATATCTTACAGCTCCCAATACCTTCTGTATGTACATTACCCTTCTGGTATAAGGCCACCCACCTGTAATTCCATCTTTCCCCATTTTCCAAAACTACACAATATGGTAAAGTGAGTTTAACTTTAAAAGGACCCAAACATTTCTTAAACGAAACACCTGGTCTTCCAGAGCGTATTTTTATCCAATCTCCAGGACAAATTATTTTGTCTAAGTTCCCTTTGCAATTTAACATACTATGTGAAGCAACTTGGTTCGGATTGGTAGAAAACATATCTTTACTTACAATCTCTTTTAACCATGTGGGAACCAATTTTGGAAGCCTCCCACGCATCATCTCAAAGGGTGTTTTATTGGTTGCACTGTGCACACTAGAGTGATAAGCCCAAACCATGTCTGACACCATAGAATCTACATCTTTACTACTAGAAAAGACGATTAGCTCTCTCAACAATTCCGTTCCCCTGTGGATTGTATAGGGAAGTACGGCTGTGCTTGATACCACAAGAGGACAGGAATGTTTTCATTTCTAAAGATGTTAATTGTGTACCGTTGTCCGTTATAAGTACAGAAGGTAGTCCTTCATCTCTCCAAATCCCCTTTAAGACATTGATGGTAGATGAAGTTGTAATGTCTTTAGAAAACTTTACCACCAACCATTTCGTGTGAACATCCACTACCACAATACCAAAACGTAAGTTTTCCTTAAGACTATTCATCGGACCAATGAAATCCATACAAACAGTATGCCAGGGTAAGACTGGATCAGAAATATGACCTGAAGATGTCTGTAGACCAACTTTTAAGCGTTTATCTCTCTCCTTGCAAATTTGACAATTCGTAACATAAAGATTCACATCAGAATCCATGCCTGGCCACCACCAATTTGTCCTAAACCTCTGTTTCGTCCCAGTTTGTCCCAAGTGTCCTTCATGGGCCATTGTGATTAAATTTTGTCTAACAGAAGCTGGAGGAATGAACGTGTCCCCTCTCATGATCACCGTATCTTCACAAATTGACAATTCATCTAGAATTTTATCAAAGGGTCTATTGGTGATGGAAACAGTACTCTCCCTTTTGCACCCTTTATTTATCAAATTCTTAAGTTCTAGCATGGCATTGTCAGCAAGCATAGCATTGATCCACTCATCTCTATTTAAAGCCTGAGGTTCACACATGTTCAAAGCATCTTGAATAAAAGCGACTGCCCCTTCATTCTCTTTTTTCAAAACAGCAATTTTATCAACTAATTCCCAATCTAGTGACAATCTAGAAAGGCAATCGGCTTGTATATTTCTCCAACCCTGAATATGCTCAATATTATTGCAAAATTCCTGGAGACGGGGGGCAACCTAGCTAACCTAGCTGAGCACTTTGTATCTCCCCCTGGCAGTAGTACTCTTATAAGGGGTTTATGATCCGTTTTGAGTGTAAATTTGGTTCCCCATAGATAAGTCCTAAAATATTCACAGGCCCAGGCAGCAGCTAGAGTTTCACGTTCAATGACTGAATAATTACTCTCTGAAGGAGTTAAAGTTCTCGATGCAAATGCTACAGTTCTTTCTTTACCATTGTGGATCTGGGCCAACACCGCTCCTAGACCAGTAGCACTTGCATCTACAGTAAGAATAGAATGTAGTTTCGTATTAAAAGGCGTAAGAACCTCTGCACAGCAGATATCTTTTTTAATGTTTTCAAAACAAGTCTGCTGAATCTTATCCCAAGAAAAGCTAACCCCTTTCTTCAAAAGAGATCTTAAGTCAGCTGTCTTAGTAGAAAAATCCTTAATGAATTTGGAGTAATATTCGATTAATCCCAAAAAGGATCGCAATTTATCTTTGTCCGATGGAACGGGGGCCAATTGAATAGCATCCAAAAGATTCTGTTTGGGTTTAACTCCTTGTTCTGAGATTTCATACCCTAAGTAGTCCACCTTGTCTACTAGAAACTTACACTTATCCTGTCTAAGTGTTAGACCTGATTCCCTGATCTTAAACAAAGCTTCACGAAGAGTATGGTTGTGCTGATTTACTGTATCTCCAAATATCAAGATAACGTCTTGAAAGAAAATGATATTTCTGATCCCCTAAACAAAACATTCATCATTCTCTGGAATATGCTAGCAGCAGAGCACAACCCAAAAGGCATCCTAACACATTGGTAAATGCCCTCCGTGGTAATAAACGCTGTCAACGGTTTGGAGTCGTCATGCAATCTTATCTGGTGGTAGACGTTTTTAAGATCCAATTTTGAAAAAAACTTACCACCACTTAATGCCAAAATTAATTTGTTGATATTAGGAAGGGGAAAAGTATCAACTATGACATTTTGATTGAGAGACCTGAGGTTAATACAAAACCTAAATTTGCCATCGGATTTCTCAGTGATAACTACTGGTGAAACCCACGAAGAACTCTCAACTGGCTCAATTACACCAGAATCAAGCATATCTTGAAGCATTTTTTTCACTGCTTCTCTAGCTATCAAAGGTGTTCTGCGCGCTTTATGCTGCACTGGAATGGCATTAGGTTTTAAAATTATTTTATGTACATATCCCTTGAAGCAACCTAAATCTTCCCTAAATACATCTTTAGCTTCTTTCAAAATATCATCCAATAAAGGATCTTCTATAACTAATACTTGAGTCGGGGCTCTGGGATCTATGATGATATACAAGTCAAATTGATGCATCCATCCTAAAATAGGTGGTCCATCCCTTGCCACATAGACTTTACCATCGGTTGTTCTATCCTTAAATTCAATAGTTGACTTCATGAAACCAATAAGATCAATAGTTTCCCCTTGGTACCCTCCAGGATTGATGTCCTTTGGATGTAATTCCTGGTTAGGCCAAAGTTTGTCAAATATACATTTCGGAATTATAGTGTACATCGATCCACAGTCAACCATCAAGTCTACATTTACCCCATTGACTCTGAATTCAGTTTTAGGTCGATTTTTTCTACCAATTTGATCATTAGGATCATCAACACACAAAATCTTATCTACCGGTACGGACGCATCATCAATATCAACAAGTGTAGTATCACTATTACTATCTATAGTTGCAACCCTTTGTTTAAAGGATTTCCTGCACATGTTGGAAAAATGACCTTTTCGTCCGCACTTTAAACAATTTTTATCAATGGCTGGACCTTTATAATAGTCAGGATTATGAGCACCTCCACATCTATAACATGACTTAAACTGCTGTCTTCCTCTTTGAAAATGTGTTCTTTGAAAGTACTTTCCAGGTTTAGATACAGCTGCAACTTCTGATTCTCCACTTTGTACTGAAGTAGTGCCGTTAAAAACTTCTTCTTTTTTGCTCATCTCACGCATACAGAATTGTCAGTGTTCAAGAACTTTCGCTATTTCAATGGCATCTTTCAAAAGTTGGGTTTTTTTTGCCGCCCAAAGTCTTTCTTGTGTTTTCCTGCACTTGCACTGTACGATAAGTTGGTCACGCACCATTTCATCTGTCATGGCACCAAACTTGCATTTTAGGGATAGTTCTCTCAGTTTAGACACAAACTCATCTATTGATTGATTATCTCCTTGCTTATGAGTGTAGAACTGATGACGATTCATCACTATGTTAAACTCTCTTTCAAATCTTATTTCCAAGCGTTTTTTGGTTTCATCAAACACATTCTCAATAGCATTACCATTAGACAAAGTTGCAACAGGCAGAAATGTAAAAATATGTTGGCCTTCTTTTCCAAGATTATTCAATAATAAAGCTTTTTTCTTTCAGCACTAAATTTTGATCCATCTATTGCATCAATATAGTTCTCAAACATAGGCAGCCAATCCTCCCACTCTATTGCAAGTGGTCCAGGAGAAGTTAAAAATATAGGTGGAGTGACAATAGTGCTTTGACTAGCCATACTAAATGAATAAATGAAAGTATTAAATATCAGAAGAGAAAAGAAAGAAAAAAAAATGGAACTGTTAGATTTAAACAATTTCTTGCAACGGAAAGTCTCAAACTAGTAACTGTTAGATGGTCGTTATGGGTCGTTATGGAAACTGAATCAAGTTCGACAACAACAAGATGACTTCAAATCTTCTGAAATTCCAAGAGCTGTTGGTACAGTCTAGTTGAATAATAAAGAAAAGTTAAATGATACCTCACAAAATTCACTTAGCGTAAAGTTCTTCGAATGAAATTCTGATCTTTGTTCAGATCGATAAATTTTTCTTCATCGGAGCCGACTTTCACAAATAAAATGGCCGTCACGTAGTTTGTACGTGTTTTTCAAGGGAAATCGACCTTGTTGCTGTAGCGCATCGAGCGTGGTTTGCGTGATGTTTTCACAGGAGATCGGGCGTAAATGGCACACCAGTGCGCAAGCTCGGGATCTCTTTACGTCACTGTGATTTGCTCGCGCTGCACCTTAAACTCAACTGTCAGATTCCCAAATATATAAAAAATTGTCGTTTTTGGCTAAAACAGCTGTACTCACAGTACGTGACTACGGCCAACAAAGTTCCTTCCAATTTTGCTGATCCAAGTTCCGAACAACGTTAAAGCATTCTTCGCGTTCACGCCGGAATTCAAACTCTGAACAACGTTGAAGCAGTCTTCGTGTTCACGCTGGATTCTAGCCACTTCCACTACGGAGACAACAGCCAGAAATTCGCCAAAATGTAGTAAGTAGACCGGAAGCTTGTAGCGATGTAATAACTTGGTTTATTGGAGATTAATCATCCGAGTGGAAATGCGTGGCTCTCCCTCTGGCAGGTCAGCTATCAACTGCCAGAGAGTAGAACAGTCAGCTATCAGGGAATGTAGAACGCACTAGGCACAGTGCTCTACAATCCATAGCTGACTTATTAGATGACAACAGTTTTCTATCAAGAAAAATAAATAGAGGCAGTGGCCAGAAAAATTAAAAAAAGAAAGTCCCTCAGCGGAAATTAATTCTGGTATTTTACTGACCTCTACTGGTCCTTTTTTTTTAAGACAGTTAAGTAGAGGCAGTTGAATATAAAACAATTCCCAAACAGAAGCAGGCAAGTCCTAGGGCTGATCTCCAGTGCCCACAAAGTACATACACATGTAAGTATAAACTAATATATCAGTATATACTAAAGTATATACAAGAGGTCTCGAATGCTCGACCTAAAAAGGAAGTGGTAGCACCCTGACTAAACGCAATTAGTGTCTTTGTTGTCTATTTCTAGTTTTTAAATAACAAGGACTACTCTATCTTTCCACGTGGACCATGGTAGGTATGTACTAAGATAACAGTAGTTTTGTGGGACTTACTTAAAAGTGATAACTTTTTAGTTGTTTTAGTTCACTGAGATCATTGTTATATCAATACATGCCTACCTTGGTCCACGTATGCAGATAGGGTAGTCCTTGTTATTTAAAAACTAAAACTAGGCAAATATACTAATTGCATTCAGTCTAATAGGAAGTTAGGAGAGAAAATAGTCCCTTGCTTTTTATAGGGTTATTTTCATAAAGTGTTTTTTGGAATGTCATCCAAAAAACAAGGGTGCGTGTTGGCCCCTCTTTAATTTATTTTATACATTAATGAACTTCGCTCATTTTTAACAAAAATAACTACCAATGTTCCAAAAATCTGGGGCAGATTGATCGTCATACTTTTATATGTGGATGACACAGTGCTTATGGCTCGCACCCCAAAGGCGCTGCATCTCCCAGTGCTTGCTTTCGTTGAGTTTATGGCCATTTGGGATCTGCGCACTAATGTTTCAAAGTCACATATCATGGCATGTGGGCCACGGTGCAGCCAGCTTTTAACCCTGTCTGTTGGTTCTAACCGTTTGACTAATGTAAGTAGCTTCCAGTATCTGGAAGTTACTTTTGTAGCCTCAGGGTCATGGATTCCAAGCATTATACAATGCAGAACACAACTATCTAAGGCAGTTTGTTCCCTTCTTCTCTGCTGCAGATATATAAATCTCAATGTGTGCCCAAAACAACATATGGTGCTGGAGTGTGGGGTATCATGAAGTATGAGGCATCACAATAGGAAGAAAACAGGTTCTGCAGACAGAAGCTAGCAGTTTCGATTTCAGCTTCTCACTTCATCTGCCATGAAGAACTAGATGTGTGCTACTTAGGGGATTACATTAGAGCCTGACCAATATTATGCCTGTCAATTGGAAGAATGAGGAGGTGGCCCTATCTAGAGATATTATATTAGCCTGCCTCTAAGTGATATGACCTTCGAATCCCCTGGTTGGCATATGTTGAAACTAATCTTGGGAAAATTGGTCTGCAGAGGGCCATTGCAGAGCCAGAAACACACAAAATCCATAACAAAAAAAGAGGTTTCATTAGCACTTTATAATTGTGAGGAGTCATGTCACCTTAGAAGATTGTTAGGGATATCAGTCTTTGAAAGTCATATCAGTCTTTAACTGCCGGAGCCCACTACCTGCAACAACCACAAATTAAGAACTTTGTCTAAGTGCAAAGTTTAATCCATCATGACCACAATAATACAGCAGTCCACAACTCCCGTCTGTGCTACTGATGTGTCTTCTCAAATATGTCAAAAGAACTTGCGCAGCAGGTACTTTTGTTTGAAATTTCAACTTTCGCTTATGCCCAAATACACAACCATCCTTATTTTAGTAGCCACAACGTAAGGCAAGGGGTGTGAAGTAATAGCGTGTATATTTTGTTGTTGCTTTGCAAGAAAATTATTATGTTTAAAGTGCATGGCTGATTTGTTTATTTTTATTTACCGATTTTGTTTCTTCAAGCTCTTGGTTCCTCAGAGGCACCCACTCACAAGGTCCCAAAGGCGAGACCTATTGGCTATGCCAATGCCTGTTGTTGCTGCTTGCCTAACCAAATGTTGGTTTAATAACCCGAATTCCAGGCGCACTTGTGCTTGAGCTTTCCTATTTCATAAATGATCTTTAAGTGTGAACCTTGAATCAACCACTACTCCCAGATGTTTATAGGAGGCCCCCTGATCTATAATGTTTCCTGCTGCATACCACTTGTATTTATTTCTGTTTGGCCCGGTGTTTGCTGAAAAACAGATGGCCTTTGTTTTGTTGTAGTTGAGAGACAAACCGAGCTCCTTGGTATATTCCAGTAGCTTTGTAATCAGGCGGTGTAAGCCCACTGGAGTATGGCTGCATACTTCTTGCTTTGCTGTGTGCTATCTTTGAAGGGTCACTTTGGACTTCTGATAGCCTCTTGTCTAGGTCTGGGGTGAAGATGTTGAAAAGACTAGGAGCCAGCACACATCCTTGCTTTAAACCGATTTGCGTTGGAATCCTGGCTGTGGTTCTTTCACCGTTCCCTAGTTTTATCTGGACCCTGGTGGATGTATACAGATTGACAATGGCCCGCAGTAGCAGTGGTGGAATGCCCCAATTTGCCATCTTTTGCCACAAGAGTTCTCTTGGTACCATGTCGAAAGCTGCTTTTAGGTCGACAAAGCAGGTGTACAATTTGGTTGATTTTCGCTTTGCTTTTTCGACAAGCAGGTTCCATGCCAGAAGGTTACACATCGTACTTGTGCTGGGCCTAAAGCCTGTCTGGGTGACCCATTCTTCTAGAGCTATCAGGAGGTTTGATGCATATATTTAAGCGTCTACATCGATTAAAGCAATTAACCTATAATTCGCCGGATCCTATCTAGTGCCAGCTTTGAATATTGGATGTAGGACGCTGCCTCTCCATGATGCTGGTATGCTATTTGTTTGAAAAGCATGTTCGAACAGTGGAGTGAGAACTTCTGCCCAAAATGATTTGTCTTGTTTAAAAAGCCCATTTGGCAAGCCATTTGGTCCTGGGGCACCACTAGATCTTAGTTTTTTATGACCATTTGGACCTGGTTGATTTAAATACAATTTCCTTCAGGCTCATTTTCTGAATGATTGTTTTTTTGTTGATACAGAACAATGTGGTCTGTATTCATGACTTAAATTTAGTTTTATCCATTTTGTTTTGAGCTAGATGGACTATCCAGTCTGCCTCTAGAATGTTTGTGTTATGTTGGCAGAAGGATCCATTTGCTATGTTATTTATTTCCACCCAGAATTTCTTTTTATTGTGTGATTTTCTTGTTTCCAGTCATTTTAGGCAAATTTCGTTTTTTTTGTTTTCTTTGCCATCCATGCCTCTTTTTTGTATATTTGCTTCAGTTGGTGGATTTGCTGCTTTGCGCCTTTGCTCATGCTCAGGAAATTGCCACTAGTTTTCTTATTTCCCGATATAATGCCCTTTTTTAGGGCTCGGGCGGAGCTCCGAGATCCTAATGTTAAAGAAAAAAAAAAAAGTTTCATTAGGGCTCGGGAAAGACACATTCCTTAGTTTTTTCTTATCTGAATGTTGATTGGTCGTCGCGGTGGTGTTTTTGTAGTAGTCTTGATGCCATAGGGCATTAGGCATCCATGTTGGCATTTTCTCGGCGGTTTCGTGCACGGCCGTCCATAAATATCAATTAGGAGCTGTCAGGGTGGCCGTGTAATGCATTCCAGATGGTGTGCGCGCGTTCACCATCGAGCAGTGCGTTTGTCGGGCGCGCGTCCTCCTCACGTGCACACAGGCTTCAGATTTAATAAGCGCGAAGAGAGATTCACTTTCTGCCCTGAAATGCAGAATTGACACTATCTCGGGTCAAGGCGACTTCTAACGCCAAGTAAATACGTAATCCGATCACCCCTCTACAATAGAGCGGAAATCACCATCATGCTCGTCGAGGAAATCTACAGTATGTAGAGGCGGGAACCTAACAGAGAGTACATCTCCCTGCCACTACCGAGCGAGACGGAGCGGCAATCACGGGCAGAAGAGGTGGGGGAGGGGATCGGAGCACATGGGGAGGGAAAGATGGGAATTTAACCGCACTGGAAAAGCTGAATGCGGAGATGAAATATGCCACAACACTCCTCGCTCGCCTCACTCCGCAACCGTGCTTACAATGCACTAGACGAGCGGCGGATGAGCTTCCTGTGCTGGGGCCAAAACAAGTGCCTACGGCGAAGAGGCAACACGATATTTCCCAACTACAAGGAGATCATGAAATAGTGTATGGCTAAAAACAAAACACCTTCAACTACAAGGCTCACATGCGTTTGAATATATACGAGTTTAAAGATAAACAACATGCATACAATACACACAAACGCATTTACCACACTGCCTTACAAAAACACTTTACTCAAAGAACAAACGGCTCTGCATACTAATCTTTTAATGTTGACAGAACAGGTTTTTACTCAATAACGTACGCAGCGTCAAACGTGTAAAATGTTTAGCTGCAAGGGGAGCCTTCGAGAGTAAGGTACGCAGACTATGCACTCCACCACCCCCCCACATATTGTTTAAATGGTAAAAAAAATTCTGTCCCTCTTCACAACCACCTGTCATTTCCCTCTCCCAAATCGCACCTATTATATGCAGACCATCGTGCACAGTGGATAAAGTGCTACTATCACACCCCTTCTTTGTACAGACTCCGACCTCACTTAAACGAAAGACATCGGAAACCATGTCAGATATGCAGTGACCATATGTGGAGCAAGTCTACTCATCGAACAGTGGGCATTATTTCTGTATTTGACGTGCTCCGTCCTGCATACACCAGTATAGATTATGTGGTTCTAGAGGAACATGATGACCTGTTACAAGAGAACCCTTCAACGTCTTTAACGTGCATTAACGTACAACGCATTATCAACCTAAATACAGGACTCGCCTTAGTCATTCTGGGGTCGGTTATGACACATTTTTATGGACAGTGAGTAGAGTAGTGAGGTGAGTAGAGTAGGGTAGTGAGTAAAGTAGTGAGTGCAGAGTAGTGAGTAGAGAAGTGAGTAGTGAGTAGAGTAGTGAGTAGTGAGTAGAGTAGTGAGTAGTGAGTAGAAAGTAATGAGTAGAGTAGTGAGTAGTGAGTAGAGTAGTGAGTGGAGAGTAGTGAGTAGTGAGTAGAGTAGTAAGTAGTGAGTGCAGAGTAGTGAGTAGTGAGTAGAGTAGTGAATAGAGTAGTGAGTAGAGTAGTGAGTAGAGTAGTGAGTAGTGAGTAGAGTAGTGAGTAGTGAGTGCAGAGTAGTGAGTAGAGTAGTGAGTAGAGTAGTGAGTGCAGAGTAGTGAGTAGAGTAGTGAGTAGAGTAGAGTAGAGTAGTGAGTAGGACATCACAGGCAGCAGCTGTGTAAGCTTCATACACTCACAAGGAGACCACAGGCAGCTGAGGTGCAATCTTCTCCCACTCACAAGAACGACATCACAGGCAGCAGCAGTGCAAGCTTCTTACACTCACAAGGAGACCACAGGCAGCAGAGGTGCAAGCTTCTCACACTCACAAGAAGGACATCACAGGCAGTAACGGTGCAATATTCTCACACTCACAAGGAGATCACTGGCAGTACACACCACATGAACACACTCCATAACACATAGCAACAATACATTGGCATTTACAATGGCATTAGCTCAAACTCAAATAAATCCGAGCCTGATTGCATTTCTAATGCTTGTTTTACCTTCTAATGGGCTAAGAAACTCTGTTGTTGTTGTCCTGGGTTTGCTTCCGCAATGCTTGTTCTGTGATGAAAATTTGGAAATGAGCATCATGATCATATTTTCCCAATTGGAACGCGGCTGTTCCAAACTTTGTTCTTCTCTAGTTGCCGGTAGATTTTTTAGGAAATTCATTATTTTACTGGCATTTTTGCCATTCCACGCAAATCTTTTTGGGTTGTATGGATTAGGGACTTCCGCCAAGTAATTGCTTGCAGCTGCTTTTGAGATTTTCATGCGAAAGTCAATTGACTGCGGGCTGTGATCGCTCTTTAGTCTGTGGATTACTTGATAACTAGAGATTATTTGCAGTAGCTCGGTGTCTACTATTGTGTAGTCTATAACAGACTGTGCATGTGTGACTATTCTGGTTGGTGCCGCTGGTCGATCTTGCGGCAGGCGTCCATTTAGAGTTATCATCCCTATTTTCAGCAAATATTGATGCACATAATTGGCCATGGCGATCTTCTTTGCAGTAATTTGTAACTACAGGGGGGATTAATTTCCCTTTTAATTTATTTTGTTGTTCATTTTGTGTTTGGTCTACTTGCAATAAAAACATGTTAAAATCACCTGACAGTACAATTCCCGCTTGTGGAAAGATGGATTGCAATGATTTGAGCAGCTCTTTAAGGGTCGCGATTTTCTCCTGATTTGCCTTTCATGCTGGATGAATATAATTGTTACATATTAAGATGCGTCCCGGCTGGTGGGGACCAGACTAGGTTTTCCGCAGAGGACTCCTAACTATCAAATCACATACAGGAGAGCCTCTCCCCGCGCACCGATCTTCTGGATTAGAACCACTAGCGAAGATTTTTCTCGCTTACCTGCATCGTTACACAATTGCATCTTTTTACCTTTTTCCACACACCTTAGCGCGTGTGAAGGAGAACTTTCACACGTGGCACTACTTTTTGCCACTCACTTTTACCTGGTCCTGACGAAAGTGACGCCTATCTTTCTTCTGGGACTGAAACATGTAGACCACCAACACCTAGCCAACTAAGTAGTCATAATTTTTCTACTTGTAGTTGCATCACATATTTTTATCTTACACCCTGGGCCACCACGAATAAAAGATTGGGCAAGGATCCCCAGAGGTGCATTTTACTACTCACCTTCATCTACATCACACTGTTGCACGACACCTGCTCCGCTGTAGTCAGGCGTAGAAGCACAACCAGGCGGCATGTGGAAGGTTACCTGGTGGTCAGAGAAATATATGGCAAAGGTACAATCATACTTTTACTGACTGCAAACAGAAGCTCAAATTAGATGAAACAGAGATATTGCGCCATGCACAACTACAACATTGGGTGACTCCCTCAGCCATAAAAGAGGCAGCTACATGTAAACTAACTCTGATAGAGCATTTTTTTTAAATAAACACTGGCCAGAGAGTATCGTTATCTCAACACTATATCAGCTGCTTCTCACCGCCACCTAACAACTACATATCCACACACAGAAAAATGCGCCCAACACAGCATTACTGATTAACATTTTTTGCATGCCTGGAGTGATATAAAAACTCCTACAGCATACTGGGCAAAGAGGCACTCTACAAGTTACTTTCCAACTGGTAAATGCACTCAGCCAAGCTGCACAGATATTACCCCACAGCCAGCCCCTAATGTTTAATGTGTTGTGTTGCACTGGATGACCTCCTTCATATGTCGTGGTTCTGCCCTAAGATACAGCTACATTGGGAAAGGGTGCTGATCGGATGCGATCTTGGGTTACCCTCTTCCCAAGAGCTTTTGCTATATCTTTGGGTTGGAACCTCAATATGTGCAATACCAGTCAAAGGGAGTCAAGTTACTCACTCCCCTGTTACTGTCTTTTGGTGCGCGTGGTAGACATAGCCAGTAAGAACAACTAAGAATCCAAAAATAACATGCGTTTAAAATGCTGCAGCAGCCTTTTGTGAGAAGTGCACATCCCTCCGCATGAACATTTTAATTGGAGGTTTCATCTGACCCATCGTAGAGTGTTTGAAACCAGCATCCGTGCATCTGTTCTACCTGGGAAGCACCTGCTCTGGAATGTAGACAGTCTGGTCTTGGTACTTTTTATTTTATTTCATTGAACAACAGGATGCCTGTCATTTTTAGGGGGACACACAGAAATAAGACCCCGCGGGCACCACTGTGCTTGCTCCACTGACAATATGTACACAAAGTGCACCTAAGCCAAGGTTTAAAAAAAATCTTTACACAGCTACGGAGCAGCAGAGACTGAAGAAATGATACTGTGTAGTAATGCCTTGTAATCTGAACTCCATTTTGGCCGTACAATGCGCATCGGCATCACACATGACTCTGCTCGCCTCACCTCACCTCACCGCTGCGCCTTTGTTAAAACTCGCGGCTTAGAACTTGTAGCTGTGTGACACCCTTTTCTTCCCACAAACCACATCAGCTGGTTGGTGCCTTATCCCTGTTCTGTAGGAGGATCTACCTCGCCCTGCTGCCTGCTAGTCTCACCAGTCACAACCCAACCCCCCTCCTCCCTGTGTCTCAGCCCCGGCTACTGCAGCTTGAGCTGCTGTTTATCTCCCACTGCCCGAATTTCTCACGTCTCTTTAAAAGACCATTTACATGCCTTTGGGAACTGGTTAACGAGCCATTGTGTTTTTTCACTCCTCCCAGTACGCCCTGGGTCCGCGCTTTGCCTATTTCTTACATTTGTATTTTATTTTTTCTGCCACAGTGGGAGAATGCATTTCCTGAAAAGGCATCTCATAAGGAGGGATACCGCCTTTACAAGAGAAGAATACCTGCCAATTGTTATTGTTTAAGGACTCTGCAAAGGCCTCGCCATGACACTAAATAGGGCTGTAAATAAAATGGTATGCATTTATTTGTAGCATGACTTTTCTGTCTTCGTTTCCTTGAATTATTACTCCTGGATCATTAATGTAGCCCTGGAACACATTTAAAAGTGATATTAATATTTTCTGTTTGATGTATGCACAAATTGGTGCTAAAAATGCAAACGTAAGTTTTTTTTTCTTATTTTTGTCCTGACTGGGACATCAAAATACCGGTGCCAGTATAAATCCGATCAGCTGGCAACCCTAATCAGCAGACAGAAAATTTGTTGCAGGATCAGCACATTATTTATTTCCTCCATCCTCCATCCGTGATTGATGCCATAATAGCAATAGTTTAACATATCTGAAACCCTCCGCCAGCCGTCAATACAGGCTGCGTTACTCCAGGTGTCTGGGAAAACATCTTGCATTCAGACAACTCCCTCCTCATTCTCACAGCTCACCCTTCACTTTCATGTTCACCCTACACTCACAGCAATCACACTGCTCATGTTCACTCACGCTAATCATCCTCCTCCTACCCGGCACTAACATGAGCACAGTGCTCACCCTGCATGCACTTGACACTCCACTCAGTTGTCACTTTCAACGCTCACCCTACACTCACATTGATCCCACTTTACTCACCGGGTACCCTGCACTCACACCGTTGATCCTCCTCTTACCCTGCACTAACACACGCACACCACTCACCCTGCACACACAGCAACTACATTGCACTTATTCCCTTTGCCATGCACTCACACTTTTTACCCTGCATTACACGAGCACACTACTCACTATGCACTCATGTGACACTTCACTCACCTGTCACTGCTCACTCTGCAATCTTACTCAAACAAGCACATCCCTCACCATACATTCATTCCTCCCACTCTGCACGTTCACCCTTAACCAAACTCATCACATCACTCACCCTGCAGTTACTCCTCTCACCCTACTTACACACTGTCATATCGCTCACTGTGCACTCACATAGGCACCCCTGTCAATCTCACAGCTCACTCTTCACTCACATGGGGGGGGAGAAGATTTTCTGTAAATGTGGCCATGCTATGGAATTCTCTGCCTCTGTATTTACGCGCGGAAACGAGTCTCCTTCGCTTCCGTAAGCTATTAAAAACTCACCTATTTACTGTCTAGTTCCTGTGTTTACAGTGGCAGCGTCTTCTTCTGGATTAGCGCTGGGATGCCCAAGGGTAACCAGGCGCTATATAAAACTCGTTATTAATAATAATAATAATAATAATAATAACATGGGCACGGTTGTCACCCTGCACTCACAGCACACAAAGAAGCACAGCACTCACCCTTCACTTCCTCCTCTCACCCACACTACACAAACAAACACAGCACTCACCCTTCACCTCCTCCTCTCATCCTGCACTTAAACAGAAAAAACTTGCAGCCTGCACTCCCATAGCCACTCTGTTCATCTTGTCTGCACACAGGACAATAGTTTGACAGACCTCATAGGGACACACCACTAACTCCTCCACCATGCACTCAGCAGTCCCTCTCCCAGGTGACCCTTCACTTCGCTGTTCACCCCGCACCACACACAGGCACACCACTCACCCTGCATTTACACCACTCAGACCACCCTGCGCTCACTCCTCTCACTCTGCACACACTCCTCTCCCCCGACTTTCACATGGGCCCTCCTCTCACATTGCATTTATGCAGCTCACCTGACACACTCATTGGCACATTTTTGACCCTGCACTCGCACCACTCACGCTGCATTCACTCGCACTATTCACCATCACCCAGCACTTACATGAGGACACCTCTTACTCTGCACATATAAACAATACACACCTTCATGAATATACACATATTTCTACAAAGGCACCCACAGAATTCCTGCTCTTTCTGTAGTACTGTAATGTAATGTAACACGTTTTTATATAGCGCATGGTTACCCAGAGGCATCCCAGCGCTGCAGTAGAATCAGGCTCGAGAGGGAAAAAAGAGAACAGGGGGTCATTTAGGGAAAAGGAAGGTTTTCAGGAGCTTCCGGAAGCGCAGATGGCAAGGTTCCACGCACAATTTCAAGGGGATAGAGTTCCATAGCGAGGCCACATTTACAGAGAAGCGGCGGCCTCCTGTGCGTGCTTTCTTGACTCTAGGCACTCTCGCCAGGTACTCATTATCGGAGTGCAGGGGCCTATTAGCCTTGTAGGGCGTAACTAGGCTCTTCATAATCGGGGGTCCTTTACCTTGAAGAAGTTTATGGGTAATGCATAAGGATTTAAACTTAATCCTCTCCCGTATGGGAAGCCAATGGAGCGATTTGAGGGCAGGTTTAGCTGACGTCCTAAGTGAAATATCCATTAATAGCCTAGCTGCTGCATTTTGAGTCTGTTGAAGCTTATTGATAGTGGCTTCAGGGGCTCCTAAAAAAATCGCATTACTAAAATCTAGTCTGGACAGAACCAGTCCTTGTACTAGTAACTTCCTAGAATGCCGCGGGAGGAGAGGAAGGACTTTCCGGGCAGACCGAAGAAGACCAAAGCAAATTCCTGCTGTTTTTTTAGCTTGTGTTTTGAGCGAGAGATCCTGCTCCAACCAGATACCTAAACTTTTAATTTCTTTTTTTGGGCTGGGAGAATCCCCCAGACAAGCAGGCCAGCTGGAGGTGGGCATTGAGGTCGACTTGTGGCCAAGTAACATGATTTCCGTTTTTGACCCGTTTAATTTAAGGGAGGAGTCACACATCCAGGCATGTATCTTCGTCAAACATAAACGAAGACTGTCAGGGCATTGATCGAGTTGGGAGAGTGAGACGACAAGTTGGGTGCCGTCTGCGTAACTTACGATTTTAATCCCAAACGGGGCAACCACATCCTCCAGGGGGGCCATGTACACATTAAACAATGTGGGGCTTAAAGATGAGCCCTGCAGCACGCCACACTGGAGAGGGATTGTACTAGATGCCTACTGAAATCCATCTGCAACAATAGAGCTGGTGCAAAAGGGGAGAGTGGCCTGAGAATGTGGGATGGCACGAGGAGGGAGACTAAGCCCGAGGCTTTGGTGTACAGTGATGGATTTAGGATCATATGACACCTATAGCCATCCCTGGCTTTCCATTCACCACAATGCTTTATTCGGGAATCGTCACAATTGTAAGTTCGATCTCAAAACCCCTAAAATGCAAAGTGTTACTAGAGAGAATCCATGGTTGCTGAGGAAGTCAAGCATTTCATAAGATCAGTTGGGTGCTGTGATATTACATTTTAGAATGTGGATTAGTTCATTCCCAATACTGTAAATGCTTGAAACAAATGAAAAAACATATATAAGCCTCATACAGCTTATTTTAAGGAAGTGTACTTTTCATTCACATCATACTTGTAACAAACATTGACAAGGCAATATATTAATATTTTTGAATATCGGGTAGAGAATATATTTTTATTAGGCTTCACTAAAAGGTAAGGCACGTATAGCAGAAGTAGCAGGGCAAGCTTTTCTAACAGAAAAGCTGATTGACTCGTGGAAGTGTGAGTGGCAATGTGCCCGTGTGTGAGTGTGACAGAGTAAAAATGTATGAAAGAGTGCAAGAGATATAATCAGAATGTGTGTGTGGGAGAATGTGTGTGTCAGTGTGGTCTGTCATACTAGAGGTTATTCTCGCCTTATGGACAGGGGGATGTATGATGTAACAACGCGTGTTATTACAACGCGTGCTGTTACATCGCAGTCGTTACAACGACTGCATGTTACCACGCTATGCCTTTACAACGCACGTCTTTACATCGACTTGCGCTAGGTGGCGTGCTAATATTAAAAAAGTGTAATTTACTATTCCAACTCCAGTCCACTTATCAGTAGGGAAGGTGTTGGGATAGTAAACTACACCATTTTTAATGTTAGCACGCCATCTAGCGCAAGTCGAAGTAAAGACTTGCGCTGTAATGGCATAGCGTTGTTACATGTGGTCGTTGTAACGACCGCGATGTAACAGCATTGCGGTGTACTGACTGCGTTGTTAAGGATTTTTCCCGGACAGGGGCACTAATAGAATATGGATGGGAGGTGATACTTACGGTACCCCCTCAAGAACTGCCCGCAATATGTTGTTAACGGTCCGCATGATCCGTTCTGCCTCGCCATTGGCCTGCAGCCACTGGGGAGTGATGCGTTGATGTTTGAGGCCCAGCCGTGTCAGGAAGTCCTTGAACTCGCTGCCCTGGAACGGAGGACATGTCTGTTTTGTCTGTTTTGAGGACATGGGGCAGGCCAAACAGCGCAAATGACTTTTCCAGGACAGGCTGTAGATGAGTGAATGCCGTGGATGGGAGGACCTCTATAATGGGATATTTGGTGTTGCTGTCGATCAGGACAGCTGTTACTCTCCTGTCCGGGAAGCTCCCGAAGTCTAGGCTCAGCCATGACCACGGCGATGTAGCAGGGTCTTCCGTTATTACTGGAGCTGGGGCTTTGGGGCTGTCAGTGAGCTGACAGGCTCTGCCGTTATGCACAACAGATTCAACATTTTCTTCGAGGCTGGGGAACCATACCTTCTCCCTCATTCTCAATTTCATTCTTCCGGTGCCTTGATGACCTTCATGTGCGAGGACTGTTGCCCGTTCTTGGAGACTTTGTGGCATTGCAATGCGTGACCCTCTTAGTAGCACACCATTTTCAGCAGCGCTGAGCTAGTCTTTGATTTCCAGAATTTTCCCAGACGGATTCTGTCGGGTTCGCCCCATCCGTGGATGTTTCTGAGAAAACCTTCCTAGGATCCTTTCCGTAAGGCATCAGCCACCCGCTGAAGAATCACTTCAGTGTCCATGTGCGCTTTGATTTTCTCTATGGATAGAGCTCGTGGGCATGACCATTGGGAGACCATGTTGACAAATTCTTCCGTTTTCACCTCTTGGTCAGAGTCTATCTCGGCATGATGTGCGGGATGGTATGACAGGAAGTCAGCGGGGTTCTTCGCACCTGGTATATGCACCAGCTCCATCTGATAATGTTGAAGTTGGATCGCCCATCGTTCAATCCGGGGAGGCGGATGAGGAGTGGTCCCCTTGAATAGTGGGAGGAGGGGCTGATGAACCGTTACCACTTTGAAAGGCTGCCTACTGACCTACAGATGAAAATGGTTACATGCCCACTTGATAGCTAAGGCTTCTCGTTGTATTTGTGAGTAGCGGGTTTCGGTAGCGGATAGTGCTTTGCTCACAAAGGCCAGCGGGACCCATGTTCCAGGCTCCGTTTCTTGCGTGACCAGGGCCCCTAAGCCTACTGGGCTGGCGTATACTATCAGTTCTGTTGGTCGAGTCATGTTGAAGTATGCCATGGTCGTGCTTTCGAGGAGGGCTGACTTCACTTGGCCAAATGCTCTCTCTTCTTCTTGGCCCCATCGACAGGTGGTTTCCTTTTTGGTCAGGTTTCGCAGTGGCTCTGCGATGGTGGCAAGGTTCAGAATAAACCTTCCGCAGTATGTTGCCATGCCCAGAACACTCCTTAGTTCTGAAGCATTTGTTGGTGCATGGGCGAGTTGTATTGCTTGGGATTAGGGTCTACCATGACTCCCTCCTGACTAAACACGTAGCCAAAGAAGTCAAATGTCTTCCGGAAGAATTGGCATTTTTCTTTGTGAAGGGTCACCCCGTGTTCTGCCAGGTACTGGAGGGTAGCTCTGAGCCGACGGTGATGATCTTTGATAGTTGCTGAGTGGATGAGAATGTCATCATTGACATTGATAACAGCCTGGAGCCCCGACAGAATCTCTCTTACTGCGTTCTGGAATATTTCAGCTACGGATGATATCCCGAAGTTTAGCCGCTTGTACCGGCGGAGCCCCATGTGTATCGAAAAGGTAGTGATGTACCTACTTTCCTCTGCCAGTTTCAGCTGATGATAGCCGGCATTTAAGTCTAGTTGTGAAAACCATTGAGAGCCATTGAGATCAGCTAGGATATCGTCAACTGTCAGTGTTAGATGTCCCTCTGGCGGGCTTGTCTGAGCTTAAAACGTTCATAATCAGGATTGAGCTGAGGGTCAAAATGGGCATTTAGGGCCCTGACTGTGGCGCCGTAGTCCGTTGGCGCTCCTGTGTCCGGAAGATGGGCAAACAGCTTGTATATTTCGTCTCCTGTGAAATGTTGAAGCAACGACCTCTTAACAGCTCTGTCTGTTTCCCTTGTTGCTATGAAATAGTTGTCAAGTCGGCCAATCCACACCTTCCATCTAGATGACGCTGTGGCGGGGTCGATGAGTTCACTGAACGGAGGAAGTGCGCCGATCTGGGAGTGCCCAGGATGTGGTGGCACAGCTGGGGCCATGGGTTGTCGGACCGCAGCCTGATCTACCATCACGCGTTTTGCTTTGCGGCTCCTCCTACTTGTGGCTCTGCACACGTGGTACGCTAGTTACTCTTGCATGTTGCTCTTATCCTTGTATTGCTAGGGGTGGTATTGGTCTCGCCAATGCTGTTTGTCTGTGGCCCTTGTCTTTGTTTATATATGGTTCTTGTTTGTGCCAGTGCTCGTTGGGTCTTGCCTTGGTGTCTTCCAGTGCTGGCCTGTTTATATCAATGCTCTTTTGTGTGTGGTCATTTGGTTTTGCCAATGTTTGTTGTCTCCCCCTGTTTGAGTTAATGTCAATTGGTGGGGACGCTGGTGCTGCGCACTGGTTTTGAGCACTTGGATGGGTTCGTGGTGGCAGCGTGCTTCAGCGCTCTCGCTTTCTGGAAGGGTCTTGTTGTAGCAGGGCGTCTCTGCGCATGCAGGGAATCAGCGTGGGCTCTCCCGGGCTGTGTTCGGGAGCTCCAGCACGATGCGTGCGGCCTCCAGAGGTTCGGGACACCGGCGGGTGCTGGGGTTGACAGCTCGCTGCTTACCGCTAGTAAGTTTTTGGTGTCTGTTGCTCCTCCCGCTGACTATCTTCTTCGGCACAATTGCTGCACGCGGCGGCAATGCTTCAGCCACACCGCGTGTACTCGGCTCTTCACTTCTCGCCGAGCTGGCTGGGGGTGCACGATTCTTTTCCTGGGTGTTGTAGCTGATCCCACCCTCGTCGCCAGTGTGGTGGCCCAGCAGGACCCTCGCTGGCCTTACGGCAGTGGCTAAGGCAGCGCAGCAATTAAGGCACACAGACACATTAGCATGCAGTGTCAGCTGGAAGTCAGGAGCGACCCCGGCCCTTTTATTTGAGCTCTCTGGCCATGCGTGTCCAGAGATTGCTACATTGTGTGTGGGTGCTTCCGGGGTCTCGTCCGCGCTGGTGTTAGCGGACGTAGACTAGACAGCTATACTTTAGACAAAAGGTGGCCCATGAACAAATTGCTCTCACAAATGATTGCTGGGGCAAACCAGCAGGACAGTTGATCCCAGAGGACTGAGTTATGATTTGAATGTTCAGACAATCTATTCAGTAAAATGTGATTGCTTTGGTTCATTTTGATGACCGGAAACTTCATGGTGCCTACGCGAATAAAGTATTTGACAGATATAATAAACTGCAGCCGTTTACAGATCAAAGGAAAGTTGTAGTCCCTTTTTATGGCTCGGGGCGGAGCGCCGGAGCGCCGAGATCCTATTAGTACAGAAAGAAAAAAAAGTGTGTTAAGGGCTCGGGAAAGACACATTCCTTATTTTTTTTATTATCTGAATGGTCATTGGTCTTCGCGGTGATGTATTTTTAGTAGTCTTGATGCTATTGGGCAGTTGTAATTTTCGGGCGCCATTTTGGGCATATTTCGTGCGGTTACGTGCTCGAAAGTGCATTAATCTTAATTAGGAGCTGTCAGGGTGGCCGTGTAATGCATTCCAGATGGTGTGCGCGCGTTCACCATCTAGCAGTGTGTTTGTCGGGCGCGCGTCCTCCTCACGTGCACACAGGCATAGACGCCGTGTGCAGCTCCTTCCTGCCGGCCCGGGGAGCTGCTCTGCCGCTCTCTGGCTCACTCCCCGTCTCCCCGCCTGATTTAGACATCACCGGCTCGGGCTCAATTACCAGTCCAGGACCCGGGCAGCGCGCTGCCTGGCTCCCTTCTCTTCCGTTACGGGAACCCCGCTTTTATTGTAATATCGGCACTTTTTTGTATCTCATTTTCATGACTATATTTGTGATTATAAGAATCTGCCGTCAGCCGGATCCATCTAGGAAACAAAGCTATTCCGTTTGGAGAAACAGCCCCGGGAAGCGGCAAAGAAGGGCGGCTGCGGCCGGGCTGTCAGCGCGCCCTGCACACACCGCCCCGGAAAGCTCGGGCCAGTGACTTCACAGGCCCTGCACAGTCCCATCCCCACGGTGCCCCCATTCATGCCCACGCCCCTTCCAGCAGTACGAGAAGGAGCCCCCGTCTCCCCACGAACACGAAGTGACATGACGCCTCCAACATCGCAATGTTCCTTCAAACAACCAAAACAAATGTCTCTGCTGGCAGATTTTATCGCCCCGAGAAAGGCACTCTTTTCCTCCGAAAATAAATATATCATACCCAATAAAAAAGTGTCACTCCAGTCCCAAGCACAAACAGATCGTTCATCTCCCGGCCACTCAATCCCCAAGTTTGGAAATAAGCGACTAGGGCATAATAGGAAATTAAGTGTGTGTGTGTGTGTGTGTGTGTTGGGGATGGGGGCAAGGAAAGCACTCGCAGGATTTCGAGGAGCATGGCACATGCACCTATTAACCCGCACAAAAAGTTACGGTCTTAACATTTTAAACATAAATATATTGTCTACTGAGTAAAAACCAGCGAGAAACTGCACATTCAAACCTGTGCCCGCCCTGCTAAGGTTTCAGCTGACCGAACCTGATAAATGAGCGAGAAATGACCTAGTTTGAATTTTAAGTGTGAGTTGAGTATATTTCTTGTCCTTCTCCATTTTGCACCTGTCTCGTGGTAAAGACGGACCCCGCGCATTTTTTTTTAAATCTCTCATGCCTGGCTGGCCTTTCCATCTTTAGCATTTATGACTTTTAGTAACTGTATGCACCTTTTGGTATGCGCTGGGGATCTCTCAGGGGAATTTCATACGAGGCTCTTTACACAATCAGTCTTACAGATTGTACGGCTCTAGGAGGATAAAAGCCTGAGTCAGCCCTGCAAGGGCTGCACTTGTGACTCCAGGCTGTTGAGGGCGTCCACAGCCGTAGCTTAAAATAACCGATCCTTCCCCCAGGCACAATCCTCCTCAAATGTCTATTTTTTAAGACCAGAAGAACACATTTCCGTCTTGCAATTATTAGCGCTGCTAACAGAATCTTGTACTTAAGACTGCGCGGGCGATTCTTCATGGCTGGACATTTGTGGTGTTTGTTTTCTTGCAGTTTTATGATTCTCCGTGGTGACCTGTTGTTCTGCCTCGCTGGTACCGCAGCCGGCTCGTAGTGAGTGCAGAGTGAGTGTGCAGAGTAGTGAGTAGTGAGTGCAGAGTGAGTGTGCAGAGTAGTGAGTAGTGAGTGCAGAGTAGTGAGTAGTGAGTGCAGAGTAGTGAGTGCAGAGTAGTGAGTAGTGAGTGCAGAGTAGTGAGTGCAGAGTAGTGAGTGCAGAGTAGTGAGTGCAAATTAGTGAGTGCAGAGATGTGAGTGCAGAGTAGTGAGTAGAGTAGTGAGTAGAGTAGTGAGTAGAGTAGTGAGTAGAGTAGTTAGTAGAGTAGTGAGTAGAGTAGTGAGTAGAGTAATAGAGTAGTGAGTAGTGAGTAGAGTAGTTAGTAGTGAGTGCAGAGTAGTGAGTAGTGAGTAGAGTAGTGAGGTGAGTAGAGTAGAGTAGTGAGTAAAGTAGTGAGTGCAGAGTAGTGAGTAGTGAGAAGAGAGTAGTGAGTAGTGAGTAGTGTAGTGAGGTGAGTAGTGAGTAGTGAGTGCAGAGTAGTGAGTAGTGAGTAGAGTAGAGTAGTGAGTAGAGTAGTGAGTAGAGTAGTGAGTAGTGAGTAGAGTAGTGAGTAGAGTAGTGAGGTCAGTAGAGTAGAGTAGTGAGTAAAGTAGTGAGTGCAGAGTAGTGAGTAGTGAGTAGAGTAGTGAGTAGAAAGTAGTGAGTAGAGTAGTGAGTAGTGAGTAGAGTAGTGAGTGGAGAGTAGTGAGAAGTGAGTAGTGAGTGCAGAGTAGTGAGTAGTGAGTAGAGTAGTCAGTAGAGTAGTGAGTAGTGAGTAGAGTAGTGAGTAGAGTAGTGAGTAGAGTAGTGAGTAGTGAGTAGAGTAGTGAGTAGAGTAGTGAGTGCAGAGTAGTGACTAGAGTAGTGAGTAGAGTAGTGAGTAGTGAGTGCAGAGTAGTGAGTAGTGAGTGCAGAGTAGGGAGTAGAGTAGTGAGTAGAGTAGAGTAGTGAGTAGTACATCACAGGCAGCAGCTGTGCAAGCTTCTTACACTCACAAGGAGACCACAGGCAGCTGAGGTGCAAGCTTCTCCCACTCACAAAAAGGACATCACAAGCAGCAGTGGTGCAAGCTTCCCTTACACACTCACAGCAGGTACTGTGCCAAGGCAGCAGCAGCAACAGAGCAAGAGTCCCTTACAAAGAACAGGCACAGCACAGAGATGCACAATGCAATCTTCTCATACTCACAGGCAGCAGCGGTGCAAGCTTCTCACACTCACACGAAGGACATCACAGGCAGCAGCTGTGCAAGCTTCTTACACTCACAAGGAGACCACAGGCAGCTGAGGTGCAAGCTTCTCCCACTCACAAGGACATCACAAGCAGCAGCGGTGCAAGCTTCTCACACTCACAAGAACGACATTACAGGCAGCAGCAGTGCAATCTTCTTACACTCACAAGGAGACCACAGGCAGCAGAGGTGCAAGCTTCTCACACTCACAAGAAGGACATCACAGGCAGTAACGGTGCAATATTCTCACACTCACAAGGAGATCACTGGCAGTACACACCACATGAACACACTCCATAACACATTGCAACAATACATTGGCATTTACAATGCCATTAGCTCAAACTCAAATAAATCCGAGCCCGATTGCATTTCTAATGCTTGTTATCAAGAAGGAGGGTGTGAAGGCTAGAAGGCCTTGAGGTAGCTTGCCCATCTGGCAGTGGATTAAAGTGGCATGATGTAGTTTCACAATTGCGTATCCTTGGTATTGGGCGCACTGACATTTAATAGCATCAATCGTGGGCTTCTGAGCAGTGCTCTGGCCAGGCGCTCATTATTTATCATATTGATCGCTGGGCAGCAACACAAGATCCTGCGAAAAAGTGAGCAACCTCGACCATACATGCACTGTGAAGGCACTAGTACAGCTGCCCCTCTTCACAGCCAAGAGGGAGCAGCAACCATAAACAGTCAGCAGTCCTGAACTGGAGTTAGCACAGTGTAATCAGTGGCACCATTTACTTAAGGACAAGTGATTTGTGCCTACTTTGTAAAACAATAAGTGTAGGGGCCCAAAGTTTTACTCAAAGGCCCACACCCAGTGCGAATATCAGTTGTGTCAAATACCATTGCTGCATGGTGTTTGATTCCGCCTCTTTCATCAACAACTGAACACTCACTGCTCATTTATCTTACTTTTGCTGGTTCTTTTTCACCCTTGCTTCTGTCCCTTTGTCCCTGTTCCTCTGTCTTTTTCTTCCTCTGTCATTCCCTCATTTTTTTTTCTTGCTTTTGTTGAAAGGCTGATGAGGACAAATAAGAGCCAGTCCCCAAAAATAAGTGCCATTGGGCCCCATCTGCAACCATCCGCACAATTTAAGCACTGCAAGCAACAACAAATTAATCAAAGTGTTCCTTTCACTGTTTGTAACTCCTGCAACCACTGTCCTTTGAGGACAAATTCGCACAAGTGTTGCCCTTCTACTCAGTCGCTGGCTGGACTGTAACTATGTGTCTCAGACAAGTCACATAACAGCTCAATAATTACTATTGTGTCAGTAGACTTCTAAACAACAAATGTAGTATTTTCTCACTCACACAGATCTTGCATTTGCTAGAGTTTAAGCTATCGGCATTGTAAATAAAAATGCCTTTTATTTATGTGTGTTTAAATGCAACACATATGTAAAAGCCATTGTCATTCCAAATGCCGATGTTTCAAACACTTGCAAACGCAAGACCACTTTCATAGTGGCCGCACCCCTTTCTTTAGACGCTGCTTACCATATTCAGGTTACAGTGAACAGCGTCTAAAGAGAGGGGCGTGGCCAACATTAAAGTGAAAGCGCGATATGTGGAGAAAGAAAAAAGTGAGAAAGAGAGAAAGTTTCTGTAGTGCAGCCGCTAAAGTCAAAACGGACTACGCTGTAAGTTAAATTAATAAACAAGCACGGCCGCTAAAGTGAAAGCGACAGTGCAGCAAATTAAAAAATAAATACATTATTAATAACAATGTAAAAGTGGTCGTCATGCTGCAATGTCATGGATGAATTAGGGAAGACCATTAAAGAAAATAGTGCCCACCTACTAGATAAAACAGACAGTATAACACCACAAGTAAAAAGTCCAGTCATTATGGGAGGTTACAAATGCAGGCAATGAGGGACTAGTAATCCTATTCACGAATGAAAAGTTACAATTTTGAAAGGACTGTAATAGGAGCCAATTGAAAAGATGAGGGCGAAATGGGCGGAGATTTTATTCAATACCTCGATACAGAATGCCTCGCAGAGCAGTGCATGCGCTGTCCAGGCTCAACCTAAAAACGGGTCTTAAGGGCCAATCATACTCCTAACAACTTGGTCAAGATGCTTCAGCACCCTTGCATCCATATTGTGATTTCATGAGGACCTCTGGTATTGCTCTGGAAAATACAGTGATGTACATTGTTGGTCCTGGTACTTTACTTTAAGTGCAGGATCCAGTATCAATCAATCAGGGGTTTATATAGCTCGCTACTCACACGTGAGGGTCTCAAGGCGCTGTGGGAGTGGGAGGGGGGCAACTCCAGATCTGTCGAAAAGCCAGGTCTTGAGGTCCTTCCTGAACGTGTGCAGGGTCAGGGAGCATCTGATGTTCACCCGGAGCTCGTTCCAGGTTTTGGCCGCGACGTGGGAAAACGCTCTTCCGCCGGTGCTGTTCCTGCGGATGCAGGGAACCTCTGCCAGGGCGAGGTCGGTGGAGCGGAAGTTCCTCTTGGGTACGTGGAAGGATACTCTCTCGTTGAGGTATTTGGGTCAGATGTTGTGGAGAGATTTGTAGGAGTGGGTGACGGGTTTGAAGGTGACCCTCTTCTCGACGGGGGAGCCAGTGGAGGCCTCGTAGGTGATGGGTCATGTGCTCATAGTGTGGTGTACCGACGAGGAGTCTGACTGCGGCGTTCTGGATGATCTGGAGTCTGTGTAGAAGAGTTTTGTTGATTCGGGCATACAGGGCGTTGCCGTAATCCAGTCTGATGGTAATGAGTGCGTGTGTGACGGTCCTTCTGCAGTCGGTGGGGATCCACTTGAAGGTCTTACGGAGGATGCGAAGACAGTTGAAACTGGTGGAGGCAGCTGCATTGATCTGGCAGTTCATGGAGAGGGAGGAGTCAGGGATGATGCCGAAGTTCCGAGCGTGGTCTGAGGAGGGCTCCCGAGGGCCACCAGGTTTTGTCCCAGGCAGAGGTGCAGGGACCGAGGATGAGGACCTCTGTCTTCTCTGAGTTTAGCTTCAGGCAGCTGTCCTTCATCCAGGCTGCCATGTTCTTCATACCTTCCTGGAAACAGAGTTTGGTGTCGTTGGGATTCTTCGTGAGCGAGAGGATGAGCTGGGTGTCATCGGCTTAGGATACGATGCTGAGCCCATGCTGTCTGACAATGGCTTTGAGGGACGCCATGTAGATGTTGAAGAGCGTGGGGCTGAGTGATGATCCCTGGTGGACTCCGCAGGTGATTTCCGTGGGTTTAGAGAGGAAGGGAGGGAGTGGGATCCTGTGGGTTCTGCTGTAGAGGAAGGATTATATCCAGTCGAGGGCGGTTCCTTGTATTCCCGTGTAGTGTAGTCAGGCTGTGAGAGTATGATGTGAAAAGGTGTCGAAGGATGCAAAGAGGTCCAGAAGGATAAGGGCCATGGTGTGTCCCTTGTCAAGTAGCATGTGGAAGTCATCGGTGGAGGCGAGGAGGGCTGTTTTGGTGCTGTGGTTGCTGCAGAATCCAGACTGGGAGGCAACCAGGATGGGGTTCTCTTCTATGAAGGCGGTCAGCTGTGCGTTTAGGAGTCTCTCTGTGACTTTGGCCGCAAATGGGAGGAGAGAGATGGGCCGTTGTTTTTCAGGTCTGTTGGGTCAGCCGATGGTTTCTTGAGGAGGGGTTTTACCTCCGCCCATTTCTAGTCGTCTGGGCAGATGCCAGATCTGAGGGAGACGTTGATGGTGCGTTCTAGTTCGGGTGCGATGGCGGCCCTGTGGAAACTGTGCGGTATCGATCAGTCTGAAAGATATGCATACCTTCTTAAACCATGGTAGAAGTTTTTTCTACTTGTCAGCACCCATACATTACACATCCCCTAATACATAACAATAATGATGCAGTATTTGTATTTCATGAACATAGATTCTCGAGAAAAAAAATCATGCCTCTTAAAAATCCTAAATGATTATTTATGTTTAATTTTTGGTTCCATTCGACCATTTTCTTTGCCCTGGATTATAACATTGTGGGTAAATGCTGTCTGGTGTGCATCTCCACTCAGTTTTCGAAAGAACTCCGTGGAGAATATTGGATAGGCAGAAAACAACATATTTTATATGATTAAATCTGCTGTGAATAAAAATACTTTCCAGTAGTTCTCATGTCATAGCACATTCAGTCCAGAACAATACTTTATAACCAGAGTCCTCGACACAAGCAGGGCCAGAATGGCTGTAGCAGGCACCGAGTGTTTTCCCAGTGGGTCGGAAGGGTGGGGGCTAGTTTTTTTTATTGGGGGCTGCCAGTTTTGCAGTGCTGCAATGCCGGCCCTCTGTAACAAAAGTGGGAGCGGTGCTTCTCAGAATCACCTCCCATCCCCAGCTACCCGAGCCGGTCGAGCAGATTGCCAGGGCTAGTTGCTGTTCCCAGTCCGGCCGTGTCTGTCCCCCTACTTTTTAGGTCTCGGACCGACGGCTGGCTTCCCAGCCGGAAGTCGGAGAATTATTGTTATTCAGTGTGTAGAGTAAACGAGGCTTGAACCCGCCTCTGTCCTCCATTGGCTGGCTTCATAAACAGAGGCCAGCCATTGGAGGAGGGAGGCGTCACTCGAAACAAGCCCCGTCTCTTTCGGATTCGGGGGCGTGTTGGTTCTGCTCTTTCCACTTTTAAGCCCCGCCCCTTTTGGGGACAGCCAAACACGCCCCCGAATCCGAAATTTGCGGAGCTTTGCGGCCGCCATTTTGTTTTTTATCGTCTGCCGGTGAGGGTCGTCTTGGTCTTGAGCCGTTGCTTTCCTGTCTTCTTCTCCCTTCCTATTCTTCCAGTTCTCTAGAATTCTTCCTACAACTCATCCTTCTCTCCTTCCTCTCCTCCTCTGTCTATCTTCCTCGCCCTCTCTTTCCTCTCCTTTGCCGTCTACGATTGGTCTCTTCCGCCCCGTCCTGCCTCTCTTCCCCCGTCCCATGCAGTTGGCTGCCATCCCCGGCATTCGGATTTTTTAAAATATTCCTCTTATTGTGTTGCCAGTGTTTACAGCAAGCATGGGCGTCGCCCCTTGTCCCTGACCCCTGCAAAGTGCCCCCACCCCCCCAGCAGAGCACACACGGACAGCAGACGAGCCCGCTTTTGACCCCCTGCATCGGTGAAGGAGGCTGCCGGAATACTTAAAGATACACCCTGCAGTACCTCCCTTTGTCCCAAGAGGGCCGGGCCGGAGCAGTGAATCAACCTTGAGGTGAGTCTGGGTCCCGGTTCTTACTCGGTAGCAGCTGGAGGCACACGCGAGAGAGAAGGGCTTCTCCCCCCTTTAACACAGCGGGGCAGGAAGCTCTCCTTCTACACGCCCGCAAACCCACCCCAAACAGCAGTGGGGACTCGCACCATCACCCCAGTGCACCCACGTCGCTCTCAGTGTGCTGGTCATGGTTCCGGTGCTGACCGGTTCTCCAGGTACTCCACAGGCTGTCGGACAGATCAGCTGGGCTCACCACTTGCTCGCCGTCGCTCAGGAGTTCCTGCTCCGCCTGGCCTCACACCAGCAGGAATTCTGCTTGTGTTCCTGGGCTGTCTCCTCTGCTGGGCCACCTTCAGTCGTGTTGGTCGCGGACCTGGTTCCTTTATTTTGTGAAAAACGGCCAGAATTATCGACGCCTCCCAGTGCATGATTATAAATATGGATACATTGGTTCAGGAGCTAACCTCGTTTTCTGAGCTGCTTCAGAGGAGCACGAGAGTCCAAACAATATTTGAAAGCGGGGTTAGTGTGTACCGATGTGCCGCAATTGATTCAGTATACATTCCCACTTGTACAAACACCTCTTTTGAACAGTGCGTTTACCTACACATTCATCTCTTGTTACCTCAGGAGGAGGAGCATTGCTTAACATCACTGTGGTTTCAATTGCGCCCGCCCGCACAGGATCTCAGCATCGGGGAGGGGGGGCGCTAGACTGGAGTGCGGGTAGCAGCTGGTATCCGGCGCTCTGCCAACATACATTGCCCCCTGCCTACCTCCTCCACTCCTGGCTCAGCTCCCTCTCGCCTCAGGGCTCCTATGCAGTGCCCTCAGCTTTCTCTTCTGCAGAATGCCTTTCTATACCTGAGCTATTTAACATAAGTGATGAAAGTACTGTCCGAACACCTGTCCCTCCCTTGTGTCCCGAGAGACTTGGGTTACAGCTTGCTCATGGTTCGTGGTATTGTTCTCCCCCCCACCCCACCCGTCCCGTGAGTCCCGCAGTGTGTTTTCACAGCACGACTCCCAGTTTCTCTTGAAGTGCTCTGTATGACTTTCATAGGGAACCGTT
Source organism: Lissotriton helveticus (assembly GCF_964261635.1). Lineage (NCBI taxonomy): Eukaryota > Metazoa > Chordata > Amphibia > Caudata > Salamandridae > Lissotriton > Lissotriton helveticus. The sequence goes on from NC_136068.1 coordinate 1,432,113,960, forward strand.
CTACATGAATGAGATTCGTAGCCCTGTATTCTCTTTGCCGTGCATCACCTCAGTAAAAATCAAAACCTGGCTTCGGTAACTGTGTCTATCCTTCACTTCCTGTGTCTGTCCTTCACTTCGGAGCATATCCATAGGTACGGGGGGAGCCTGGGGGTGACAGGGCGCGCTATAATTGTGTATGACTCACTCAGATGGCCGAATTGAACCGACATACATTCAACATTGTGCCCAGAGCACAGAGTGAGCGTCTGCTTTTGTACGTGTGATGCGACAAATATAAACCGGTCCTGCTGTAACTTCCGCTTCCTCTTTTTGTCTTTTGCCCTTCCCATCTCCTGCATTACTCTGCTAGCTTCCCCAATTCCCTCCGCTCTTCCTTTTCTCTGTGGCTTTCCTCAGTCTTTGTCCTGCTTTCTCACCCTACTTACTTTCTTCTCTCTCTTTCCTTTCTCTGTTTGTTTCGTGCACACCAGCTCTCTTAGTTAGTTAACCGGCACTCAGGTTACACGAGCACGTTTCTTTTTTCTCCCACTTTATTTCAATGTTTTGTGAATAACATGACAAACATTACTAATGTGCCGACCCAGTGCGCACTCGAGAAATAAGTCCTAATAGCATAAATGCATAAGGAGGAGAGTGAAAGATGAGCCTCGTTTGTGGGGTGTGTGAGTGTGTGTGGGGGGGGGCAGGAGGGAATCTCGAGCTCCATTTGTACAACTGAGGAAAAGTAGAAACTAGGCATAGGAAATAGGAGTAATAATCTATTAATGTTTCCTAGGGCGTTTGAACCCGCCCCTATTGGCATTGTAAATGACAAAGCCATTTATTTAACGATTAAGCTATTGGCAATATAAATGACAATGCCATTTATTTATGATTTAAAAAAATTAAATAAATTTAAAAAAAATGTCATGAGCAATGCCAATAGCTCGACCTTTAATAATGCAGAGACCATTGCATTGTAAATGCTTGTTTTATTATAAAAATGCGTCCCAGGACAGACAGAAATAGCCATGGCCTATAGATAAGGCTCAGCCGTTCGCAGCCGTTTGGGGGAAGGGTGGGGTGGGCAGAGAAGGAAACAGACTCTGTCTCGTCCTTCCTGCCCAGAGAGGCAAGGACAGCGTCCACTTCTCCTGCTCCGCTGGCAGCTTTACCAACCCTCTCTCTCTTTCTTTCTTCCTCTTATTCCCTCTCTTTCTGTCTCTGTCTCGCTTCTCCTCACTTGCTAAAAACCGTGACTTCAAGAAATGGCTCTTATCAGGTGCGCATCACCCATTGGGCTCACGGGGCTTCAGCCCCCCCGCCGTCGTGTCCATCAGCCCGGGCAGAGACAGCTTCGCCGGCTTGTTGGCGCCGCACCCGAGTATTTAACAGGTCTTTAAAAGACCATTTATTTGCAAATGAGGCTTTTGTTGTGAAAGGGCGAGATTTTGATCGATACCTTATATCTATTGATCCAAACCTCGATCTGGTCGACTGAACCTTTATTGCCTGTCTTGGAAGGAAACAGTACACCTATCTGCAAATTAGTTCACCCAATAAAGGACTCTACCCTTAAAGATCACGGACAACTTCTAGGTTTCAAAAGTTTATTGTAAAGATATAATGAGCTGCAAATACAAGCATCTCAGAATGAGATTCACGAGATACACAGGTCCAATTACATACATGTGCTCTCGAAAAGCCCTCAGACGAGCAACAGAAATCACTAACACAAGTTCTAAAAATAGCAAAGCTATCAGCATAGACGCATATCTCTCCTTCATTTAGGTTGGAGGAAAACGAACACAGGTTAGGCGTCCCTACCCTGTTCTAGATGGTATCCCTACTTAACCAAGTCCCAACCTAACAAAGGTGTCAGCAATGAATGACCCCCAAGGGAAGTCACCCACTCTAAGTCTCTTGGTGAAAACCTAAAGTTCTCCAGTCATGACCCCTCACTGCCTACCCATCCGCTCTCTAAAGGGTCCTCAGGTCTCTGCTCTAACTCCACCCAGGGGTGCTGTCCCTAATACAAAACAGTCAACAACATTTGAGACGCCCCTTGCGAAACGCCTCTCACGTGGTGCAACTTCAGGCTTTTTCCATGATGCTTTGTATTGGGCCTCAGACGTTAGAGTTGACCTTGCTTCTCAGTCTCTTCTCCGGCCCGCTGATACCCCTTAAACATTCCAGAACCCTCCTCCATGTCTGGGCCGTCTACTGAACAGACCTCTATTCATTCACTTATAATTGGATCCCCCCTTTCCTGTTGCAGACAGATATCTGCCGCCAAGAACCCAACTCTCATAGACTTCTAAAAAGGCTTGCAACATTTCTCAGCCCAGACATGTACGTGTAAATCAATGCTAAAACATTTCAGGCCTACAATATTTCACATTATGATTATAGCATTCAATTTCTTCATTTAATTAAAGCATGTTAAAACTCTTATTCTATTATTTAGAAAACATTACTCTAAATCATGGCCCATTAATGCAATGACCAAAAACGTTAAACAATCTGTGTCGTGAAAAGAAACACCTTCCCTTTTAGCTCCAGCTCTGGCCCTGAGGCCTACCACGTTCTGCGTTTTACCACAGACCATCTTATATGTTAACAGCTACACGACATAGATTCAAAATAATCACGTCTAATAAAATCATATAATGTCACACATTTCTGTATTAATTCCACTTCTACTTAAATCTCTATATTAGCTATACATTTAGAATATAATTTCAGATACTATTAGCACTCATGGCATTTCTCTTCATGAATTATGCTCTCTATAGGTAAGTATGATGTACTCATATATTTATATCAGTTTGCGCTCTCTCAGTTCCCCCCTTTGATGACCTCTCGGGGTCATCACTAACATTTAAACTGCAGTTATTGCTGGCATTCTCTGCGCTTCCAGAGCTCTCAGGCTCCTGTACTGATTATCTTGTATGGCAGCCAATCTCTGCAACTGTTCTCTTTGGGCCTTTTCTGACCTTCTTGCTCTGTACCATTTGAATACCCTCACCAATCCCCACAATATTATCCCACAGATCAATATTATGATGATAGGCTTTAGGATATACCAAATAAAGCTTTTGCCTAAGGTGGAAAACCACCCTCCAACTGTACTCATTCCGTGGCCCACCTTTTCCCAGACATTTTCTCTACTCAAGTCTTCGATCTCTTTGTGTATATTAGTTATGTTCTTAATAACTTTCTCAAGGGGTTTTGAAAGGTCTGGAATGTAAGTGCAACATTCCTGAACCTTCAAAGCCTTACAGACTCCGCCCTCTTTTGCTAATAAGACATCTAATGCAAGCCGATTTTGAAGAACCATAGCCCTTATCGATTGCATCTCTCCTTCTACCAGCATTAAGGACTGAGCAGTGCTGGCAGACAACCTGTCGACAACTGTTGCCAATCGTCTAATTTTAACATCATTAAGGATTATTCCCAAAAGAGGGAACATAGCTCCAAAGACATCTCCAACCATTTCTGCATCTCCTAAATCTCTCCTTCCCCTCGATGATGTCTGGCCCTCAATGATCAATAAGTCTTGTGCATGATATATTTTGGGGAAGACAATTGCCAAGTAACATGATCCATACCAGTTGTCAGGTAGTCTCACGTAAGCATTTCTTCCACATACAAAATACACATTTGGAATCACTTGCATTCCCTTCAGGAAATCCTTAGTGTAGTACTCTAAATTAAAAGCATGTTCACAGTCAACTTCACCCACGTATACATTTTCATAATACGTTTTGGCTCGGTGAAGACATAACTTTCCTTTCTGCGCTTTATCTAAAGCTATTGGACCACTACTACCCTTTCTCTTGTGTGACTTCTCTTCCTCGGTCCAATCTAATTTCCCTTGTCCTGATTTTTTCAAAATCTTTTGTCTCCTGTAACGATCATCCACCTGCCCTATGAACTTTTTCTCGACTTCTGACACCTTGCATGTCAGATTATTTCTACGGGCATGTGAAGTATCTAAGGTAATCCAAGGAATGAAGAATTTGGCCAATCTGTCTTCACTCTTCCAGTAATCCCATTTATTCATCTGCTTATAATTCGGGACTTCTGGCAACACAGAATCATAATTGGAGAAATAGTATTCAAAACTATCTCTCTCATAAAATATACTAAGCAATAAGCTACATGTAATGCCATATGTCAGAGGGAGGTGATGATATCGAATTCCTTCATCTACAGACGCAGGCAACTGCATGCAGACGTAGCAATCCTTAACCTCCATGGCATCCACGTATTCATACAAAAGTTTAGCATAAGCATTTGACCTAAAGTCTCCTTGGGACTCGTCTACATGTAACCTGCGGGCTTCTGCAGCCAATAACGCTTTCTCTTGAGTGTTTTCCCTTTTCTCACCTGCAACAGTGGGTGTAAGTGTTACTACAGAATTCGCATCAGTTACCTTTACCTCTTCCTCATGTCCCTTTACATAAGAAATTGTTACCACTAAAGCTATTAATATTATCACTCCTACTATTAGTGTACCTATTATACATTTAGCTCTGCGGTTCGGGGTGCCGGCCTCCATTTCGTCAGACAATCTAGCTTTTCCCTTTCTCTTTGCAAAAAAAGTTCTTTTCCTCTCGTTCCTTTACAGTCTCTTTCAATCCTTTTTTGTCTTTAGAATCCACACAGCTGGAGGCTGACAGCCTTTTTCGCAAAAAGTCCTTTCACAGTTCAAAAAGACAACCCTAGCCCTTCTCCATCCACTCAAGGGGTTCCCTAAAATTCTCTGCTTCCTGGGCGCTAGGTAATCTTCTTTCCTTCTGCTTGCTTTATTTACAAAGTCCTTTAACAATCGACTATTAGATTTGTGGTTGCAGCTTCAATAGCATAGTTCAATATTTCCATGCGAAGAGTATGCTCTTCATGTGCTGTTATCGTGGTACCAAAGTCGGGGAATTTCAATTCTGTAAGAAACATGTGTTTTAACTTGCTGAGGCGGGGAGGTCTGGGGAGCACGAATGTTAGTGACCCTTCTTGTTCGACACCGGGTACCAACAGTTGTATTTCCACGGTGATAATGGGCTCAGAACTGGACACCACCACCGCTCGGATCCTCCCTGTCTCCGGTTTCACAGACATTTGTCGCCAGATATGTCCACTCAGGTGTGGAGTATCTTCTGTTAGGCACACGCACTCTTCTTGACCTTCTTCGGTCTGGTGCTTCAGCGCCCTGAGCACCTTCTTCTGGGTCTGAGTCTTCTGATATCGGAGGAAGGGTTGCTTCTGGAGTTGACCTCAGGCTAGAACTTCTTCTTTGCGGCCAATTTGCTTCTCCACGTGCCCTTCTACTCCTTCTCCTTCTGGTCTGTTCTCGCTCTCTTTCAGACCTGTCAGGGTCAGACTCGTACTCCCAGCTGTCTTCTCCTTCTGTAGCGTCTTCTGTTTCGCTGTTGTACTGACCGTCCTCAGCTTGGTCAGACTCGTTCCCTGCTTCCACTGGCACCTCTACAGCTTGGCTAGCCCCCTCTATGGCTTCTTGGTCCTCAGCTGGACGTCCATCCGAGAGAGGAGCTGTTTCCAGAGGTGCTGGAACCCTTTTCGTATGCGACGCGTGTATCCAGTTGGGCAGGCCTCCCACCTTTACAGCTGTACTTGTGATCAGGATGACCTGGTAGGGCCCACGCCAACGAATATCCAAGCAGCTTCTTCTCACATGTTTCTTCACCAGGACCCAGTCCCCAGGATACAGGTCATGGCAAGGGCCCTGGCACGCTGGAACCTCTGCAGCCTGCACCTGAAGGGACACAGAACGCATGGCGTCAGACAGCCCCTTACAATAGTCCAGGATCATATCATCTGTGATATTTAACAGTGCAGTAGCTGGAATAGATGGCAGTCTCATTGCTCTCCCCATTAACACCTCATGTGGTGACAACCCTGTTCTTCTGTCTGGGGTACTACGAAGGCTCATGAGTACCAATGGCAGGGCGTCAGGCCAATTCAGGGTCGTTGAGGAGCAAACTTTCGCTATTCTGGACTTGATCGTGCCATTAATTTGTTCCACGATTCCTGAGGCTTCTGGTCGGTAACTGCAATGGAGCTTTTGGTCTATATTCAGTGCAACACAAATCATCTTCACAAGCTCGCTGTTAAAATGTGTTCCCCTATCTGATTCCAAAAAGGCCGGCACCCCGAACCGAGGGATAAGTTCTCTAAGCAGTAACTTAGCCACTGTGAGGGTGTCGCACCTACGTGTAGGGTATGCCTCAACCCATCTGGAGAACACACAAACAACCACCAGGACATAGCGGAGGCGGTTGCATCTTGGCATTTCAATGAAATCTATCTGCATTCTGTTGAATGGACCTCCAGACCTTCCTATGTGACTTAGTGCAACTGGTGTTCTTTTCCCTACATTCAGCTGCTGGCAGGTCACACAACGCTGGCACACTGCTTCTGCTGCTATTCTAAACTTAGGATTGTACCAAGTCTGTCTAAACACTCTCAGCATAGCATCTCTCCCTAAGTGTACGGGACCATGTATGAGTCTAGCCATTGGACTCACCATCTCATTGGGCAACACTGCTCTGCCGTCTGCTGAGACCCAAAAATGAGTCTCACCCATTACACATCCTGCCTTTTCCCATGTTTCTTTCTCAGAATCAGGAGCATTTTCTTGCATGGTTGACAGTTCATCCCAAGTATCAACAGTTTCCAGTATCATGGCTAATTCAGTTCTTACATTTATTCCACCCACATCCACCTCTGTGAAAGAGTAACCTTGTTCTGCGCAATACCGCGCAACTTCATCAGCATATCTATTGCCTTTCGAAACAAAGTCCTCATTTTTGGTATGTGCGATGCACTTTACAACTGCGATACTTGCTGGACATTGCAATGCTTCTAACAACAAGCGCACAAACTCTCCATTGCGAATGGGAGAGCCTGAAGAAGTCATGAACCCTCTTTGAGACCATAACTGCCCGTAATCATGAACTACCCCAAACCCGTATTGGCTGTCGGTGTAGATGGTGACTCGAATTTGATTGCCTGCTAAGCAAGCACGTGTTAGGGCAATAATCTCGGCTACCTGAGCGGAGTTTACTCCTTCCAGGCACCCTGCTTCCACAACTCCTTCAATTGTACAAACAGCATAAGCTGCTCTCAACTGCCCAACTTCGTCTCTTACACATGAGCCATCGACAAAGAAAACTTCGTCTGGGTCGGTCAGTGGCTCATCTACGATGTCGGGTCTGGGTTTGGTGCATAGTTCAGTCACATCGAGACAGTCATGGTCTGTATATTCATCATCATCATCAATATCATTTGGAAGTGGCATTAAGGTAGCAGGGTTCAAAACAGAGCATCTCTTGAGGGTCACGTTCTCTGCAGCAAGAATAACTTGCTCATAGCGCGTGAGCCTGCTATTGGTCAGATGCTGTGTTTTGGTCCTGGTCATCAACAGTTCAACAGAATGTGGCACGCACACCTCTAACGGGTGCCCCATGACGATATTTTCACATCTCTCAATGCTGACACCCGTTGCAGCAACGGATTTGAGACATCCGGGCAACGCTGCGGCTACTGGGTCTAAAGTAGCTGAGAAATAAGCAACTGGTCTACGGGCATTCCCATGGATTTGGACCAACACAGACAACGCACAACCTTCTCTCTCACAACAGTAAAGAAAGAATTGTTTATTGTAATCAGGCATTCCCAATGCCGGAGCACGACACAGGTCCTCTCTCAGCTGTAAGAATGCCATCAAACAGTCTTTGTCCCATGGTACCGGATCACTCACCTCCTTGTGCGTCAGTTTTTGCAAGGGCTTTGCTTTCAGTGAAAAGTTCACGATCCACTGTCGGCAATAACCCACCATCCCTAGGAACATCCTGACCTCTCTCTGTGTCTGAGGCGCATTCATTTTCATGATCGCCTCTATCCTGTCTGGTGACACCTTTCGTTTGCCTTTCTCAATTCTGTGTCCCAAGTACTGCACTTCTGTCAGGCAGTACTGCAATTTTCCCGGGGATACCTTATGCCCATTGGCAGCTAGGTGATTTAACAAAGCAATGGAGTCTTCCCTGCAAGCTTCTTCTGTTTCTGACGCCACAAGGAGGTCGTCTATGTACTGGACCAGAACTGACTTCTGGGGCAGCACTAGACTTTCAAGATTTTTCTTCAGAAGCTGGTTAAAGATCGATGGACTCTCTGTATACCCCTGAGGGATACGACACCATGTTAGGACGCGATTTTCCAGCTTAAATGCGAAAAGAAAATGGCTATCTTCGTCCAAAGGGATCGAAAAGAAAGCCTGACAAAGATCTATCACAGTGAACCACTCAGCTTGGAATGGAATCTGAAACAGTATCACTGATGGATTCGGTACCACTGGACAACATGAAACGACTATGTTATTAATCTTTCGAAGGTCCTGCACTATCCGGAATTTCCCATTTGGTTTCTGCAGACCCATAATCGGGGAGTTACATGGACTACCCACGATTTCTTTCAGTATTCCCTGTTTAATCATGGACTCGATCACGGGTTTTATGCCTGCAATCGTTTCTGGAGTCAATTTATACTGGGGTGTTCTTGGGAACTCAGCATGCGGTTTCACTACAATTTTCACTGGGTCCACCCCTTTGACTAATCCAATCTCTTCCCCAGTGAAATCCCATACCTCTGATGCCACTGTCTCTCTCAAATCCCAGGGAAGCTCGTCTACTGTCAAAGTAGGGTACAGCTCCACACATATTCTTGAGTTTGCAACTTTGAAATCTGCATCATCATCATTAGTCAATACCTCCACTCCCTGGGGTGTACAATATATAGTACAATTCAATTTGCACAACAGGTCTCTTCCTAGCAGACACACAGGGCTTGAATCGCAAACCACAAATTGGTGCTCATCGCTGTACTTCCCTATTTTCACCTGTACCGGTTCTGTCAATTGGCTGGTTATTCTCCTGTTTGCGACCCCTACCACCTGTATGGTCTCTCCAGACATGGGCAGGTCTGGAACTGCAGCTGATCTGATCGTGGATCTAGTGGCTCCTGTGTCCACCAGAAATGTCGTAGGGCACCCTGCTACTTCTGCTTCCACATAGGGTCCCCTCTGATCTACCTCTAAGGCTGCCCCAAGGGTGCAGTCTTCTCTTTCCACTCTCTGTCCGGTTAATGGGTCCACATAATAGCATTCTTCACCTTCCACAAACAGGGGCATTTGTCTATAGGTCTTACCCATACTCCCTACTCGAGGAGGTTGCGGGAACTGGGCTCGGGGAGGAGCCCCCCCCCCTTTGAGCACCTTTCCTTGGTATGGCGTCGCCCCTCTCATAGGTGCGCTCTGAACCTCTTCCTCCTCTATCTCTTGCTCTCCGATCTCCACATTGTAAGGGCACTCGCGTTTCCAATGCCCCAACTCGTTGCACTGGTGACACCTAGTCGTTTTCTTCAAGGTAGCTATGTCTACTCTGGGTCTAAAGGTAGTACTCTCCTCATTACCCTTGTTCTGACTGTACTGCTTCTTACCTCCTGTACCTGTCCCTTGCTGCTGTTGTTGCGGTCCCCCCTTTCCTGCTGCCTGCAATTGTACCACCATCAGCTTCTCTTTTAGTTTCTTAGCCTTGGAGTCTACCTCATCACAGCAGTACCTGGCATATCTCAGTATTTCATCTAGGGGTCTACTTTGCCAACAAATCGAGTGTTGCTGAATCATCAAACTAATATCCGGTCTCAGTCCCAGGACGAACTTGGACACGAATTGCCCTATGTCCTTTGGATCCATTACATCCAAGCCGCTATACTGTTTAAACGCCTTCAGCAATCTCTCGTAATATTCATGGACTGTCTCTTTGGGTTCCTGTCTCGTTCTGTCTATTCTGACCCAATCTATGTCTTGCATAGGCACTTTTTCTTTCAGCCAAGTCATCACTCTCTCGAATTTTGCCATCACGATCTCGGACGGCCCATTAGTCCTAGCATCTCTCTCTGGCTCCGTTGTGGGCCACTCAGCGCTAACCTTGCATGCTGTCCACAGATCCCCTGGTACTACAATGTCAAACAGCGTGTTCAGATCTATCCATAGGACTTTTGAGATCTTTACAAACCTCTCGACTTGCTTGTACCACTCCACGGGGCTCTCTCGTAACTTGGGGAAAGATGTGGTAAAAGCAGCTAAATCTCCCCTACTCCAAGGGACATGTACATAGCTCCCATTGGCAACTTCACGCAAAGGGTAAGCTTCTATTCCCTGCTGTCCTGGTGTTATACCAATCATGCTTCTTCTGCCGGTCCCTTTCTTGGACCACCTCTCTTCCCATTTATCTAGTGCCCTCCATGTCCTTATTCCAGTAATCAGTTCCCTTATGTGTGTTTTCAGCCCAATCGTTCTCCTCTCATCTAGATCTCGATCTGAGTAATGTAGCCTGTGGTTACCCTGTAATGCTTTGGTTCTTGACAAGTCCACCATATATTTGCCTGCTAGTTCGACTAACTTCTCATGGACTGCTCTCGCCTTTCGTGTGATGTCCTTTGCCATATACAGTATTTCATCCTGTTCATACATTTCCATTCTTTCTAAAGGCAGGGTACCATCTACCATGTCATCCAGATCTGACCTTAAGCTGGAGACATCTAGTCTCTTGGCTTTTATCTCAGCTCGCAATATGTCTTTTGAAGGGGGCTCACTTGTCTCCCTACCATCCCAACTTCGAGCTCTGCGTTTGGGCTCAGGAGAATTAATGGGTGGCCTCCCTCGCTCCCATCTCTCCAGGTCCCATGCTCGGCCATCCGATCTTGGAAGGTGATGGAACACGGGCCTGTTATCCCTACTCTCTCTCTGCCCACTCTCGTCTTCTTCTCTCCTCTCACCGCACATCTCTCTGTTATTTTCCCTCTGGTCGGTACACTCCCTTTGCCTCGTATCGCTCAGTATCCGATACGATCCTTCCTGGTTCCCCATATTCCCTGGGCTGCGCTCATTTCTGTCATCACAGGGACTATGGTGCGACCTCTCACAACTCCCATTCTGTTCTCTGGTGCCAGGCACACAGTGTGGACACTTAAAGCTGTTCCTGTACTCTTGCGCTCTCCTCTCCCCTTCACTGAGTATTGGGCACGCCACCCCTCCATTCCCGGGGCCCCCGTTTTCCAGGTCTGTTCTACCTCCACTCCGGGCCCAATGGGTGACTCCCCTACTCCCTCTACAGTCCCACTCCGGGCTACTCTCCCCAGCCCCGCAGTGAGTTCGTGCTCTGCTGTCCTGACTTTCTCTTTCTGCTTCCGCAGCATTGATGCACTTTTGAGCCTTCACTGCCTCATCCCACTGCTTCATGTACTCATTTAGCTCTTGAAAGGATTTTCGTCCAGATCCCCTCAGATCCATTGGCCATCTGGGGCCCCCAGGATCTCCCCCTGGGTCCCCTGCTGTGTGCATCGGGGTACTCCACTCTCTGGGTATCGGCATCTGACTTGGGGAATTAGTGGTATCGTTCCTCCTTGCCTGCTCTGCTCTTTCTCTGTCTTTCCGCTTCCGTTCTTCCCCTTTTGCTCTCTCTTGGTCATATATCGATATTATAGGACCTATGGTAACAGGTACCTGTAGTGCATCTGGTAATGGGTAGGATGTGGCGCTTTCCGTTTCCGGCGCTCTTTGTACCACAAACCTACCGACTACCTGTTGCACCTGACTAGGCTGGAGCAACTCTTTCTTTGGCTCAGGATCCCACTGTGAACTGGGAAGCGGTCTATGCTCTCCTGCATTGCCCCCCTTTTCTCCTTCAGTATTCTCGACCTCTCCCCCTGCTCTATTATACGGGGGTGGCCTGTCTGTCAGTAATCTGTTTATCAGGCTGTCCTCTGTTTCGCTCTCATCATCTTCTTCTAGGGGGCTTTTATTTACTGGCGCCTCTAACACTGGGTACAGTTTATTTATTTCCAAATTATGCACTCTCCATCTTTTAGCATCCGCATCCCACCTGGCATCCTGTACTGCCCTTACCGAGCGTTTCACCCTTTCTTGTCGTCTGTTCATATTCCTTTCATGCGCTGCCCTAAGCCATGCTTCAAGGGCTTCAAACTGGGTTGGTCTAGGCAAGGGTCTCTTTGAGGTCATGACTGATTTCAATCGATGTAACACCTCTAATCTGAACGTCCCGTACTTCGGGAACGTCAGTTCCTCGTTTCCTTCAGTAATCTTACTCCACTCTGATATCCAAAGGATCGTATGCAACCCAACATTTACTGCCATATAACGAGCTGGCGTACCCTCCGGCGGGGCTTCTTCCCCTTCATACGATCCTCTCCTCTCTTTCTTAAACAGCGCTTTCAACCATTTAAAACACTTCATAATTATGCGCACAAAATCCAGCCTCGCTACTCTGTTTACTTCCTGGTGACACTCCACCAATCCTGTCGCGGCTTTTCTAGCTTGGCCTATCACAGCGCGGTCTTTCTCCTGTTGGCCAATCACGTCGCGACCCTGTATGACGTGTTCGCTAGCTGGCCTATCACAGCGCGGTCTTTCTCCGGTCAGCCAATCACTGCGCGACACCACCTGACGTCTCTTTTCTCCGCTTCGCAGCAGCACCCCTCCTTTCTCAACTCGTCTCCCGGTTATGCATGCGTCCCATTCATACACTGAAAAATGACTACTTCCGACCAAGCGGTCACTTCTCTCGACTGTACGTCCACAGTCTATCTGTAATTGTCAACACAACTGACGAGATGTCTATCGTCTCTCTGATAGGTTACTTACACACACAGTAACTTCCGACCAGCGTCCGTTACTCACGCACTCACTCTTACGTTCCCCCTATCTCGGTCTCTCGGGCGATCAATGGTACCTCATGACCCCCTTCACACTAGTTGACAATTACTCTGGGTGTCCGATACACCCGAACCACTTAAGCTCTCTTTGAACTTAAGATTTCCACCGGTTGCGCGCGCTCACAACCTGTTCCACAGTCACTCTACAAACATTCAACTCCGCCAGACATTACAACATAGATACAATACAAAAACACCGCAATCTAACACGCATAACCCTTTATACTCACTCTCGACCGATACTGCTGCTTTTTCTGTCTCACGTCATCCGGATCTTCATCTGCGGGCTGTTCTTCCGATCATCGATTTCTAGGGGCCTTGGGGTAAGCTAACCTGGCCTAGGTCACCGTCCTCAAGAAGGCAACCATCCTCTATAGCTACCAACTGAAAGGGCGAGATTTTGATCGATACCTTATATCTATTGATCCAAACCTCGATCTGGTCGACTGAACCTTTATTGCCTGTCTTGGAAGGAAACAGTACACCTATCTGCAAATTAGTTCACCCAATAAAGGACTCTACCCTTAAAGATCACGGACAACTTCTAGGTTTCAAAAGTTTATTGTAAAGATATAATGAGCTGCAAATACAAGCATCTCAGAATGAGATTCACGAGATACACAGGTCCAATTACATACATGTGCTCTCGAAAAGCCCTCAGACGAGCAACAGAAATCACTAACACAAGTTCTAAAAATAGCAAAGCTATCAGCATAGACGCATATCTCTCCTTCATTTAGGTTGGAGGAAAACGAACACAGGTTAGGCGTCCCTACCCTGTTCTAGATGGTATCCCTACTTAACCAAGTCCCAACCTAACAAAGGTGTCAGCAATGAATGACCCCCAAGGGAAGTCACCCACTCTAAGTCTCTTGGTGAAAACCTAAAGTTCTCCAGTCATGACCCCTCACTGCCTACCCATCCGCTCTCTAAAGGGTCCTCAGGTCTCTGCTCTAACTCCACCCAGGGGTGCTGTCCCTAATACAAAACAGTCAACAACATTTGAGACGCCCCTTGCGAAACGCCTCTCACGTGGTGCAACTTCAGGCTTTTTCCATGATGCTTTGTATTGGGCCTCAGACGTTAGAGTTGACCTTGCTTCTCAGTCTCTTCTCCGGCCCGCTGATACCCCTTAAACATTCCAGAACCCTCCTCCATGTCTGGGCCGTCTACTGAACAGACCTCTATTCATTCACTTATAATTGGATCCCCCCTTTCCTGTTGCAGACAGATATCTGCCGCCAAGAACCCAACTCTCATAGACTTCTAAAAAGGCTTGCAACATTTCTCAGCCCAGACATGTACGTGTAAATCAATGCTAAAACATTTCAGGCCTACAATATTTCACATTATGATTATAGCATTCAATTTCTTCATTTAATTAAAGCATGTTAAAACTCTTATTCTATTATTTAGAAAACATTACTCTAAATCATGGCCCATTAATGCAATGACCAAAAACGTTAAACAATCTGTGTCGTGAAAAGAAACACCTTCCCTTTTAGCTCCAGCTCTGGCCCTGAGGCCTACCACGTTCTGCGTTTTACCACAGACCATCTTATATGTTAACAGCTACACGACATAGATTCAAAATAATCACGTCTAATAAAATCATATAATGTCACACATTTCTGTATTAATTCCACTTCTACTTAAATCTCTATATTAGCTATACATTTAGAATATAATTTCAGATACTATTAGCACTCATGGCATTTCTCTTCATGAATTATGCTCTCTATAGGTAAGTATGATGTACTCATATATTTATATCAGTTTGCGCTCTCTCAGTTGTGTGTTGACCCCTTCTTACAGCCACTCTGTCTAAGGTGGAAGAATTAGCCCCCCCCGAAATATTTTTCAGCCGCCTCCGAAATTTGGCTTTAGTTGCCCACCTGGCTCTTATCCTCTCCTTTCCTTTATTCTGCCCCCAGTGAAATGAATGCAAAAAAGAAGAAGCACTTTGCTGGAAATGTCTTTTTCTGACATTTTTCTATTCAAAAGTGCAGCCTCAAGATAGAGAGAAAATAAAAAGGTGCAAAATACGAAAAATAAATAAATAACGAAATAAAGGAAGATAGAGTAGTCGCAAAGTGGCCAGATTGGTTTTATTCACACCCAAACACGTTAGCTCCACTTTAAAGAGTTTGCCAGTGACGCGCTACTTTAGTTTTCTCATCTTTATTTGAACAGCATTGTTTTCCCCAGGTGCGGAAGTGCACCATTCCTCGAGGTACTTTAATATCTTCTTGATGCGTGGAGTGGAAACGTTTATCAGATGTTGTCCTTATTTTAGTTTGTAAAATGTGTACCATGGCTCTGACTTTGGTAAGGATATAAGTGATGGGCATCGAAACGAGTCCCTTCCGGGTCTTGTAATCATGTCATTAACTTTTCAGGCAAAAACGCTTATTGATTTCTGAATAAAAAGTATAGAAGCATTAAGGTAACCATGTTGTTCCTGCTTAGATTTCACATCCTTTACAAAATCTAGCATTCACCGATGAGTGTTTGTGTTTTCCAGGGTGTTGTTACTTTTATTTTCCAGGCGGCATATTACTCTTGTCTAGTACAAAGTATGAATTGAGTTGCATCTAGGTGTTTATAGCGGGGCACAATTGGGTTGTAGCTGAAGGCAGTGTGAGTTCCGCTCAGTCGGGCAGTATGGCGTTTAGTGGGGGAAAAAATGTGGCAATATGGCCAGAGCAGCGGAATTTGGAACTGTGGAACCAGGTTCAGCCTTCATGACCAGTCCACCAGACCATTCTACTGAGGGAGCACATTCCTGTGCTAGAACTTAAAATGGCCCGCTAGACCTTAGTAGCCCTGGTGTCTTAGCACCAGCAGGTGGACCCTAGCGGTGGCAAGTGTGAGTTAACCTTGAGGGCCTGTCCACCACAATCCATACTGAAGTTCACTTCCAGTCATGCGGGCAGGCATGTGAAGCAGCACACCCTAGAGCAACAGTGACTCTGTCACTGAGGTCACAGGACTCTTGAGGCCAGTCTGTCTCACCCATTGGCACCTCTGTTGGATTTGTTTCAGTAGAAGTGTAACTCACAAGGGATAGGCAATGTAGGATTTGCACCCACACCAAAATAAGCTTACAAACTTCACAGTCTCTGTGCTTTGTGTGCAAGCACTTTTAACATGTGCTGTCTGCTTTGGGGCCACTAGAATTATGCAGCAATGAAGGACAAAATTATGTCATAGGTTTGACTAAATTATGCAGTAAAAAAAGGCTACAGCGTAAGGCGGTACAGTCTCTGCAAAGATTTTGCCTCATTAGTACCAGTGTAACATACAAATTAAGCAGTGAGAATGGTGACCAGTCAACCTTTGCAAAGCAGCCTCCATATCACAGCAACACAAGTCACATTTCTTTGTAACATTTGATCCGTTTGAGCCGCAAACAATTTTTTAGTTAAAGTATTATGTAGTAAATATGGCAGAGCCATAATTATGTGGAAAACATTTACAAAACAAGATATTTTGCCATTCACCTTTGAACTGCTCTTGTGGAAAAAGTGAGAAGTGCAGAGACTGCATGGCCCAGAGACAAATAGCTTGTGATTCAAATTTTAGGCATATTTGGGACAGCCTGTGATTGGAAACATATACCACTTTATGAATGTATTTTAATTTCAATAACTTATATTAAACCTTAAATAAACATGTGTATCCTTTGGTTGAATTGAATAACGTAATAATCTGTAAGTGGTCAGTGAAATGCCACCAAATACAAAAAATTAGATTTTTTTGCTCTTTCTGGCAACATCTCTGACTCCACTCACTGACATAATCCTCTGGTTAGTCCTACCCTCTGATTCTCTACCCATAGTTCCCAAACATTTTTCCCCACTTCGACCACTGGATAAGGTATTTGAATTCCACTGTGGGGTTTCTATAAGTATGATTGTACTGCACCAGCATCACTCAGCAGAACTTTCAAACACAATAAAATAGCTCTTAGCACTTGGACTTGTGAACCTATAACAAGACATTACAAGAAGTTTTGCCGCGTGAATCTTTCTGGATTCACTATGCTGTGCATTATTCCGCGGTCTTGTGGTTGGGTCCGGAATCGTAGTCTTTTCTTTGTTTTTTGTATTTTTTTGTAGCCCAGGTGGGCGTCGGCATCACACCTCCTTGGGTGTATTTCCGGTGACATCGGCATGCTTCCTGCGGAAGCTCCCACTCTTGGGCGCCATCTTCAGATTCTTTTTTTCCGCGGTCGGGTCTGGATCGTTCCAGTTTGGGCTCCAGACATTTTTGGAGAAAGAAGAAGAAGAATACAGAATTTGGAAGGAAAACATCTCAGAAGACTCCAGGAGACTTCATCAACCAAGGGCCAAAGAAGGAGAAGGAGAAATCTTCGAGAACTTCGACGCCCGTCGACGACGCACGACCAGGGGGCCCCCTGAGCGCTCAAGATGGACAACACGCCGTTCAAGTTCTGCCATAATTGCCACCACAAGTACGCGCAGAAGGACCAGCACCCGGTTTGCAACCTTTGCCTACCGGTAGACCACGAAAGCAAGGACTGCAACGCCTGCTCCGTCTTCACCCCGAAGACCCTTCGTGTGAGAGAGAGACAGAGGGTAGCGCACGCCACCCTGCAGGGAAAAGCCCCGACTCCATCCCTTTACGAGCTGGGGATGTCTTCCGAGAAAGAGGACAAAGCTGCCGCCGAAGACGACAGCTACACGGTCGTAGAGACCGATTACACCAAGACTTCTGATAAGGTAGGAGACTCTACGGCCCCTAAGAACTCGAGAGACTCTGAGTCTCGAAAGAACGAGGGCAAGGCCTCGAAAGCGCCGGCGCCAAAAACTTCGGCTCCCGCGGCTACATCCAGGCCCAGCGGATCCTCGGAGAAGGAGTCCCCGGCTCCGAGAGCTGTTGAACAGCAAAAGTCGTCGAAATTCGTTCCCGAAAAGGATCGATCGACGCCGAGGGAGAAGGACCCTAAAGCAACAACGTTGACCAGAGACACAAAATCCGGTTCGACGTCGAAGCCTTCGCGCCGAAGACCTGCTCGGCGCCGAGCCAGCCGCCGAAAAGAGCGGCCAAACCATCCGGCGCGGAACACGCAGCGGAGATGGAGAAAAAGAAGAGGCGCCTCGAGGCCGAAATGGAAAACATCTTGCAGCGGAAGAAGGAATTCGACGCCAAGATGAAGGCCTTCACGATTCCCCACGAGACAAAGCCACAGGTTGTGGAGGTTGTCGAGGAGGAAGACTATGACGCCGAGGAACAGGCGTCTGACGCCGAGGAACAGGCGCCTGACGTTGAGGAAATCGACGACCAGGAAGAAGAAGAGAGTCCCTACTATAGTTACGACTATGAGGAGGAAGAGGACAGCAGGGCGGACGCTGGGTCGGCTCCCTCGGAATCACAGGAGGTGGATTATCTGGATGTCGACACCCTAAGCCCAGAGGAGGTTGTCGGCACATATCCCTCGAGGCCCTCGCCGCCGGACGACATCGGGGCCTACAACTCGGTGATAAGGACTGCCGCAGCAGCATTCAGACTCAAGCTCGACGAAGAGAAGCAGAAAGCGTCTTGGCCCAGGGAAGGGAAGCATTCAAGGAGCCCGCAACATGCAAGGCGGTCACTCCCAGGACGGAGAAAAATACAAACACTCCTCAAAAGACCCACCCTACATTCAGGGCACGGTCTCAGCAGACTCCATCATCACAGCCACAGCAAGAAAGAGGGCTAACGTGCCCACTACTTCTGGGCCACCACCAGATAAGGAAAGTAAGAGGATGGACCTGGTGGGCAAGAGGATTGAACGGAATGCCGCAACCCACTGGCGCATGGCAAATTCCAACGTCCTGATCAACAGGCACATGTACCAGATCATGGAGGAACTGGGTCAGCTGGTGAAAGACCTGCCCTAGGAGGCCAGGCAAAAGGCCGAAAGATTAGTGGAGGAGGGGAAGAACGCGGCAAATTCTTGCCTCAAAACTGCCCTGGATGGAGCAGACACCTCCAGCAGGCTCATGATGATGGGCATCACGGAAAGGAGAAACGCCTGGCTCAGGATTTCAGGTTTCAAACCCGAGGTGCAACACAGCATCCTGAACACACCGTTCAACGGCGAAACACTGTTTGGAACAACAGTTGATGAGAAGCTCAGTCAACTGAAAAAGGATAACGAAACGGCAAGGTCCATGGGAGCATTGCAGTTCAGAGGTAGCAAAAGGGGCACCCCGTCACGAAGGCCCGGCGGGAGAGGCGGAAACCAGCCAGGTACATCACATCAGGCTTTCCAGCAAACGCACCAGGCAGACTCACAAGCTCAGCATGGTCAGCATAAGCAGTCCTGGCAGTACCAGCCAAGAGGACAGTCCTTTCGAGGGAGAGGAAATGGACGTGGACAGAATAAAAGAGGGGGGCAGCAGCCCGCCTCTAAGTGATTTCGAAAAACTCCGTGTGCCCACCCACAGAAAAGATCCCAGGGGGCAGCACGTACAGAGGGATCAGGTGTTACACAACTAGACACCTACGACCACATAACACCAGTGGGAGGAAGATTAAGATTTTACCTCCAAAAATGGAGAGAAATCACATCAGACAAATGGATTCTCAACATCATCCAATTCGGATACTGCATAGAGTTGGAGGGGAGGCCAACAAGCAGAAAACCAAAAAGAAGACCAATAGCAAGCAAACAACTAGAGCGTCTTCAGGAAGAAGCAAAGGAGCTCCTGCAGAAGCAGGCCATAGAACCGGTACCCTTCAGGGAAAGGAACAAGGGGGTATATTCAACGTACTTCCTGGTGCCAAAAGTAGACGAAACAATGAGACCCATTCTGGACCTAAGGTTCCTGAACAAATTCATAAGAACGCAAAAGTTCAAAATGACCTCCCTACAAGAGGTGCTCCCGCAATTGCAAATCTGGGACTTCATGGTCACGATAGACCTCAAGGACGCCTACCTGCACATCCCAATGAACAGAAAGCACAAGCATATGCTCAGATTCACCATCGGAGAAAACCACTACCATTTCATAACACTAGCCTTTGGGATAAAGTCAGCACCAAGGGTCTTCACAAAGTGCCTCGCGGCAGTCGCAGCGCACCTACGAAGGCAAGGAATACACGTATACCCTTACCTGGACGACTGGCTAGTGAAAGCAAACTCATATCAGAAATGCAAGCAGGACGCACAAACAGTGACGACCACGCTCATAAACCTGCGGTTCTCCATCCATTGGAAGAAATCATCAATGGAGCCGGAACAAGTGAAGATCTTCCTGGGAGCACAGATCAACACCTTACAGGGCAAGGTGGTCCCCAGCGAGAAGAGGGCGAGAGCGCTGGTGAAATAAACTCGCCTCTACCAGAAGGGGCAAGCTCGGACAGTGAGGACTGCGAGCAAGATCATGGGCATGATGGCATCATGCATCCACCTAGTACCAAATGTACGACTCCACATGAGACCCATTCAAGAATGGCTACAGGAGCAATGGTCACAAGCTACAGGCATTTGGGAGGATCTAGTGGTTGTAACGCACTCAGTGCAGAAGGAAATGACATGGTGGAACATGGAGAACATAACAAAGGGAAAGCCTCTAACGCCCCCAACACCAACAGTGACCATCACCACAGACGCATCCCTGAAGGGATGGGGCGCTCACATGGAGGAACTCAAAGTGAGAGGACTGTGGACACCAGCAGATGCGGCAAAGCACATCAATTACCTGGAATTGAAGACAATCTTCCTTGCACTGAAAGCTTTCCAAACAAGGCTGTACAAGCACAAGGTATTGCTACAAACAGACAACACCACAGCGATGTTCTACATCAACAAGCAGGGTGGGACACAGTCAACCATGCTTCGACGCTAGCGCAGGAGATGGGCCATCCCACTCAAGATAGACCTGCTAGTCATACACCTACCAGGGAAGGACAACATACAAGCAGACTGGCTCAGCAGACAGACTTTGGCATCCCACGAGTGGGAGCTCAATGCTCAAGAGACAAGGTGGCTGTTCGACAGATGGGGAACGCCATCAGTGGACCTGTTTGCCACATGCCAGAATGCAAAATGCCAAAACTTCGCATCCAGACAGCCCGAGGAGGGATCCCTGGGGAATGCCCTATGGATAGATTGGTCCAGGACATTTGCTTACGCTTTTCCCCCGATACCACTGATGCACAGAGTGCTGAGCAAATGCAGAGCGAGCAACATGACCCTGATACTGGTCGCGCCGCAGTGGGCCAGACAGACATGTACTCGCAGATCATGGAGATGACACAGTGTGCACCCCACAGATTCGGCAAAAGGAAAGACCTGCTCTCCATGCAGAACGGAGAGGTGCAGCACCCAGAGCCAGAGAGCCTGAGCCTGGTAGCATGGCTCCTGAGGACAGAGAGTTTGCACATTTGAAACTGCCAGAAAGCACCCTGAGGGTTCTTCGGGAGGCACGAAAACCCAGCACTCGGAAGTGCTATGTTGCGAAGTGGACAAGATTCACAATGTGGTGCAGAAAAGAAAAACTTCACAATAAAATGAAGAAGGACTCCACAGTGCTAAAGTACCTCACTCACCTGCTGGAGAAGAACCTTAGTTCATCCTCGCTGAGAGTTCATTTGGCAACGATAGTCGCCTACACAAGAGGAGAAACGTGCAGGAGTTTCTTCACATCACAGGTGGTGAAAAGATTCCTGGAAGGAGCGAAGAGGATCGCACCACCAAAGCGGGTGCCGCCACCTGCATGGAACTTGAACATAGTCCTAACTGAACTCATGAAAGAGCCCTTTGAACCACTTCACAAGGCCTCCCTAAAGATGCTAACTATGAAAACAGCTTTCCTGGTTGCAATAACATCCTTACGCAGAGTAAGCGAACTTCAGGCACTGACGCTACAAGAACCCTACATACAAATACACAATGATAGGGTTGTGATGAGAACTGACCCACACTTCATGCCGAATGTGGTGTCCAAATTCCACATGAACCAGTCTATACAGATACCGAATTTTTTCCAAAAACCAACGACTAGCGCAGAGCGAGCTCTGCACACCCTGGACGCCAGAATGGCAGTCATGCACTACATTGAGAGAACGAAGAGACACAGGAAGACAAAACAGTTCTTTGTGTCATTCGCCAACAGTTTCATGGGGAAAGCAGTAACCAAAGAGACTATTGCACGATGGATCGCACAAACAATTCAGCTCTGCTCAAGCGAGCAGGACAAGAACTAGCAGAGAGGACACGTGCCCACTCCACTAGCAAAAAGGGTGTGACAATAGCTTTCCTGGCTAACACACCCATACAACACATATGCCTGGCGGCAACATGGGCTTCAGTGCACACGTTCACGAAGCACTACTGTGTGGATATACAGATGAACAAGGAAGCACAAGTAGGACAAAAGGTGCTCCAACACATATTCAATAACCAACTCTCATCTTCCACCCAACCGCCACAGAAATGAGAAACCGCTACAAAATCTATGCACAGCATAGTGAATCCAGAAAGATTCACGCTGCAAAACAAATAGTTTTCTTACCTGTCGGTATAGTTTTGCAGCTTGAAGATCTTTCTGGATTCACTAGCGAACCCACCCACCTCCGCCAGAAAGATGAGGCTGGAGAGAGAAAAGGTGGTTAAAAACAGAGACAAATACAAAAAAAAAAAAAACTTTAAGGGTTAAAAGCGGTAAATCACTTAATGGAACATTGCCATTACTTCGGAAACTGAACAAACACGGAAAAAAAGAACCCGAAGATGGCGCCCAAGAGTGGGAGCTTCCGCAGGAAGCATGCCGACGTCACCGGAAATACACCCAAGGAGGTGTGACGCCGACGCCCACCTGGGCTACAAAAAAACAATAAAAACAAAGAAAAGACTACGATTCCGGACCCAACCACAAGACCGCGGAATAATGCACAGCATAGTGAATCCAGAAAGATCTTCAAGCTGCAAAACTATACCGACAGGTAAGAAAACTATTCGTTCTTGGAAGAGCTGCTTGACATTTAATGTCACAGCTACAGCTCATTTGCCACTCTCCACAGAGGCAATTATTTGCTTGCAAGTATGGTGCCAGCGGGCTGACAGTGGGAGCCGCTTGCACAGCTGGGAAGAATTTCAAGCTATGGTGCTCTTAGTATGACCCTGGTCATGATCTCTACAGGGGTGGCTCCTCCGTCAAGGCGGAGGAACGTTGTCTCACTTACCAAATTGCCCCAAGATATGGAATAATAAAATAGTAACAAAACTTAATTTATCACCATTTTATTTTTCCAAACCTCGTCCTGAGCTGAGCATCAGGATGGGGGCGGAGCGTTCTGGTTTCTGCTGCTGCCCTTCAGGCAGCAACACAATGCAGTAATAGGCAGGGCACTTAGGTTTAAACTGTATATGTCTTTTTGGCCGGCTGTTTTGTGATGGCCAACCAAACGCACACAGTTTAAACCTCTCTAACCCAGATGTCTTAAGACGGCAGGGTTAGAGACCACATAGGGCTCCAGTGCCCTCGGGATTGGCAAGAGAGGCCACTACTTCCAATCTCTGCTCTGCTTTCATGCTGCATGAAAGCAGCGCCAGGATTGGTTACGGCAGCTTCCTGGTCCCGCTGGAGCCTACTTGCCTGCATTGACCTGAGCGAGGAGGGCATCACGCCAGGATCCAAGGTGTTATTTTTTTTTACTAACTTCTTTTTTCCCTCCTGCCCCACTACCCTCCTTACATGCTAGCCACCACTGGAACCTTACTGTTGTATTCAATGTTGCTGTATGTAATGAATGTTTCCCTGACAACTGTCTCCTGGCAACTCCAAGCTTCTCTACTAGAGTCCAGTCTGTTCTAGCAGTCAGAAGAAGGAGCTGTTCAGAAGGATGGCTGTTGGGGGTTTCCTAGCCTTATATTGAATAAAGTCAGTTATCCATTGGTGGCTGTACCTCCCCTCTTCTTAAAAATGGCGACAAGGATGGTATTCACCCCATGAAGAGTAAGAGGTGGATGAATTGATCTGGATGTGTTCCTGGAAAAAAATATTTATGCGTTTGATATTGATCGGAACTGATTTGGCGTGTTTACTATGTTCCTGCAGTGCGGAGGACCCCCAGCAGCGTGTGTAACTTGTTCCTTTCAACAGGAGATCTCGAAGTTGTCTACAAAAAACTTAGTAAGTAAATTAACTTACTTTTCAACGGTCTTGGGATTGGAACATCGCACACGGGTGAGCGTGAATGCGTTTGAATCATAACAGCGTTTTGTGAACAGCATTGTTCTAGAGCTGTTCTTGTTTCAGCGTTCTTTCTCCGAGTCCTGAGGCACCTTGTGATTACACGGCTTGACGTTGCGTGACCCCACGCTTTCCGAGGTCACGTCGTGCGTGCCGCCATCTTGAAGGTGGGGATTTTGTTTTCCTTGGCATAGTTGTTCTCTTTATGCAGAAGAGAGACGAATCACAATTGTACCTCTACGAGTGGAAAAAATGGTACGGATCTCTTTGGTGAACGATCTTGTGAAACCACAAAGTTTGACAGGGACATTGCGTACAAGTGTCCATCAGTGATAGGCACACAGTCTATTACCAAATGGTAAATACCACCCGTGTTGTTGCATGATAAGTTACATGAATACTTAAATACTGCAAGGCATTTCATGAGTGTCATTATCAGCTGGTGCCATTTCTGTTACTCGCCAATTGTTATTTATTAGCAGAAGCACAAACCATGTCCAACCAAGTTATTGTTCCTCCTCCCACATTTTTGCAGGAACCTGGTTTCACTAATATGGACTGGGAAGACTGGAAAGAATCCTTTTCCACATATTTAGAGGCAATTGGAGGTGACATATATGTTGCCAGTAGGAAATTTGCAAATTTGAAACATTATTTGTGTGTGGAAGGCAGGAAAGTATTAAAAACTCTTCCTAAACCTGCAGCCAGTGAAAGCGATGTTGATGAAACTTCTGGCGACAATGAGGATGTATATAAATTAAGCATTGTTGTGGAAAGACACACATTTTTTTCTTGCAAACAATTACAAGGAGAAAAAATTGAACAATATGTTGCAGCTTTAAGGAAGTTAGCAACAACGTGCAGATTTAGAGATTTGAGAGACGAGATTATTAGAGATCAGTTGATAAATGCAACAAATAACAAAAAAGGTACAAGAAAAGCTTTTAGATTTAATGGATCCCACTTTAGATAAGTCCATTGAAATTGCTAAACATTTAGAGAATACGTCACTGTATGTTAAAGAATTAACACATATTGAACCTTCTGTTGAGTCCAGTTCAACTAGGGTGTGTGATGTGAGTGATAGCAAAAAAAAGTGGGGGATCAGAGGAAAGCAAAAAGGAAAACAAAAAACAATTTATTAATGTGAACAAAGTGTGCTACAGGTGTGGTAGCAACAGACATTCAGCTGATGCTGTTCATTGTCCTGCATCGAAGAGTAGATGTTACAAATGCAAAAGGATTGGCCATTTCTCAAGAGATTGCAAGGCTACTGATATTTCTCATAGAAAACCTGTTGTGAATGTTATAAAAGAGTATTCTGTGAATAATTCTGGTGACAGTGACTTCGAAGTTATGGTATTCAATGATGTCAATGATATGTCTGGGAACTTTAACAAAGCATATAATCCACTGAAGTGCAACATAAGTATAGATAACAAAATTATACCAATGTGGGCTGACTTGTGCTCTCCTTTTATTTTAATTGATAGACAGAACTGTATAAATTTAGGTTCCAAGGAACTACTAGTTGCTGATGTGAATCCAGTGGGATACTGTGGACAAAAACTACATGTGATTGGTTATTTTTCTACCACAATTACATTTTTAGATAAGGAGACAGTAGCCAAAATATATGTTTTTGAGATAGGAAAATCTTTACTTGGATGGAGACAACAAAAAGCCTTAAATATTCTACTTAATCCTAATCATCGTGCACAGGTACTTCTTACTGAAGCACAAGATGATATTCATAGTGAGTGGGTATTCAAGTTTCCAAATCTCTTTGAGAACGAGTTAGGTTGTTTGAAGAAATTCAGACATCATATAATTCTCAAAAAGGGAAGCATTCTGAAAGTGCACAAAGTGCGAAACGTACCTTTAGCGTTGAGAGGATCCCTCAAGGAGGAATTAAATAGGTTATGCAAAGAGGGCATCATTGAACCAATAGAGGCATCAGAATGGTTGAGTCCGATTATAATCGCACGCAAACCCAATGGGTGTATCCGCATGTGTGTGGACTTAAGAGATTTGAATGAGTGTATATGGGTAGACCGTTATCCCGTGCCTCGTATAAATGAAATGTTGGCTAGTGTAGACAATGGTAAAAACCTGAATCCAAACACTTGACATCTTTTATAACTCCTGAAGGAGCTTTTCAATTTGTGTGGATTCCTTTTGGGCTGGCTTCTGCTTCGACAGTTTTCCAAAGAGTGATGCAAGCAGTTCTAAAGGATATTCACAAAGTGCTTGTTTTTCAGGGTGATGTTTTGGTTTGGGGTGGAGATACATTGGAGCATTATAAATTGTTACAAATTGTACTTCACAAATTAGAAGAAGCGGGTCTAACCATAAGTTTACAAAAATGCAAATTTTGTCAAACAGAGGTGGATTATTTAGAGGGTGACCAGAATTTTAAAACCAAAAACCGGGACATTTCAAAAAAATAGAAGAAGGACTACAATTTTGCTCCAAGCGATGAGAGCGCTCCTCAGCAGAGAATTACAGAACAGGCAGTAAGAGCATACATAAAATGCAATTTTAAGCCCAGCAGCTTGCCTGTTAATTAAATTTCTTTCTTGCAACAACGGCTAAGTATCCCTGCTTTGTAAAACATAAAATACACCTTCCACCGTTTTCAGTCGACCCTCTCCAAAAACGGGGACATGAGCTAAATTTCTTGAAATTTGCTGGGACAGCTGTTTAAAAACAGGGACCGTCCGGGCAAAACGGGGACGCCTGGTCACCCTAAATATTTAAGCTACACATAATCTCAAGAAGGAATTAAACCTAAACTTAAACTAGTGGAAGATTTAGAGAAGGCTTCAATTCCTAGAGACAAGAACCAGTTAAGGTCATTTCATGGACTGGCTGAGTATTACTCGAGGTTTATTTTTAACTTTTCTGACCATGTGTTTCCTTTGCGAGAATTAATGAAAAATAATGTAACTTTTTTATGGACTTACGATTGTCAACGTGCTTTCAACGAGGTGAAAGCAGCTATTGCTAAAGCTACTGCTTTAAAACCGTTTAATCCTAAAGACAAGTGCGTTATTGTAACTGACGCTAGCAGCTAAGTTTTAGGTGCTGGGTTAATGCAAATACATGATAAAAAAGAAAGGGTGGTGGTCTTCGCATCACGCACACTCAAAGGAGCTGAATGCATGTACTCCACCATAGAAAAGAAAGCATTAGCGTGTTGGTGGGGAGTGCAACACTTTTGTACGTTTGTATGGGGTACACATTTTGAACTACACACAGATCACAAACCCATGATTGACATATTTTCCACTGCAGGTGCGGGCAGGACCTCGTATTGCAAAATGGATATATCGTCTACAAGAATTCAATTTCTCTGTAAAGTATGTACCGGGGGTGAGAAACATAAAACGCTGATTGTCTGTCACGTCTTCCAGTAGTAAAAGCAGACAATGAAGAATTTAAAGTAGTTGAGAATGATTGGTTGGGGGCTGATTTAGTGGATGTTTGCCAAGCTATAGAAGAATCAGAATGGAAGCAGGCTAGTGTAGATGATGTTGTGTTGAAAAGAGTAATGGATTCATTACCAATGAGTGAAAGATGGAAACTTCATGATGATATGTTACAATATAAGGAAGTGTGGTGTGAATTATCTGTAATAAAAGGAATTTTAAGAAGGAATGACAAACTAGTAATTCCTATTTCCATGAGACCTAGGTTGATAGAATTATTGCTCAAGGGCTATGGTGGCATGACCTCTATGAAGAGGAAAGCAAGAGAGGATTTCTGGTGGCATGGCATGGACAGGCAAATTGAGAGATTTGTGAGGGAATGTGTGGAATGTTTAGGTAGCGACAAAACTCATGTGGTACAAGAAACTCCAATTCATCACGTGAAATGGCCAAAGCATGCATGGCAGAGGTTAGGTATTGACATTTGTGGTCCTTTTGAAATACTAGGAGTGGGCAGTAAATATGCTATTGTATTGATGGATTATTTCTCTAAATGACCTGAAGTTACTTGTGTGCAAGCGGTCAAAACCAGTAATGTAATAGATTTTTGTGAAGAGATCTTTCGTAGAGAAGCTTGTCCTGCAGAAATGTTGTCAGATAATGGACCTCAATTTGTATCTAATGAATTTAGTAGGTTTCTTAAAAAATGGGGCATCAAACATCTTAGGACACCAGTTTATCACCTAAGGGGAAATGGTTTAATAGAGCGCTTCATCCGAGTGTTGAGTAAATGCATTCAGATGGCTCTGCATAACAAAGAATGTTGGAAAAATCTTGTGAAGAAGATGTTATGGAATTATAGGACCACCCCACACTCTGTGATGGGTGAAACACCTTTTTGTTTTCTTAAGGGAAGAATTCCATGTTCCTTAGCTCTGCCTGCATGGATGGGGAGAAGTGAAAAAAAGGTTGTAAATGAAGATGCCATGAGGACAAAAGTGGAAAACGTAGCGTATTAGCAAAAACATAATGACAAACGTGTCAATAAACCTCGGTTGTTTAAGTTAGGAATGTTTGTAAGAGTACACAAAGAACTATTCATTGTAAAGGTAGTTCCAAGCTGTCTGAACAAAGGAAGATTCTATTGATCAAGGGTGACCTTTTGAAACTTTCTAATGGTAAATGGTGGAATGCCGATCATGTTTCCAAATGCAGTGAGTTTGAAGTATGAGAGTGGTGGTGATGTTATTCCTAGCAGAAATCTTAATGTTCATATTAGAAATCCACCTAGGAAGTTCCAAGACTACGTTTGTAACTAGTCTGCTTAGGAAGTTCCTAGACTATGCCTGTAATTAGTCTTTTAAGCATTATTCAATATTTATTTTTATTGTTAATTTTTAAGAGAGAGGATATGTTATATTCCATGTTGCTTTATGTAATGCATGCTTCCCTGACAACTGTCTCCTGGCAACTCCAAGCTTCTCTACTAGAGTCCAGGCTGTTGGACTTTAGCAGCCAGAGGAAGGAGCTGTTCAGAAGGACAACTGTTGGCGGCTTCCTAGCCTTCGACTGAATAAAGTCAGTTCCTCCATTGGTGGATGTGCCTCCCCTCTTCTTAAAACTTACTTCTGCCAAAATCTGGCAAATGATGTAGCTGTGTTTGAAAGCTCACAACGTATTAAATATAAATGTAAACGTCTATAGAACAGGTCTTTGTCTCGGCCCATTTACTGTTAAGCTGCATTTTTGCCAGCTCAGGTGGTTGTTTAACAGTGCACGCAGTGAAAAGGGGCACTGTTTTTTGACAACTTTTGTTATGGCCACTTTTGGCTCAGCCTTTATCAGACATTGGTATTTGGCTTGCCATTCACATTTAAAGCATTGGGGGCACCTAGCTGACTAGCACCATACACCCTACACACGTCTGCTTGCTCCATGCAGTTGTTGCAATCAATTATCAGAATCATGCCCCACTGCCTCCGTGATGTGTGCAGTGTGTGTTGTGTGGTGTAACTTGTGGGCTGGTGACTTCCAGGTGGGAGGTAGCATGCAGGTCTGTCAGCATCAGCTTTGAGATGAAATCAACTGCTAGTGGAACATAGGAAGAAAACACAGGGCTCCCTGGCAGGAGCACTGGGACTCCCAAAGTCTGAGACCCTTCACCAACATCTTGTCATGTTATTATGGGAAGTAGAGTGTGGGTGTGATGGATGTGAAGCAGAAGAGCACAGTGAGCTGTGGAAAGCCTTAAGGGGAGAATCATGAGTTATATAGAATTCTAGCCTGTTCCGTTCACAACAGCCACCGCTACCTCCTGATATACCTGATGTCACTTGACATTCACCCTGCCTACCAAAAACACCTTCTGATAGGCAAGTCCTCTTTTTCTACACTGCTCGACTACATTTCAGGTCACATTGCTTCAGGGGCACCTCCTCCATTGCCAACCTCTTGTTTCCCCTACTTACTTCTTGAGCACACTCTGGCACATTTTGTACAACCTGACCCCATGGTACTATGCTTCTGGTCCATCTCTTCCCCCGTCTGCAGTATATGATAATAACCATCTACTCTTCATGTGCCAGAAGACACCCACCTGTCAGTCTGCTTCGGTTGAAGAGCTATTGCCTGAGGAATCTTGATAACCACCTGCTTGTCCACACCAGTCAACCGCAGGCCACTTTACATCTGTCTGTGTCACTCTTTCTGGGCATTCACCACGCAAACTCCCTATTAGTGTTCATTGTGTGATCCGCCTGTGCCATCTGCCTGCTCCTGTCCCCCCTTTCCTCCACCTTGCAATTCCATGTCATTCAGCATTTGGACCACCTAGAACCACTGACAAGTGTTCATTATCACAACATCCTGCACCCATGTCCCCATGCTGACTGACAACCCTCTGTGTTTTGAACACCTGGCTCATGGGACCCGCTGACCTATCTACATGTTCTCTTAATGAACTTGTGTTCTCCATGTGCCATACCTGCTAAAAGCCACAGTTTTCGTGTGCCCCTTAAAACTGATATTTTGCCTAAATTTCCATTATATCCTATAACCATCTTCACTAACACTTGGCTATCAATTACTGTCGTTACAGCTCTGATTCGCTGTATCACCTATCTGATATGTAGTTCCCTGCTCTTGTGCCATGTGCTCGTTTATGTGCCCCAACCCCATCTTCTACCATGTCTGTGTTATGGTATTAGCGCTTGCAGCAGATATGCCAACTGCCACATTTTCTCATTTGCCATAACCGGCCCAGATGTGCCAATTCCTTTCATTCATGTCTGAACAGCCACCTTAAATTACAGCAACTGCTTGCTCATGTGCACACTAACAACCTCACCTCCATATCCTACAAACATGGTAGTGCTTGGAGGACGTGAAATACATTCATTCAAAAGTCTTTATTTCGATTGGAGTTTTTACAATCATAAAAAGTACATATTAAAAACACAACAGACTCCTAGAAAAGGTTATCACATACACATTTCTTACAGATAAGTTAATAACGTTTCAGTTTAAAAAGATAATTGATGTCTACTCGAAAAAATCAATAAGTACCTCTAATAAGCAACTATACTGTTTGTGAAAGAATTTTCAAACATGCTTTTAAAAAACAAGCTATGCTTTTAGCTGCAAATTGGGTTTCTAGAGACTGCAACACCAGGAGCGCAGGCCTACATTCCTAGTGCTCACTGAGATTTGTATTTCACGTCCTAGTGCTTGGAGGACGTGAAATACAAATCTCAGTGAGCACTAGGAATGTAGCTTCAAAGCACCTTTGATCTTCAGTGCTAGATTCTTCACTCTAGTCGCTCGTGCATCTCTGAAACTCATATGGGAATGATTCAAAGAAAAAAAGGCATTCAAAAAAATACTTTTTGTATTACATTTTCTGCAAAACACCACATGAAATCAAGCATCACGGTTAACAGAAGCACCACTTTGGGATTCAACGTACATTCTTGAATCAGTACAATGCTGTGGTACATATTCAATGTATACACGTCTGTTGAGGGTATATGTGACGGAGGCCCCTCATCTCTTGTGCATTCTATATCAAAAATATCACAATTGGGATTGCACATCTTCCTCCTCCTCCATCCCTACATTGTAAAACTTAAGCAAAATTTCTTGGGCAACCTCTAGCCTTATGCGTCGCCTTTTCAGCCACCATATAAATGTCCATTCCGATTTTCAATTCTTATCTTGTGGGTGGCTCAGGGACTTCCCAGTGTCTAGCCACATCACATTTTGCCATTACAAGCCCCAGGTTGCTAAACTAGGGTTTACTTCTTGGTAAACCTCCATCCCTGGGTACCCCAGCAAAACAACTTTAGGATCAGTGGGTGTGCAGGCATACAGGATGTTATTGAGTTCCTCAATCACCCTTGACCAATATTGGCTTATTACAAAGCAGGATCACAGCATGTGTATGAATGTCATATTCCCATCACCACATCTTACACAGTTAGGTGTTGCTGCCCTACCAAATCTATAGAGGTGGGCCCTGTCCTAGTAAACCCTCTGTAGGACCTGTGTAGGACCTTGAATTGGATTAGGCATAGGCAAGACTTGATCGCCACCTCCCTTGAATGCATCAGTTCTGCCTCCCAGTCTGTGTTATCTAATTCTCCTACTTCACCCTCCCACTTCCCCCTGAACTTCCCCAAGGTGTCATGGGCATTGTTAATGATTGTCTTCTATGTCCAGGAAACTGCTTTCCCAGCTATCTCTCCCTGGAGTAGCTGTCCCTCCATGGGTGCACATTCCGGGAGGTCATCTACCTCAATCTTATCTTTTTTTTTTTTTTTGCAGAGTTTATATAGCGCGAACTAGATTTGAACCGAATCGGGTATCAGAGCGCTTTACATAGCACCAGTTACGTTACATGAGGACACACATTCATTTTAGGCACGGAGAGATTAAGTGATTTGCCCAAAATCACAGGAGGTTTTGGCGTCATTAACGAGACTCGAACCCAGATCCCCAGGTCCGAGGTCTAGCGCCCTAGCCATTAGGCCACCTCCTCTCCCAGGTCTACCAGGCATGCTGTATCTGCAAGTATCAAAAGGATTGGGTGCTATGAAGAAGATATTATTGCTGCAGGGAATTAAAGGTGATCAACATACCCTCCTCTATGAGGTCTCCTATTTTAGATATCCCAATCATGTCTCAATGCCCAAAGCCTGTTAACTTCCTAAACTCGTTCAAACATACCCATAGGGGTGTCTCAGATGTGAGTTTTCAATTAATTAAACAAGGTTTTTAGGCACGCTACTCACCAGTGAGGGTCTCAATGTGCTGGGGGTGGAGCAGCTCTGGTCAGTCAAAGAGCCAGGTCTTGAGGGTCTTCCTGAAGATGTGCAGGGTGGAGGCGCATCTGATGTCTATCAGGAGCTATTTCCAGGTCTTGCCCGCGATGTAAGAGAAGGTTCTTCCACCAATTCTTGCTCTGTGGATGCGTGGGTGTTCAGCGAGGTTGGCAGATCGGAGGTTCCTCTGGGGTGTGTGGAAGGAGATTCTATCATTGAGATATTGGGATCCGGTGTTGTGGAGGCATTTGTAGGCTGGGTGAGTATCTTGAAAGTCACTCTCTATTCAACTTTTTTTGTTCCATTTCAATATCTTCTCCCCCCTTTCCAAGTGTCGATCGTCAACTGGGTAGCTGTCAATAAATTCTTGGACCCGACCCCCCAATACAGGTAATAGAGATATAAATGGGTTTGGAACTGGGTCCTCTCAAGTACTTAGGTTGGATGATCTCCTGATACATGTTCTGTTGCCAGTCATTAATCACTATTAAGTGTGATGCCCAATAGTATGCCCTGATGCTGGGGAGGAAAATTCCCTCATTGTTTTGTAGTGTCCCTAATGCCACAATGAGATGGCCACCATTCCATAACAGCTTCCTGACCTCACTATCTATTGTGGTGAACACTTCTGGAATCTTTTGATATGTATTTTGGAGTAGTTTTAAAAGTTTTGGAAGTGTAACCATTTTAAACATGGGCTCCAGCCACAGTAGTGTCAGAGGGAGCGACCTCTACATTGTCATGGAATTCCAAGACTACCCTCTGTATACTAAGGTCAAGACTATCCTCTTTTTTGGAGGTCACAAATACAGTCAAGTATTGAAATCCTTGCCTGTCCAGGTGTAGCTGCCCAGGGCAGTCTTGTTGAGAAAAGGGGCTCCTGCAGGATATAAGCTGGTCTTGTTCCAATTAATGCAATATCCTGCCTGGGCTCCTTACCTTTCAAGTATCTAAAAAATAACAGGTAATGACTCAGTCGGATTGCTGACATATAGAAGTATATCATCAGTGTACAATGGTATCCGTTCATCGCTACTTCCAGCCCTCTCTTATTTGAAACCCGGACAGGTCTGGATGAGTTCTAATTATGCAAGCTAAGAGTTCTAGTACAAGAGCAAATAAAAGGGGTAAAAGGAGGTACCCCTGTCTTGTTCCCCTCTCTTTGGAAAATGTATCAAACAAGTCACCATTCACTCTAACCCTTGCAACTGGATCTGTGTGCGGGAGATAAATCCATGCAATAAATTTGGAACCAAATCCAAACCTCTCCAAAACCTGTTTCATGAAAGGGCAATGTACAGCATCATACGCCTTTTCGGCATCTAGGGACAGAATTATGTGGGAGTCTTTCCTGTTTTGAACTACCGCAAGCCAGTTGTAGAGTTGGTGATGGTTAAACCTGGTCGATCAATTGGGCATAAAGCCCGATTGGTCTGATATATTAAATTGCAAAATACCGAAAAAATTCTAGTGGCCAATATGGTAGCTAAAATTTTTGTTTTGAAGTTCAGGAGGGGAGATCAGCTGGTATGAACTGCATTGTGTTAGCGGTATGCCTGGTTTATGGATCACTGCAGTAGTGGCGCTTCAGAGGTTTGATGGAAGTGCACCCGTTTCCTTGGCTTAAGCAAACATTGTGAGCAGATAAGGAGCCAGGAGTCAAGCTGCCAATACAACCGCTAAGCCTACCTCCTCTTCTAATGTCTGTTGGTCACCCCTCATCAGAGTTCAGAGTGATATCTTTCCCAGGTAAGTATGTGTTTGTGCAGCAGCCGGGCCTTATAACAAGCCTCATGGTACCTTGCGACTTCGTCTGCTATGTTCTTTGGCGTAAATTGAGAGATCCCGTCATCTCCGACAATCACCTTTACCCAATTGGCCTCTGCTGCTTTCTTCCACAGTCAGGTTAACAGTCACCCAGCCTTATCACCCACATCATATAAATGATGCAACGTAGACCAGCTCATATCCCTAGCTTCCTGATGTGCCAATTCCTGCTGTTCTCTGTGGGTTATCTCTAAATTACACAATACCTCCAGGTCCGAGAGGGCTCCCGTTTGCCCCCTAACTATATAAGTGTCTTCTCCAATTCCTCCATATCCTATACTTTCCTTTTCTTCCAATGGGTTATGATGTTTTGCACCCTGTCTCTAAGTACTACTTTTAAGCTTTCCAAAAAATGAGGGCAAGTCTTTATTTTCATAAAAATACAGTTCCATGTCTATAATGATTTCCCTAGCCACCATTTCGTCTTTCAGTTCCCAGGCATTCAGCCTTCATGTCTGCGCAGTTCTACGTGTCCAGGCCCCGAACGTCAACCAAAGCGGGGAGTGGACAGAGAGTCCCTGGCCAGATATCCAGCTTCCTCTAGCCCCTTTACTTTCCCAGGTGGTGCAAAGATGTAATCTAGACTGGAGAACACCCTGTGTGCACCTAAGTAATAGGAATAGGCACGATCAGTAGGGTGATGTTATGTTATGTTAGATATATTTGTATAGTGCATGGCTGCCCCAACACCGGGGCCAAAGGTCTGAGAGCCCCATTGTGTCTACAAAACCCACCAGGACCATTTCTTTCTGGGGACCTTTTACTTGGCTAGTAATTTCTGGGGATTCATCCATGAAATTGTTATAATCATCCCAATGATATGTACAGAGGAGTCGGATTCCAAAAATATCCCTCCCACTACTTCTAGCGTTGGATTCTGGAGCCTCGGGATGACATACATACTGACCAGGATAACATCTCACCGACCCCAGATACCCTTTACTGCCACATTCGTCCCTTTTGAGTCTTCCCATGTTTTCTCGAGATGGAAGGGGGATGTTTTCCTCTCAAGGATAGCCACTCCACTGGATCCTGTAGTAAACCCTCATTTGCCAACATTATATATGCACCTCTCCCTAGGAAACTACAGTGAGAGACACTTAGTGTGTCTCCTGCAAGAGAACCACATTCGGTCTGTGTCTCTTAATGTATCTAGCCACCAGGCCCCTCTTAAATATTGTTAGCCAATCCGTTGCCATTCCAGGACAATACGGAATATTTCCAATGACTCATTCAGGCCCGGCATCTGCCTTGTTTTTTTTAAAATTCGACCTCTCGACAGTGGGCACCACCGCCTGCACCTGGACTTGTCAGTTCCATGTCCCACTTGTAGCAATAACTTATCCTTCTTATCCTTGTCCCCCCACTGCCCAACTCCACCATCACTCTCCCCTGTTACCCTCACTTTTCCCCCAACTCATCAACCTGGCAACCATGTCACAGGTCAAGCCAGAGAGAACTGTAGCCCTCCCCTCTCTTACACAAGCCCCCCCTACAATTTCAAATCATCCCTCAGGTGACCCCTAGATTGTCCGTTTAAGGCCTGTAGGGAGAATAAACATAGAAACATTAACAACAAGCGGTAATAGAACTGTACAAGTTGTCGCAGTCCTCAAAGTGGGGGTGGAATGGGAATCCCCCTGCTGCATGCCGAGAGTTCTCCTTTGATAATCCTGCCGGCTCGTCCTGCCTGTCGGGGACCCCATTTGTCGCGAACTGAGTCTATTGAAAGATCCAGATGGACCTCAGTCACCACTTCTGTCTCCAAATTGCTTCCATAAGCGGGTGGTGATCATCATAGTCCATTGGGCGCTCAAGATAAGATTGGTCCTACGTAGCGTCAGTTTGAAGTTTGTCTTGTTTATCCTTCTTTTTAGCTCCTGTCTTCCTCCCCCTATGTATAAGTTGATAGTCCAATGTTCAAGGTTCTCCTTCTTCATGAGAGAGGGCTCTTAGAGCCAGCCCTTCCTCGATGGCCATTCTCCAGCCTCTGGGTTTTCGGCTTGGCCCCTCTCGGGTCGACTGCAACTGTGTCTCACGATTGTTAATTCCTCTCTGCCAAATTGGGAGCTCCTCCAACCAGGCCCATATTTCTTCCAGGGTCTGAAAGAAGAACTTCTTGCACTCAAACATAACCTTAAGTTTGGTTGGGAACAGCAATATATATTGTATATTCAGTGCTCTCGGTTTCTGTTTGGCTGAATCAAAAGTTTGCCTTTGTTTTGTACATGGTGCAAGTAATCTGGGAAAACCTCGATTTTAGACTGGGCATGGTGAACTTACCCTAGTTTCCGTACCTCCCTCACGATCATATTGCAGTCTTCATAGTTCAAAAAACAGGCTCTGATGGGTCTCAGTGAAGCTCCAGCCAGGGGTTTTGCATTCAGGGATCTATTATTTGTTTGATTTACAATCCAGGAGCTGAACTGCACCTGAGGGAAGGTGTCACACAACAATTGATCTAAGAAGGTCCCGAAGTTAGGACCCTCAATTTCCTACGGGAACCCAACAAAGCGCAAGTTGTTCCATCTCGCCCTGTTGGTGGCATCAACTACCATCAAACGTATGTCTTTGATGGAGGTGCGGAGGTTCCAGACCTCCAGAGTCAGATCCTTAGAGGAGTCTTCCATCTCCAAAATTCTACTTTAGATTCACTGTCACTCCACCTCTCCAAGGCTGCCTTTACCGTGTGGTGTCCCGGAGTCTGTGATTCCACAGGCAGAAGGGGCCCAGGATACTCCCTCTGGTGGGTGGGGCAGTCCTAAGTCTCTTTACCCCACCTCATCAACCCCCAGAAATCCTGATGGGTCCACAGGCCTCTCCAGTGGCCCTGTTTTGCGTTCACTTGGGCCCAACCAGGCCAGTGCTCTCTCCTTTAGCTCTGCAGCGCTAGGCCCCAGGGCCACTCACCAGGTCTGCAGACCTCGCTCCGCTAAGTCCCAGGTAGGCCCTGTACCCACCTCTGGCCTATCTGGGCTCCCGCCTCCATCAGCTCCATGCCTTCGACCCCCAGGCTCTTCACCATGATGCCCAAGGGGTAAAAGGCCTTGACAGCCACCGGTCCGGGTCCTCAGCTGGGCAGCCCACAGCACAGTGCCGCCGAAGTTACCCAAGACTACCCCCCCACCCCCCGGGTCCGGGATAACAAAGTCCTTACATACAGTTATTCAGCAGGGGGAAAGACCCCAGCTAGGCTCTCGTTACAACTGTGCAGGTCCCCGTGGCCCACGACCAACAACACCACACCTTTTCGAGGCATGGTTCCAAGTTGTGGCCGGAGCTTGATCGCCCCCTGGGGTATACTCTTCGGACTTCCTGGCAGGTCGGCCCCAGGCAGGAGTAATGTAATGTAATGTAAAAAATGTATAAAGCGCAACTTACACCCAGCGGTTTCTTGGCGCTAAAGCAAAAGGAAGACAGACAGTCCGTGGGACGAGAAACATTAGTTGTAGGCATTACAAAACAAGTGGGTTTTAAGAAGGGACCTAAAATGGGTGTAGGGAAAGGCTAGTCTTAGACCCAACGGGAGAGCATTCCAGAAAGCCGGGGCAAGGAAGGAGAACCTAAGTCCTCCCAGTTTTATGCGTTTAAAGGTCGGGCCCGAAGCAAGGCCAGATGAGAGGAACGGAGATTGCGGGAGGGAACATATGGGTGCAATAGTGAAGAAATAAAAGAGGGGCCTATACCTGTAAGGGACTTAAAAATAATGCAGCCCAGTTTGAACTTGCAGCGCTCAGAGACAGGGAGCCAGTGGAGGGATTTTAACAGAGGACGGACATGTTGGTGTCTGGGCTGATGGTGGATAAGCCGTGCAGCCTGGTTTTGTACAAGTTGTAACCTCTTCAGTTGGTATGCCGGTAAACCGACATAAAGGGAGTTGGCATAGTCTATCCTAGAGATGACTAAAGCCAACAGGACCAGGGTGAGAGCCTCATTGGTCAAGAAACGGGCAATCTTACGGATCTTTCTTAACTGGAAAAAACTGGAAGAGACTACTGCGTTAATCTGGGGCTTCATCGTGAGGTCATTACTGATAATGATCCCAAGGCTTTTTACTGAGTTGACAGGATTGGCGGGAAGACCCAACCTCGTGGGCCAAAAGATGGATTTCCAAGGGTTGGCAGCCCCCCCGACAAGCACCAACTCTGTCTTGTCGGGGTTGAGTTTCAGGTGGTTCACCCCCATCCAGTCACTAATGTGACAGAGAGTGGATTGAAAGTTATCAATGGATTGGTCCGAAGAGTTAATATCGAAGACCAGCTGAATGTCATCCGCGTAATTAAACGCGGTGACACAGCTGCCTCGTAAGGACCGGATGAGGGGAGTCAGGTATAAACTAAAAAGAAGAGGGGATAAGGAGGAGCCCTACGGGACGCCGCAGGTTAGCCCGACCTCATCAGCAGAGAACTGAGAGAGCCGAACCGCCTGACCTAGACCCTGGAGTACCGGGGTCTAGGTAACACCAGGGGCTCCCCAACTGCTGAAGGCACAGTCACCACTCTCCAGAGACAGGGCAGCTTGTTCGATGGTGCACAAGGGCCGATACAAGCAGGATTTTGACATGAGCCAGCGGAGGCGGCTAAGAAAGCTGTAAGTCGGCCTTCTTGTTGGCCACAACTCAAAAAAGGCATGTTTAAGCTAAAGATGAGTCTTCTGAAGTAGAAGAAGTGTCCAAATACTGCAGTGGACAAGCCAGAGACACTATAATTCCAGGAATGCCAACGATTGTGGTATGATCATGGAGATCAGGATTTTATTACAAAGCGTGGTGGCACCTAATTGAGACAAATTTAGGAATAACAAAATTTGAATCTTAATCGGTAAACCTGCATAATCTGAAACATCCTTCCAAATAACCCATGTATTTATGACTAACTAGTTTGTGGCCTGGCAGCTCTCAGCCGCTCTCAAATACACACTCATTCATCAAACACTCACTCATCCAACTAATCACTGACACATTCTCACATTAACCCACTCACACATCCAAATTACCACACACAATCTAACCAATCAATGAAGAGGAACTGGCAGTTACTAAATAGCCCAATTATTTGGCTTCACCAATGTCTGTTTTATTTTGCTCTTAAAGCACAGAAGAAGGATTCATATGTATCTATCTCTTTCACCCTTTGCCCACCATTCATTTTATTTCATTTATACTTACCCCGTGACAGCTTATCACAAACCAGGACTCCTAGAGCACAGCTTAAACTCCAGTCAGAATGTCTGCTCTCTCTAGTGGCTGAAGGAACATGTTTATTTTTGCACTCCTTATATAGTTTTGAAAAAGTTAGAATCTTTCTAAATATTCTAAACATTCCTAGCTACTGCTGTTTTTTTTATCTGACTTGAATTGAACTGTGTCTAATATCTTATTGCAGCAAATATCTAAAAGATTTTTGATGTATTTAATATTGTGCTAGAGGCTTTTATTCCTCATGTTGCTAAATATACCCTTGAGTTCATATGGAAAGATCGTCGCAGGTTTTAAGTGGTTTGTTTGAAAGGTGATGGTTTGACCATGTATTATATGGGATAAAGTACTCCATGTCGTACATGATGCCTCAGAGTTCCATAACCTTATAATTTAGAACTGGCAGTTCTAAAAAGCAGGTGCTGAGTCGGGTCCCTATTGGGTTCAACATTTTTGTGCTCACCATCAGGATGAAAAGAAAATAATAAACTCTGAAGCAGTACTACCCTTCACATCGTTTGATGTAATTTCAAAGAGACTCGAACTGTACTTTCAATCTCATCATTTCAGGATGAAAGTATTTTCAATATTATATACCACAGATCTATAGTTGTTGTTTATCTTAAGCAACTAACAACCATTGACAAAGCCAATAGTCCTGGCTTGTTGTAGGTGTAATGTTACTTGTATTATATATCTGGATGCAATGACAGAAGCAGCAAGATCCCAGTCGGGCGGCACACTATGCTAAACTCAGATTTTTAGTTTATTTGTTTTGAAGCCATGCCCCTGATTATATCAGCCAGGCCCCTTTGAGAGACCCCCCCCCCCAGATTTGTCATCCCACTTTAAGCCCAGCTGTAGCCCTTATATCTGGTTAGTCTCATGTAGTTCTGACACTTAACCCTGGAATACATTTCTTACTAGCCAACAGTTTCGCATGTTATGGGTGTGCTGGTGTGTAACCCGCCTAAGAAATGTGCAAACCCCCAAAGCATGTGGACTTCTGACTTCAGTGCTAACATTAATTAACTCGTGAGGATTATGTTAGTGAGCAGCTGTCTTCTTGCAAACAAATGCTGGCCACAGCTGCTTTGCCAGCTGTTTTGAATGAAGCACAATATCCTCTTTCAACACAAAGCTTAATGTATCATTATTCAAAGCTAAGGTCAGACGAACAAAAGCAAGTTTATCTAAAAAAAGTAATTAAACAAGAGCTCACCTGCAACATGATAATGAGGTTTATGCATTACTCCGTTCCACTTTGAATATTATTTTTTCTGTAATGCGTATTGGGTGCTTATTTAATTTGTTTAAATGTCACAGTGGTTCTTCTTATAATTTGATATTTGCATCTGTAGCCTAGTAAAGCTGGAAGTATTATCTAGTTTCCATATTACAAAATGAATATATTACGTTATATGTGTCCTGAGTCCTCGTGATCGAAAAGAAGTCGTCAGTGACGCACTTGCCCCTTTTGAGAAGGAGTATGGTGTTAGTATTGCCAGTGATGGACTCTACATGTAGCCAACATTACATCCCAGAAAAATTAAGGTGAAACATGCGAAGGACTTACTTTGGTTGATTTTCCAGAAGAATAACCACTTCTGTCACTCGTCTCAATTTAGAAGGGTTTCTAAAACAGAATCAGGTAACCACTTCCAAACACATTTTAGGACGTGAGGGTGTGTACTTCTGAAGAGCTGTTGAAAAAATAAGGCTTATGGGTGAATTTTAAAGAACTATTTTTACATAAATTGGCTAAAAAAGAGAATGCTTTCTAAGACAGTTCTGAAAGGGAACTCATTAAATGTTCTTATACTTTAAGGAGTGTGGACTGGGCATCAAATACACTTTTTCATACCCACCTCAATGTGTGTGCTTTACACAAGCACGGGATGAGCCATAAATGTTAATTTTTTTAATCTGTAAAATAATGAGTAATGAATCAACAGCGAAACTGTTTTGTATATCATAAATTCCTGTCTTATGAGACACAACACAAGTTTAATTTATTCAGCAACATGATCGTGCCAGGTGTGTATTTGCTTGCCAAACCAATGTTCCAGGGTGCTGCAAGTAAGGTAGTTCTGCCCAATATGCTGGGATAATGCTGGCAGTAGGAGTATTACTCAGTGTTCCATTGAAGCACCAGCAACATGGAAGGGATATTCACTGTGCCAGAATACTGTTTCACATACCCCGGCACACTGCTGTAGGTGTGATGGTGCTGCTCATATTGGCCAGAACATTGCTCTTTGTGCCAGGTAATTTCTTAAAATGGCTGGAAATTCCTTCCATCATCATACGAAGAATGCTAAATATACTATTGACTGTCAATAACATCACAGAGCTACTTTTATTTGGTGCTTGCAGCAAGCATTTGATGAGTGTTGTGAATAAAAAGTCCCCCACATGGTGCTAAACATGTACCAGTGCTCATAAACAAACACAGTTTTGCAGCATGAATCTTTCTGAATTCACTATACTGTGCATTATTCTGGCATCAAGTGGTTGGGTCCGGATGGGTCCCGAATTGTAGTCTTTTTTCTCTTTTTTTTGTGTGGCCCAGGCAGGCGTTGGCATACCACCATTTAGTGTCCTTTGTGATGTCGACCTCGCCATCTTCAGATTCTTTTTCCACCGTTAGGTGTGGATCATTACGGAAGAGTTCCAGAGTTTTTTGGAAAAGGAAACGATGAAAACAGGATAAATTCGACGAAATAAAAGGTTTTCATCACACCCAACTACAAGTCAGGTAACTGAGACTACGAAGGAGCAGAATTTCTCATGAGAACTCGACGTTTCACCCGAGAATGCGCACACAGGGGTCTCCCTGAGCGCAGGAATGGACAAAACTCCCTTCAAGCTTTGCACCAATTGCCACTACAAATACGCCCAGAAGGACCAGCATCCAGTCTGCAACCTCTACCTGCTGCTCGACCACAATAGCGAGGACTGCAACACGTGCTCGGTGTTCACACCTAAGACCCTCTGAGTAAGAGAGAGGTAGAGAAGGGCAAACCACACCATGCAGGGGCAGGGGCCACCTCCATCACTCCGAGACTTGGGCTTCTCCAGTGGGGAGGAGGACAACATTGCCAAAGGACCGGAGGACGGAACTGTCGTTGAAGTCCAAAAGAAAACGTCAAAGATTCGACGACCCCCAGACACCTCATTGACACTCGAAAGAGTGAGACAAAGTCCTCGAAGGGAGCATTGCCGTCGAAGCATTCGACGAAAGCAACAGCACCCAGGGCAAAGAGCCCAGTGTATCCTTCGAAAAGGACTCCCAGATGGCGAAGATCCGTGAAAAATCAAGGTTGTCGAAGGAATCCCCCGAAAAGGACTCCTCGACGTTGAGAAAAGGAGGGTAAACAACTGCTTCGGCAATGACGTCCACGTCGATGATCTTGAAGCGAAGCGCTCAAACTCTTGACGCCGAACAGGCTGCCGAGATGGAGAGAAAGAAGAGGAGGCACGAGGCCGAAATGGGGAGCATCCTGCAGCGGAAGAAGGACTTCGACGATAAGATGAGTCAGTACACCATTCCGCCGAAGCCCGCGGCCGAGGGCGAAAGGGGCTTCGAAGACCCTGAACCACCGAAAATGCCTGAACCAGTCGAAGAACAGGAGGAAGAGGCCCTGTGTTACTTCGAG
Source organism: Lissotriton helveticus (assembly GCF_964261635.1). Lineage (NCBI taxonomy): Eukaryota > Metazoa > Chordata > Amphibia > Caudata > Salamandridae > Lissotriton > Lissotriton helveticus. The sequence continues at coordinate 1,432,157,394 of NC_136068.1, forward strand.
GGAGACGGCGAGGAGGAACAGCTAACCTACCAGGACTCGGAGGCGCAAGACTTAGAGTGGCATGACCTCGATGCCAAAATACTGGAAGAAGGAATAGACACATACCCTTCGAGGCCTTCACCACCAAATTATATAGGGATCTATAATATGGTGGTCAAGAATGCTGCACAGACATATGGAGTAAAATTGGAGGAGGAGAAGCTCAAGGCTTGTTTTCTCCTCAAGACTCTCTTACCTACACAAACAAGGAGCCAATTCATGCCCTTGCTCCCTAGTGTGCTGGAACAGGGCAGAGAAGCTTTCAGGGAGCCAGCTGTGAGAACAGAGAAAAAGTACAAGCACTCCTCAAAGGACTCTGCATACATTCAAGGATCAGTGCCAGCTGACTCAATAATCACTGGAACAGCTAGGAAAAGGGCCAATGTGCCCACAATAGTAGGACCACCTCCTGACAAGGCGAGTATGAGAATGGACCTCATGGGGAGGAAAGTAGAGCGGAGTGTGGCAATTTAATGGCGCCCTAATCAACAGACCAGCAAAGAGCAACCCACCTGGTAGAGGAAGGGAAAAACATGGCGAACACATGTTTAAAGTCGGCCTTGGATGCAGCGGAGACGTCCAGAAGGCAGATGATGATTGGGGTGAGAGAGAGAAGGCACGCATGGCCTAGGATTTCAGGCTTCAAGCCTGAGGTACAGTACAACATCCTGAACATGACCTTCAACGGAGAATAACTTTTTGGGACAACAGTTGACGAAAAGTTAACATAACTCTAGAAGGACAACGAAACTGCAAGGTCCATGGGAGCACTGCAGATCAGAGAGATAAGGTGGGGGCGTCCTCAAGAAGGCCAAATGGTAGGGGAGGCAACAAACCAAGTGCCTCACACCAAACCTTCCAACAAGGTTATCAGGGAAATGGCCAGGGACAGCATCAGCAGGGACAGCAGCAGCAGAACCAGCAGTACCAGCCACAAGGCCAGTCCTTTCAAGGTCACTCAAACGGACGAGGGCAGGCACGGAGAGGAGGGCAACTACCTACCTCCAAGTGACTTCGCCGAAAGGCAAACGCCCACCCAGATAACATCTCTAGGGAGGCATTCAAAGTGAAGGAAATTCAAAGAACAGATTTTCCAAAACAAAAAGATCCCCGAGAATATAGCACCAGTTGGAGGCAGATTAAGGAACTTCATCCAAGAATGGAAGAAGGTTACAACGGACAAATGGATACTAAACATCATACAATACGGCTACTGCATAGAACTACTAAAACAACCTCCAAACAAGAAGCCAAACAAAAGAACTTTCATTCTGGCTACTAGAGGCACAGGAAATGCTCAACAAGGAGGCAATGGAGATAGTACCGTACAAGGAAAGAAACAAGGGGGTTTATTCCAACTACTTCCTCGTACCAAAAGTGGACAAAACGCTGAGGCCTATCCTGGACCCTAGGTTCTTAAACAACTTCATAAGGACATAAAGATTCAAAATGACATCTCTGCAAGAAGTAATACCCCAGGTAGAGGAACGGGATTACATGGCAACTATGGACTTAAAAGACTCATACTTACACATACCCATCAACAAAAGACACAAACGTCTACTAAGAGGTGTGATCAGCAAAACTCACTACCATTTCACAGTGCTCACATTCGGGCTCAAATCAGCTCCAAGGGTGTTTACAAAATGCCTAACAGCAGTAGCAGCGCACCTAAGGAGGCAGGGAATACACATATACCCCTACCTCGACGACTGGCTCGTGAAAGCAGGCTCCTACAGCCGGTGCAAATATCACATCCAGCAGGTGATACAAACACTAATCCAACTGGGTTTTTCAATCCATTCGGGAAAGTCGTCAATAGAGCCGGAACAGGTGAAGATATTCTTAAGGGCAGAGATCAACACCAGACAAGGCAAGGTGTTCCCCAGCAAAAAGAGAACCTTGGCAATACTGAAGGAAACACGTCTGTACTGCAAGGGGCAAGTTCTGACAGAGAGGACGGTGAGAAAACGAATGGGAATGATGGCATCATGCGTACACCTGGTCCCAAATATTCGACTCCACATGAGACCATTCCAGGAATGGATACAGCAGCAATGGTCACAGGCAACAGGTAGTTGGGACGATGGGTTATCACACACGCCGTGCATCAGGAAATAGCGTGGTGGAACAAGGAAAACATATCACAGGGAAAACCATTCACACTACCAACTCCAACAGTGACCATCACAACAGACTCCTCCCAGCTGGGGTGGGGCACGCACATGAACAAACTCAAGGTGAGGGGGTTATGGTCGCTGCAGGATGCGGTCAAGCACATCAACTGCCTAGAACTAAAAAGCCTTAAAAGCCTTTCAGAAGGAGTTGTACGGAAATAGGGTGTTGATCCAAACGGAGAACACAACCTCCATGTTCTACATCAACAAACAAGGAGGAACACAATCACTAGCACTATTGGGGCAGGCACAGGAAATATGGACATGGTCCATGCCACTAAGAGTAGACCTACTAGCAATACACCTTCCAGGGAAGGAAAATGTGAAAGCAGACAGACTCAGCAGGCAGATGTCAGCATCCCGCGAATGGGAGATCAACCAACAGGAAGTACAAAAAGTATTCCGGAAGTAGGCTACACCGCAAATAAACCTATTTGCAACACACCAGAATGCAAAATGTCAACACTTCGAATCCAGACAACCAGACCATTAGTCACGAGGGAATGCTCTATGGATAAGTTGGTCAAAGACATTTGCATACACTTTTCCCCAGATACCGCTGATACACAGGGTACTCAGCAAATGCAGAATCAGCAACGTCACTAATACTAATGGCACCTCAGTGGGCCAGACAGTCCTGGTTCTCACAAATAGTGGACATGGCGAGGAGAAACACAGAAATGTTTCTTCACCTCCCAAGTAGTAAAAAGATTTCTAGAAGGAGCAAAGAGAATTGCACCTCCAAACAGAATGCTAGCACCAGCATGGAACCTCAACGTAGTGCTAACACAATTGATGTAGGCACCATTTGAGCCTATTCACCAGGCTACACTGCACAAGCTCATGCTAAAGACAGCCTTCTTAGTAGCTATCACATCACTATGAAGAGTAAGTGAATTGCAAGCGCTAACACATCAAGATACCTACCTGCAAATGCACAATGACAAGATTGTAATGAGAACGGACCCAAACTTCATGCCAAAGGTGTTGTCACGGTTCCACATCAATCAAACAATTCAAATACCTAGTTTGCTCCAAAAACCAGCCACAAGAACAAAAGGGCGCTACACACACTGGACGCCAGGAGGGCTGTAATGCACTATATAGAAAGGACAAAGGAGTGCAGAAAACAAAGCATTTCTTTGTTTCCTTTGCCAGCAGTTTTATGGGATGACGAGTTACCAAAAATACCATTGCACGGTGGATTGCACAAACCATACAACTCTGCCACAAACAAGCAGGACAACTGTTACAAGGAGCAGTTCATGCTCACTCAACAAGGAAGAAAGGAGCAACAATTGCGTTTCTAGCTAACACACCAATTCAAGACATTTGCCAAGCTGCAACATGGTCTTCAGTGCACACATTCGCTAAGCACTACTGCGTAGATATCTGAATGAACAAGGAAGCACAAGTGGGACAGTAGGTCTTACAACACATATTCAATAACCAGAGCTCATCTTCCACAATAAGGACAAACCGCTACAAAGTCTATGCACAGCATAGTGAATCCAGAAAGATTCACGATGCAAAACGTATAGTTTCTTACCTGTCGGTGTAGTTTTGCAGCTTGAAGACTTTCTGGGTTCACTAGCGAATCCACCCTCCTCCGCCAGAAAGATGAGACTGGAGGAAAGGGATTAAAACTGGAGAAAAACTTTAAAAGATAAAAGGAAAAACAAAAGTAACACAGGACAAGAAAAAAGAATCCGAAGATGGCGACCAAAGGTGGGAGCTTCGTCGACGTCATGAATGACACCAAATGGTGGTATGTCGACGCCCCCCTGGGTCACAAAAAAAAAAGACTACAATTCCGCACCCATCCGGACCCAACAACTAGATGGCGGAATAATGCACAGCATAGTGAATCCAGAATGTCTTCAAGCTGCAAAACGACACTGACAGGTAAAAAACTATACGTTAATGCGTGTGTGCTGTGACCTAGGCCTGCCTTGTAGACTGCTTTCTGCTTAGCCTTGGCGGGGCAACTAAAGTGCTACCCTCAAGTGGTGGAAGGATACTGCCTTCACCGGGAGTTAAGTAACACAAGCCTGTGGTGGCAGCATACTGTGTTTTTAGTGATCAGTAGAGTGAACAGTCCTTTTTAGGGCTCGGCCTACGCATCACGAAGTGGGCGGAGCTTCGAGCAAAAAGGTATCTCTAGGGCTCTGGCCAGACACATTCCTTAGTGTTTTCTGGCATCTGCCTAGTGATTCGTCTTCGCTGTGCTGTGTATTTAGTAGCGTTGACGTGATAGGCTGTAAGTAATTTACGCGTGCCCGATGTGGCATATTCTGTGCGAGAACGAGCACGGCAGAGTGATTAATCTTAATTAGGAGCTGTCAGAGTGCCCGTGTAATGCAATCCAGATGGTGCGAGCGCGTTCACCATTGCATTGCATGTATCATGCACGCGTTTAACATTTACCTTTCGTTCACGGCGGAGATAATGGAAAGAATTTTCCTTTAGCTTAAAGGGCAGTTTTTTTTAAGATACCTCGCATACAAGCACCCTTGCCTCGGCAATCCGCGTGTCTTTTAAAATAAAACAATATGGTAGAGTTTAACAGAGATTTTCGCAATAAACAAAAACAGCTATGTAGATTGCGGCGTGTTTTATTTGCCATCACCTTGAGTTGATTTTTACGTACGTTTTTCACACACACACAGTAGGGAGGATGACAATGCATATCTACAGGCTAGCGATGACAGTGCATCTAGGCTAGCAATGACAGTGCATAATTACAGGCCAGTGATGACACTTCATATTTTCAGGCTAGTGAAGCCAATGCATATCTACAGGCTAGCGATGACAGTGCATATCTACAGGCTAGCGATGACAGAGCATATCTACAGGCTAGCGATGACAGTACATATCTACAGGATAGCAATGACAGCGCATATCTACAGGATAGCAATGACAGAGGCGTAGTGCGTAGTGCAGAGGCGTAGTGCGTAGTGCAGAGTGCATAGGCGTAGTGCGTAGTGCAGAGGCGTAGTGCGTAGTGTAGAGGCGTAGTGCGTAGTGCAGAGTGCAGAGGCGTAGTGCGTAGTGCAGAGTGCAGAGGTGTAGTGCAGAGTGCTGAGGCGTAGTGCGTAGTGCAGAGTGCAGAGGCGTAGTGCAGAGTGCAGAGGCGTAGTGCGTAGTGCAGAGTGCAGAGGCGTAGTGCAGAGTGCAGAGGCGTAGTGCAGAGTGGAGAGGCATAGTGCAGAGTGGAGAGGTGTAGTGCGTAGTGCAGAGGTGTAGTGCGTAGTGCAGAGGTGTAGTGCGTAGTGCAGAGGTGTAGTGCGTAGTGCAGAGGCGTAGTGCGTAGTGCAGAGTGCAGAGGCGTAGTGCAGAGTGCAGAGGCGTAGTGCGTAGTGCAGAGGTGTAGTGCGTAGTGCAGAGGTGTAGTGCGTAGTGCAGAGGTGTAGTGCGTAGTGCAGAGGTGTAGTGAGTAGTGCGGAGGTGTAGTGCGTAGTGCGGAGGTGTAGTGCGTAGTGCGGAGGTGTAGTGCGTAGTGCAGAGGTGTAGTGCAGAGTGGTAGTGCGTAGTGCAGAGGTGTAGTGCGTAGTGCAGAGTGGTAGTGCAGAGGCGTAGTGCGTAGTGCAGAGTGGTAGTGCGTAGTGCAGAGTGGTAGTGCGTAGTGCAGAGGCGTAGTGCAGAGTGGTAGTGCGTAGTGCAGAGGCGTAGTGCGTACTGCGTAGTGCAGAGGCGTAGTGCGTAGTGCAGAGGCGTAGTGCGTAGTGCAGAGGCGTAGTGCGTAGTGCGGAGGTGTAGTGCATAGTGCAGAGGTGTAGTGCGTAGTGCAGAGGTGTAGTGCGTAGTGCAGAGTGGTAGTGCGTAGTGCGTAGTGCAGAGGTGTAGTGCGTAGTGCAGAGTGGTAGTGCAGAGGCGTAGTGCGTAGTGCAGAGGCGTAGTGCGTAGTGCAGAGTGGTAGTGCGTAGTGCAGAGGCGTAGTGCGTAGTGCAGAGGCGTAGTGCGTAGTGCAGAGTGGTAGTGCGTAGTGCAGAGGCGTAGTGCGCACTGCAGAGGCGTAGTGTGTAGTGCAGAGACGTAGTGCGTAGTGCAGAGGCGTAGTGCGTAGTGCAGAGGTGTAGTGCGTAGTGCAGAGGCGTAGTGCGTAGTGCAGAGGCGTAGTGCGTAGTGCAGAGGCGTAGTGCATAGTGTGTAGTGCAGAGGCGTAGTGCGTAGTGCGGAGGTGTAGTGCGTAGTGCAGAGGTGTAGTGCGTAGTGCAGAGGTGTAGTGCGTAGTGCAGAGTGGTAGTGCGTAGTGCGTAGTGCAGAGGTGTAGTGCGTAGTGCAGAGTGGTAGTGCAGAGGCGTAGTGCGTAGTGCAGAGGCGTAGTGCGTAGTGCAGAGTGGTAGTGCGTAGTGCAGAGGCGTAGTGCGTAGTGCAGAGGCGTAGTGCGTAGTGCAGAGTGGTAGTGCGTAGTGCAGAGGCGTAGTGCGCACTGCAGAGGCGTAGTGTGTAGTGCAGAGGCGTAGTGCGTAGTGCGTAGTGCAGAGGCGTAGTGCGTAGTGCAGAGGCGTAGTGCAGAGGCGTAGTGCAGAGGCGTAGTGCGTAGTGCAGAGGCGTAGTGCGTAGTGCGTAGTGCAGAGGCGTAGTGCAGAGTCGTAGTGCGTAGTGCATAGGCGTAGTGCAGAGGCGTAGTGCAGAGTGCAGAGGCGTAGTGCGTAGTGCAGAGGCGTAGTGCGTAGTGCAGAGGCGTAGTGCGTAGTGCGTAGTACAGAGGCGTAGTGCAGAGGCATAGTGCGTAGTGCAGAGGCGTAGTACAGAGGCGTAGTGCGTAGTGCAGAGTGGTAGTGGGTAGTGCAGAGGCGTAGTGCGTAGTGCAGAGGCGTAGTGCAGAGGCGTAGTGCGTAGTGCAGAGGCGTAGTGCGTAGTGCAGAGGCATAGTGCGTAGTGCAGAGGCGTAGTGCAGAGGCGTAGTGCGTAGTGCAGAGGCGTAGTGCGTAGTGCAGAGGCATAGTGCGTAGTGCAGAGGCGTAGTGCGTAGTGCAGAGGCGTAGTGCAGAGGCGTAGTGCGTAGTGCAGAGGCGTAGTGCGTAGTGCAGAGGCGTAGTGCGTAGTGCAGAGGCGTAGTGCGTAGTGCAGAGGCATAGTGCAGAGGCATAGTGCGTAGTGCAGAGGCGTAGTGCGTAGTGCAGAGGCGTAGTGCAGAGGCGTAGTGCGTAGTGCAGAGGCGTAGTGCAGAGTGGTAGTGCGTAGTGCAGAGGCGTAGTGCAGAGTGGTAGTGCGTAGTGCAGAGGCGTAGTGCAGAGGCGTAGTGCAGAGTGCAGAGGCGTAGTGCAGAGGCGTAGTGCAGAGTGCAGAGGTGTAGTGCGTAGTGCAGAGGCATAGTGCAGAGGCGTAGTGCAGAGTGCAGAGGCGTAGTGCAGAGCCGTAGTGCAGAGGCGTAGTGCGTAGTGCAGAGGCGTAGTGCGTAGTGCATAGGCGTAGTGCGTAGTGCAGAGGCGTAGTGCAGAGGCGTAGTGCAGAGGCGTAGTGTGTAGTGCAGAGGCGTAGTGTGTAGTGCAGAGGCGTAGTGCGTAGTGCAGAGGTGTAGTGCGTAGTGCAGAGGCGTAGTGCGTAGTGCAGAGGCGTAGTGCGTGGTGCAGAGGCGTAGTGCAGAGGCGTAGTGCGTAGTGCAGAGGCGTAGTGCGTAGTGCAGAGGCGTAGTGCGTAGTGCAGAGGCGTAGTGCAGAGGCGTAGTGCAGAGTGCAGAGGCGTAGTGCGTAGTGCAGAGGCGTAGTGCAGAGGCAGAGTGCAGAGGCGTAGTGTGTAGTGCAGAGGCGTAGTGCAGAGTGGTAGAGCGTAGTGCAGAGTGGTAGTGCGTAGTGCAGAGGCGTAGTGCGTAGTGCAGAGGCGTAGTGCGTAGTGCAGAGGCGTAGTGCAGAGTGCAGAGGCGTAGTGCAGAGGCGTAGTGCAGAGGCGTAGTGCAGAGGCGTAGTGCAGAGGCGTAGTGCAGAGGCGTAGTGCAGAGGCGTAGTGCGTAGTGCAGAGGCGTAGTGCAGAGTGCAGAGGCGTAGTGCAGAGTTGTAGTGCGTAGTGCAGAGGCGTAGTGCAGAGGCGTAGTGCAGAGGCGTAGTGCAGAGTACAGAGGCGTAGTGCGTAGTGCAGAGTGGTAGTGCGTAGTACAGAGGCGTAGTGCAGAGTGGTAGTGCGTAGTGCAGAGGCGTAGTGCGTAGTGCAGAGGCGTAGTGCAGAGGCATAGTGCGTAGTGCAGAGTGGTAGTGCGTAGTGCAGAGGCGTAGTGCATAGTGCGTAGTGCGTAGTGCAGAGGCGTAGTGCGTAGTGCGTAGTGCAGAGGCGTAGTGCAGAGGCGTAGTGCGTAGTGCAAAGGCGTAGTGCGTAGTGCAGAGGCGTAGTGCGTAGTGCAGAGGCGTAGTGCGTAGTGCAGAAGCGTAGTGCAGAGGCGTAGTATGTAGTGCAGAGGCGTAGTGCGTAGTGCAGAGGCGTAGTGCAGAGGCGTAGTGCGTAGTGCAGAGGCGTAGTGCGTAGTGCAGAGGCGTAGTGCGTAGTGCAGAGGCGTAGTGTGTAGTGCAGAGTCGTAGTGCGTAGTGCAGAGGCGTAGTGCAGAGGCGTAGTGCAGAGTGGTAGTGCGTAGTGCAGAGGCGTAGTGCAGAGTGGTAGTGCGTAGTGCAGAGGCGTAGTGCAGAGTGGTAGTGCGTAGTGCAGAGGCGTAGTGCAGAGTGCAGAGGCATAGTGCAGAGGCGTAGTGCAGAGTGCAGAGGCGTAGTGCGTAGTGCAGAGGCGTAGTGCAGAGGCATAGTGCAGAGTGCAGAGGCGTAGTGCAGAGGCGTAGTGCGTAGTGCAGAGGCGTAGTGCGTAGTGCAAAGTGGTAGTGCGTAGTGCAGAGGCGTAGTGCAGAGGCGTAGTGCAGAGTGCAGAGGCGTAGTGCAGAGGCGTAGTGCGTAGTGCAGAGGCGTAGTGCGTAGTGCAGAGGCGTAGTGCAGAGGCGTAGTGCGTAGTGCAGAGGCGTAGTGCGTAGTGCAGAGGCGTAGTGCATAGTGCAGAGGCATAGTGCAGAGGCGTAGTGCGTAGTGCAGAGGCGTAGTGCAGAGGCGTAGTGCGTAGTGCAGAGGCGTAGTGCGTAGTGCAGAGGCGTAGTGCAGAGGCGTAGTGCGTAGTGCAGAGGCGTAGTGCGTAGTGCAGAGGCGTAGTGCGTAGTGCAGAGGCGTAGTGCGTAGCTCGCGATGACAGTGCATATCTACAGGCTAGCGATGATAATGCATATCTACAGGCTAGCGACGACAGCGCATATCTACAGGATAGCAATGACAGCGCATATCTACAGGCTAGCGATGACAGTGCATATCTACAGGCTAGCGATGACGGTGCATATCTACAAGCTAGTGAAGCCAATGCATATCTACAGGCTAGCGATGACAGTGCATATCTACAGGCTACCGATGACAGTGCATACACTCACAAGGAGACCACAGGCAGCTGAGGTGCAATCTTCTCCCACTCACAAGAACGACATCACAGGCAGCAGCAGTGCAAGCTTCTTACACTCACAAGGAGACCACAGGCAGCAGAGGTGCAAGCTTCTCACACTCACAAGAAGGACATCACAGGCAAGTGGTGCAATATTCGCACACTCACAAGGAGATCACTGGCAGTACACACCACATGAACACACTCCATAACACATAGCAACAATACATTGGCATTTACAATGCCATTAGCTCAAACTCAAATAAATCCGAGCCCGATTGCATTTCTAATGCTTGTTATCTGTGTCACAGAAGTGGCCCTTCCTGGCCCACTCTGGTAAAGGTCTGCTCCTCTACGCTTAACTCACCCTTGACCTGCATTAGATTGTGTTTAGCACTGGGATGTATGTTATTTCATTAGGGGGTGGGGGAGTGTGTGTGTTTGTGTGAGTGTGTGCGTGAGTGTGTGCACGTGTGTGCATGAGCAAAACAGACAAAACATGATGAGGATACTGGGTTCCATTTTTAGAGGCCTATAATTTGTTTGGGGAATAAGGGTCTGTCAGTCTCCCCTGCTGAGTTGAGGGGACATCATGCAGGAGAATCAAGAATACTTCCTTGGAGCTAGGAGCACTAGCCTCTGTTTGACCTAAGTGCAGATCACCCTGTAAAGAGAAGTTATGCCTCGGGGGGAAGCGAGGTCCAGTGGAGATCCCACCGAGAGGATCTCCGGAGCAGAGTGTGAGATTCTAGTCCATCAAGAACAGCTTGCCCATCGGATGTTTTCCTGTTTGCACCGTGCAACCTCCATATGCCAGATGGTGGCCAAGGAGAGGACAGGAACACTGCATCATTTGGGGAGAGGGGGCTGCTGCTGATGCCAGAAGAGGGCAGCTGTTGATGCCAGAAGAGGGCTGCTGTTGAGAGAAAGAGTCGCTGCTCAGATGCCATACTACCATGTAGAGAGGACCGTTGCCCTTGGTAGTACTGTTACCCCAAGAGGGCAGCTGTCTTATTGAGTCTGCTAAGAGATCTCCATATCTCTAGAGGGGATCATGTGGTAGACTCAGGGCCGTCGCCCCATGTGTTCTGTGAAAACCCCTGCACAATATGAGGGGGCCTGAGTCTAGGAACAGGATCATCACCCTGGGACATCATGCAGTCTTAAACACCAGTAGGTTGTGACACATGGCATTAGAACCAAGCCTCACCTACCTGAGTCCAAGGTTACCCAAGAGCCACCCCAGATGAAGAAGAAGACTTACGACTGGATTGGAGGAGTGCTGTTGACAGCTGCAACCACAGTTAGAGATTCAAGAGTCCTGCTCACCGCTTGGCCTGGCACACGTGCCCAGGGACTCAGAACCACCAACCCAGCTATTGCAGGTAAGACTAATGCCAGGCTGTTTGTCTGGAGGGTGCTGCTGCTGATGCCAGGAGGGGGCTGTTGTTGCAAAAAAGGGTTGTTGCTCTGGTTACCCCCTACGACGAAGGGAGGACCGTTGCCCTCTGTAGTGCTGTGACAGTAAGATGGCTGTTGCCTTATCGTTGCAGCAAAGTGATGTCTGTATGTCTAGAAAGGATCATGAAGAAGACTAAGTGCCATTGCCTCATATGCACTATGAAGACCCTCTGCACAATAGCAGGGGGCCTGAGTGCAGGAAGATGGACTTCGTCCTATGACAGAATGTCATACTAGCTAGTGGGTTGTGACTCAAGGAATTGGAACCAAGCTTCACCTCCCTGAGCACCCAAGAGCCACCCCCAAATGAAAAAGAAGACTTACCGCCAGATTGAAGGAGTGCCGTGGACAGCTGCAACCCCAGCGACAGACTTCAGAGTCCTGCTCACCACCGGGCCAGGAACACGCACCCACCGACTCTGGACCTCCAAACCAGTGAGTGCGGTTAAGACTGATAACAGGCTGTTGTGCCCATGGGGAATCTGTTCATTGGTAAATCATGGCGTGTGGACTTAACAACTTTTGCTAAAAGCTCTTGTAGAACTTCTCAGACATGAACTCACTAGTCGGGCCTAGCTTTGATGTTGCCATATAGGAATGGAAAATATCCAACATTCATAGACCGGTCTGGTATAGAAGCTGACCAGGATAATGCTAGTAGGCCTGACTTAATAAGGCGGTGCATATTATTTTCAGTGTGGTGTATTGTACTTTGTTAGTAGGTAAATACTCCTTTTTATTACATTAAAGCGGGTATTTGACTGGTCAATCATTTATGGGGATTTCTAGGTGTATTAGGGGTTGTGCTCTTTACACCTCCCTCCTATTTGAGAAGCCTTGGACTGCTGAAACTGCACTACCAAAGTGATCCAGATGCTAAAGAGGTACGTGGCCAGTTGCTCCGGCCCAGAGTAGGCCTGGCCCCGGTCTTATTGAGGGATGCACATGGGGATGTGGAATGTGAAAAGTCTCAAGGATATGAAAGATGTAAGCTGCTGAAGGGTGCAAGGCCAAAATTAGTTCTGGAGAACTACGAGGCCTTCTTTGGCCTTTTGCTATTGCCAGATGTGTTATATTTAATAGCTTGTGGGGATGGAGGTGTCTAGATTATGTAGAGTGGTGTGCGTTTACCATGTCTTCATAATGAATACTAAATTTAGCTTATGCATGGTGATGGGGCCTGCAACGTCTCTTGTCAGGATATTCTGCAAAACATGCATTAGCTAGCATACGATGCAGTGTCTGCTCAACGGGTGAGTTCAGAGACACAACTTGACCCACACTTCAGGAGGGGCTAAGACACCAGGCCAAGTCTGGCTTGAGCACTGGTGGCGGCTGTTACGACAGTTTATTTTGATGCCCTCCTCCTCCATAACATCCTTTTCCATGAATTCTCTCACTTCCACTCTCTAACAATGCACCTCATCTCTCCATAGCTTGTCTCTGATGTATATTTAATTTTTTATAGTGCTACTCATAGTTCACTCATGCTCAATTCTGTGACCTGCATGGTACACATTCTTTTCAGTAAACACACTAACCCTCCATGCTACTTTACAATGAGCCAAAACTGCCACTAGATAAAATCCCGAACTCTCTCCAGTAGGAACATTAATCACCAGAGTTATCTTCACATTATTATTGTTGCCTGAAAACTGCCTGATGCTCAAGGAAGTTCATGCACTTTTGAACCAAAAATTATTTTTTAAAACAGCGCCCTCCCCCGCCATCTCCCCTCCCCCAACCAAACTCAATGCCAGGTGCGGCTGCACCGGTCACACCACCCTAACCCGTTCTGCTCTCAGGAAAGGAGAAGACAAGCATGTCCAGAAATTGGGTCAGAGATAACATCGTGGCCATTATATGAGGAAAAAGATCTATATAAGTGGTGATTTGTTATACCTCTCACAAATTCCAGCTAGCAAAACCATTTAACAGATTGTTTTGTAGATGATTTAAGGGAGAGTAGACTTCTCCCCTGAAATTTTTTTTGAAACTTTTGGGAACAACGTTCTAAAACGCCACAGACCCTTACAGGGCCTTCATTAAATATTCCAGTACTTTCATGTATTGCAGCAGTGAAGTACTTTAGCCATATGACTTTTAGAGCTGAAATAAGGTGGAAGCTGTGATGGGCGCTCCATCATGCAGCGTGAGTCAATAAAGTCACCTAAGGGTCGCAGACTTTCGAGGGAGAGCAGGTACGCGGGTTGGGAGCAGCAGTGGTGGGTTGCGGCTCTCGGCTACAATGCTGCCGTTCAAGCCAGAGTCACACACTTCTGCTCCCACCTTACTTCAGCTCTACAATCCATTTGGCTAATGTACGTCACTGCCACAATACACTTTGGCAAGCCGCAATTGATCCGACCGTCCTCCTTGACACCCACCTGCTCATAATATGATTGCACATTATTGGCCTCTCTTTATACCGGCTGCTCTGACACCTGCTCTGACGCACTCACGTCAGCACTCACCTTAAGCATTGCAAATGAGTTTGCCTTGCTCTCCTTCCTAATTGTTTTTTTCCTCTCACAGGCATTTCTTCTCTCAGGCATACATTCTAAGTCCTGATGAATGTCCCAATATGTCAATGAGAGATCAAAATGTTGTTGATGCAAAGTACCATAGCTATTGTAAACGTTCTTTATTCTGATAAGAATAGCATTGGTACCATATAAAACTAAGTGCCACTAATTGTCTAGTATTTGGGGAGCTACTCTGTAAATGTCTGAGTTTTGTTAATATAATGCGTTTGTTGTCCTATTTGTTTCTCACTCTTTCTTTTTTTGCTCCTTCATAATATTTAAATTGTTCATTATATGATTCTATTCAAAGTTTTTATAGAAATTATTTGGTTTCTATTTGCATTGTTGTAAATATTTGTTTGGGCGGGACCTTATGTTCCTCTGTAAATAGCTGATTTCTACCAGCGCCAGTACAAAAATAAGTAAAATAAATCACGTAAAGCTGGTATTTTTAATACTTATCTGTGCATACTTCAAACAGCAAATATAAATAAAAAGCACTTTTAAAAGTCTTCCAGGGCTGCATTAATGATTCATGACTACCCCTGCCAAACCTGAAGGCACACTGCACTTTACTTTCCCTACAACAGAGGCATGCCGCACCTTACTTCTCCCGACGTAGGCACGCTGCACTTTCTGTCCCGTAGTCAGAGGACTTCAAGAGTGCGTTGCGGCAGGAGCCGCACGCGTCCGCCCAACCGTGCCAGGTGGCGCATAAAGCGGGGTTGGGCTCCCACTTCACGGTAAACCCTGCCAAACCTGAAGGCACGCTGCACTTTACTTACCCTGCAACAGAGGCACACCACACCTTACTTCTCCCAACGGAGGCACGCTGCACTTTCTTGCTTGCTGTCAGAGGATTTCAAGATTCAGAGCACGTTGTGGCAGGAGCAGCACGCGTCAGTCCAAAACCGCCAGGCGGCGCATGTAGTGCGCACCCCTGCTGGGCGGGAGTGACCGGGCAAAACCCGGACCAAAGGCGGGCCTGTCTGAGCCCGTCAGTGGCCGGAAGAAGCCGGGCTGGGCCACACCACTGTCCTTTATGATTTCTAGACGATATTAGTTGTTACTGTGTTGACTTTTACTCTTTATACAGAGTTTTCATCTTGGGGGCGTCAAATGAGCAGATTTAAATCTGGTACTGGGCACGGAGTAGTAGGGACACTGGATGCCTTTTTACTGAGGGCTGAATCTGCACTCATCCATGAAATCGAATTCACAGAGCGCAGACTATCCTTAGAGCCCCAAAGCTCCTTAAGCCGATCTGTACCCACTGCCCCTATGTCACATACTAACATCGAGGCAAATTCCTCTCAGATTAATCTACAGCACTCTACGGCCTCAGACTTAGATACCACTGATATTCCTGAGACAGTAGACCAACCAACTAGGCTGAACGTAGTTACTAGGGGCCAGAAAGCAAACATTTGTCATAGTAACAGTCTCGCACCACCATCCAAGAAAAGGAAGGGGCAGGGTCTCTATAAACACAACCATCCCCTGCCTAAACCATTAGGATGGAAAACAAAACTTGTAGATAGTGAGTCCATTCGGCGACCGATACCGGTCCCAAAGGATGCTATGCCAACAGGAATGCTTCCTGATCAGGAGAAGGAGGATTTTTGGAAAAGGTTAAAACTAACAGTCTTAGCCCTCTTGGATCCGCTGATGCAAATGCTATCCCAAATTGAGGCGAGAGTAGCTAACCTGGAAAAGCTTGCGATTAGTACTCCTGCAACTCCTCCTGATACGTGTCATTGTAGAGCGGAGGTTATTCCGCCTAGCAGAAGTATGGGCCCATTGTCTAGTCATCCTGAAAGCAATTCTGCGTTTGGGAGTGTACATCATTCTGAATCTTATAACTTAGGTAGGCTGTGGGGTTTTAGGTTTAAACCTATAATAACTGATAAAACCCTACTGAAAGAAAAATAGCCCTCACCGGTGAAAACATATAAACACTAAAAAAACACCTTCATAACCACAAACTAAATGCCATTCAAAGAAAGGAAAAAGAAAGTGAAAGAGTCATTTTGTTCTTACTGAAGGGGTCAATAAAATGTAACTTTGTTATACAAGCTAGCAGTAAGAAAGACTGGCTAACATTATTCTGCTTGGGTTTTGTTCTTTAGGGATGCCACTAAAATATTGTTTCTTCTTCCTTTTACTTTTTTTCAGTTTTATGGCCTTTGGTCTAAAGATGCAGGGTTTAGTTTCACATTTTAGGTTTAGTTTAATTATTTTATAAACTGTAGAGAATCAGGACATATAAAAACTCACATTTTATATTTTGGCTGCATTTGATTCTTTCACTGACAGGTAAAATGGCTAGTTTCATAAAAATCTTACCTAATATGTGTCATCACATTTACCCACTGAGAATGGGTAAAAACCCTTAATACATCAGACCATAGTTTCTAGTGGGTCAGTATTGATAGTAGGTGAATTGCCAACACCTCAGGCTTAAAACATTAAATTAAAGGTATAGTGACAAGTATATATATCACCAAGCATCTGGGATAGTGGTGAAAACGTGACACCAGACTTTTGGAAAACATGGAACAAAGTGTCACTTATTATGCTCTGCAAAAAAGGTTCTTTCCAAGTTCAACAAAGATTGGAGTGATATTGTTTGTATTTGTAGTGATTCAGCTACGTATATAAAAAATTTGTGTGATGACCTGTCAAAATTGATACCCGAGCTGAAGTGATTCCCTGTAGGAGATCCTTGCCACTTGTTAGATGGTATGCTGAAAGCATCTTTACAATCTTCAGAGTTAATGAGGGATGCTATTGACTTTTTAGTCCATTCTGGTGCACTGTTTTCTTACGCCCAGGAACTAAAATGGAAATATTTATAATTTCGTGCTTTATGTGGCATCAAAGAAAGAGTCATCCCAACTGTGCCCCTTAGTTGACGGTTCTCAGCCCGAGGGGCTATGAATGCTGAGAGGGCCTTTTCACAGAAGTTTACATGGGAAAGAAAGTGCGAGCGCACATGACCAAAGACTCACTGAAGAAGTATTGTATGGTGTACTACAATAGGATTAATTTGCTAAAATCTCTTTGGACCTTTTATACACTATAGGTACACTGTCTATATACCATGTTCTTTCAGTGCAGAAAGCAAGCAATGATAAAAGCAAAACGTTCCATAAACACCGGAAAAACACTTTTTCTGTTGTTTTTAGTGGCGTGAAAATGTGTAACCACTGATAACAACTGTTTTTTAAGATATTGAAAACACTGAAAAAACCCCACCAGAATTCACCAAAAATAGAAACTGAAAACAGGACAGCCTAAACTTAGGACATAAAGATATAGTACAGGCTGGTCTGTCCTGTTCAAGATCAGCATCCACTTCTTTAAACTATCTAGAGACCCCATATGCCAAAGAAGGCTAGATCAATGGGCATGCTCAGGCTGTAAATGCCCTAAAGGGGGCCCTCCCTGTCAGGGAAAATAATGCAGAAAAACGAGGGAGGCCAGATTAGAAGCACTCAAAGACGGCAGTATTTTGATCGGAGAGACTTCCCAATCACATACCTGCACCTTCCTCCAGAAGCAACTCCTCATACAGTGGTCCTGGCTAATGTTCCCCCTTTGCTGCCTGGTGATTTAGAGCACTGGTCAACATTAAGGAACAAATCATTAAATTTTTGAGCACAAGGACGGATATAACCAATACGTTGTTTACAGAATAAAAGATGCACGAAGGATTGGCTGGGTAGGAAAGTCTACTAAGACACTAACTGGAGACTGTGTGGTCTTAACATTCAGGTCCCCAGGCCTGGTCAAGACTATATTTGATAGGGTAGGCAAGTGGCCTATAAGGTCAAAGGGGATACATATTCTACCTTTGAGGTTTTTCTACAAAACACCTCGACCCCCATGGTATTCTGTGGAGGAAGAGCATTTTTGATGGCCTAGACAGCCAAAGTATATAGTCTCAGTCAGTAATCGTTTTGACATCTTGAATACATTAGAAGACATTGACTAACTGATTTTCCCAAGCCAGTTCCTAAACCTCTCTGGCAGCTCTTATGGGCTTTATGGTGATAGGACATCAAGACAGGATAATAACTTTGTTCAAGCTGATATAGCGCAAGGGAACTGTATGCCATTTCTGGTTCCCAGTGAGGGGGAACTCAAAGGTATATGTACCACTCTGCAGACCCCGGCTCTCTCTCTAGTATCATATGAGCGTATACATACAGACGAAATACCTACTTTGCCCTTAACCCTGTAACAGCTAGATTCTTGTGTAAGACTGAGAGTTCTCATGGAACATAGCTGGATTACGCTCCAAGGTGAATAACCCAATATGGCAGCCACGGCCTGTGGAGGGAGTTACGGTGGGGCAGGGAGGCGGGGAGGGGTAGGGGCAGGGTGGAGGGTGCTAAAAACCGGCATATGGATAATTTCAGGTGAATAAACAATTTAATTAATAAAATGAATTTGGTAGTGCGCCTTCCATCGCAAAATGCGATGCAGTGCGCGCTTCGAAATTCGTTTTATTAATTAAATTGTTTAGTTACCTGCAATTATCCATATGCCGGTTTTTAGCACCCTCCACCCTGCCCCTCCCCCTCCCCTCCTCCCTGCCCCACCGTGACTTCCTCCACGGGCCGCGGCTGCAATATGGCACGATTTTATATTAAACTTTGATATATTATGTTTCCAGGAAACCATGGCTCAAGGAACCAACCCATTTAAATGGATTTAAAACATTTAATACACATGCAGTGGGCGGCCGAAGGGGCAGAGCCACGGGTGGGCTCTGTACTTACTTATCTAATAAGTTGGTAAAAAAAAGATCGAATCACACTTAGGGGAAAGTTACTTTCAATTGATTAAATTGCATCTAAGTATCTCTCACTTTATTGTATTTGCCAATTTTTACAATAATATCCCAATAGATAAGCTTGATAACGTGATAAAAAAATTGGACAATGATTTGAAATCTTTGTGTAATGACAGTGCTAAAGATATGATGTTAATTTTGGTTGGTAATTTCAACTGTGCTTTGTGTTCCTACGAGGATGGTAAAATGTGTGGTCTCAATGCTGAAGAAGACATAAACAATACACACTTTTGTCACTCCAAGACAGGGAAGCTGTTCAATTAATTGATTCTCCGCTCAGATCTGGGATTTGCAAATGAACTATGTGCTGTACTGGTTTCTATGTCCCATACTTTTAATGGCAGAGGTCTAAGTTCAACAATTGACTATATATTATTGTCAAATAGTCATTGCATCTAGGTCCCATTGTTTCGTTGTTAATGACAACCCATTGAGTGACTATTTCCCTTTGTGCATATGGGTTTCCTTGCCAACATGTAAACCTGGAAGGGATGATAAAGTTGAACAGGCATTGACATGTCAAATTGATAAAATGAATGGATATTCACTATGTTGGCAAATGGTGGATCCTATAGCGGTCACAAAACAGTTGATAACTAAATGTAAATTGGCTTTTTACATCTGTCTGAGAGAGTCAGCCACCTCGAACAGTATTGTATCCTCCTTCCAAGAAATATCAGGTGCGGTTAGGGAAGCATTGTATGTTCAAAACAGAAAAAAGGATAAGCCTCAGGGTTGGTTTGATTCAAAGTGTACCTGAGCATATTCAAATTTATAGTATGAGTTACACAACTTACCAAGAATTCAAGCTAATATTAGGCCGGCAAGAAGGGATTATAAGATGGCTCTAAATGAACGAAAGAATTCCCTGAGAAAAGAAGCCTGGGAATCTCTCCACAAAGCCTCACAAATTAAAGATGGCGCTGCCTTTCCTGAGAGAAATTAAAGCCACAATTCTATCACCTGGAGGTGGCCCCTCAATAGAAATTGCTATTTCCGAGGAACTTTGGATTGAACATTTTTCTATGGTTTACAATGGGCAGGTAGCAAAACCCATGAGGAAACCAACAACAATTTGGACCCAGAGTTCACCTTAGAGGAGGTTAACGTAGCACTCTCAGCCAGTCTAGGTGGCAAGGCCCTGGGTCCAGATGGGGTCCCAGTTGATCTATTCAAGGCAAACACTAATCTTTGGGGGCCAATTATTACTCAGGTAATTAATGCTAGCTGTCAGGCCTCGTTTCCAATGACGTGGGTGAAATCTATCATAGTGCCCATTTTTAAAAAAAAGGGACCGCCAGGATCCAGGATGTTACAGGCCTATTTCTTTACTGCATTCTTTGGTAAAAGTAGTCGGCCGTATAATCTTGGAATGCCTACATGACTGTGCTGAGGCTAGTCAGGTCCTATCCAATATACAATATGGTTTTCGTAAGGGGCTACAGACAACCAGAGTCTTAAACTAGCCATTTTTGTAGGGAAATATACTGGGGTGAAGAAGGGCAGAATGTTTTTATCCTTTGTGGACCTTACTGTGGCCTTCGATGATTCTGTGAGGCATAATAAACTCTGGCAGGTTCTTGAGTCTGTGGGGGTTGACCCTCAGATCATAAACTTTCTTAAATGCCTTTACAGTGGTGCAAAGGCACAAGTGCGTTTTGGCCTGGGTGGTGAACGCACTGCTCCGTTCTCTATTAGGAGCGGGGTCAGGCAAGGCTGTGTCTTGGCCCTCTTCCTTTTTAATCTCTCAATCAATCAATCAATCATTTGTAGAGCGCACTACATAGCCACGAGGGTCTCAAGGCGCTGGGGAGGGGGCACTACTGATGGAACAGCCTGGTCTTGAGTATCCTCCTGAAGGTCAGCAGGTCTTGGGTCTGTCGTAGGCTCAGTGGGAGGGTGTTCCATGTCATGGTGGCGAGGTGGGAGAAGGATCTCCCACCGGTGCTTGTTCTTCGGATGCGCGGGACGGTGGCGAGTGAGAGATCGGCCGAGCGTAGCTGGCGGTTTGGGAAGTAGAATGAGAGCCGTCTGTTGAGGTAGGCTGGGCCGGTCTTGTGGAGTGCTTGTGCGCGTGAGTGAGGAGCTTGAAGGATATCCTCTTGTTGATGGGGAGCCAGTGCAGGTTTCTCAAGTGGGGCTGATGTGGCCGTGTCGTGGTACGTCGAGGATCAGTCGTGCCGAGGCGTTTTGAATGCTTTGTAGTCGTTTGATGAGCTTGGTCGGAGCTCCCACATAGAGGGCGTTTCCGTAGTCGAGTCTGCTGCTGACGAGGGCCTGGGTGACTGTCCTTCTTGTATCTGTCGGGATCCATCTGTAGATCTTGCGGAGCATGCGGAAGGGATTGAAGCAGGAGGAGGAGAAGGTGTTTACTTGCTTGGTTATTGAGAGCGTTGAGACTAGGATGATTCCCAGGTTGCGTGCGTGGTCGGTGGGTGTCGGGGCTGCCCCCAGTGCCGTTGGCCACCAGGAGTCATCCCAGGCTGAAGGGTTGGAGCCGAGGATGAGGACCTCCGTCTTGTCCGAGTTCAGCGTCAGATGGCTGATCTTCATCCAGTCGGCGACAGCCTTCATTCCTTTGTGGAGGTTGGCTTTGGCGGTGAAGGGGTCCTTTGTGAGGGAGAGGATCAGTTGAGTGTCGTCGGCGTAGGAGACTATGTTGAGGTCGTGCTGTCGGCGACGTGTGCGAGCGGGCCAAGTAAATGTTGATTCAATCAGTGTCGGGCTGAGGGAGGATCCCTGGGGTACACCGCAGATGATCTCAGAGGTTTTGGAACGGAATGGGGGGAGGCGGCCACTCTGGGTTCTGCCGGAGAGGAAGGAGGTGGTCCATTCCAGAGCCGTGTCTCGGATCCCTGCGGCGTGGAGGCATGTGCATAAAATGCAGTGGCAGACAGTATTGAAGGTGGCGGAGAGGTCTAGGAGGATGAGTGCTGCGGTCTCACCCTTGTCCAGCAGGGCCCTGATGTCATCGGTGGTGGCGATGAGGGCAGTCTCGGTGCTGTGGTTGCTGCGTAACCCTGACTGGGAAGGGTCCAGGATTCCGTTTTCTTCAAGGTATCGGGTTAGCTGTCTGTTGAGGGTTTTCTCAATGACCTTGGCCGGGAAGGGGAGCAGAGAGATGGGCCGGAAGTTCTTGAGGTCTCTTGGGTCTGCCTTGGGTTTTTTGAGTAGGGCGTTGATCCCGGCATTTTTCCAGCTCTCTGCGAAGGTCGCGGTCTCAAGGGAGAGATTGATGACGTTGTGCAGGTGGGGTGCGATGGAGCTGCTTGCTTGTTGAAGACGTGGTGCGGGAATGGGTCTGACGGAGAGCCGGAGTGGATTGTGCTCATGGTCTTGATGGTGTCATCGACGCTCATGCTGGCCCAGGCTAGCAGGGGGTCGTGGTCGATGGTGTGCGGAGAGTCTGTTGTGTACTTGGCTTGTCTGTAGGGGCTGTCTGGGTATTGAAGCTGTCATGGATGCCTGCTATATTGAGGTGGAAGAAGGTGGCGAGGGAGTCGCACAGGGCTTGCGACAGCGGGATGTCGTTGGTGTTGGAGCTGGGGTTGGAGAGGTCCTTCACGATGTTGAAGAGCTCCTTGCTATTGTGTGTGTTGTTGTCGAAGCGGTCTTTGAAGGAGGTCCTCTTGGCCGCCCTGATGAGGTGGTGGTGGTTGCGGATGGCGTCCTTGTTTGGTGCTTGGCTGTCCAGAGTTTGTTCACCGTGCCATTCCTTCTCTAGTTTCTGGCAGGCTTGCTTTGAGGCAAGGAGCTCTGGGGTGAAACAGCTGGCCCTCTTGCTGGTGTCTCTGTGGGGGGGTTTCTTCAGCGGGGCGAGGGTGTTGGTGCAGTCCTCGATCCTGCGTCTGAGGCTGTGAGCAGCGTCGTCGGTGTTGGAGGGTTCGGTTGGTGGGCTGAGAGCGAGGTTTGTATGTAGTTGGTCTTCGGTGATTTTGCTCCAGCAGCGGTGGGGGATCTGTTCGTGCGGTGGTGTATGGTGGGTTTCTGGAAGGCGAAGTGGATGCAGCGGTGGTCGGTTCAGAGGACTTCTGTGGTGTGGCTGAGGAGAAGACGGGTCGAGCATGTGGCCAGGCATTGCTTAGGGATGGTTGTGACTTCCCCCAAATAGGTAGACGTCCCTTACCTACTCTCCTTTATGCAGGTGATGCAGTGTTGATGTCACATACACAAATTGGTCTACAGAGGATTTTGGATAGTTTTTCAAATTTTATGAAGGATCTTGGTCTTAATATTAATACCTCTAAGACCTTTATAATGATATGCAGCTGTGGGAGCCAGAGGGCCAGGGATATGTTTGTGGAGGGCAGAAGATAGCCCCCACAAAGAGCTTTTCCTATCTTGGTATCTTATTCAACCAGAATGACTCATGGGTTCAAGCTGTCTCTGTTAAAAGCTGGTGTTTCTAAGGACAACAACTGCCCTTACTACCTTTTCGAAAAAAACTGGGTAGGGAACCGCCAGGAGAACTCATTCAAATATATAAAGCCATATGTATTCCTGTGCAATGTACAGGGCGGGGGTGTGGGGTTTTGTTTTTACAAACCTGTTACAAGTAGTGGAAAACACTTTTTGAAGATATTTTTTGTCAGTACCAGCCAGCACCTCGTCATAGGTTTGTCATGCCGAGTTGGGTCTCTAATATATCTCTGATCTTATAAAATTGGAACCTATTCTCCTCTGGCACAGGATTTGGTCAAAGGAACAGACAAAGCTAAATAGGGATATCCTATTAAATGGCCTTAACCTAGAAGGGGCCTTAAAAATCCCATGGATTAGGTTTGTCCGAGATTTTATGAGTGACATAGGACATTTAGAAATGTTATTGATCCGAGTTCCATCCAGTTGATTACAAGAAAGCAACAAAAAAAAGAGGATCTCCAGTTATGAGATACGTTAAGAATGTCTAGGGAGATTTGAACCCCTTTGCCGTGAGGCTAATTCCCCCGTGGTGCTGGGGGGAGGGTGGGCGTGCAGCGCCACTGTGCTCTGCATGGTGGTGCTGTGCTGATGACGAGCTGAGCTCGTCATGACCACGCCTTTCTTTAGAACGCTCAGCACCGCGGGGGAATTAGCCCCGCGTGTGAGCGCTGTGCGTGTCATGATGAGCTCGGCTCATCATCAGCACACGGCCACCGTGCCTCATGACGAGTTGAGCTCGTCATGAGCACGCAAGGAGTTAAAACCCAGTGTCCAGCGGCACCAGGTGACCATAACTACTTTTAGTATGCAACCATACTTAGCATTTGTCCCTGGTGGATATGATAGCATACTATTAACCAGGTTTAAGCTGGGGACTGTTCATAGACTCGTAACCTTTCCTAGAATGAATGAATGGGCTTGTGATTTACAATTATGCCCCTGTGACAACTACTCGGCCCAATCCACTATTCACTTACTTTTATTTTGTACATTTTATAGGGAGTTAAGGAAAGTGTGGATAGTTCCACTTTTAAAAAAACAGTGGCTGAGGCAATGCAGCCCGCCATTAACTAAACTTCAGCTTATGGAGAATGAACATATAGCCTGGAGGGTAGCTATATTTTTGCAGAAAGCATTATATCACAGGAAATGCATTGCAAATTAAGGATTGAAACCATCCAGGCGTATTGTCATTTTTTTAAAAGCGTTTCATCATGTTTACCATGTATTTTATATTAAATCTTAAGGAGTGTTTTCTGTTTTAGCATATATATCATATGTAATTTTGTTTAACGAAAAGTGTGCTTTTAATGTACTTTTATGATTGTTTAAAAAAGCAGTCGAATAAAGTTTTCCTAGACTTGGCTTGATTTGATTCATAACTAATAATGAAAGGAAACAAAGACAGAAAAGACATGTTACAAATGAAAACATACCATTTTATTTACAGGCCTCTTTAGTATCCAGGCTTTTGGAAAGGTGGCATCACAACTCTAGAGACGCCTTTTCGCTAAATGCATTCTCCCACTGTGACAGGAAAAACAAATTACAAATGTAAGGAACAGGCAGAGTGTAGACCCAGGGGTACTGACTGGAACCAGTATAAAATACAAACAAAGCCTCTATTTCACAAAAGGCATGTAAATGGTCTTTTAACGACCTGTGAAAAACTCGGGTGTGGCTGAGATAAGACACTATCTATTGGATGCCACAGCAGCTCAAGCTTCAGAACCCCAGGCTAAGATACACAGTGGGGGGAGGGGCGGGCTCTGGTATATTGTGCGTTGTGATGGGACATAGATGAATGAGGTTTCTTTGGTTGATGGAGCACGAATGCTGAATTTGATTGAACTGTCCTGTGTCTTTTTTAAAGTGACGATTGTGCAGGGGGTGCTCACAATCTAGCACATGATAACGTGTTCGATATGCAGGAGACATATGTTCTGGATGAAGGATTTTTATTGGAACCCTACGAGGCATATACGTTGCACTTCTGCACTTTACCGTGTTGCCAGGAATATGTGTTCTTTTTGGCTGGCAGGATTACATATTAAGAAAGTGTTTGCCTATTTCGATATTGAACTCGTGCAGCATGGACTGAACATGTGTCTTTCTTCGCCACTGCTATGCACGTTTTCATAATAATGGAAAGTGGGCACGTTGTGTTGTTCTAATTTTCTCAATTTTCACAAAGGGGTTGATTCTTGTTCTGTATCTCCATAAGATACCGTGCTCTTAGGCGCTATAGTAGTGCCTGGTGTACTTTATATACAAGGTGAAAAACTCCAGTACGACTCCGCACGCTTCCCCTGCACACCTGTCTTTGATTTCAAGGCAGCTCCCCTGCTTAAACGAAATCCTGCCCGCAAACAACTAGAGCTCTTGCTTTTACATTTTCTCCATATCCCAATATGATTGTGATGTCACTTGATGGCGTCCGCCTTCCTTGGTGACGCTTGTCTCACGGTCCCCTAAAGGGAAGAAAGCCAGCCCAGAGCCGAATATGGCTATAGGATGGCCGAGTGCAATCCCATTTTCAGCCCGACTTTCAATTGTCAAACCAGTGCATTCTGGGGGATCATTGAACCCGTGGGCTATCACACCTGAAGATAGTAATTTGCAAAAGAGCGGCGCAGGAAAACTGTGCTCGTCTCGTCCTGCTTTTTCATCATTCTGAGTCACTAGATTAGAATCCGCTGCAAAGAAGATCTTTGTGTCATTTTTAAACATTGGACAGTTTTTAATTCTCCCTGCTCTATAAAGTGATTCCTTTTTGACTTGGATATAATGTACAAGACCTATTATTACGTAGATCGGAGTGAATTCAAACGGAGTTAATTCATGCGGATGTGCGCGGTTTAGGTATGTAAACATCAACCTTTCTATGCCAGTTATCAGGTAAGGATTGGTAAGGCAGGCGATGGGTGTATGCAGGGCCACTGGAATTATGCCGCAGGGTTGCGTAAATTATGGGGCAAGTATATGCAAATTTGGGCTGTCTCTGTGCTATTCAAATGCCCCAGTGGGGTGGGGGCCTGAGAGGCCATTCCGAAGGCAAATGGGCCTCTGTTATCAAGAATGCCCAGGGGTCAGTTCCAGTCTCTCGCTGGGCTGTCCCTTTAATGAATGCAGATTGAGGAGTGGCAGGGGGCCTGAGCAGAAGTGGCCTCACTTATATTCAGGTGTGGTTCACTATTGTGAACTAATACATGGCAACATCTACATTTCACTTAAGTTAATTAAGAAAGCACGCCTCTTTTAGAGACCACCCCCTTCTTTTTTGTGATACTTAAACCACTGAAGCTTTTTTTGCGAAAAGGCGCAATCACCACATTTACCCCACCTCCCTTTTCAGGGTGCCCCGGCATATTTTTGATCCCAATCCAACCCTGCCAGTAATTAGCTATATTTGTCGTCATAGCTTTTCCTCTCCGCGCCTCGTTCATTGTTGTAAACCAATCAGTGTTACTACCTGCAACAAAAAACGTAGACCACACAGTTTTTGATTTAGAAGAAGACACGTTAGCAAGTTTATTATCTTGTTGACATACAGGTAGGGTTAATTTACGGGCTATCGAGTCTTCAGCTTTGTGTTAAAATCCAGTCGCTGCCCCCCCGCCCCCCATCCTGAATACCAAGCCAGGGCAACGGTGAATTCCACGGCACATCGCTGTTCCCAAGTGGGGCTGCTGCCTCCTTGTTCTTTTCTTCTTTTAGACCAGTTCCACCGCTCGCTGTCGCACCCCCCCCCCCCCGGCGGGTTACTTCTCTTCCACCCAATCCCACCCACGTTTCGCCTTCCAGCAGAAATCCTCCTCCCTCTGATGTAATTTCTTTTCTCTTTAAATTCCTGCTGCTTGTTATTCTTGTTCTTCCTCGCATTTACCCCTTTGTTTCTCCTTATCTCACTGCTACTGCGCACACCCCCACACCCTCCGTCGGCCTCCTCGAGGCACGGACGAAGCAGGAGGTCACATCCAGAACACTTTAGTGAAACGGGCACTCCTCTATCACTGCAGCCTTATTGGGTGCAGCTTCCACCCGCTGCGCTGAGTATAAATAAAGTGCAACCATGAAAGTTAATGTTCTTTCGCAACATTTAGGAAAATACTATTTATTTCCCACAGAAAGAAATGCACCTAAGGACGAATCCCATAAAGCAGTGTATTCTTCCCCCCAAAATATAGCATTGGACTTCTGGAAAAGGCAAAGTAACTTTTAAGGGCTCAAACAGCCCAGTCGGTAGCGCTTGCAAACACTGTTTTATTATCTGCCAAAGGCGAGTATTTACTCAAGCACCTTTCAGAGGCACATATCCCTCGCAGTGCTAGAAAACATAAAAAGGCATTTTATCATACGTTGTTTGCTCTCTTTATCATGATTTTGAAGCCTGTTTGCTATATTTCCATACAAAACACTACTTATGTAAATAAGAATTAGAGAAAAAAATTTGGGGTGGCACATCTGTTACAGCGAGAACAGCAAGTTCAGGGATAGGAAAATATTGCTGCAATAAAATGGATTCTGCAACACATGGATTCAGCATTACCTCAGTAATTTACCACCTCCACTCCAGCATCGTGCCTGGTTTCAAACACGTGTAAGTACCTCAGTTCAATGCGTTCTTCTTTCAGAAGGACCCCTGACAGCATAGCTGCCAAGTTTCCCAGGTCCTTCGGTGATGGTCCGGGCCAGTCCAGGCTTTTTTCTTTTGAATTCTGGGTCTTGTAGTCCTGTTATACAGGGGAATAACCAAGATTACAAACCCCAAAATACACAGAAAAAACAAATGGACTGGAGCAGCACATCACACAGGCCTGGAAAACGTGACAGAACTGCCACTAAACAATGGAACAACATGTAAATAGCGGAAACGCAATAATAAGCTACCATTTTGATGTTAGACGAAAAAAGTTAGAAATATTTTGGTGTAATTAGGTTACTCTGAATTCTATATTTCCTCTCCCCAGTCTTAAACAATGAGGTGACCAATTCCTGAAGAGAGGTCAATAGTAGCTTGATGTAAAACAAGCACTTCCAAAGCCAATAGTTCTCGCCTATGTGAGAGTTATTGGCTTTGCAGTGTCTTTTAGCCATGTTGTACAGCAGCACGACTGCTGTTCAGCATGCCTATAAGTTAGTGGAGTGGTGTGGAGTAGGGTGCTGTAGAGTAGAGTGGATTACCATGGGGTAGGGTTGTATGGTGCTGAGGGGAGTGGTATAGGGTTGGCATGGAATAGCATTGTGTGCAATTGAGAGGTGTGGAGTAGAGTGGCACAGTGTGGCATAGAGTGGGGTGACATTAAGCAGAGTGGTAAAAACTGTAGATGCATAAAGTGGCATTGTGCGATAGACTAGAGTTGCATGGCATAGAGCATAGTGGTGAGAAGTGGCGTAGAGTGGCATAGAGTAAAGTGGTTTGGCATAAAGTAGAGTGACGTAGAGTGGAGAAGCTTTTAGTGGTATTGGGTGGAGTGGCATAAAGTGGTGCAGAGTAAAGTGGCATAAAGAAGAGAGACATGGTGGGATGGAGTGGCATAGATTAGATAGATTGGCATAGAGTGGAGTGGTGTATAGTATAGTAGAGTGGTACCGTTGTGGGTGTAAGTAACTAAAGCATCAATGGAGATGGCAGGTAGGGTAAACACAACATAAATAAGAAGTCATATGCATGTGTTAAAAGTAGGAAAGCACATTGTACATCCAGGAATTATAATCTGGGCCATTGGAATTATGCGATTGTGCGGCCACTGCGCATGTGCCACAAAATCCAGCATCTGCTGCATAATCTGAAGATTTTAACAAAAAAACATTTGTTTCTATCTCAAACGGTAAAAAGTTACTAAAAGCGCTACGTAGTAAAAGGCCTTTTCCAAAAATTGACTAGTCACCTTTTTGTTGCTCATTGCTATATTTGGGTGTTAAATTCGTACTAATGAGGTGCACCCAATGCCCAGACAGTATAAAAAGTACTTAAAAATGTAGTAATACTATCAAAAAATGTGCTGCATTGCGTAGCATCATTTTCCCTTCCTTGCCGCATAATTTACTCAGCCCTGTTGCTTAAATTGGCCCTCCCTTTCCGCATCATTCCAGTAGCCCTGATTATACTGAAACACTTATAAAATAAAAAAACTATGTTTGAAAAAGATGAGGAAGGACAAAGATGAGGAAGAACACATGCACTTGCTTCATTCTCCAGGGAGGTGCTAAAATGAGAAAGGAAGGTAAACCTACAGGTTCTAAGCAATTGAAATATTGCGAATGAGAGTGACAAAGAAATCAACTAATGGTATGCTGTGGGTGGATTGTGAGCCTATTGACTTGTAAACAATATGGCTCGCGACAATAAAAACAACTAATGGGATGCTGTGGGGGAGTTATAAGCCCATTGAATTGTAAACATTATGTCTTGCAGCACAGTGCCAAGCGGTGTGTAAGCAAGACCTACAATTATTTCTTTTTACACCTCTCTCTTGCAAGGAGGAAACAACGGTTAACCTCTCAATGCCCCACACTTCCAGGGAGGGATGTATGACTAATATGAGAAAGAGTAGGACTCAGTAAAAAACTATGAAAATATAAAAAAACAAACAAGGCATTGAGACAATAGACCACATTTCATGCAAACATAAACATCTTTATAAATTAAATAGAATTAATAAAATTCATACCACCACAAAGCCAACTACAGCATTTCCACATTTTTCATTGTTTTTTTTAATTCAGGAAAAATAGTAGTCCTTTGTAGAAACCACTTCTCTTAAACCCTCACAACATTTGATTTATAACCATTACTCTGAAAAATGCAATTACTACAGCTGTTTTTAGGCATTTCTTTGCAAGCCTTTCCATGGTGGCCTTAAGGAAACAAAAGGTTTGTGCGTGATCACAGTCTTCCTGTGTCTCTCCCTTTCCTCATGGGGGCACTTTGTACTTTTAAATCTTTTGGAAATGCTATCACAAAGATGTCTGTTTGAACACATAATGTTTACCTAATTGTATGAAAATGTTTGGAAATCTGGCCAATGGTGCTTTCCATCTTTCTTTTGTCGAGCTGACTTGCGAGCATTGTACTGGTGTAACTGGCTCCAGCCAAAGGAAATAGCAGTGTTCTTAGTCATGATAAATTAAGCAGGAACATTTTACGTTATCAGTGCTTGTAAAGAAATGAGCATGTATTGTACTATTATACTCTTGAAACCACACCTTTGTGTGTGCTCAGTTGTGTTAGTGTTAGTATGCTTACACTTGAAGACTGTGATTTGTAAAATATGTTAATCATTTACTTAATACCCGAGACAGTCCAGCTAGTGAGTGAGCGCAAATGGGCATCATGGCGCTGTGTATCTGTAGAAAAGAAAGAGTCCGGTTGAGTGTTACTGCACAGTTTTAACTTGGAGGATGCAAATATGTTCACTACTGTAAGCCGCTCAGGAAATGTAAGACCAAGTAGAAGCTAATGCAGGATTGGCAGTAAGGAGTTAGCTTAAAAGGCTAATTAGATGGTGTGTATTTCTGAGAATAGGGTCATATTCTGTTTGTTTATTGTTATACCTGCTGCTCAGCCAGTGTGACAGTGGTGATGGAATGTTGGTGTATGAGGTGGCAGTGGAATGTTGGTGAGTGAGAGAGTCAGTTGGAAGATGGGCTGAGCAGCAGGAAGGCTGCTCCTGGTGGGGCTCTACATTGTAACATCTATCCTGAATATCAACCATCTTAATATATACATGGATCAGGGGTGTTTTATTGCAACATATTTTGGCAATGATTTTAAAGGAGCTGATGAAGAATCGATGTGTGCAAGTGGATGGAAACCAAACTACAAGTAACTACAGCCTAAAGAATTTACTGGAAGGACATTTTAAGGAACCTTAAGAAGCACAGTAGAAGGACTGTGTGCCTCCAGCCCTACCAGTGTCCTACTTCACCTGGTAGCCTACCAGCCGTGCATACTTCACAGCACTCCTGGTGAGCTGCGCATTGCTTGTGCTGTTTACTACACAAAGTATGGTCTTGTCACATTGCTGCTTTCGGTGAGCTATAGTGAGCAGTTCACATATTTAATTTTTCCCGGCACTTTTTATGATTGTTGCTGGCCATTGTGTGCTCCTGTCAATTAAGGACTTTAAAAGTTGCTTTATATCTGTTACCGTCTCCTTCGAAGTTTAAAGCAAACTATGGGTGCTACAGTCAGGCTGCGTCCACACAAACGGCAAGGACAGATGATCAAGGAACTTCTCATGAGAGATAAATGAGCACCGGCATTGCAACTTTGGGAGCTGATTGGCCCCCTCAACCCCATGTTTGTACTGGTCTCTTGACAACAACGGTGAGTTACACGGTGACAGTTTGGCAGCAGTGTTGCAGTGGTGTGTCCATTTGAAGGTGCACTGTTTGAATCTGCTCGCGTTCCCTCACCTGATCAGCTGGTCCGTGCTATAAGCGCAGGACTAAGAGTAGCGCGGAGTCTCTTCAGTGACGTCATCACTCGAGGATCCCGGAATCTTCATTCTTGACGATCCAGTCTTTCCTGCATCAGTATCTCTGTGCAGCAATGTTTCAAGCAAGCCGGGCTGAAGACGGCTGGAATGCCAGAAACCGGTCCTCGGAAGCTTGTTTCCGGTCCAGGGAAGACATGGCTTGGCAGTTCGGGCTGGACTGTTCCCATGAGGCTCAGGGTCAGACTGATTTGTATATAGCCATGTCTGAACTGGGGTGGCAGAGTGGGCTAAAGAACGGTGATGGATTAAACCCAGATCTTTTGACTGGGTGTGAGTGTTTGATTGATTCGGATGCTCTGTCCATCACCACCCTCTTTTGTACCGCTTTTGGCCGCCATAAGTGTGGCAGGGTATGCTCAGACGTGAGTCCCTTGCTCACTTTGCCACTGGATTCTAGCAAGCCGGGCTGAAGACGGCTGGAATGCCAGAAACCGGTCCTCGGAAGCTTGTTTCCGGTCCAGGGAAGACATGGCTTGGCAGTTCGGGCTGGACTGTTCCCATGAGGCTCAGGGTCAGACTGATTTGCATATAGCCATGTCTGAACTGGGGTGGCAGAGTGGGCTAAAGAACGGTGATGGATTAAACCCAGATCTTTTGACTGGGTGTGAGTGTTTGATTGATTCGGATGCTCTGTCCATCACCACCCTCTTTTGTACCGCTTTTGGCCACCATAAGTGTGGCAGGGTATGCTCAGACGTGAGTCCCTTGCTCACTTTGCCACTGGATTCTAGCAAGCCGGGCAGAAGACGGCTGGAATGCCAGAAACCGGTCCTCGGAAGCTTGTTTCCGGTCCAGGGAAGACATGGCTTGGCAGTTCCGGCTGGACTGTTCCCATGAGGCTCAGGGTCAGACTGATTTGCATATAGCCATGTCTGAACTGGGGTGGCAGAGTGGGCTAAAGAACGGTGATGGATTAAACCCAGATCTTTTGACTGGGTGTGAGTGTTTGATTTATTCGGATGCTCTGTCCATCACCACCCTCTTTTGTACCGCTCCTGTCAAGTAAGGACTTTAAAAGTTGCTTTATATCTGTTACCGTCTCCTTCGAAGTTTAAAGCAAACTATGGGTGCTACAGTCAGGCTGCGTCCACACAAACGGCAAGGACAGATGATCAAGGAACTTCTCATGAGAGATAAATGAGCACCGGCATTGCAACTTTGGGAGCTGATTGGCCCCCTCAACCCCATGTTTGTACTGGTCTCTTGCCAACACCGGTGAGTTACACGGTGACAGTTTGGCAGCAGTGTTGCAGTGGTGTGTCCATTTGAAGGTGCACTGTTTGAATCTGCTCGCGTTCCCTCACCTGATCAGCTGGTCCGTGCTATAAGCGCAGGACTAAGAGTAGCGCGGAGTCTCTTCAGTGACGTCATCACTCGAGGATCCCGGAATCTTCATTCTTGACGATCCAGTCTTTCCTGCATCACTATCTCTGTGCAGCAATGTTTGGCGCATGCAAGCGCTATGAGCCACCCGGCGCACATAACACATCCGTGCTGCTATCTTGTAATTGGTGGCAACCCTCAAACATCGGACCTTCTTAGTACGCCCGGTTGTGTAGTCTTCACTGTCATAATTTTCATACACATGTTCAGTCTCCTAAGGGGAAATATGAAAGGAAAAGTACTTTAAAGCATTTTTTCGACGGTCTCCGGTCTTCTGTACTGTACAGATGTGTTGTTTTTAAACTCACCCTACAAGAGGAGCCAAGAGGGGGGTGTTTCACTTTATTCTAAGTAAAGTTCGGGACTGTGTTGTAAATCCCATCCTCGTCGCCAAAATGTTGTAAGTAGATTAGGTAGGCAGTAGGACACATCTTCAGGTTAATAAGATAGATTTATTAAGTTACACAGCAGAGCAGTAAACCTCACAGCTGACCAGACCATCAACTGCCAAGACTGGAACCCTCACATACCAGATAGAACACTCTTAGGTACTATGGGAGGTTGGGAAGATAGGAACACTAAGAAAGGACTACTGACACTAAATAAATAAATAAATAAATAAATAAATAATAAGTAGCCATATTGAATGAAGTACAAATATACAACAGACTGCCTTTCGTCATTTGGCCATTTGGTAAGTGCTGTCTCAAATGCCATGGTCTTTATTTTTACTGAGGTGACTCCCAACTTTATAGAGATGTTTGTTGAGGCCACAACGTATCTGGCCAATAAGACTGGGTTTATCCCGGTTTTCAATGGTAAAGACTTGGGGGGAAATGTGATGTTAAAGAATGTTGTTTATTTCAAAGTGCAGTAAATGTTCAAAACTCTAGACTGGTCTCTGGTGAGAGATCGCTCACTGGGGGTGTTTACCTGTCTTTCCTCATGGTTGCTTATTTTTATGTTTCAATGTCTAGTTTCACATTGCTGTGGTGGTGATTATTTTATGATTGGTTTTGTCTAAGGTCCTATGCTTAACTGGTGTTTTCTCGTTTTACTCCATTTTTACTTCTTGCAAGTTTTGTAGAGGTCATGAGAGTACTCATCTTACATAGATGGTGTTAAGTACTTGTTAGTATGCAGCCATGTTGTTAGAGGTTTTTTTATGAGTACACCTACCATTATTTATTTTGTGGGACGGTGCAGCAGTAGCACCCACGGTGGAGTTCATGGGATGATGCAGCACTATCATCCGGCCAATAAGACTGGGTTTATCCCGGTTTTCAATGGTAAAGACTTGGGGGGAAATGTGATGTTAAAGAATGTTGTTTATTTCAAAGTGCAGTAAATGTTCAAAACTCAAGAGTGGTCTCGGGTGAGAGATCGCTCACTGGGGTGTTCACATGTCCTTCCTCATGGTTACTTATTTTTATATTTTCAATGTCTTGTTTCACCCTGCTGTGGTGGTGATTATTTTATGATTTCTTTTGTCTAAGGTCCTATGCTTAGCTATTGTTTTCTCTATTTTTACTCCTTGCAAGTTTCGCAGAGGTCATGAGAGTACTCATCATACGTAGATTGTGTTAAGTACTTGTTAGTATGCAGCTATGATGTTTGAAGTTTTTTTTATGAGTACACCTACCGTTATTTATTTTGTGGGACGGTGCAGCGATATCACACACTGTTGATTTCGTGGGATGATGCAGCAATATCATCCACTTTTGATGTATGTTTCTGATGATTTGGATTGAAGGTGTTGTGTTTTCAGAAGTTCATTCCACTCTCACTTCGGGTAAAGGTGAAGGGCAGTGGAGATGCCAAATTTTGTTAGTGTTGTGTGGCAGTGTGAAACCACAGCACTTGGGTTTTTAGTGTTTTTCCACCCAGCCTATGGGGTTGGGGTGAAGGGCAGAGTGTGAGCCGGGTTTTTGCAGTGTGAGTGTTTTATTACTGGTGTTTTCTGTTTCAATTTTACCACTAGCTTAGGTGTAGAGCTGTGTAGTTCTTTCTTGGTTCGTGTGGACTGCTTTTCTACACTTTCCACCCTTACTACGGGTTTGGGTGAAGAGCAGTCAGATGTCGCGTAGTTCATGTAGGGTGGCGTTCCGCACATACTTGTTTTGGATGGTTACCTACCGCGTACCACGATTGGTTCCCTTTGTACCACTACTATGTTAGCCTGGCCAGCTGGCAAGTTTGTAGTATTAGTATTCAGTTTGTCGTTTTGTGGTGTGGTCGTGTGGTCGTGTGTGAGTGCCCTTCATTTTGTTAGAAAGGTAGATGATGTGAGTGCATTCTCTTCACCTTTCACTGTGTTTCCTTTGCTTGTTTCATTTTAAATTTCTTGTATGTGAAATGTTTACATCTGTAGTTTCATGCATTCGCATTAGTCCTTTGCTACATTGCTTAAGTGCTTGCAATTGTTCTAATGCTATTCTTTTGCATGCAGTGTTTCTATTGTCATTCTTTTGCATGCATTAGTTTTATTGTCACCCTTCTTAGAGTTCCATACAGTTTTGTGTAAAATAAGGAGATGTGTTATACCTGCTGCTCAGCCAGTGTGACTGTGGTGATGAAATGTTGGTGTATGAGGTGGCAGTGGAATGTTGGTGAGTGAGAACGTCAGTTGGTGGATGGGCTGAGCAGCAGGAAGGTTCCTCCTGGTGGGGCTCTACATTGTAACATCTATCCTGAATAAATCAACCATCTTAATATCTACATGGACCAAGCGTGTTTTAATAAAACATTTTTCAATGGCATATTTTTAGATAACAATTTATAAAAGAACACATCGAAACTTAATTAACAATTACAACAATCAAATATAAAGGCAAATCTTTTGAATTCATTTGAAAACAACAGTGTAGCAGATATATCCATATGAGCTATTTGAGATAATAAGCACACAGCACTAGATAGAGTTTTACTATCATATATTTCTTAAATACAGGATGCACTATACCCATACGTTGGAATAGAAACAAAGCAGAAACTATTAGGAGATGGATAACATCACATTTTCAAATATTCAGATTGCATTGAAAAATTACATCACATGCTTGTACATGTGTCATCAAATCATTAATTTGCGAAGCTGGGTTAACCTGTACACTTAATCTAAAAATGTGTAAATGTGTTTCCCTTTCTTGCAGCTTTAAGGTCTCGCCTAAGACAAAGCATGCCTTGTCTGTTGCAAGTCTAATTTCCTTGCTTATTCATCAGCTTCCATGTCCTATCTTTTCCTCATCTGTTGTTTGTCCCTCCCCTAGAACATGTACCAATTACCCGTGCCTTTCCACTGCTCCTTTTTCATGCCTACGTTTGTCTTAACAGTTAAACACTCTGCAATAGTGCATTTGCTTTCCAGGTGTCTCTTGTGTTATACATGTTCATCTTTCTTGCCTGTGTGTTACCTCCCTCGCCCACATACCCTTGGTTGTTGCTCTTGCCTTCTACCCACTCGACGACCTTCCATTGCTGTTCTTGCATCCCAACTTTGTTCATTTGAATTCCCATCCTCGCCATTGTTCATTTGCTTCCCGTTCACCACCCTCCCTCCTTTGTCAAAGTGCTTTTTCATCACCCATGCTCTTTTGTCTGTGTGGTCCCTCATTGTTGTCTCTCACTTGTCCTTCTCTGCCTCACCTTTCTCTTCACCCCCCTCATGTTGCCTCATCTTTTGGGCCTTCTGCACCTTCAACCTACTCCCCTGTTTTTTTTGTTTTAAATTAAAAAGCACATTAGCACTAAATATCACTAAAACTCATTAGCACTTTAAAAAATAAATCACATTTGCAAAACCCTTTATTTTCGAATCCATCTCGGATTGGTAAATGAAAAGAAAAAAGATTGTGCCACGGGCAACATGCTGCATATGCGAGACCTACTTGCTTTGTAAATGTTTATTCTACATAGAGAAAGATTGTTTAATGCCCCAACCATGTCTGGAGTACAAAAACAGATTTCTATCCTGAGTGAAAATCGCATTGTTTGCTGTAGTCATAAGGCTGACTCCTCAAGCCAAGACCAACTATGGAAGGATTATCTTCCTCAAACCAGTGGCTTAACCATAACAATAGGTATTTTACCTGATCTTGAACAAAGGGTAAAATTAGTTTTAAAATACACAGCATATATACACAGATGTTAATATAGATTGTGTTATAACATCCCACGCTGCAGCAGCTTGTACCTTAATATTGGCAGATGGCTGTGATCGGTATTTCAGAAAAGGCCTCTTAATGCATTGCTGAGTACTTAACACTAGAATCTAAAAGTAACAATTATGTTCCAATGATCACCTTGGGCATTACTTTACTAACAAAGCTTTGCCAAGTGGAGCGGTCATAAGTGCACCATAGAATTTATCAAAACAGCAAAGGCCATTTACTGTGACTTCTACTTTAGTTTGAGCACTGAAATAAAATTGAGGGGAGTACCACATCCAACTATCCATAAACGGACACTCAGTCTTACATTTGATAGCCACTAAGTAACATGATGGGAGGTCTATTTGCTAAAATCAACATCTTCTTGTATATGTATTAATTATACGTTTATTAGTTTGCAATACTGATCAAGAGCTTCTAATTTCATCTGAAGCCTAACCAAGAATACAGGGCCACAACACAGCCCGGTTGTTCCCAATAGAAATGTAAGAATTAAGTAAACCAGTACATCACAGTTTAGTTGTCCCCAATTACCAGAGTGTAACCTTAGGAGAGCAGCCAAAAGGCTAACAAATATGTCTCTACTCAACACTTGAAGTAAGAACATTTAGTAGCCCTACACAAATTGAAACATAATATTTTCCCATGTTTGTGTAAGTGACCTGTGCTATCACACAATGTAAGCAACGTGGTAGCTTATCTTTTCAGCTCTTCCTGCCTTGATGTGTCCTCAAATGAGTATCTTCTTCACTTGCTGATACCATACCTCTGACTGCATTTTTATCTTATCTTTCTTTGAAATTAGATTTTTTTGCATGTGGATGACAGTTTCTGTAAAATGCAGAAATTAACTTTGGAATCAGGAACTTTTCTATTGAATTTGCTTATGCTCGCATTCTAAGTATAAGAAAAAAGATAAGCATTTGAAAAGCAGTGGAAGACTTCATAAAGTCATTCAGTGTCTGCAGCTAGGATGATTTTATGAAGCGGATCAAGCACCAAATGGCTGGAGCATTTGTGCCAGTGCTGAGGTTGTGTGGCAAGTAAATGGAAAGAATTGTCCTCTACAAATGTGATGCCTTCTCAAGCAGCTATTAGGTTGTATTACATTCCTGCAATTAGTCAGCTTGTTAAACTTCTGTTCAGAATTTCCTGCACGAAAATTTAAAGATAATCTTTGCTGTTTAAAAGAGTTTTCTCTGGGGGCACACCTAGAATCTGGAACTCGCTGCTGCCAGTCATCAGAAGAATAACATCTATGCCTAGATTCAAGAAGGAAGCTAAGTCTTTTCTAATGGGCAAATTCCTACCATAACCTCTCTCAGAGCACTTTCAGAATCTGCGACTTTGCAACACTTTATTGCTCTCAATATGATCACCACCCGTTTTAAGCCTCACTAGACTGCATAGATGTAACTCACGCAATTCTGTTAGCATGGACACTGTTTAGCATACGGCATGCTTGTACCTCTCTGTTTCTTTACTTTGCCGAGGCTGATGTTGTGCAATCCTCCCTTGCTCCTGTCTGTATTTTCTCCCTCAATTGTATTCATGATCGTCTGCTCCTAATCTTTGATTTTAGCTTGTTATCATAACATAACATGTGTATTTGTAAAGTGCACGTTCACCCAGAGGTCTCTTGGCGCTGAATAACAGATGTTCATTGTTACCCAACTCAATGGTACTCATTTTATCAACCTCGGTTGGATGAAAGGCCGAGTAGACCTGCCAGGATTTGAACCTGTGACCATGAGGACGAACACAGGCCCCTGCAATGGACACATTAGTCCACTGAGCCACCAGACCCGGCTGTTATCTCTATAAAGAGATGTGATACCCTAACAGGTCACGTTCACGCTCTATAAAACATTAAATAAATAAATAAGATTAAAAATATAAATTGAATGTCCAGTTTTGACATAGCTTAGGATATGGGTTTGAATCTATTCCTTTATTTTCCTTTTTTTGTTTTACTTAAAAAAATGCTTTACAAACAAGCACTATCGAAGCCAATAACAAATGAGACTATAGGCTTTGGCAATGCTTTTTGTGCTGTTTGCTAGCACATTGAACACAATGAGTCTGTCCACATGGAAATGGGTCAATGTCTATATGTCTTTTTTTATATAAAGGTAACTTGATAGAAGTCTATCTAGCTAGCATTTGCCATGCACCAATTCTACATAGCAGGTCTCAAGAGTGACTATTGTGATGGGAGCTAACATATGGTGGGTTGATGATTTATGAGATGGGAGAGACTGCTAGGAAGCATGTTTGGGGTTTGAACCTTTAAAAAGAGAAATTGTAATAGGAATGGTACAATATATAGATTCACCCAATTCTGCAACATAAAGTTAAGGAGGGAAGGCTTGGGACAGGGTATCTATCAGTATCATAATATGATAAGGGCAGTTTCTTGGAATATTATTGGGCGGCAAAAGTCTAACTATCAAGATTTAACTGCCCACGAAGTGCCCAAAAAGCTCTACTGCATTATACTGTATTTGCTAGTTCATGATATTAAAGCCTGAATGTGTTTAACAAGGTCTAAATAAGGATGAGGTTAGTTTTCAGACTTGTTTTTCTTGGAGCTTACTATATAACTGAGTGCATTGGTGAAACAACATAGAGACTTTAATTAACAACATAAGAATGAATAAGTACATCCATATAAAAGATCCAAGAGAACCTTATTATACGTTATTCATACATAAATACATTAAATAGTAACATCACTAATTTATTGTAGCACTAAATCCAATCTTGGACTAGGCTACTTATGATGTGTTTGTTTGCCAGAAGATGTGAGAGGTTCTCAAGCTGTCCATGGCTGACCTTGATTTAGCTGATGTATGGTGACTAGGGCTTTTGGAGGGCTCCTAAATATCTATAGGTGTAGGCATGTATTTATGGGAAAAACAAAGTTCAAAATTGAGTTATGGTTCTGGCTCAAACAAGCAAAATCCCTGAAATGCATCAGTCATGGTACGCAGCTCACACAACACATGCCGTTCCAGTGGCATTAGCAAGTTACTGGCACTTGCCTCAATATTGCATTTTGCGATTTCTTATTTGCGAAAAATAAGGAATCGCAATTAAGGAATTGCAAACTGCAATGCATCAAGAAATTGCTGAAAAAATAGCGATTTCTTAAAATTCCTTAATTGCGATTCTCTAATTGAGAATCGCAATTAAGGAATACCTCCCCATCCATTCCTATGGGCCTAGAGGCCCATAGGAATGAATGGAAAGACACTCTTAATTTGCAATTCACCATTAGAAATTCGCAAATTAAGAATGCAATTTAGTGGGTGCAGGGGTGTCCAAAGGACACCCTGTTGCACCCCTGAAATCTGCTTAGAAGTACATTTTGCACACTCACATGCCCCAAGGGCATGTGTGTGTGTAAAATGGAACTCAGAGTTTTCGCAAATTACCATGAAGGTCAAACACTTCATGATAATTTGCTCCTCTTATTTGCTAATTCGCAAATTTTAAAAGTTTGATGCATTGCATTTAAGGAATCTCAATTTGAGATTCCTTAAATGCAGTCGCAATTTAAGAAATCGCAATTTTGTGATTTCTTACATTGCGAAAATAACAAAAATGATAATGCATCTCAAAAACGGGAATTGCATTCGCAAACGGCCGAATTTTGCGATTCGCACCATTTGCGAATGCAATTTCCTTTGATGCATGTGCCCATTAGTGTTTTGTGCATTATGGGTGACGTGAGTTGTGGCGATTTCTTGTAGTCATTACATGCCTCAACTGGGGATTTTCTATGGTTTTGCAAATTTTAGCCATAACTCTGTTAACTTTGTTTTTTTCAGTGAATTTTTATGTTTTTTTAATAAAACACCCCACACTGTGCACAGTGGAGTTGGTCACAGAGACTGGCCTTTGGCCAGGCCCTGTGCTCAACTTGCTTTGGGCAGCCAGCCATCCTCTCTTCCTTCAGCCTCGATTGGCAAGATAGCCAGAAGCAGCTAGCCCCAGAGAAATACAGAGAAAGGCAAAGAAAAAATGACAGAGAGGGAAGAAGAGTAGAGAGAGAGCCAAAGGTCATGTGCAGCAAGGTTTGGCTGTACTCCTTTGTCTGTATCCAGACTCTATGCATAACCCGCAGCAGGATCCAACCCTGCTGTGCATGTCCATTGGCGCTCCTCCTCCCCTTCCTCCCTCTTTTTTTTTTCTTTGCTT
The DNA here is from genome assembly GCF_964261635.1 of Lissotriton helveticus. Classification (NCBI taxonomy): domain Eukaryota; kingdom Metazoa; phylum Chordata; class Amphibia; order Caudata; family Salamandridae; genus Lissotriton; species Lissotriton helveticus. The sequence goes on from NC_136068.1 coordinate 1,432,198,539, forward strand.
TCTATCTCTCTGCCCACACACCACCTTGTTCTCTCTTTTTTTAATCCCTATCTCTCTGGCAATACCTCATCTGTTCTCTTTTTAAAACTTTTTGAGGTGGAGCCTAGCGCAGCGCGCATGTGCTGCTTTAGGAGATTACCTCTTGGAATCACTCTGGACTTCAAGCAAGCTTGTGCCTGTTGTAGTGACATTTCATTGGTCTTTGCGTGTGGCTTTCAAAAATTAAAGCACGCAATTGGCCAAAGGTGTCTTTTTGTCCCACCTTTTAAAAAAAAATTGACGCCTACGGCATCCACCTTGCAGTTACGAGCAGTGGCGAGCAGTGTGCCATCTGTTGTGTGTTATATTTCTAAGGTTGTTCTTGGTCTGCTTCGCGCGGCAGCGCTTGAGAAAGCCTCCTCCTCTACCCCTTCCTTTCCCTCCCCCTGCTCCTTTGTGCCTCTTACAGGAGCCAGCTGAGACTGGAGGAGACGCGCTCTCCACACTTTCACTCGCTCTACCTGCGCGAGTTTGATGCAGGTTCCGGCTAATGTGAGATGTTCAGTTTTAAAACCTTAGAAACCATTCAGAAAGGATACATTTCTGCAAGTGTGTTACTCCTTTCTAACAAACATTGTGCTATTGTGCAATATTGTGCAAACTGCTTCTCCCTGTTGCATCTTCCCTTTCAACGCCTTCTCCTCTTGGAGCCCGCTCCTTCTCTCGGCCCCTTGCCCCCTTCACACTCTGTCCTCCCATCTCTCCCTTTCTTTCAGTCTACGCTGCCTCTTACTGCCTTGTTCTCGCCTTTCCGACTTGCTTTTTCCTTCAATTTTAACCAACGCCCCCAGGGTGGATGATGTCGAAGGAAGGAACGCTGCACACCAAAAATAAACACATTATGTAAAACGGTATCATTTAAAGGTCTGCCAAAAATGTAGAAAACAAAAGGCTTGTGGCAATACCTACTGGCTGAAAAAATATGAACCTCATTTGCACTTAAAGAGGGCCATCAAGGGAAAGAAAACACAGTTCTCTTTACCTGGTACTGGCACTACATATTCAGCAACCGCCAACAATATTTGATTATGTCTGCAATGGGTCTGAGACCTATTGTGACAACATTCACAGGATGACCATGTAAGGAAACAAAAATACTATTTACTTTATTATAAATTTTCAACATGCTGCACAGCAGGTACACTCCTCTACAACATAGCCTAAACACATTGGCAAAGCCAATAGGTCTGGCAAAACACAAAAAAAATGTCCCAAAGGCGAGACATATTGGCTATGCCAATGCTTGTTTGAAAGTTGGATATGAGTTATGATTTTTCCACAAAAAAGCAGACAAATGTACTACTTAAAATTGTTGATTGTGATCATGTTTTGATCCGAGAATCATGCGCTGCTTTCTGTGATTTTTCCTGGTGCATTACTCAGGAGGTACATTCTTCTGTGTCACCCCCAGAACCTCCAAGGGATTTGATACCTCTCAAGGTGTGCCCCCCTCATTGCTGTGGATTTACTTTTCCATAGCACAGTAGTTGCATAACAGAAGTCACAATTTCAAAATGGTAGAAACAAAATTCTTCAGAGCTCTTCTCTAGGCATTCAAATGTGTCAATTAATACATTGTGTGATTCCCAAGAGTCATGAATCACTGAAACATGATTTTACTTGTCAAGGAATATGCAAAAGTGCTAGCACTTTCAAGCTCGCTCATCAACTTTTACAAATATTTATAGTTATCTCCAAAACGACTAAATAGATTTACACCAAATCAATGCAAGCATATTTTGAGTAAAGTTCTATTTTCATGCCAAGTTTGATTTAAATTCGCCCAGCAGTTACGGCTGCAGGAGAGCTAAACATTTTCTATGAGAACTAAAATGAAAAACATCTTTTTTCAGTCACCCCATTAACTTTTTTTGACTTGCACGGACCTCCACAAACATTAGAAAGCTGGACCTAGGCCAAATGATTCCAGATTTCATGCAGTTCTGTCCATGGGTTACAAATGTTAGAGGCAAATAAAACAAGCTTTGGCAAAGCCAATAGGCCGCACCTTAAATGTGTTGCTTTGTATAACTTATTGAATCAGCTAAATGTTAGAAAGTATCTTGAAGGATATTTGTGTTTTTGTGTAATTTTATGAATTGATTATTATGTAAATATATTGAAATGTTGCTAGATTTTTCTAAGTCGGAATGGAAGGATTGAGTGATTGTGTAAGTGAATGTATTGTGCTGTAATGACATACAACAGAGACAAACATATGGATGTGGGTGGGTTGGGGCGTTTTCAGGGGTGATGAACACAAGGGAGAGAGCAACAGTGATTGCAGTAGGATGGGTTGGTTTTGAAGGAGGGAAGCACACAAGGAGCTTAGCATGTCATCAGATAGCTAAGTTTGTTAATGCATGTGTTCAGGGCCACTTTAACACTGGTGGCGCCCTGTGCGACAATGTTTGTTGGTGCCCTCCTTAATTACCACCTCTGTCAAGGATACTTGTTCCATAAATGTGCCACCACCTCCTGTGGCCAGCTATACCCATAAACGAAGAATTTTGTGATACCTAAAAGCTCAGCACATGCTCTTTCACCAAACCCAGTAGACATCTATCTGCATGGTCTAGACTTGAGCTGACTATCCTGTCCACCACTGCGCTTTCCTCTAGGAGGGATAAATGGCTAGCTTTTGCAAGCTGGTGAGATGAGCTTGTGATTTTGATGTTTTTAGATTGAGAAACAGATGTTCATTCATAGTGTAAAGGCAGATTAGAAAAAATGAAAGCTTGAGTCCCACAGACCCTCTTATCAAGTCCATGTTTTGAGCCAAAAAAGACCTTTATGAGTGTTAGGGTGACCAAAATCAAAGAGGCAGAGAGTTCTCAGAGGGTGGGTATTTTGCAGGGGAAAGCACATGAGTGAGAGAGCAATACGGGGTGTTTTTGTTGGGGAAGAAGCACACGGGGGAGAGAGCAACACAGAGGACAATGGTGGAGTGTGGTGATTGCACGTTGAAGCACACAATGGAGAAAAGAAAATGGAGCGTGGGGGGTGCTGTGGATTGTGAAACGGAAAACCACATGAGAGACTGAGCACCATGGCACGCAGAGAAACGCAGTGGTGTTTTGCAGGGGGAAAAGGCACATGAAGCCTAGACCAACACAGAATGCACAGATGCGTGTCGTGTTTTGCAGGGGAGATGAAAAGAATACTGCATAAAGAACACCACAGAGCGTGGGGGTAGGGGGATTGTTTCACGGGGGAAAAAAGTACACAAGGTACACAGGGCCGGACTGGCCATAGCTGGCACCAGGCCATTTCCCGGTGGGCCGGAAGGGTCGGGGCAATTCTTTTAGTGTTGGGGGCTGTTTTTAGGTCTCGGCCTGCGTAGGCTGCGCTTGCGCAATCTCGCTGGCGAGATCTTATGTCTCTAGTATGGGGCTTAAACAAGCCAGCTCTTCTCCATTGGCTGGCTTCCTAAACGGCGCCAGCCATTGCAGAAGAGCTTTGCCTGTCACTCTATGCCCCGTCCGTTTAGGATTGAGGGGTGTGTTTTTTCCTGTCCTTTATCTCCGTGATGTCTTCAGGAAAAAACACGCCCCCCCCCATCATGCTGCCTGCACGCCCAAGTCGGCTCTACATTGGTGTTCCTTATTAACCAATCAGAGGGCCGACTGGCGCGTGCAGGCAGCGTGACCAGTCTCCCCTTCATCCCCATTCCCCCCCTCTCAGAGGGAAGCTGATGAAGCGGGCTGGTTAATTGATTCCTCTCGGGCATCCGGGGCGCTAATTATCTGCTCCTCTCGTCGCCTGGGAAGGTGAAGCCGGACCGGTGAGGGGCCAGCGCCAAAACCTGGGCGGCGGGGCCTGAGCATGAGGAGGGCAATCAACAGGCCCGCGAAAAAGAGGAAGCACAATTGGGCCGCGACATTCAAAGCGCCCAATGGCGTGGGGGCCTCGGGGGCAGCAGGATTCAAGGACTAAAGGAGCCCCCCTGGTATTAGTCGCCTTCACACTGCACCTAAGCATGGACGGGAGCAGGAGTGCGAAGAGGAGGACCGACAGCGTAGGCGAGACAAGGGCCGGAAGGGAGCGACGTAAGGCGGTGAGGTACAGGCGTGAGGACGGCGATTTGGGTGCAAAACATGTGAAGCGCGCCAGGGGTGCCACGACGGGCCGGCGCTGGATGCCGTCCTGCAGGAGCTGCTGGAGAAAGAGAGAATTAGAAGTTAATGGGGTGACCCTGTAACCCTCAGAACCTGGGCGGGTAATAAACAGAATAATAATGGTTCTGTTGGGAGGAAAAAACAACTTCGACAAGGTTTATATACCTATTATACAGTTTGTGTGTCCCTGGTGGGGTACACACGTATTCGTATTAATCATTAAACACAGATCCCTCAGGTATGAGAAAGCAATTATTTACTGAAATACTTATATTACAGTTTTATGCACATTTTCGCATGGTACTTCTACTGTCCAAACATTGGAGAAAGAGAGAATGGCAAGCCATGGCGAGGACTGGGGCAACCGACAAGTGTGCGCAGTACTGCAGCTGGGCCATGGGGCGGAGCAGGGCGAAACCAGCCCGGTCACGGGGTCTGAGCGGCGAGGGCAGTGTACTGGAGGGCTTGCAGCCGGAACGGCGGCCACCCGTGGACTGCCGGCAAGGGCCCAGAAGAAGCGGGCAGAGGTGGCTGCACAGGCGTCACACGTGATGGATGCATCGGATAGTGAAAAAGAGATGGACGGCAGTGCATGTCTGGCACCTGTGGCCAGCTCGGCAGCGGCCTCTAGCTCCTTGACGCGTGCGGACGGACAAACAAGGTATATCGGTGAGCATTTCGCGCACAGCACGGGGGGAGGGGGAGTGCTACACAGACAGGGCGCGGTGGGTCCTGTTGAGGGTGCGAACGTTGGCTGGCTAATTAGGGTCGCGCAGAATCAATCCGGGCAGAGGACCTTGGCAGGGCTGCCCATCGAGGGTATGGGGTCAGAATATGCCTCCTTTCAATTGGGCACAGCTGGCCAGGACCTGGGAGCATTACGGCACCGTCAGGCCTATCGCAGATGGGGCAAGGTCTAGGTCACTGGTTGGGTTATGACAATGTCTCCAGGGTGGGTGCGTCGTGTATCTGTTCACCCTTTGAATGAGAGACACAGAAGCTGGCAATATGTTCTTTCATATCAACAAAGAACTGCCCCTGTTCTAGTATAGATTATAGCCTCCTCTCTTTGCTGACACCTTGACGCTACTCTTGAGCTTCGCGTCTCTTCGGTCACCGAGAGCCCTTGCTAGACCTGCAATGGAGGTAGAAACGTATCTCCGCTATGGTACAACATCTTCTTCTTTATAGCATGAGCGAATCTCCGATACACGTCATAGATACAGCCCGGTCTTTGCCCCTGACGTCCGTTGATTCTGCAACTTTTCGGTGGTGGTTTTATTTTATTACGTCTCCTCTCTTATATGCACACATGCCGTTCGAGTACTGTTTTAGCATGTTATAATAATTAATAAAGCATGGCCTGGGATAATTTTTTTAAATGCGCAATCACTGAGTATATGCACTTACATTTGAAAGGGGAATACCTGCATTTCTCAGTATGGATTAAATACTTTTAATTGGAGAGTACCAGAACTTCGTGTTAACAAACGGGACTTTTGGATAGTGTGTACCAGCATTTATATATTTCCATTAGCATCCTCATCTGTGTTCCTCGTTACAGTCACAAAGGAGCACCCCGAGTTCCAGACACAGCATTTACTCTGCTTGTGATCATTTTTTTTCTTGCTTCTGTTCCCTGCTTGTGATCGTTTTTTTTTCTTTTTTCTTGCCTCTGTTCCCTGGGGCGTTACAAGGCAGAGATGGGCTTGTGGCTGACCTACACTGAGGGAAGCAAAGGGTGAGCTTTGGGGGGCCTCGAATAACCCATTTGTAAATGAGACTCCCTGGGGGTGAGGGTGTGTGTGTATCTATGTGGCTTTGTGTGTCTCTGTGGCTTTGTGTGTGTGTGTGTGTGTGTGTGTAGCTCTCTGTGTGTGGCTCTCTGTGTGTGGCTCTGTGTGTGTGGCTATGTGTGTGTGGCTCTGTGTGTGTGGCTCTGTGTGTGTGGCTCTGTGTGTGTGGTTGTGTGTGTGTGTGGCTGTGTGTGTGTGTGTGTGTGTGTGGCTGTGTGTGTGTGTGTGGCTCTGTGTGTGTGTGTGTGTGGGGGGGGGCTCTGTGTTTGTGTGTGGGGCTCTGTGTGTGTGTGTGTGTGTGTGTGTGTGTGGCTCTGTGTGTGTGTGGCTCTGTGTGTTTGTGTGTGGCTCTATATGTGTGGCTCTGTGTGTTTGGCTGTGTGTGTGTGGCTCTGTGTGTGTGGCTCTGTGTGTGGCTCTGTGTGTGTGTGTGTGTTGGGCTCTGTGTGTGTGGCTCTGTCTGTGTGTGTGGGTGCGTGTGGCTCTGTGTGTGTGTGTGTGTGTGTGTGTGGGTGCAAATGCAATAGGTCTCGCATTTGCAAGAGATTAAGCTATTGGCATTGTAAATGACAAAGCCATTTATTTATATGTTTTAAAAACAAAAATAATGCCATGAGCAATGCCAATAGCTCTAACTTAAACAAAGACGAGACCATTGCATTGTAAATGCTTGTTGTTACTGAGGGCCGGTTTTGCAGCAGTGCTGCAACATCGGCTCCCTGTAACAAAAGCAGCAGCAGTGCTTTCCATTGCCCCCCCCCCCCAACTCCTGGGGCCTGTCCAACTGAATTGCCAGGGCTTGTTTGTGTTCCCAGTCTGACCCTGAAGGTCCAGAGCGAAACATAGCACATGGGCGAGAGGATTTCTTGCGGGGAGGCTGAAAGCATACGACGTAGAGAGCAACATAGAGAGCAGAATGAGGTGTTTTTCATGAGAATAGTGCACGCGACAGAGGGAAACAAAGATTGTGAAGTGTTTCTGCAGGGGTATGTGAAAAGAACACGATGGAGAGAGCAGAGTGTGAGGATGATTTGCTGTGAATTACACAAGAGAGAAAGCAGCAAAGAGCACAGGGGTGCTGGGTTGTGTTGTAGGTAAGGTGAAATGCGTATGACTGAGAGAGCAACACAGATGTCAAAGGGGAGTAGGGTTGCAGGGGGGAAGTAGTTCCTTAACTGAGCATTAGAATAATATGTCAGCTATTCAAAAAGAAGGGTAGATGGGTTATTTTTCAGGCAAGGGACCAACACAAGATGAAATAGGAAAGCGCTTGAAGAGGAAGCAAAAATATCAGTAACAATAAAATCAAACAAAGGAGTGAGTAGGGCTCTAGGACCACTGTAACATCTTAGTAAACCCACTATATATAGATTTCTCAATGTTTGTGTGTGCATGCATGTATATGTCAGTGTGTGAATATATATAATTCAGTAGTATGTGTATATGTAGTATATACACATACTACTGAACGGATTTACACCAAATAACAAAAAGCATTTTCCATCTGGACCAAGAGCTACATTTATGCCAAATTTGTAAGTGGTTAAGGCTGTCGTCTTGTTCAAAGTCCCTATAGGAATTAACATTGAAAACACACTTTTTCTGAACCCCTCTCCTTTTGTTCTGCCCCGCTTGACTTATTTTCCCAAAACGTTCCATGTACAACAAGACCCGATGCAACACTTATTTTGGATAATTTCATGTAGATTTTTCAAACGGTGCCAAAGATTTAATCAAGTTATAAACGGTTTTCCTATGGAAACTAGATCCTACCTATAACAACCTACTGGTGACCATATAAATCTAGACATTTTCAGTGGTGCAAAAGATATGTTTTCGTATTCACAATTTTGTGTCTTCTTTAGAACTATTTTACAACTCCATTTTGAAATACAGAGGACCGTAGTATTACAGTAGAGGTGTCTTAAATGCGAATTCCCTCTAATGCCGTGGATATATGACTACTCATTACTTCAAGATTCTGTTTTTCTCCTGTATGCCTGGGAAAAAATACAAGCTTTCTTTGACTACTAGGAAAAATCTAAATTTTCTGAGATCCTATGAATAGTATAATATCACATAAATCGGGAAGACAGGACAGGTTTTAAGATTAACAAAAAGACTCTCACTTGTTGTAAATTCAACAGCTAAAAGTGGTGGTGTATGCTAGATAAGCTATTCAAAATGCGCAACTACTTACCACAGACAGAAGGGAAATATTAAGAATAAAAAGGATTTTATGTCCTATATTTGAAAATACCAACTAGTTGCACACCTATGAACTCATAGGTGTGTCTCCCATGGCACCAGTATATTATGCTGTGTCCTACAGCTCAAGTTTTTATCCAAAAAGAAAGCTTCGAACAAAAGTTTTTTTTGTAATTCAAAATAAACTGTATTTCAATGCATATCCAATTGTTCGTGACATGTAGCAACATTCAAAAAGTTCCAATGCATTTCGGTGATATCATACACCTTCTTCAGGGAACATCTACAAATAAACAAAAGTATATACAATGTAATCACTATATTATAAATGTCTTACTTCAAACATGTTCTTACACTTATGTTATTCAGTTAATACTGCCGAGTTACACATTTAAATTCATGTGCCTAAACCCCTTCGAGACAAACGTGAAATTCAAGTCTGACATTAGTATGGCCCTCTAAATGGTAAATTATGCTCGCTCCAACTGTCCTTACTATTAACGTCTAACCTCTCACATAAGCGGTTCTCTGTGGGTGTGGACCTTACTTAACGTTCGCCTGCCGCATAACGCGTTGCTTATTAACATTGCGCGTTGCTTCCTTACGCGTTGCTTATTAACATTGTCCGTGGCTTACCCGTTGCTCAAAATCCGCTATTCGATGTGGGTTCCCGCCGCTATTGGCGTCCTCTCCGTGTGGAAATTCCCAACTAACGCTGCGCTCCTGACGCATGCGCAGTGGCAAAATCTTTCTATTTTTATAAAGTAACCCGTTTTTTTTAAACTAAGACCACGAAACTTTAGCAATCTGTCTGTTGTTAACAGACATCTCCCCAAAATGGCGGTTAATGTGACAATAGAGCTTAATCCAAGACTCCATGGGTGAATATTTACAATACCGATATGATAATGGTGTTAGTCGGTCAGATTCATAGAGGTATAAAAGATACAATAAATTTACAAGTAACACAAAAATTCAGTACGATCATTTAAACCATGTGGCTTAAGGCTGTTCAAAAAATAAATCCAGTGGTTTTCTCGCTTTAAAAGATTTTTTTTGTTCAGTGTTCCTTCTTTCCTCGGTACTGTTTCCAATACACATGCTCTCAGTTGATTTAGATTATGTCGCTTTTCTGTGAAATGTACCGCTACTGTAGACTTCGTAGAGTGAGTTCTTATGTTGCTTTTATGTTCTGTTAATCTCACTTTCAACTTTCTTTCAGTGTGTCCCACGTACACGCTACCGCATGGACATTTCAAAAGGTATACCACATTGGTGGAATCACAAGTAGCATTGACTTTTAAGGGTATTTTATGTCCTTTCATGGGGTGACTGATGTTGGTCCCCTTGATGATATTATTACAATTTGCACAGTTTAAGCATGGCACTGTTCCTCTGTATATCTGATGTGGAATCGTTTGCTTAGGTTTCTTCAAAAGGTCACCAATGTTTTTTCCTCTTGTGTGTGCAAATAAAGGTTCCTGGTCAAAAATCCCTTTAAAGTCTGGTTCCATTTTGACAATTTGCCAGTGCTTATATATGATGCTTTTGAATCGGGTGCTCACATTTGAAAATTTGCTGACGCATGTTAATCGTTGTGGTTTTGTGACTGTTTTATAGGTTAATAGCTCTTGTCTTGTCTTAGTCTGTGCTCTAGCTTGTGATTTCTGTATCATAGATGCTGGATAACCTCTGGTAAAAAATCTGTCAGCCATGGTTTGTAGTTGTTCTTGGCATACGTTGTCCTCAGATACCACTCTCCTGACCCTGAGAAATTGTGTATACGGGAGGTGGTTCTTCAATGATGGAGGATGGTGACTGGTGTATTGTAGCAAATTGTTCTTGTCTGTGGGCTTACGATACAAGTTCGTGGAAAACCTGCCGTTGTTTAATGTTATCTCTACATCTAGGTATTGAATGATGGCATCATTTATATTCCACGTGAATTTTATTCTCTCATTTTTGTCATCCAAAATTCTTAGTTGTTGTTCTAACGATTCCTGTGAGCCTTTCCATATAATGAACATGTCATCAATAAATCTCATGTAAGCTAACAGGTGCGTTGCCCATTCCTGATTATGGTAAATATGCTCCTCTTCAAAGGATCCCATAAATAAATTTGCGTACGCCGGAGCGGCGCAATTTCCCATAGCTGTCCCATTAAGCTGAATGAACCAGCGTTTGTCATAGGTAAAGTAGCTGTTCATGAGGGTGAATTCCATCAATTCCATCAAGAAGATTTGTAGGTCTTGTGAATACGTGCTATGTAGTAATGCTTTTTCTATGGCCTCGAGGCCTTCTCTATGCGGGATAGCGGTATACAATGTTTTGACATCTATAGTTGCCATGATGCAATCTTCTTGAATCTTTACTGCTTGTAACTTGACCAAAAAATCAGTCGTATCCTTTATGTAAGAAAGATTTTTTATGACCAATGGTTGCAAGTACTTATCTATGAATTTTCCCACGGGCTCGTGGATACTCATCTTTGTGGAAACGATTGGCCTGCATGGGGGTTTTATTGGATCTTTGTGTACCTTGGGTACTAGGTATATTGTTGGGCTTTTTGGATTCTCCTGCATGAGATATCTTTTGGTCTTTTCGTTGATGACACCTTTTTCCGTTGCTTGATTCAATATAGTTTGTAATGTTTTACGAATCTCTGTGGTTGGATCATAGTCTATTTCCATGTATGTATTCGCATCTCCCAGATGGATATCCATTGCTTCTTCGTAGAACCCTTTATTCATTATTACTGATGCTCCTCCCTTGTCGGCCTTTTGACAAATGATTTGTTCGTTGTTCACTATACTTCCAAAAAGCCCAACAATATACCTAGTACCAAGGTACACAAAGATCCAATAAAACCCCCATGCAGGCCAATCGTTTCCACAAAGATGAGTATCCACGAGCCCGTGGGAAAATTCATAGATAAGTACTTGCAACCATTGGTCATAAAAAATCTTTCTTACATAAAGGATACGACTGATTTTTTGGTCAAGTTACAAGCAGTAAAGATTCAAGAAGATTGCATCATGGCAACTATAGATGTCAAAACATTGTATACCGCTATCCCGCATAGAGAAGGCCTCGAGGCCATAGAAAAAGCATTACTACATAGCACGTATTCACAAGACCTACAAATCTTCTTGATGCAATTGATGGAATTCACCCTCATGAACAGCTACTTTACCTATGACAAACGCTGGTTCATTCAGCTTAATGGGACAGCTATGGGAAATTGCGCCGCTCCGGCGTACGCAAATTTATTTATGGGATCCTTTGAAGAGGAGCATATTTACCATAATCAGGAATGGGCAACGCACCTGTTAGCTTACATGAGATTTATTGATGACATGTTCATTATATGGAAAGGCTCACAGGAATCGTTAGAACAACAACTAAGAATTTTGGATGACAAAAATGAGAGAATAAAATTCACGTGGAATATAAATGATGCCATCATTCAATACCTAGATGTAGAGATAACATTAAACAACGGCAGGTTTTCCACGAACTTGTATCGTAAGCCCACAGACAAGAACAATTTGCTACAATACACCAGTCACCATCCTCCATCATTGAAGAACCACCTCCCGTATACACAATTTCTCAGGGTCAGGAGAGTGGTATCTGAGGACAACGTATGCCAAGAACAACTACAAACCATGGCTGACAGATTTTTTACCAGAGGTTATCCAGCATCTATGATACAGAAATCACAAGCTAGAGCACAGACTAAGACAAGACAAGAGCTATTAACCTATAAAACAGTCACAAAACCACAACGATTAACATGCGTCAGCAAATTTTCAAATGTGAGCACCCGATTCAAAAGCATCATATATAAGCACTGGCAAATTGTCAAAATGGAACCAGACTTTAAAGGGATTTTTGACCAGGAACCTTTATTTGCACACACAAGAGGAAAAAACATTGGTGACCTTTTGAAGAAACCTAAGCAAACGATTCCACATCAGATATACAGAGGAACAGTGCCATGCTTAAACTGTGCAAATTGTAATAATATCATCAAGGGGACCAACATCAGTCACCCCATGAAAGGACATAAAATACCCTTAAAAGTCAATGCTACTTGTATTTGTTCTGAAAAAAAAAAAGTCAATGCTACTTGTGATTCCACCAATGTGGTATACCTTTTGAAATGTCCATGCGGTAGCGTGTACGTGGGACACACTGAAAGAAAGTTGAAAGTGAGATTAACAGAACATAAAAGCAACATAAGAACTCACTCTACGAAGTCTACAGTAGCGGTACATTTCACAGAAAAGCAACATAATCTAAATCAACTGAGAGCATGTGTATTGGAAACAGTACCGAGGAAAGAAGGAACACTGAACAAAAAAAATCTTTTAAAGCGAGAAAACCACTGGATTTATTTTTTGAACAGCCTTAAGCCACATGGTTTAAATGATCGTACTGAATTTTTGTGTTACTTGTAAATTTATTGTATCTTTTATACCTCTATGAATCTGACCGACTAACACCATTATCATATCGGTATTGTAAATATTCACCCATGGAGTCTTGGATTAAGCTCTATTGTCACATTAACCGCCATTTTGGGGAGATGTCTGTTAACAACAGACAGATTGCTAAAGTTTCGTGGTCTTAGTTTAAAAAAAACGGGTTACTTTATAAAAATAGAAAGATTTTGCCACTGCGCATGCGTCAGGAGCGCAGCGTTAGTTGGGAATTTCCACACGGAGAGGACGCCAATAGCGGCGGGAACCCACATCGAATAGCGGATTTTGAGCAACGGGTAAGCCACGGACAATGTTAATAAGCAACGCGTAAGGAAGCAACGCGCAATGTTAATAAGCAACGCGTTATGCGGCAGGCGAACGTTAAGTAAGGTCCACACCCACAGAGAACCGCTTATGTGAGAGGTTAGACGTTAATAGTAAGGACAGTTGGAGCGAGCATAAATTACCATTTAGAGGGCCATACTAATGTCAGACTTGAATTTCACGTTTGTCTCGAAGGGGTTTAGGCACATGAATTTAAATGTGTAACTCGGCAGTATTAACTGAATAACATAAGTGTAAGAACATGTTTGAAGTAAGAAATGTATAATATAGTGATTACATTGTATATACTTTTGTTTATTTGTAGATGTTCCCTGAAGAAGGTGTATGATATCACCGAAATGCATTGGAACTTTTTGAATGTTGCTACATGTCACGAACAATTGGATATGCATTGAAATACAGTTTATTTTGAATTACAAAAAAAACTTTTGTTTGAAGCTTTCTTTTTGGATAAAAACTTGAGCTGTAGGACACAGCATAATATACTGGTGCCATGGGAGACACACCTATGAGTTCATAGGTGTGCAACTAGTTGGTATATACAGGTACACTCCAGGAGGGGAGTGATTCCCGTGTTGCACGGTAAAACACTTTGAGAAACCAGGCGGTGCACATCCCTTTTCCTCAACGCCTATATTTGAAAATAGTCACTATGCAGGTAGGGTTATGATATTGATGGGCATGAAAATATATAACAGACATCATCTTTCATGAATGCAGTATTGTACGGGTAGCTAATTTGCAGATGTTTTTCTTCATATTTTTCTATAAGAAGTAATTACAAGAGATGTAGTAGGACAGTCTCACTCTAGACTGTATAGTAGTATTTTGCTACTTCAGTCACATGAGACATTAGGAAAAATCAATATGACCTTTACCTCCCTTTCCAAAAATATAGTGTCAGGGGAGGGTTGGATACAATTGTGATTCTATTAAAAATGCCAGTTATCTGCTTGCATCCCATTTAACATAATTTCCAATAACCTAATCAAGTCCTTTTTACAGTCAGAGACCATAGTGTGTCCCACTGATATTGATACATCAGCATCACCCTGTCAATCAAAAAATAAGTGTAAATATGGTAATGCTTATATTAACCTTCTATTTGGAATGCAATACAAATCTTCAAGGTTAAACAATGCAAATTCAATTCCAGAGCAATGTTTACATTTACCTTAGTGCTGTATTCTGGGAGATGTAGCACTTACACTTCAGTGTACCAATGCAAATATATTATGACTTTCAAAGCAATGATATATACATTTAAAAATGTGAAATAAATAACTTTTGACTTTTATGTAGTTATTAAATAAAAGTTTAAGATACCATTAAAAAAAATACCTGTTACTTTAATGTTCAGCACAGTAACATAAATGTGTATTCAGTACATATGTACTATCATAAAAAGGACACCTCGATACAGTCCATCAGATGTAGAGGAAGGGTTAGGTACCCATCTATTACATTATGCCTGTGCCTTCAAAACGCTGACCACCAATCTCTCAACTGTTAGATTTTCTGGAATACTCTGGGGAGCCTACAAAAGCGTGGGAAATATCACAACATGCCGTAAGGGACAGACATACGGGCAGGCGGCTTCTTCAGTGCCTTCAAAGTGTTTAGAAACAAAGAAGTTCTGCTTATGTTACAACTATTGATGATGCTGAAACATCTGATTTGTTTGGTGGTTTAAAGGTCTCAGTGTTAGTACAGCACCTAAATATAAAAGCACATAATGTATTAGTAAATAGTAAGTAGGCATTAACAAAAACATTGCTTCCATCAAATTGGGTTAGATCATCTCGCAAATACAAAAATTGATTAACTTAACACATGCGCAGAAACCAACTTATGTTCTGTTTTGCAGCAGGAAACTGGCTCCCAAAGGTGCAGACATCACCAATATAGGCCAGGCATTGATGGTTTCACTAGTTGAGTTAAGTCCTATCCATGCTAGTGCCACTTTATCAAGGTGCGCGGTCAACATGCAGACTGAAATGGGGATCTGTTGTGGGGATGTTGCACATAGCCTTGTGCAGGCAACCAGTGCCTTAGAGAAGATTCATACTACCCACATAGCTGTTGTTGGAGAATTTGGTAGTGGAGAAAATGAGAGGCTTCGCATCTGTCACCTCACTTTTACTAAGGGCATGAGTGTGAATCATACTCAACCTGCAGGTGTTAATGTCTCTGCACCTAATAATATTACACCCACAGAAAAAGATGTGTTTGGGAGAGAGAGAAGAAAGCATTAGGAAAATGTTTTAAAAGATCCATTGGTTGGCTTGGCCTTTGATACAAACAGTAATTTTAATCAATGTCAAGTGTGTTGGCACATTCATAGTTTGTTAGACATTTAAAAAAACATACTTATCAAAAGTCTGAAATAAAGTTTATTATTTCTCCAGTAACATCAAACTGTTGTCCTGCACTTCGTACAAAATGTTCTTTTTATGTTTCTATTAAAAACAGTGATTGGTAATGCCGGCACATTGTGCTCTCCCTTCTGCTGCCCTTGAAGCATCCTGTGTTTGATGTGCTGGCTGTGGTTAATCTTCATCATCTCTCTGTGGCTCAGTCATGAGTTCTTGAGGTAACCCTTTATGAGTTGCTACGTTATGCAGCACATGTTGCAGTTAAATTGCAGCTTGTCTCGGGTGTATACTGCAGTGCACCACCACTCTTATGGAGAGAGCCGAAACGACTCTTGAGCCGTTCAGTTGTCCTTTCTTTCACAGATCTTGTTCTTTTGTGGGTAGTACAGTAACAGCGCTCACTTTGTGTGGAAAGATTAAAGTAGGTGTGATAAAATCCACAAGCACAATGCATGAGCACCGCAACATACAATGTAAAATGTTATAATAAGTGTCACATTTACTGGATGTCTGTTGGAAATGTTTCTTTCCTGCATGATCTCCCAGGATTTTTGTTCTTTTTACTGATCTCCATTATTGTTGGCAGTAGAAATCTGTGTACTTTCCCCAGTGACCAGTGGCAAAGCACTTGTGTTTTTCCTGTTTCACATGGTAAAATTGGTATACCCCTCCCTGATTGGCACTGTAGGAAGGTAGAGTATGAGGTGGTGAGGCTGTTTAGGTTTCTCCATGTAATACTCTTACAATGCCCCAAAGATGGTCCTTTGATTCACACTGATAAATCCTTAGCTCAATCCTGGTAGTGTGGCAAATAGCAATCAGGCTTTACTAAAGGAACATGTATTAAGCATATCAGAGTACCAACATGGACGATAAGTAATGGACCCGACTCAACATGAAATTCAATACCAATTTATAAAACTGTTATGGATTTTAGTAGCAAAATTGAATCAGTGCAAAACAGTACTGCAAAACATTATGATTGCAGTCAACTGTAACAATCGCTAGTAAAAATCGGTATCTTACAGGTGAGTTGCGTGGAATCCAAAGAGGGTAAATGTGATGCGGGTCCCAGGACCAAGCCACAACAGTCAGTTCGATTTTACCTGCCTCAAGAAGCCCGGGTGCAGAGTTGTCCTGGATGTTCGAAGTGCTGAAGCAAAAGCTGAGGGGGAGCTTGTTTTTACAACTTACACAGTGCTGGTGGGGAACTGGGGGCATAAAGTCATCGACAAAGCCACTGCTGATGTTGAATGAAGGTTTTGCAGCGTTCCATTCAAGGTGCTGCTTCCAGTAAAGGTGGTGGTGGTTGCTAGACTGGCGACCAACAAGCCTTGGCAGCAGTAAGCTCAGGAGAAACTTATTTAGACGTCTGGAGGTCCGGGGAAAAATGGTAGCCGCCTGAAACTTTGTGGAGGTCAGTACTACATTTTTCACAATGCATTGACCATCTACGTTTGGGAAATCCCTCGGAGGGCCTAATGGCTAGTGGTTCTTTGGTTCTAGTGCCCTTTTTAGGTCGAGCCTAGCAGCGCGCAAGCGCTGCTTGCGAGGCTTCTTGTGTTTACTCCATGGGGGTCTGACTCCTCCCACACATAGGATTGGCTTTTGTGTGTGTCTTCCAATAATGAAAGCACACAAATGGCTAAAGGCGGGTGCATGTCCTACCTCTTTTTTAATGTTCACTCCCACAACGTTTTCCTCTCAGGAGCGAGCAGCGGCACGCAGGGTGGCAGCTGCATTCCTCGTCATGGATCATGTTACTAATTAAACACAACGCGTCGTGTTTTTTTTTTGCAAATGCTTGTTGTATTTGTTGTGAAAACACACACATATCCCAAAAACACCATTTCTGATGGGTCTGTTCGGATTTTCTCCTATGGCTACTACCAAGCTGTGTTCATCCTTCAACAATTGTGTTTATTTATTTATTTATTTTTTCTCTTCCTATTGAGACTTAAGGATTATAGCAGCACGGGGCTCAAGGAATGACAGTGAGTGCTGTATAAAACACACTGTAAATGTGATTAATCTTGAATGGTAGTCCCTCAGCTGAGTCAGGGAATGTTAGAAGTGGCCGGTAACTAGTTTTCCAAAGCAACTCGAGCTTGGCAACCCGCTCCCCCTTGCCCCAATAGCCTTATGGTGCTGCCCACTCGCCGGCAGCTCACTTCTGTGAGTCAAGAGGACAGTTCATTTTGCATCACTGGGCTTTGCCTTTTCTTAAAAGCCTGATTGCTCTCATTATTTCTGTACACGCTGCACATTAGTATTTCTGTACACGCTGCACATTAGTAACATCTTTAACATGGAAGTTGATCAGAGCCAGTCAGAAATAGAATCTCATAAACCCATCTGAGCCACCGAGAGGCGCAGCCCTGCTGGTGCGCTGAGTACCCTGGGTCATTATTCCAAACTGTTGTCTGCCAGGAGCTCGGCTAGTGCCAGTACAGCACAAACACCGCACTTTCGCATCTCCTAATTGATCTGACCCACATGGTGCAAACAGATGATATTCAGGGCACCTTCCGGTGATTGGTCTGGTGCGATATTGTGGTCCACGGCTAGAACACATTGTCTCCTCTATCTTTGGCCGGCATTAATCCGTTTTAAAGTTCCCGTTTTCAGCAACAACATGCTTTCACAAAATGCCCACTAGTGTGCATTGCAGGACCGTAACAAACAGAAGTTTATGGTAAAAGCAATATGTTGAAACAGGCACAACGCACATGGGTGCTGGAAATGGGAAAGGGTGGGTTATTAAAATATGTTTTAACTACACAATGAAAACACAGTACTTGCTTCAGCCAAACGTTGAACACATTGCTATTTGCACCATCTTAGTTCCTCATCCTTCTAAAGTTGATACATTGAAAACATCACACATTTTACTAAAACATTAAGGTCTTTGTATCTTTTTATTCCACATTTACAAGATCTCCAATTGTTGGGTACATCAAACGCTCTCTTTTCTTCAGCTTAAAAACAAGCCAATAGCTCTGGCTAAGCACTTGTAAGGTCCCAAAGACGAGACCTATTGGCTATGCCAATGCTTGTTTACCTGTGGTGTGCAGGGAACTAGTCTCACTATCAATGGGTGCTTTGAGTGGCCTTTGGCTCTCAAATGGGTCCCTCTGTCTGGTGAAACCCTGCTCCAGTCCAAAACAAGTAATAATCGTGTAGTTCCAGGAAGGCTGTCACAGGTACAGATTATCATTCCTTTTTGAAGACATGGGTCTCTTCTTTGCCATCTTACAAGTCATGTCAAAACAGAAGTTCTGGTGTCAGGGGTAGCCCTAACATCTTGTACTTAAAGGAGATAGGGGTGTGTGCTAGTGGCCAATGGGCTACTAGCCCCAACGGCTAATCTTCCCCTGAGGTAACCATATCCGAGAGGGGGGGGTGTGGGGGAGGGGTACATTTTTTTTTTACCCAGAACCCTCTATTCTACCTGTTTTGAAAATGGCAGAAGTCTTCCTTAGCAGTACAGACCAGGTAGCCCACCCTAAATGCGTGGCAAGCCATCTGAGGTGTACACCACCTGAATACCTAATTTTTCCACCTGCCAGGTGCAAATATGTCTGGGATAGAGGGAAGACTGTTTTCTCCTTTGGGAGTTGGACTGGTGCATATCACAGCTGGTGAAAGTTGTGAAGCTCACTAGCCATCCTAACAGGGAGGGAGGTGTGACCTCCTTCCCATCCAGGCCATTATTTCTGACTCCTAGAAGAGTTCACACCTGCTGGCAGGGGGTCAGATTCCTATCTTGGGGCAGCAGATGAGGGCTGCCAGCCAGAGCACTGGAAAGGCTGGGGCAACCTCTAAAGTAGCCACCTGGGTGCATGCCACATCGCCTTTAACTCAAGAATCGTGTCATAGGTGAGGAGGCATGTTGTTTGATACTAAACACAACATAATTTTGGAGTACCGTAATGGAGCTGATGACTTAGGGTTTGCCCGGGTGCCAGCCTATGTTATCCTATAGACCGCTGATCACTTATAGTAGCCTTTATTGGATAAGGCCATTATAGGGACATATAAGCTTGCATGTATGTGTCTACACCTAATATAATGCGCCCTGCCTCCTGGGCTTAGATGGTCATCTTTAAATGTGACTGGTATATATTAAAGATAGTGCATTGACTTTTCCACATATGGTGAGGACAAAGTCGAGTTCAAGCAGTTTTGACTGCTCTTTCAGTCTGCAATGACAGGTCTGCTGTCAGTAGTTTACTTGGGTCACTCAGAGTGGTACAAAACTGTGCTTCAGGCACTGGTGACCCCTTGACACCCATACCCTGGTACCACTGGTACCATATACTAGGGACTAATAAGGGTGCTATGGTTGTTGCCAATTGGAGTTGCCAATTCACATATGTCAATTTTAGAGCGAAAGCACTGGTACTGGGGCCTGAGCAGCAGGGTCCAGTGCACTTTTGTGTGTAGGGGAGGGGGGATGTCGACCATACAAAAATTGCACTTTCCTAAAGGCAAATTTCTTTAAGTGTCTAGTGTATTGTAATATATGTACCCAGGGCCTGTAAATGAAATTCTTACAAGTGGGCTGCAACACTCATCTCATTGTGCCATCCAATAAAGCACTTTAAAGTGTGTCTCAAGACCTGCATTGCAACCTGGGTGTGCATTTTTTAGCTGCCCTTTCGACCTGGCAAATAAACCTTTTACCGCGCCAAAACATTACTTTATAAGCAACCCCTAAAGTTGGCCCTAAATGCCTTTAGGACAGGGTACAAAGCATTTTACAAGTAGGACATGAATATTTAATATGTTAAAGTCATTTTTACTGTTGCAAGGTCTCACAGGGAAACACTGGGCTACATTATATAATGTTGATTTCAGGTGGGTAGCAGCTATAAAAAATATTTAGAGACTCATTTTAATAGTAATTTAAAATCCAATTGTTACGTTGGATTTGATATTGCTGTTTTGGAAAGTACACCTTTAGAAAGTTGAAATTTTCTTGCCTAAGACAAAAGAGCCTTTCTGCAAGTGTCCAGTGTCAAATGATAGCTGGTGGCTTCCCCGTGGTGAGATATGTATTGCTCCCGGACACTGGACCAAGGGCATGAACATAGGAAGGTATTTTTCTTTCTTGAAGATGGCCTGGGCCCAGTGTGCACCCCCTTCTGGTGCTCCAAAGCTACATTTTGGGGCCATATTGCCTCAGGATTCCTCAGCCCCTCTATTACTGAAAGCAGATGCCTGTTCTGCAACCTTAAACTGGTTTTACCAGTTCACTTATCGCCATCGGCCCTTTTAGGTCTTCACTGGATATCAGTCCAACCTCATTAACTCACAAGTTGGAGACTTGGTCCCAATTGACGAATATTATCTTTGATTGGCCCAACCCCTTGGTCATTGGGGAGACAACAAAGTGGTCCTCGATGCATATCTCGATCGCTCAACACCCCTTCTCTCACAATCCTCTGTCCTGCTTAATGCAAGCATGCTGCAACAATGGTTAAATTGTTGGGGCCTTGATGAGACCTGGTGAGTTAAACACGGGGAGAATATTTATTTTATTCCCAATCCACAAGCTTCATTCTTGCTTGGACAGATTTCTATGCTTGACACTTCTTCATACTTCAGTGACTTCTATCCAAAATCACTGTAGAGATATATTGGACCACAATCCTCTGGTAATGACAGTTGCGTAGGGTGTTCCACTTCATCCTAGCTCCATACTGAGATTCCACACTACACAATATAGTCTTACGCCAGATTTTACTCAATCACACTACTTCATTCTTTCAGGAAAATGCTGGAAGCTCCTCCTCCCCATAGATAGAATCGAACCATTTTAAAGTTGTTATGAAGGCACGTTGCATTCAAACAACAGTTTGGCGTCTATCGGGTGCCCACATGGGATATAGTGACAGCTGAAAGTGCGCTTCAAGGCTGAAGCAAACAGTCATTCATTTACCTCATAAATTAAATGAATTGCGATAAGTGTGCCGCTTATTATAACACGGTGGATCTCCTCAGTGTCCATGATTGTGCTGCCTACCTGGCTAGAGCCTATAACAAGGCATAATTTCGGTGAAACTAACTTCCTCTCATTTGCCCAACTCTGCCCCTCTTCTCATCTCGCTACTGAAGGGAGGTGAAGCCCATGCTTAGTTGGCCATTAATACAACTTTCCATGACTATTATAAAGAGATCTATTCAGACCTCCCTGCTAATGCTTGAGGACTTATTTCATCAGTTTGTTGCCCCCATTCTCCTACAATGGTTATCTCCAGAGGCTGAAATAAATTTGGATGCCTCTCTTTCCCCTCAGGAGATACTTTTGATACTGCAGGGCTTACCCCGGGACTAAGTTTCCGGCACTGACGGGCTGCTAGACGAATTCTATGTTCAGCTCACTCTGGTTTTGGCACCTAAACTGGTGGAACTGTATAATGCCATCTACTCTGCTGTGGCGCTCCCTCCTACATTAAATGCTGCACTCTTCTTTACTATCCTTAAGCCACAAAAAGAGCCAGCAGAATTGGCTTGCATCATCTGGTATCCATACTAAATACCAATTATAACATTTTGACTAAGCTGCTAACAAGTCACTTACTCCTGGAACTCCCAGCTATAATACATGAAGACCAAGTGGGCTTTGTCTTGGGCTGTTTGCGACTAGTAAAATGTAATTTTCTATGTACAAACCCTATTTTGCGGGTAGGTAACCTATTAACGACTCAGAAAATAGGGTTTGCGAGTTGCTATTAGGAATGGCATGCCAAGGGCGTCTCTTTCAAATAGTAGGTTCCAGGGGGATGTACAATTGTTTTGCGACCAGAATGCGGTCGCAAAACGATCGCAGTTTACCGCTTATCGTCAATTGGGACCCATATGTTAACTGGTCAGTATAGGGAGCGTAAATTACACCCAAGCTGCAGATGTAGCCCTTAACCCGTTCCGGATGTATAGCCTGTATGAAGAGGTACACGTCAGGGTTGTCCCATCGCCCTTACTTTTTAAGTTTCGCCTATTATCATTCGCTTGCGAATGATAATAGGCGAAAATTCAAGGGCTCGATCGACTCGTCAAACCACTGCGGTTTTTGCACAGTGCATGTGAGTCACGTGACCACAAAAGCGGGTCACGTGACCACACAAGCACGCGCATCTCCCTAATCCGCCTGCCACACTTCTCCTCCCCTCGCTCGCATTCCCGCCCCCTCACCAGGCTCTCCCGTCCCCATCCGGCTTCCCTCCGCGCATCTCTCTAATCCGCCTGCCACACTTCTCCTCCCCTCGCTCGCATTCCCGCCCCCCCACCAGGCTCTCCATTGGTCATTGGTATCATGGAGCATTAGAAAACGTTTACTAGACTCCTGTTCTACCTGTGAGTTTATTTATTCCAGTAAACACATAGGGCGATACATAAACTGAAATCTGCTACTTCTTTGGCTCCAACAGTCGCCTCAGTGGTGGGTTTCGATTAATCAGCCAGCGCTTTATGAGCCTCGGGTTTGCACGAAGTAAAGCACTACAAAGCGCTGCAAGAAATGTGAAGAGGTGCGGCTGTGCAGATACATAAACTGAAATCTGCTACTTCTTTGGCTCCAACACTCGCCTCAGTGGTGGGTTTCGATTCATCAGCCAGCGCTTTATGAGCCTCGGGTTTGCACGAAGTAAAGCACTACAAAGCACTGCAAGAAATGTGAAGAGGTGCGGCTGTGCAGATACAGTGGTGGGTTTCGATTCATCAGCCAGCGCTTTATGAGCCTCGGGTTTGCACGAAGTAAAGCACTACAAAGCGCTGCAAGAAATGTGAAGAGGTGCGGCTGTGCAGATACATAAACTCAAATCTGCTACTTCTTTGGCTCCAACACTCGCCTCAGTGGTGGGTTTCGATTCATCAGCCAGCGCTTTATGAGCCTCGGGTTTGCACGAAGTAAAGCACTACAAAGCGCTGCAAGAAATGTGAAGAGGTGCGGCTGTGCAGATACAGTGGTGGGTTTCGATTCATCAGCCAACGCTTTATGAGCCTCGGGTTTGCACGAAGTAAAGCACTACAAAGCGCTGCAAGAAATGTGAAGAGGTGCGGCTGTGCAGATACATAAACTGAAATCTGCTACTTCTTTGGCTCCAACACTCGCCTCAGTGGTGAGTTTCGATTCATCAGCCAGCGCTTTATGAGCCTCGGGTTTGCACGAAGTAAAGCACTACAAAGCGCTGCAAGAAATGTGAAGAGGTGTGGCTGTGCAGATTCATAAACTGAAATCTGCTACTTCTTTGGCTCCAACACTCGCCTCAGTGGTGAGTTTCGATTAATCAGCCAGCGCTTTATGAGCCTCGGGTTTGCACGAAGTAAAGCACTACAAAGCGCTGCAAGAAATGTGAAGAGGTGCGGCTGTGCAGAGTTCAAACGCTCTCGCTCGCATTCCCGCCCCCCCCCCA
Organism: Lissotriton helveticus; assembly: GCF_964261635.1. Lineage (NCBI taxonomy): Eukaryota > Metazoa > Chordata > Amphibia > Caudata > Salamandridae > Lissotriton > Lissotriton helveticus. The sequence continues at coordinate 1,432,222,324 of NC_136068.1, forward strand.
CCAGGCTCTCCCGCCCCCATCCGGCTTCCCTCCGGCCATTTGCCAGCATTGCGAGGCCATTTGCCAGGAGCTCTCCCCCGCCCGCAGCTTGACAATGACTGAAGAGGGAACGGCGCGCGGCCCATAACGTCCTCCCAAGCTGTGTTAGCTGCACAAACACGGCATTCCAGGCCCGAGGCCAGCACACAGCCCCGTGCATGCACCGAGGTGCACAAACACGCATTCCAGGCCCGAGGCCAGCACACAGCCCTGTGCACACACCGCCACTGGTCCACAAACAGGCATTCCAGGCCCGAGGCCAGCACACTACCCAGTGCATGCACGAGGTGCACAAACACCCATTCCAGGCCCGAGGCCAGCACACAGCCCCGTGCACGCACCGAGGTGCACAAACACGCATTCCAGGCCCGAGGCCAGCACACAGCCCCGTGCACACACTGCCGCCACAGTGCAAGAGGCCGGGCCCTTGCTGCAAGCGGCACAGACACCCCCAATCTATCCTCTTATATCGTCACACTAACCAGTGTCCCAGAGACAGACGGATCAGACACCCAAGGGCGTCTCTTTCAAATAGTAGGTTCCAGGGGGATGTACAATTGTTTTGCGACCAGAATGCGGTCGCAAAACGATCGCAGTTTACCGCTTATCGTCAATTGGGACCCATATGTTAACTGGTCAGTATAGGGAGTGTAAATTACACCCAAGCTGCAGATGTAGCCCTTAACCCGTTCCGGATGTATAGCCTGTATGAAGAGGTACACGTCAGGGTTGTCCCATCGCCCTTACTTTTTAAGTTTCGCCTATTATCATTCGCTTGCGAATGATAATAGGCGAAAATTCAAGGGCTCGATCGACTCGTCAAACCACTGCGGTTTTTGCACAGTGCATGTGAGTCACGTGACCACAAAAGCGGGTCACGTGACCACACAAGCACGCGCATCTCCCTAATCCGCCTGCCACACTTCTCCTCCCCTCGCTCGCATTCCCGCCCCCTCACCAGGCTCTCCCGTCCCCATCCGGCTTCCCTCCGCGCATCTCTCTAATCCGCCTGCCACACTTCTCCTCCCCTCGCTCGCATTCCCGCCCCCCCACCAGGCTCTCCATTGGTCATTGGTATCATGGAGCATTAGAAAACGTTTACTAGACTCCTGTTCTACCTGTGAGTTTATTTATTCCAGTAAACACATAGGGCGATACATAAACTGAAATCTGCTACTTCTTTGGCTCCAACAGTCGCCTCAGTGGTGGGTTTCGATTAATCAGCCAGCGCTTTATGAGCCTCGGGTTTGCACGAAGTAAAGCACTACAAAGCGCTGCAAGAAATGTGAAGAGGTGCGGCTGTGCAGATACATAAACTGAAATCTGCTACTTCTTTGGCTCCAACACTCGCCTCAGTGGTGGGTTTCGATTCATCAGCCAGCGCTTTATGAGCCTCGGGTTTGCACGAAGTAAAGCACTACAAAGCGCTGCAAGAAATGTGAAGAGGTGCGGCTGTGCAGATACAGTGGTGGGTTTCGATTCATCAGCCAGCGCTTTATGAGCCTCGGGTTTGCACGAAGTAAAGCACTACAAAGCGCTGCAAGAAATGTGAAGAGGTGCGGCTGTGCAGATACATAAACTGAAATCTGCTACTTCTTTGGCTCCAACACTCGCCTCAGTGGTGGGTTTCGATTCATCAGCCAGCGCTTTATGAGCCTCGGGTTTGCACGAAGTAAAGCACTACAAAGCGCTGCAAGAAATGTGAAGAGGTGCGGCTGTGCAGATACAGTGGTGGGTTTCGATTCATCAGCCAGCGCTTTATGAGCCTCGGGTTTGCACGAAGTAAAGCACTACAAAGCGCTGCAAGAAATGTGAAGAGGTGCGGCTGTGCAGATACATAAACTCAAATCTGCTACTTCTTTGGCTCCAACACTCGCCTCAGTGGTGGGTTTCGATTCATCAGCCAGCGCTTTATGAGCCTCGGGTTTGCACGAAGTAAAGCACTACAAAGCGCTGCAAGAAATGTGAAGAGGTGCGGCTGTGCAGATACAGTGGTGGGTTTCGATTCATCAGCCAACGCTTTATGAGCCTCGGGTTTGCACGAAGTAAAGCACTACAAAGCGCTGCAAGAAATGTGAAGAGGTGCGGCTGTGCAGATACATAAACTGAAATCTGCTACTTCTTTGGCTCCAACACTCGCCTCAGTGGTGAGTTTCGATTCATCAGCCAGCGCTTTATGAGCCTCGGGTTTGCACGAAGTAAAGCACTACAAAGCGCTGCAAGAAATGTGAAGAGGTGCGGCTGTGCAGATACATAAACTGAAATCTGCTACTTCTTTGGCTCCAACACTCGCCTCAGTGGTGAGTTTCGATTAATCAGCCAGCGCTTTATGAGCCTCGGGTTTGCACGAAGTAAAGCACTACAAAGCGCTGCAAGAAATGTGAAGAGGTGCGGCTGTGCAGAGTTCAAACGCTCTCGCTCCCATTCCCGCCCCCCCCCCACCAGGCTCTCCCGCCCCCATCCGGCTTCCCTCCGGCCATTTGCCAGCATTGCGAGGCCATTTGCCAGGAGCTCTCCCCCGCCCGCAGCTTGACAATGACTGAAGAGGGAACGGCGCGCGGCCCATAACGTCCTCCCAAGCTGTGTTAGCTGCACAAACACGGCATTCCAGGCCCGAGGCCAGCACACAGCCCCGTGCATGCACCGAGGTGCACAAACACGCATTCCAGGCCCGAGGCCAGCACACAGCCCTGTGCACACACCGCCACTGGTCCACAAACAGGCATTCCAGGCCCGAGGCCAGCACACTACCCAGTGCATGCACGAGGTGCACAAACACCCATTCCAGGCCCGAGGCCAGCACACAGCCCCGTGCACGCACCGAGGTGCACAAACACGCATTCCAGGCCCGAGGCCAGCACACAGCCCCGTGCACACACTGCCGCCACAGTGCAAGAGGCCGGGCCCTTGCTGCAAGCGGCACAGACACCCCCAATCTATCCTCTTATATCGTCACACTAACCAGTGTCCCAGAGACAGACGGATCAGACACCCCTCAATCTACAATCTTACGTCTTCACACTAGCCATGGTCCCGGAGACAAGCAGCTCAGACACCCCCATATGCCATCTTACGTCGCCCCCAAACTCCCAGCTTATGTTGTCACAGTAGCCAGCGACCCAGAGACAGGCGGGTCAGACACCCCCAAACTTCAATCTTATATCGTCACACTAATCATCGTCCAGAGACAGTCGGATCAGACACCCCAATCTACCATTTTACGTCGTCACACTAACCAGCGTCCCAGAGCAGTACAATACCAAGTCTATTGTGTGCCAAGGTGGTTGTGTGTACCCAGCTTTAGTGCGACACTTTTAAACTTGCATTTCACACCCAGGCGTCTGCGGGCCTCACCTGTCTTGCAAAGCAGTTTTACAACTAAAACCGCTTCTTGCCTCTATAGCATTTGCAGATGACGGAGGCAGGCCACAGCCTTCTCAGAAAGCGACAGTTCTTAAACACACAGATGGCATTTTTCTTTTCGACTGTGAGATGTGTAGCCACTGAGTAGTAAGAGGTTGGCACAGTACGTACCCCCACCCCTTAAACAAGCACTGGCGTTGCCAATAAGTTTCGCATTTGGAAAGTTGGAGCTATTGGTTTTGTAAATGACATTTTATATTTATATATTGTTATTGACAATGCCAATAACGATCTATAAATATAAAATGTCATTTACAAAACCAATAGCTCCAACTTTCCAAATGCGAAACCTATTGGCAACGCCAGTGCTTGTTGCCAAGGCATTTGAACCATAGGCTACATGCCTACACTTATTAGAATCCACCTGGGGGCTTATCGGTATAGGGCAACGCACATTCTGTATTACTATATATCGATGACCTCCCCCTGTATGTTTGTGACAAGAATATTGACTTAGCCACAGTTGTGCAGGTTCTATCCGACTTTGCAACCCTATCGAGTCTCATGGTGAAGTGGATCACGTCCTGCATCTTCCTACTGCAGCAACTGAGTAGGCCTCCTCTTCATCCATTATTGGATCATAGGAGCTGATCTGAAGCAACTTTGTTTCGATTCTTGTGGCTCCACATATATCATGCCCCTACTGACCTATGAAATGTGACCCTGAGCAGAGTGATATGTGGGCTTTAAACACAGATTAAATTATGGTTTCTCTACACCTGTTGGTAATGGGCTAGGTGGCACTGGTAAAGATGTTGTCATTACCCCATCTCCTTTATTATTTCACTAACCTCCCGCTCTTACTCCCATGCTCCCTCTTTAGTGACATTGATAGGTGGAACTGGACAGTGCCGTGTCACGCTCGGCACATTGCAACTTCCAGTATCTGTGGGAGGATTGGCCCTCCCGGACTTCGAACACTATTACCTAGCGGAAAATCTCGAGTGGTTGGCTCAGTGGCTGTCTGAACTTGGTCTTTACGAGGTGAGCCTCACAATGGTAGACTACTAGAATGGTCTTGTGACGATCTTCTATCCTCCCACTCCTGCCTGGATGCTCAGGCCAAATGTGCTGCTTCAGTTGGCACAGCCCTGTTTAGCAAGGACAAATAGTTTGACGGGCTAGGTGATGGCATTCACACTGGCTATTCTTTTGCTGGGCCTACCGACAACAACAGGATGACTGCAAGGAGGACATCTAAGACCCTGGCATAATGCGGGTCTTTTTACTCTTGGAGGCCTATTTTTTAATGGAGAGGTAATGGACTTTCAGACCCTAGTGGCGGAGTGTGATCTCACGCCCGGACAATTTCAGATGTATAACCGCATTGTATGCTCCTTCTCCACGATTCTCGACACTAGGCCTCAGTTATCCCACACACAAGAGGTATACCAAAAACTATACACAGTGGGAACTTGAGGGAAACTAGTGAGATGGATTTATAGAGCCTTTTTATAACAAATCAATAGCTCTGGCATATCTCTTCGTGTTGCCCAAGAGGCTAAATTAGCCGTACCACTCCATGCGAAGGAATGGGCAATGGCTTTGGATTATCCACAAAAGGTATCTAGGGTGGGGGCTGTTTTAAATACATCCAATTTAACATTTTAAATAGAACTTACCTTACACCAGCCCTTATTAACTGGATAGTTTCTGGTTCAACAGCAACTTGCCCACAATGCCGTGTTCTGGAGGCAGACTTCCTCCATAAGTTGTGGGGGCTGCCCCTTGTTGCAACCTTATTGGTTCCAGGTGCTACAAGTATTGTCAAATACAACTGGCCTGTTGGTCCTAGAGACCTCTAATGCAGTACTCGTAGGCTTGTTTTCTTATCCAAAATTGAAGCCGCATGCACTTCCGTTTGTAGACTTTGCTCTTGCTTAGCCAAACTAGCGATCACGATGCATTGGAAATGGCCCAAGTCCCCCACCTTAACATACTGGGCATGAGCAGTTGTCGTTTAAGCTGGACAGAAGGCATGCTGGTATATACTGATGAGCGGGCAGGTCTACAGGAATATTTTACTGCCCAGGCCTAGGAAATGTTACTGGAGAGTTCAAGAAGCAGACTAAAATGATACATGCCCACCATGATGTACCACTGACCCAAACTTCTAGACCTATAGGTGCATGGAGTAAACTATTTTACCCGCTGGCTGATTGGGATGCGACACGTTACATGAGGGACCTTCTTTGGCCCCTATCTTCCATTGCAGCAGGGGAGTGCTTTAAGTAGACACATGCTGGGTTGATAGGCCAGCTGCTTATTATCCTGAATGATTCTGTAATGTAAATTGTAGACTACGCAGTTTGCCAGACATTATCTATATGTGATAACTCTGTGCCGCACTCAAATTATGTCTATGCGGCCTGTAATATGCTTGTACTTCAATGAAAACATTTGCAAAAAAATAAAAAGTGAAAAATTGAGTCACTAGTGCTTTTCTTGATGCTGCTAAGAATCATATTTGTCTGTGATGTGCGTTAAAACTAAAACAAGTTTTAATACCTGTTCTACATGCACCTGCCTGCAAGGAAGTATTTGCACTGTTTTATTAAAATTAACGTAATTTGTAAATAGATTTTTTTTCATTTTCAATTTTTATTGCAACCATATGGTCACCACCTTTAGGAGAGTAGCGTGTTTTTCCTTTTTTATTTGCTTGCTTTTGTGGTCTGGCTTGACAGGGCAGCTGTTGCCAGACAATTATGTCAGAATACCAGGAGAGGTACTTTAACTCCGCCCACATGCTGGGAGTCAAGAGTACGTAATTTGATTGGGCAGAGGTTGTGTGCTTCCACAAAAAAGTTCTTCCTCTGCACACACCTGTGACCCGCACAGCTGTGATCATTTTGTTTATTTATTCAGCTACCTACGGTTTAACTTTCTAGGGCAAACATATGCTTTTAATATAGCCTTATAGCTCACAGACGAGGGCTATACTGGGTGTTAAAGGCCCTGAACCTGAGTTATACGCCAGAACCGCCGGTGAGGGCCTATAATGAGGGTGAGGCAGAAGGGCTATAAGCCTATTAGAGCTTTCCACCTACTAAGGGTAGAACGTTCTCAATTAAAAAGGAAGAAATATTAAAACCAATAAAGGAATGTTGGAACTCTGGGCTTATACCAGCCGCTGTAAACCCGGAGCTACTCCATTGACTTCAGTAGAGTTCACAACATTCCAATGTACTAAATTATCTTAGATTACTATATAATTTATGGTGTTTTTCATTGGCAACAGCATAGATGGAAAGAGGGCAGTCATTAATTTACATGCATTTTTAGGTCAGGCTTGACAGTGCAATCACCGATCTACAGTTCTTTGCTTCTACATAAATGCATTTCCATTCCCACGCTATCTACTTGTTCTACGTCACATTAAAACACAACATTCTTTTTAAAGCCAGACCTACTGGCATTCAAATGCTTGTTATTTTTCTGGTACATGATTTCAACAAAAACATAAGAAATAACCATTGCAAAAGAATGGCAAGACCATACCTGGTTAATTTGGTAAAGTTGGTTTATTCTTGTTGAGATTTACTTATCAAACTGTTGATTCTTGAAAAGGTCTTTGCATATTCTGCATACATATTTAACCTCATAAAATTATGTTAATTCTATTGTGCTTAATTTATCTTCGGATATAACATTTGTATTTTATAAACGATTATATTTATATGGTGATCAGATACTGTTTTTTATTTGAAATACTAATTAAAAAGTTGGAAGAAAAAAAGGTGTTCAAAGCCAGTCCAATACTTTGTGTGGTTTCTTGCTATTATAAATAATAGCATCTTGAAAACGTTTCGAGGTCAGTCATGTTTATCTCTCATACTGAGATAATTCAGCTGACTACTCAGTGTTGGATAAATAAGAAAGAATAGATTCCAACTAATTTTCTAATTCTAATTTTGAGACTGATGAACGTCTTATTTGGACAGCCTAAAACATTGCATTTATTCTCAAATGTACCTTAGAATCAATATTGATTCCACGTGGTTGGGTGGCAGGTGGAGTAGCGTGACTCGAAGCTTTTTTTCTGCATTTACTATCTATATTTCACTGCTAGTAATCTTCTTTACTGTGATACATTGTTTTTTCATCATTAGGTTTCGCCTCGCCGAAAGCTGCGCAGCAGACTTTCGCGCAGGCGAAATCTTATGAGTTACAGTATGGATGTTTGTGCCGCCTCTCTGTTCCATTGGCTAGCTCCATAAATGGTGGCTAGCCATTGGAACAGAGATCTGTCCGTCATGGCCGGACCAGATTCGTGGGCGTTCCCGACAGTTTTTCGCATTTTGCCCACGTCATGCGGCTGTGGGCGTGTTTATTTTTTTTTGGGGGGGAGTTTTTTTTTTGGTCATTCCGCCGAAAGCCGCCCGAAGAAGTCGTCCTTGGTGAGTGCTTGCTGTCCTGTCTTCCCCCGCCCCCCCCTCCCGCTGTCCGTGTGACCGTTACCGACCCCCCTCCTGCTGTCCATGTGTGCCCGTCCTTCCCCCCCCTCCCGCTGTCCGTGTGCCCGCCCCCCCTCCCGCTGTCCCCCTCAAGCGGACACTAAACACCCCCTTCCCCGCCAAGCAAGACATATTGCTTTCGATGGCTCTCTTTTCCTTCGCTGGCCTCGCGCCTGAGAGGGTGGGTGGACGGGGCTGGCACGGGCAGCCTGAATGCGCGCTGATGAGGTAGCTGAGCGGGTTAAGGTTTTCCTGGAGAGATCTGCTTATCACTTGGTCGAATCGCTGGGAAAGTGTGTCCGGGAGGCAATACAATTAGCGTTTTGTTAGTCGGCTTATTGTAGCCATTGTTGTTAACAGCGTTTAGAGGCACGGTGACAGCTTTACATATGGTGTGTTTGCATATTGATAAATCTTCAGAAATATACAAGCGCCTCTTTCTGCACCCTTCCACCCGTAACTTCCTTTGCGGCACCCAGTAAGCTGGTGTCCCTTCTGACTGGATCTACCCAGGTGGAGTTGGGGTTTACGAATGTTTTGCCTGGTGGGGCGGAGTAAAACTCGTCATCTCCCCCGCACTCCTTTCCGCCTCTCTTGTAAGCTTACACTTCGCCAACAGTTTATTCTTACCCCAGTGGCCTCTGTTCATTAATCTCGTCCCCTCCCTTTACTGTCCTCTCTTCTTTCCCTGGTGATCTCATCCTTTCCTGTCTGTCTTCACTCCGTCCCCATCCTATGCCAGCCGTTGGCTCTCTTCTCTCGTCCTCTTTCCTATCTGTCCCTCGCGTCTTCTTCACCCATAAGACTCCCTCCCCAGCTCCTCCCCCATTCATCAGTCCCGTTCACACTTTTTTAAATGTCCTCCTACCTTCCCTCTCTTCTGCCCTCACTCACACCTCTGCCCCAGCCGTCCCCTCTCGCGTTTCACCTCTATTTCCTCATTGGTTCCTCGCTCTGCCTTTCCCTCTCTTTCTTCTCCTCGCACCCTGACCAGCTCAACCTCCTCCATTCGCCGTCCCTCTTGCCCGCTCACCGTTGTCCTCACACACCCCTCTCGATTTCGGATGCCCCCTCCTTTCCTTTCTCCCTCCCATCCTCTCACATCCTCCATTGATACATTGTACTCGCCCTATCTTTCTTTTGCTTTCCTCTTCCAAATCTACCTCTTGCCCTCTCGGCTCATTCCATGACCCGCCGCTACCCCTTTACTCCGTCCCCTTTCTCTCTCTCTCTCTCTCTCCCTCTCTCTTGTGCTTTCTCCACATCTTTCCCTCTCAGCTTTCTTTCTTCCCTCTTACAGTTTCGGTTTCTCTCGTTCTCTCACTCTCTCTCCCCTCCTGCCGTCTCTTTTCCTCTCACCCCTCCTCTTTCCTCGCTCAATCTGTGCCCCTCGTGTCTGCTCTCTCTGGTCACCAGAAGAGACAGCGCCTCCCACCGCCGCAAAAACGCCCACCATAGAAAGAGCGCAAGGGACAGGAAACGAATAAACAAGGGAAGGAAAGACACACAACCAAGAGTGGAACACTTAAAGCTGCTCCAGAGAGGGGGAGCCGAGCAGGTCCTCCTGGAAATGTACATATGTAGAGACACTTCCCCGGGAAGGCCCCCCCCCCGATCAGACCCTTTCAATTATTCAATAACTAGAGCAGACCAAGTGACTGCCAGGTGCAATACATCAGGCTTAGGAAGGGCTTTCATTAGATTCGGAGAGATTTACGCTGCTCTCTCCCTCCGTCCCTCCGCCCTCACTCCTGGAGCTCCCGCCAGCCCCTCTGTGGCCATTGGCGCCCATTGACCTTGGTGCTCCTCATGCCAGCTGTGTGTGCCAAGTACAGTGACTGTTCTCTTACAGTCTGCTTGCCTGAAATGCTTGTACCCCACTTTGAATTTGACCCTGGTTAAACCTTCACGTACATCTAGTTAAGAGTGCGCCATGAAGCTGTCATTAGCGGGCAGAATGTTTGGCGCTACAATATTTTTAAAAAACGGAATACTTCGAAAAATGAAATAATTCCTTTAGACACAGTTCTTGCAGCCAGCAGGGTCCCTTCAGCTGGCCTAGTTATCACACGGTCCCAGGCCGAGCGGTGGCGGAAGCCCCTGCCCAGGCCTGGTGGGTAGGATTGGTGCTGAGCCCAGGAAGCTTCTACACTGATCAGGAAGTGGGCACCCTGCTGCTTATCCATGGATCGCCATGTATCCCACCCACAGCCCACTCCGCACGCGCACACGCTCTTAATAGATATTATGTGTACACACGCCCAACTCAATGTGTTATTTTAAAAGAGCTAATTTCTTGCACTGCATTAAAATGTAATTTTAAGAATAGCTATAATTATACACTATTTTCTAGTGGATCTAAAAACACGTGCACGCGTTTTCTTATTTTCCCATACAAGGATAGTGTGCTAAATGTATTTCTACGGGGGATTATTCCCTGACCCTGCTTACCCCTGCTTACAGCTGCGCGGTAAGTATACAAACATCACGTTTGTCCAGTGAGCCGTACTGGGGTCCCCGCCGCTGGGCGCACCTGAAGCCCCTGGGTGGTGCCCGTGCTGTAATGCACGGTAGTGGAAGTGTGTGTGTGTTGTGTGTGCCCGAGCTCTGCGGCGGCTGACTGTGCAACATCTCCTCTTCTCTTCTCTTCCTTTTCAGGATCAGGCTATTTTTGGTGCCTCTATCGCAGGCTCCGGTGAGCGTGAGATCATCGCCGTCCAATCCCGAGGCCGGCAGCTCGCCCCAGCCCGGGAAGCATGCATTCTTTACAGTGTGCAGCTGCCTGCAAATGTGTACTCATTACAGAGCGTTGGTGCACAGTCCTCAACTTATTTTCTGTACTGTGTGTGTTGGGGCTCTGTGTGTGTTGGGGCTCTGTGTGTGATTGGGCTCTGTGTGTGATGGGGCTCTGTGTGTGATGGGGCTCTGTGTGTGATGGGGCTCTGTGTGTGTTGGGGCTCCGTCTGTGTTGGGGCTCTGTCTGTGTTGGGGCTCTGTATGTGTGGCTAGCTTATTTTGTAGGTGGCTCTATGTGTGGGTGGCTCTGTGTGTGTGTGGGTGGCTCTGTGTGTGTGTGGGTGGCTCTCTATGTGTGTGTGCGTGTGGGTGCAAATGCAATAGGTCTCGCATTTGCGAGAGATTAAGCTATTGGCATTGTAAATGACAATGCCATTTATTTATCTGTTTTCAAAACCAACACATAAATAAAAAAATTGTCATTTACAATGACAATAGCTCTAACTTTTACAAAGGCGAAACTGTTGCATTGTAAATGCTTGTTTCCTTGAGTCTTCACCCAGGAAACAGGCAAATAATTAACTTGCCCAGAAAAACAGAAAAGCAACTTACTCTGTACATCCCTAGTGGATGTGGCTATATGCTTATGATTTTACACCTCTTCCTTTTTCCCCACGGTGTATCTTCGCTTGGCAGGTGATTAATATTTTGGGAAGGTCTACACTAGGGAAGGGAGTTTTGTAAGCACTGTGATAAAGAAGGCATGTCTCGTGGTAATAAACACAAAATTAACATTGCCAACTCTTGGGTCCTCAAGAATATATTTACGCTAGCTATCGCTGTAGCTAACATTACTATTAAAGTCACAGCTTCAGATTATATTTCCCTTTTAAAATCCCAGCAGTCAATGAAACAATGTAGTGATCCGCACCATCGCACTCCAATGCATTCTCGCGCATATGCGCAGTGTCTCGGCAGACGCCTCACTGTAGGAGAAGCTGTACTCCATTAAGTGGAAGCCCATGATGTCGCATCTCTGTGCGTGCTCGTTTGTTTTAAAAATTGCTAGCAAAGTTGTACAGTGTTATTTATGTCTGGAAAAATACCCTTTTAAGCTAAGGAGCATTAGATAGAACAGCCTACAAGATATGTGATATATTTACTTTAAGTATCTAATGGGCTGTGTTTCATTATGCCACATATTTCCGTAATAGACTAAACTGTAGGTGCTAATGTAATTTAAGTCAGTCCGTCAATTCTTACACGGATGTATTAATTCCTGGTAGCTTCCAGAAGCCAGTGTTTTCTCATGGAAAAGTACACATTTGCCCCAAGTGCTTTCATAAGGGAGCTGCATTGGATGTTTTTTTTTTACTTCCTAAGGTGTGGCCTTGTTTGCTCTTGCATTATCTGAAATTGGATCTTTATCCTACTCAGTGGTCTTAACTCTCCTTCTCATGCTCACCCACCCCACCCACATCCTCCATGCATGAGCCAGTAGAATCAGTGCCTGATCTGGGCTAGTCTGCACAGTGATAGGTCTGGTGCAACTAGGCCTTCCCATTCGCATCTTTCCTAACAACCCAGATGCCATTCTGAGGGCAGGTGAGCTCATGCAAGTTTTGAAGTCGCTTTCCCACTGGATAATTTCCCATAGTGGTTAATGGTAGTCTATGCCAGCTCATATTGTTATGCGACCACAAGTGATCTACAGAAAGCTATTCTTCATGACTTTCATTGATGCTCTCACACCACATTTGTGTGGTTTCTCATGCTAGGTGTTATAAGGCACCTACATTTCAGGTTGTGCAGGTCTGTGACCATATTGAAAAACTTTGCATTACTAGAAAGTAGTAGGGCAAAGCTAGTCACCCCGTTTCTGTGGCCTGTGTAAAAAGGAAAGATCCAAACTAAAGTTTGTACCCGGCATGAAATTGAGCAAACTAATTCCCCACTACTGTTAGTCTGTTTAAGTTTAGAAAATGGAGAAAATATATTTTCGCCACTTTTCAAATCTAGAATAAGACTGCGTTTGAGGCAGAATGAGTCTTTCATATTCGCAGGTCGAGCCTGAACAGCGTATGCTATATTGGAGTATGGACTTGAAGCTCCGCCCACTCCCCGCCCATGTTTTTCATTGGCTTGTGTCTTTGCCGTTATAAAATGCTGGCTTCTAATTCGTTAATAGGCTTGTTAGTCCCTCCTTAGTGCCGCCTTGTCTTCATTTGTAACCTCCCATGAGGACTGCCTGGCCCTTTTACGTCTGAAGTTACATGGTATGTCTTATTTAATCAGTTAACACTATTTTCTTTAAAAGGTTTCTCCTACGTGCTTTCCTGCAACATTTAGCATGCCAAGTGCACTTTCACTTTCCAAGCAGCCTGGGACAATGGCGGCCACTTCTTTGAAATGAAATAGGTCTTGTATTTACAAAAGTTTGCGCTATTGGTATTGTAAATTACAATGCTTTTTATTTATGTGTTAATTATCAAAACAGATAAATAAAAGGCATTGTCATTTACAATACCAATAGCATAAACTCTCGCACATGCGAGACCTGTTGCATTGCAAATGCTTGTTACACTAAGCGGTCTATCTCCATAATTACAAGGTGAGAGATGAGTAGTCTCTGTTTATACTCGAGCAGGCGAGCCTCTGTGACGATTTGTTTATGGGACGAACCATGATAGAACTGCGGAAGGGAGGTGAGGGTGTGTTTTCATTTATAATGTAAAAAGTGAGTGGTCCGTGTTAGCATGATTGACCGCCTGGATTTATTTCCACGTCTTATGCTGCAGGGTCAGGGTATAGCTGAAGGTGGTGGGCGAGTCTATGGACTTTGGGGGAGTAGGAAACATGAATTACTATGGAACGTTCCGGCTTCCAGGTGAGCGTTTTTTTACCAATCCTTAATTTAATGACCGCGTTTTCTATGGGTATCCTGAACAACTCCCGCGCCTCACCTTTAAAATGCTATGTGAAATTCGTTGGCGCCATCAGTATTATTTTGGCTAGCTGTGCAAAAGTTATATGGCACTCTGTTGCTGTCACACCATTGTGTACATACCGCAATGTAATTACACTGTATGAGGTGAAGCGTGTACACAGTTGGAAAAAGGGAAGTGAGTCAGCGGGCCGATCCATATCTTTAAATACACAAAACTTGTTCCCGCTCAGTGTTAAGGTGACATTGCAAACACAATTGCAGCGTTAAAATATTGCTTACCATATCCTGACAGGTGGCACATTTACAGTATTATCGATTCCTTCCTAATGTTCAGCGTAAAGGCTGGGGGTGGAGAAACGCAGCTTTAAAATAGAGAACAGCTTGTTTGTCTTGCTTTTTAAACGGCTCGGGGAATGTCGACCTGGCCTCTCTGTGTACTTAGTGTTTGGGAGTGGAAACGTGAGTTGGCCAGGCTTCTTTTTCACCACCCCTCACTCCTGGCTACTCGTGTGAGGGAAGTAGGGCTCCTCCCTCCTAGTGGGGTAGAAAGGGTGCCGTGGAACTCATGCATACACCACATGCTTGCTATATTGTGAACAGAATGTCCTAGCTGCCAAGTTTTCAGAGTGCTAATGTGTGTAACATGTTTCTAGTGTGCTTATGCGTGGCATTTTAATGATGTGTTTCTCGGACAGGAGTTTGCCTTGAATAAATGGAAAGACGATCACAATCCTTCGATTTGAATAAGGGCTATTATTACCTAAAGCATAGACACACTGACAAAACACTTACACATGCAGCATGATTTGCAACATTTTAACAAAACCACAACATCAATAACTGCACAAAAATGGAAAAAATCTAATACAAACTTAAAAAGTTAACAGGGAAAATTATATTGTCCCAAAAACGGAGCCCTCTCCTAAACTTTAGCCCATGGAGAGGGGATCCCGCCCTGTGTAGTATGATGAGCTAGGTGAGCCGGATAGTCTTTCACTATCGGTGGACAAAGATTAACCACGATTTAAGTGGAAAAAAAGGAATAACCTGACAACTGTTGGCCCCCTGTGGCCTGACACAAGCTACACCTGATTCTCCAAGGTCCAAATTTGCCCTAATTTCTGAATTACACCCTATATCACACCAAGGGGTTGTGCGTATCACTGCCTAATGCCCAGTGATCCAAGCGGAGAGAAAAAGGGAACACCTCTCACTTCTTTTAGATGCTACCAATGTGGAATCCATAGCACTAAGAAAACTTTTGTGACAAAAAAAGAATTTTGCGATGTTAGCTCCTATGCGTCCCGGCTTGCCTCCATGCCCAACAGTCCAACCTATCCCTTATTGTCACCCAGGGACGAGTTGTATCATCTGATACATACCCAGTGGTACAAGCAATCCCTTACTAACACCTAGGGACGAGGCGTACCCTGTTCCACGCCTAAGGTCATGCTATCCCTTACACCCAGGGCCGAGGCTTACCTTGTGCTCCACAACCAAAGTCAGGTAGCTAGCTTTACCTTCTTCTAGCGTGCTGATTGAGGAAAAACACTATTGATCTGCGCACTTGTCTTAATTTGCCATACTCCACATGTTGAGACTGAGGATGAGATGTAGTCTCTTACCCTATGACGTCTGTCCCCAAATGGACCTCTGCCCCGTTGATTCAGCAGAACGTCTAATTAATTTTGGCGTCTGCTCACTGATCTTTTTTTTGCAGATGTGAATTAGTGTGGGCCGGAGTCCTTCTTTCAACTACAGTTGGGCTCGATAAACCAATCTCTTCTGGGTGGCTTGCCAAAATGTTGCTCAGATATCCGCCTACCTTGAATAAATTGGCAAAACAGAAACAAGTTGGTTTTAACGGTTTAAACGCTGTAGCCGGGAGAGCCTTGACTGACTGCGTCTGCTGAAAGTCTCTCGATGTATAATGTTTTTGGCCGCTCTTATATACAGTTCATAAGGTACAATATAGCAATTTTCTACATTCCAAAAAAGATTCTCAGTCAAAAATCAACAAATGCGGGCATCTGATAAGGACACAGCTGGCTCTCGACCTTGGGGAGAGCTAGTGCGGGCATTGTGGCTGTGTCTAAATGTCCGTTATGAGGAGCGCGTGATCACTACTTGTGGTGTGTATGTTGTGTCCTGATTGGTTCAATACTGCTATCTACATGAGGTATTTAGCTTTGTGATATTTTGGGGAACATGACTCGGGTTGATGGGGTCACCTTGGGTGAATCCGACAGCAGTAATATGAGTTCATTGGAACTCCTGAAAATATTTTGGCAGTCACTGGTATAATTTCTATCGACATCCTTAACATTGTGCAAACAGTTGTCATAGCATACATTGACATTGTTCTTACTTGTATTGACACCGTTACGTTTGCTTTATTCAAATGTACATCAACATTGATTTTACTAGCAACTGTTTTGTCATTTGTGCATGGTTTATGGCATACATTGATCTCGTCATTGCATGTATCAGCGCCTCTGTCCTGTTACAGGTTATGAAACACACTGATATTACATTGACAGATATTGGCATGGTCCTGCAGGCACAGGTTATGTCATACATTGAGATTGCCTTTATTGGCATTGCCGTTGTCGGGCCTGCACATATTGTGTATTCGCCCATTCCAGCAGTTGTATGCACAACACTTTCCTGTGAGCAGAAAAAAGCGAACTTAATATATTGAGATGTCTTAAATTAGTAGAGAGAGGTGTAGAATGTAAAACTCATTTGTCCACCTTTCCTTCTCAAATTTCGGCAGTGGCAGCACACCATCCTTTCATTCACCTTCTGCGCCAGGCTATTGGTGCTCCAGAAGTGGTCTTAAGACAGCTGGCTCAACATCAGGCACTGTCCTTCTTCCTAACTGCACTCACAAGCTTTCAAAAGTAAGGCTGGGCAGATTTCAATTTCCCATGACTTTAAAAGGCAAGCTGACACTCACTATTCTGTGACTCAGGATCCCGTTCCTGTAATGCTGTGAGCCCCAATTACGGCAGATATACTAATGAGGGGTTCGCCCAGGCAGGGCAGCAAAAATTAAGACAAGCTGTTAAGTTCCCATGGCAACCTCACCTGTCTCCGACTGCTCTGTGACTGCCTGGCCCTCATAGTAGCAAACAAGAGCTAGTGGCGAGAGCTCCTCAAGTATCATGTAAAGATATAGGCAGAGTGTTGTGGGGACAGCTAATTTGTGTGACTAGTGCATTTCTTTGCAGTGATGCTGGTGAGGCACTGAAGTGCATTATTCTAACTCATGATACTTGGCAGGACTTAAATGTGCTTGCATGTTTAGTGTTTTATGTTGGTGTTGGTTGGGGGTTGTAGTGTCCTGCTGGACACGAAATGCAGCAGCCCCCTTTCTGGTGGCAGTCCGAACACCCGCACATCACAGGCATCATCAGTCAAGTGACCCTGCCAATAAAAGGAGACAGGCGCAAGCGTGCGCTAGTCCAGATGCACCCACCAGAATAATGTGTCAGTATCTTCCACTACCTCAATATGTGGGCCTAGGGCCTATAACCTTAAAGGGGGCTAAGAGTCATAAGAGTGTGGTTGAAACCAGAATGCAATGCACACAGATTTGGAAAGGTGTATTTGTATCACCAGCAAAATGCACACGTTTAACATCAAAATGACACCAGAACAAACCTTTACTCCAATTCTTTCTTCCACATCCCAATATTTACATTATGAGGCAAGGTCCGCCTATTCATACAGGCACACAATAAAACAGTCTGGCTTACATGGAAATAAAGTGACTTACTTGAGAACTCTCAGATGTGGTCTCACCCTACTTCTTTGGTATTCTGGGGAGTGGTGGAGAAGGCTAAGAAGTCCAAGAACATATAACATTCATTCTGTTTTTCAAGTTCTTCTTGAATATAAAGAAGGAAAGGGGACAGACTTTTAGTAACCGAAATCTCTAAGCTATATGCCCTGGTCTGTGGGAAATCAATGGACATTGCAACTACAGGTCCAAGCTCCATCGGAACCTGAGGGGCACTTGTAACTATCCCCTGAGTATCCAACCACTTCCAATCAATCTTAGTTGGATGGCTAGCTCCTTCTCAGACTTCACCTTGCTCCCAACATTGTTTTCTCCTTACTCCACCTGACTTCTCTCTTTTACTCTTCACCCAGTTTCTCATCCTCTTTCCTTCACTTACACTCTCTTCTTTCCCTTGTTCATTGTATCTGTCTCCCTCTTTCACGCTCTCTCTTGCTCCATCTTTCTTGCTGTCTCAGCGCTTAGAGACCTTATAAAGCTATTGCCACTGCCGGACAGGGAACATAAACGAGCCCTGACACTTTTGCTCAACTGGTCCTGGGAGGAAGGTGCTACTGAGAAGTGATGGCCTCAGCTGGGCGCTAGCGCTAGTGTCAAGCACCGCTGCCACTTTTGTTACAGGAGCTGATATTGCAGCACTGCTGCAAAACCGGCCTCCAGTTACAAAACCGGTGCCACAGGACAAAAACAGGCTCCCACCCTTCCGGCCCACCGGTAAAACGCCTGGTGCCAGGTGCGGCCAGTCCGGCCCTGGCTCTTGCTTACTCTTGTTGCCTTCATTGCATTCTGCCACCCTCTTTCTCTTTCTGGTGCCGACCTAAGTAAGACTTCGTTGAATTGAGGTCTTCCTCTCCCTGTTTAAACATGACATCGGATTGCTCTGGTGGGTAGGTGGCAACTGTGTCCTAGGTAACTACCATTTTAGCATATAGCCCCCCCCTCGCCCTGTAGGCAGGTTGTTTATGAATAGAAGAGAGGAAATGAATAGCGCTGAATGGAGACCCAATCAGACTGAGATGGTATAGGGCACAATTGGTGGCAGTGTGAAACACTTCACTGCTGTGCATGTATTAGCTTCAGATGCTGACATGACATTAATGAGCTTTACATTTCCTCAGAAAAGTCTTCATACACTGTAAAATGACTCAGTGGAGAGAAGGCATTCTGCATGGCGGCTGGGGCAGGGGTGCTCTCCCACATTGGAGGGGCGGAAATGGAGGTATATTATTCTATATCATTGCTATAATTCTCTGGATCTGCCTACATTTTCTCTCTTAGTGCTCTATTGGAGGGCTTGTTTGTTACTTCCCAATGGGGCCGTTCTGCTATTCTTCAAAGGGCGTATCTTTTTTCTCCTGGCATTTCTTATGTATTGTGAAGGGAAAAGATTTGAGGAGCTGTAGCATACTTCTTCTTTATTTTCTGAGGAAGAGGAGGTAGAGGTGTCTTTGCACCATGGCGCTGGTCCTCCTGAGGCTCAGAAGAGGTTTACTGCCAGGCAGGCGCAGCCCATGATTGATGAGCTGGTGGCAAAGGCTTTAACCGCAAAACCTCATCATGCCAAGAAGAGAACCTCTTTGTGTAGGACCTCGGATGCAGAGAGTGACTCTTTATCTGACAATCCCATTGCTTCCGGTGGGAAGTTTATCTCCAGGGAAAAATTGGGAGCCACTGTGTTGCATATTCAGGACAATTGTGGGTTTGATCCTCCTGCGGCTGGAGAGGATCCAGGGGGACTCTTTCCTCAATATGTCAGGTCATCAGCAGTAGCTTTTCCTCTTCACCCCAAAGATTAAGATTGCCTTTTTTAGGGGTTTGAAGGGGCCCGGTCAATTTCAGATTCTGAGGTAGGTTGTTCAATCAGAGAAGGCCGGAAATGAATAGTCCTGAATTGAGGTTCAATCAAAATGAACTGGTATCGAGCACATTGTTGACAGCTTGACCCCTTCAGTGCTGCGCGAATTCCCCTGCGGTGCTGAAGGTTCTAAAGAACCTATGGACTCATGACGGAACGGTTCCGTCATGAGCACAGGCCAACCGACGCACATGACGGAACCGTTCCGTCATGAGCACCGAAGGGGTTAAGACACAAAACTGCGGTGGTGCATTAGCTTCAGGCACTGACAATGTGACATTCTTGAGCTTTGAACTTCCTCAGAAAATTGTTCATACACTGTAAAATGTCTCAGTGGAGAAAAGGCAACGTTCGTTCCTCATACCTTTCTGGGTCAAAAGATGCAGAGGTGGGGGTCCAGATTTTCATAACCAAAAACCAGGAGGGCCACAGACATAGACATTGGACTAATTTACATCAACAAGCTGTAAAAGCTAAACAACGACTGCTGCCAAGAGATCAAGAGTTAGACCTTGGCCTAGGGGCGCTTCATACCTTCTTTACCCCTCATTAAGTCTTGCTGTGCAGCTGAAATGAGATCAGGCAGCACAGCAGGTGACTCTGTAAAAGTTAAGCTGTGTGTCTGGTGTGATAAGAGTGCTGGATAAAACATCAGCGTCAGTGCTTAATTTGAGCACCAGCACTTAATTGATTTCCAGTGCTCGGCACCTAATTGTCAACAGCGCACTTCGGGAAGTCTGCCCCAAGGTGGCGCTGCTCATGTAATTTAGAGATGAGCAGTATAACAGTTGTTTAGGAAAACAATATACATTAAAAAAAATTACTAATACCTGCCTCCTCAACCATTTCTTTAGCTTTGAGGACTTGGAATAATCTGAACTGTTGCATTTACATGCGAGAGAGATGGTTAGTAGTTGTTTTGGCAGCAATGACAGGGGAGATGGGTGGTGAAAGCTGCAGTGGCCTCCTGGTCAGAGCACTGGCACTTAATATTTTACAAATTAAGCACGGATCAGCGTGCACAACTTTGTGATTAATATTTGCGTCATCCGACACCCACTCAAAAAACACAGGCATGTCTTTGTTTTACCAGAAACTGTTGGGATGCTGAGGTAGTCCTTAAAAAACTAGGACTCTCCAGGACACGGGTACTCATAGTACGGCCCGCGGGCCAACAGCGGCCCGGCAAGCCTTCCCTGGCGGCCCGCAGACCGTCCAAACATTGTCCCGTGTTTTAATATATATATTTTTTAAGTGTGTCAGCAAACACCCCTGCGGCAGCGCGACTCACAACTCTGCTGCTCTGTGGAGGCGGGCGATTCCCTCCATAGTCAGAGTGGAGCTGCAGGGGCCTAAGAGGTGAACAAAGCCTCATTAACATGGTGAATGGTCTTTTAAAGACCTGTGAAGTGCTCGGGTGCTGCTGTGTGTGTGTGTGTGTGTGTGTGTGTGTGCCCGGAAGCTGTCTCAGCCAGGGCACACACAGGCAGGGTGAGATGAAGAGGGTGACAGAGGGAGAGGGAGGAGGTAGACGGGAGGGAGACAGAGACAGACAGAGGGAGAGCGAGGGAGGGAGACAGAGATAGAGCGAGGGAGAGGCAGACAGAGGGAGAGCGAGGGAGAGCGAGGGAGGGCGAGCAAGGAAGGGAGACAGAGGCAGACAGAGGGAGAGCGAGGGAGGGCGACAGAGGGAGAGCGAGGGAGAGGCAGTCAGAGGGAGAACGAGGGAGAGGTAGTCAGAGGGAGAACGAGGGAGAACGCGGGAGAGCGAGGGAGAGTGAGGGAGGGAGACAGAGGCCGAGGGAGGGAGAGCGAGCGAGAGCGAGGGAGGGCGAACGAGGGTGGGAGACAGAGGCAGACAGAGGGAGGGTGAGGGAGGGAAACAGAGGGAGAGCCAGGGAGAGCGAGGGAGGGAGACAGAGGGAGACAGAGGCAGACAGAGGGAGAGGGAGAGCGAGGGAGAGCGTGGGAGAACGCGGGAGAGCGAGGGAGGGAGACAGAGGCTGAGGGAGAGCGAGGGAGAGCGAGGGAGGGAGACAGAGAGAGGGAGAGCAAGGGAGAGCGAGGGAGGGAGACAGAGGCAGACAGAGGGAGACAAGGGAGAGCGAGGGAGGGAGACAGAGGTAGACAGAGGGAGAGCAAGGGAGACAGAGGCAGACAGAGGGAGACCGAGGGAGAGCGAGGGAGAGCGAGGGAGGGAGACAGAGGCAGACAGAGGGAGACCAAGGGAGAGCAAGGGAGAGCGAGGGAGAGCAAGGGAGAGTAAGGGAGAATAAGGGAGAGTGAGGGAGGCAGACAGAGGCAGAGCAAGAGAGAGCAAGGCAGAGCGAGGGAGAGAGACAGAGGCAGACAGAGGGAGAGCGAGGGAGAGCAAGGGAGCGGCAGAGAGAGGGAGAGTGAGGGAGATCGCGGTAGAGCGAGGGAGAGCGAGGGAGGGAGACAGAGGCAGACAGAGGGAGAACGAGGGAGGGAGACAGAGGGAGAGCGATGGAGAGCGAGGCAGACATAGGTAGACAGAGGGAGAGTGAGGGAGAGCGAGGGAGGCAGACAGAGGCAGACCGAGGGAGAGCGAGGGAGAGCAAGGGAGAGTAAGGGAGAGCAAGGGAGGCAGACAGAGGCAGAGCAAGGGAGAGTGAGGGAGAGCGAGGGAGAGAGACAGAGGCAGACAGAGGGAGAGCGAGGGAGGGAGACAGAGGGCGATTGAGTGAGAGGGAGGGAGACAGAGGAGCGAGGGAGGGGGAGGAGACAGAGGAGCGAGGGAGAGGGAGGGAGACAGAGGGAGAGCGAGGGAGACAAAGTGAGGGAGGGAGACAGAGGGAGAGAGGCAGAGCGAGGGAGGGAGACAGAGTGAGGTAGGGAGATCTCAGAGTGAGGGAGACCTCAGAGTGGGGGAAGGAGAGAGAGGGAGACAGAGGGAAGGAGGGAGAGGGAAGGAGGGAGAGGGAAACAGAGTGA
The DNA here is from genome assembly GCF_964261635.1 of Lissotriton helveticus. NCBI lineage: Eukaryota > Metazoa > Chordata > Amphibia > Caudata > Salamandridae > Lissotriton > Lissotriton helveticus. The sequence continues at coordinate 1,432,244,541 of NC_136068.1, forward strand.
GGGAGAGGGAAACAGAGTGAGGGAAATAGAGTGAGGGAGAGGGAAACAGAGAGAGGAAGAAGGTAACAAAGAGAGGGAAACAGAGAGAGAGGGAGACAGAGAGAGTGAGACAGTCAGAGTGAGTGAGACAGAGAGAGAGAGGGAGTGAGACAGTCAGAGTGAGTGAGACAGGGGGAGAGAGGGAGTGAAAGGGAGTGAGACAGAGGGAGACAGAGAGACAGAGGGAGAGAGAGGTAGAGAGAGGGAGGAAGAGGGAGGGAGACAGAGAGAGAGACTGAAAAAGAACGAGAGAGAGAGAGCTGTGGGTATGCCAGGTCTGGTGGCTCAGTGGACGAAGGCGTCTGCTGCAGGGACCAGTGATCAACCTCATGGTACCAGTTTTTTTTGTTGCTCTAGTCCCGCGCCCACTGGTGCGGCCCTCGGACAGAAACCACACTGTAAATTTGGCCCCCAAGAGAAAGTTTATGAGTACCCATGCTCCAGGATGTCTGTTCACCCTACCTAGAGGCTCAAAGGAAAATAGTTCTTTCACTTTCAGCTCACTCATAGTGCTGCAAATACTGTGTCTTTCATCATGAGTCAGTGAATTTTGCAGGCGGAGCCTCTGGTTCATCTAAAATTGATGGTTTAGAGGGCAGGGTTGAAGTCTCAGGGTTGTTCGGAGGCAGTTTCCTCATCCATTCAGGCCATTAGGAGACCATCCACTAGGGTGTACTATGCTGGGTATCCTTTGGGTTGGTTTTGGAAGCAGCAGTTATAGCCCATTTCTGCCTCTCTTCCTCAAATTCTTCAGTTCCTACAGGATGGTTTTTCCTTCGGGCTTTGTCCTTCGACTTTTAAGCTGCATTGGGCAGCAATTAGAGCAGAGGTCTTCAAACTTTTTGGCTCAGAGTCCCCCCTAAGAAAAATGTTTTGAGGTCGGGCCCCCCTCCAAAATTTATTGCAAGGATTGGGGGAGCAGGAGGGGCATGGCTGTGCGCAGGAGGCAGGGCTTATGAGATGATTTCAAGAGAACTTTTTCTATAGCTTATAAACCGGACTAGCTATGAGATTTATAAAACAGCAAATGCATCAAACAAAAACATATATTATCCCAAACATACTTATTCCCATAATTGGAGTGTTAAACTGGAACTAATGAGGTGAAATATTTCCCTCGACAGTATTGCCATGAGTTAAAATGACAAAATAATGAAGTAATGCTAACCGCATAATGTGCCGCATTGTTCCGCATAATTTACCTGTTCCTGCTGCATAATTTAGTCAAACCTGCGGCATGATGTGGTCCTCTCCTGATAAGTTATTGCAGTAGCTCTGCTCAAAAATTCATGGTTGCAAAGATTTGAATTTCACACATTACTAAACCAATTCTCTCCCCCCCTCCCACCCCCCTTGCCACCTTACTCTCAGCAGGAAACAAGCAGAAGTTACCCTGGTGTGCACCCAATGTCAGTTGCAATGAAATACACTGGAGAGTGTGGTAAAACCAAGAACAATTCACACTTGCTGAGACTGCATTGAGATGTGGCGCACTGTGAAAGGCCTAGTGTTATTGACAGTTGTAGAAGAGCACCCATAAAAGGCAGCATTTAATTTTACAGAACACTGATTATAATATTGCTCTGTTTTGGTCATAAACGTAAAAAAAAAAACCGAAACAATTCCATGAATATAGCTACATACATAATTGCTTTTTCAGAGGTGTATAAAGAAAGCACTGAAGCAATGCAGAATTGAACCCAAACTGTCCATATGTGCAGCAGAGTGGACATTTCACAGCTACATAGGTGCCTGCATGCATTTAGAGCACAAGGTGTGGTGTTTCATAGATGAAGGGCATCAACAGAATTTTCAAGAGTCTGTTGATGCCCCAAGATCTTGAGTAGACGGACTAGTTTCATGCTTTGGTGTCTGCCTGAATATAGTTTAAAAAGATTGTGCTTTCACGTGCGAGCAGCTTGCAGCTCTAACACTCAATGGGAAAGCTTCTCCTGCATGTTATTTCACACCACCTGAAGGAATACTCATTGCTGCAGCTTACAGTGATTTTTATTTTATAGATTCGGGGCAGAGAGATGTAATAATCTATTCAAGGCAGCACAGCTCCTAATATATAGTTAAAGCTGAGGGGCTCCTAACCGTTGAATATTTCTCCTGTTTTTAAACAGACCTTTTTTCGCTTTTTTCACGTCACCCTAAGACTGAATCTAGAAGACCTCACGTCACCAAATCTTCAAAAATTAAAATAAGTTGAAGTAGAGTGGGCCTTGGGCCGTCACTCTTAAGCCGTTCTCTTTCATTTGGAGGATAGATCGGGCTTTTTTATTTATTTTTAGCAAATTCTTTGACCCTGCCAGCACACTCTCTGACCCCCACCCCCACCCCCACGCCACTGATCACAGTTCACACTTCTCGTCTCAGAGTAAATGAAGACAGCCTGGAATGCAGCAAATTAACATCGCTGCACTTCCAGGCCATCTTCATTTACATGTACTTTCAGAGGCATTCGCACCCCCCTGGGAACCCATCGGCGCCCTCTGAATTAGAGTATTTTGGGCTTCTTTGTGGAATTTTGAAGATACACAGCGGCTAGATCAGAAATTGTTCGAGAGGTTTTCGAAGATTCACAAAAGGTATCTCAGTTTTTTCCTTTCCGGGATCTCCTCTAATCTTGCAGGCCTTACAGTACCCACCTTTTGAGCTTCTCCATTCCAATGATATAAAACTGTTACTTTGAAGGTGTGTTTTCTGGTGGCCTTCACCTCAGCAAGAAAATTGGGGAAATTGGGTCCTCTATACTTCAGGGCCCCATTCCTGAGGATTTTTGAGGATATGATGGTTTTGAGAAAAGGACCAAGTTTTGTTCCCAAAGTTAACTCTTCCTTTCATTCTTAGCAGGCAGTTATTCTGCCTGTTTTTTGTCCAAATCCTCAATCTCCTTCTGAGAGTATCCTTCATGCTCTTTATGCAGGTATATCTGTTCTGATATACCTAGAAAGGGTTGAGTTCTTTAGACAGGATTCTTTTTTGTCAATTTCGATCCTGCCAGTAAGAGTCGCATCAGGGCCAGACATGCCGTAGCGGGCACCGAGCATTTCCCTGGTGGGCTGCCAGGGTGGGGGGCATTTTTAGACCCCCTGGGTGGCAGTTTCTGTAACTGTTTCCATAGCGTAGCTGCAGTATCGGCCCCAGCAACAAAAGAGGTACAAAGCTTTCCTTCTGCTAGCAAAGGGGGGCCCTCTGAGGACCTCTTTGTCAGGGCTGGTTTCCATTCCCAGTTGGGAAGTGGTCGCATGCCAGCCATACAGACCTTGAGCAGGTGGATTTGTTCTCTTATTCCTTTGGCTTATTCTCAGTTTGCTGTTCCCTCTCCTTTGGGGATACCGGCCAGGCCAAGTCAGGTTGTCATCTTCTCTAGCGTCAGAGAGCCTTCTTGTCTGAGATTTGTAGGGCGGCCATTTGGGCAATGCAGTCTACTTTTATTAAACATTTCAGGGTTTCTCAGGGTCCTGCAGAGGAGAATCTTTTTAGGTTTAATGGTTTTGTCTGAGGTGAAGTAAACTAGGCTTCTTTATGGTAATAAAGAGTGTTTTACGCATTTGCTCTGGCTTTCTTTAGCTTGGGTTCATCTCATGGTTTAAAGAATACAAGTGAGAGGGACGAGGGGGTAATGCTTTGATTACTCACGGGTAATTGCATTACTACAGTCTCTTACTTGGCTTCCCTACCCCTCTCTCCTGCCCTATATATTCAGTCCAACTGAGTTCTAAGGGGCTTGTTGACAAAACAGAAGTGGAGGAGGGGTGTGAAGGTTTTTTATGCTAGGAAAAGGGTGCCAGGTGGGGGATCAGAGGCCTCATGACATAAGGAATCCAAGCGAGAGAAGCTTTCAGAGTAATTATTGGTTAGTAATTGAAGCATTAACAGCCAGACCAAATGAGGAGCACTGAAGGGGACCGTCTTTGTTCTCTAACCCAGCCGCGGTCCATGCAGGTAACAGCGGTGGAGGTGGCGGGGAGGGGCTTTTGGGGGGGATTTTGAGGGACGATGCAGAGGGAAAATTAAATAAATAATAAATTTTCCCTCTGCATCGTCCCTTGAAATCCCCCCAACAAGGCCCCACAGCCCCACCGCTGTGGCTGCCCTAACCCAGCACCTAGACGTGAGTGCCTTTACCACCGGATTCACAGCAGAGACGCATTTTATAGGTGTTCGTATTCATTTTTAGCATGGCTTTTCTGTCTCTTATTACTTTATCAGCCAGATACAATCTAGTAAAATTTGAGAACACATAAAGTACTTTCTTTTTATATTTACTCTTTTTAAGTAAGTAATGGTAAGGGTGGAAAAATACTGCTTTTAGTGATTTTCCTAATGTTTGAACTGACAGGAATGCTGGCCATGCCAGCAAAAAAATAAGCATTTGCAATGCAATAGGTCTCGCATTTACGCTTGTTTGAGCTATTGGCATTGTAAATTACAATGCCTTTTATTTATGTTTTCAGTTTTTAAAACATAAATAAAAGGCATTGTAATTTACAATGCTAGACGTGGGTCCCGTTCTCACTAAGCCACTGGAGTCAAGCTTGGTGAGCAAAATAACGATGGATTAAACCCAGATCTGTGACTGGGGGTGAATGTTTTGCCATTGTACAACATTCCGTCCATCATCTTGTGTGTTTTGCTGTTCACCCTAAGTGGGAAGGGTTGCTCAGATGTGGGTCCCGTGCTCACTAAGCCACTGAAGTCAAGCTATCCTGGCTGAAGACGGCTGATAGCCAGAAACCGGTCCTAGGATGCTTTATTCCGGTCCAGGGAGGACATGGTTTGGCAGTTCGGGCTGCACTGTTCCCATGAGGCACAGGGTCAAGACTGATTTGCATATGGCCATGTCAGAACTGGGGTGGCTTGGTGAGCAAAATAACGATGGATTAAACCCAGATCTGTGACTGGGAGTGAATGTTTGCCAAATACCTGTCGGTAACGCAGAAATTCTGTGAATTTCTGCGTTACCGCTTGGCATTTAGCCTCCTACATCTGACCCTAAGTGATTTGTCCAGAATCACAGGATGTTGGGCGTCCCTGCCGAGGCTCAAACCCGTTCCCCAGTCGACCGCTGTAGCCGTTAGGCCACTTCTTTGAAGCTACATCATAGGGAGACTACTGCAGGAACTTCCAGCTCCCCTCTGGAAGCTGCTGCCCTGCACGTGAGCCCAGCTTGCACATGCTAAAGGTCGGTCATGGAGGTGGATTCGCCTTACTAGCAATAACGGTGCGAGCAGGACTAGGAGTACTGAAGATTACAAGGTGAATAATCAGGACATTAAAATTTACTCTGTCTTTGGGAGCTAGCAGGGCTTGTTTGTTGTCAGTAAAAAACAAACCGTTTTTAGTCAAGTGAGCAGTGACCTGTTAGTCGCATCCTGCATCGCCGCGTATTTGGCTGCGCCTGTAAGACTGGAGACAAAGTCTCAGGGTTGCAATAAACACGTAGTAAAGAGGCGAGCAGCTTTGTTTATGGAGAAACAGGCCCCAGGTGAGCCGAGGCATGGTGGCTAACCCCGACAGCACCCCGGGGAGTTTGTGTGTTGTACTTCGGACTGAGCAGCCCATTGGCAACATGCACAGTCTAAAACAAGCCGTATGACGGATGGAGAGAGGGAGGGAGGGAAAGAGAAAGCTCGCCATTCGCGCACTGAGTTCAAACGCCAGCCCTACTTGGGGACAGGAGATGTGCATGTGTACGGAGTGCACATCTCCTGTCCGTACACGTGCACATCTCCTGTCCCCCTTCGGCAGAGAAACCGAAGACAATAGGTCTCACCAAGGCGAGCCGCTAGGCGAGACCTTAAAACGGCCATATGGCACCCCTAATATATGCATCCCTGATCCTTCCAGCACACAAAAGGATTTCTGCAGATCAGGTGAGGCCAGGGCTTCGAGGTGCTTTAAAATTAGTGCAATAACGCACCCTATATTCATGTCCCTGGAGGTGGCTGCCACTCAATAGGAAGGGTAGCCTTTCCCTAAATTGAAGGTGGATGAAGAGGGAAAATAAGTGAACTAAGGAAAGGAGCAAAATGGTTTGACTTTTGAATAGTGCATACTGTGAACTGAGTCGTCTTTAAGCGTCAGGATGGATTGAGTGCGTACATTCGTTTTCATGGTGAGTCAAGATTTACTTCCTTCAGATTTGAGTGTAAGATTCTCATATTGCCTGCCAGTAAGTCATAAAATATGTTAAGAAAACATGTAAATTCAATCCTTGGCCTCTCACCAGAGTGTACAATTCCATATTTGCCAGGAGGTTTAATTGTGATTCTGTAATGTAGGAAGAAGGTATGCAGGTGCTGAAATATTGACAAAAGGAAAAGAAAATGCTGTGTTTAGAGATGAGGAGAGAGAGAGGGCATGTGCACTAGTTTGTTGGTGTAAGAGAGCACAGTGAAGGGAAGGCGAAGCAAGGATGCAGAAGGGCAGAGCAAAGACCGAATAAAAGGACAATCATGAAAATAGATAGTATGAGAGATGTAAGATGTCTGAAAGGAGTGAAATTATGAGAAGGGGAAAATGGGATTGATTGATATACTCCAAAGACCACTACCTCTTCTAGACCTTAGTAATACCTTATTCACATTCTTATCTTTTCAGAATCAAAACAATTCTGATAATTCATAACAGAATCATTGTTGTTATTCATTTATCTGGTACTGCTAATAAGTATCGCTGAAGCCAGCAGGTCAGGCTTGTTTTAGACGTATGTTCATTGATGTGTGATATGCCTGGGTAAAGCAACAGAATTCCTGCAGCGAGGCAACCAAATACTAGTCAGGGGGTATGCAGTGTGAAGCCCAGAATTTCACTTACTATATGTTGTAAGTCACATTTCTTGGAAATAATTCATTAGTTGGCAGTCATTTCCATCACGTAGCCGCTTGTTGGCTTTTTAGATGACACATCAGAGGCCTCCTAGGGGATTATAGGAAGGAACGCTTTTGCACTGATGCAAAACACTTCAATGCTGCAAAAAAAATACAGAGGTGGTCGATCTTTGTCATGACTTGAAGAATTATTTTTTGAGAATAGTAATCATCAGACTTGAAGAGGAAGATAAAAAAGGAAGAAGCTATGGAAGGAGAAAATAAAGTTAGGAAAACATTGATAAAGGGAGTAAGCAGGACTGAAAAAGAGTGAGAAAAAGAGGTCTGAAAGTGCAGGGTGTGGAAAACAAAGGCAGTCCTGGCATTCTGCAGGGCAGGTAGCAGGCTCCTAAGAAAAATAATAAAATACAAATTATACTTTAAATTAACCTGGGCCGTTAACAAAAAAGGGAAATCTCATAGACGAGGCCTCAAGAATTTAACACTCTCTTATGAAATTTCATTATCCAAGCTTCCTCTTCAAACTGCCTACAATAGTCAAAATTGTGCATGGTGCTACTATTCGAATGTTTTTCATGTGCCTTCGTGCAGCGACAATCTGCACATATCTGAAATATTAAAAGTATCCTTTTGAACATACAAGGGCATCAAGAACACAGATAGCAGAAATATCTATCATCTGGATCCCATTAAATGTTTGTCTGTAGCTCCGGACTATTTGATCTCATTGTGTATCACTGCTCAGAGCATGATGTTTGCATGTATGTGCTGGGATGTATGTGTACCTGTTGATGGGACATGACATAGAAGCCTATGGGTTCCACTTTGGAAGTCCAGGGTCTGCATATGCTAGTTGAAGATGTTGCAGCGTAAGCATGTTAACATTTTATTATACACTTACTCTCCTTACTACTCTAACCATACTGGGCCCTTTATGCTTAGTCAATCTGTAGCATTCTATCACTAAGGCAATGATCTTTTGATGAATCTTTCTCCGCCGATAAGAGGGGTGGAAGTTAAGGTGGCAAAAACACCACATTAGCTACCCAATGAGTACCAATAATTGACAGCTAACTCACAAATATGAGATCAGATTTTCCAATTTTTCATACGGGTTTTAGGAAGGGTGAATCAACTCTCACTAATTTGATTTTATTGACATTACTAGGCGAAAGAGCAAAATGTAGGAAACAAAAATTGTACATCTGTTTTATTGACTTAAAAGCCACTATTGATTCTGTCCCCAGAATTATTCTTTGAATTAAGTTAATTAATTGGGGTATATCAGAAACACTTTTAAAAATGATTAAATTATTATACTCCAACACTTGGGTTCAGATCAAAATTGGCGACGGTAGACACAAATGTCGTCTTAAAACAAGGTTGTGTGCTCGCTCCTTGCCTTTTTAATTTATTTATGTCCGATCTCCCAGCCCATTTTAATGATGTAATTTAGCACTCCCCTGCTGTGATGGGTAAATAAATTAAATACTTACAGTATGCAGACAATACCATTTTACTTTACCAAACTATCATAGGATTAAAAAAAGACTAATACATTAATTTAACATATATGTTACTCAAAATGGTTTAACAATTAATACAAAAAAACAAAAATAATGTCAACAGGGAAAGGCAAATTAGGGGTAAAGGATTTGAATATTAATGGTTTGACTATAGACTGCGTAAAATCTTATAAATACTTGGGAATTACATTTGATGATGGATTGACATTTAGACAGCATTTTATTAACTTAGAGGCTAAAGGTACCTCACTTGCCTTTGCTTTTCGAAAACTGAGAGATAAGTTATTATGTCCCAATTACGACCACTTGCTCAAAGCCATGAGAGCAAAGCTCACCCCTCCCTGGACTATGGGTCAATAATTTTTAGGGGTAGGGATGCGAAATTGCTTGAGGGCATAGTGGTAAGGACATATAAATCAGTTTTTAGGATTCCTAGACAGATTCCTCGTGCTAATTTAAGACTGGAATATGGTTTAAGGAATCAGTTTTTGGTCCGCCAAGCTACATTTTAAAAAACATTATTGGCACTATCTCGAGCCGATGAAGGCACGTTAGCAAATGTGTGCTGGCGTGATCTCGACAAGCCAATATTCAAGAAGCTGGCAGGATTATCTATCTGAGAGTCTTTTAAATTTTGAATGCTCTAACCTGGTAGATGAAGTGAGGAGCAAAACGGTTTATAAAAAATCAATTAATTCAACCGTTGCTCTGTTGTCAGAAATAATGGATAAAGATGAGCTGAGAAAAAAAAACCACTTCTGGTCTATAGCAAACTCTTTTGTGAAAATGTTTGTCCAACCTTATTTACTGTTTCATCTAAACCCTTTGATTACAAAGAAATTTATGCTATTAAGGTTTGGCATATATCCAACCAAAGATGGAACCCCTAAGTGGGAGTATAAATGGTCATCAAATATTTGTAGGCTTTGCGGGCTGTATGAGGAAACTTTGCTGCATATTGTAACACTATGTCCAAAAATGTTGCAGGAACGGAAGACAATTTTAAAACCTATTTTTAAAGAAATTGGAGTCAGAACTTGTTGATGGGCATTACTATATTGCTTTAGTGGTGTCAATGTTTATAGTATACATCAATTTGTTCAATTTATTCTTAAAGCGGAAAAGAAATTATGTAAGGTTGACATCCAAAGTTAATGATAAATCTATTACGGCTGCGAAACAACGATTTTATTGTTTTTAGGGAGTAGGTGGGCTATTTTATGGCACTTTTAATTCATTTTGAAATTGTGTAATATTTGTATGTTGTTAGGCAACTTTTATAGCTATGCTTGGCTCATCATGTCAACTTATTTTATGATTTTAAAGACCGGAGTATGTGCACTTTATCCCCGAAAGGTGCTATGAATTATAGATTATTTTTAAAATCAAATAATAACTTTTTGCTGCTAGCATAAGGCACTTTAGCTTTGTTGGTGAAAAATTCAATGCACTTTTCATTTTGCTGCTGATAGCATAAGTCACTTTAGTATTGATGTTGAAATACTATTGTATTTTCGCTGCTAATAGTTATAGACAAACTGCAAATCTGTTCTTTTACTCTGCTGCTAACTGTTATTGTATATTTGCTGCTAGTACATTTCACCTTAGTTTTTGCTATGTGAGCACATTTCACTTTATCTAGACACTGTAGACTGCTATCAAAAATTTAAAAATATTTGCTATTGGCATCATGCACTTTAATCCCTAACTGGAAAACGGTTAAACAATTGTCGACCAATTTATATTTTGGCTTTGTATTCATATATGTTCACTCAGACTTTGTGCTTGATATGTAATTTTTCTTTTTGTAATGATTTTAATTAATCAACAAATAAACAATTACTACTAAGATTTAGGTACACCATTCTCATGACCATGCTGTAGATATAAAGAATAGCAACAGGGAGACCCAACCCCCTGAAGAGGTTAAGTTGGACTGCAATTATGCAGACTAAAAGCTCTGTAACAGAAACACAGAACAAAAGAAGTAATACTTTATGTTCTTAAAGAGAATGCTGATTCTCAGGGGCGTAGCTTCAGGGGGGTGCTTGCGGTGGTACAACCCCGAATACAATATTCGGCTACAAGCGCTTTCATTCGTGTATTGTGACAGGTCAGATTTCCCCATGGATTTTTACATATACACAGACAAAAACGTGCACACAATGTCTCCCTCTCTGTTTTGAAAGTCCACACAAATATTGGTTACTTTACATATTCTCTTTAAGCACTCCTACCAACTCGCATTCCTCTCCCTTGCCACTGCCCCTTAGGACCCTCTCATGTACACTGTTGTCGTATAATGTATTTAAACATTATACGCTAGCTTGATTGTCGGAAAATCTGAAACCCACCACCCGTGTTTTACTGACCAAGCTATGCCCCAGGATTCTTATTTAAGATTTGATTTGATTTTTGTTTTTTATAGCGCTTGAATGCCCGGAGGCGTCTTGGCGCTGCTGCTGTCTTGTACGGTGCTGAAGGGGGAATGGTTGCTGCTGATTAATAGTGCATGAACAGCCAGGTTTTTATTAACTTCTGAAAGGTCAGGAAGTCAAAGCATTTTCTTATGGCCAACGGTAGGCCGTTCCACAATGAAGCTGCTTTCAGTAGAAAGCTCCTGCCGCCCCAGGTATTGCGCTTTGCTCTTGGGAGGGATAACAGCATTTCGTCTGAGGACCCGAGCTTTCTGCCTGGGGAATACCAAGCACATTTTTCACAAAAGTAGCTTGGTCCTGTGTTATGCAGTGCTTTAAAGGTGATGCATAAGGTCTTAAACTGTAGACATTTTGCTATGGTTAGCTAGTGCAGATTGACCAGTGTTTGAGCTGCTGACTTATGTTTGGGAATTCCGGAAAGAAGTCAGGCTGCCGCATTTTACAGTGTTTGAAGTTTTGCTAACAACTTTTATGGATGCCAATAAAGAGAGCATTTCCATAGTCCAATTTGGCCAGAATCAGAGAAGTGACTACTGTTTTTTGAAGTTCATTCAGGATGTATGAACAGATCTTCTTTATTAATTTTACTGTATAAATAAAACAGAAGCTTTTAATTGATGGTCAAAGTGGAGTTCATCATCAAAGATAACTCCCAGGTTCCTTCCTTTCTGTACTGCATTGGTAAGGGCCTCATACTCTGAGGCCACCAAATTGGCGACCAAATGGATCTATTATTTCCGAATAGTAGGTTGCTCTGTTTTACCAGTGTTTAATTTTAGGCAATTTGTTTTCATCCAATGATACATTTGGACCACGGAGGAGCTGAATCTATCACCCACTTCTTCCTGCTCTTTGGAGATTTACACCACTATTTGGGTGTCATCGGCGTAGGACACACCTGAAAAACCTAGAGACTTTATTAGTTTGACCAGGAGGACGACATATAGATTGAAGACAGTGGGGCTTAGTTAAGAGGCCAAGCTGAATTGTTTTCATGTAAAATTGCCCAAGGCCACATGGTTTATTCTGTAAGTTAGAAAGTCTTCAAGTATAGTCAGAGCTGCATCAGAAAAATAGCACAATTTAAATGGAAGAACCAGGACTCAAAAGACTCAAAAATAGATTCAGACAGATATTAGATTAATTTGGTTATTGTAATCCAAAGCAATAAGCAATCTTGTGAGAATTCCAGTTAAGAATATCACAGCTTGCATTAAAGTACTAAACATTTAGGCAAGGCTTTATCAGATTGTGAATTATAAAAATCAGTTTACAGATTTACAGGGTCCCACAACCCCTGAAGGCAGAAGGATAGTTTGTCTAACAGCTCAAATTCTATGAAGAAGAGGGAAAGGGTTCAGATTAAGGGCGTTTCCATTAGCATAGAATCAAAGAAATAAAAGAAAATTAAATATACATGGTTCAGCAAGGAAGGTTTCAGTCCATCAGCTACTGACTGTCCAAAAGCAAAAGGATGGTTCTTAGTAATCATCTAAAATCGATCAGCACAGCGTCCAGGTCTCAGAGTAAGAAAAATCAAAATGGCCTTGCCTCTCCTTTGGGGCATCTTTTTTTATAAAGTTTCTAACAGGTCTCTAGTGATGTAGCATCACATTGCCATCAAAAGACTGTCATACGTTAATGTCACCTAGGAACTCCCAACAGTAAGATGCTTTCCCAGGTTTGTCATGAGAAACAAGAGATTCTGTAGTCCACATAAAAGGAATACAAAGTGTCCACTTATAGTAGCAGCTAGAAATCCTGTTCCCACAGGAATAATACACTGTGAACTTTGAAGAAACATTTAGGAATGTCGAACATTATATATGTACAGATCAATTGAAGCAACATTTCAGTAGTTGTAATTTGACCATTGTATTAGGTCAGGGGAAAGGTCAGCATTAGAAAAAAAGTTATTTCTGAAAGAGTCTTTAAGTTGGCATTACACATTTTAAATGAAATAAACTCTAAATGAAATATCATATATATTATTTTTAAAAGAGTTCAAATAGGGAATATGTAGAACTTTCACCAAGCATTATTACATGGAAATAGCTAATGTTAGAAATACCCTGCTACCACAATTTTTCTCAACATTCATATAAGTATATCGTTTTCCTAATTTACATCACAAAATTAATTTTTCATGTTGCATTAACTACAGAAACTCTAGTATTTGTTTGCAAAATTTCAAGGTCGTACCTAGTTTCTATACATTTTTGCCCCAACTTTTCTAAATGGTGCATTCTAATAAACAGCAATAGAAACACTAGGCCACTATATTAAAATCACAAATTCATCAGTAAATGCTAATACACAACTTGTTCATAAGACATTCATTAGTGCAACTCATTTATAAGTTTCTGTATTACTTAGTATGTTTATTTTCTTCTTCTTACATTCTAAAGCACGCTTGTCTCAGTTTCATGTGTCATTGTTTCTATTTTTTTTAAACAGATTTTTATTGATTTTATGCAACAACATAAAGTCATGTATCACTGGCATTTCCAGCATCACGATACGTTTCAATAGTATATCCAAAACACCCCACATAACAATGCCCTAACCATCTCTCTCCCCCCACCCCCACTACCCCTACCCCCCCTTTGTCAGTGTGCCTTGGTCGTCAGTCCTACAGCTCATTATAAACCGTCACGGAACAGCGTGTGACTACTCCTTGTTCTCTAACTGCGGCGCCCCAGCCTATAGGGAGTCCAAAGGTTACGCAGGACAGTGCATGCTACCCATATCATCTACCACAGCCCTCGGCACAAGCGGTCAAATCCTCGCCTGGTATTAGTACGTAGGCCTAGCATACCACTTCCCCGGTAGGCGTCCCCGCCCTCCCCGCCCCTGTCGCCTCTGCTTGGCCCGCCTGCGCTCCCACCTCATTACCCTCAGCGACTTCTGACATTGATTGCAATTCCACCACAAGCGCACTCCACGCCCTGGCTGTTTCTAGTGCTTTATCATTAGCGATGCGTCTGGCTAATTGTAATCGAAGAGTCCCTTCACTGGTCGCCCATTGCTGGAAACACCCCCGCCACCTCAGGAAGCTAGGGCCCCCCCTAGATTTCCAATGTAGTGTGAGCTCCCTCTTGGCCAGGATTAATCCCAAATCGAAAAATTTACTGGTAACCTTTGTGTTTGGGGTGTGTGGGAACCAGAGCAAGAGGCAAGCCCCCATGTCAGTTTCAACTTGGCGTCCTGTGACCTCATTCAAGCAAATCATAACATCAGCCCAATACGAACCAAGTCACGCGCATGACCAGAACATGTGCCGCACCCTCCGAATCGCAACGGGGACATGTCGATTGTGCCCCTCCGAAAACCCGATGGAGTTTGGCCGGCGTCCAATATGCCCTATGTAGAGTGAAGTACTGGACCAGTTGAAACCGAGCATTTCGTGTGCCCTTCCAGGCCCGATGCACAAGCTGGGGCCAGGTCGTCTCCGGTATCTGCCGGCCAAGGTCCGTTTCCCAGCGCTCCCGTAACCTATCAAGAGGGGGAGGGCCATCTAGCGCCAGTCTCCTGTACAGACAAGTGATAGCTTTGAAGGTGCCAGCGGCCATCACGATGTACTGGCAGCCCAACGACGTGGGGGGTTCCGCCAGACCCATCCTCCAGCGTTTTTGAATCCCCGAAATTAAAGCTGCGTGGAGCAAGAAGTCACCCCTCGGCAGATCGAATGCCTCTTGCAGATCGTGAAACGACAGCAAGACACCGTCTCTATATAGGTCTCCTATCATGTGGACCCCTCGGTCCTCCCAAGTGGCCAGCCCCGACCAGTCCCCGCCGTGCGGGAGGGCAGTGCACATGCCCAAGGGGATCTCCGGCGCATATGGAGTATGGAAGCACGCCCGCCTCTGACTACGAAGCCAGCACTGGTGAAGGGTGCGCTCCTCCAAAGTCAGCCGGTCCAACCAAAGTCCCTGCTGGAGCATGATGAAAGACAGGACATGTCGCTGTATGATCCTGCCCTGTGGGCCGTTGGGGTCCCTAAGCTCGCGCTCCACAGCCTGCGTGAGCCATTGCAGCTGCGCTGCCAGATAATACCATTCAAGGTCCGGCACTGCTAGGCCTCCCTCTTCCCGCGATCTCAGCAGGGTGTTTAAAGCTACACGCCTCCTGCCGGAGCCCCATATAGACCCTATCACCATCGACTGCAATGTCCGAAAGAAAGAGAGCAGGATCCACACTGGCAGTGTGCGGAAAAAATAAAGCAAGCGTGGGAGGACCACCATCTTCAGCAATGCTATTCGTCCGGCCACAGACAACGGAAGAGTGCGCCAAAACCCCATACTGCCTCTGATGCCTCGCAGCGCTCTGCCCACATTTCCCTCATACAGGAACGAGTGGCTATGGTAAATGTTAACCCCGAGGTACGGCAGACACTCCGACTCCCAACGTAGTTCCCCAAGCTCCGCAGGTTGGGCACAGTGGGGGGTCAGGGGGAACAAGCAGGTCTTGGACCAGTTAACTCGTAGCCCCAACAGCTCTCCAAACTCTCGGAGCAAGGCCCGCGCACTCCGCACCGAAGTCTCCACATCAGCCAGATACAACAGGAGGTTGCGGCATATAAGGAAATATAATGCTGAACACCGCGCAGTTGCACCCCCTCGTAGTGCCGCCCCTGTCGAGCCTGTGCTGCCAGAGGTTCAATCACTAAAGCAAAAAGGAGCGGGGACAGGGAGCCACCCTGCCTGGTGCCTCTTTCCACTGAGCACGCCGCAGACATCGAACGGCCCGTACGAACCCTAGCAGTAGCAGACGCATATAACAGCTGCGTCCAATGGACGAAGCCGTCCCCCAACCCAAACCGATGGAGCACGCAGAACAGATACGGCCACTCCTTGCTATCGAACGCCTTTTCGATTTCCACCGAGAGCACAGCCGCGCCCATGGGGCCCTCCCCCTCAACTTCCATGACTCTTATCAAGCGCCATATACATGTCGAAGTGCACCGCGTGGGGATGAAGCCCGACTGGTCCGGGTGTACCAGAGAGCACATGTGGGCAGATAACCGCGTGGACAAAATCCTGCTCAGCACCTTAAAGTCCACAGTGAGCATCGAGAGCGGGCGGTATGCCGTTCTTGCCGTGGGGAGGCCGCCCTTCTTCAATAACGGCACTATAATCGCCTCCCTCGTCGACGCTGGCAACCTGCCCAACTCCCACACCTCCACATAGACCTGAAGCAGTCGAGGTGCCAGGAGGTTAAGGAATGCGGCATAGAACTCCACCGGTAGTCCATCACCCCCAGGCGTCTTCTTTCGGGCCATGTGCTTAACCGCTGCCCTAATCTCCCCCAGGGTAATAGCAGCACCCAGGGCATTTCCCTGCTCCGGGTCTAACCGCGGCAGCCGAGCCCCATCCGAGATCAGCCCTGAGCTCGGGGCTCAGGCGACCATGCCCGGCAGTGTCCAAGCCACGCCCCCCATGTGTCATTGTTTCTATAGTGTACAAAGTATACTTTCAGCTTTTCATATCTTTAATCAGTAATTATATTGTGTATTATGATTTTCAAATTCTTGCGTCATCCTAGGTGACAACTTGAAACCCTCCCAGACAGGAGATGTGGAATGCCTATGAGGTACACAGGGGTAGGTTGTATGAGACAGGGGAGCAGGCAGGTAAGCTCTTAGCATTGAGGATTAGGCAGCGTTTTAGCAGAAATACAATTGCGAAAGGGCAATCAGGAGTATACGGAACCAGAAGACATTAGAAAGGTTTTTAAGAACTTTTATCAAAAGCTATACCAAGAAGAGGATAGGGCAGAGTTTGTCAATTTAGCATTTGAAGACTTTGATCATATCTTGGCTGAACAGGAAAGAATAGCACTAGACAAGGATCTAGCATTGACTGAAGTGGTAGCGGCATTGCAGGATTTAGCGGTAGGTAAAGCTACAGGGCCTGATGGTATTCCACTTGAAGTATACAAATGCCTACAGGCAGTGATAGCCCCCCTTTTGCTGGATTTATTTGGGGGTATAGTTGGTTCGGGTGAAATTCCAGACTCCTGGAAAGAAACAAATATTATCGTTTTCCACAAGAAGGGCAAACCCAAGGAGGATCCAGGGTTGTACCGTCCAGTATCCCTCATAAATACGGACAATAAAATATATGTAAAGGTCTTGGCTAATAGGCTTGGAGGGGTCGTTGGCGGTCTGGTTTCCCTGTGGCAGCACGGGTTTATCCTGGGTCGAGGGACAACTGACCATACAAGATGGGCCATCACGTTGTTTGATGTGCAGGCTGTCACGGGAGGCCGGATCGCCATGATGCTTCTGGATGCTGAAAAAGCCTTTGATCGGTTACTTGGAACTATTTGTGGGGGATATTGGAACGGAGGGGCTTTGGCCCTAAAATAATGAAAGATATTGGAGCCATGTATGTGGATCCTATTGCTAGGGTCCAGTTAATGGGTGCTGGTTCAGATGAAATTTACATCTCTCGGGGGACCAAACAAGGGTGCCCCTGTTCACCAATTATATTTGCCCTTTATATCGATCCTTTGGTACGAAAGATATTAGGGTGTGAGGGTATTAAGCCAGTGGTATACAATGGATTTGAAACCAAGCTGTTGGCATATGCCGATGATCTGGCTATAATAACCACAGAACCAGAATCGGCTAGGTCACCCCTGATAGGAATAACCTCAGAGTTTCGGCAGTTTTCGGGGAATCTTCTCAACGAGAACAAGACCCAGATAATCTGCTTGAGTAATATTATAAAGCAGGATGGTAGATATACTGATTCAGAAATCTACCTAGGAGTTAGGATTAGCCCTGCAATGGATAGAATTATTAAAGATAATTTTGGTCCACTCGTTAACTCAATGTCATCAGAGTTAAAGAGGATCTATAATAGGGAGAGCCAATGTGCTCAAAATGACTATGCTCCCGAAAGTATTGTATCTTTTCCATTCAATACCATTGATGGTGGGGGACAGTGTGCTGAAATCTATTGAGACAATATTTGTTAACTTCATATGGCAATATGGGAAGACCAGACGATCTTTGTAACTTCTGTATTTGCCACAAGACAGATGAGGTCTAACTGTACCGAATATTCAATTTTATTTGGTGGCTTGTCTTTTTAGCCAGATGGCGATATTATTAGATTGCGCCACAAATTTGTCTGACTGTACGTTTTGGAATATTTGTCCCCCATCCATTTTTGAATTATTGTTAGTTAGGGAGGCTGTGGGGCTTCTATTGCGTAAAACAGACAGACGTTTCTATAACAAAAAAAGGTATAAAGTACTGGATAGCGTTTGGAGGGTCTAGAAAAGTATTCAGAAATCATTGATACTCCCGAAATATAATTATCATACGCCACTCTGGAAGTCAAGTCTTTTTCCTTATCTTAGTCGCGATTGGTTGTGGATTTCTTGGGAGTCTCAAGAAATTAGAAGAATAGGGGATGTTTGGGAGGGGACCAGTGTAATGAATTGTTATTTACTGTGGGTTTTTAGTGCCTGCATAATGTATTGTTGTTCAAATGAAGTATTTATGTTTTGCATCAATTGCTGAATGTTCCGGGTATCTAATAAAAAAAAAAGGAGATGTGGAATGCTGATATGGCTGGGGTGCTAACACGCACACTTGAAGGTGAACAGAGCTTCCTCTGTGCACATCAAATGTATCTTTGATTCAAAGAAGAGTTGCTGGTCACTTGGGCGTGGGCCCATTTTCAGATGAGATGTGGGCCTGATAAAGTTTGGCAATGTAGTAACAGGGAATCATAATAGAAGGGGGTCTTAGGCCTTTGAACCTTTGTGAGATACATTTCATTAGAACCTGACAGCCAGGTGTGATCCCCTGTTACTCCCTTTGCATATGTGGTGGGTCAGTCGGAACTGCAGACACTCCTGCTGTGGCAGACCATCTCTTTCACTAAGGACAAGACAGAGGATAGGGCACTTCAAATGAGTTGACACACACAAAATACATTTCAAAGGACCAAAATCTAAATTACAACCATGTCTGGATATGGATATAAAGGTGGGAGTGAGAGTTCCACATGTTTTTTTAGCATCGATGTGCACCAGCGTGGGAAGAAGAAAATGATCATAAAGACTTCTAGCTGCTGTTCCCAGGACTAGGTACCATGTTCTGCTAGTCTCTGTCCTGGTTGATGGGTCCTCACGTAGGAAGTTAGACCACTTGCCCTGAGACTGAAGTAGCAGCCTTCTGCCTGCCTGACAAAACCAGTGTACCTTGTAGTAGGAGGAGACCGCCCCGGAGAGAGCAAGACCCAGCAGTGATCTTTTTAAGTGAACCCTAATGAGTGAAGTGTGAGATGTCTAGTCCAGTCTGGACTGTTGCTAGAGCGCGAGCCATCTGCACCATCTCATTGAAGCCAGTGACCCCCGTATACCAGTTGGAGGCCACTATAAAGTTAGGACTGTGACCCTTTACTGTGTAAAGTGGGTGACCCCTGTATGCCCCAGTGAAGACAGGGCCCACCCCCCTTGCTGTGTAAAGTCGACTACCATTGGATGCCTGGTTTGGCCATCATGAATTTAAGGCTTTTTTCATTGCTATGTAAATGTAAATGTAAATGTATTGCGACTTATATAGCGCACGTATCACCCAAAGGTATCAAGGCGCTTGCTTAGGGAACCCGTCCTGGTATTCCCCTGTGAGATACCCCGGCAGGGTATCCACAAGGTGAAAGCAAGGCATCCCGCTGCGAGGGGCCGTAGTGGAGATTAAGCAAGCTATTGCCCAGAGTCGCAGAGTGTGACCCCGTGAGTCGAGTAGGCACCGGAGCGAGAATTGTCGAGTCCGTGGAATTTTTGAGCCCGAGACCCGCCGAGGCGAGGAATCGAACCCTGGTCCACGTCCGATCTCAGCTTCCGGGTCTGCCGCCTCTAACCACTGAGCCACGCTTCTAAAGTGTAAAGTTAGTGACTTATGTAGGCTAAGAAGGGGCTACGGTATAGTCGGGTCCATTGCCCTGGAATGTTGTGCCAAAGGGATCCTAGCCAGGGGATGCGCCATCGATAGAAGTCTGCAAGAGGTTGTATAGTCCAGCACTGATGGGCTGGAGCGTGCCAAGGTGGTCCTCGGTGCTCATGCACTCAATGGCTGCCATCTCGTTGGGCCATCATGGCTCCTGAGGACTTTCACTAACAAAGTGCATAGTGCTGTGGATGTTAACTTTGAGGTCCAAACTTAGACTTTGTCTCATGGTGACTAGCATTAGCCACCTCCATCATTGAACTGGGAATAAGCAGGCCCACCACAAATAAAAAGAGGACTCGGAGATACTGTGCCGGATGACATTGGCATGCTGTCTTTAACCGCATGCGCGCTAGCGGTTTTCCCGCTGTGCGCTGCGGTTTTTTAAAAGCCGCGTTACATGACGAGCTCAGCTCGTCATGAGCGTACGAGCGTCGTAACTCATGACGAGCTGAGCTCGTCATGAGCGCAGAAGGGGTTAAGAGACTGTGGTTAATATTTAGTGTGCTGTTTTTATGGTTTGTGTGTTTATATTACTCCATTTCATCACAACAGCCAGAATTTTACTGAAAAAGGAGTTATTATTGGTACGTTGTGTGTTTTGAGCCTTGTGCCTGTGTGCGCCTTACACCCAGCTTCCATGAAGAGCCTTGGACTGCTTGACCTGCGCTTCCATTAAGAGTCAAATGCTAAAGGGGTAGTACTCGGAACAATTGCTCCGGACTCATAGTAGATTGGGCACTGAGACATCAGTAGTAACAAGCATTGGCATAGCCAATAGGTCTCGCCTTTAGGACCTTGCACGTGTTTAGCTAGAACTATTGATTTTGCCAATGTTTGTTAAGTAAGCTGTAGAGTATTGCCGCTGCTGTGCAGCTTTTTGATAATTTTTAATAGAAAAGTGTTTTCAATATTTTTTGTTATTTTCTATATCACCAAGAAGACATTGTGCACAACAACCTTATTATAAAAACACTTGTCGTAAAATATGTTTTTTATATTTATTGTCCTTGCAATAGTGTTTTTTTTGTGCGTGTTGTAATGCTTTTTTGTTCTATTTTTTTTTGCTATAATGTGGGGACATAAATGGGAGTATGGACTATAGTAACTAGTTAATAAATTCTAATGCGAGCAGCGGACAGACAGTAGGGGAGAATGAATAGATGCCATAATAATAAATAATAAATTTTTTTTTCTTTTTTTTTTTTTTTTTATTCGGAAAATGGCCGCCGGACAAGAGCTCTAGGGAAGAGCTCTGGGGTTAGGGATCTCCAAAACGGAATAAATCCCTGTATAACCCGGGGGGGCGACCCAGAATCCTCAACCTGCATTGCAAGAACAGAGCAGTGGGCATAATAGAGCGGGAGCGGGAGCATAACGAAGAAAAATAGCGGGAAGCAACTTACGTGGCCAGTAGACAACAAGGCTGACCCTGCTTACCGGACGCCACGGACGACGGACCTCGGAGGGCGAGTCCTGCTGATTGGACTCCCGGTAGAGGAGCGGCAGACATTGGGAGCCATTCCGACGCCAACCGGAGCCGCTCGGCGCTGGTAGAGAGGAGGCTTCCGCGACTGTACCCCCGACGCTGGATTCCAGAGGTATGTGAGTCTGCGCCTCTGAGGACTGCGAGCACGGTCCGGCCGCGGCACAGAGAGGGAGCGGAGCAACATCCAGCGGACGACGGACGGGGTGCGATCTGCCCCGCCAGATCGCGAGCGCCCCCCCCCCCCTCCTAATTACATTCGAGGAAATTAACGCGGGGGAACTAGGAGGAGAGTGAGAAAGCGGCACGCCTGACTCTAAAATGGCGGCCGCTTAAGACATTCTCTCACACGATCCTCTAGTTACTTACATGAATCTTACATGAATATAATTCACTGGCAAAAGACACAGCCTTGATGGAGCCTTGATGGAATAGCGAGGGGGGTCGGACAATAGGGCAAATGCGAGGAACAACTTTCATAGAATATCGACGCATCGCCAGCTAAGATCAACAACACAGGGGCATAGACATTGAAAAGGGACTGTGTACCCATTGCCACCAACACAGGAGCATTGAAACTGAAAGTGGTCTGTGTACCCATCGCAAATAAAACATCAACATGTGCTACATATTTAACAGAACATGTGATAGATCAATCCATCTATGAAGGGGGCTGGATATATTACTAAATGAAAGTGGACTTACTATTGAAGCGGAAACTTAGATACTGCCCTCCCCCCTCCCCCTCCCCTCCCCCTCAGAACAACAATAGATTATGAAAAGACGGACATCTTGGAATGGCTAGTCCCACACAAGACTTCTCTTAACTCTTTAAGGGATAGTGAAATTAATTCCTACGACATGGTAACGGAACTAGAAAGATATAATTGGAGTTCAGCAGAGGAACTGCACCCTCCATGAAATTGTGAAATTTTGGTACGTGATCTATCTGCCAATACTGGGGCTAATAAGGAGACTACCATTGTTCACCATTGTTCACTGACAAGGGAACAACTCTGATAAAAATCAAAATAGTCTGACAACAGCAACTGAAAATGGATGTAAGAGGCCGAATGACGATAGGCCCTAAAACACAGAGCATAAAATATCCTTCTACTCTATCCAAAAATGCGGCCAAAAAGTTCAAACATAACACATTGAGAAAAAACCCGGACACATTGTTCGCCGACCCATATTTTGATATGGTCAAAGGCACCATAATGAATGATTTGATTTTTCACACAAACAAAACAGCGAAATGGCGCAATGCACTCACAGAAATGCTGGTCATAATAGAGATGAAAAACATCCCTCATGGCACAAAAATAATGACTTCCCCATCAAGAAATTGCAATGCTGAACTATGCATCACGTTATATAAAACGGGAATAGTGCTGATACAAGCAGCCAATAGGGACCTTGAGGAATTTGAGAAGACTTTCCTAATTGTAAAAGAAACCCTGGATAGACCAAGACACCAACCACCCATGACCCAGCATGAAATCATGCGGGACAACAGTGTCAATCCAACTGGGGACATCAACCAACCAGGGGGCCACAACTCTCAAACCCCCAGTCGTGGAGATATAACGGAAACTGAGAAGGTAACCTTAGAGATTAGGACCGAAAGAACAGGAAGGTCTTCCAATCCGGCTAATGAAGAGCATAGCCTGACCCACAAGGAAGAACCGATGCAAGTAACCAACAGAGAACTTGAGAGCTTTGAGCTAACCCTCCAAAACTCAGAGGATGACTCAGAAGGACCAAACCTTCAACATAACGCGACACTACCAGATATCACACGTGATAACATCGACTCCAACACTAGAGACACCAATCTATTAGATGGCCAGAACAACCAAACCGATAACACTGAAGATTTAACCGTAAATGCGATGGCAACACCAGAGACTGAGAGAGAAAGGATAACGATGGCCACCAACCTTGGAAACAAAGTGAAGAATAAGGTCCCAAGGATAGAGCCGGTGCCGCTAACGCACAACTCCACTGCGCTAGAAGAATGTATTCCAGCTCCAAACGAATCCCTCTATGAAGCCAACGAAATGAACAAAGTAGATGATATCGACCCCTCCTTTCCTGCCGCGAATACAAGACTGGAATCCCACAGATCCATATCCACAAAAACACCCCTTACCAAGAAAAGATCTGTGGGAATGAGATCAGATCAGTTGCAGAGAAGAGCAAACTACAATGCTCATCCAGCCAGGTCTACCTCACACGAGAACTCATCCCGAACACAGAAAGAAATCAAGGAGCTCCAAAAACTTGTAGGTAATCTAGCACAAAACTCGATGAAAGTCTCACAGACAATTGGAAAAATCTGGGAGATGACGATAAGCACGCATACCAAGGTTTCACACATCCAGAATCTGGTACTTAGACACAACAGACCTAACAGGACAAAGCCCTTGTCGATTGAAGAAACTCGAGCCTTACTCAGGTCCTATGAGCAACCTGCCCGCAGTATGGAGGAGAATATCAAAACAGTACCTATTGACTCTAATAGAACGACTAGAAAGAATGACAGGAAAGCAATCCACCAAAATCTTCAACATATTCAGCTTATTGCATCTGAAACGGATAATGGAAAACTCGTTAAATCACAGAAACCCTTGAACTGTCTTCTAATTAATTGTCGTTCGGCAACTAAACATGCAGCAGACATAGCCGCCCTCATCATCAATAAGGAAATTGACCTGGCCATCCTCACGGAAACATGGCTCAATGAATCATCATCTCCTATCATGGATCTCTTAGTACCACCACAATATAACATCGTCAGGCTAGACAGACCAAGGAATGTGGGAGGAGGCATAGCTTGCATTCACCGGTCGGAGATCGAGGTCTGTCATTTCCAATCGGACCCCTTAGAATCCTGTGAATACCTTGGTATTAATGTGAGAACACCAAAGAATCAAAGCTGCAAACTGCATACATTCTACCACCCACCAGGAGAGAACGCTAAGTTCACAGAACAACTGATGGAGATCATAACGACCAACTCTAACTCGGACGCCAATAACATATTCCTAGGTGACTTTAACCTCCATTGGAATGACGGCGGTGATAAACTGGTCAACGCACTTAAAGACTTCCTCAATGAGCTAAAACTTGTACAAGCCTGCAACCAACCCACTCACTCACAAGGAGCGACCTTAGACTGGATTATCTCAAGAAAGGATGAGACCTCTATCCTCGCTATCGACCCATGTGACTGGTCTGACCATCACATCATAACATTCACGATACCTACATTGACAAAGGGCAGGACCGTGCAACCACGCAAGCTCGAGAAACTGATCCGAGACACGAAGGAGGCTAACACTGAACTACTGGTTAAAAGATGTGAGAGAGACTTGAAGCCACCCAACAATAAGCAAAATGTCATTGAGCTGACCGATCATTACATAACATCAATTGGTAATATCGTCAATGACACCATGCCCCTAAAAACGAAAAAAGTATCAGAGAAACAAAGAAATCCTTGGTTTAATGAATCATTGAATGAGGACCGGCGCAAACTGAGAATGGCCGAAAGGAGGTGGAGACAACATCCCTCCTCCCCGGAGCTGAAAGCGCTCAGGAAAACAAGAAAAGAATACAACAAAAAAATAATCAACTCCAAAAAAGAATTTTTCAGAGATGAATTGGACAGTGCCATAAACAGACCACGAAAACTCTTTGAGATTCTAAAACAACAGTCAAATAAACTAGCCAAAACGGTCTTAGAGAATACAGAAACTCCCATAAGCTGCGAGGAATTCTCCTCATTTTTCACCGAAAAATCTATATTGCTTGAAGATGACCTCACAACTGCAGCAACTAACCTTAAGGCACTACCTCAATCCAGTAACGAGTCCAATTTCTCACCAGAGTGCCTCCAAACTAAAAATAAGGCAAATTGGGACACATTTGAACTATACGACCAGGAAAAAATCGCCAGAACGCTGGCGGCACTTAGACCGAACAACCACTTTCAAGACCCATTACCAGGAAAATGTGTAAGAGAAATCAGCCACACGCTAGTTCCGATCTGGACTGAGATAATAAACGCCTCACTTGCACAAGGAACCCTCCCTGACTGCCTAAAAACAGGGCAGGTGATGCCCATCCTTAAAAAACCGACAGCTG
Source organism: Lissotriton helveticus (assembly GCF_964261635.1). Taxonomy (NCBI): domain Eukaryota; kingdom Metazoa; phylum Chordata; class Amphibia; order Caudata; family Salamandridae; genus Lissotriton; species Lissotriton helveticus. The sequence goes on from NC_136068.1 coordinate 1,432,269,992, forward strand.
CTGCTACAGACCCGAACAACTATCGACCAGTGACCAACATCCCTCTACTGGCTAAACTCATTGAGAAATGCGTACAGGGCCAACTAAGCCAACACATCGCTAAATTCTCGCTACTGGATGACTGCCAATCAGGTTTCAGAACAGGGCACAGTACCGAAACTGCGATCCTGCACATTGTCGATGACGCCCTACAAGCCCTAGACCGAAATCAATCTTGCCTATTGATCCTCCTAGACCTATCATCAGCCTTTGACACGGTAAAACACGAAGTGCTTATGACCAGACTACAAAACAGGATGGGTTTGTCTGGAAACGTGCTGAAATGGTTTAATTCTTTCCTACAGAACAGGACTCAGCGATTCCTGGTTAACCAAGCAATCTCTTCCCCGAGCCCCAACGCAATAGGGGTCCCACAAGGCTCTACGCTATCCCCAGATCTATTCAACTTATATGTAGAACCTCTCACAGAGATCCTTCTAAAATCACAGGTATCCTATCACATGTATGCGGACGACACGCAATTATACATAAAGATCGCCTCCCTTGAGGACATTGACCTAATGAACAAGACACTAAAGAGTGCTTTGCGATGGCTAACAATGAATCATCTGAAACTAAACGCCCAGAAAACCGAATTCCTGCTAATCTCACCGACAAGGAGCCAATCCGAAGTTATAGAGTGGACTAAACTGGTGACTGCGCTAAACTGCACCCCGACCCTAGTTAACTCAGCCAAATCACTTGGAATTACACTAGATAAGAACCTCGACATGAAAAACCATATTAACGCAATGGCCAAGAGCGCCCGCTTCCACCTGAATTATTTAAGAAAACTGAAACCCTTTATCACTGAGACAGATCTAAAACTGGCTATACAATCACTAGTCATCTCGAGGATCGAATATGGCTGCACCACATTGGCGGGCCTGCCAAAAACATCCACAGCACCACTAAAAGCCTGCCTCAACGCAGCGGCGAGACTCATTACGGGAACGAAGAAATTCGATCACATATCTCCCCACCTGAAAGCACTACACTGGCTACCGTATGAAGCCAGAATTCAAATGAAGATGGCCTGTATCACGCACAAAGCGGTTCACTACAACACACCTAGATACCTAGCCAAGAAACTTAAGATCTCAGGAGGTAACAGAACAACGAGAAGCGCAAAAGATTTGCTACTACGACCAGCCTTTTTCCACAAGAAAAAGACCTACAACAGAGCATTCTCCGGAGCTGCCCCCAGAATCTGGAACTCACTCCCTCCAAACATCAGGAAGATTCAAAATACAGTAACATTCAAACGAGAATTGAAGAGCCACTTGATGAGTAAATACCCTACTTAGAGTAACCTAAGTATCACCGGGATGATCAATTTCGCTAACTGAGTGCTGCCCTCTTCATGGAAAACTGGGAGATCATCATCGAACAATGAACTGATACCGTGCGCAAGCCGAGGCTTGACACATCACTGCTACCTCGTATACATGTGTGAACTTGAACTATATCTCACCGTCAGACTATATAACTTCTATCTCACTTGATTTATTTATCCATATTTGTGAAACTTTAACTATATGTCACAACCACTATATATAACCTCTTCCGCACTTGATTATTTATACTTACTATCCTGATATGCACTGAATCGCCTTATAACCCTACCTCAACGAGCATGGTTTGTTACCATGACACAAGCCAAGCCATGCTCTCTATATAATGACAATTGCACAATCATTATGAATATATATATTTAATCGTGACCAGACAGTATTGCCTTCTACCTCAATATTCTCTTGTTGTTAGTATTGCTTTTACTATCTTTATATGTAATTCCTTCCTGTTAAGCGCTCTGATACCCACGGGTCTTGTCCGCGCTATATAAAACACTATAAATAAATAAATAAATAAATAAAAAATAAATAAATCCATAGGCAAATTGAGGTGGTACTTAGTGATGCTGTGGTGGGGCTGAGGTAGTGTTGCGCTGTTGCGGAGGTGATGCATAGGTGATGCTGAATGATATTTAGGTGGTGTTGAGTGATATTGAGGTGGTGCGGAGTGATGCCGAGTGATGCTGGGATGGTGCTGAGCGATGAGGAGGTGGTGTTGAGTGATGCTGAGATGGTGCTGAGTTATGTTGAGGTGAGGGTGCTGCTTTGGTGCATAGGTAGTGCCTATGCATTTCCCACATCGCTATCCATTTCCAAGCTATATAGTTAGTGCTGTTGTGCCAAACACGATACTTGTGTTTGTATTATGTATAAAGCAATAGAGTAAACCTAAATATAATCTTGGACGTTAAAGCAGCCACTGTGTCCAAAACTGAACCCCAGAAAACAAATTCAATTTCACAAGTAACAATGTAACATGCCCATATGTTTTCATTGTTTTTTGCTTACCATTAAATATTTTAAAATTCAACAAAACTGTATATCAGAAAGGTATCATTTGGAATACTTTAAAAGCTATTTCTGGGCACACTTCTTATGCGACCTGTAAAGAAGATGAATGCAGCCTTGTTTTTAAAGAAAGTTTTCTTGTAAATGAATTTTAAATTGGTAGTCCTTTTGAACTTTAAAAGAATTTAAAGATGTGGCACACCTGTTTTAATAGCACTATATTGAGAATTCAGCCTTTACAGAACGTATGGTAGTTGTAATTCATTTCTCAGAGTCCCTCCCCTTCTTTGCCAAAATCGGTGCCCGGATGGTGTCACATATAGCCTTGGAAAGTAGAAAATCTGTTAGTTTTCTTTTGAAACGTTCCAGATGGAACAGACTAGCCGAAAGATTTGTATGGCTGTAAAGTTTGTTATCTCCTTTACTAGCTGCATTTTTTTGTCACAAAACACAGGATGTGAAACCAGCAACCGAGACGAGAACCCTGGTTCCCAAAACTAAAAGTCTACAGCACTAGCAATAAAGGCACATCTGTTTGTTTCTGTGTAACTTAAAACGTGTATACATTTCCTACGCACTATCACACCGGGAAACAGCATCTTGTAATAACCTGATGTATTTAACTATGGATTGCATAGAAAGAAAGGTTCAAGATCGGCAGCTGCTGTCGTTGCAGTATCCACCCCTCAGAAGGGTCAGAAAGGTGCATTGTTAGTGCCTGTCCCTCATCTTTTACTTTTAACACATGTCACAGCTATGCTTTGCTAAACCAGCAACCATCGGCCGATGCAGTTTAAAACTTAATAACCCAGGAGATGAAGCGCAATGGTAAAGCGTCTGCTGCAGTGATAGTGCCCCAAAAAACAAACACACTTTGAGGGACGTACTCGTGCTTGATGCATGTTCAATTGCATGAAAGTGTTACACGTTCGGAAATACTCAACCACCGGCTCACAAGAACATGCCTAAATTAAAACCACAGTAATGAAACACAGATGATGCACGGTGTCTGTGTTCATCAAGCCCCCAAACACCCACACGGTTAAGGGAAGTGCTCGTTCTCAATGTCGCACTGCTAAAGGGTCAAATGAAGCACAGCAACCATCAGGCGGGTGCCACATGAACCATGTGAAAGAGCAAAGTCGCATTTAGAATGGAAACAAGCATGGCAAACTAAGTGGCCAGTGCACACAGGAAAGATTAAAACACAGATGATGTACGGTGCCTGTGAAGCGGGTGCCACGCTCATCGTGCCCCTAAAAGGTGTAACTATAACCTATATTTGTGTTGGAGGGAAGAGCTAATAAAAACAAGGAGAAACACGAGAGACGGCCTGCGGCCGTCAAAGTGAAAGTACGGCCGGCGGAGGAGAAATGCGACACGGCGGGCAGGGGTGGGGGTGGAGCGGGGAGAGCGGCATGAGGGTGTGAAGCAGCAGGGGCCTGAGCTGCGGCCGCCTTTGATGTGATAATGCGAGGCAAGCAGCTGGTGGCATTGTGCACGCGCTTTCACATGCACTGCAAGAAATCGCCTGGGAATCGCCTGATCTCGGTAAGCTCTGTTTAAGCCGCTATATATCGAGCTCCCTGTTGCGGAGGTGATGCATAGGTGATGCTGAATGATATTTAGGTGGTGTTGAGTGATATTGAGGTGGTGCGGAGTGATGCCGAGTGATGCTGGGATGGTGCTGAGCGATGAGGAGGTGGTGTTGAGTGATGCTGAGATGGTGCTGAGTTATGTTGAGGTGAGGGTGCTGCTTTGGTGCATAGGTAGTGCCTATGCATTTCCCACATCGCTATCCATTTCCAAGCTATATAGTTAGTGCTGTTGTGCCAAACACGATACTTGTGTTTGTATTATGTATAAAGCAATAGAGTAAACCTAAATATAATCTTGGACGTTAAAGCAGCCACTGTGTCCAAAACTGAACCCCAGAAAACAAATTCAATTTCACAAGTAACAATGTAACATGCCCATATGTTTTCATTGATTTTTGCTTACCATTAAATATTTTAAAATTCAACAAAACTGTATATCAGAAAGGTATCATTTGGAATACTTTAAAAGCTATTTCTGGGCACACTTCTTATGCGACCTGTAAAGAAGATGAATGCAGCCTTGTTTTTAAAGAAAGTTTTCTTGTAAATGAATTTTAAATTGGTAGTCCTTTTGAACTTTAAAAGAATTTAAAGATGTGGCACACCTGTTTTAATAGCACTATATTGAGAATTCAGCCTTTACAGAACGTATGGTAGTTGTAATTCATTTCTCAGAGTCCCTCCCCTTCTTTGCCAAAATCGGTGCCCGGATGGTGTCACATATAGCCTTGGAAAGTAGAAAATCTGTTAGTTTTCTTTTGAAACGTTCCAGATGGAACAGACTAGCCGAAAGATTTGTATGGCTGTAAAGTTTGTTATCTCCTTTACTAGCTGCATTTTTTTGTCACAAAACACAGGATGTGAAAGCAGCAACCGAGACTAGAACCCTGGTTCCCAAAACTAAAAGTCTACAGCACTAGCAATAAAGGCACATCTGTTTGTTTCTGTGTAACTTAAAACGTGTATACATTTCCTACGCACTATCACACCGGGAAACAGCATCTTGTAATAACCTGATGTATTTAACTATGGATTGCATAGAAAGAAAGGTTCAAGATCGGCAGCTGCTGTCGTTGCAGTATCCACCCCTCAGAAGGGTCAGAAAGGTGCATTGTTAGTGCCTGTCCCTCATCTTTTACTTTTAACACATGTCACAGCTATGCTTTGCTAAACCAGCAACCATCGGCCGATGCAGTTTAAAACTTAATAACCCAGGAGATGAAGCGCAATGGTAAAGCGTCTGCTGCAGTGATAGTGCCCCAAAAAACAAACACACTTTGAGGGACGTACTCGTGCTTGATGCATGTTCAATTGCATGAAAGTGTTACACGTTCGGAAATACTCAACCACCGGCTCACAAGAACATGCCTAAATTAAAACCACAGTAATGAAACACAGATGATGCACGGTGTCTGTGTTCATCAAGCCCCCAAACACCCACACGGTTAAGGGAAGTGCTCGTTCTCAATGTCGCACTGCTAAAGGGTCAAATGAAGCACAGCAACCATCAGGCGGGTGCCACATGAACCATGTGAAAGAGCAAAGTCGCATTTAAATGGAAACAAGCATGGCAAACTAAGTGGCCGGTGCACACAGGAAAGATTAAAACACAGATGATGTACGGTGCCTGTGAAGCGGGTGCCACGCTCATCGTGCCCCTAAAAGGTGTAACTATAACCTATATTTGTGTTGGAGGGAAGAGCTAATAAAAACAAGGAGAAACACGAGAGACGGCCTGCGGCCGTCAAAGTGAAAGTACGGCCGGCGAAGGAGAAATGCGACACGGCGGGCAGGGGAGGGGGCGGAGCGGGGAGAGCGGCATGAGGGTGTGAAGCAGCAGGGGCCTGAGCTGCGGCCGCCTTTGATGTGATAATGCGAGGCAAGCAGCTGGTGGCATTGTGCACGCGCTTTCACATGCACTGCAAGAAATCGCCTGGGAATCGCCTGATCTCGGTAAGCTCTGTTTAAGCCGCTATATATCGAGCTCCCACTCAATGCGCATGCGCATTGAGATAGGTCGCTCGACCTAAAAAGCTACAACCCCCACGGGTGGGCCAAGTAACCTCTGCTTTACCTGTGGCCCTCTGAAAGGGGTTCTGACAATAAACAACATTTTGCTCTTCCTCACTTTTCTTCCAGCCTGTGTATCGCTCTGTCTCTTGCTGCCGCTCAGTGTCTGTAGTTTCCATATTTCTACATTTTTAATTTCTTTATAGCTCACACTCTCTGCCTGTTCCTGTACTTTTCTCTATTTTCCTCTCATACTTCCTCTATCTCTTATACCAAAACTGTCATCTTCTGTCTTTTCTCTGTCTCTCTGACACTGCTTCTGTTTAGTATGTGTCTCTTCAACATTCTCCTTCTCTACCACCCAGGGTCGTTCTCCTTATCTCTCTCCTGTGCTCCCTCTGCCTGTATGACTTGCTCATATTTCATCTCTACCTATGTCTCTCTTTAGCTCTCTCCCTCTCACTCCTTTCACCCTACTTTACACTCCTTTCTCTCTGCTTGATCGATTTGCTCTTGTTTACACCTTTTCTTCCACTCTCACATTATTACTTGCTCTGCCTGGCTTGCTCCCTGTCATTTTTCAAATCTTGTTCAATATGTTGCTCAGTAATCCACTCTCTGTCTTCCCTGTTACGTTTCCCCCTTTACCCCCTCTCTGTGCACCCTCTTTCTCTCCTTTCTTACTTCTGACACTTTTCCTCCATGTTTGTTCCTGTTTCTCTCACCCTCTCGTCCTGAGGTTAGACTAGACACTGGTTCAGAGTTCCTCTTATTTCTTGATCACTGATGTGTTCATGTGAAGGACTTGCCATAACAGTTCTTTAAAAATCAGTTTTTTGGAGTCTTTGTGCATTATATGAGTCTGAGTAAAGTGTCATTAATCAGGCAACCACCGCATTGAAAACACCACCAAAGCAGCACAAATAAGAACATTGTTCTCAAGCAGCATCAGCAGCCAAATCAAGCACTGAACGAGGAATCAAAGCGGCAGAATTTACCTTTTCACACTAGTTAGTGTGCTGCACACTGCTGTGCAACAAATTGCACACTGCTTTGAAGAACACCAGCTCCGCCGGCAGTCAATCTGACATCTTTAACTACCCTATGATTAATTGTAAAAGTTCATACAATGAAAGGTGACTCAGTTCACAGTGTGAGAAGCACAAAAAAATGAATTCTACCACCTCACACATTCCTGCAACCGAAGGCCCGTATTGAAAATGAAAGGTCATTTTTCACTTTAGTGTACTCAGGAATTACAAGGAGTGTGCTCGTTTCCAAACATACATCTGCGAAATATCAACAGGAGTGCATTTTACAGTTAAAGCAGTGACTCTGCATAGAGGAATAATAACATTTCTTTTTTTTTTTTTTTTTTTTTAGTTCTGTAATTTTTTATTGTAAAAAAATATATATATTTACATGGAGCACGGAAACGAAAAGGAATAATAAAATTTCAACACGGATAAGTAGATTATTTTTTCTTCGTTGTAATAAGCCATTCTCTAGCACCGTTCAAGTTTTTTACAACATGATTTTTCAGCCGTCAAAGCCTCCAAGAACCAAGTTGTGGAAGGAGATGACCAACTGGAGTTTGTTCTTAGTGGTACAATCGTATCTAAATCAGAAATCAGCCAGTTACTAAAGCTGGATACATCTGATTCTAAGTCTCCATTGCAAATATAAGGAGTAGACTGCAACACCTGCATAAAAGGTTACACATTTTGGGGATCTCTTTCAACACCAGTTATACCATGTCTGGCCTACTAGTTTACCGTCCACCAGGTCCTTCGAAGGAGTTTAGGGCTGCACTGCTTTACACAGTTAGTTTTCTGGTTGTGAGATATGCCAACTTCAGTGTTATTGGCGATCTGAATGTGTACCTTGACAACCCCCATGACTCAGAAGTGGGCAACTTCTCAGCTGATCTAGTGGCTTGACAGTTGCTTCAACTGGTTCACGGTCCTACCCACTCTGCTGGCCATTTAATTGATCCAGTCTTCTCTAACCTTTCCTACCTCACAACCTCTGCTCCCATTCCGGTGTATTGGTCTGACCATTATCGTATTCCCATGATACTCTCCGGGGTAGAGCCCCCTAGGAGGGTGCCTCCGAAATTCTCTCTCCGACGCCCCGGGCACAAATTACATTTTGACAATTTTAACACCCTCCTCTCCTCAAATATACCCAGCCTGCCGGATGATCCGGATGCTGCCGACAAAGCGATATCGGTATGGATACTTCATCCTTTGGATGCACTTTTTCCTGTCAAACGGTCTAAATGTCATAGTACCAAATCCAATCCCTGGTACAATGACAAGCTCGCTAATATGCGTAAAGCCTGTAGGGGCTGGAGCGGGCGTGGAGATGAGATTTTGACCCAATCCTGAAAAGATGTTATCAGGAAGCCACCAAGAAATACCATAGGGTTGTTCAGAATGAACGGGCAGCCTACTTCGCAGATTAGATTAGGAACATCGATAATCCCACCAAGAGTATTTTCTCCATACTTAAAGATCTTAAATCGGCTGGGGCATCCACTGCACCCTCTATCACGTCAGATGAGCATTGTGAGGCTCGTGCCCCCTTTTTTGTCAACAAGGTGGAAAACATCTATATGACCTTTCCTCAGGTGGATATGTGGTCTGGCTCTGGGGCAGACTTCCTCCCACTCACAAGCTTGTCATTTTCCTGCTAATTTCTGAGGATGTGCTGTGCTCATTATGAAGCAAGTTTAAGTCCGGCTCCCCTTCTGATCCCATGAAGCCTGAACAATTTATGAGACTGTTACCTGTGCTCACACCTCTGGGCCAGGTGATTAACATGTTCCTGTCTATGGCAGTTGTCCCTAGGACTTGAAAGCAGGCCAGGGTTGTTCCCCTATTAAAAAAAACAACCTTTGACACAGCTATACCTGAACTTCCGTCCTATTTCTCTCCTGCCGTGGGCTTCCAAGATCTCCGAAATCTATATAAACTCCATCTTGTCCGGTTTTCTGGAAGAGAACAACATACTTGATTCCTCTCAGTGTGGCTTCCATCCGGGTCTCAGTACGTAGTCTACCCTCTTAGCAGTGACTAAACATCTGAGGACAGCACTGGATGAGGAATGTACCTCGGCACTGATCCTATTGGATCTCAGTGCCACGTTTGATGCGGTCTCTCACCAGATCTTGCTGCAAAGGCTGGAGGAGGCTTGCATTGTGGGCCCTGCACTGGACTGGTTTGCCTCCCTTCTTTTGGAGAGCACTTTCCAGGTAACATCCCCCCTCCCCCTCCCCGGTTCATACTATCAAGCAGGGTGTGCTGCACGGATCAGCTTTGAGCCCAACGCTCTTTAATCTGTATGTTCAGCCATTAGCAGCGGTGGCTAAGAGTAGAGGGCTGACAGTAGTATCATGTGCAGATGATACGCAGTTTGTAGTTGCTCTCTCCGATGACTGTCTGCATGATGCTCATAAGTTTCGGAGCAGTCTTGCTGCTGTCGCGGAGTGGTTGACTGCCAACTGCCTTCAGCTCAATGCCAGCAAGTCTGAGGTCTTGCTGGTAGGGAAAGATCCTGAATTTTGGAGGGAACACTGGTGGCCTGCTATCATGGGTTGTGCACCCAACCCGAAACAGGTGGTGAAAAATCTAGTATTTTGGGTCGACTCAGCTCTCAGCTTTCAGGCCCTAACTAAGAAAGTGGTACAAAAGGGGGTGGTGATGGACGGAGCATCTGAACCAATCAAACACTCACACCCAGTCAACAGATCTGGGTTTAATTCATCACTCTGCCACCCCAGTTCAGACATGGCCATATGCAAATTAATCTGACCCTGTGCCTCATGGGAACAGTCCAGCCCGAACTGCCAAGCCATGCCTTCCCTGGACCGGAAACAAGCTTCCTAGGACCGGTTTCTGGCATTACAGCCGTCTTCAGCCAGGCTTGCTTGAATCCAGTGGAAAAGTGAGCAAGGGGCTCACGTCTGAGCATACCCTGCCAACTTATGGCGAGCAAAGCGGTACAAAAAGGGGTGGTGATGGACGGAGCATCTGAACCAATCAAACACTCACACCCAGTCAACAGATCTGGGTTTAATCCATCACCGTTCTTTAGCCCACTCTGCCACCCCAGTTCAGACATGGCCAAATGCAAATTCGTCTGACCCTGTGCCTCATGGGATCAGTCCAGCCTGAACTGGCAAGCCATGCCTTCCCTGGACCGGAAACAAGCTTCCTAGGACCAGTTTCTGGCATTACAGCCGTCTTCAGCCAGGCTTGCTTGAATCCAGTGGCAAAGTGAGCAAGGGACTCATGTCTGAGCATACCCTGCCAACTTATGGCGAACAAAGCGGTACAAAAGGGGGTGGTGATGGACGGAGCATCTGAACCAATCAAACACTCACACCCAGTCAACAGATCTGGGTTTAATCCTTCACCGTTCTTTAGCCCACTCTGCCACCCCAGTTCAGACATGGCCATATGCAAATCAGTCTGACCCTGTGCCTCATGGGAACAGTCCAGCCCGAACTGCCAAGCCATGCCTTCCCAGGACCGGAAACAAGCTTCCTAGGACCGGTTTCTGGCGTTACAGCCGTCTTCAGCCAGGCTTGCTTGAATCCAGTGGCAAAGTGAGCAAGGGACTCACGTCTGAGCATACCCTGCCAACTTATGGTGAACAAAGCGGTACAAAAGGGGGTGGTGATGGACGAGCAACTGAACCAATCAAACACTCACACCCAGTCAACAGATCTGGGTTTAATCCATCACCGTTCTTTAGCCCACTCTGCAACCCCAGTTCAGACATGGCCATATGCAAATCAGTCTGACCCTGTGCCTCATGGGAACAGTCCAGCCCGAACTGCCAAGCCATGCCTTCCCTGGACCGGTAACAAGCTTCCTAGGACCGGTTTCTGGCGCACAGCCGTCTTCAGCCAGGCTTGCTTGAATCCAGTGGCAAAGTGAGCAAGGGACTCACGTCTGAGCATACCCTGCCAACTTATGGCGAAGAAAGCGGTACAAAAGGGGGTGGTGATGGACGGAGCATCTGAACTAATCAAACACTCACACCCAGTCAACAGATCTGGGTTTAATCCATCACCGTTCTTTAGCCCACTCTGCCACCCCAGTTCAGACATGGCTATATGCAAGTAAGTCTGACCCTTTGCCTCATGGGAACAGTCCAGCCCGAACTGCCAACACTAGTATGATTGCGATACCCATAGTCTGCTACTTAAATCTATAAAGCTGACCTGTCCTGCAGAGTCTGTCTCTCTACAAAGTCAGAATAAAAGAAGGGACTCTCAAATCCCAGCACACATTTCTGTAGAATTCAGCATCCACATATATTGTGTAGCACGCCCAAACATTATTTTTCAGGCCTTTTGTTCAGCTTAAGAATTTAAGTTTAGGAAGTGTTTCTAGCAAACATTTCCATATAGACAATCTAATCACTGAAATATATTATAATTATTTCAATTGTTTTTTAAATTTATGCTTACCTTTAATTGTTTGTAGAACTCCTATGTACTGTACATTTACTTACCACTGGATGGCATTTCTACCTGACACAGGTTATTAAGGCACAATCTCTTCAGTTGAGAAGGTTCAAAGGTGGATGTTGAGATGGGTTTCACAGAGTCAGGTTGCACTGACTTTGCATCGTGAAAGAACTTTGAATCTGACTCAAATAAAGGGTACATTTTAATTTCTACTGTTAACGCGGGATTTCTGGTTACTAGTTACCTTACCAGATCCCAAACCAAGTCGACTGAATCGTTGGTACCTGTCATTGAGTAAAAGGTAATCTAACAATAAGTCAATCAATTTAAGAACTTACACCACTCTAAATGACCACTGACCAAAATTTAAGTTTCAAAGATTTTATATAAAGTCAAAGATAACTGAAGATACAAACTTCTCAAAATGAGATTCAGAAGATAAATGGGTATCACTATGAACATGAACTTTTTGAATAGTCTGAGTCTGAAAAACAGAATAATGAGTACAACTTCCAACAACATAAGCGTTGCCAAAATGGATAGAAGTTGCAACCTCAAAGTCATTACAGAAAAGAAAATTAAGGTTAGTCTGTCCCTACACTATACTATGTGTCATCCCTACTTAACAAGATCTTTACCCCTCTAGGTGTCAGCCGTGGTGACTTCCTAAGAAGATCACGCACTTCTCTTTGTCTCTTCTCTGATAATGGGTCTCTCCTGATCAGCCTATCTGCCTACCCATCCGCTTCCTTAGGCTCCCAAAATCATCTGCTCTGCTCTCCTCCCGGGTCTCTTTTCCTAATACCAAATCACATTTCGGATAGGAACGCCCCTTGGGACGCCCCTCACGGGGTACATCTTTGCGCGGTAAACTCCATGATGGTACTCTTCAAGACCCTCGTTAAAGTTGACCTTGGTTCCCAAGCTTCTTCTCCAGTGCGCTGATACCCCCTGAAATTCCTGGAAACTCCTACAGGCCTGCGCCAAGCGCCACTGAACAAAGTCCCTTTCATTCGAGCTGATTAGGACCCTCGCACCTGCATACAGTTCGTCCTGCAGTGGGCCTCAAATTCCAGACTCCACCATATCTTTAGGTCGTAAAACACTCAAAGCTCGGTGCTGGACACCTCTCGACTTCTTCCCTAACGAGCACATGGCAGTTCAAACGATATGACATTATCAGTTCAGGCCTACTTGATTTACATGAAGCAGGTCCCTGCACTCTTAAAACATTAACTTGATTTAAACAGCAACATTCTTAACTAGCATACGTTTCTAAAATAACACATCTATAAAGCATATATTTTAAACTTAATTCGATAATACATTTGTAGAAGAACCAGGTTAACTCCATCTCACATTATTTTAGCAGCACGTTTAGATTTGCTGTGAATTGCCCTAAGGCCTACACAATATACTGGATTTTTAGAGTTCTATTCAACTCTAACATGATTCCTTTAACATGAGAACATGAGGTTTTCATATTCATTCCAACATTTCTACATTAATCTCACACAGTTATGATTATTGTTACTCTACTTAAACATTCTATACATTTCACTACTGAATATAAGACACTCTGTGTATTTCACTTCTAAATATAAAACACTCGTGTGCAAAAGCATGTTTAAACTAACTACGTGCTTGTAAATATGGTGCACTTATACATTTCTCAGACTTGTGCTCTCTCACTACTATAAATCTTTGGATAGTTGATTATCCTAATGCTAATGACCAGAAAAATTAACGAAGCCACACTTTATGATTGTGCAGTTTATTTGATAATTCCTTTCAAATTATAAATTGCACAGCAAAAATGACGACTCTACATAAATTATTTTAGCACACGTTCAACAATTAAACAAGTTAGTGTAGCTGAACGTGCTCAATACTATTTCGCTACCCATGTATGCTTTAGATATTTTACAGAAAGAATACCTACTTTGATGTAAACCAATTGACTGAAGCTACCAAGAACAAACAAGCTGCACATCAATTACAATGTATAGAGCAAGGCTAGCACAAGAACATTTTCTACCTTCATGGGGAAATTATCCCCCACACAAATTCAATATATTGCGATGAAGGCCTGGTTATGGTTTGATCTATTCTAGTCTGTGCAGAACTGAAATAGCCCTCAAGGCCTCTAGTGTTTAGTCATCACATTTAAGGATTTCCTAGTTTGAACTATTAAAAAAAGTAATTCGATATATAGACCACTAAGCAATGGGAACATCTTAATTTAATCAGAGGATAAATGGCCATTTCCTGTGCAAACATTTGTAATGTTATGAGTACTTCCGTTCACGAGTCTTACCATTTCATTGTTTACACGTGAGCAGCGGTTGAGTCATATGTCGACTCCAGTGACATATACAAAGCTCTTCCTTGATTTACATGAAGGTTGATTTAGGGTGAAGAACACCACTCACTCATAAGCACAGTTCCTCTGAAAATAGCTTTGATTTATTAGAGGGGAAAAGAAACGTTTTCTGCATCCTCGTCTACATCGAATTATAAATGAAAGCAAGTCTAATCCGAAAAGAAATGCATTTCAATTGATGTAATATGTTTATCCCCACAAGAACAAATAAAGGCAACCTCTTTGGCCTACAGGCCCCTCTTCCCGACCTCACAGTTATACTGTAGCTCTTACAGTATGTCCTCTTTCATGGATCTGATGAGCTCCAGGGAAGCCAAGTTCTCTCATTTGACCTAAGTGCCCTCTTAACTGTTTTAACTTTTTCTGAAGCCGCCACGACCACAAAAAAAGCTGAACTAGCTTTCTTGTCCTCATGACCTCGGACATCATATCTCCCCTCCACACTCTCTTCAGTAGTAGTGATATACATACTTTTCATATGTGCAGGCACCTATCTTTGATGTCCAGCAAGTCATTTTTCTAACTTATATAATCACTCAAATGTGTGCGGAAGTAAGTTGTTTTCAAACGTGTGGACAGGCAATAATTTTAGGAAGAGCTGTTCTTCAGCTAAATAACAGTTGACCCACTGCTTTGCTGCACAGCTCAGACACAAAAAAATGGACGCCCTTGAAACTGCAGCAGAGTTAATGGCATCAGAAGAAATGTGTCTGTGTCTATCTGATTAATCTCCATTTTAGTGAATACTAAGTTGTAAGGACGGTGGATACCAATGGTTATGCTTGCATTTTCAAGAAATGATTTGCGTAGGGCATAAACTATTTGAAATTGCATGATGAATAACTTATTTTTAACAAGCACAGGTAAAGCCAATAGATCTGGTATTATCAAACTGATAGCATGATTCTTTTTTGCATATTGTTTACCCGGGAAACCTCCGGGTAGCTGTGCGCTCAATAAATGCAATTATAATAATAATAATAATAATGCAAGCGTATGAGAGAGGTGTAAAAAGAAGAACACTGGAAGAAAAAACATGCCAATGCCTAAACACTAGTTTGGGCAACCATCCTGAATGAAGATTGTGCAAAGGCATTGTTTTACTGTTCTTAGGTGGCCACTGAGTTTATAATCAACATAGAACCTATCTTGACATGGTAGTGCACATACTGCATCATTGTTTTACGATTGAGAGATGGCTGCCATGTTGATTATAGGCATGGGGTCCATTTTGAAATGGTAAAAAAATTACCAACGGCTGTTCCTAGATGGCATTACTGTACAATGTTCAAGCAATGGCAGCGCTTACTGTGAAGCTGCTGTGGACTCTAAAAAGAAAAGGAATGTGCTGGTGGGGACTCAGAAATGTAAAGGAGTTCCCTGCTGGTTAAGCACACTCATTTTGAGATAGGCACAAGTGATAAGGAGATGGTAGAGTGTAGTACTAAAATGGGCTGAATCGCAGGCAATGAATTGAACAAGGGGTCTCATCAATTGACCCATGCTTTGTACAGTCCTTTGCATGGAAGCTAAATGTGAATGACTCTCAAACAAGCCAGAGAAGGCTTTCACATATAGGTATGTATCATCAGAATATTGAGGAATCTTGATGCTGTTATTTGAAGGTAGAGCACTGTGTGTCTTCATTGAGCTTTCGTTGTCTGGGAGGCTGATGTCACCCAAGAGGATGGTGTGGGCAAGCCAGATGGATGAGATGGGGAGAAGATCTGAGAATTAGTCACTAAAGTAATTTTTTGCCTGGGACTCCTGTAGAGGAGATGGAAGGTGAAGTCTGAGTTGTAGAGAGTGGGAAATGGAAGTCAGCAACTCCGTGGAGTTGAGTGTTACTTGCTTTCATAGAGTGCAGGACAAGGAGGAGGTATGGAGGACAGCTATGTCTCCTCCCTTCATATGCGCATGGTTCATGTGATGGGTGCTGAAATCTTTAGTGAAAAGGATGTCTGTGATGTGCAAAGGTATGTGTATGAGTCATGTTTGTGGGATGAAAAGGGCATCAAGCTTGTGATAAGTGATCAGGTCTGCAATGACCGGTGTGTGGAGGACTGCAGAGCAAGTTTGATGAGCTTAAGTTGAAATTTATGTTTTGTAGTTAATGGCCTTCCTGGACCTAGCATGCCCAAACATGTAGTGCCATTGTTTGTGTCCACTTTGATGGGAACGCCCGGGCAATATAATGCCCTGAAGAGTTGATTGAAGTGAGAACAAGTCAGGAAGTGATGCCACTTTCATGCAGTTGGATGATGGAAAATTAAGTCCTCTTGCTTGAGTTCATCTATTAAAGGTGGTTTTTGTGGGAATCCAGTTATGTCACTTCCTGTGCTGATGAATAAAGGTAAAGGAAGTCCTCTTGCTAGTGTGGGGACAAAACGTTTGATATAAATATCACTGTGGCTGACATCCAGGGGTGAACCTCTAGTCAATTCTAGAGCCGGTACTGTCCGATTTGGAGTCACTCCTACTGTGACAGATTGCTTTCTTTAGGAATGTCATGGGAAAAGGAAGCAGACCCCCAACACAAACTACAGACCCTAAATTGCATTAGGTGTCTGGAAATGATCTGTAAGAATGGGAACTGAAGGCCCCTAAAACACTGCCAAGCATCAAGCTGGGCTGTTTAAGAGGAAAAGCTCTGCAAAACTTCTGCCTGTGGCGAGGACTGGGGGTTAATGCCTGCATCACCCAGGGAAAATTTAAGACCATGTGCCCCTGAAGTCTGGAGCACCAGTGCCTGTCTGGTTGCCAAGACCAGTGTATCCTGTGAAGAAGAAGAGATCGCTGGATGGAGCAAAGTCCAGTGGGGGAGGGTGGATCCCTGTAGCGGTGTGAGGAGAGGACTGCTGTGCCAATTGGGCAATGTCCCATGTATGATGGGAAAATCGGTGACCCTGTATGCCATAGGGGGCCATGGGGAAGTGGAACTTGCTGCTGAGCTGATCGGGCTGTTTCCCAAGTGTGAAATAAAAGTGTGACCCTGTATGCCTGAGATGGTTATTGGACTAGAAAGGACAAGGATCGTAGCCTGGTTGATGACATCATCGAGAGGAGAGGAGACCATGGTGACCTTTGTGGGACTGATCTGTGAATGAGGATCAGAAACAAAACCCATTGAACCCCCTCCCCCCACATGTGGGAAACACTCAGCCGCTGCAGTCTCCATGCCCTCGAATGAGACCCTCTTGGAGTCTCCAGTTGTGCAATCTTTGCTGGTATGTGTATGACTGATCGAATGGCCAGAAGAACCTGGCGGAACTTCCTGTTAGTGCTTCAGCGCTAGAACACTTTTTGAACTAAAAGAGTCGGATGGGGACGCCTGAGGGAATGTTTTTGTGTATGTTGTATTTCACTTTGTGTTCGTATATAAATACTGCTTTTGTCATAAAAGAAAGACGTTTGACTGGACAATCATTTATTGCTTCTGTTTAAAGTGATTAGAGTTGTAAGCATGTGTACACCCATTGTATGCTGAAGGGGTACCTGGCCCAGTTGCTCAGGATCCATAGTAGGTCGGCCCCAGGACCAGCCGCGGCCGGCAGTGGGATTACCTGCAGGGTGGTGACGTGGGGATGGGGAGGGGAAGGGAGGGGGGTAGTAATGTATGGTTTATGGAGTTTTACAGGTAAGTACACATTTAAATAAATAAAACAAATTTCGTTGTGCACACTGCACCGCATTTGGGGATGCAGTGCACTCAACGAAATTCGTTTTATTTATTTAAATGTTTACTTACCTGCAAAACTCCGTAATCCATACATTACTACCCCCCACCCTGCCCCTCCCCTTCCCCACGTCATTGCCCTGCAGGTTATCCCATTGCCGGCCGCGGCTGCCCAGGACATCAGTTGTAATAGGCCTCAATCCTTATGGTTGGGACCAGTAACTCCTGGTGGCCCCATGGACCTCTGAAAGGGTCTGTGACAGTAATCTTGACATCACGAATCAAGATAGACAATACTTGAGTTACTGTTATGATAGTCAGTCAGAAAAGCTTTATTCTGATGAACCCGATATCCATAAATGTGAAAACAATACATAAACATTACAAAAATATATAAAAATGAACAATAAAAGCAATTAGTTCAGTGCATAGCCACTCAGTCTCAGCGATAATACACCACGTTTGAGTCAGCAGTGACAGCTTTATCAAGGTGCATTGTGCTGCGGGCCTGGACAGCAGATCTCTGGAAGGAGCCAACATGTGAACTTGTCTCATCATCTGACAGCTGCATTGAAGAGCTAAAAGGTAGCCCAAAATCTCTGACATTGCGACATATAATGAGCAGAAGTAAAAAGTGCTTAGTATCAGTGTTCCCTGTGGGGTGCGCACATGCGCGCCAGTGCACCTCTGTGATGCCCAGCGCGCATTGTCCTGTGTGAAGCGCGCACACAGGACATCCCGCTAGAACGTTAGAGCCGCTTCATTAAACACGAATGGTGCGAAAACCAATAATTATCTGTTTGCGGGAAGCAGTGTTAACACGGTGCAAGAGGAGAGCATGGAAAAACATGAGGTCACAGCAGGTACGTGCATTGTACGCAGATTGGCAGCCTCTGCAAGCGCTTAGCAGCAAGTTGCCCCTGCACTTGCTGCATTTATTTTCTTAATGGAGTGTGGCAGCAGGCTGTTTGTGGGCCTTTGTAAAAATAATCATGTTAATCACATCGCATGACTGTGCTGCGATTAACAGGAATACTTTCACAAAGGCCCACTAACAGTTCGCAGCCGCGCTCCATTAAGAAAAGAAATGCAGCAAGTGCAAAAGCAGGGTGTGTGTTTTACATGTCAAGTTTTTGCATTTGATGTATGTCTTTTCTTAATGGAGTGCGGCTGTGGGCTGATTGTGGGCATTTGTGAAAGCATTCCTGTTAATCGCAGTACATTCATGACCTGCGATTAACATAAATACTATCACAAATGTCCACAATCAGCCCGCAGATGAGAAAAGAAATGCATTAAGTCCAAAAGCACAGCGTGTGTTTTACACGTTGTGCTTTTTGACTTGATGCAGGTGGCATTTGCAGTAGCGGTTGGTATCTAGGTAAAGAGGTGGAAAGGGGGAAAGGGGGAACCGGGGCCGGACAATGAAAGACAGTAAAAGAGGCTGAATATGTTGTTCCTGACAACATTGCTTAGACCATGAAACATTCTCCTGTCTACGGAAGCCATGATACTAAGCTGGAATCTGCCTTTTGTAAATAACTAGAGGTTACGGATTCAAACCCAGGTGGGATGACTCTGCCTTTCACCCTTGTGAGTTTGATAAAAATGAGTTCCTTTGAAAAAGCAAATACTGAATATTGTCATTGATTTCTGCTTTTCGGCCATTTTTCCAGAATCACCTTTGTAACAAACCTTCCTGTCAGGTTTCTAAGCACCTCAAAGCACAGTGACTACATCCAATAAAATACCTTTACAAAACAATGCAGCTTCGATTTTAGGCCTACCCCATTTTTTGTTTTTAAGACATAACTCCTAGCAAGCCTACTAGATAACCAAGTCATTGGATGGAAATGAAGTACCATAACCTGCACGAGGAAAGGAAAACAACCTTATCTGCTATTCCATGTAGAGAAAAGAATTCCTTTGCTGCATGGGAAAAAAACCCTCATCTGGTCTCTTGCTTGTACTCTGCCTGCAAAGTCAGACCCTTACTGAATCCCAAACACAAGCCCGAGCAGTACCCTCACGGCCTTCCTCGCACCACCGCAACCTGCCCACCCTTTCCCTCACCACCGCAACCTGCCCACCCTTTCCCTCAGACTCTCAGATAGTGTTCACAGGTATGCATGGACCCGGCCACCAAAATGCCCTCTTGAAATGTATTTTTACTTGCAATTCAACTTGTTCACCTTTCCGTAATTTAGCAGTCAATTACGAGCTGTGTTGGAAACAAATCTCTTGGCAGACATGTTTCAAAGTTTGGCTCCTGGTTCCAACTCCCGCAGTCCCGTGTCTTCCACTATCAACAGGAAAGCCACCCACAGGCAACCTCCCTCCCCTCCACCAATCACAATGCTGCAATGGCAGCATTGTGATTGGTGAGGAGCAGCAGAGAGCACCCCAGCCGGGCCAGTTTCTCATTGTAGGCTGCATGCAACAGCCTACATAAAGAAAAAGGGGAGTGCGTATGACTGGGTTGGTTGGCCCTGGGGCCGACCAAACAATCAGTACCCACAACAGCGGGCAAGCCACTCCCCCCTGCCCTCGAGCAGGATCGCCCACCTGCCCGCCCACAACCAGGCACTCCAGGTACTTCTGCTTTCTTACAGTGCGAGAAGCAGAAAAAGAAACTGATAGTTTTGCCATTTTATGTTTCTGCCTTCTCGCACTGCGAAAAAAGCAGTAGGGTGACGCCCCCATGGAGGAGCTGCCACTGGGCATTTGGCATCAGGAGCGCAATGCCCATTGGGCTCATAGGACTTCAGGCCCCCATCGTGCGTGTCAGACCGGGCTGAGGCCGCTTCCCGGGCACACACACAGCCGCACCCAAATACTTCAAAGGTCTTTAAAAGACTATTTAGTTGTTAAGGATTCTTTGTTGTTCCATCTTAGAGCCCCTGCATCTTCACTCTGACGATTGCTGGAAGAATTCGCCCCCCCCGAATTTTCACTCTAGTTGCGCCTCTGTTTGTCATGCTACTTTTTGTATTATATATTTGATATCAGAGACATAAAGAAGTGCCAAAATACCATCCAGGCCGCAACTATCTAAGTAGGAAAACTACCACACTCCTAGGAATAGTCTCTACTTCCAATCAATGTGAATATCGGGTTAGAATGAATTGCCAACAACTGGCTTGCACTTGCATTTTTTGGGTTTGCATGAAAGGTTTTTTCGGAGACCCCAACACTTTGTTTTCATTGTACTTTGCACCTCATTGTGAGAAGTTGGCCTGGCATGTGCTGTCCACTATTCTAGTGGGCACCTTGTACCAGTCCGAACGACCCTCATTGATGGTAGGAATAAAGACAACCTTTATAGAAAGCTATCCTAGTGGTAGCTGTGGTGAGCAGCCTTCAGGCTAAGTCTTGAATGAATGTAAAGCAGCTTGTTTTACAAGTCTATAATCTCATGAATGACCAAATGAAAGGAGAACTACACCAGGTATATATAAAATATGTATGTATTTATTCTAAACACATCCCTCTTGTCTCTTTATGAGGCTAGAGGCAAAAGTACACAAAGTAAACTTATTTAGCACACAGTAAATTAGCACAGTATACGTTTTACCCTAGGGGCCTCACAAACCATTTACTAAGGAAGTGGTATCAGTACCGTTGTGAACATAGAGACAAGGCCTAGGGCCTCTAGAGCTACTGGGGCAACCAGGAACCACCCAAGGTAGCGATGCAGGAGACCCATGGGGGAAGCGTGCAGTGTCTAAACACAGCCGCGAATCACCATTGACTTCTATGGAGAAAGTTGCGATTAGATTTTTAAAGAATAAGGACTCTTAGGAGTGGACTAGGAACAAACCCCTCAGTACTGGACAGTTCAAAAGTCAAGACCACGGGAGCACCGAAGTACTTGTGTTACCTCACCCAGGGAAGCCAGGTTCATAGGTGTCTTTTCGTGTCGGGTTTCATCGTCGTTTCCTATGGAGAGCTGCAAAGAAGTACTGCACGCGACCAGATGAAGAGTGTCCAGAAGGATCCAAGGGTGGATCGAAGATCTGAAGAACCTGAAAGCAGAGGGGACAGAGTCTGGGTCACTTGCCAGTGACTAGGGAGGCAGTAAGAAGATGCCCACCGATGTCGGGTGATTTCAGGTGCAGGAGGTGAAGCTTGACTCTTCAGCCACGAGGACCAGGAGGCGTCAACGACAACCAGGAGCTGGATTCGAGCTGCCCCACGTCGGATTTTAAGTTCTGCATCGTTGGTATCCGGATTGGACCCAACAAGCCTTGGCAACAGCAACCCACGCAGAATGAAAGATTGGCTTCGGAGCAGACCAGCAAGGTCTGAGGGACTCACCCTTTGGAGGGGAGTCAGGGCACGTCTGGAGCAACCAGGGAAGGCCAAGAAACAAAAGAGTTACCTTCGTGGGGACCCACCAGTCGCCGGACCATGGATCGCAAAGGGGCCTCAAGCAGTAATGCTGGAAGCGGGCCCACGGAACACTCGTGGAGTGTAGACACACAATCTTCGGTGCAAATGGTGCTCAGGGCTTGGACTACAAGTAGCTAAATGCACAACATCGGGAAAGCTCGGGAAGTAGATGCACTAGCAAATGTGCACGGTGTCCTGGAGTTCTGGTCCCACGTCTCTCGTGATGGCTACAGGTCTTAGCTTTGCTGAGATCTCGTGTTGGCCTCGGAGATGCCTGGAAGTCTGTGTCCTGTGTCACAGATTCTTCGGGATCCGGTGGGAACCTTGAAAATGCAGACTGGCAAGGTGCTTCTTTGGTCCATGTTTGAACAGGGGAGTCACTCCTTGACCCCAAGAGAGATCCTTCTGTTTTCTAGTCAAAATAGAATGTCGAAGTCCAGGATATATGTTGCAGAGTTTCGTCCAGGGTATTCTAAAGTCCTAGGGACTGGGTTCTTATATTTATACTAAATTTAGGACCTGCCTCTGCTGTGCGGATTCTCACTTTGCAAAGGGATCCATAGCAAAGGACCAGAAGGGGCCTATTGGACAAATACTGCTGATTACTAATTCATGGCACAGGTGGGAGGAGGATGGGGGTGATAAGAGGATATGTTGAAAAACATACAGGATTCTCAGAGTAACTGTCACTAGAATTGGGATTTATTTCATTGTGGGCCTAATGGTGCTATTCATGCTATTTTTGATAGCCTGATAAGATAAAAGATAAAGCGCTTTTGCAGGATTGTGAAGTGTATTCCTCAAAGATGGATGCAGTACAAAGAACATAGGAAACGTTTTTATCACATTTAGCCCGATCCCATAATGTTAGAACGTCTAGATATGCTGTTTTATATTTATAGTAACTGTCCACAAATCTTATAGACAGGGTTTTAAGTGGGATTGAAAAACTAGGGGGTCTCTTAAAAGGGTGTGACCGATGTACTTAAGGGCATGGCTTAAAACACTGAAAATCTGTGCTTAGCATAGTGTGCTGCCTGACTGGTATTTTGCTGCTTCTGTCACTGCATCCAGATATATAATACAAGTACCATTACACCTCAACAAGCCAGGACTATTGGCTTTGTCATTGGTTGTATTGTTCTGCTTCTTTCTCTCTCTGCATCCAGATATATAATATAACAAGTAACATTGCAGATGCCACCTGCATCAGGTCCAAAAGCACGAGATTTAAAACACGTCGTGCTTTTGGACTTGATGCATTTCTTTTCTTAATAGAGCACGGCTGCGGGGCTGATTGTGGGCCTTTGTGAAGGTATTCAAGTTAATCGAATTTCATATACTATCTTTGACGGTATAGCCCGACATTACTCAGTAGCTCGTTATGTGAGTGTGTAACTTATTGTGTATATGTGATCTTGTATAGGCTCCCAACATTTCCCCACCCAATGAACAGCGCTCCAGTTAAGAATCTTTAGTAAAATATTATGAAGGTACCACCGTTGGAGTCTTGTGCTTTTCTAAACCTGAAGTGTAACCAATTCATGTCATGGCGTGCATATCCAAATTGCAAACCTGCCTTAACCTTTTCAGCGCGACCGCGTTTCCCCCTCCGGTGCTGGGCCGTAATAGAAACGGGCGTGGTCATGACGGAACGGTTCCGTCATGAGCACAGCTCAACCGTAGCTCATGACGGAACCGTTCCGTCATGAGCATGGAAGGGGTTAAGACCCAAACGTGGCGCTGTATGTATGGAAATGCACTTTTTTTTCACTTTTCCAAACAAACAAAAGTTTGGAGTGATATTTGGCGCTGCACGCACAAGCAGTCTAGCTCCTGGCGCACAGAGCCATGGCTGCAGCGCACAGAGACCCTACACTGCTGCACACAGAGGAAAAAAATTAGAGGGAACATTGCTTAGTATATCTGAGATAAAAAAATTAAAAAGTGCAGTATGCTATGATATGTGAAGCGCAGATCAGAAGGGAGCAGTTTAGTGCGGCTATAAATTCTGATAAATTGTTGGCACATCATGACCAGACCATAAAGACATTGTCCATATAGCTTTTCCACCTCTTGATATTTTGTGCAAAAGGGTTGTTGGTGTTTAATATACATGTATTTTCAAGGGCATCAATGAAAGAATTACTAAATGTGAGGCAAATATAGCTCCATGTAATTTCCCTTGTGTTGACAGTTATAATTACTGTTGATCCATCCATTTTTTGTTTGTAAGGCATTATGAAGGAGTGAAATTATAAACGCAGTAGGGATTTGGACGTGTGTGGGTCTGTGGTTAAATAAGGTTTCTGCCTCTTTAGTCCCTCGATCTTGTGGGATGTTAATATATAGTCATTCTAAAGCTAGTGTGAACCATATTTCTTTTGAAGAATGAAAATCTACGTCTTAATCAAATTAATAAAGTGAGTCCTGTCCTTGACATATGTCTCAGTGATTGGTTCAAAATCCTTAAGACAAATGTCACTATAGCCACCCAGTGGTTCAAGATCACAACCACAAGGGGATAACAGGTTTCCTTGGTGGTCTGGTAGCTTTTTAATGCATTTTGCTAAAGGCGTACAATACCATGTTTTAGGTTTATTATTATTCAAAAATAGAAGCACGTTATCAGTGACGAGATCTAACAATAGGAACGCAAAGTCTCCCTCGAGGCGAGGTTTTTCAGGTTATAAATGATGCATTTTCATTCCTTTCAGTGGCCTAACCATAGGCAATTAGAAAAGAAGCCTCGCGCACAAGGCGTGCCACTCAGGCGGGAGAATACTGCTTCCTGTGGTTTTACTTCATGAATAATGTTCACGTGGTGTTTCCAGTCAAACAGGGTCGGTGAGACATCTAGTCGGCTAACCTGCCGCTCAAAACGATCAGAAGAATGTAGAGCGACGAAAACTCACTATCCCGGTTTTTCCACACTGAGAAAACCTGGATGATACGGATTAGAATTAGTCACTGAACACTATCTGTAGTATTTGGGGAAAAAAACTACGTTTAACATTGTGCCTAAAACCAGGCCTAACATTTTTGGCACGCCCTCGTGTTACACGAGTACTAGTCATGTCAAGTTTGATACAAATAATTACATTTACTCTTCTACTTTTAATTGTGAACAGAATCGCTCAAATTAAGATGCCAAAAGTCCCATTGTATCTCATTTTGTGCTTCTGTTCGAGCAAGCCTTGCTGAGAAAAAGAACCAGTTGGCATGTTTTGACTGTATAATTTGTATACTGAGACATATGCTGCAATTACATTAAATGTTGCATAGTTTATGATTTTATTTAGATGCCATTCCAGTGACAGTTGTGAAATTGCTTGCAAGTGCTCTTTGTTTAGTATCTTTATTTTTGTGGTTTTGAAAACAATTAAGCATGAAACAATTATAGATTACTTCAGGGCCTTAAGTGGGCCGAGTCTCACTGGTTCTGAGCACAAGCAGGTCTCTATCGGGCTCTGTTTTGTGTCCTGCAACAGGGTCTGTTTCTTTCCGGACTGCAGTGACAGCAGGCACATCCATGTGCGCATGCTCACACTGCTCACTTCTCACTAGTGGAGAAGTTACGGCATGACGTCATGCCATGTAAACTTTGTAGGGGAAGGGAAATCCTTTAAAGAGAGTCATTTTCTCTCTCGATTGCATACTCTTTTTGAAACTCAGGAGCAGCAACATTGTTGTGGTGTCACTAGGACTTTAAGTCAAAGCTTTTTCAATATTACATACAAGCCAGTTGGTGCTTATTTATCTTATGCAACTAACAACCATTGACAATGCCAATAGTCGTAACTTGTTGTAGGTATGATGTTACTTGTTGTATCATGTATCTGGATGTATTGGCAGAAACAGCAAAATACAAGTCGGGCGGCACATTATGCTAAACACAGATTTTTAGCTTATGTGTTTTTAAGCCACACCCTTAATTACATTGGCCTCGTCCCGTTGAGAGACCCCCAGTTGTTTCATCCCTGTTAAAGCCCTGGATTACTCCTCTGTAGAATTAGTTCATAAGAAAGCATAAACATACTTTTTGGTTAGTATGTATATTGATAGGCTTTAGACTTACTCACTAAAGGGTTTTTGGTGTTAAGCAAGAGAAATTGGGATGCAGACAAATGCTGAAGGAGGTACACTTTGTTGCAATATAAACATGTTTTAACTGCTTTATCGGAGAGTCACAGAGTATGGCAGTAGATGCAAACAGTGACTTGTGGACTATTAAGAGGATGTGATGGTAGGAAAATTAATAGCCAACGTTCTTTTATTTATAGCAACTTTCAACCAGCCAGAAATGACAATACACTCATGTTGTAGATGATTTGGTATTAGCATTCCTGAAATAAATTCACAAGGCCGCAAAATGGACCCATCTACAGATTTGCATCCAGTGGTGTACACCTACCTCCAGTGAGGATTAGTCAAATTTGCAAGCACCAACAGTAAGGTGATCAGGCGCATTTTGAGTCTGTCTAATCTATAGATACAGATAGATTGCCTTTGTAAATTTGGTTAAGTAACAAAGTAGGAGAAACCTACTTGTAGTGTGCACTGTTCCTTTGGGAAAAGAATCCCTTTTCCAACAACTGAAATATTAATTAAACCAATGGTTCAAAACACTAGACAGTGTGAGATTTAACGTTCTACTATTTAATTCTGATTATGGAATTGTGATCCAACATTTCATACAGAAAAGTCATCATAGTTGTGAATCTTAATATGCATATATACAAACTACATGAGAAACAACAATAATTGTGCTTTCAAATAAGGTTAGTTGCGAAACACATGTGCTGTTTACACATTTCTTGTTAAATCGGAAACCATAGTTGATAGTTGCTCTTTAATCAAATTGCTGGATTTGTTGAGGACATGATGCCCAATGCATTTCGGGACCTGAAGGTACCCTTCTTCAGGGGAAAAACTCCTCTGCTCTAATGCGTGGTGTGTAAATGGAATCCTATACTCAGGGTTGAGTTCTTGGACCGCACGTGTACTCTATTTCGAACCCGTGAGCATAAGCTCTAAATAACTAAATCACTGTGAACTTCTGCAGTGAGGATGA
This sequence comes from Lissotriton helveticus, assembly GCF_964261635.1. Classification (NCBI taxonomy): domain Eukaryota; kingdom Metazoa; phylum Chordata; class Amphibia; order Caudata; family Salamandridae; genus Lissotriton; species Lissotriton helveticus. Next base: position 1,432,297,009 of record NC_136068.1, read on the forward strand.
CTACCTTGTGTTCGGCGTTTCATACATAAACATGTTGCTCGCAGAATCGTGCAATACACTCTTCAAAAAACTGAAACAATGTTGCTTATGGAGCACGCGGGGTCTGAAATAATGACAAGATGCACAAAATCGTTGACACAGGAATAGGCGCCAGAATAGGTTTCCTCGACGGCCCTCTCTGTATTATACGACAAGGACGTTGTAATCTGTCCGATGCGTGATCCCCGTGTTAAGTACAATATCAGGTAATGTTGTGGCGGTTGTATTCTCCGTGGCAGTATGTTGCAATGCTCCGATGTACAATGTGTCGAGTGCGTCCTCTCTACTTGTGCTAGCCAACACATCTCTGTAGTGTAGCACCCTTGGTAGAGATTGATTAGTCTAGATTATATTTAAAACTTGAGTGCTCCTCTTTCCCCTCTTTGACTTTGTAAATTTGGGACACATTGCCTTCAGAGCTGATCTGTAGACATCAGATAAGACAGTAACCCCTGAAAAACATTTAGTTGGTGGAAGCAAGATGAGACAACTTCCGAACGTGCCGCAACATTTCTTTGTGACTTTTACAGGCGGTTTATAAGATGGAATTTTAGCTGTCACCAAGGTGGTCCCCAGAGATCTCCACTACTGCCCTCAACTGCAAATTTGTTTTTTATCATATTTCAGCTTGACCATCAGTTTCGGAGACCAGCCATACACAGTTTGAGCTTCTCAGCCATGACACCACGGTTTACTGTATTTTGGTTGCATCAACATACATGTACACATGGAAACCATAGAGAACTGGTACAAACATATTCTACAACCATGGAACTATTGCTGTCATCATGGGCACATCAAAACACTAACATTTTAAAGTAATTACTGGATTTAGTTACACAGAATGATAAACGGGGCACATTCAGGGGAAGCTTTCACAGGCAGGTTGAGCCCAAGTCACTGGCATGTTTCCAAGGGGCATCTAATAAAAACCAGTATTGAAAGTCCTGGAGTAAAATAAGCTGAGCATATGGTAAGAGATGGTGGTGAGGCTCCTGTAGGCCAATGAAGAAACTTTCAATTTAGATTGGAGTAGAAGATTTATAAAACGCATAGCTACCCATAGGGCCTCCCAGAGACAGATATGGCAAGGCAATCGCTTAGTCAAGAATGTTAAAGCTGCCAGGTCTTTTGGGATTTTCTAAAAATCCTTTCTTTGGGAGAGGGTTCTTCAAAGTCGGATGCATGGCAGATTTTGAACATATCCCCATTTAGAAAAATGTAGTCTTCTTAAAAATCTGACCTGTATCTGGCCCTCCAGGACCGACTTTGGAGAACAGTGCAATTTGAGAATTGCAAAGAGAGTAATTAAGGTAGTTCCAAAGTTTGTGAGCCAAAAAGGAAAAGGAGCGCCCTCACTTTCAAGCAGAGATAGAAAGACTGAACATTTTGAGACAAATAAGATGCTGCAGCTGCCTCTGGGTCACATGGCAGTGGCTGTTTCATTGTACAATCCGTGCTTCTGCTGACACTGAGCGGACACACAATTACTCAAACTGACTTTTTGAGGGACCCCACAGTGGTTTAAGCGGCAGGACTTATTCTGATGACATGTGCATGTTAAACACAAATGAGGCCTAACTGTATGACACATATGATCACACAAATCCTTTAGAGTCTGTAGTCAAAGGCTTGGAGTCCAGGAAACTAATCTTTGAAATTGTGATGATAACTAACAGAGTGTGTGAGATCTTCAAATTACTTTATAACAGGTTGACCTAAGTTGCGCTAAAATAAATAACTAGAACACAGCAAAGAAAAAATATGCCATTCTGTTGTTTAGGAAGCTGTGTGTAGTGAGAAACACGGCAAGGTCCTTCATATGTGGAGATAATGTGGAAGAAAGTATATTTTGATTCAAATGCCCGTTTTTCACATTTGTCTCTAACTGAAGCATTGTTCACATAGTAATGTGGATGCAGGGAGCTGGGCACGGAGCTCTCCCTCCCATTTCCATAGAGAATCACTGGGGAGAAAGGATAAATAATACCAAAGAATTAGGGAGGGTCAAGCATGAAAATTGGTTGCTTGGGGAGAATGCAAAGATCTGAAATACGATTAATAAATCTGAGAATTACTTGGAGGTATGCAGGGACAATACATGGTGTGGCATAACAAAGAGGTAGTGCTACTCAAGTCAATACAAACAATGGGAGGCTGACAATAATATAAGTGTAAATTTAGGTATGGTTTAGACATATTGCTATTGATAGTAAGGATGTGCAATATAAGATGCCTTGGGTTTTTCTAATATTCATTTTGTTTCATGTTATGGCTGCTGAAATAATATCAATAGTTCTCATCACTTTTTACACCGATTTGCTGATTGTATGTAATAAAAAATTAATCATTGTAAAACCAATTACTTTGTGTCTACTACTTTCAGAGATCAGAGTAAGTGTCCACTTAACTAAAACAAAAAACCTGTAGATAGATAACAGTACTTCTGACAAGGTTGTCCGACTCATAACACTCTAAATTAGCCTAACCTGCTGTAAAGAAGAGTTAGCAACACCTGCCTGTTTATTTTTCTCTGAACAGAGAGAGGGAGGCGAAAACCTCTTGGGGCCAAAGTAATCTACCCAAGATTCCCTCAATTTTAGGGAGGTTCAAAACAACATAATGAAGAATCTGTCTATCCATTGAGTAAAAGTCACTAGGGCCAAAGTAAAGACTGACCATGGTGGTTGGCAACTTCTCCACATAGTTGACCATTTATTGTGAAAAAGGCCATCCTAAACTTGAAAACCTCCTTGTTTGTGATGAGTACAATGTTCATAAACATTCACAGTCTCTATGGAGGTATTTCCCTAATAGGTCCACTCTATATTCTGTATAATTACCCTTCAAACAAAGATGTCAATTTGGTGGGACTTTGGAGTGAAAAGTGAGGGAATTCAAGGTCTTGACAATCAGCCAGAGTGTGGCAGATGTGTGTTTTTTGAGAAGTTATGTAAAAATGTTTCTTTATGTTTTCTGAAATCCTAACTAACCGGTGTTTAGTTATGTCATTGCTTCACCAAGCTAGTATCCACTACCATAAGATTTATAAGAATCTGTGATTTTGCTTCAGCCAGTAGATTAAGACACATCTGTTAGATCTTATATTTAAAGGCGCACAGTCTTACCTCTTTATACAAAACCTTCTGTTTATATTTTTGTTCCTAACCAGTGGGCCTGCTCAGTGGGCCAAATGCTTGCTACTGGAATCTGTGTACAGCCTATCGGTTTTAACTATTTAAACATGATATTATAGTTCTACTTTACATTCTTTTGAGGGTGAAAAGTTCAAAGTCTGGAGAGCAGTAACCCTTACTAGGTAGCATATGCCAAAACAACAAACCTGTGGTTGTAAGTGTGATATAAAAGCAAGATAACTCTGCTATGCACTATTTATGTTGTTAGCTGACTACATACATTTTTCTACACAAGCTACAAATATATGCACTATTTTCCCAAGAAGATTAATGGGTCTCTTATCTTTATATTTATTTTTTCGCAGGATTCAAACATCACAGTGTACACTGAGAGTCCCGACCTAACGCCCTGCTTTCAGAACACAATTCTAGCATGGATTCCCTGCTTCTACCTGTGGGCTGTTTCTCCTTTTTACCTCCTGTATCTCAGATATTACAGAAGAGGATACATTGTGGTCTCTGTGCTGAACAGATTCAAAACGGTAAGATGAAAGGCTAAACATTTTTCTCAAATTTCATATACATTCAATTTGCATTTTGTGAGAAAAGTTCCCTTTTTTCATGATAACCCCCATCTTTTGGACTGAAGCTGTTGTGTTTTTGACTTTATGCACCTGGACACTGCTAATCTCATGTGGTTTGATCCCTAAAACACGGTAAAATTGGCTAACTCCAAACTGGCCAATTGGCGTTTTCAACTTTTTTATAAGGCTATAATTTACGGTACAGAAATATACCCATATCATGAAAATGTGTCACTTATTTTGCAAACCACTAGTGTGACAGAGAACATATGGCTTCAAGCCTACCAGTGTAGCCTGGTTACTGCAATTTAAACCTGGAGTCCAATCTGTCAAAATAACACTTTTTACCAAGAAAAAAAAAACCTTTTCAAAATTAAGACATCTCCCTGGCGTGAGTAGGCCTTGTAGTCCACAAGGTAGGGTGCATGGTATTTAAAAGTTAGACATACAAAATGTAATGTTAACATGTCCCTACAGGGATGAGGTTTCAAAATCAATTTTTACTGTGTGAAACTCTTGCTGTTCTATGAAAAAACGAGTTTGGATTAAATGATTAATTCTGCTTTCTCCGGTTTGTGATTAGGTCAAATAGTGATTCTACCACTATCCATAACATTTATTAGCAATACAGTCTAATGAATTGATTACATATTTTAAATAAATATTTAGGAAAATTAACTGTAAGAAATATACGTTTCCCTACTTGAAGCTGCTGTACGATAATGCAGATTTGCATTAGGTCTCCAGCTGCTGCCCATTCAATTTATGACCTTAATGAGGTGTGAACACTGTTTCCAGAGCAGAGACAATGGCCTGTGTGTAGGGAGGTATTTTATCACTGCAGGAAAACCAGATGGACCTAGGAACTTCATTAACCTGTAAAGGAGACTGCTCTTTCATAATTGTAAGGTGAAACCTATAGAAGACAACCCTTTTTCCCTAGCCAGGCTGGTTTTAAACCAAGTGGGAGGGGAGCTACCTTCAGAAGCAGTTTGGAGTGGCCACACTGCTAATTTCCCTGGCCACACAGGCATTGCCTAAAGCTAGCCGATGAGGATACTTACCTGGATGCTAAATCTAACCTTTGTACTCTGAGCTTTCCCCATCAAAGCCAATGGATTCAACAGGGCTTGACCCTACAGCTTTAAGACTTTACAGAGTTTTATATAGCGTGAACTTGACCCAAAGGTATCGGGTATCAGAGAACTTTACATAGCACCATTTGCGTTTTATGAGGACACATTAATTTTTGTTAGGCACTGGTTGATTAAGTGATTTGCCCAGAATCACAGGATGTTGAGCCTCATTGCCGAGACTCAAACCCAGTTCCCCAGATTCGAGGTCGACCACCCTAGCCATTAGGCCAACTCCTCTCTCCTATTCTAAGCCTGAAACCTTGCCCTGCTGAAGGATTTTGACTTCCATTTCAGAGATTAAGTTCCTATTTAAAAACTCCAACTGGTATAAACCTAGTTGGTGTGTTTGACCTGCTCCCCATTGTGGTAAGCCTGACATCGCATCTAGATCCAGGATTACTGTGACCATTGGCTGTCAATGACGCTAAGTGTTTTTGCCTAATTTTTCCTTAAATATTCTAAAATCCATATCTTTGGTTTCCCTTATTTTTCTTGTTAAGTTTTACTCTATATTCGTAAATTGGAGTGGGATTTTATTGTGTTGCTTGTCCTCATCACCTTTAACCCAGTCACCTATCAAACACCAGTTAAACAGCTATGCCTCTGGTCGGGTCATGGGCTATTACTGCTTTACTGTTGCTATGTTCTTAGAGCTCATTCAGTGTTATAATCATCGGACCCCTTCACATGTAGCTTTACACCTTTTCATCACAGAGTCCAATGTTTATCTTTGTTCTTATTACGTGCTCATCTAGAGTTCATCAAGCATACTGCCTTTACTGGATTACTCTTTCTGTAAAATCCACTTTTTACAAATTATATGCCTTGCTGTCAGTATCAGACACACCATTAGTTTTCTTCCCTTCCAGTACATCTCTTCCTTTTCCTCCTCCTCTTGTTGTATTCCAAATATGACAAGTAGTGGTCTTACCTCAATAGCTTGGCTTGACATGTCAGAATTTGCTGAACTTACTTTATGGCAGAACTCCTTTAAGACAGGGCATTCCACAAACATATGAAGGTCATCTGCTCTGACTGATTTACACTTCCTGAATCCAGACTCTTTCATGTCTGTTATCTTTGAAAGCTTGTAAGGAGTACAATAAGCCCTACATAATGTAAACAAAGGGTTTCTTTTAAATGCAGCATGGCTCAAACTTTGATATTGATAGCAAAAGATAAATTTTCCATCTGGTGACTCGGCAAGCATCCTTCCCATATTTTGTGGGGTGGCAACCAGTAGCGGTCGGTGGTGGGAGTAGCTGCCGGGCGGTGACGTGGGGAGGGGCAGGGTGGGGGGTAGTAATCTATGGATTACGGAGGATTACAGGTAAGTGAACATATAAATAAATAAAACTAATTTTGTTGTGCGCACTGCATCCCCAAATGCAATGCAGTGCATGCAATGAAATTGAGATGCCCCTAAGGGCATGTATGTGCGACATATGGCACTCTTAAAAAATCAAAAAAGTGCTTTTTTTTAAAGAAAATCGCAAGTTACCACCAACTTGAAGTTGGTGGTAAATTGCAATTCCTTAATGCCAAGTAGCATATTTATGGTGCTTCCAGCATTGCATTTAAGGAATCGCAATTTGCAGTTCTATAATTACATTAGCAAAATAGATAATCGCAAATTTTGTCGGTGGTGGGAGTAGCTGCCGGGTCCCCGCAGAAGCTGGAACAAGATCACCGCAGACCAGCTCGCCACTTCCTTGAGCAGGAACCCTCCCACCAGCACAACGAACCCCAGCCAAGCGGCCACCAACCTCACGAAATGGATCAGCGACTGCGCAGACGACCTCGCCCCTCTGAAGACCCCGCCGAGCCGAGCCGGCAGCAAGAAAGCACCATGGTTCAACGATGAACTCAAGAGCTCCAAGAAGAACTGCAGAGCACTCGAGAAAACCTGGCGCAGAGACCCAACACCAGACAACATGACTGCCCTCAAGCTCGCCACCCGAAAACACCACCAACTGATCCACACCACCAAGAAAACCGCATTCAAGGAACGACTGGACAACAACGCACACAACAGCAAGGAACTCTTCAACATCGTGAAAGAGCTCTCCAACCCCAACGCCGGAAACAACGACATCACCCCCTCGCAAGACCTCTGCAACTCCCTCGCCTCCTACTTCCACAACAAGATCGCGGACATACACAACAGCTTCAGCACTCAACCGACGCACGCCACGACCGAACCACCGCCCCCCACAACCACCCTCCGCGCCTGGACCCCGATCAGCACCGAAGACACCGTCCACACGATGAACTCCATCCAGTCCGGATCTCCGACAGACCCCTGCCCTCACCACGTCTTCAACAAGGCCGACGCTGTCATCGCACCCCACCTGCGGGACATCATCAACACCTCCTTCGACACCGCCACCTTCCCGGAGAGCTCGAAGCACGCCGAACTCAGCGCCCTACTTAAGAAGCCATCAGCCGACCCCACCGACCTCAAGAACTACCACCCCATCTCGCTGCTCCCATTTCCGGCAAAAGTCATCGAGAAGACCGTCAACAAGCAACTGGCCGCCTTCCTCGAGACGAACGGCTCCCTCGACCTCTCGCAGTCTGGCTTCCGGGCCAACCACAGCACTGAGACCGCCCTGATCGCAGCTACCGATGACAACCGAGCCCTGCTCGACAACGGGGAAACAGCGGCCCTCATCCTCCTGGACCTATCCGCGGCCTTCGACACTGTCTGCCACCGTACCCTAGTACAGCGCCTCAGCAACGTCGGAATCCAGGAGAAGGCACTGGAGTGGATCATCTCCTTCCTCGCCGGAAGGACACAGAGAGTCCGCCTCCCCCCGTTCAGATCGGAGGCCACCGAAGTCATCTGCGGCGTCCCTCAGGGCTCCTCGCTCAGCCCAACACTCTTCAACGTCTACATGAGCCCCCTCGCAACCATCGCACGCCAGCACAACCTCAACATCATCTCCTAGGCCGACGACACCCAGCTGATCCTCTCCCTCACCAACGACCCCGCCAGAGCCAACCTACACGAAGGGATGACAGACGTTGCCAAGTGGATGATGAACAGCCGCCTGAAACTGAACTCGGACAAGACGGAAGTCCTCATCCTGGGATCTTCACCCTCCGCCTGGGACGACTCCTGGTGGCCCCCCGCCCTGGGCAGCGCACCCAAACCCACAGACCATGCACGCAACCTGGGCTTCATCCTGGACTCCTCCCTCTCCATGACCAGACAAGTCAACGCCGTCTCCTCGTCGTGCTTCAACATCCTGCGCATGCTACGTAAGATCTTCCGATGGATCCCCACCGAGACCAGGAAGACGGTCACCCAGGCCCTCGTCACCAGCCGTCTGGACTACGGCAACTCCCTCTACGCCGGAACCACCGCCAAACTCCAGAAGAGACTCCAGCGGATCCAGAACACCTCAGCACGACTCATCCTGGACATCCCCCGCCGCAGCCACATCTCCGGGCACCTGAGAGACCTGCACTGGCTCCCGGTCAACAAGAGAATCACCTTCCGGCTCCTCACCCACGCACACAAAGCCCTACACAACCAAGGCCCAGAATACCTCAACAGCCGCCTCAACTTCTACGTTCCCAAACGCCAGCTTCGATCGACCAACCACGCCCTCGCCGCCGTCCCCCGCATCCGAAGAGCCACCACAGGAGGAAGGTCCTTCTCCCACCTGGCCGCCAAGACGTGGAACTCCCTTCCGACTCACCTCCGCCTGACCCAGGACCACCTCGCCTTCAGGAAGCAGCTCAAGACCTGGCTGTTCGAGCAGTAGCAGACCCCCCCCCCCCCCCAGCGCCTTGAGACCCGCCGGGTGAGTAGTGCGCTATATAAATGCTGTGATAAATGCTGTGATTGAAATTTTGCAACTCTCTATTGTGCTATGGCCTTTTGGAATGATACATCCCAAAAGGCTTTTTTCCTATTCGCAAACGGAAAAAAAGGCTTGATACATATGGCCCAATATCACAATCACTAATAAGGGGCAGTCAATTCTCAATAAATGAATTCTTGCTAAACCCTTGATAGCTTGGCAACGATCAATCAGGTTTAACATAGGAGACAGGTAAGTGTAAAGCATTTAATATCAACCAAAACAATAAATAAATTAGAGATGCCACACAATAAAAATCCAACACAATTTCTAAAAATAGAGAATATTTTTATATTTTAAATGGAACCAAAATGACACAAATCCAAAGTAGGGTACCGGCGATATGAATATTTAATATGCGAATATAAAATATAGAATTTGCACTCTAGCGCCAAAAAGACTCAAGTGCCGCTTGCGGCAATTTGCTCGTGCTGGACCCGGACAAAGTAAAAGTTTTAGGCTGACTGCAATGGAGTACAGGTCAAATAGGCTGAGCGCTAGGTCATGGTCAAAGTTTTACCTTCACACTTTGTCTTTTTTCTGGAGCTTTTCCCTCATCGACACTCATTGGCGGATCCTCGGGCTTCTCAGATGGGAAGTTCAAGTCGACAATGACGGCCTGTTGCATCACAATACCTCGGTGAGCCTCTGGAAGTCTTAGTCCTGAATGGCGAGCAGCCCTAGAACTTTCAGCTGGACAAACCAGAGTGGTCAGGCTGAATCTGGAGTCAATGGCAGCGGCTTGACTCTCAACGTCAAGCCAATCTTCTTCTGGAGCTTATTAACCAAACTTTGCAAAAAGATCCGAAACTTTCTGAACTTCTTCTTTGTTGGTTCCCTTGTGTAGAAAACTGTCCAGCAGCACCAGCCAAGGGTTCAGAAGTTCTAAATTTGCACCTGGGGTCTAGGACTCAAGTTCCCACAATGCACCTGGGAAGTCCGGGAAAATACAGTTGTAGCTAATCTGCTGGAGTAGTCCTCTCTTGGTCTGCTACAGGTGGCTTCTTCCAGCACTATTCTACCTGTTGATGATCAGCGAGTCCACTCCCTTTTCTTGAATCAAGCCCAACTCTTTCTTACTGGAGCCTTGAGAGTGCAGCAGGTGTAGTCCTTCTGAGTGCAGACCTTCTGTGGTGCAGTCCAAGGATCCAGCATGGAAGTTCCCTTTCTCCAAATGTTGTAGGCAGTGATCTGAGAGGTTCCTGAAGATCTCCTATATGTATTCACCATCCTGGGTTAGCAAGAGGGGGAGATATCCCAACCAATAGGGGTTAAGTTGCCACTCTCTGCTATGATCCCTTCCTTCGAAGTGTGACATATTTTGGGCCCAGAATGCTTTTCGGTGACAAAAAGAAAAATTGAGAAATTCTGTCCTTGGAGTGTGTGTCAGTGTAACCCAACTCAGCAGTGTTGCTAACATTGAACTTCACACCTCTTCCAGTACTTCTCCTAATCTGAACAATGGGGCTTACATCTGGCTGGGGATCAAGGAAGTGGGGACTGGCCTCGGTCCTGTGACATCTGTTCTTCTGCCTTTGGAGTCATACTTATCTCTACAGCCCCTTCCTCTCCCTGGCTTCTCCTGGAAGTGGATTTTTCCCACCAAATGGCCGTATTGTTGCAGTCCCAGGCCTCTTCACACCTACTCAGATGGTAGCCTGACTCACTCAGAAGAGGCTGCTACAGGGCTGCTTTAGGTAAATACAGGAGAGGACATTCTAAAACTACTTATAATAAAATCCGATCTTGGCAAGTTGTTGGATTTATTGTAACCGTTATTTTGATACTTTCAATGACATAGCTAGCTATCTCTCACCAAAAGTTAGACTTTTTTACATTTTCTAAAGCCCCCCATGTTAGCCTACGGGGCTAGCAGCACTGCAATGGGGGAAAAATGTTGGCTGTTTTTCCACACCAAGGTATATAAAACATGTTTTATAATGTCCTTGCTTTTTATAGCAAGGCACCCTATACTTGGGGAACTTAGGGCTGACCTTAGGGGTGACTTATATGTAATAAAAAGGTAGTTTTGGACTTTATAAGTACTTTTAATATCAAAGTCGATTTTGGATACAGTTTTTTTTAATCAGCCTGCAAGGCAGGCCTGGCTTTAAAATGACACAAGACTCTACAACAGTGCACACTCAAGTGCATTAAGTCCACTGTTGTTTTTAAACCTACATGCCCTACCATATACTAGTGACCTACTGGTAGGCTGTCTTCGTCAATTAGGGTTATACCAATAACCATATACCTTTTAAGGACTGAGCACTTTCATAGTCAGTAACCACCAGCATCAGTCAAAAAAATTAGGGTGATCAGACCAAAAAGGATGATTTTCCTACACACTCCCTCTTATTATCTCGGTTATTCTGCCCTTCTTTGTTGATATTCCACCTCTGACATCTGAATGCAAATCTCAGTATGAGTCACCATTACCTTGTGCTCGGTAAAGGGGATAGTAGTAAACTACCGAATACAAGGCGGGGAAGAGAAGAGTGGATGGACCCCTCGGAACATGAGACAATCAATAAACAGAGTAGATCAGTTGCCCTCAGTAAAGTAGCTGTTCAAAGCAGCATACAATTTAACCTTGGCATCTCAATGAAAGCGGGAAAACACACTATGCCTCACTTGGGAGTTCCCGAAAGAACCTCAAAGGAATCTACTGAAGTAAATTTATTATTTGTATCCTGGAATATCGCAGGATTAGCGGCCAAATTTGAATCGCAGGAATGGCTTAATTACATCAGCCAGTTCCATATTATATGCCTGCAAGAAACTTGGGCCACTGAACTAAATGATTACAGCTTGGAAGGATATAAAAGCTTTTCAGTACCAGCCAAAAAAGTAACTGCAGGGAGAGCTAGTGGGGGTCTCGTTATATATGTCAATTTAAACATTAAGGGCACCTGGTCAAACATTAAATGGCCATCACATAACCTTCAAATTTTAAGGTTTGCCTCATCAAGACTAACCTTTTTCCTACTTAATTGGTATAATGCCTCCGCATTGACGGAGAAGGGTATTGCGGTATCCGAACTAGAAGAATGCCTGGGAAAACTGAACTCCTTAAATAAGACACCAAATAACCCAAATTTAATATTAACGGGAGATTTTAATTGTCACTTATGTGATAAACTGAAACCTTTTAATAAAGACTGGTCAAGATGCACCGTAATGAAAGGGCCACATTTTGAACACTCAAAAGAGGGTTGGGATTTAGAGAGATTAACGAAAAGGTATAATCTAACTCACACCCTAGACCTTGTGGCACTGGGAGAAAAAGGAGAACTGACCCCAACATTTAAAGGAAGAGGTTGTCACTCTTATATTGATTTTACTTTAGTCTCCCCTATTTTAAAAAGAAATATTAGTAAAACCATCATCGAAGCCAGTAGTTTTAGTGATCATAACCCGGTCATTATTACAATAGAAGGCCTCGATTTTAACATTCCATCCGAGAGATCTGACATTGTGGAAAACGCAGTGGACCAGGGGAGAAGAATTAAATGGGCCAAAATTGATGGGGATAGATTCTATAAAAAACTATTAATAGAGGCCTCAGTTGCAATAAACAAATGCTTGGACCCAAGTGTAGGTGGTGCCCAGGTGGTCAGGGCATTCGAAGAAATAGCGTATCATGTAAATAATTCCTTAAAGTGCACTGGGCCCAACAACAAAAACATGTCTTCTAATCCCCGTTGGTTTGACTCAAGCTGCACTAAGGCGCTCAAAAAACTGAAGGACAGTCTCCATTCTAAACCAAGGGATAAGATCATGGTGGCCAAAGACAGAGCCGAATACAAAAAAGCCCTGTTGAAACGCAAACAAAGTCTACAAAACCAGGCCTGGGAGAACCTGAGGGACGCAGCGGAAAGGAAAGACTCTGCAAGCTTCTGGAAAGTGATTAACTCCCCATGCTTCCAGGATCAAGGGGTACCAAAAATTATGAATATCATCCTGCCGGAACAATGGCAGACTCACTTCCAGAGCCTATATAATCACTCAAGTCACCAAATAATTGAGGATGTACCTAGGGACCATCAACCGGCCAAGATGGACTTCTCCCTGAAAGAAGTCGAAAAGGGAATAACTGGGCTTACTAAAAACAAGGCTCCGGGGCCGGATGGAATCCCACCGGACCTATTCTTGAGCAAACCTGATCTGTGGTCGCCGGTACTCACCAGGGTGCTAAATGAGGCAGTGGTGGCAGGACTGCCTCGGTCCTGGTCAACGGCGACCATAGTCCCAATCTATAAGAAAGGGAACCGTGATGACCCCCAATGTTACCGACCCATCTCGCTTATAGATGTTACAGCAAAGGTACTTGGGCGAGTCATCTTACAGCGATTGCAAGATTGGGCCGAGGAGCATCAAATCCTCTCGGATATACAATATGGCTTCAGGCAAGGTAGATCAACTACTGACCAATGTTTAAATCTATACCTCCTGATAGCCAAATATACCATCGCCGGGAAGGGAAACATTCATATGGGGTTTATGGACCTTTCTGCGGCCTTCGACCGTGTAAACAGGAGAAAGCTTTGGGCTATGTTATTAGAACTAGGAGTGGACCAACCGCTAGTCAACACCCTGCAAAACCTCCACTGGAATACCACTGCAAGTGTGAGATATAACCAGGAGGGTAAAAAGACCGACCCCTTCACCTGTTCAAGTGGAGTAAGGCAGGGATGCATTCTTGCGCCCTTCCTTTTCTCCATTTATATTAATTCTTTGGAAAAAGACCTACTGAAACTTAAGGTGGACTCACCCCAAATCGGTCATCGTGCTGTACCCGTACTACTCTACGCCGATGACGCGGTCTTACTTGCAAGAACCCCCTTAGGACTGCAAAAACTGATTGATGGGTTTGTTGTTTTCATGGAGAAATTGGACTTGGCAACTAACCTGGAAAAATCTTACATCATGTCAGTGGGGCAACCATCAAAAGGGTCTTTTTCCTATCACATTGGGCCCCATAACATAGATCAGGTTAAGACCTTCTCATACCTGGGGGTATTATTTGATTACCATCTCACCTTTAAACCACTGGTAGAAAAGCACTCCTTGAAACTGGCAGCCTCAATAGGTGCCATAATGGGGTATGGGCAAAGACTAGGAAAATGGTCGCCGGAACAAATATTAAATCTGTACAGGGCAATTTGCTGTGCGAAAGTCTCCTATGGTGCAGAAGTGTGGGGCTTCCTGGACAATAAAGTACAGCAGATCCAGACAGAAGAGAACAAATTCCTAAGGAGAATTTTGAAAGTCCCACAGAGTGTATCGGCCCATATCATCCACGAAGAAGTAGGAGAACCCTTCATAGAAGATAGGATTAAAATTAAACCTCTTCTGGCATGGGTTAAAATATGGTCCAACCCTGAAGCGTCGCTAACAAGACAAATTATAGAGGACTGCCTGAAAAGAGATAAAGGTCAAACCATTCCCTGGCTGAAATATGTCAAGAAAGCTTTAGAAGAAATTGAATGCACTAACCTTTTTATAGACCCAGACTCTGTAACACCCGAGAGTAAGACTTTGGTAAAAAAACTCTTCACAGCCCACCTTAAGACAATAAGGGCAGGAAAAGAAAATCATAAACCAACCAACCACTCTTATAATGAACTGACAGTTAAGAATGGTATGGAACCTTATCTGAGGGGCATGTTTAATGCTCAGGATCGCTTTTTTATGACACGTTTTAGATTGAACATGCTCCACCATTTACTTGCGGTCCCGGCTGGGTTCACCCACACAGTGGAAGAGAAGGGTACCTGCGGCTGCGACCACAGGTCTCCGCAGGATACCCTTCACTTTATTTTATTATGCCGATTTTATACTATGCCCAGACGAAAGTTCCTGGTGGGGATCCTGAAAGACCTAAAGTTTAAACATGCCAGATTGGCCCTGAGGGTTTTCATGGAAGCGGAGGATGCCCACACTCTTTTTTGCATTATAACCTTTATTAGAATGGCAATGAGACTGAGGAACACTAGAGAAATTGGTCCTTAATATTTATTCGGCCCCTGATCAATTTAAACTTAGGAACCCCGTGTCTATTTAGAATGTCAGAAATCCTTCTTTTTTAACACTTACATCTTTTATGGGAAAATTATGATGATTTTTAATTGTTATGTGTGTATTTTGCATTTTGTGCTTTTATGGTGTCTTTTTAAGAACCGAATAAAGATTACAAATTGAATTGAATTGAATTGAATTGAGTCACCATTCTTTGTTCGGCTGTGACAACTGGGGGTGGGGGAACCGGGTTGGATCTCCTGACATTAACTGGTACCTTAACTAGTGATGGTTAATACCTGCTTGTGTGCCACCCCATCTTATCAGCATTTTTGACTTACATATTTACCAATTTAATTCCTACTGAGCTCCTTCACTGCTCAGTGTTTCGGCTACTCAAAGATTACCTGATAAATCAAGTTCAGTGGTTGGTTTTCTCTATGAAGAACCCCTGCAGCAAGGTCTACCCCTTCTGGAAGTTCTCCTCTTGATCCTGTCATTGCAGTAGGCAATATGGCTGCTACACCAGCCTGTGCTGATGCCTTCTCTGGAGCCGCGATAGAGTTTTTCCAGGCAATCAGAAGGTCTTTGTACACTCCTGCAGCAGCCATTATAACTAGTAGTTGGTAATCCAGACAATTGCACACTTGTTTTAGCACCCTAGGACCAGCTGCACTTTAACCAAACACAGGGGATAAGTGTCCTCTGTCGGGGGAGTTCCACTGGTGAGCTTAAACAACTCAGCATCTGAGAAGTGGGGGTAATTTGGATGCACAAACTACATGGAGAGAGATTTACACAAACCTTGAATAGAGGGTCAGCCTGCAGCCATGTTCCTCCCAGGGCCTGGCTCTCACCCTCGGACTGTCCTGTCTTGTTTTTTGATACTTCAACATTCTTAACACATGTATTCCCACAATTAGGACTTTTTTACTTGTCCTCATGTCCCACCTCAATTAATAATTAAGTTTCTTTCATATTTGTAGTATTCTTCTCTCATGTTTTACCTCATTAGGGGTATGTTTACACTATTTTGAAGCCTCCATCCTTGATTAATATGGGCAGGGTATCTATTGTGGTTAGCACGCTGTATATTGCATGTTTAAGGCACTTCACCATGCAACGGAAAGAGAAGTAAATATATTTCGTACAAATCCACACGAGTTGGAATCGGTCAGTTTCTTCAAAACATTTAATTGCATTTAAAAGCGTCAGGCGTCAGACTGTCTGTGCTGCAATATACCCAGCACTTGTTTTATTGAGGTGGCAGATTTATGGCTTTGCTTGATTTTGGTATGCTAACTTAAATATTCAAATGACACATATGCGGAAATAAGTCGAAACGTAGAATCAAATTATGCTTTGCCCTGTGACCTTGTTTAAAATCCACATTTTTTCAAAACTATGTTTATGCATTTCACTAAATGTATGTTCCTAATATTTTTTTCAGATTTTTGGAGTGCTGCTTTGGGCTATTTGTTGGGCAGATCTCTTCTATTCTTTTCATGGACTTGTTCAAGGCCAAACTCTTCCACCAGTTTACTTCGTAACACCACTGATGCTTGGAATCACAATGGTTGGTGCTTCACTTTATTTAATTAAATTCAGCAATAATTGTATAAAAACCTTTCTCTGATTTTCTTATTACAGTCTAGCTCTGACATCACCTATCCCCTGTAATAAGAAAATTACATATCTGCTCGAATATAATAACTTATTACAATTGGGTTGTGATGTCACACTGCCTTCTGACAGAGCCAGCGGGCAGTGTGAAAGCAAGGTCGCAGAGCAGAATTACTCCTATTTAATCGTCTGCAGTGAAAAGTAGGTAGAAGAAAAACAACATATATAGCTCCTTGCTTAATTTTGTTGCAGGACTCTTGTTGTTAATTTAAAGTCAGAAATCTATATGCACACATTTTGAACAACAACCATTTTAGAAAGTGACTTTGCTATGCAAGTTTCCCAGATCCCCGATTGACTACCTGCTTCATTCTAGGCTTTTTCTTTGCATTCTGTTCAGTGACATAGCATGGTCAGGTGGTATCCAGTGCGGAAAATTTCTTGTCACCCCCAGCTTGGCAAAATGGCAAAAATATGTGTTTAAAACACATATTTTTTCCATTTTGTCACTCCCCCCTCAGTGATTTCTTGTCACCCCTGGCTTGACAAAATGGCAAAAATATGTGTTTAAAACACATATTTTTGAGATTTTGTGAACCCCGCTCAGTGATGACACCCGGGGCGGCAGCACCCATTGCTCCCACCTTCCTACGCCACTGATTCCGTTGCTTGCATGCCCCTTATAAAATTAGCACAATTCAATGAATGCAAACAAAAAATCTGGAATGTACCACCTGCTCACAGATGCACTTCGGAAATTTGGCAGCTATGCTTAGTTGAAACTGCTTATGATTTTGTTTGCAATACATTGTGTGTTATTCTGCACTACAAATTCCACTTCATTTTACCTATATACAACCACACTATTTCTAAGAGTAAGAGAATAAGTATTTTAGTTTTTAGGGAGAAGGGTCATGTGTGACAATGTATTGAAGGAATAAAATACCCTCTGGTGTTCGTCAAAGGTTTATTGCCAGTCACCTTGTTTTTTTTTTGTTTTTTTTTAACTTTATTTTTTGTCAGCAAATTGAACAACATAATCCCCCCCAAAGTTGGCATCGATAGAAAGAAAAATACTAGTGTACACATTGCATAGTCCCAGTACAGCTCCAGCAGGTGTAGATAGAACAGTAGATACAAGATTCAAATCCTTGGGATGCAAGCAATCAAATACAACTGTCGGTAAGGAACCTGTGCGTGGTCATCGGGGTGTTATGCCAACATCAACACTCCCTCCCCACCCTCCGCCTCCCCATCCTCAGGTCCCGATTCCGCGGAGGAGAACAAAGCAGCACTAGTTGCCTCGGAATCGCTGCCACCTGACCCCACAGCGCACATCATTCTCCATGCGAGCAAGTCCTCTTGCAGCCGCTCATCTTTACGCGTATGCTGCATGTGCGTCTCCTCAGCCAATGTCCATTCCCCAACATCTCGGAGCCACAGTGACCTGTCCGGTGCCCTCTGTCCCATCCAAGTAATAGCCACTCGTCTCCTAGCTAGCACCAAGAGCAGCTGCAACATTTTATAGGAGAGGGTCTTCTTCCTAGGTTTGGGGACTAGGGCCAACAAGCAGTGAAGTGGGGTTAGGTCAATATGGAGGCACGTGATCTTCCTGATGTGGACTATCACTGCCTTCCAGAAGGCACCGACCAGCGGGCACTCCCAAGCCAAATGGAGAAATCCGGCCCTGACTGCACCACATCTAGGACAGGCATCCAACTTATCTGCGGCAATGCGGTGTAAGGCTATTGGGGTTATGTAAGTGCGATGTACGAAATTGAAATAGATCAGTTTAAAACGTGCGTTACACGACACCTTCCTGGTAAGTGTCCCTATGCGCTTGCGTTGTCCCGGGTCTAAGGCGACCCCCAAATCCGCTTCCCATGCTGCCCAGGACGGGGATATCGGGGGGGTCGAATCACATTTCATGGCTGTATATAACAGAGTTATCAGTCGCCGTCCCCTGCCACATGACAATATGATATTCAAAGTATGGGACACCTGGGGCGCCTCCGGATATTGCGGCCAGGTCGTCCTCGCCATATCCTGTAGGGCTCTATAATGGAGATACTGTCCCCCAGTAAGACCAAAGGCCTACGTAGCCCTTTCCAGGGTCACAAAAGAGTCATCGGGGTATAGATCCGCCAAAGTTTCACAGCCGCCGTCGTGCCATTCCCGGAACGACATGTGTTCCTCCATCAACGTCACCGGTGCCAATATCCATACCGGTAGCTCCCTATGAAATGGGGCCCGCCTCAGCACTCTCTCCACTACTCGTTGCCAGAGCCCGGCAGTGTGACGAACAATATATGGCAGGGAAGCGTCCGCTCCCCTACCTCGCATCAGGGCCACCTGTAGGGTCCTCTCATCCGCTCAACACCCTAGGAGTCGCAACTCCCAGTTGTCTATACCTGCAAACCAGCGCGCGGCCGGTAGCAGCTGGGCCGCATAATAGTAGAGGTCAAACCTCGGGGCTTCTAGGCCTCCTTCCTCCCAGCGTCTGACCATCGTGCGCAATGCAACTCTGCTGCGCCTGCCCGCCCAAAGTAAGGAGGTGAGCAGCGTATTAAGCGTGCGGAATATACGAGGAGGGAGAGGGCACAGGGTATTCTGTAAGGTATACAGCACTCTGGGTAACATCACCATCTTCGAGACGGCCAACTGTCCCATGAGAGAAAGTGGGAGCGTATTCCAAAAGGACACGGACTGTTGTAGGGAACGGAGGACTCGGTCGGCGTTCCGGGCCAGCAACTGCTCATCAGATACGGCCACTTGTATTCCCAGGTATCGGAAGGCCTCCGTTTCCCATCGAAGTCCCAGGGGCGGGAAACCCACTCTGGGGTCCTCACCACATCCCGCAAGAGGGAAGATCAAGGACTTCTCTGGATTAAGTCGCAGACCAGAGGCCGCACCAAAGCGATCCAAGTGCTGTAACAGGAGCGGCAGCGACTCCCGGGGGGAGGAAAGGTAGAACAGCGCGTCATCGGCGTACAACCAGGGGGCCATCTCTGCTCGGAGCGACACCGCCAGGGGCTCAATCGCCAGTGCGAATAGAAGCGGCGTCAGGGGGCACCCCTGGCGGGTGCCCCTGCCCAGTTGCCACTCCTCCGAACGGGCCGCTCCGAGTCTGACCCTGGCCGTAGGCACACTATAGAGGAGTCGGATCCAGGCGCAGAAGAGGGGTCCCACCCCAGCCATTTGAAGCACCTCCAAAAGGTACCCCCAGCTGACAGTATCAAAGGCTTTAGCTAGATCTATTGACACCAGTACCTGAGGTACCTCCCTATCACGCACTTCATGGAGAACGTGGCTTAAGCGCCGAAGGTTTATGGCGGTGTTGCGGCCCGGGATAAACCCGCACTGATCCTGGTTGACTAAGTGTGCCATATGCGGCGCCAGCCTCGTGGCCAAGATCTTAGTGAGGACTTTGGCATCAGTGTTAATTAGAGTGATAGGCCGGTAGGCCGCGGGATCACAGCCATCACCTCCCGGCTTCAGAATCATGCAAACCTCACCCTGGTGCATGGTGGGTGGGAGCGAGCCACACTCCAGTGCCTCATTGTAAACCTGGAGGAGACAGGGAGCGAGGGTATCCGCAAAGGCCTGGTAAAACTCCAGGGGAAAACCGTCTCCCCCGGGTGTCTTAGCCGTCGGTAGGGCAGCCAACGCCACCCTGACCTCCTGAAGCGTCAACGCAGCGTCCAGTTCCTCTGCATCTTCCCCAGAGAGGGTCTGGAGAGTTAAACCTCGAAGGTATGACTGATACGATGCCTCCGTCACTAGGGGGTCCGCGGTATACACCGTCTGTAGATGCGTGCGAAGCACCGCGAGGAGGTCCCTCTCTGAGTGCACCAGGTCCCCAACGGGGTTCCTCAACGCCACGATCCGTGCAGGTGCTGATTCCCTCCGGAGAATCCAGGCCAATAGGCGGCCCGATTTGTCCCCTTCACGATGGAGTCGCTGGCGATATCGGCCGAGAGTAAACTTATCCAGGCGGGTAAGGATATCGTGAACGCCCTCACGGGCCGTCCTTTCAGTGTCTAGGTCCGACCCATCCGGTTCCGACAAGGATTGACAGTGGCAGAGGCGCTCCTCGGCACATTCGAGCTCACGGAGCAGCTGTCTCCGGACTCTATATGTCAGGCCCATACAGGCGCCCCGCACAACCGCCTTAAGAGCGTCCCATTTGGTCGCATAAGGCATGTTGCCATCTCCCCAATTCAGATCCAAATAAGTATGTAGGGTCGTCTCCACATGGTCCCGCCCCACGGGATCCTGTAGGAGATCTCCCGGCATTCTCCAGGTCCGCGGACGGGAGGACCGGTCTACCCATTGCACCGTGCATGCTACGGGCGAATGATAGGACAAGAACCTAGCCTGATGAGTGACCGACAAAACAAGGGACGCATCGATATTGACAGCAAGGACTCTATCGAGCCTACTATGAGTATTGTGCGTGGGGGTATAACAAGTGTACAGTTTCAGTCCCGGATTACCAAGGCGCCACACATCGACCGCACCCAGGTTATCCATCACCTCCCAGAGACGTGCCGTCATCCGTGGTTTCGTGCCCGCGCGGGGAGGATGCCTGTCCAGAAGGGGATCCAGTACACAATTAAAATCTCCAAACCAGAGGAGGGGGGCATCTAAATCAGACACTATAAGCTCCTGTAAGGTGGAAAAGAAACTCGGGTCATATATGTTGGGTGCATAGGAATTCAACAGCAGGAAGTCCCTCCCATCCAGCTTCACCCGTAACAGTACATATCTGCCCTCAACATCTGCCTCAACAAACTGGACCGCCAGGGGAACCCCGGGTGCCACCCAGATAAGGACCCCCCTAGCATAGGTAGAGAAGGAGGAATGGAACATCTGACCCCTCCACTTCTTTGCCAACTTAAGGGCACCTTTCTCATTCAGATGCGTTTCCTGCAAGCACGCCACAGAGACTCCATGGCGGCGGAGAAAGGACAGTACCCTGTGACGCTTAGTGCAAGTGCCCAAACCACGCACGTTTCAAGTTAAAAATGTGTATCCCATAAGCATTGGCCATGCCCATCTGGGCAACCAAGTCCATCATCCGCAAGCAGCCTCCTAGGGGTACGAACAATGGTACACATGATGCCAAAAACAATTTCCCCGCAGAACCCCTTCCAACCCCACAATTCCCCAGACCAGTCAAACTCTGAAGAAACCCCTCCCCCTCCCCCACCCACGAGCAGGAGTAGCGCAACAACAAAACATGCCACCCCACTCTCCCCCTGCCAGTGCCAGGACGTACACAGCCACCCCATTCACCCCCCACAACACATGCACTCAATCACCTTGTTTTAACATATAGCAGAGAGTACTTTATCCTGTGTATGTATATATATATTCACTGAAAAAACCATAGGTTTCAGGGACGTTATAGTTAGTAAGTAGCATTTAAAAAACCTTTAAAATTCACTGAAAAAAACATACGTTTCAGGGAAGTTATACTTAGTTGGACATTTCACTCTACAGTACCAGAGAAATTCGTCCATTTTAGTTAGTTGAGCTAACTATAACTCGCGCCCCTGCAATGCACTGCTGATGATGTCACATTTTACAACACTCATGACATGGTCCGTGACATCATTGATGTCATCTCAAATTACTTCACTGATGACTTCACTGATGACATCATCCAGAGACTGGGTTATTTTTAAAAGTTTAAGAATGTTATATATGGATAAGCAAAGGTGTATTGAAGAATGTATGGGTTTATGAGTGTTTGAATAAATGATTTAGTTGGTGCGTGAATTTATACGTGAGTGATTAAATGTGTCTTAGTGAATGCATGGGAGAATGACTAATCTGTGTGAATATCTGTATCAGTCTGTCACTTGTTGTGTAAGTGGCTGCATGGGTTGGTGAGTAGCTACATAAGTGTCTATATGGGTAAATGATTGGTTGTCTGAGTACCTATATGGGTGCCTGAGTGTCTGTGTGGGTGGGTGGGGGGTGTAACTCCCTGCATGGATTTGTGAGTGGGTGATTTAGTGGGTGTATAGGTTCATGAGTGCATCTCCGAGGGGCTGTATGGATGAGTGACTGTGCATATGGCTATGTTGGTGAGTGAATGGATGTCTCAGTGGTATATGTGTGAGTAACTGCATATGTGAAAGGCAGTATATGTGAGTGTTGGAGTATATAACTAACAATATGTGAGAGTGAGTGATTGTGAGAGCGGTTGTATGTGTGAGTGTGTGCTTGTATCAGTGATTGTAGAAGAGAGTAAGTATGTGTTAATATCTGTATGAATAAGTGAGGTGTGTATAACATTATAAGTAAGTAACAGACATTGTTATTGATTCTTTGGGTGACTGACTAGGTGTGAGTGTAACTCTATGGGTAAGTGACAGTATGTGGGTGTTTGTATGGGTGTATGAGTGCATATAGCAGGGGCTGTATTGATGAGTGACTGCATGTATGAGTGACTGTACCGGTGAGTGAGTGGATATGTGTAGACCTATAAATCAGTGAGTGGTTATGTACTAACTGGTATTGGTGTGTCTATGGTTTCGAGAATGGTAGTCTGCATTTTAGAGTGGGTGTATGAAAGGTTATTTTTATGAGAAGGTGCATCAGATATTAACTGGATGATGTCATCAGTGATGTTATCAGTGATGTCACTGACCATGTCATGAGTGATGTAATATGTGACGTCATCAGCAGTGCATTGTGGGGGCATCAGTTATCGTTAGCTCAACTAACTATTACGGCCAAATTTCTCTGGTTTTGTACGAGTGAAATGTTTTAAATGCTAATTACTAATTATAATGTCCCTGAAACCTTTCGTTATTGTTAGTGAATTTCTACATTTTTTAGATGCTAATTTATAACTATAATGTAGTAGTTGCGTTTGCAGAGTGGTGCTGAAAAAGGGCTGGTCCTCTGACCAGCACTTAGGAATTCCCCTGTAGAGGACTTACAGTACCAGTAGGGCTTCTTGGCCCCCAAAGTCCCTCAGGAGTAAAGTGGACTTCATCCCCCTACCCGTAGTGTGCCAGTAGGCACGTTTGCAGAGTGTTAGAGATAGAGCGGTGTGGCCTTCGAAGACCACTTAGCAATACCACTGTGTGGGACTTACTGGAGGTAACAGGAGGGGTAGTTGGCCCCCAAGGGCATATACTCCTCCTATTACCTCCAGTAAGTCCCACACAGCAGCATTGGTAAGTTCTCAAAGCAGGCCATGTCCCCTTTGCCCACCACACTGCAAACACACTCCCTGGCGCGCTCTTGGATGGGGATTAAAGTCCCCATTGCTGCTGGGGGTCGTTAGGGGCCTTACCTGACACCTCCAGTTAGCCCAAGATAGTGGTATTGCTGAGATGTGGACACAGACCACGTCCTCCTTCTCCACCACTCTGCAAACACGCCTCCTTGCGAGTTCGTGGTTGGGGGATGACGTCCCCTTGTCTCCTGAGGGTCCCTGGGGCTAACTAGCCCTCCTGTTATCTCTAGTAAGCCCCTCACAGCTGGATTGCTGAGAGTGGTCCGAGGCCATGCCCCCTTTTTACACCACTCTCCAAACGCGCCTCCTGGCACACTGCTGCTCAGGGGATGAAGTCCACTTTAGTCCTGAGGCCCTCTAGACACAAGTAGGGTGCACAGTCTAAATATCGAGTTTTATATATCTACCTACAAAAATATCGAGTTGGAAATATCAAAGGTATAGAATATCGAGGTCAAGAATATTGTTGGACAGAATATCGACCCTAAGGTAAGTAATATCTATTTTTTTAATATCGATGTAAGTAATATCGAAGTTAGTAATATCGATAGCATATATATCGATGTAACTAATCTCGATGTTACTAATATCGATATTTGTATTATCGTTATGTATTTTATTATGTATGTGTAAAATGTTTTTGTTAAGTATTTTAATTGTTTTAAATTATATGTGTACTATTTTTATATATTAATAATATTATTTTTAAGTACATTTTATGTTTTAGTACCAGACCAGGTTGTGGGTTTATAGGGGAATAGGGTGGGAAGTAATTTAAATGTACTAAATTAATTATTAATTTTTAGGAATTATAAATTAATTTTATTTAATTTTTGTTTTTATTTCTGTAGCGGGTTGTGAGTTTATAGGGGAATTGGGTGGGAAGTAATTTAATTGTAATTAATTAATGATTTATATTTATTTATTGGTATGGATAATTATTTTATTTATAATTAAATATTAATTGGCAATTAATTATTCTAATTGATAATTCTTTAATAGGTAATTCATGTTTTTAATTGTTAGATATTTTTTTAATTGGTAATTAATGTTTTTAAGCGGTTATTAATTTTTTTAATTGGTAATGAATTTTTCTTATTTGGAAATTATTTTTAATTAATTGGTAATCAATGTTTCATAAAAAGTATTATTTGGTATGAAAAACAATTTTATTGTTTAATAATTTTTAATTGTGAATTAATTTTACATAATTAATATTTTTTATTGTGTTTTGTGTTTATTATTTATTATTTGGTGACTAATATTAATGAATTATTATTCATTGGTATTTATTGTTAATTTTTTGTTAATTAATTATTCAATTGTAATTGCTTTTAATAATTATTAATTGTTTGTAAATGATGTAGATTTATTTAAAAATTAAATTATTTATTATTTTAAATACAACAATTATTTATAAGTATGTTATATTTAAATTCTACGCTATCCAACGTTTTCCTTACTGCTTCACTCCCTGGAGTTGGAATAGTAATGTTTACCTGTACGCTATCCAACGTTTTCCCTACTGTAGCACCCTCTGGAGATGGAATAGTAATTTTCACCCCTACGCTATCCAACGCTATTCCTACTGTTGCACCCTCTGGAGTTGGAATAGTAATTTTTACCCCTACGCTATCCAACGCTTTCCCTACTGTTGCCCCTTCTGGAGTTGGGATAGTAATTTTTACCTGTACGCTACCCCACGCTTTCCATACTGTAGTACTCTTTGGAGTTGGAATAGTAATTTTTACCCCTACGCTATCCAATGCTTTCCCTACTGTTACACCCTCTGGAGTTGGAATAGTAATTTGTACCCCTACGCTATCCAATGCTTTCCCTACTGTAGCACCCAATGTTATCATTACTGTAGTTTTTTGGGGAGTTTGAATAGTACTTTTATTTATTTAGCCATTTAATATTTTTATAATTATTTTTGATAATGTAGTGTAAAAATAATGTTAAAAATATTGAAAGTACCACTAATCAGACAAAACATCAACCTGTGTAATTGCTTGGGAAAATAGATTGTAATGCACACATTTGGAGATTGGGATTGAAAATGAAATAGCACTGAATTACTCTTGTAAATAATGTAAACATATGTACAGGTTAGATATACTCTATAATTTGTTATGTTTTTTGAACTTCAACATAGGGAAAGGCTACAGTACTTTACTTGCCACCACAGCAGTAACAATAACAACTTTTGGGTAAATACACAGCACTTTTTGAAATGGAGAATCATTTAATGTATATAGACTGCAAATATGTAAATGGAATGCGTAATCGATGTAACAAATCAACAAAAAGTACTTTACAGTTATGTTCAAATTGATTTGCGGAAAATATGTGCAACGCACTCCTAAACTGACCAAAATGGCGACAATTTTCGTTTCTAAAAATACAAGGTTGACAGCCTAGACTTTTAATGGAAATGGAAGAGGGGACTTACTTCTTTACTGCACATTGCACTTTATAAATGGTCTAGACAGAAAGGACTCTATGGTCCAGTGGAAGGCTTGTAGTAGCCGAAACGCGTAGGCCGTCCTAATCGTTGCACTATTATTTTTGCACATGGTGTGTAAATAAATCTTTGTTCAAACCTGCCTGTTGCTGTGCTGTGACTTCAATTGCCGAGCTGAGGGGCGAGAAGAATCCAAGAAATATTGAAAGTATATTTAATTTTTTTAATGTATTAAATATGATTACGTACTTTTTATTTATGTTATTGTTTTATGTTTAGATGTATTTGTAAATTATCACATTTTTCAATAATGTATGAGTTATTAAAATAATTATTAAAACTTATTAAGTAAGTATATATTATATATTTTATGTATATGATTAATTAATGTTATATTATTTTATATGTATTTTTTATTAATTTTAAACATTATTAAATTGTTTTAACTATGTTTATTTGGTTTATAAGTATTATTTACTTTATTTTACACTTTTTTTAATTACAAAAAACCAGATCTTTTTAATTACGATATTTTTAACATCTATATATTTTTTCCGATACTTTTGTTCTTACCATGTTGTAGATATGATGTCGATATTCTTGCCTTCGATATTCCAGCGTCGATATTTTGTCCATCGATATTCTGTCAGTGATTCCACAAGTGGACCTCATTGCCCCACTAGCAATGTGCCGAGGGGCGCGTTTGCAGAGTGCTATAAAAAAGGGCGTGGCCTCGGACCACCTCTCAACAATTTCACTGTGTGGGGCTTACTGGAGGTACATGGTGGGCTAGTTGGATCCTAGGACCCTTAGGATTCAAGGGGACTCAATCTCCCAACCCAGAACGTGCCAGGAGGCCCGTTTGCGTTATTTTAGTAGGAGGGATGTGTGGCCCCCATTCTCCTAATATTGCTAGGGCCAGGGGTACTGCAAACTTCAGGGCCTGAAACATTGCTTTTTTTTAATAAACAAGAAGGGGCCACGCAGCCCTCCTCTCGAGGCTGATTTCGGCCCCAGGGACCCAATGCCCTGGAGCATGGCCACTTATTTTTTTATTTATTTTTTATTATTTAAAAGGAGGGATCCGCTTATCTCCCCTCCTGAGGCCTCTTTTAAAAATATTACGGGAGTAGGGCTGCATGGCCCCCTTTTCTGTGCCGCTGTTGGCCGCTTTTCTGCTGCCGCTGATGTCCCCTGTGGCCTGGCCAGCCTTGATTTATTATTTTGAAGGGATCCGGCATTGCTTTTGAACAAGGGGAGCTGCTGCAATGCAGCGCTCATTGTCCAAAAGCAATCTACTTCGCTTCATGGAAGCGAGAGCAGGTTTCCTGCTCACACTTCCACAAAGCAAAGCAGATGATTGCAATGACAGGGCGGGAGCAGTGCGCCCACACTGCCATTGAAAAATGCAATATCCCGGCGGTGGGCACCCCAGGACATTGCTTGAGCCGGCCCTGGGGTGGCAGTCCCCAGCACCATCGAAGGCCCCCTCCCAACAAGTTTAAATCCCCGGAGAGTTGGTGCTCCCCGTGGCTAGGGCCCGCAACTGACCCCACATTTCATTAATTAGTGCCCAGGGGAGGTGGTGGTCCCCAGGGAAGTGTGAGGGGGCACGAGCCCCCCACACATATTATTAATTTTAGCCCTGGGGCTTTTGGGGGGTCTGCGATGCCCCCCATCCCATAATAAGAAAACCCTGGGGAGGTGGTGATCCCCGGCACAGCGTGGGTGGGCAGGAGCCCCCCCATGCATTATTTCCAAAAAAGCACTGGGGAGGTAGCGATACCCGGGGCTGCGGAGGGGCCTGATGCTCCCGCACATTTTGAGCAAAGCTGTGGGGAGGTGGCATTCCCTGGGGTTGCAGGGGCCTGCGGGCCCCTGCTACATAAACTTGGATTGCCCCAGGACCTGACCCACCTGGGCGCTTAAGGAAAACGAAGCATGGGTGTTTGTGCTTCGTTTTTTTCTTTTCTTTCTGCTGGATTCGCACACCCAACGTGACTCGGCCGAAAATGTAAAACAAAAATGCTTTTTTGGGGCCTGGGGGTCCCTTTAGGACCCTTTGAGCAGGCCTAGGGGGTCAGGGTTTTTCTACACTGCCCCCTTTTCTGCTTTTTATCATTTTTTTACTGTTTTATTATGACTCGGTTTTACTGAGGCACAAGAAGGCTGCCAACACCTCTTCGTTTGGAGTGTTGGCAGCCAGTTAGAATGAAGCTTGTGATCGGGAGGGTTCGCAAATCCTCCTCAGTCACCAGATATCGATATTTTTTCATTTTTAAATTTCTCAGGAACTACTGAATGGATCCACACCATTTAAAGCAAAGAGTGCACTCTGGCCCAAGAGCTACCTCTTTGCCAAATTTGGTATAATTCCATTCAGCAAGTTTGGGCTGTAGCCGCGACAATAGTTCATATGCAAATTAACATAAGAAAACGTGTTTTGGGACCCTCCTTTTTTCTCAGCCCCTGCTTGATGAATCACCCTTTAAGGACAGGAGATGATTGGAGTGCCCCATTAGTTTTGAAAATGTTGTGAAGGTACGTCAACCGGCGCCTAAGATATTTATTTATTTAAAGTTTTATGAAGCGCATAGCTGCGCCAGTGACGGGGCGTCCCAGCGCTAACTAAGCAACGGCTGAGAACACTTGAAGAAGAAGAAAGCCTAAGCTGGAAAGAGCCAGGTCTTTAAAGCCTTTCAAAAAGCCTGATGGTTCTGGAGTCCTCTAATGGGAGTTGGGAGAGAGTTCCAAAGGCGCGCTGCCTGAACTTTAAAGGATCGACCACCCGCTCGGGCTCTGTGAAAACAGGGAGTACAAACCAAGCCCGCATTGGCCGATCGCACAGGGCGGTTTGGTACATATTGAACCAGCAGATCCGCCAAAATCTGCGGTCCTTGACAGGTCATTATTGTATGGGCCAAACATAAAGACTTAAACTGAATTCTTTTCGCTATCGGTAGCCAGTGCAACTTAGGCAGAAGGTGCGTGACCGAACGTGATTTAGGCAGAGCTAACAGGGCGCGAGCTGCTGCATTCCGGATTCTGTGAAGGCGGACAATACAAGACTTGTTGACGCCTAAATATAGGGAATTTCCATAGTCCAGCCTTGACAAAATTGTAGCCTGAAGAATGGTTTGGCGGACATTTGGTGTAAAATAGCCAAGTAGGGGCCTTAACCCTCGTAGGAGACCAAAACAAGATCCCGCCAGGGCCTTGGATTGCGCATCAAATGAAAGTTCGCTGTCAATCTAAAAGCCCAGATTTTTTACTGCCTTCTTTGGCTGGGGTGCGGGTTTAAGTTTGTCAGGCCACCACTGTTCAGACCAGAGGGCACTATCTCTCCCCAGCACTAGAATTTATGACTTGGCAGCATTCAGCTGTAAACAATTTGCTGCCATCCAGTCAGAGATAGCTACCAAGTCTTCTGTCAATATAAAGAGATTGTCTTGGCAGTTCCTCGAGAACGTGATGACTAGCATGGTGTCATTGGCATATGAAACCAATGACAACCCTCTGCTTTTTGCCAGCAAAGCTAGGGGCTGTACATAAATGTTAAAAAGTACAGGGCTCAGTATAGAGCCCTGGGGGACCCCATGGTTAAAATCATGTATTGGTGAATGATACGGTGGCACCACCACTTGAAAGGTTCTTCCTTCCAGGAAGGATTTAAACCAGGCCCAAGCCAGCTCATGTAGTCTGCCTAGAAGGATCTCATGGGAAACAGTGTCAAACGCGGCACTTAAATGCAGAAAAACTAAGACTGCGAAGTTCCCAACATCTAGGCTGCACCGAATGTTCTCAGTCACAGCTAACAACGCCGATTCGGTGCTGTGACGGGGGCGAAAGCAATTTCGAGAGGGGTCGAAAGTTTTGGTGTGCTCTACAAATTCCGCCAGGACTGAGTTCACGTATGCCTCAGTAACCTTAGCCAGATAAGGAAGCTGGGAAATTGGACGAAAATTACTCGGGTCCGATGGCTCCAAGGAAGGCTTTTTTAGAAGTGGTATAACTTTTGCATACTTTCAAGTTGCCGGCAATAGCGCCGAAGACAGTGATAGATTCACCACATGGGGGAAAAGAACACAGTGTTGGTTTAACAGGATTAGGCCTGTCACTTGGCAAGGACATTTGAGAGATATTCAAGAAGGCTTCGGGGGGCTTATCGTAGGCAGGTTATCATAAATAGTCTCTACCTTATGCACAAAAAAATCTGCCAGTGCCTCACATTGAGTGTCAGAGGAGATCTGGGGGTCAACTTTTTCGTTGGCATGTTGCATGTTTTTAAGCAGGGAAAAGATAATTTTAGGAGGGTTATTACTTTCCAAAATTTTAGTGGCAATATGATCCGCTCTGGCTTACCGGATCAGTCTATGATATGCTTTAATAGATTTCCGATAAGACGATTTTAGCTTCAGTATCATAGTTACGCCTCCATGATCGTTCCAATTGCTGGCAAAAGAAAAAACACTTTATGAATAGAAACAAGGTCCTAACTATAACTACCTACTTGTGACCACCAGTAGGTAATATATATAGCCCAGTTAATGGCCGAAACGCGTCATCTGCCATGCCGAGCGTCAGAAAATAAAGAAGTAATTTATGCACTTAACTGGTGTCCGTGTCCCGATAGTCGACCAGCAGTCATGGGAATTTGGTGAAACATTTATATATATATATATATATATATATATATATATATATATATATATATATATATATATATATATATATATATATATATATATATATATATATATATATATATATATATATATATATATATATATATATATATATATATATATATATATATATATATATATATATATTTTTTTATTTATTTATTTTTTTTTTTTTTACACTGACGAAGCCTGTGAAGGCGAAACGCGTCTGTAAGGGGTGAGGGGGGTTTGGTGATTAAAAATTCTGCAACTGGATACCAGCGTGCCGGCCTTTCTTTTTCGGGATACGAAAAGTGTGCAGCAATATATATATATATATATATATATATTCTTGCATGCCAAACTTCAATCAAAGAAGGCGCTGACTCCGTGAATCTGAATCCAAACTTGTATTCCTTAGATCAGTTGCTGCTTAGACGCGTTTCTTTTTATTCACAAACCCCCAGTGGGCGTGTGCTACATTCACCAGCTCACCAATGTTCCATGGGATTTGTAGTCCGTAATGCAGTCAGTTTCTTTCCTTGTAGTAAGGTCGAGTTGGACATTTTATATATCATGCTTCTTTATTTAATGGAACATTGGTGAGCTGGTGAATGTAGCACACGCCCACTGGGGGTTTGTGAATAAAAAGACGGAAATGCAACGAAATGGAGTGTTCGAGTGTAATTTTAGCGAGCCCATGAGGAAGGGATGTCTAATCCCGAAACGCGTTGGCAAAATTAACTGTTTGGCGGAGGCGGAACCGCATGGTGAATTGAAGCCCGGAGGGCAGAGGACTGTCGAGTGCTTTCCAGAATGCTTCAGGGCATCTTGTGTTTTCATATATATATATATATATGTCATACAAAAGAGGCGGCACAACCAGGATACTTTTTTAAGTCTGTTTATTAGACTTCACCCCACCAACGCGTTTCAGCCACAACTGGCCTTGCTCACGGTCGGTTAGTCCCTCCACAGTGTTGCTTTTTATACTCCCACAACTTGCCAATTATGAGGCATTGTGGGATATGTAGTTTTAAACGTGAAAATCAAACATTAAAAACAAAAGAAAGACTTAGTGTGCTTTTACAATTGTTACATTAAAGTGACAAATCGTCCACTGTGGCTCTGTTTGACTTATTGTTGGGTTTAGTACCCATGATCTTTTTCTCAGTCTTGAGTATTGGGTGTAGTACCCATGTGAATAAGAACATTAGTCCAGATGAACATGCAGGTCCTCTCCGAAATTCATCCCTCTCGGATGCTTTGTTCTGAGTCTGACAATCATTTTTGATTCCATTTGGCGGAGTTTTCGAACTGTGTCCCCGCCTCTTTCCGATTTCTCCAGCATTTTTATTCCGTAGAACTGCATCTGTCTCCAGTCACCATTTTGACATAAACTTAGGTGTTTAGCCGTGGCATATTGCATGTTAGAATTTCTCACCGCTCGGATGTGCTCTAATATCCGTTTTTTTAACATGCAGGTTGTGCATCCAACATATTTCATGCCGCATTTGCATTCCACAATATATATCACATTTTTTGATGAACATGTGATTTGTTGGTCAATTCTCAGTGTTTTTCCATCAGGTTCCTGTATTTCTTTCATGCTCTTTCCGATTTTGCAGGCTTTACATGAATTACACGGTTTGAAACCTTTCCTTTGGTTTTGCAGCCAG
Source organism: Lissotriton helveticus (assembly GCF_964261635.1). Classification (NCBI taxonomy): domain Eukaryota; kingdom Metazoa; phylum Chordata; class Amphibia; order Caudata; family Salamandridae; genus Lissotriton; species Lissotriton helveticus. Next base: position 1,432,329,486 of record NC_136068.1, read on the forward strand.
TTTGGTTTTTGTTTTTCTTGGAAATAACTTTTGACCAACAGGTCTTTCAAGGATGTGTTCTTTCTATAAGTTATCAGCGGCGCTTCTCCGAGGGTACTGCCTATGTCGGGATCTCCTTGCAAGAGATGCCAATATTTTTTCATGATGCCTGCAATGTGACCACTTTCTTTGTTAAATGTGGTTACAAATCTTGGAGACTTGCCAGTTTCTGTTTTTTTGTTCTGCTCAATTAGTGTTTGAGTTCTGGTTTTTAAGTCAATCTTTCTTTTACATTTACTTAGCACTCTCTCTGTGTATCCTCTAAATTTGAACCTGCTTTTACTTTCCTCAATTACTCTTTCTGCTTCCTCTGGTAACGAGCAATTTCTCTTCAAGCGTGTAAATTCGCCATATGGTATGCTTTCCAGAAGGGATTTGGGATGAAAACTGGTTCCATGCAACACACTGTTGGTTGCTGTTTTCTTTCGAAATAGTGTGGTTTCAAGCTTGTCATTGGCCACGTATATTTTAGTGTCCAAGAAGTCTATTTCCTGCGCACTGGTATTACATGTGAATTGCAGACCCACATCGTTTTCATTTAGTTTTTTGAAGTAGCTTAGGAACTGTTTATTTGTGCCATTCCAAATGATAAAAAGGTCGTCTATGTACCGGACCCATAATATTATTCGGTCAAGATCTTGTTGGTTCTTTGGATTCCAGGCTACATGTTTCTCCCACCATCCCATGGTGATATTGGCATAATTCGGCGATAGAGAAATGCCCATGGCAGTCCCACAGATTTGCTTATAAAGTTGTTTTTCAAAGAGAAATACATTATTTTTCAGGCATAGGTTAATCATGGTAATTAGCATTTTTGAATGTTCTAGGTATACAATATTACGTTGTTTCAAGTAGTACTCACATGCTTTCATCCCGACTTCATGTCGGATCGAGGTGTAGAGCGACACCACGTCTATCGTCACTAGGAGATATTCCGGGCACCAATTTACATTCATCAAAGTTCTCAAAAAATCGCCAGTATCCTTGATGTATGAAGGTAGGCTTTGGGCAATAGGGGCTAGAAATTTATCCACGTAGTTTGACATATTCTCATACAGTGAACCGCACGATGAGACAATGGGTCTCCCTGGAGGATTTTTCAAAGTTTTGTGAATTTTCGGAAGAAAATATATGCAAGGTGTTATAGGGTGATCAACAGTTAGATATTTCTTTTCCTCTTCATCAATTAGTCCCTTTGCATGCCACATTTCCAAAAGTTCTTGTGCCTCCTTCTTCATATTTGCGAAGGGGTTTGTTTCTAGTCTCTGATAGTTGATTTCTTGGTTAAGTTGTCTCATGGCTTCACGCTTATAATCTGTGGTTTTCATTAGTACAATATTGCCCCCCTTGTCAGCCGGCTTTATCGTGACTTGATCATTATCCATTAATTTTTTAATGGCTTCCCGTTCTTTTTTTGAGAGATTTTCACGTTTGCTATTCCTCACTTTCGATAGATTATCCAATTCCTTCGTGATAGCTTCAGAAAATAGGTCAATTTTATTTCCTGGTGATAGTGTTGGATAGTATCGTGACTTTCTTTTCAACCCAGTTGTCGGCCTCTCATCTGTCGGAATGTTTAATTCTTCCAGCATTTCTGTATCCGAGAGTGACATTCCTTCTGTGTCGAACAATGATTCAAAGCAATTTCGTAAGTCTGGTATTTCGGCAATGGTGTTGAACTGGATTTCATCCAATGTTTCTTCTTGTGAGTGTGTCGGTTCATTTTGTTTTCCAGCATGTATTTTGGCTAGTTTCAGCTTCCTGATATATTTGTAGATGTCAATCCTGGTTTCTGTGTAATCGAAGTGGGCTTCCGGACAAAATGACAACCCTTTATTTAGAACACTACGTTCTATTTCAGTTGGTTGATAGTCTGAAAGATTTACAATTAGGTTGGTCTCGGATTTCGATTGCGAAGGGGGTACTGTCGCTTTTCTCCGCTTGGCCCTGCGGGTTTTTCGGACACTGGGGCGGGGGTTGTTTGGTTTGAAGCCCCTCTGCCTCTTCCTCTTCTGTTGGGGTATGGTCGTCTCCCCCTTCCCCTTCCTCCGCCTCTCGAAATGCTTTTCTCTAAATTGATAAGCTCCACTTCCTCTAAAACAGTCAAGTTTTTTGACTGGTATGTACCGCGTATTGAACCATCATCGCTGATACTTGACTCACTTGCACTTGACACTAGTTTTTGTGTGGGATAATTCTTCTTTAAATTATCATATCTTCTTGCAAATGTCAAGATTCTGCCGTGGATGTAGTCCTGTTCGTCTCTGTGAAATTTTCGCTCTTTTCGCTCCTCGATCTCGCTTTCATAACGGTCAAGTCTGGCTTCCATTTCTTTCCGTAATTTGGAAATTTCATCTTGGTTGCTTTCGTCTGCAATTTTAGCCTCTAGATTTTTTATTTTTTCAGTGATCTCGTCCACCTCAATCCGGGCATGTTTTACCAGGATGCGCATCATGTTTAATGAACATTGCATGTTGTTCTCAACCCATTCCTCTACTAGTTCTCTCTTTACTTCAGAGTGTGTTGGCATTGTGAAGATCCTTAAGCCGCGTGGAATCCGCTTTACCTCCAAATATTTTTCTAAAGCGATGGCTTCCCAGCTTTTGTTGATTTCCTTTTTATATAATTTCTCCAACACATTCAACTGTTGTTTTATGGTGTTATCTGGTGCTGTTGATACTGTTGGGACAGCCTGGGTCTCATCTGGTTTAGCTGCAGTTTTGAACATAGTAGTCACTTTGGAAGCTCTCTTCGCTACACGAGCTTCCATTTTATTTTTTGATTTTTTTGTAGCACACTTTAACCTCAAGGGTGAAAATTCATTTGTGCCTGTCTCTTTAAGGTTTTTCTCCTGGCCTGGCGAACTCTGCGAAGCCGTCCGTTTAGTTGCGGAGTTTGGCGTTTCGTAGCGGAGTTTAACAGCCAGCCACTTCAAAGTCCTGCTGTCCTATATGCGGAGGTTAGTTCCCCCCTTACCTCGTGCGTGGTTTTCAGCTGACAGGGGTTGTTGCTCACAGTCCCTCCGTCTCCTCAGCACAGGTAAACTGCTTTAACTGCTCTGCAGTGCAGGAAATTGGGCGCTTCTCTCAGCTTAATTTGTCGACATCCAAAGGGATCCCAAAGCCAATCGAGAGCGCTCTGCAGTGTGTGCTCTGCCCAGGGGTCGGATCCTGACCCTGAAGATTCTTGTCATACAAAAGAGGCGGCACAACCAGGATACTTTTTTAAGTCTGTTTATTAGACTTCACCCCACCAACGCGTTTCAGCCACAACTGGCCTTGCTCACGGTCGGTTAGTCCCTCCACAGTGTTGCTTTTTATACTCCCACAACTTGCCAATTATGAGGCATTGTGGGATATGTAGTTTTAAACGTGAAAATCAAACATTAAAAACAAAAGAAAGACTTAGTGTGCTTTTACAATTGTTACATTAAAGTGACAAATCGTCCACTGTGGCTCTGTTTGACTTATTGTTGGGTTTAGTACCCATGATCTTTTTCTCAGTCTTGAGTATTGGGTCTCCAAGATTTGTAACCACATTTAACAAAGAAAGTGGTCACATTGCAGGCATCATGAAAAAATATTGGCATCTCTTGCAAGGAGATCCCGACATAGGCAGTACCCTCGGAGAAGCGCCGCTGATAACTTATAGAAAGAACACATCCTTGAAAGACCTGTTGGTCAAAAGTTATTTCCAAGAAAAACAAAAACCAAACTGGCTGCAAAACCAAAGGAAAGGTTTCAAACCGTGTAATTCATGTAAAGCCTGCAAAATCGGAAAGAGCATGAAAGAAATACAGGAACCTGATGGAAAAACACTGAGAATTGACCAACAAATCACATGTTCATCAAAAAATGTGATATATATTGTGGAATGCAAATGCGGCATGAAATATGTTGGATGCACAACCTGCATGTTAAAAAAACGGATATTAGAGCACATCCGAGCGGTGAGAAATTCTAACATGCAATATGCCACGGCTAAACACCTAAGTTTATGTCAAAATGGTGACTGGAGACAGATGCAGTTCTACGGAATAAAAATGCTGGAGAAATCGGAAAGAGGCGGGGACACAGTTCGAAAACTCCGCCAAATGGAATCAAAAATGATTGTCAGACTCAGAACAAAGCATCCGAGAGGGATGAATTTCGGAGAGGACCTGCATGTTCATCTGGACTAATGTTCTTATTCACATGGGTACTACACCCAATACTCAAGACTGAGAAAAAGATCATGGGTACTAAACCCAACAATAAGTCAAACAGAGCCACAGTGGACGATTTGTCACTTTAATGTAACAATTGTAAAAGCACACTAAGTCTTTCTTTTGTTTTTAATGTTTGATTTTCACGTTTAAAACTACATATCCCACAATGCCTCATAATTGGCAAGTTGTGGGAGTATAAAAAGCAACACTGTGGAGGGACTAACCGACCGTGAGCAAGGCCAGTTGTGGCTGAAACGCGTTGGTGGGGTGAAGTCTAATAAACAGACTTAAAAAAGTATCCTGGTTGTGCCGCCTCTTTTGTATGACAAGAATCTTCAGGGTCAGGATCCGACCCCTGGGCAGAGCACACACTGCAGAGCGCTCTCGATTGGCTTTGGGATCCCTTTGGATGTCGATATATATATATATATATATATATATATATATATATATATATATATATAGTGCTCAAATTCTTTCACGATATTAAAGAATTACCCACACTCACGGGGTTGCTATTTCCAAGGTTGCTTTTTATTTAACAGACAAGACAGACGCCCTCGCGTTTCGGCACACAGCCTTTCTCGATGTCGATAACCACCAGACACCGGCATGTTTTTAAACAATATCCACACAATCAAGGAAGGACTACTGGCTTGCTGACATTATGCCAGCGCCATCTTAGAGTAGTATATTATTTACAAGGGTGTAATCACCTTCTATGCATATTGTAATTTAAACAAACATGTAAACCACTCCTTATGCAAGTAAATTCGAACTGTGAAATGTACATATTTTTTAACCACTTCACACATACAATTTTTCTATTTAAGTCGAATTACATTACAAACAAACAAAATTGAGCCGTGGATCGGCCATTATCCTCCCTTAGATGTTATTCAGGTCTGTTTTTCAAATTAAATCAACCATTAACAGTTCCTAGTCTATATGCATTTTTATACTATTTCATCAAATGTCAATTTCATACTTCATTTTTGCATATCTTAATTCATTAGTCAAGTTCATGTTTTTCGGTCAGCGGGCACACCAAGGCTTTTCTCATAACTATAAATCAGAAATATGAGAAGTTGTAAATCAGTCAAAAACCAAATTAAGAGTGCTAATTCATCCAAAACAATCCTGAACCCCTTACATATCTATCTACATATATACATACATATGCATATATACAAACATATCTACACAGTTAAAGATGTCATCAACGCATCTTTGCGGTTCAATTGTAAGTTGTTACCATTTCTTCATGTACCAATATGAACCATCAGGTCTTCGCCACTATTCATACCCCACGGTGTTTTCGTGTGAAGGTCAATAATATACCTAGATTCAAGCCTACGAAGTTTTTTAAGTCTATCCCCTCCTCTGATATTGTCAGGGACCGAATCTAACCCATAACACAACAACTGGTTCCGACCACTTTGATGTTTTTCCGCAAAATGTCTTGCGACCGGATAGGCTTGGTCCACCTTGTCTATCGCCCTCATGTGCTCCAATATTCGGATTTTAAATGGGTGCACCGTGCTGCCTATATACTGCATCCCACATGGGCAGACAAGACAGTACACCACATACGGTGTACTACAAGTGATAAACTTGCTGATTTTCTTGACCATACCAGTGTCTTGAATGGTATATGTAAGCGCCCTTTTTGCTGTTGCAACCCGCTTTACATTTATGACAGGGGAAGAAACCTTTCAAGCTTTTCAAGGTGTTAGACTTGGGAGGTATTTTCTCCAAGTGACTCCGTACCAATTGGTCCCGAATGGACCTAGCCTTTTTAAATGTGACCAATGGATAATTGGGGACATCCTCACCTATGACATTATCTGCCTTTAAGATATGCCAGTTTCTTCTCAGCATTTGTTTTAGGTGATTAGCCTCCGCTGAGTATGGGGTAATTAATCGAAATTTACCTCCTTCAGTTCTTTTGCCCCTGCTATGTTCCAGTAAACTATCCCTGGTCATGGCTTTCACTTTGCAAAGCGTTTTGTTGAGGGTGATGGGATTGTAACCTCTTACAATGAATCTGGCTACACTGTCAGTGGCTGCTGTATCAAAATCACAATTGCGTGTGCAATTTCTCTTGAGTCTAAGCAACTCCCCGTAAGGGATACTTTGCACTAGTTTGGGGGGGTGACTGCTTGTTGCATATAGTATCGAATTCCCGGAAGTGGCTTTTCGATATAATGAAGTTTCAATCTTACCCCCAACAACTTGCACTCTTAGGTCCAAGTAGTCCACTGAAGTTGGACTGATTGTTCCCGTAAAGTGCAAGTTGTGATCATTTTCATTCAGGTGTGCGATATAGTGACGTGCAGTCTCTTCTGTACCCTGCAAATGATAAATAAATCATTGATATATCGATGCCATTTTACCACTGAGCAACTGGATATGTCATCCCTGTAGGTACTGGGCACCCGCTCCTCCCACCAGCCAACAAACAAGTTCGCATAGCTGGGAGCGAAGCAGGTGCCCATCGCCGTGCCAGACACTTGTTGGTAATAATTTTCTTCAAAATGGAAAATATTGTTGTTCAAACAAAAATGCAGAAACTCAATTAGCATGCAGTTATGCTGTGCATATCTTAATTGTCTTTTTTTCAAATATGCAGTTACTGCTTCTATTCCCTTTGAATGTTCAATACAAGTGTAAAGACTTGTTATGTCAAGGACAACAAGTAAGTAGTCCGATTGCCATTGTACATTTTGGATTTTGGTTAAAAAGTCCTTGGTGTCCTTCACATGGGAAGATAGTTTAGTTACCAAGTTCGCCAGACAAAAGTCAAGAAACCTTGAGACATGTTCCGTCAGTCCCAGAACTAAAGAAACAATAGGTCTTCCAGGGGGGTGCAGATTATCCTTATGCAGCTTGGGAATGTGGTAGGACGTGGGACAGATGGGATTGGAACTGCGCAGATAGTGGTATTCTTCATTTCCAAGCATTCCTCTATTATACCACTTATTGATGAGTTTGTGATATGCCTGGATGCTTTGTTGATATACTTTAAAAGTGGTTTTCGGATAACACCTCACATCCGATAATTGTCTCATAGCCTCACGATAGTATTGTTCTCTTGATTGCACCACCAAATTCCCCCCCTTATCCGAAGGCTTTACGATGATGGAATTGTCATTAGCCAAGTTATTTAATGCTTTTTTCTCTTCCTGGGATAAGTTTGATGCGCTCTTGCCAGTGTTCTTTTTTTTTCCAAACTGTTGGAGGTCCTTTATCATTGCTTCCGAAAAGGTATCCAGGGCATCAAACGGCATTTGTGGGTTAAAAGTAGAGCATGGTTTGTAAGGACTTTCTTCTCATTCCTGTTCAATCCCCACATTAATTGCACGTTGCACTATATCTTGGCTTGCTACATCATCCAACATCCCCTCATTTCTTAAGTCCTCAAGTGCTTCTATTCCTGAGAGATCATTGACCGCAAGACTATCTGTTGCCGTTAGTCTTGCTACAGGCTTCTTGATTGTCTTTAAATGAGTCCTAGTTTTGAAATATTTGTGAAGTTTCAGCTTTCTTACGAAACTAAAGATATCAATCCTGGTCTGTGTGTATTCCATGTGAGAGTCAGGGCAGAAAGTTAGGCCCAGGCTTAGCACTTTATGTTCCCCCTCAGTCAGTGGTCTAGTTGTTAGATTTACCACTGTTAGATTTGTTGTTCCCGTTATCTTCTGTTGTTCCGTCTGCGGTTGGTCCAAGCTGCACTTTTTGGTTTTCCTGCCGCCACCGGATCTTCTTGTCCTCCTGCGTTTGCATTTGCGTTTACCTCTGGGGGCTTGTTCTTCCCCCCCCGTAGCCAACAGTGTTTGATGACTTGGAATTCGGTCTGAAAAGGGGTCTGTTTATTAGAACAACTCGCGGCCTGTGCCGCTTGATCATCACTGGATTCATTGCCCGTCAGATCAGACTCCGATGTTTCCACTGTCTGGGCCGGTGCTGTTGTTTTGGAACTTAGTTCCTTACGTGAAACGTCAATTTTTTTTGCATAGGTTAGTACTCTGCCCTGTAAATAACCTCGTTTGTCTCTTTGAAACTTTTATTGCTTACGGGTTTTAATTTTCTGTTCATATCTCAGTAGTCTAGGTTTCATTAGCTCCATTGCTTCAGTTATTTTCTTACCATCTTCCTCTTTGTGTAGATCCTCTTCTAGCTGTTTTATCTCCGCTAGGGTTTTATCGCGGTCACTCCATGCGTATTTCACTAGCAATCCCAATGTACCTCTACAATAATGGGCCGTGTGTTCTGCCCAATCCGTTAAAAGTTGGGGGTCTGGGTTCTCATACGAAGGGACAGTATAAACTTGTAGTCCTCTTGGGACTCTGTCAACCTCGATATACCCCTGTAGACTGGTGGCCTCCCACCATTTTCTTATTTCGCGTTCATACAAACGCTCCAATTTTAACATGCTTTCATTAAATTTGGTCTTTGGTTGCTTGGGATCCGGTGCGCTAGCTTGAACTCCGCCCGCATTGGATTTCTTAAACATGCCTTTTGCATCTTCATGCCTGGTCGATTCACAGAACATGCTTGCGTCTCGTAGCTGTTGTCTGGGACACTGTGGTTATTTTTGTTATGCAACTGCTTCTGGAATTGGCCTCCCTTACGTCGCGCTGCCACACATTTCTGTCTTTTACTTTTCAGAACAGAAGGAGAAGGAGACGTTTTCGCTCACCCAATTGCGGATCTTCCGGCTTTCTGCGCCTCTTCCGAAGCGCCGCTCCTCGTTTCCCCACAGCTGGTGCGGCTTGTACGGCTTGACAATTTTCTCCTCGTGGCAAAACGCGGTGCACCGTTTAACGTCCGTTCCGGACACAGCTCCATTGTTCCACAGGTCTTGGTGCACTCTCCGACGGGTGCGGATAGCGGTTGTGGACGCCGCCAAATATTGTGCTCAAAATCTTTCACGATATTAAAGAATTACCCACACTCACGGGGTTGCTATTTCCAAGGTTGCTTTTTATTTAACAGACAAGACAGATGCCCTAGCGTTTCGGCCCACAGCCTTTCTCGATGTCGATAACCACCAGACACCGGCATGTTTTTAAACAATATCCACACAATCAAGGAAGGACTACTGGCTTGCTGACATTATGCCAGCGCCATCTTAGAGTGGTATATTATTTACAAGGGTGTAATCACCTTCTATGCATATTGTATATGTATGTACGTAAGCCAAGAATTCAGCTCCTCCTGGGAAATCCGCTCTTGGTCTGGTGGCGCGCAGGGGCCGGTAGAGCCACAACCGGCAATAATTATCAGCAGCGATAGCGAAATGACAGCGCGCTTTCAGTTTGAAGTTTACAATCAGCAGGTCTTTATTCCAATGCAACTCGTTTCAAGAGACAGAACTGGTGTGGTGTGAGCAAGAGAGTTCTGTCATTTCGCTATCGCTGCTGATATATATATATATATATATTCACTGAAAAAACCATAGGTTTCAGGCCTTATAAAGTTAGGAATTAGCATTTAAAAAAAACTTTATAATTCACTCAAAAAACTATAAGTTTTAGGGGTGTTATAGTTAGCTGGACATTTCACTCATATTAAACCATTGAAATTGCTCCTATATAGTTAGTTGTACTAACTATATTTCGCGCACCCGCAATCCACTGCTGATATATGTCACATATTACATCATTCATGACATGGTCCGTGACATCACTGATGACATCTCAAATGACATCACAGCCCACCAGGAGCCTCCAGTATGCGCCAGGGGGCTGCATTGCAGAGAGGTGTAATGAGGCCACACCCTTTTTTACACCTCTCTGCAACGCAGCCCCCGTGCATGTTTGAAGAGGGGGAACTAATTCCCCTTGCATACTGGGGGTCCCTGGGGGCCAACTAGCCCACCTGGAACCTCCAGTATGCGCCAGGGGGCTGCATTGCACAGATGTGTAATGAGGCTATGCCTTTTTTTACACCTCTCTGCAACGCAGGCCACTGGCGCGTTTGCAGAGGGGGAACTAATTCCCCTTGCATACTGGGGGTCCCTGGGTCATATCTGCCCAAACGCCGAAATTCCGAACGATTGAAAATGACTTTTCTTGATAAACATTTGGATTTGGATTATCATGTCCTATACTTGGGAATTTTTGAAAGACTGACTTGGAGGATGCTATAAATTACTCAAGTCTGCCTGAATTGTGTGGGTAAAATTGATACCTAGTCACTTTGAATAAGAATGTACTTACGTCTCGTCTAACATTTGGAAGAAATATCTAGTTATATGACAACAGGATACCGACATAACTTGAAGGAAATAAGAACGCCGTGAAGAAGTTCTGTTGTACAGAACGAAACGCGTCAGCTGGCTGTGGTACATAAACTTAAGGAAAATAAAAGCATTTGAATATACACCAAGATTCAGCGCTTCAATAAGGACTCTAAGTGATATGATTTGATTGGACTTATTGTGCAAGTGGTGCTGTGCCAAACTTTGGAATATTCTCCACTACTCTCTACTACTTACTCTCTACTACTCCACTACTCTCTAATACTCACTCTCTACTACTCATTCTCTAGTACTCTACTACTCTCTACTACTCTCTCTCTACTACTCACTCCCTACTACTCACTATCTACTACTCTCTACAATTCACTCTCTACTACTCTCTACTCACTCTCTACTACTCTCTCTCTACTACTCTCTCTCTACTACTCACTCTTTACTACTCACTATCTACTACTCTCTACTACTCACTCTCTACTTCTCACTCTCTACTACTCTCTACTACTCTCTCTACTACTCTCTACTACTCACTCTCTACTACTCACTCTCTACTACTCTCTACTACTCACTCTCTACTACTCTCTCTCTCTACTACTCACTCTACTACTCACTACTATTCTCTCTCTCTGCTACTCACTCTCTACTACTCACTCTTTACTTCTCTCTACTACTCACTCTCTACTGGTCTCTACTACTCACTCTACTACTTACTCTCTACCACTCTCTACTACTCACTCTCTACTACTCTCTACTACTCACTCTACTATTCACTCTACTACTCTCTACTACTCACTCTCTGCTACTCTCTCTACTGCTCTCTACTACTCACTCTCTACTCTATTACTCACTCTCTTCTCTCTACCTCTCTACCTCTCTCTACTTCTTTCTCTACTAGTCTCTACCTCTCTACCTCTACCTCTCTACCTCTACCTCTACACCTCTACCTCTCTACCTCTCTCTACACGCACACATATACACATATATATATATATGCATATATATGCATATGCATTTATGTATGTGTGTATATATATATACATACATATATAAACATGTATAATCTGCATATCTATATAAATACAAATATAAATGCATGCATACATATACATATATGCATACATATGCATGTTATTTACATGAAAGTTTTAAAAACACTAATAAAAGCAAAGCTAAAAAGCCACCTCATTACACACAGAACGGCTTTAACTTAAACGAGGGCGAGATCTATTGCATTTTCAATGCTTGTTTACTTTGGTTCCATCAAGAAGGCATTCAGATGTGTCACACATTTGCCATAAATTCTGAATGTTAGCACTCTAGTTTCTCATTAGATCACTGTAGTAAAGCTACTGCTCACCAGGGAAGTCTGCTGCTAATCATACTTTCTATTTCTATGGCAAAATGACCCCCCTCATTTTGTTCCTTTTTAAATTAAATGTTTTCAGACTTACCACTTCATTCCAATCAAGATGGCTTCTGGTGTGCCATACTTTTGTCATAAGTAAGACTGTTAGCGCTCTAGTTGTTCTTTAGAACACTCTAGGACATTCTGTCATTGGGCTATACTTGGGCTACATCTGGGTGATATTTGGGCTACATTTGGGCTCTTTTGTCTCTGGTGGCCATCTTGGGAGACTGCATGTCAGAATTTTTTAATGAAATAGAAGAGGATTTGGGAAGTCACTCAAAAAGTGCCCTAATTTTTTTGTTCCTTTTTAAATTAAGTGTTTTAAGAGTTACCACTTTATTCCAATCAAGATGGCTTTAGGTGTGCCATACCTTTGTAATAAGTAGGACTGTTAGCGCTCTAGTTGTTCTTTAGAACACTCTAGGAGGCTGCAGTAGAACACAAAGGAATCAACTGACAGTCTCTGTCCTTGATGGATGTACATGTTTTACTGAGAATGTCAGACTTCATTCTCACATGACTGAGAAAGATAATGTGAATTTACAGAAAATATGCTTTCAGTTTAGCTTATAGATCCCCTTCCAAACCACTGTGGGAAAAGCATGAGATAATAGTTTTCTTTCAAACATGATTCATGATATCCCAGCAGAAGGCTTTTTCACATGGTAAAATCACCTTAGAACACACCACAATTCCTAAAATGAGTATGGTACCATCAACAAATGATTTATAATGTAACTAAAGTCCTAAAACCCTCTATTAACTACAATGCTTTTTAATGAGGTACTATCATGTATATTGGTCCCAAGATGGCTGCCAACACTTCTTGGATGAAGTGCTGACAGCCAATCAGATCTCACGATGAGATGTGTGGTTAGGCTCCGCCCAGATATATATGTGTTTTTGAAGTTAATTTTCATAAAAACCACTGGAGCAATTTTCACCAAATATAGCAAAGGCACTTCTGCGTACCAGTCCCTACAATTTTGCCAAGTTTGGTGTAATTCCGTTCAGCGGTTCGGGCTGTAGCCTTGTCAGAACGTCCTATGGAAATTAACATGGGGAAAACACGTTTTGGGACCCCCCTTTTTTCTCAGCCCCCACTTCACGAATCTCCCCGAAACTTTCAGGGAAGGAGCGCAGCAGAGCTGGCCAAAATTTTGGAAAATTACACGCAAATTCCTCAACCGGCGCCAAAGTTATTCCCAATAGAATGTTGAGGATTTCCTATGGTAGCTAGGTCCTAACTATATATACCTACTGGCTTTTGCCAGTAGGTAATATATATATATATTACCTACTGGCGGTCGCCAGTAGGTATATATAGTTAGGATTTTTTCCCTATGGGATTTTTGAAAATTCTATGTCTAATAACTTTGGCGTTTGTGGACGGAATTGGCTGAAATTTTCAGGAAAATGGCACATTTTGTTTCTGAGCAGCCCCTGAAAATTTTGGGGGGGTTCGTCAAGGGGGGGGCCGAGAAAAAAGGGGGGTCCCAAAACGCGTTTTTCCCATGTTAATTTCCATAGGGCGGTTGGCCTCACTTTTAGCCCGAACGGCTGAATGGATTTGCACGAAACTTGGCAAAATTGTAGGGACTGGTAGCCCGATGTGCCTTTTGTAGGTCTCAATATATGTGCTCCAGTGGATTTTGAGAAATTAACGTTTAAAAAAAGATATATATCTGTAACAGCGGACTGGGCAGCGCCCCAGGACGCGTACTTTTCGCGCAACGGAGCTTTGTGAAGCGAAGCTGATTGGTTCTCCGGCGTCTGTCAACATTCCAAACAGTCCGTAGCGGCCGCCATCTTGTCTCTCGGTAGGATCGAGAGACAAGAGGAGGCCAAAGCGAAGGGGCAAATGAGCATAAGGGGGCATAGTACATTGTCGCTGACCCCCTAGGTTTGATGTGGAGGTTTTAAAAGGGCCCCGCGGGGCAAAAAAAATAATAATAATCGAACAGCTGAATGGATTTGCACGAAACTTGGCACAATTGTAGGGACTGGTAGCCCGATGTGCCTTTGCTAGATCTCAATATATGTGCTCCAGTGGATTTTGAGAAATTAACGTTCAAAAAAAGATATATATCTGTAACAGCGCACCGCTTCGCGTACTTTTCGCGTTACGGAGCTTTGCGAAGCGAAGCTGATTGGCTCTCCGGTGTCTGTAAACATTCCTAACAGTCCGTAGCGGCCGCCATCTTGTCTCTCGGTAGGATCGAACAGCTGAATGGATTTGCACGAAACTTGGCAAAATTGTAGGGACTGGTAGCCCGATGTGCCTTTGCTAGGTCTCAATATATGTGCTTCAGTGCATTTTGAGAAAATAACGTTCAAAAACAAGATATATATCTGTAACAGCGCTCCGCTTCGCGGAGATAAAATTATATGTGTATTACCTAGCTGTTGCTAACACCAGTTAGCGACGGCTAGTAGAAGATAGCGACCATCTTGGGCCCCACTTTGCATGTGAGTGATATTTATCACTAATGACATGCAAAGTGGGCATGCCAAGATGTTAGCGACTGGAAACAGTCGCTAACATCGCTATCTCCTATTATCAACTTTTGGAAATATTCGAGATAAGCGCGAATATCTCCAAAAGCTACCACCTGCCCTGAGCAGTTCTTAGCCATGTTATCCAATGGGAGGTGGATAACATGGCTAAGAGCGTTAGCTCGGTAATGCATGAATATCGGTGAGTTTTCAGCGATATTAATGCATTGCGGTCGTTTTTTATCGTATTTCCGATAAACCTTGATAATAGCAAGGTTTATCTGCGATAATTTCTGACGGTAAAAAAATCGTTGCTAAGCATCGTTATGGATAAATATCGCTTAACTTTGGTAATATGCCCCAACGTCTGTTAACGTTCGATTCGAAGGAAATCAGGAAGTGTTGAAAAACATTGTCTGCGCCATCTTGTCTTTTTTCAAATGCCACACTTTTGTCGTGCACGGCAGCCATTTTAGATGCCTTGACCAGACCCACTCTGTGCACGCTGTCGATCCTTAGCATGGCTCCCCACCCTCGCAAGCATCTCCCCCAGGCAGTGGTCACCCCCGCTCTCTGTCTTATGCATGGGTAATAAACCTCCCCCCATCTGCGCTGCTCTTCCCTGAGAATCACACCCTGTGCCCGCCCGACACCTCCCTTTCGCCCTATTCACTACCGCACCCTCTGACACTCCTTTTCCTCTGTGTCCGATTGTCCAGGCTGGTCCTAGGGTATCAGCTAGCCCTGCAGATGTAGTTTATGGCCACAGCTGTAAAGAATCACCCCTCTTCAAAGGAGTTATAGTAGATCAAGGCCTACACTCGATGAGATCCGTCACAGCAGAAGCGTTGCTATTATCTGAAAACCATCCTGTATTGTGATTGGGGAGGGGACCGAGCCTGAAGAGGAAGATTCCAGGGATGACTCTTTGTACATCAAAGTTTTTACAATTATGTGTCACATTAAAAATATATAGCACTCCGACAAAGTAGTAAGATTATAAAACTTTAATAATTTATAAATATATACAAGAAAACAAAAATAGTAATAACATATAAACATTTTCAGGGAAAAACAACAAAGTAGCGGTCGGCTGTGCGAATAGTCCCAACGCAGCACAACGTCCAGATTTCCGGCGTGGGGCGTCGCGGGGGGGTGGGTCATCAGTAGCAAACTGTTGTGCGAATAGTTCCAAGGCAGCAGAACGTTGAAATCTAGATGACACGAAAGTGATGTCTAGTAAGTTGCCACCCAGCAAATAACGGCATGGGGCGTCGCGGGGGGTGGGTCATCAGTAGCAAACTGTTGCGCGAATAGTTCCAAGGCAGCAGAACGATGGCACCAAGGTGATGTCCAGTAAGTTGCCGCACTGGTTTTGGTATCGTACAATGCTGCTCCGAATAACGGCGTGGGGCGCTCCGGGGGAGGCGGTGTGAACGGGCCTCTCCAGGTGGAGTGTCATCTGTTGTAGTGGGGCGCCCCTTTACCGTTTTAGTTGCCATTCCGTCCGTTTTTGGTCCATTGTGTCAAAAGCCGCAATTCAGCTGAGTTGCGCCCACTCTTGCGGTGCAGCGATAGGCGGCTGTCACAGGACTCTCAAAATGGCGGCAGGCTGTTTCCTTTTTGGGCCTGGTCCACTGAAATGGCCCTGGGACACCTTGGAAATCGGACGCTTGTCTGCTAGGTCTTGGACCCCATTCTCGAAAGCGTCCCCTCCGCCTTGAGAATTCATCAAAAGTTTTGGGGGCTCCGACTCCTGCAGGCTTCTGGTGGGGAGCGGCTGCCATGATTGCTCGCGGAATGACCACGACTGAGCTACGAGATGGTGGTGCTCTCATGCTGACGCCAGCTTCAGTCTGAAACATCCAGAAACAAGGTGGGGCTTTCATCGTTTGGGAAAAAAAAAGTTTTCATCCATGAAAAGTGTTGTTTTTAGGTCACATGATCAAGCCTTCCATCATTAGGAAACCAAAAGTAAAATGAACCAATGAAAAGTTTTATAAACAAGTCACATGACCTGTTATGCGGCATAGGGTGTAAAATGCGGAGAAAATACGTTGGCACGTGAGGCGGCGTCATTAGCGGACCGATGTGCGAATAGGCCGAAGGCAATACAACGCGCCAAGATCCGGATGGCACCGAGGTGGTGTCCAGCAAGTTGCAGCAGTGGTGTGGCCATCCTACAATGCTGAAAGTCGGCGTGGGGCGCCCCGTTGGCCTGTGAGTTTGCGTCAGTAGCGGACCGATGTGCGAATAGGCCGAAGGCAGCACAACGCGCCAAGATCCGGATGGCACCGAGGTGGTGTCTAGTAAGTTGCCGCACTGGTGTGGCCATCCAACAATGCTGAAAGTCGGCGTGGGGCGCCCCGTTGGCCTGTGAGTTTGCGTCAGTAGCGGACCGATGTGCGAATAGGCCGAAGGCAGCACAACGCGCCAAGATCCGGATGGCACCGAGGTGGTGTCTAGTAAGTTGCCGCACTGGTGTGGCCATCCTACAATGCTGAAAGTCGGCGTGGGGCGCCCCGTTGGCCTGTGAGATGGCGTCAGTAGCGGACCGATGTGTGAATGGGGCCGAAGGCAGCGCAACAATATTTTCGGAATAGAAGACACCACTAGGCGCTGAGATGCCAAGATCCGGATGGCACCGAGGTGGTGTGTAGCAAGTTGCCGCACTGGT
The DNA here is from genome assembly GCF_964261635.1 of Lissotriton helveticus. NCBI lineage: Eukaryota > Metazoa > Chordata > Amphibia > Caudata > Salamandridae > Lissotriton > Lissotriton helveticus. The sequence continues at coordinate 1,432,346,575 of NC_136068.1, forward strand.
GTGGCCATCCTACAATGCTGAAAGTCGGCGTGGGGCGCCCCGTTGGCCTGTGAGTTTGCGTCAGTAGCGGACCGATGTGCGAATAGGCCGAAGGCAGCACAACGCGCCAAGATCCGGATGGCACCGAGGTGGTGTCTAGTAAGTTGCCGCACTTCTGTGGCCATCCTACAATGTTGAAAGTCGGCGTGGGGCGCCCCGTTGGCCTGTGAGATGGCGTCAGTAGCGGACCGATGTGCGAATGGGGCCAAAGGCAGCGCAACAATATTTTCTGATTTGAAGACACCACAAGGCGCTGAGATGCCAAGATCCGGATGGCACCGAGGTGGTGTCTAGCAAGTTGTGGCACTGGTGTGGCCATCGTACAATGGTAAAAGTCGGCGTGGGGCGCCCTGTTGGCCTGTGAGATGGTGTCAGTAGCGGACTGATGTGTGAATGGGGCCAAAGGCAGCGCAACAATATTTTCTACAATATTTTCGGAGTAGAAGACACCACAAGGCGCTGAGATGCCAAGATCCGGATGGCACCGAGGTGATGTCTAAGTTGCGGACCGATGTGCGAATGGGGCCAAAGGCAGCGCAACAATATTTTCTGAAGAGAACACACCACAAGGCGCTGAGATGCCAAGATCCGGATGGCACCGAGGTGATGTCTAAGTTGCAGACCGATGTGCGAATGGGGCCAAAGGTAGCGTAACAAGATTTTCTGTATGGAAGATACCACTAGGCGTTGAGATGCCAAGATTCGGATGGCACCGAGGTGATGTCTAGCAAGTTGTGCCACTGGTGTGGCCATCGTACAGTGGTAAAAGTCGGCGTGGGGCTCCCTATTGGCCTGTGAGATGGTGTCAGTAGCGGACTGATGTGCGAATGGGGCCAAAGGCAGCGCAACAATATTTTCTGACTGACACCACAAGGCGCTGAGATGCCAAGATCCGGATGGCACCGAGGTGATGTCTAAGTTGCGGACTGATGTGCGAATGGGGCCAAAGGCAGCGTAACAATATTTTCTGAATGGAAGATACCACTAGGCGTTGAGATGCCAAGATTCGGATGGCACCGAGGTGATGTCTAGCAAGTTGGTGTGGTCATCCTACAATGCTGAAACTCGGCGTGGGTCACCCCATTAGCCTGTGAGATGGCGTCAGTAGCGGACCGATGTGCGAATAGGCCGAAGGCAGCACAACGCGCCAAGATCCGGATGTCACCGTGGTGGTTTCATAGTTGAGAGGCACTTCATCTGCAGTGGGGCGCCGAGATCCGGATGGCACCGAGGTGATGTCTAGCAAGTTGCTGTACTGGTGTGGTCATCCTACAATGCTGAAATGTAGTGGGGCGCCCATTTACCGTTTCAGTTGCCATTCAGCTGAGTTTCGGCTGCTCTTGATGCTACAGCGACAGGCGGCTGCAAGAGGACTCTCAAAATGGCGGCCTGTTCTTTGGATTTGGGCCTGGTCCACTAAAATGGCCCTGGGACACCTTAGAACTCGGACGCTCGATTTTTTTTTCATTTCCTGTACATGCAAAAAAAGGTAAATGCCCGGTACGTTACACGCTTCATCTGCCACGATGAACTCTCCAGAGGAACCGAAAAAAAATATAGTTGTGGTAACTATACCATGCATCGTCATATGGAGAGGTGGCACCAATTAATTATAGTGCTGCATAAAAGAGAGATGTGGAGGAGAACCCCTGACCTGCTAGTACATTCATCAAAGAAGTGGCACTGAGAGCTTCAGAGGCAAGGGAAACGGTCCCAAATATTTAGAAGAACTTTGGAAAGATTAAAATGACATGTTTAGATTGTGGTAAATTAATTTCATGTGGACAGATGAGTGTTACTCTAATAAATACAGCATATGAACATCATCATAGTCGATGGTTGGTAGAGACATTTTGACTATATCCTGGACCTGCCCGTCCTCGCCCAAAATGGCGCCGGAATAAATGGGACTCGTAACTCCTTGTTGTGTACTGGTTGCAGAACCTTGAAATCACGAGATACGTATGCAGTTTTGAAGCACATGGCGGGCGGGGACGAGAATTGATTGAATATTTCGACATCCCTATTGATATTAAGTTCTGATGTGTTATTGATTACTGTACTGTTGAAAATTCGAATTAACGTCACCCATGGTACTTGCCCGCAAATGTATATCTAGATAATTTTATTGTAACTGGCCCGGTCGTATTTTAATTATAAAATGTACGTCCACCGATTCCGTAACTGTTAGACACCTTAGTTCTTGCAACCTAATGGCCCGCCCGTTACGTTCCTCTACAGTGTAAATGTCTATTCATCATATACGATTACAGTTTGCTCCGTGGCAGGCCCACGTGGTTATAGGCTCGTATTTGTATAATGAAATTTTCACAATAAAGGTTTTTAAAAGAAAACATGGTAGTAGTATATACATTGGTAAAGTTTTTAATAATAGTCACTGTTTTAGAATCATTAAAAGGCAAGTGAAATAAAGCAGACCAATTACATGAAGGGTAAAAGGTATAATACGAAGGAACGCAGTAAAGATAAATGGTCAAGGGCTGTTGTGTTTTCTATTCCTGCAACATAAAGTGATCGATAAGAATCTCATATTCAGGCGTATCGGCGACTAAGACAGCAGGTCGACCCTCTTTTGCTCAACGGCTCCGTCATGGGACGAAGAAACGCTCTTTTTCTCGAAAAAAGAATATATTTTACTTGCAGAACAGTTGTAAAATTTCCGGGAAAGTACATTAGCCTGGAACATTATAACATATATTTAAGAAAAAATAATGTTCGGAAGTAATTAAAAGCGTAATTTTTAGGTGATATGACCAAGGCTTTCATCATTAGAATAAGAAAAGTAAAATGAACCAATGAAAAGTTTTATTAACAAGTCACATGACTTGTTATGCTTACGTTACGCGCTGCGCGCCCCGGATGACTTCCGGATGCGCTAACGCGGCGCGTCATATGACGCATTACGCGACAACGCAGGTCCAGAATATAGTCAAAATGTCTCCACCAACCAGCGGTCGAAACACAACCCCTTTCAGCAGGCTAAATAGTTCTGTTAAATGACAACAGAAGGGACAGGCAACAAGAACCATCAGTCAAAGAGGGGAGGGCTAGTTCTTCTCTACCGGGTTACATTGGGGCGCTACCGGAACTGATCGAATTGGTAGTCTACAGTGTTTCTGGATGTTTCAGACTGAAGCTGGGGTTAGCATGAGAGCACCACCATTTCGTAGCTCCGTTGTGGCCATTCCGCAACCAATCATGGCAGCCGCTCTTTATCGTTATTTTGGGCGGGGTGGGTGGCGGAGCCGAGCTGTTTTGCAGCCATCATTGTGTGAAGTTCAGTTCATCTCACTAGTTTTGTATTTGTCATGAGGGGTTGTTCCTAATGTTTCTATTTTAGCGAGGTCAAAAAGAGATCCCATTAGTGGCCTACTGATTTTACTCGATTCCTTTTCTTTTTTTTTACACGATTTTTCGTTATCTGCAAAGACTAAACAGAGTATTGCGACTCTGTGTTTGTTTGTAAATAGAGAATGAACCAAAGAGAACTAATTCTAAAACAGTAAATACTTGGATAACAATCAATCAAATGGAGAGAGAAGCAGGCACGACGGATTACAACCGGGGCAAAGGCCTGCGTTAACTACCTTTCACTATCTGCAAAGAGAGAGTACTCCTAATAGAAATGAGGGGGGGGGGGCACCATTCAAAGCAGATCAGTGTGCATAAACACGAAATTTTTTTTACTTACCACGTACTTGATATTCGACAGCTTATGATATTTGCTATTAAAAAACCATTGAAATTCACTGAAAAAACCATAGGTTATAGACCATATATAGTTAGGAATTAGCATTTACAAAACCTTGAAAATTCACTGAAAAAACCATAGGTTATAGACCATATATAGTTAGGAATTAGCATTTACAAAACCTTGAAAATTCACTGCAAAAACCATAGGTTAGAGACCATATATAGTTAGCTGGACATTTTATTGACATAAAACCAATGAAATTCCATATATAGTTAGTTGCACTAACTATATATCGCGCACCCGCAATCCACTGCTGATGATGTCACATATTACATCATTCATGACATGGTCAGTGACATCACTGATGACATCACTGATGACATCTCAAATGACATCACTGATGACATCACTGATGACATCTCATTTGACATCAATGACCACATTACTGATGATATCATTCATGTGACAATACAATGCATCTCCTCACATTTTAATATAACCAGTGTTAAAAAGAGAGTATAATTTTTGAAACCATTGACACACCAATACTAGTTACTACATACGCACTCACTGATTGCTACGTCTACACACACCTTCACTCATTCACCCATACAATCATTCATACATACAATCACTCATCTTTACACTATCATATGCACTCATACACCTATACAGACACTCACAGTCTGCCACTCATCCATGGAGTTACTCACACACCTAGTCAGTCCTGGAAAGAATCAATGACACTTCCATTTTCTTGTCTATACAGTTAAACTTAGAGCACCTTACATTTTCAAACATATACTAACACATACTTACCTTCTTATACAATCATTGATACAAGTACAGATTGATCTGCACAGAGTCACACACCTCCCAGCTAGCCACACACACACTCAGTCTCCCATACAAATACTTGGGCAATCAATCAATAACCGATATAGTTACTCATATAGCTACTGATCAACACATGCAGCAGTTTACAGAACAACAGACATAATGATGCACAAATTAAGACAGTTTAGTCACTAACCCATGCACTCAGTGAGACACATTTAATCACTCACTCATACAGTCAGTCATGCACCTACTAAATCCTTCGTCCAGACACTTACACATCCACTCATTCTTCAATATGTAAGACATATTTAAACTTTATAGAAACAAAAAATCACTGGATGTTGTTATCAGTGATGTCATCAGTGATGTCATTTGAGATGTCATCAGTGATGTCATCAGTGATGTCACTGACCATGTCATGAATGATGTAATATGTGACATCATCAGCAGTGGATTGCGGGTGCGCGATATATAGTTAGTGCAACTAACTATATATGGAATTTCATTGGTTTTATGTCAATAAAATGTCCAGCTAACTATATATGGTCTCTAACCTATGGTTTTTTCAGTGAATTTTCAAGGTTTTGTAAATGCTAATTCCTAACTATATATGGTCTATAACCTATGGTTTTTTCAGTGAATATATATATATTACCTACTGGCGGTCGCCAGTAGGTATATATAGTTAGGATTTTTTCTCTATGGGTTTTTTGAAAATTCTATGTCTAATAACTTTGCCGTTTGTGGACGGAATTGGCTGAAATTTTCAGGAAAATGGCACATTTTGTTTCTGAGCAGCCTTTGAAAATTTGGGGGGGGTTCGTCAAGGGGGGGCCGAGAAAAAAGGGGGGTCCCAAAACGCGTTTTTCCCATGTTAATTTCCATAGGGCGGTTGGCCTCACTTTTAGCCCGAACGGCTGAATGGATTTGCACGAAACTTGGCAAAATTGTAGGGACTGGTAGCCCGATGTGCCTTTTGTAGGTCTCAATATATGTGCTCCAGTGGATTTTGAGAAATTAACGTTTAAAAAAAGATATATATCTGTAACAGCGGACCGGGCAGCGCTCTGGTTCGCGGACTTTTCGCGCAACGGAGCTTTGTGAAGCGAAGCTGATTGGTTCTCCGGCGTCTGTCAACATTCCAAACAGTCCGTAGCGGCCGCCATCTTGTCTCTCGGTAGGATCGAGAGACAAGAGGAGGTCAAAACAAAGGGGGAAATAACTATAAGGGGGCATAGTAGATCCTCGCTGACCCCCTAGGTTTGATGTGGAGGTTTTAAAAGGGCCCCGCGGGGCAAAAAAAAAACAAAATAATAATAATCGAACGGCTGAATGGATTTGCACGAAACTTGGCAAAATATTAGGGACTGGTAGCCCGATGTGCCTTTGCTAGGTCTCAATATATGTGCTCCAGTGGATTTTGAGAAATTAACGTTGAAAAAAAGATATATATCTGTAACAGCGCTCCGCTTCGCGTACTTTTCGCGTTACGGAGCTTTGCGAAGCTGATTGGTTCTCCGGCGTCTGTCAACATTCCAAACAGTCCGTAGCGGCCGCCATCTTGTCCCTCGGTAGGATTGAGAGACAAGAGGAGGCCAAAGCGAAGGGGGAAATGACCATAAGGGGGCATAGTAGATCCTTCCTGACCTCTTAGGTTTGATGTACCATTTTGCCAAGTTTGGTGTAATTCCGTTCAGCCATTCAGGCTGTAGACGTATGTAAATGTCCTATGGAAAATTGCATGGGGAAAACACATTTGAAAGTGTTGAAATTTAGAACCAATTAAAATGTTACTTTGGTTTTGTATTTGTGTGTGATGAAAGTTAATTGGTTATGTATATATGTCAAATGAGAGGAAACCACAGCCATTTTGTGATACTACTGTCTGAGGTACATTTGTGAGGAATTTTTGGTGGTGAATTTCTGGTGTTTGATTTACACAGTACTAACACTTCTGCTACTTTTAAAAAGGTGAGTTGTTAATTTGTATGGGGAACTATGTTGTACACTTGAAGATAATTTGAAAAATGTTTTCTGTTATTTATTTGCAGTCCTTCTGTTATACTAAATACTTGATAAAGTTAGTTTTATATTATGTATTACTAAAGACGATAAATGAAAGTGATTATTTTTTTCTGCAATTTACAGCAAGCAATTTCAAAATAAAATGGCTCACAATGAAGAGACCGTGGCAATTTCTTTTGAATTGTCCAACACATTGATTGAAATTGAGAGCACCAATAATGAAATATTGTCACAAGGAGGACATGACTTGTATGATTCCATTAGATTGATTGAAATGGACAGCACCAAGAATGAAATATTGTCACAAGGAGATGACTTGAATGATTCCACTATATTGATTGAAATTGAGAGCACCAATAATGAAATATTGTCACAAGGAGGAGATGGCTTGTATGATTCCATTAGATTGATTGAAATGGACAGCACCAATAATGAAATATTGTCACAAGGAGGAGATGACTTGAATGATTCCACTACATTGATTGAAATTGAGAGCATCAATAATGAAATATTGTCACGAGGAGATGACTTGAATGATTCCACTACATTGATTGAAATTGACAGCACCAATAATGAAATATTGTCAGAAGGAGGAGATGACTTGAATGATTTTTTTGATCAATCTCTTGATGGCGAATTTATCGAGTGTTTGGAGACCATAGAGTTACAAGAATCATCATTGGAGACTTTTAATGAGGACATTGCTGATGAGGACATGTTACTAGTTCTTTCAAATTTAGAAAATTCTGAAGAATAAATTTATATTTAGAAATCAAAAATTGTTTGAGACATTATTCATTTTTATTTTTAATTTATGAGGTTGTAGCGAAGTGATTGTAGTATAAAATGAGACTTATAGTATAGAGTGCAACATTTTTATGTTACATGGTAAGTTTACTCATATTTACTTCCCTTCTGCCACTATATTATCTCCAATGTGTATTTGACATGTCTTCTTCATCTCCGGCCTCCTTTCTCTCACTGTGTGTCTCCGATGCATCTTATCGCTGCTATTTTGTGTAATTACAGAAGAGAGTAAAATAAAATAGTTCGGAACGTGAAAAGGGGGCAAAGTAGAGTACTCCTCACCCCCTAGGCCTTTTTAGGCGGTCCCAAAAGGATCAGTTTCTGCTTTCCTGAGAGATTATGGTATGAGTTCCATATACCACAATAACTTGCATTACAACATGCAAGATATCTATCTCCTATTACCAACTTTTGGAGATATTCGCGCTAAGCGCGAATATCTCCAAAAAGTAACACCTGCCCTGAGCAGTTCTTAGCCATGTTATCCAATGGGAGGTGGATAACATGGCTAAGAGTATTAGCTCGGTAATGCATGAATATCGCTGAGTTTTTAGCGATATTCATGCATTGCGGCCGTTTATTATCGCATTTGCGATAAACCTTGATAATAGTAAGGTTTATCTTCGATAAGTTCTGACGATGCTTAGTGGTAAAAAATTGGTTGGTAAGCATCGTTAGCGATAAATATCGCTTAACTTTGGTAATATGCCCCAACGTCTGTTAACGTTCGATTCGAAGGAAATGAGGAAGTGTTGAAAAACATTGTCTGCGCCATCTTGCCTTTTTTGAAATGCCACACTTTTGTCGTGCACGGCAGCCATTTTAGATGTCTTGACCAGACCCACTCTCTGCACGCTGTCGATTCGTAGCATGGCTCCTCACCCTCGTAAGCATCTCCCCCAGGCACTGGTCACCACCGCTCTCTGTCTTATGCATGGGCAATAAACCTCCCCCCATCTGCGCTGCTCTTCCCTGAGAATCACACTCTGTGCCCGCCCGACACCTCCCTTTCGCCCTATTCACTACCGCACCCTCTGACACTCCTCTTTCTCTGTGTCCGATTGTCCAGGCTATCAGCTAGCCCTGCAGATGTAGTTTATGGCCCCAGCTGTAAAGAATCACCCCTCTTCAAAGGAGTTATAGTAGATCAAGGCCCACACTCGATGAGATCCGTCACACCACACGTGTTCCTACTATCTGAAAACCATCCTGTATTGTGATTGGGGAGGGGACCGAGCCTGAAGCGGAAGATTCCAGGAATGACTCTTTGTACATCAAAGTTTTTACAATTATGTGTCACATTAAAAATATATAGCACTCCAACAAAGTAGTAGGAATATAAAACTTTAATAACATATAAATATATACAACAAAACAAAAACAGTAAAAACATTTAAACAACGAAGAGACCGTGGCAATTTCTTTTTAATTATCCAATAGATTTATTGAAATTGACAGCACCAATAATGAAATATTCTTGTCAGTAGCGGTCTGTTGTGCGAATAGTTCCAAGGCAGCAGAACGCGCTGAAATCTAGATGGCACGAAAGTGATGTCTAGTAAGTTGCCGCCCAGCAAAAAACGGCGTGGGGCGCCGCGGGGGTGAGTGAGTCCAGTAGGCACCACAGCTATTCTTACCGGCATTGCAGAATTACTGCTGGGGACAATGCCTGTGCTGTAGCAGGGTCACAGCAGAAACAAAAAGGATTCTGTTGAAGATGTTGTTGGTTTTCAATTTGAAAACAGTTCTGGTGTCAACTGCTATGCTAATGTAGTGGTTAATGTTTTGTTTTCTCTAGAAAATGTAAAAGAGGGGGAGGCAGTCCAAAGTTCCGTTAAAAGGGCAAAGGAAAGGATCGGTGGTTTGAACTATCAGTCAAAAAGGGGAGGGGGTGCAATAATTTTTCCTACCGGGTCACACTGTGCTTTCACCGGAAGTGAGGTCTGCAGGATTGTAGTAATTCAAAGTGAGGCTGGCGCCAGCATGGGAGCGCCGACGTCCCGCGGATACAGTTTCGTCACTCCACGGGCGATCATGGCAGTCATTCCCCATCGGGGGTCGGAGACTCCCGCGGCTCCTCTAGAATCTTCAAGGTCGTGGAGGACTACGGTGGTGGAGTCAACCAGTGACCGGGCCATTTCTTTATGTTGGGCCCGCTCTTGCCAGGTCGACCGCCATTTTGAGAGTTCGGCAGCTACCGGCGATCGCGGGGTCACATGAGCGGACGGGCTCCACCCTGCCGGGCGAGACGTTGCAGCATGGCCACAGTGGAAGAACCGTTATCTAGGTCGTTCCGAAACTGTGCAGCACTGTAGTTGTTAGGATGCCACCGCCTGGAGCGCTGAGGGTGCAGCTGGGAAGTCTCCACCTGGGGAGGCGGGAGAGGCCTGTTCGCACCGTCTCTCCCTCCCAGTGCACCCCACGGCGTCTCGCTTGAGATTTGTTATGGCCGGACCAGGCGATGAGGACGAGGGGGGGGTCGGAGGCATGTGCAAGACATCCCCCCCCAGTGTTGTCGCAGCCATTATAAAAGAAAGAAGTGTCCCGTCCGTCTTCGGGCCGGGCTTCCGGTGGATGTCGGCCGGACGCCCCTGGCTCTGGCCCCATGAACGGGTTTCTTGGTTTATCGGCTGCAGCCGGATCCCGTCGGCCTCGGCCCCCCGACCGTTGGTGGTCGGACCGGAAGAGCATGTGGCGGGACTACCTGCAACTCTCAAGGGCCACCGCGGCCGGACTGGGAGAGAGAGGGGAGGGTCGAGGAGACATTCCCCCCCCCCTGCAACTGTTCAGCGTTGTAAAGGCAATCCCCTGGCCGGGTCCCGCTGGTCTCGGCCTCTCCTCCGGCTACACCCTACGTTAGGATCTCCTGGCCGAGGCGTGGCAGCAGGACCTGCCTTATATGGGCTGCTCCCGGCTGGGCGTAGCCGGAACCCTGCCCCACCTTGGAAGTTTCCAGAGTGGGGGTGGATGTTCTACTGACTTGCATTTTCCCTAGTCTATCGATTTTTTTGGCGTGGCAGGCGGTGGGACAGCGAGGGGTGATTTGGTTTCTCTTACTGTTTTTCTGGTCTCTCACCACTGGCATATTTTAACGTTTTCTTGTTTCTAGGACATTAATAGGTTTTATCATTACGTTATGTTATCGTTTCTTTGTTCGTTGTTTAATAAAAGTTCATGTTCATCAGTGGCCTACTGATTTTCGTTTTCCTATTTTTTTCTTTCCAGGTTGTTTCATGGTAAAGTTTCTGTTAACAGGATACAGTGATCACTTCGTTATTATTGCATATGTCCTTTTCACTAGGGGTGCTCTCTGGTCGGGCCAGATGACGTATCTCTAGTAAATGGTCCGGGTGAAAAAGGTGCATCAATCAGTGGGGAGTAGATAGGCATGACAGATTACAACGGGGGAGAACGGTCCGCATTACGTACCCTTTCACTACTTGCAAAGATTTTCCTACGTTTATTTGCAAACAGGGAATACCTCCAAAAAGAACTAATTCCCAAACAGTCAATGTTCGGACAATCAATCAATCAATGAGGAATGAAATAGGTACGACGTGTTAAAGGCTTGCGTTACCTACCCTTCACTATCTGCAAAGGGAGATAGAATATTCCTATTCTTCCTCGTTTGCAGGTAGAGAAGATCGTTAAGAGAATTAACTTCGAACAATTCAATGCTCGATTGAAACAATCAACAAGGGGTACTGTGAACACAAATGAACGCCGCTTATATACATACGCATTGCTATTTTCAACAGGTTGTTCCTAATGTTTCTATTTTAGCGAGGTCAAAAGAGATCCCATTAGTGGCCTACTGATTTTGCTCGATTCCTTTTGTTTTTTTACACGATTTTTCGCTATCTGCAAAGACTAAACAGAGTATTGCGACTCTGTGCTTGTTTGTAAATAGAGAATGAACCAAAGAGAACAATCAATCAAATGGAGAGAGAAGCAGGCACGACGGATTACAAAGGGGGAAAGGGCTGCGTTAACTACCCTTCACTATCTGCAAAGAGAGAGTACTCCTAATAGAAATGAGGGGTGGGGGGCAGCAATCAAAGCAGATCAGTGTGCATAAACACGAAAAAAAAAATTCTTACCACGTACTTGACATTCGACAGCTTATGATATTTGCTATTAAAAAACCATTGAAATTCACTGAAAAAACCATAGGTTATAGACCATATATAGTTAGGAATTAGCATTTACAAAACCTTGAAAATTCACTGAAAAAACCATAGGTTATAGACCATATATAGTTAGGAATTAGCATTTACAAAACCTTGAAAATTCACTGAAAAAACCATAGGTTATAGACCATATATAGTTAGGAATTAGCATTTAAAAAACCTTATTTTACTCACACAAAACCATTGAAATTCCATATATAGTTAGTTTCACTAACTATATATCGCGCACCCGCAATCCACTGCTGATGATGTCACATATTACATCATTCATGACATGGTCAGTGACATCACTGATGACATCACTGATGACATCTCAAATGACATCACTGATGACATCACTGATGACATCTCATTTGACATCAATGACCACATCACTGATGATATCATTCATGTGACAATACAATGCATCTCTTCACACTTTAATATAACCTCTGTTACACCCAGTGTTAAATACAGAGTATAATTTTTGAAACCATTGACACACCAATACTAGTTACTACATACGCACTCAGTGATTCCTATGTTTACACACACATTCACTCATTTACCCATACAATCATTCATACATACAATCACTCATCTTTACAACACTATCATATGCACTCATACACCTATACAGACTCTCACACTCTGTCACTCATCCATGGAGTTACTCACACACCTAGTCAGTCCTGTAAAGAATCAATCACACTTCCATTTTCTAATCTATACAGTTAAACATAGAGCACCTTACATTTTGAAACATATACTAACACATAATTACTCTCTTATACAATCATTGATACAAGTACACATTGATCTGCACAGAGTCACACACCTCCCAGCCAGCCACACACACACTCAGTCTCCCATACAAATATTTGGGCAATCAATCAATAACCCATATAGTTACTCATATAGCTACTGATCAACACATGCAGCAGTTTACAGAACAACAGACATAATGATGCACAAATTAAGACAGTTTAGTCACTAACCCATGCACTCAGTGAGACACATTTAATCACTCACTCATACAGTCAGTCACGCACCTACTAAATCCTTCATCCAGACACTTCTACATCTACTCATTCTTCAATATGTAAAACATATTTAAACTTTACAGAAACACACAGTCACTGGATGATGTCATCAGTGATTTCATCAGTGATGTCATTTGAGATGTCATCAGTGATGTCATCAGTGATGTCACTGACCATGTCATGAATGATGTAATATGTGACATCATCAGCAGTGGATTGCGGGTGCGCGATATATAGTTAGTGCAACTAACTATATATGGAATTTCAATGGTTTTGTGTGAGTAAAATAAGGTTTTTTAAATGCTAATTCCTAACTATATATGGTCTATAACCTATGGTTTTTTCAGTGAATATATATATGTATATATATATATATACATATATATATATATATATATATATATATATATATATATATATACAAACTTTAAATTTGAACTTTAAAAAAATGTGTAAATGTTGGACTATGTGACGACTGTACCAGATTCTTAGTTTGTATAACATAATGGAATATATGATTATTTAGTTTTTTAACTACATCCACGTGTGAATGAATTGGATTGAAGCCAAGGACTCTTATCTTAGACTTTTCTTTTTTTTAAATCTTATCTAACACCGGATGTGCAACCGAGTTCAGGAAGCACATATTCTTTCTTAGAGCAACGACAGGATAACTGCTTTCTAATTTATTTTAATTTAGGGTTCATTGTTTTGTACAGAAGACATGTTTGGATATCCCGAAAACCTGCCAGGGATCCGACCCTCTTGGGTTTACAAGGGAAGCTCTTGAACACATTTCCAAAGGCCACTGACCCATGATCAGGATGCGAACATAAACTAGAAATCTCATAAGTGTGAATGGAAAAAAAACGAGTAGGTTTACAGAAGTAGTGCGTGCGAGTCGAGATCGGAAGCCAGATTGCAAATATTTTGCTGTTGCAATTTTCCAAACTGTTTATACCGCCTACAACATACATAAACATTATATGTACTCATTGACCTGTGATTTTGTACTGGTTGGTCCAAAAATGAGTGCAATTGCTGGTATACAATTGAACTGGCACCTTTGCAATCTATGTAATGTGTGCTTTTATTCCACATACTGCTTTCTTACCTGCTTGCTTGAAAGTCTGAACGTTGTGTTTCATTTTACATACTACTGTTTAATAGCATTTATATATAATTGCATTTCTGGGGTCAACTTGTTGCAGTAACCCTTAAGGTCTGCCTACAGGCAATGTTGCTGTTGACCTGGACTTTTTTTTAATAAATAATCATTATTATTATTATTTATTTATTAGATAGAAAAAGTTGATAGAAATTTCTATCATGATACAAAAGTTCATTCATACCCGAGAGTTTTGCATATATCCACCAGAAGTAAAAAAGAAAAGAAAAATGTACGTTCCCATTAGAGGCCGATTATCAGAAGACTACAAAAGAGGTTTAAAAGACCGGCCAGCTAAAATGGCCGCTCAATCCAACCTGTTGTACCAAATCTCCCTAACCTTTTTGATTGCACCTATTCTTTGTGCATAAAGCTCTTAAAACTGTTTCAGCGGCTTGCTTCATTTTGCCGAGCAATAGATTAAAAGTAGGAACCTCAAAGGATTGGCATTTTTTGCAAAGTTAGGGATTTGGTACTCAGCGTGGCCTTAAGAAAAGCTTGTTGCTTCCGTAGAGGGGTTTACCAGTATGGAGTGCAAAGGCCAAACAGAGCCAAGGGGGTCTGGATTGATGCAAACCTGCAGCTTATCACAAATAAACTGAAATATCTTTTCCCGGAAGCGGCTTAGAGCTGGGCACGTAAAATAGATATGTAACTTTATTGTGACCACACCTAAAACATGCTGCAGAGTTGGTGGAGTACATTTTTTGTAAACGATAAGAAGCATAATACAGCATCCATTTGAAATAGAAAGGCATTCCTATGTAGTTAGCTCCCCGAATGGCTTTAGGGGCCATTTGGTTGTACCGGACCCATTAGCATGGGTTGATCTTACATTTTGAGGTGATCCTCACTTTGGTAAACAAGCATTTACAATGCAATAGGTCTTGGGTTAATTAAGTTTGAGCTATTGGCATTGGATATTGCAACACCAACTGCAACAAAAGTCTATAAATTGTAGGCCCACATTTTTTTTATTTATTTTTGTAGCAATGGTGGCATGCTACGCTTTAGATGAATATGTTTAAAAGTAAAGTGCGCCATACTGCGATTGCTATAATAGTTAAATGTGGATGCGTTAACAAATGATGTGTGCACTGATGGCTGGTGGTGTGTGTGCCTGTAGAAATTGTGCACTGATGGCTGGTGGTGTGTGTGCCTGGTGGAAGTGTGCACTGCCGGCTGGTGGTGTGTGTGCCTGGTGGAAGCGTGCACTGACCACTGGTGGTGTGTGTGCCTGGTGAAAGCGTGCACTGATGGCTGGTGGTGTGTGTGCCTGGTAAAGCGTGCACTGACGGCTGGTAGTGGTGTGTGTGCCTGGTGAAAGCGTGCACTGACGTCTGGTGGTGTGTGCCTGGTGGAAGCGTGCACTGACGTCTGGTGGTGATTGTGCCCGGTGAAAGCGTGCACTGACGGCTGGTGGTGTTTGTGCCAAGTGAAAGCGTGCACTGACAACTGGTGGTGTGTATGTCTGGTGAAAGCATGCAGTGACGAATAGTGGTGTGTGCCTAATGAAAGTGTGCACTGATGGCTGGAGGTGTGTGCCTGCTGAAAATGTGCACCGCCTACAGCACCACTCAACCCCCAATGCCTACATCACCACTCAATACCCACAGCGTACAGCACCGCTCAACTCCCAACACCTACATCACCACTCAATCCCCACCGCGTACAGCACCACTCAATACCCACCGCGTACAGCATCACTCAACCCGCAACGCCTACATCACCACTCAACCCACAACGCCTACATCACCACTCAATCCCGCAACGCCTACAGCACCACTCAATCCCCACCACATACAGCACCACTCAACCCGCAACGACTACATCACCACTCAACCCGCAACACCTACAGCACCACTCAATTCCCACCGCGTACAGCACCACCCAACTCGCAACGCCTACATCACCACTCAACCCGCAACGCCTACAGCACCACTCGATCGCCAACGCATACAGCACCACTCAACCCGTAACGCCTACATCACCACTCAACCCGCAACGCCTACAGCACCACTCAAACTGCACCGCATACAGCACCACTCAACCCGCAATGCCTACATCACCACTCAACCCGCAGCACCTACATCACCAATCAACCTGCAACCAGCACCACTGAATCCCACTGAGTACAGCACCACTCAACCCGTAACGCCTACAGCACCACTCAATCCCCACCGCGAACATCACCACTCAACCCGCAACGCCTACATCACCACCCAACCCGCAACGCCTACATCACCACTCAATCCCAACTGCGTACAGCACCACTCAACCCGCAACGCCTACAGCACCACTTAATCCCCAAGGCGTACAGCACCACTCAACCCGTACCGCCTACATCACCACTCAACCTACAACACCTACATCACCACTCAACCCGCAACGCCTACATCACCACTCAACCCGCAACGCCTACAGCACCACTGAACCCGCCACGCCTACAGCACAACTCAACCCGCAACGCCTACATCACCACTCAACCCGCAAAGCCTACACCACCACTCAACCCGCCACGCCTACAGCACCACTCAACCCGCAACGCCTACATCACCACTCAACCCGCAAAGCCTACACCACCACTCAACCCGCAACATCAACAGCACCACTCAATCCCCACTGCGTACAGCACCACTCAACCCGCAAAACCTACAGCACCACTCAATCCCCACCGCGTGCAGCCCCACTCAACCCACAATGCCTACATCACCACTCAACCCACAACGCCTACATCACCACTCAACCCGCAACGCCTACAACACCACTCAATCCCCACAGCATACATCACCACTCAACCAGCAACGCCTACAGCACCACTCAATTCCCACCGCGTACAGCACCACTCAAACCGCAACGCGTCCATCACCACTCAACCCACAACGCCTACATCACCACTCGACCCGCAATACCTACATCACCACTCGACCCGCAACACCTACATCACCATTCAACCCGCAAGGCCTACATCACCACTTAATCCCCACAGCTTACAGCACCACTCAACCCGCAACGCCTACATCAGCACTCAACCCGCAACGCCTACATCACCACTCAACCCGCAACACCTACAGCACCACTCAATCCCCACCGCGTACAGCACCACTCAATCCCCACCGCGTGCAGCACCACTCAACCCGCAAAGCCTACATCACCACTCAACCCGCAACACCTACATCACCACTCAACCCGCAATGCCTACAACACCACTCAATCCCCACCATGTACAGCACCACTCAACCCGCAACGCCTACATCACCACTCAACCCGCAACGCCTACAGCACCACTCAATCCCCACCGCGTACAGCACCACTCAACCCGCACCGCCTACATCACCACTCAACCTGCAACACCTACAGCACCACTCAATCCCCACCGCGTACAGCACCACTCAACCCGCAACGCCTACATCACCACTGAACCCGCAACGCCTACAGCACCACTCAATCGCCAACGCGTACAGCACCACTCAACCCGCAACGCCTACATCACCACTCAACCCGCAATGCCTACAGCACCACTAAATCTGCACCGCGTACAGGACCACTCAACCCGCAACGCCTACAGCACCACTCAATCTCCACCGTGTATAGCACCACTCAACCTGCAACGCCTACATCACCACTTAACCCGCAATGCCTACATCACCAATCAACCTGCAACCAGAACCACTGAATCCCACCGAGTACAGCACCACTCAACCCGTAACGCCTACAGCACCACTCAATCCCCACCGCGAACATCACCACTCAACCCGCAACGCCTACATCACCACCCAACCCGCAACGCCTACATCACCACTCAATCCCAACTGCGTACAGCACCACTCAACCCGCAACGCCTACAGCACCACTTAATCCCCAAGGCGTACAGCACCACTCAACCCGTACCGCCTACATCACCACTCAACCTACAACACCTACATCACCACTCAACCCGCAACGCCTACATCACCACTCAACCCGCAACGCCTACAGCACCACTCAACCCGCCACGCCTACAGCACCACTCAACCCGCAACGCCTACATCACCACTCAACCCGCAAAGCCTACACCACCACTCAACCCGCAACGTCAACAGCACCACTCAATCCCCACTGCATACATCACCACTCAACCCGCAAAACCCACAGCACCACTCAATCCCCACTGCGTGCAGCACCACTCAACCCACAACACCTACATCACCACTCAACCCACAACGCCTACATCACCACTCAACCCGCAACGCCTACAACACCACTCAATCCCCACAGCATACAGCACCACTCAACCAGCAACGCCTACAGCACCACTCAATTCCCACCGCGTACAGCACCACTCAAACCGCAACGCGTCCATCACCACTCAACCCACAACGCCTACATCACCACTCGACCCGCAACACCTACATCACCACTCGACCCGCAACACCTACATCACCATTCAACCCGCAAGGCCTACATCACCACTCAATCCCCACAGCTTACAGCACCACTCAACCCGCAACGCCTACATCAGCACTCAACCCGCAACGCCTACATCACCACTCAACCCGCAACACCTACAGCACCACTCAATCCCCACCGCATACAGCACCACTCAATCCCCACCGCGTGCAGCACCACTCAACCCGCAAAGCCTACATCACCACTCAACCCGCAACGCCTACATCACCACTCAACCCGCAATGCCTACAGCACCACTCAATCCCCACCATGTACAGCACCACTCAACCCGCAACGCCTACATCACCACTCAACCCGCAACGCCTACAGCACCACTCAATCCCCACCGCGTACAGCACCACTCAACCCGCACCGCCTACATCACCACTCAACCTGCAACACCTACAGCACCACTCAATCCCCACCGCGTACAGCACCACTCAACCCGCAACGCCTACATCACCACTGAACCCGCAACGCCTACAGCAGCACTCAATCGCCAACGCGTACAGCACCACTCAACCCGCAACGCCTACATCACCACTCAACCCGCAACGCCTACAGCACCACTAAATCTGCACCGCGTACAGGACCACTCAACCCGCAACGCCTACAGCACCACTCAATCTCCACCGTGTACAGCACCACTCAACCTGCAACGCCTACATCACCACTTAACCCGCAATGCCTACATCACCACTCAACCCGCAACGCCTGAAGCACCACTCAATCCCCACCACATACAGCACCACTCAACCCACAACGAATACATCACCACTCAACCCGCAACACCTACAGCACCACTCAATCCCCACCGCGTACAGCACCACCCTACCCGCAACGCCTACATCACCACTTAACCCGCAACGACTACATCACCACTCAACCCGCAACACCTACAGCACCACTCAATCCCCACCACATACAGCACCATTCAACCCGCAACAACTACATCATCACTCAACCCGCAACACCTACGGCACCACTCAATCCCCACCGCATGCAGCAGCACCCTACCCGCAACGCCTACTGCACCAATGAATCCCACCGCGTACAGCACCACTCAACCCGCAACGCCTACAGCACCACTCAATCCCTATCGCGTACAGCACCACTCAACCCGCAACGCCTACATCACCACTCAACCCGCAACGCCTACATCACCACTCAATCCCCACTGCGTACAGCACCACTCAACCCGCAACGCCTACAGCACCACTTAATCCCCAAGGCGTACAGCACCACTCAACCCGTACCGCCTACATCACCACTCAGCCCACAACGCCTACATCCCCACTCAACCCGCAATGCCTACATCACCACTCAATCCGCAACGCCTACAGCACCACTCAACCCGCAACGCCTACATTACCACTCAACCCGCAACGCCTACATCACCACTCAACGCGCAAAGCCTACACCACCACTCAACCCGCAACGCCTACAGCACCACTCAATCCCCACCGCGTATAGCACCACTCAACCCGCAACGCCTTAAGCACCACTCAATCCCCACCGTGTACAGCACCACTCAACCCGCAACGCCTACATCACCACTCAACCCACAACGCCTACATCACCACTCAACCCGCAACGCCTACAGCACCACTCAATCCCCACAGCGTACAGCACCACTCAACCAGCAACGCCTACAGCACCACTCAATCCCCACCGCGTACAGCACCACTCAACCCGCAATGCCTACATCACCACTCAACCCGCAACGCCTACATCACCACTCAACCCGCAACACCTACAGCACCACTCAATCCCCACCGCGTACAGCACCACTCAATCCCCACCGCGTACAGCACCACTAAACCCGCAAAGCCTACATCACCACTCAACCCGCAACGCCAGCATCACCACTCAACCCGCAACGTCTACAGCACCACTCAATCCCCACCATGAACAGCACCACTCAACCCGCAACGCCTACATCACCACTCAACCCGCAACGCCTACATCACCACTCACCCCGCAACGCCTACAGCACCACTCAATCCCCACCACGTACAGCACCACTCAACCCGCACCGCCTACATCACCACTGAACCTGCAACACCTACAGCACCACTCAATCCCCACCGCGTACAGCACCACTCAACCCGCAACGCCTACATCACCACTGAAGCCACAACGCCTACAGCACCACTCAATCCCCACCGCGTACAGCACCACTCAACCCGCAACACCTACATCACCACTCAACCCGCAACGCCTACAGCACCACTCAATCCGCACAGCGTACAGCACCACTCAACCCGCAACTCCTACATCACCACTGAACCCGTAACGCCTACATCACCACTCAACCCGCAACGCCTACATCACCACTCAACCCGCAACGCCTACATCACCATTCAACCCGCAACGCTAATTTATGATTGAGAAAAAAAAAGAAAAAAAAAAAGACCCAACTGCATACACACAGCATAGATAACAGGAAGCACCCACAACTTTCGCCATATCATATTTGCATGCAAGTTTATCAGACAGGCATCATACTCCCCCTTTTGAGGAATCTCCATCTTCCCTTTATTCTGCAGATTGTATAACTGAGACAATGAAGCCACCTATAGACCCATTGCAACATATCTAAGAATGTGTGCCAGTTCCCCATTGTCACAGTCACTCCTAGACTCAGGACAGACAACAGGGAACATGAACTTTGTTTCACCAAGCTGAAGTGACCTCACGCAATTTTGACCCTTCTGTCCTATGTCCACCCCATAACTTTTTATTTATTTTATGTGTTTTTATATAGCGCAGACTTTACCCGAAGGTGTCAGAGCGCTTCACAATAGGAACAGTAGTGAAACATGTTGAAAAATTACAAGTGAGCATGTTACAAAAGCAAACTTTACGTTACATAAGGCAATATTGACAATTGTGCATGTATCGAGCAAACAAAATACAAGAGGTAGCAAACGATACGTTACAAGAAGAAAAAAGTGACATGTGTGTTAGTTACAAGAACGTACAGAGTACAAACTGTATGTGTGGAGGGTGAAGAGGGCAGTAGGGTCATCAAGGTGTCAAAGTGTCAGTGTCCCTTGCCCTAAATCTACCTCTTTCACTCTCACATGTTTAATGCGAGGGATCAGCCTGCTGAAAGATGCTGTGTCAGAGGTTCTCTTACAAGCATTAAATATGTTTGGGGCGCATGGAGTGCTAGGATCTGAAGAGGTATAACATCAAATGACGTGAGATGACTCCACCCCAAAACCAAAATTTTTACCCGCAACGCCTACAGCACCACTCAATCCCCACAGCGTACAGCACCACTCAACCAGCAACGCCTACAGCACCACTCAATCCCCACCGCATACAGCACCACTCAACCCGCAATGCCTACATCACCACTCAACTCGCAATGCCTACATCACCACTCAACCCGCAACACCTACAGCACCACTCAATCCCCACCGCGTACAGCACCACTCAATCCCCACCGCGTACAGCACCACTAAACCCGCAAAGCCTACATCACCACTCAACCCGCAACGCCAGCCTCACCACTCAACCCGCAACGTCTACAGCACCACTCAATCCCCACCATGAACAGCACCACTCAACCCGCAACGCCTACATCACCACTCCACCCGCAACGCCTACATCACCACTCAACCCGCAACGCCTACAGCACCACTCAATCCCCACCGCGTACAGCACCACTCAACCCACACCGCCTACATCACCACTGAACCTGCAACACCTACAGCACCACTCAATCCCCACCGCGTACAGCACCACTCAACCCGCAACGCCTACATCACCACTGAAGCCACAACGCCTACAGCACCACTCAATCCCCACCGCGTACAGCACCACTCAACCCGCAACACCTACATCACCACTCAACCCGCAACGCCTACAGCACCACTCAATCCGCACAGCGTACAGCACCACTCAACCCGCAACTCCTACATCACCACTGAACCCGTAACGCCTACATCACCACTCAACCCGCAACGCCTACATCACCACTCAACCCGCAACGCCTACATCACCATTCAACCCGCAACGCTTATTTATGATTGAGAAAAAAAAAGAAAAAAAAAAAGACCCAACTGCATACACACAGCATAGATAACAGGAAGCACCCACAACTTTCGCCATATCATATTTGCATGCAAGTTTATCAGACAGGCGTCATACTCCCCCTTTTGAGGAATCTCCATCTTCCCTTTATTCTGCAGATTGTATAACTGAGACAATGAAGCCACCTATAGACCCATTGCAACATATCTAAGAATGTGTGCCAGTTCCCCATTGTCACAGTCACTCCTAGACTCAGGACAGACAACAGGGAACATGAACTTTGTTTCACCAAGCTGAAGTGACCTCACGCAATTTTGACCCTTCTGTCCTATGTCCACCCCATAACTTTTTATTTATTTTATGTGTTTTTATATAGCGCAGACTTTACCCGAAGGTGTCAGAGCGCTTCACAATAGGAACAGTAGTGAAACATGTTGAAAAATTACAAGTGAGCATGTTACAAAAGCAAACTTTACGTTACATAAGGCAATATTGACAATTGTGCATGTATCGAGCAAACAAAATACAAGAGGTAGCAAACGATACGTTACAAGAAGAAAAAAGTGACATGTGTGTTAGTTACAAGAACGTACAGAGTACAAACTGTATGTGTGGAGGGTGAAGAGGGCAGTAGGGTCATCAAGGTGTCAAAGTGTCAGTGTCCCTTGCCCTAAATCTACCTCTTTCACTCTCACATGTTTAATGCGAGGGATCAGCCTGCTGAAAGATGCTGTGTCAGAGGTTCTCTTACAAGCATTAAATATGTTTGGGGCGCATGGAGTGCTAGGATCTGAAGAGGTATAACATCAAATGACGTGAGATGAC
Source organism: Lissotriton helveticus (assembly GCF_964261635.1). NCBI lineage: Eukaryota > Metazoa > Chordata > Amphibia > Caudata > Salamandridae > Lissotriton > Lissotriton helveticus. Next base: position 1,432,369,678 of record NC_136068.1, read on the forward strand.
TCCACCCCAAAACCAAAATTTTTAGAGTAATGAAGATAAGGGAGGTCACGCTGGGTGGTGCATTCTATTTCTATAAAATAAAATAACAGGAGACTTTCCCTTTAAGTCTTTTCAAGCATAACAACATACTAAAGTATTTCTTCCAAAAATTATTTTGCGATCAAGAGCCATTGGAATGACAGGTACAAAACTATAGGTGCTCCTAAGTGTACAATTTATAACCCAAAAATACTCAGAAGAGGACACAGCTTGACGCAACGGATCCATGATGAATCAACAAACATTATTTTGAAATATGAATCTTCGTTTGCAAAGTTGTTACTGATGTTTTGGAGGACACCTGTTCTTTCCTGCCCTAAGGGCTGGACAAAACCAATACATCTCTAGACAGCGTCTCTGGGCTGTTATCTGACACTGTGTACACAAAAATGAAAGCGGAATATTGGTTTCTCCCATGCTCTCCAGACCGCCATCTTTAGTTGGGTTACGTTTCAAAGGCTGTTACGCTAAGATCAGAAAAATGCTGAGCAAAACAAACAAGAGCAAAAAGATGGCACTGCGAAAGTCACATAATAAGGCACAGGTGGGCTATTCCTAGCTATTATTTGATTGCATTGTCATCTCTGACTCCAACAGCTTAAACACCATTGCACCACTTGGCTAGCATCAGTCATCGAAGCTCTGCCCTGTATAATGTTAGGTTACAGTGATTCATACAGCACACATTCTGGTATTTTCAATTTAGGGAAACAATGGCTAATCTGCATTTAGAAGTGAACAGCTGTGATCCACAGACAATTAAAACCCAATAGCAAAGAATAACTAAACACAGAATATATTTTCACGTTTCATATATATATATATATATATATTGAAAAATTGGCGTCTGCTGTGAAGAGTGCTGAAAATAACATGTCACACAAATAGATATATTTTATGAAACACAGATGCCACATTCACAACCACGTGGTGCTTTGATTCCAAAGTCGAAGATAAAAAAAAATTAACTACTAAAACGCTTTGTGATTCAACAAACCTGAAGAATGTTATTTTCAGCCTCGTTATAACGTAAAGAGTTTTTAAAGGGTACTGAATTAAAGAAGGCAGGGCACAAGGATATGGGTTCCTATCTCAATATAGCAAATTGTTCTGTGCCACAAACCCATACAATACCGGGGGGGGGGGGGGGGGGGGGGGAATTTCCGAAGTCCACGCTTAGTAACATTTTCACAGAATGTTTCAAAAACTGACAGGCCAGTAGGCAAGTTTCATGTTCTATGACAGTCCACACCACACTGGATGATGAAAAGATATTTTGAATCGGCACTGGTTTGTTTACAAAAATGTAAATAAACTGATGCCCTGCAACACAAAGTGAGTTGCCTCACCTGAAAAAAAACAGTGAAGCACTATCAGGACAGAATGCTACAAACCTTTTTAACCAACAAACATACATGCCTACACAACTAGAATCATCAAAGACGGATAATTGGATACATGACCAAGTGCAGCGCTATTGTAAAAAACATAACGTGCTTTGAATCTATGAAATTAGTGGTCTGGGGGGAGTTTGCAGCTTGGTTGACGTTTACAAAATACACGACTAAGTTCCATGTATAAAGAAAGATTATTTTCTTTATATTTTAAGACTATAAGGAGTCTGGTATTCACACAGTAACCTCTGAAAAAAAACCAAGCAGAAGTAAAAGCGATCGCTTTTGTGAAACCCCCCCTCCCCCCGAATGGTGCAAGTGCCACTGCAAAGCATATGTCTTCAATTATCGTGCCCGTGTAGTCACGATAATTGAAGACATATGGGCTTTGGTGCGCGTAACAGACACCAATAGGCCATGGGCGGAACTATGCGACCGCCCATGGCCTATTGCGTGTTCTGTTAAAAAACTACATGCACGCAAAGCCCAATCAAAAATGGACCATAGAAAATGAACACGCACGAGCGTTGTCATTTTCTAGGTCCATTTTCAAAACCCTGAGACAAGGACTCTGGCTGCGCGAAGACTGCTGCGCAGTGTACGCTAGGCCCAGACCTAACAATGATGAAACCACTGCTGCACGCATTTTCTGATGTAATAAACTATACCAATTTCCTGTTCCTGTGAGGCAGGTCACAAAATAAGCTTTACGGATGTTCCCGGGGAGTGTATTAAGTGTTTGTTGATTGTTTCCTAAAAAGGTGATTAATTCGCCGAGAGGAGAATGCTAATTTGTGGGAGAGGACTAAAACATTAGCAGTCAGTTGTTCCCAAGACTTCACAGACCCTGTCCTTTCAAAATCACTGCGCCTAATAACAGCATCTCTAATTGTATTCCTAGCCTTGAACAATCTCTTAACTGAAAATGGGGATTACATTGGGGAATCTTAAATTAATCTTTGAGTTACACAAATCTGAAAGCCATCATGTGAGGTAACTTGTACCTAGTGCGTTTAACGAGTTTTGTTATTTTTAAGAAAACAGGTTGTTGAATATCGGCCTCTTGCAGCCTCTGGTGGAGATAAAAACAGTCAGAATGCTTACTTCGTTGTAGCCGCACAGACAAGCCAGTCGACGAAGGCTGCTTGATAATACCTTTTGATATGCAGAAGTGCCAACCCTCTGTTTTCTGAGATGTAACTGTTGCATAGCCAAGTTTGTGGTGGCCCTTCTTCCCCTACCATAAAAAGTTGTGTTGCATTTGGCCTATTCAATTAAAAAAGGATTGGGGAATTTTAGTCATGACGTGAGAAAAAATAAATTGTAATAGTGGGAGAACAGCCATCTTTAGTAATGCTACTCATTCTATGAAAGTAAGAGGCAGGGAGTGCTACTGAAGTAGAAACCCACTCACCTTGTTGAGGGTGGTGGTGTAGTATAATCTAAAAAGGTCTGGAAACTTTTATAAAACATAAATTCCTATTCGATGAGCATTGGCGTAGTGAGGTCTTATTTTGACCGGTAAAACTGAGGGAGAAATGTTGAATAGGAGAGCTTCGGATTTGGCGTGATGAATTTTATAGCCCCCGATATCTGCAAATGCCTGAACTTTGGCAAGTGTGCTTTGAGCCTCAGCAGCCAGATATAAACTCATATCATCCGCAAAGAGATTTATCTTGGGTGCACCGTGGATAGGAGCCCTGATCTTGCATTAGTGCTGCGGACAGAGGATCAAGGAATAAAGCTAAAAGAATAGGTGACATGGGAACCCTTGCCTTGTGCCTCTTTTGATGGTAATACACCTGACTGTGAATTAATTATGATTAGGGCTCCTGGTTTTATGACATTTATTTTTTAACATTTCCATCTGTATTTATCCATATTTATTTTTTTGTCATTTTATCTGTATATTGTATTTATTTTTGTCACAAGCAAAAAAAGACGTTGCAGCTAGTTTTTTTCCACATTTATTTAAATAGAATGCGCCCACTTTGGCCCGGATTAGATGTGCTGAAAGACGCCTTCAATTCATCGCCTTCACGTTTGACACCATCAGTTATCTCTGCATTCAGAAAATAAAGGCTGAACATTCACAAAGCGAGGGGCCTGTCACTAGTGCAAGGGGCCCTTGAGCCAAGCAGAGGGGGCCCCTCATATCAGTAGCTTCGACCTCTGCACCCATGAACCCAAGAGGGCACATTTACGTAACTTTAATGTCATTTAAACCCTGAATTAGGAGAGAACATGTAATTGTGTGCACCACTGCTCACTACTGGCATCAGTGAAAGTGTGCAATGCTGGCAGCAAACACGCGTGCCTTTCAGCACTGCGCTTCCAGAGATGGTGCTGCTGTAAGGCGCTACGAGGCAGCTGCCCTGGGTGTTAGTAGGTGGGTAGCAGCAAATTGCCCCTGGAGCCACAAGTCACGATCGTAGGGCACAGGCTTTGCCTCAAGGTGCGCAAATGAATGCCCTGGTGAAATAGGCGTTCCTCTACAAAGCTGCTGGGCACAGACCAGGGCACCTCATTTTTAGGGCGAGCCTAGAGCAGCGCACATGCGCTCATTGCTGTACTTTTAGTAATGGGCTTTCTGAAAGCTCACCACACGCTTGTGTGTGTGCTTTTGTTTGTCTCCCAGGCTATTGGGCTTTGCGAGCGTCTTCCTAAGAAAGACAGCACGCAATTGGGCGAAGGCGGGTGCATGTCCCAACTTTGCTCCGCCCACGGCCTATTGCTTTTGGTTACCCGCACAGGTCACGTCTGTTTTCAATTATCGTGCCCAGTCACGGGCGCAATAATTGAAAACAGATCGCTCGCTGTGTCGCGCGTGCACCACTCGCGGGCTTGTTTTCCAAGTTAACCATTTACTGTTACACCGTTTCTTTCCTGTATTTGCACCATTTAAGCCCTGTAAGGGTGAAATGTTTGACTCCATTAAGAGATACAAGGAACTTTCTGCTGACCTATAACACTGTTAGACCTTAGAGGTTGGGGGCGGCGGAGGGGAGGTCACATTACTAGCCTATTAAATGCCTTACACTTCCAGAAATGGGACACAAAGTGACACCACAAACATTTCTCAGCCCAACCGCCCACCCTCCACCCCATGCTGCCTGTGGCTTAGGGGGACCGAGTTTCCTTTCTGACAATAGTTGGGGACTCGGTCCACCGGTGTGCACCCCAAGACTTTAACCGATATAAATGAAGCATAAAAAAATATTTTACGGGTGTCCTGCACGGTGGTGATAAGATGGACCATATCACCAATGACACCCGCTTCCACTCTCTAGTGTTTTTTTTTTTAACAAAACACTGTTTTAAACTTTCGTATGAGTCGGTTGAAGTGAAGTATGACTACAAATCCCAAAATGCACTATTCTAATTAAGGAACGCGAAAGGCTTGAATGGTGTCCCGGGTGGACACGCATCCTCTGGTGATAATACCAGGGACAGAGTGTTCGGCACTCAGGGTCCCTGACCACATCAACAGGCCACGCCCCCCCTGAGCACAGGCATCACCCAGTTCAGAGTGCGGAGGGTCACACCGACTTAATTGTCCACACAGATGTCCTGAAACAGCTGTCATTAGCGCGGTCTGACTTGCAAAGGCCTCTCTTACAGTGACAGTCCCAGCTACATAAACCCCTCTGCCCCCACACACACACACGCAGGGTAAGTTGTCCCCGGTAATGAGCAAGCCACTGCCCCACAACTAGGCTTACAATTGCATTCTGGTACTTACAGTCCTGTGTTTAAAGCAGCGACAGTAAGCATGCCATGAAGGAAGACTGAATGAACCAGTCAGACCTCACATGGATGACCCAAGCCTCCGTGTACAAGTTTGCGCCAGATGTGAACTTTCGTGTGCAGCCACGCGCTGTCAGAGTGCACGCGCGGCAAGCAAAGAGTGCAAGTGTGGGCACCAGTGCCCGTCTTACCATGCTGCTCCGGCGCTCCTCTCCCAGCTGTGTTGTGGCACTGTCAAAGGGGTTCCTCCGGTCCTTAAAGGGAAAGTTGCATCAGCCTTTCAAGGCTCCGGGGGAGGAACCGAGGTGGGCGGCTCTGTCCTGCTCTCTAGCAGCGGCTCCTTCTCCTCCTTTCACGCTCCGGGGCTAAGCGTTATTTAAATTAAACTTTCTTCATCTGAGGGCAGCGCTGCATTCCGCAGCCCAGGGCACGCCCCCCGGTGACACAGGCTATGCCTCTGCATGATGATGGACAGCCGTATGATTCTAGGGACAGCCGTGCTGAGGAAGCGAGATCGCTACAACCTGCAACCGTACTGCTCCCGGCTTCAGCAGTCGCGTGGGCTGACAGCGTGGCACAGGCTGCAGTTTTTTGTTGAAAAAAACATGTTTTCCTACCTCTTTCCTAAAGTAGCACTTTTTTAAACTAAACTCACTGCTGTTAAAAGTGAGCGCTTAGAAGTGAAAATATGTGTGTACAAACTGCCGGCGTCTTGTGCTTCTGAGGAGTGCTCTTTGGCGCCTGTGTGGGTGTGTCATCCAGTCCACTTTTTTGTGTGCTTTCTGGCATTTGTAGTCGTGCACCATTAAATAGGGTGACAGACGTAGGGGTTATTCACAGCGCTTAGGCACCAAAGTGAGGTATGAAGCTCTAAATAGAAACAATGTATTATTTTTGACAGATTTATTATTTAACCTCTTAAAAATTCAGGGCCACATGTGTGCAAAGAAAAATGCGCATAGCTGAGATTCTAGCGCAGGGACCCGGGAAACTTTAGAGTGCCTTCTCTTAATAAAGGACCATTTCACTGCTGTCAGGGGTGCAGCAGAATATTATCGCCAATTAATCATTTACACCCCCCCATTACTACACCCCATACCGAGCTTCAGTTGTAACACTATTTGATGTTATGATAGCCACATAGAACCCTTCAGGCAGATGTCGGCTTTTCATCAACAGCCCATTGCATGCTGGGAGTTTTTAACCCATATTTACAACATGAACTACAGGTCCCTGAATGCAATGGGACCATAGCTAAACTAGCATTGGCATAGCCAATAGGTCTCGCCTTTGGGAACTTATAAGTGTTTAGCCATGCAACAGTTGATGTTGTTGCACCAAGGATATTGTGCTTGATAACTAAACACTTATAAGATCCCAAAGAGAGCCGCGGACGGTGGTGAGAGTACCTGCGGGCGGTGACGTGGGAATGGGGAGGGGCAGGGTAGGGGGTAGTAATGTATGGATTACGGAGTTTAACAGGTAAGTTAACATATAAATAAATAAAACAAAATTCGTTGTGCGCCGTGCATCGCATTTGGTGATGCAGTGCATGCAACGAATTTCGTTCGCTGCCCAAAGGTGAGACCTATTGGCTATGCCAATGCTTGTTGGGTGAGGTGCTGCAAGATGTGCACCTGCCCGTGGGGGCACATTTGAGTACTCTTAATAAAATACACAGCAGCAACGCACTGTGTGTGCAAGATCAGGTGTGAATCACTAGATCTTGCAGTGTGCACACACCTGGCTGCCTCTCTTTTGGGTGAAGTACTAAAAGAGCCTGGTGCGCAACACCCATTGTGCTCAAAGGTTCCCGGGCACACACAAATATGAGCTTATCACAGACACACCAGAGTACTTCACAGGTCTTTAAAAGACCATTTTTTAAGTGTTAACTAGGTGCCTGCCAGAGAATAATGGCCCAGCAGGTTTTAATGTGGGCAGGCATACCCCGCAATTAGGAAGAGGGGCATGGCAGCTAATCCTGGGCTGGAGCACGGATTGCCGAACGATTCTGATTTGGTTGTATTTTTCAGCTTCTATTTATAAATACAGGTGGAAGAAAAATATTTTTCCTTCTGTATTTATATGTAAAAATCTGTTTAAATGGAAAACCGGGAGCCTTAATTATGATTTAACCTGAGCCTGCCTATATAGATTTGCCAATAACTATTCAATTTTCTGGGAGAATGCGGAGTTTAGTAATATGGCAGAATCTTCCATTGTATTAGATTTAATGCCTTTACAGCATTGAACATAATAACGGCCGCCGATGTAGTATTGTTTGCATAATAATCAATAGCCTGAAGTAGAAAGTTGGTGTTAGATTAAATCAGCCTAGCAGGTAAAAATCCACTTTTGTCTAGGTGGACCAGAGTTGGGGCTAGTGTGCCAACCTGGCTGTTATGATTTTTATACAGAGTTTATAAACACTTGGGTGATATGAGCCTGGGTTTTCAGGAGGCTTTGAGGTAGCTAATGATCACTGCTTCTGTAAATGAGCTAGGTACGTCGCCAACTTCTAATATTTCATTAAATGGGATAACTAGAAATTTTGCCACTTGGGCTTTATACAATTTATATAGTTTGGCTGGTAGGAAAAGTTTAGAAACATAAAGGTTTTATTTTTTTCTTTAAACAAATTGCCATTGATGAGTTCATGCAACGCCATCTTTGTTGTTTGGGGCACAATGGACTTTTTGTTTTATGAGTTAAGTTTCCATGAATTCTAGGTGTTTGCGAGATTGTAACCAGTAATGCCAATGGTATCAACAAACATACCAAATTCATCTTCATTTTTGTGTGTTTCAGGATATCCAAAGCTCAGATTATCTTTTTTCAAGAGACCCATCTCAAAGCCTCGACCAAACAACCAAGTGTTCCAGGATTTATTTCACATGCATAGTATGCTTCCACTAGTGTGGCGGTTAGGAGGGTGGCAGTCCTGATCTCACAATTGATTGCGAGGTGCAACAGGCACTAAGAGATCCCATGGCAAGGTGGGTTGTGGTGAGCCTTGGGATCCACGAACAGCTTATCTATTTTATCAGCTATTATGGTCCTATTGAAGATAATGCCTCTTCCCTTAATGAAGTTTATAATCTTCTGCTATAATTAAAGGGACTACATGTTTGAGGGGGCGCTTCAATTTCATCCAAGATACCAGAGTGGACGTGTGAACAAGCAGCAAAATAATCTGAGGTATTTAAGATTGTTAGCTAAATTGTTCAGCGATTTCGCTTTAATAGACCCTGGGTGGCCGACCATGCTCAAGGGAAGGAAGATACTTGTTTCTCAAAGTGCAGTAACTTTGCCACTAGAATTGACTACTTCTTGGTCTCTCATGAGTGGAACAGAAATCGAAAACAGATCAGGTATACTATCGAACCCCTTCTCTGATCATTCAGTTTCCATTTTAGAGGTCTCATTGAGAGGCCAGCACAGACCGAACAGCCTTGTTCGTACCTTGATAATTCATTACTAACAGATGAAAATTGGATTATGACTATGCGTCCTGCTATAAATGAATTATTTTCCAATTATTATATATGTTGGGTAAATTTACAAGCACTGATGGTCGCTATTTGCAAGCTGTTAGACCTATCATCCTTAGGGTGGTCTTTCCCCAACATTTTTCCTGCTTACCTTGACTTTTTTCTGTATCTTTTTTTTGGTCTTCGGACTCTGAGCACTTTACCTCTGCTAACCAGTGCTAAAGTGCATGTGCTTCTCCCCTAAAAATGGTGACATTGGTATTTACCTGATTGGCATTTTTCTTTACTTATAAGTCTATTGTAAAGTGATGTACCAAATACCCCGGGCCGGTAATCTAAATACTATTAGTGGGCCTGCAGCAATGATTGTGCCACCCCTACAAGTATCCATTCAAACCTATCTCAGGCCTGCCTTTGCATTGCCTGTGTGTGCAGTGTTCTGCAACTTCAGCTTGGCATTTAAAACGACTTGCCAAGCCTTAAACTCCCCTTTTATTGAACATACGTCACCCCTAAGGTAGGCCCTAGGTAGCCCTAAGGGCAGGGTGCTGTGTAAGTAAAAGGTAGGACATGTACTTTTACGTTTTGTATGTTCTGGTAGTAACAAACATCCAAATTCATTTTTCACTACTGTGAGGCCTGCTGCTCTCATAGGCGATTATTGGGAATTGCTTAAAACACTTTACAGCTAAAATTCCATGTTAGAAAGGAGTAGCTAAATAATGTTTTATACCTTTGAAAGTTTAGAGTTGGATTTGACGTTACTATTTTAGAAATGCCACTTTTAGAAAGTGAACCTTTCTCTGCGCTAAACTTGCTCTGTGTGTCTTCAGCATGTCTCCAGTACACATCTGGGCTGGGTGACAGTTACACTTTCTGCATTCCCTCTAGACAAACACAAACACAGGAAAGGTGGGTGTGACAGAGGAGTCATCTGCATTCATCTGCATTCCTGTAGCCTTCCTGGGCTGGAAGAGGGAGAGGGAGTTGACACATACATCTGAAATGGCTGTGTTCTGTCCCCACACAAAGGACTGATTACCTCCCACAGATAGCCTAACTAAACAGAGCACTAACATATGAGATCATAAATGGGGGAGACATCAAGCACACCAAATCAATCTTACTCTTTGTTGATAAAAAAAGGAGAAAAACAAGTTTAGATCCATAGTTATTTCTCAAGATTTAGATGGCCTTTACATAGATACATACCCAGAGCATCTCTGATATCCTAAAATAGGTATCATTAGATATAAAATAGCACATCTATATCCTAAAATAGGTATCATTAGATATACAATAGCACATCTACAAATGTTCATCTGCAGTCAGCACACACGAGGCAAAACCACTGTAAGATGGGCTAATATGAGGGGCTGCATATACTTTAAATATGATCAGGGCCATACTACTACAGCATCAACCAATCTGGCTTTGTTAAACTAATGGGGCCAATTATAGCCTGAGGGGCAAGAGAGCTATTGAAACAATCAATAGAGAGGATCATTTGAAGTTGTATCTTCTACAGCAGGCATGATCCTTGCAGAGGTGGGTGTGGAGCTGAGAAATTGGCGTAAGTAGGGAGAGACTGCAGAGCCCAGTCATTGAATCCAAAAATAGTGTGAAATCTGCTTTTGTGCATTTCCGAGGAGTCAATCAAGAAACTGAAAAGCGAGAGAAAGATCGAGAGCAGTCCATTATTCAACATTTGTATCATATGTGTGAGGGTAGCAAGCGGTGCTTAATTTTAAATTGATGGTTTGTGGTGCTAGGCACCTGCACTTAATTGGCAATAGCTGCACATATGACTGTCTGCCACATAGTGGTGGTGTTTCTCTAATTTAGAAATGATGCAAAAGTTGTTTATTAATTCCATATGCATTGAAATGACTAATACCTGCCGCCAAAGCCATTCCTTTAGCCTTGGGGGCCTGGAATGATCTGAACTGTCGAATATGTAGGAGTGTGATAGTTTATAGTTGTGTCGATACTGCCATTGTCAGTTCTGGCAGGGGCAATTGGTGGTGTAAGCTGCAGTGACCTCCCGACTTATGTTTTTATTGATAAAGTAAGCACTGTTATCATGAGACAGAGGAGAAATGTAATGCCGAATTTGAGCATGTGCGAGTGGGAGAGAGAAGGAAAGAGTCAGTCAGTGTGGATTGCTCGACCAACCGATCGATAAGTAGACTTTAAGCTGCACAGTCTTTCCCCTAACACTTCTTAACCCGTTAACCGCGGCCGTAATTCTGCCGCGGTTCAGGCGTTTCCTTGCACGGGCGGCGCCACGCCGGCTGTTGGACGTGTGCAGCACTACGAAGCTAGTGCTCGCAACGGCCAACGGCCGAACGCAACGGGTTAATATACACAAATGAAAATAAATTTAACAGTGCAGCTTTAAATGCTTTTATTTACGGAGATGATGGAGCAATATACATATATTTTCTAATAATTAAACAAAGAATGAAGCGGTAAAACTCAAAACCAGAGTAAACGCTTTCCATTGAGTTCTTAAACTGCCTTTTTAAAATAATGTGTGATGGCAAGGTGGGAGAGGACAAAATATTCATTTCAAATAAATCACATATCTTGAAAGCAAAATGGGATCACTGTCGGGGGCAGGATAGGCACTTGTGTGTGCAGTGCTAGGCAGCTAGAGAAATGACTACTTTCACATCTGAAAGAAATGTACCTTATTTTATCAGTGGAATAAATGCTTGTTTTATTATAGGATTTAAAAAAAAAATCTTTTATTGACATTTTGAATATCCCATTGGTACCGAAACATAGCACTGTCATATACCTTCCAGCAGTCATAATCACTATCCCCAACCCTCCTCAGCTTCTGTGTTATAGGAGTTTTGCACAAAGTCTGATTTTAAGATTATTGAGAAGCTGCATGTTTGTCCTTGTCCAGATGGCCAGTTACAGAGGCACCAGTATCAGCTGACTGACAAAGCAGGAAGATTACATGCTGACCAGGCAAATGCTCTATACTGTCATGCATTACTAGTCTTGTGATCTTTTTTCCTGAGTTGCGGTGTGGGAACCTAGAAATCGTTTCCTGAGTAACAAAAGGAAGTGGGTGATCCGCGCTGATTCTCGGAGACAGGCCACTGGTAGCCTTGTTAAAATGTGCATGCATCTACAATAGTGTCATGTCAGGTCACTCTTTCTGCATTTCCATTCCTGCTAGGAGAATACCAATGCCCATTTAAAGAGTTTTACATATAGATCTTAACCTTAATACGCATTGTTTACAATGAGCTTATTTTTCAAATATATACAGAGCTATTTAAAAAGGTAAATTACACTTTTAAGTTTTTCACTCATAGACTTTTGAGTAATTTTACTCAGTTTGGCTAGTCTCAAAACCTAAACTTAAGGTTACTCAAAAGTGTAGACTTCCATATCTCCACTTCTTGTATGAGAGAGTCGAGGCAAACCTACGAGTGTAAGTTATTACTGAAACAAAACAGTAGTAAGTTCACAACCACACATGGCCTGCACTGGCACTGCAGAACCCTCTCTTACAAAATAATATTGAAGACAGGGACTTAAATCTAAACCACATAGGAAATAACACTATTTATTATTTTAAGCTTTATTCCGCTGTTCAGACAGACATAGCATGAGCATTTTGGAGAGGCATACACCCAGAATCCTTTGCATTTTGCAATACTAGTGGTCATGATCAGAAATGCATTGAACTCATCCCATTAACCGAGCATAGTTTTCATATATTGTTACAACCTGATTTGTTATAGCAGACATATTCATCTTGATCAGTGTTACATGTGAATTAAACTCACATCTCTTAATGGCAATGTTTTGATTGTTTCTCAGGTACTTGGCATCATGTGTTGGCTACAACAGACTGATAGGACCCCAGAGGTCACCAAAATTCTTTAGCTCGTGTTGCACTTGGGAGAGTAGTGCAATAGGTTTCTGACCATTTGAAAAGGGTCATGTCCTTAAGCCAGTCCTGAGGTGCATGGCATCCCACCATGCCACAGCCTCTCTAGGTGTGCTAAGCAGCATTGCAATAGCTATCAGTTTGCGGTAACCCTTCTGAATATTTTTTACATATCCAAATTGTGCCTCCCTGGGGGTAATAGTGGAACCTCATGGTCTGTCTTGTCTGTCATGGCCGCAGTTACCTGCTTCCAGTACTCATTCACAACTGGACAGTGCCAGACCAGATGTATAAAGTTGTTCTCAAACACTCTACATCACTTACGATTGGCGTTGTTTTCGAGACCATATTGAACCATGGTCTTTATGTCAACTATAGTCTTTGCAGAAACCTATAACAGATTAGTCTGTACCTTCTGTTTGGTGAGAACTCCTTGGTCTGCTGACAGCAGCACATCCGCATCACATCAGCAATGATCCCATCACCCATCAGCACAGGAAGTAACATCAATGAATCTCCCATCATCTCCATGCACAGGAAGTGATATCACTGATTTTCCCATCATCGATCTGGACAGAAAGTACCATTACTAGTTTTCTAGTCTAAACCGTCTTTTAAAGAAGAATTTCAAGCAAGTGGACTTCATTTCCCGTCACCCATCAGCACAGGAAATGACATCATGCACTCTCAACTCCCCCCTCCCAGGATCTATTTAATTACAGCTGTTGCACAGATGCACAGTAGATGAGCACAGCAGGAGCACTAATGGCATGCTGAAGGCACACCAAAGATAAGCCTGTCTGCGCCCGTCTGCATCTGGACTGCGCCCAGCGCCAGGAACCCTAGACCTATCACCGCACCAGTGATACTCTGTAGCACTCCTTAGATAGCTAGACCCCAAACGCCATCCCCCAACTGCTGCTGTGGCGCACCATACACCACGCTAGGAACTTTCACCTGTACCCACTTCTGGTTCTCCAGCAGCCACCCACCAACACCCAACCCCACAAAATACTAGAAACGCACTCAACACCCCGCCCACCACATACACCACATAAACATCAACAATGCCTACACTACACCACATGTCATGGCAACCCTGCACACCAACTCCCACTCACATGAATGCTTCTCAAGACACATTCACTCAGCAAACACACAACCGAAAAATGTGACCTTCTGAGCAGTGACTCACCCAATATCCTCTTCATCACTGAGACCTGGCCAGTGGTTCTGCATAGATAAGTGTAGCCCACTTCAAAATATTCTTACCAATATTCATTCTTTCTAATACTGCCATCAGAGATGGCCATTCAACTGTGTCAAATGCCTTTGCGGCATCTAGGAATGTAGCCAAAACAGGCAGGATTGGATTTATTTGATGAATGAGTGAAAATAGTGTTCTCAAATTGTCCGCAGGAGACCTAAACAGAATACAAACAGATTGATACAGTTTGATTAAGTGTGTCAGCAATGGCAGCATTCCATTTGCAAGTATTTTGGTTAGAATTTTACTGTCCACGTTAATAAGCGACTGTCGAGTAGTTCCCACTAATTCGTAGGACCTGCCCCTTTGTTGGACAACATAAACTTTGAGAGAGGTGCCTAGACTGATACCCAGCACCCCGTATGATATGTTGGCCTAAAGACCAGCTAGCTCACAGTGCCACCACAAGCCCCCTAACCTCACCAGGGAGTGAATGGTTCTGGCAACCACTGTACATGACAACCGTGACCTCTCAGGGATACAAATACAGATCAGAACCTTTTGCTCAGTCACTCATTCTTACTTGTGCTCAGAGAAATATACAGAGACCACACAGTGGAACGTTTCCAATATATCTATTGAAACAACATTATTCTTAAATAGAATACATGTGCTGCGATAACCAGTAGCCAGAGCAGCTGTAAGTGATTACAAGCACCAAAAGCATAAATAGTAGATATAGTTCTACCATCGTGCTATATATTTGCAGGCATATAAACAAGGCAGTAATCAGGCATACTCCTACTATGCAAACTCTACTCTAAGTGTAACTAGAGTGTGTGTAGGTGTAGAGCCAAGAATCTTTTGAGGAGACGATCCAACCCCATTACCTGGCGGGAGAGAATGAAGGACCCCGTCTTGGCACAAACTGGACACCCCTCACAGAGATATCAGACTGCTGCGTGGTGAAGTCAGTAGCCCTCGGTGTCAGCTGAAGTGCCTCCTCTGCTAATCTTATGGGATGCTCTTTATTTATAATAGAAAGCAGCTTTGCAATGTGCGTATAGATTAGCGATGTTATGGATTTGTAGATAGCCAGGTCGCCCCATGGGTAAAAACAGAAACAACATTTGTACATAGTACGTAGAAGGGGCGTATACATGATGCTCGAGGCATCGTGGTAATGTTGTGCAAAGCTAGATGAGTAAATCAAGTAGCTTAAGAGAAAGTAATCCAACACTGTCAAACACACAAATATGTGCAAAAGTCACAGCCGAAATGTTAATGTGAAAAATAGGACCATGTAAGAAATTTGCAGCTTCGCTACATCGACCTAACAGGACTGGGGCCGATATGATTCGCATTTTATTGGGGTATATCCGGCTTGGGTAATCACTATGTCCTTTCTAAGGGGCAGAGGGAGTCTACCCACCCTGTATGCTTCATTGTAAACCTCCGGAAGGAGATCCACCAGTTCTTCTACATATTCCCTATAAAATTCAGCTGGGAGTCTATCACTGGCCAGTGTGCTCCCATTTTTGTGCTGCTGTTTAATCATAGATTTTATTTCTTCTGTAGTGATCGGTTGAGGTAGGATTGTGCGCCCTTCTTGCCCTACTCTTTCCAGCATAGCCCTATCTAGATATTTGTGTATATCTACAATATCTTCCTTTGGTTTGGAGGTGTACAGCTCCCTATCATAATTTACAAAGGTCTCTAGTATTTTAATGGGTTCCCAGCTAGTTATATAAGTGTAGCTTAGGTAAGTCCTGACCTATCATCTTCCCCATAGTGGTGCACCAGATTGTATTTACTTGTCAATTTACCCCCCTTCTCTGCCTGGTCTAAGTTCCGCTAATTTATGATTCATAGAGCCCAGAGCCGCTTTATCTTCAGAGGTATCAAAATGTTGTTCAATGTGCCACAGTTCCGTCTCTAGTTGCATAAATCTAGCTCTCATAGACTCGTAGAGGATACCATTCTGCTTAGCGATACATTCCGCATGGATGATGACCTTTAAGGCTTCCCATATTCTAGCAGTGGAGGTGACCAAGCGGGCCCTGTTTTTCTACATTGTGCGTTGGGTCGCCCTGTGGCTGCATGAGCAGCACAAGCCAGCCAGCAGGCAGGCTACTGCCTCACAGGTTCGCTTCCTCTGGCTGGCAGTCTCCCGACAGATACCTCGCTCACACAGACTATTTACAGATACCTTGCCATAAGCTCTTAAGGTGAACATTTCAGTGCGGAACAGATGTTTTTAACTAATAAATGTACCTTACGTCGGGGCTCTTTTAGAATGCTGCCATCTTGATGCGTTGCTTGCCCACTCAGAAGTAAAGTTAACTTAAATATTTATAATTTAATATTACAAATATGTATAATTAATATACATAATTATTATTGAACCATAACATATTTAAAAAAGCTTTTTTAATGTAAATACATTTTCTAAAAATATAATTTAATTATTTTCAATTGTTTATAATCACTTTATATGGTGTAATAAAACATATAATTTAATTTCAGTGGGTGGGAATTTATTTTTTAATTTAAATGTGCAATGTGAAGATCTCCAACACGACTGTGGAGTCTCCCTATGGTAAAATATAAGGAAAATGTAAAATTTTTATTTATTTAAAAAAATATTTCTGCATAAAATAGGAATATAGACTAATTTTATATGTCTATTTTAAAAGTAGAATTAAAGAAAAAAATGCCACAGCACTAATTATGTAATTTTAATAAATGTAAATAAATAACATAAACCTTATATTTTTAAGTTAAAAACTCTAAGTAAAATAAAAAAAGAAATGTGTTTTGTGTACTGCAAGTGAAGTATAGAATTTAACAAAAGTGATTCAATTTAATCATATTTTAATACAATATATTGTTACATCAATTTTTAAATTAGGAATTGAATAAAAAATATGTAAATGATAAATGTGTACTTTATATATTTTAATGTTGAGCTATAATTGTTTATATTTGCAACTACTTTAAATATTGTAATTTGATTTAATTTAACATTATTTGATGTGGGTTTATATGACCATTTTGTTCTATGGGAGGGCATTGCTGTACCAGTGGTTGGCCATGCTTGGTTCTGGGCTTACTTCGGGTCTCATTACGAGTTCTGCCAAATCTGTGGTGACGGTCCGTGGTCCGCCAGACTTGCGGTCCGCCAGCCACTTTAGGACTGTGGCGGTTTAACAGCCACTGGACTGCCGCTGCTGCCGCCAGGGATCCACAATTCCTGGTGGTGGTATAGCAGTCTGAGGTTGCTAATATACTGGTAGTGCTGCTGCGGCACCGCCAAGCATATTAAGCGTTTCCTCACCGCTGCACTTTTCATGGCTGCCATGAAAAGTGCAGTGGTGAGGGAACAAAGGGGGGACCTACAGGGCTCCCTTGTGCCTTTGCACCATTGAGTGCTTGCAAGGGGGCACATGGGTTTGTGAATAGATTTGTGAATAGCATTTTGCAGCACGTAGGTAGTACTAAAACATGTACTACAAAATGAAGTTTGTGAATAGGCCTCATAGATCTTTTTGTATCATCCATAACAAAGTATGTTTTATTGGTAATATTTCACAATGTGAAAAACATTTATCCTGACAAATAAAGAATTTTCTTTAGCCTTGAAACTCTCTTTTTACATAGGAGTCTGACACATGAAGAATCTGTTTCTTTTTTTTACAGATTATGGCAACGTTACTAATTCAGCATGAAAGATTGCGAGGAGTACAGTCATCCGGTGTCCTCTTCATTTTTTGGTTTTTAGCAACACTTTGTGCAATAGTTCCTTTCCGGTCCAAGATCATTGTCTCTTCAGCCGAGGTAAGCACCTATCAGATGAAGGATAAAAAATACAAGAACATGCCAATTACCTGTGCTTAATTTGTGAAATTATTTGTTAAACTTCAGTGTGTCAAATGTCGAGCCTGTGTTGTCTTGAATCTACCGAATGCCTTTTTTTCCACTATCAAACACTTCATGCCCCCTTTCAGCTCAATCTTTGTGATGGCTTTTCCGTCTTTCTCTTTCTCCTTATTGCCCTGTGTTTGTTTTTCCCTCACTTGCTCTTGGTCAATATCTGATGAGGGAAACATAAAGCTGGTTCTCAAAAATGGGTCCCGGAGGGCTGCACTGGGAACCACCAGCTCAAATATAAGCACTACCAACTACGCATTTCCTCATTAACTTGTGTAACAGAGAGGAAATGTTCTGTGCTTTTTGTGTAATTTAATTGTATTGCTCTTTTCTCAAATGTACTCTGTATATCTGATGGTTGTTGGTTGTAAATGAGGCACATTAGAATTTTTAGCACTTAGCTGTACATACAAAATACAAGGAATTGTAGGAGGATTAGATTTTGAGGACTCTAAACAGCATCTATAGTCCCACTCTTATGCCCCTTTTCTCTGGGGGAGAGGGCCTCGTCCATTTGGATTTGTCGGCATATGGAAAACCAATTAACTCCCTTTTATATTGCTTTGTGTATTTCTATATTATTGTTAATGATGGTAAATAGAATCGTTTCGCATTGCTAGTACTTACTAACGAATACATTTTTTTCACACTAGGGCCATGTTAAGGATATGTTTCGATTTACAACATTTTACATCTATTTTTCACTTCTTGTGGCTGAGCTGATCCTCTCCTGCTTTAAAGAGCGCCCTCCGTTTTTCTCTCCTGCCACGTCTGATGCTGTAAGTATGCATATATACTGCCATTTAGTTCAATTTAAAATTTGTTAACATGCCTGTTATGTGTAGATTTTGTGGGTCTCTTTTTTTAATTAGAGGGGAGAAGGTGTGGTCTAGTAGCTAGTGTGTTGTCCTGAGTTCAGACCTATCTAGATCATGACTTTCTGAGCACATCATTTTATCTCCATGTGTCAAAAAATGTAAATGTGTGAAAGCACTTATAAATGTTCTACTTTGTTCTAGTTGTATAATTCAAAGGTGTAAATCCCCTTTTAAAGTCACAATTTCACATTGTCTCTGAACAGCTCCCCATTATAAAAAGGCACTCTGTTGCTTCCTAACTAGGTTTCTACAATATATATACAATATGTAAGAATTTAGGTTATTGCATCCTGCACAAGTAATAGGTTCACAATGTTCCCTTACTGGGAACAAATCACCCCACTGTAGCGCTTGACTCTTTCAAGGTAGTGAAGCAGAGCAGTCCAAGGCCTACTCAGGGGAGGTGGTGTGGGCTAGATCTCCTTCTTATTGCTGATGGTGCCCCTGCCTGTTTTAGGGCCACCACAGTTAACAAAGTGATATGCAAATAATCCCCACAGGGTATTATGGGGCACCCCAGCAGAGAAGCAGTGATTATTTTAATGAGTGTCTCCTGCTGGTCTGGGGAGAACCGATTTTTCTTTGGCACGAGGCCTCACAATTTATTTAGATTTTATTCTTATTCTTTGGGGTGCCCTGTCCCACCCAGACACTCCCGACCTTCAGTGTAATGGAGCTGCGCGGGGACCCCCTCCACCTGACTTGCTTGTCCTTGCCAGCGCGGGAGCCAGCAGCCTTCTTCTCCCTGCCCACTCCATGCTCTGTTGGGTGATGGCTGCCCTGCTCCCCACAAACACAGGCACCGGGAGCAGAGGCAAGGCCATCACTATTGGGGGTTTGGGGGGCGTGTTGGTGCTCCTCCTTTCCTTTTATGGTGGCGGAGTCTGGAGTTTGGGTTCCTAACCCATTTCTGCTTCCTTACTGGGGTGCGTCAGGTCTCCCCTTCACCTTGCATCGGCCCGGGGGTGATAATGAGCCTGGGGAGGGGGCCCCCACAGATGCCCACCCTGGGTAAAATAGAAAAATAATCCTCAATCCCGGGCCCTAGCCCTCCTTTAGGAAAATTTAAGGAAGATGCGGCAGAGCCTCACACGCTTCAGTCGTCCTGGCCACAGAAGCTGTGTACTTTGCAGGGAGCTTGTTCCTGAGCCAGCTTTCCTCCTGGTCTTGGAGAGACCCACTGGTCCTAGGGTCATCTGTGGGCAGATTCCTCAGTCATTTAGAGCATCAGGGGGCTTGTCCTTCCAGTTGTCATAGCTGTCACCATCGAGTTGCAGTAAAAAGCATCCTCTCTCCCTTGTGCAAGGGTTTTTAAATGAGGGTGGAAAGTTCTAGAAGCCAAGCACCCCTGGCTAATCCTATGGTGCCACATGATCTCTCCACACCTGTCCCAGCCCTCCTGAACAGCATACTGGGCCAGTTCAAGATGGCGCCATCTATACATCACAGATCACATCTCATGTGGGAGGCTCGGCTCTGCCCCAGGCTGACATCACTACCAAAGCCATTTTCACTAAAAGGCCCCCCTGTATTAGGTCTTGTTGTCTGGGCATCCTCCTTTGTTCGCTGGGCATGAGCTGTCCCCTCCCTGGTAAAGTGTGCCAGGTAATTAACAGATGCAGATTCTCTTCCCCGCCCCTTCCTCCTCAGGAGCTGAGGAAAGCACTGTTAATTACTCCTATTGTGTGGGAAGGCCTTTGTTCCCTCTCCTGGGATGCAGAGTAATTACCTCAGCCAAGAAGGGTGAGAAAAGGCCTTGATTCTGACCCTAAGCTGAGGAAGAGAACAATGAGCATTTTGGACAGCCCCTAAGATATACATATATCTGCATGAGACTTGCATATTTGAACTGGGTGCACACTTTTCACCCCATTGTGATATCTCTTTGGAGGAAATCTGCCATAGAGTCCAGTTTTGCTTCCCTTTTGCCTACAAAGTCTATAATAAAATGTCACTGCATATCAAACTGACCGTCCCCACTACTACTAAATGGCCTACCCCAGGTCAATAACTACCTCTGCAGAGTCCCCTCAGCGCCAAGGTACCTGGGCACAGTTACAGGATTGTGCACAACAATAGTCTTCCTCATGTTGTTGTCATACCTACTCTAATACAAGGGCTACCAGCCCACGTCCCACCCCTCCCTGTCAAATCCTCTTGTTAAAATATGTAACCCTTTTAATTATTTAAAATGTGTAAAGAAAAACAATGGGTAGGAGTGCTACTGACCCCACCCACTCTTTCCACAAATGTAGACATGTACAAAAATTAAATGTAAATAGCTACTTTTAATGTCCCTTATATATTCTGCCACCTCCAAGTGCATCTCCCTAATCTTTATTTATGTGGGCCTACCAATAAGCACCAAGTACTGGTATGTGTGACTCTGTAGAGTGCATTAGTTTGAAATACTCATGGTAGACTCAATAAAGCAATGAAATAACACATAAATATGAATTTACCCACAGATATCAGGAATACATTTATCATTTATCTTCTACTTAAACACAAGCCAATTGCTGTGGTCAGTGGTCAGTTTCCAATATTTACATACAAAACCAGTGAGTGTGTGTATGTGTGTGTGTGTATATATATATATATATGTATATAGAGAGAGAGATTACCTACTGGCAGTCCATAGGAAATCCGCAACATTCTATTGGGAATAACTTTGGCGCCGGTTGATGAATCTTCGCAAATTTCTTAAAGAAGATGGCCCGTTCCGCTCCTTCCTTGAAAGTTTTGGGGGGATTTGTCAAGTGGGGGCTGAGAAAAAAGGGGGGTCCCAAAACGTGTTTTCCCCATGTTATTTTCCATAGGACGATTAGACACGGCTACAGCCCGAACGGCTAAACGGAATTACAAGAAATTTGGCAAAATGGCAGAGTCTGATTCGCAGATCACGCTTTTGCTCAAATGGTGTAAATCCATCCAGTAGTTTCTGAGAAAATCAAAAGAAAATATATATATATATCTATAAGCGTGCACCGTGCGCGAATCGGGTGTGCGCGAGCAGAATCCTGATTTGCTGTTAGACGTCTGTCAACATTCTAATCGGTGGAAACCAGAAAGTGTAGGCCGCCATTTTGTCACTCCAAGGCAGAAGAGAGCCCAAAACAAAAGTGGAGAACGTGAAAAGGGGGCAGGGTAGAGACTCCCTGACCCCCTAGGTCCTGAAGGACCCCGAAGGCCTAAAAAAATAAAAACATTTTTGTCTAAAAAATCGCGAGGTGCGAACACCGTGCGCGCATGCGTGCAAACACCGTGCGCGCACCTTAAAAAACACCCCCCAAAATAAAATAATGCCAGTATTATTAAAAAAATCAAAAATTAGTACATAATAATACATAAATCAAAATTAAAATTTTAATATTGTTGAAAATATAGAACATTTGTATAATAACGCAAAAAGGACAATAATTGATACATTTTAAAATTAGCATTTAAAACACCTTTGAACTTCACGGGCGCGCCCGTTATAGTAAGCTGAACTAACTATAATGGGGGAATTTCAAAGGTTTTGTATGAGTTAAATGTTTAGCTAACTATAACAAGGGTGAAACCTATGGCTTTTTCAGTAAATTTCTAAGGTTTTTTAAATGCTAATTCCTAACTATAACGTGTGTGAAACCTATGGTTTTTTCAGTGAATATATATATATATATATATATATATATATATATATATATATATATATATATATAGTGTAGGGTTTCAGATTACAAATTTACATTTACATTGCATCTACTTTAGATCTTCCTAATTAGATATTATTAAACCACAACTTCAGGTTCTGTGTTGATGCTGATCTCAATCATCAGTAAAGAGTATTGGTCCAGCAGGGTATTTCACCTAAATATTGATTCCAAAATTGCATCTGACCACAGGATCACAATCAAAATATTGTGACCGAAAAAGAATATTGAAGGTAAGTACGTTATTTTGTTTAATTGTTCTACAATAATATTGAAGCTCAAAATATTGTTGTTTGAAATGGGATTTCTGGCAAGCTAAGGATTGAGCCAAAGCCAGGCAGAAACCACCACTCTAGTCAAGATACGGGAGTTACACTTCTAAAATCACCCCTGCCCCACCCCCTTGGTAGCTTGGCACGAGCAGTCAGGCAGTGTGTAAAGAATTTGCACATAACCAACAGTAATACAGTATAAGCACTACCAAAGGACACCACCCCAGTTTAGAAAAATATCCAATTTTTATATATTTAAGACAAGACCAAAAACTATAAAAATCCACAATACAGTACTTCAAAATCTTCACTTATCAAAATATGCTTTAATAATAGTTCCTGATGTTGATAGCTCCGTCCGGGGCTATCACGGCGTTGTGAGCAAACAAATCTAAACAGTTCTGGCTGACCGCTGCGTCGTGGGCCAGCTACGGTGTCGGGAAGACCCGCAAACAGTACCTTTTAGAAATGCAGGGCGCTGGCGACCTCTCGTTGAGCTTCCAAAAGCGCGGCGTCTGCAGGCGTCGGTTCCAGATGTCGGTGCAGGAGTCGTCGGGGGCCCTCGAAGTCACACGTTTTGCAGGTTGAGCTCCTCTCAGGAGAATCAGGAGCGCTGGCGTCGGCAGGCGTCGGGTGCTGCGGTGCGGCATGTGGTGCCCCCAGGTCGCAGTGCGAGCAGCGGCTCAGTGGGAGGGTCAGATGGCATTGTCGCTGACACCAGGGTCGCAGTGCGAGATAAAGGAGGTGGTCATCACGGTGCTAGCAGGTTAGTGCAAGCAGCGGCGTTGTCATTGCTGAAACACTGTCGTCGGCTGACGAGCGAGAGTCGATGGTGTCGGCGTCGATAGGCCACGGCTGCTGTGCGGGATGAGGACGGTGCTTCATTTGACTTACGAGCAGTGCAAGCAGCGGTGTCGATCTCGGCATGAAGCGGCGGTGTCAGGGAGGCCAAGGCATCCTCGTGAAGCAAGGAGGTGCGGAGTGCGGTGCCCACACTTTTTAGGGTGCAAGCAGTGGCTTGGTGGCAGAGTCAACAGGCGTCGTCGGTGAGACCAAGGTCGCAGTGTGCCATTGTGTTGGTGCTCTCTGCGGTGCCAAAGCTTCGCCGTGAAGCGAGGCGGTGCTGAGTGCGGTGCCCACACATTTCAGGGTGCAAGCAATGGCTTGTTGGCAGTGTCAACAGGCGTCGTCGGTGAGACCAAGGTCGCAGTGTGCCATTGTGGCGGTGCTCTCTGCAGTGCCAAAGCGAGGCGTGAAGCGAGGCGGTGCGGAGTACGGTGCCCACATTTCGCGGTGAAAGCAGCAGCTCGGTGGTGACATCAACAGGCATCGTTGGTGAGACCAAGGTTGTAGTGCGGCGTTGCGGCGGTGCCCTCTGTGGTGCCTTCAGGACACAGAGTCAGCAGCGGCTTTGTAGACGTCGTTGGTTGGGTTTTCCTCGTTACAGCACAAAACACACAGTCCCCAGTGCTGCTGCAGAAGAGCTTGAAATCTTTGCTGTTCCTGAGACTTCGTGAACAGGGGGCAAGCTCTACCTCAAGCCCTTGGAGAGACTCACAAATTAGGTTGCAGAAAGTCCAGTCCAGGCCTTTCACTGCCCAAGCAAAGTACACAGCAAAGTCGTAGTTCCTCCTAACAGCCTCTCCAGCTCTTCTTCTTGGCAGTCTTCTTGATCCAGATGAGTTCTAAAGTTCAGGGGCCTGGGTCCCAGTATTTGTATCCAAAAATCCTTTGATCCTCTCGGCAGAGGGTGTCTGTGCCCAGCCAGAACCAATCCTGCCTTCTCTGGTGTGAATTCCTGTCAGGAGGTGGAGACGGCATTGTCAGAGGCAGACCAGGCCCTTTGAGGTGCAAGGAAATCTTCTCCCCTTCCCCCATTGCAGCCCAGGTCTATTCAGCCCTTTCCTGACCCTACCTAGACTATCTGGAGCCCTCCTGCTCCCCAGCCTTCTGTCATCCGAAATGCAGACAGGCAATTGTGGTATCGCTATGTCATACCTGGAATCGGGAACACTGCTGGGTTCCAGATTCCAGGAAAGACAGTTGAGACCCAGGCTTGTAGATATATACTGCTTTAACCTCTTCTGAATAAACTATCCTTTACTAATCTATCAAACGATTTGATAGCATCATTTCACTGGCGACGTTGGGAAAAAGAACGAGTTACCAAGGCCTGGAGTCCCTACCTGCGACGTTAGAGGTGCGTTGCATAAGGAGGATCACGAGTCGTCCTGTTGTTCCTGTGAAAGAAGACGGCGCCGTGTTGAAGACTGAAGCTGGAGCGCGACGGAGAAAATCCCGCTGATGTACGGTCTTCTGTGAGTGAAGAATTCAATTTAAACCAAATTGGGCATTTCCTGCGTTTGCTGCGCGAGAGCGCGAGAGCCCGTCAGCACAAGATCTAGGCAGCGCGTGAAGTGTGTTTGCTGGCGAGAGCGCGAGAGCCCATCAGCGCGAGAGCTCGGCAGCGCATGAAGCGGAGACAGCTGGCGCGCATGTGCGTCACGACGTAATATCACGCAGTTTGAAGCACGACGGCCATCTTTTGGGCTATATTTGATTGGAAAGCATTGTGAAAGTGCATTTACACGAAGGGAACTTCGTAACAGGTTATTCATGACGAATATAACCTGGATATCCTAAATAAACCACAGAAAAAACAATTTATCTCAATAACATTGATGATAAGTGGAAAATAGTGTAAAAAAAAAAAAAATGTGAATTTTTTTTTCTTTTTTCTTCATTCTTCATTGCTTTCAACATTTAATATATTTGCTTCTAAAATTCAGTACTTCTAATTTAAACAAATGGAAGGCTTCTCTGCTCCTCCACCTTTCCTACCGTGTCCCGGTGAACCAGTTCTAGAGTGGAAAAGGTGGAAAGAGGGATTTTATGCTTACATAGAAGCAATTGGTGGTGAAGACTACACCGACAAAAGGAAACTAGCAATTCTGAAACACTGTTTGGGCGCAGAAGGAAGACATGTCCTCAGTCATTTGCCTATTGATTCACGTAATGTAACATCTACCGAACAAGTTATAGATGTTTTTGAAGAAGCCATCAAACAATTGGATAAACAATATATAAAGAAAGTCCACGTAGTAGTGGCACGTCATACATTTTTGAGTAGAGGTCAATTACCAGGTGAATCTGTTGACTCATTTATAAATGACTTGAGGATTTTAGCATCTAAATGCAATTATTCTACCTTTCATGATCAAATGTTGCGAGATCAAATGGTTCACAAAATTGCTGATGTCAAGCTTCAAGGGAAACTTTTGGACACGGAGGATCTGTCTTTAGACAAAGCGTTAGATATCGCTCATCGTTTTGAAAGCATGAACCTGGGAGTAAAAGTACTTACAGAAAAGAGATCAACCGAAGTAAACGTCATTAGGAAATCTAATCCTGAGGAGAGGAATTCTTTTAGAAGTAAATATCAACCTTTCCAAGAGAAGAGAGAATATGCATGCTTCAAGTGTGGAAGTCCAGATCACCTAGCGAACGACAGGAAGTGTCCAGCAAATATTGCAGGTTGAAAGGCCATTTCAGTAAAATGTGTAAAAATAAGAACAAATTTAATGGTAAAAATTTTATGCAGAAGAAAAGTTCAAATGAACAGGTCAATGAAATAGATGATGATAATTTAGAAGAAGAATTTCTTTTTGCTGTATATGAAATTAATGAGTGTGATAAGGATTCTCCATACTGTACTGTGGATTTTGGGGGGAAGAATATCAGTGTCATGGCAGACTCAGGGGCAAAACGTACTCTCATAGGTGAGAAATGCATGAGAGAATTTCCGGGCTTAAAATTATCTCCTCCTGACATAAAACTACTTGGGTATGGAAAAAAACCCATTGATATTCTTGGTTTTTTCACCACATCTTTAAGTTTTAAAGGGAAAACCATTAATTCTAAGGTTTACGTAGCAAAGGATGGTTCATGTTTATTGGGGTGGCCGCAGCAAAGGGACTTAATGATAAAATTGGATCCCAACCATCCTGATCAAGTACTTAAGCAGAAGGACCAAAGCAGCAGACCAGGTCATGCACAACAATTCATTAGTTTCACAGTTAGTGGTGGTGCAAACACTTCTAACACCCGCTGCCGTAGGATGCGTAATTTACAGGAATATTGAAACAGAAAAAGAAGGTGCACTCTAAAAAAAGTCAATATCCGAAGTCGCTCTTTTTTGTATTGATTCTTCTTTATTTTAGATTTCGTTCAAACATCAAAGGCACAGCCAACGCGTTTCGTTCCACTCTTTGCCTATTGGAACTTCGTCAGGGCAATAGAAAATAAGCTTGCGATTTCAAAGGCAGTACCCTTCAGACTGCCACATAGATCCACGTTTTGCACTGTGTAGGCCGTAGGTGCGTTCTCATAT
This sequence comes from Lissotriton helveticus, assembly GCF_964261635.1. NCBI lineage: Eukaryota > Metazoa > Chordata > Amphibia > Caudata > Salamandridae > Lissotriton > Lissotriton helveticus. Next base: position 1,432,396,640 of record NC_136068.1, read on the forward strand.
GTCAGAGTAAGGTTAATCAATCCGTGGCTCCTGGGAAGGTCTTGGTCCTGTGCAGGTAATATGGGGAACCCGGTTGAAAAAGGTGTCAGCCTCCGTTCGTTTTAAAAGCTGATTACGTTGTTCCAAGGTGATAACCCCGACCAAAGTGCTTGGAAATAGTTTGTGGGAAGCCAATGTATAACGTACCGAGCCCGTTTTCCACTAGGTGGCCGCTCGTATTTGTGTTGCAAGCGTCAAAGTTCCCCAGATTCAAAGCAACAACCAATTCCTTTTCTATCAAGTCAAAACTTCTAAATGTAGCATGCCGAACCTTTAATATGGTGTCGGCTCTCAGACCTTAGGCGTGTGTTCATAAAGAAGAATCAATACAAAAAAGAGCGACTTCGGATATTGACTTTTTTTAGAGTGCACCTTCTTTTTCTGTTTCAATCATCCTGATCAAGTACTAGGCTATTCAGACCTGGTCATGAATGTAGATTTTGATCTTGGCCATGAGTGTGAATAAAAATTTCCTTCTGTATTTTCCGCATCTAAGTTAGGCCTCTTAAAAAATTTTGAGCACAAAATCATTCTTGGAGACGACGCTGAACCAAAAGTTCATAAAGTCAGGAATGTGCCTTTACATTTAAGAGAAGCTGTGAAGTCTGAACTCAAGAAATTGTGTGACTTAGACGTCATTGAAGAAATAGAATCTTCGATTTGGTTATCCCCTGTCGTTGTCGCTCATAAGTCTAACGGCAAAGTTAGACTTTGTGTAGATTTAAGAGACCTAAACGAGAGCGTATGGGTGGACAGACACCCATTGCCTAACATAAATGAAATGTTTACGAAATTAAAAGGAGCATCCATTTTTACCACGCTGGATCTGTCAAATGCTTACCATCAAATTGCATTGCACAAGGACAGTAAGCATTTGACGTCTTTCATCACATCAGAAGGTGCTTTCAGGTATAAAAGAATGCCCTTTGGTCTTATATCGGCATCTTCTGTCTTTCAAAGGGTGATGCATAATCTTTTTAAGGATTTTAATGATGTCTTATACTTTCAAGATGACATTTTGATCTTTTCATCAAATCCAACTGACCATTCTACAGTTCTGTATAAGGTATTAGGTGTGCTGCAAGACAGTGGTCTCACCCTCACAAAAGAAAAGTGTAAATGTGGGGTGTCTTCTGTTGACTATTTTGGACATACTATTAGTAAAGATGGCATTTCCCCAAAATTAAATTTAATCAAGGCTATCGAATATGCTCCTGACCCTATAAATAAAGATCAGCTTAGGTCTTTCTTGGGGCTTGCCGAATATTACTCTAAATTTATTCCCCTGTTCTCTGACAAAACTGTAAATATGAGAAATTTGATGAAAAAAAATGTTCATTTTCTGTGGGATGAAAGTTGTAAAAAAGAATTCGAATTGTTAAAACAAACCATTGCATCTGCACCTTCTCTAGCAACGTTTAATACTGCTCATGGTTCATTCATCATTACAGATGCTAGCAATGTGGGAATAGGAGCAGTTTTAATGCAGCGTCAAAAGGGTCAAATGGTAACAATTGGGTTTGCTTCAAGACCATTGAGGGATGCTGAATGCAAATATTCTACATTGGAAAAGGAAGCTCTAGCTTGCTGGTGGGGCATAGAATATTTCCGCAAATATGTATACGGTACTGTTTTTAAACTCTGGTCTGACCATCGTCCTCTGGTAGATTTGTTTACTACCAAAGGTTATGGAAAAGCGACATCAAGAATTGCCAGATGGCAATACAAACTTCAAGATTTTCATTTTAAAGTTGAGTATATTCCTGGCATTAGGAATGTGTTAGCAGATTGCTTATCGAGATTGCCCGTACCTGATGACAATGTAGTGGAGGTGGACAATGATAATGATAACGTAGTGTCAATTTGTGAGATATCCAAAGGTTGTATTCAGGAGGATACATGGAAATTGGCATGTAATAGTGACCCTGTTTTTAATGAAATATGTGGTTTTGTGAAAACTCAGTAGCCACGCAAAGACTTGTTGTCTGATGGAATTCAACCGTTCTTTCATGTTGCTCAAGAACTATCTGTTGTTGAAGGGTTACTGTTTAGAGGCCTACAACTGGTGGTTCCTGGCAAATTGCAGTCTAAGATTGTGGAGATGGCTCATGAGGGTCACTCGGGTATGACATCCATGAAAAGGAGGATCAGGAGTGAATTCTGGTGGCCAGGAATGGATAAGAGTATAGAAAGATACGTCAGGAACTGTGTGGATTGCTGCTTGAATGATAAGTCTCAAAAGCATGTCGCGTATGAACGCCTTCCCATTTCTAGACCTTCACGGGTTTGGGAAAGTGTATCTTTAGACATTGCTGGTCCCATGTCATTCAACAAGAGCATGATGTATGCGATTATCTTAGTTGTCTCAATGGCCTGAGGTAAAAATGGTTTCTAGCATAACTTCTGGTGTAGTGATCAGATTTTTAAATGAAGTATTCGAAAAAGAGAGTTTCCCTGAATCTATCACGACAGACAATGGTGTACAATTTGTCTCTCAGGAGATGAAAGAATTTTTGGTGCGTCACGGCATTAGGCACAAACGTGTGTCTGTTTATTATCCCAACAGTAATGGTATTGTGGAGAGGTGGATCAGAGTATTTAAAGAGGGTCTCCAATTAGCCTTACGCAATGGTAATGATTGTAAACAAACCATTAGTGAAATTCTGTGGTGCTACAGAAACACACCAAGAAGCATGGGTGATCTTTCACCTTTTGAGAAGATGAGGGGGAGGAGGAGTGTATCCAACATGAGTCAACCTTGGATGAGAATGCTTGATTCGGAAAAGTCCATTGACAGGGATTGTTCCTCACATGCCAATTCTTTATTGTTCAGTGTCAATGATTGGGTGCGTGTTAAGAAATCCAGACTAGTCAGGTCTGGAGAGTCAAGATATTCGGACCCTTTATTAGTCAAGCGAGTTGGTCGACAGGTTGTTGAACTTTCAGATGGCAATGTATGGAATATGTCCAAGGTGGTAAAAATCCCCAAGTGGTTGTGGCCTAAGGGAACAGCCTCAGGGTCCAATATGTCATCCAACTCAAGGTCCTCTAACAGTGCCTGCAATTGGAGGAAGTTCTCTGATCCTACATCTATGCACAGTGTTCCTGAAAATAAGTTCTCCTGTACTCCTGACTCTAATACTATGCAGCGAACACAGAGGAAAGGTCTTACTCCAGTGTGGTTTAAAGATTATCATCTTTATAGATAATTTCATTTGTTCATTGCAGTATGTAACTTCTCGTCATTGATACTTTTGTTTTCAAATTCTATAATCAAATTGTACTTTGTGTACCAATTCATGTTCTTTCAATTTCTGTTTAAAATGTTTCTTCATTATTTATTACGAAGGGGAATGTGTGGTATCGCTATGTCATACCTGGAATCGGGAACACTGCTGGGTTCCAGATTCCAGGGAAGACAGTTGAGACCCAGGCTTGTAGATATATACTGCTTTAACCTCTTCTGAATAAACTATCCTTTACTAATCTATCAAACGATTTGATAGCATCATTTCAGCAATCCACATTCCAGCAGAGGCACACGGGATGACTGAGCAAGAAAATACTTACTTTCTAAAAGTGGTATTTTCAAACACAGAATGTAAAAATCACTTTCACTAAAAGATGAATTTTAACATTCTGAGTTCAGGCATACTAAACTCGAATTTCTTCCTTGTTCCCTGGGTCAGTTTAGGATTATAATATGTTATAATCAAACTGCCCATTCTGGCCCATGAGAACAGATAGCCTTGCAATAGTGAAAAATGAAATTGGCTGTTATTCGCTATCAGGACATGCCACACACACCCGGGTTTGTCCTATCTTTCACATACACTGCAACCTACCCACAGGGGTACCCTGGGACTTCCTTAGGGTTGACTGACATGCAGAAAAGGGAAGGTTTAGGACCTGGCAAGTGTGTCCACTGGTGAAGTCAACATGGCAGTTACCAACTGTGCGCAATGGCAGGTCTGAGTTACCTTTTGAAAGCTACTTACGTGGGTGGCACAATCAGTGCTGCAGGCCTACTAGTAGCCTTTGATTTACAGGCCATGGCACACTCAGTGCACTTTACAAGGGACTAACAGGTAAATCAAATATCCAATCATGGAAACACCAATCCATAACACAATTTACACAGAGAGCATATGCACTTTAGGCAGTGGTAAAATTCCCAGAGTCCAAAAACCAACTCAAACAAGTCAGGAAAAAACAGGAAGTAGAAGCAAAAAGTTTGGGGATAACCCAGCAAAAAGGGCCATTTCCAACAATTGTTGAATATGATTTTTTATTGTGTTGTTTTATTGTATTTTGCTATGTTTTTATTTCTCAAAGTTTATCATGAAATGTATTTTTACACCATTTTTTTTAAATATAGTAAAGTATATTTATTCATTTAAGTTTTTGGTTTTATTTGGGGATTGTGTAAATCGTGTATTTTAAAATGTATATTAATTAATGTTGACTGATAAGTATGATTATTATCTACTGTTATGTCTTACACATGTAATACAATTTTAATTTTGGTATACATTCTCATTTCAGGTTGTGGGATTAATTGGGGAATTGGGTGTGTAGATAATGTAAATATATAGGTAAATTGATATTGATTGAATAATCTATTAATTATGTATTTAGAATGCAAAATATGTATATGCATAATTTTAAATTATGTTTTATGTGTTTATTGCAGTTTTCAAAGCAAAAAAACACAACATACAGAGGTCGCATGAGAATAGACATTGTAAGAATCTGGGGTAAGCTGCTGGTGTAATCGCAGCTCAGGAGGACCCTTCGGAAGTAGGGTGCATTTAAGACAATGCGCTTTTTTATCCCCAAGTATGCGGACTGCATCCCAAAAATGCATACCCTGTAGAGAACCAAAAACAGTAACTCTCACCCCCGCCCCATCTGGTAGTTGCTGCGCCCATAATAGGTCTCCTTGTGCCAGGTGCCGCTATATCATGGTTAGGGTGTTGGAGAGGGCTTGGGAGGTCGCCACATGTCCGAGAGTCGTAACACTTGTAGGTATTTTGGCTGAGTGATCTCATTGAATTCAGACGAAAGGAGTTTAAAAAAAGGGGCCCAAACCATCTGAAAGGAGGTAGTGGAGTTAGTCAGCGTGGCAGAGATGCGCTCCATGCCGAGAATGAACCACAGCCTGTGTAGCCACCCCATGTAGTTGTGCCAGGTGGAGAAGCCCCAGTGCGTTAATATATTTTGCAGCGCTGCCCCTAGTGCCATCCCCATTTGCCGACCCCTGATACTCTTAAGTGGGTACGTAATGGGGTTCGGGAGCCCCAGGACGACATATACCGGAGCCTCGGGATCTCTGTATCGAAAAGCTCGTCCACAGTGTCTAGGATCGTGGCCAGTATGGGGAGAGATGTGGGCAATTCCATATAATGCGCATGAGCGTTCCTTCACCACCGCAGCACCTCCAGCATGAGGAGCTCCGCTGGGGATTGCCCCTGTGAAGGCTCACTTGGGTAAGGTACCAATATGAAGCAATTTTCATGGCAGATTCTGTGCTAGCTACATTTCGAGCCGTGAGTTTCGCCCTGTAGTAGATCATGTCCCAATCTTTTGGTGTGAATTCACCCCCTAGCTCCCTTTCCCACCTCCTCCTGCTCGGCGTGTCTTGCGGGTGTGTTGTGTCTGAGCATTTCGTACATGTCGGAAATCAGGTCCTTGTCGGTGGTCTTGGTGAGCAGCCCTTTCTCGTACTTGGTCAATCGGCGTCCCCCCTTCTCCCTCATTTCTGGCTGGAGCACACAGTGTCGTAGCTGTAGGTAGCGGAACCGTTGTGTCTCCGGAAATCCGTATTCCGGCTTCAGCTGAGTAAAAGAGAGGACCTCCGTGAGGTCGAAGAGATGTCCCACTGAGCGACAGGGAGTGTCCCGCCACGCCGTGTACGTTTTGTCTGACCAGCCGGCGTAAAATCACTGTTCCCGAACAGTGGAGTCAGGGGAAAGCTTTCTAGAGACCGCCACCCCGTCCCAGACAAGCATCACTGATTTAGTGATGGGAGATCTCATTAGGCCCAGAGGCCGCTGGGACTTCTTTAAAAAGGGAACCTTCCAAAGAGGTACTCCAGCCAGAGCGCGGTCCTGGAAGAGCCACCTCTTTATGGAATCCAGCCTAGCCCATTCCACCAGATATCTCAGCTGTGCGGCCTTATAATAACAGAGGAGAGCCAGTATCCCCAGCCCCCTGCTCGGGCCGCCTATTCCCCAGTGCTTTGCACATGCAGGGTCTCGCACCTGCTGAAACAAACTGGTTGATGTTGCGTTGCAACAAAGTAATCGCCCCGGGGGAGGCAGAGCTGGGAGAGTCTGAAATAGAAAAAAAGTTAAGCACCTGCCAGTTTCCATTTGGCTCCGAGGAGATCTCCTGTAAGTCAGAACCCTCTTTTCTTGGACGCTTTTTAAATAGTTTACGCATTCAACATTCTCAACAATTTCTCATTGGGCCATATTATGGATCTATATGTTTTTGCTAGTGGAGTTATAGGAAAGAAGGAAACTTTTAACTTTTGAAAAAGTTTGTCATCTTCACAAATCTTTTCCTCCAGGTAAAAATACTTCAAAAAGCTTTTACAGAAGAATTCTCCTGCAGAAATCATTTTGCAAAAATGATTAATTAATATAAAACTAGGTTTCGCAAGGGTATTCCCCTAAGAAACCTCCTGTTCATCTGATATTTTTTTACTGCAATTTTTTTTATAATCTTAATAACTCCGTTGAACTTCATAAAGCCTCAAATTCTTTAAAAACAATTTCAAAAGGTTTATAGAAGGAAAGTTATGAAAATTCACATATCTATTAAAACTCTATGACCTAGGACGTGCACAATAATTGTATAGGTGTTGTCCTATTCAATATATTCTGGTTAAGAAACACAACAGTTCTGCTCTTTTGCTTTCCAACTAACTTTGTACTTTACAAATACCAGTACCTCTTATTCTGGCCACCCTCGTCACATTCCTAAGTCTGTGTATCCTCATCCAGGAGACAGGCACCTGTTGTTTTTCCATTACCACAACCTTCCTTCAATAAAGTTTTAAAATTAAAGACATCAGTATGATTCCCTACTCATCCTCCCTCATCTCATGTTTTCACTGTCTGAATTCAGAGTCAGTTGTCTTTGCAGCTGCATCAGGCATTAAGATAAAGTTCAGGCCTTTAGGAAAGTACGTTGTTTGTTGTTTTTGCTTTTTATTTTACCAACGATGTGGACAGGTTGATGGTACTGGTTGTAGGTGACCTCATAATTTGCTTTAGCAGTTGCGGGGCCGGTGTTTCCTGTAGCTAGTACAGGCTCTGTGTTGTCAAGCTCCAAGTGGCACCTGTTCCCCAGCTGTGCCTTTAACAGAGGACATCTGTAGAGTAACAGATATGCCCAAGAGCTACAGCTGCCCAGTCCTTGAGGGTATCTTGTGATGGGATAGAAAGATCTCCAAAAACCATTTAGTATAAATTCAGATCTGGGAGAAGCTGTCTAATGTAGAACTCTCAAGTGTTCGCTACATGAGGGAGAGCAAGACGTATTCAGAAAAGTGATAGTACATGCATTCACCTTCTCTTAAATGCTCAAGAGACTCCTTTGTATGTCCAATTGCAGATTAATAGATTGCAATCACAGGAGACTATGAACAGAGTGGGAGAAGCCGCACTGTACTACAGCAAGCAGATGAAGGTCTTGGAGCCAAGTGATTCTGATGCTGCTGAGGAGTTTGCCCCTGAACTCCAGTAGGGAGAGCTGGTAGAATGATCCCCGATGGCAGGGGGGTTGCAACATGTTGAAAATAAATGAGGATTTAATGTAAATGCCTAGCTATCAAGGGGTGGCACAACTTAATGATGGAATGTGTTCTTCTCTCTGCTATAAGTTATCAGAGACAGCATGGCCCCATTTTCGCATATGATCACCAAACCAACACTTTTTTTTAGAGGTAACTCAAGGTGAAGTGAATTGGGAACAAACAAGTTCAAATAGCTTAAAAATAGCCAAAGAGCAGTTTCATACTCACCTGCATAAAATCCAAAAACAAGATCAGAATGGCTTTCTGATTTTGCTACAATCTAAAGTCCTAATCCAATGACCCTGTTTCCTATCGCAACTAATGTGACTGAATTATTGAGTCGCAAGACTTGCGAGTACGCGATGTCTCTTGAATTCTGTATGTAAAGTCACTAAGCACTAGTTATACAACTGCTAACAGAGATTTGACTAATAACTGGATTTCTATTCTCCTTTTGAGCAGTCTCATCCCATTATGCTCATGAATGCCTTCTCTGTGGTGCCTTGCTTTTAGTATTTCCTGCAGGGTTGACTTTACACATTAATATGGACGAGAGACTAGAAACTAAAATACACCACCCAGTACTCCAGGGTCTTCAAAATAAAGTTATCATGTATTGATTATCTGACTGTCTATTGATTTAGACTCAAACATTATTGTCAATCATTTTCACACATGTTCGCTGATTGAAACCCTATATACACATTTCTTTAATCCCAGGATCTGCCTTTTCTGTAGAAGCTTGGGAATTGCTTGCAATGACTTAAATAATTTCAACCCAGCCAGAGCTTCGAGGAAGCTCCTAGCAGGCACATATTATATTTGTCATGTATGTGGCCAGTGTAAATATACACTACTACCTATATATGACATTTAACGTCCATGCTATGGGGGTATTTTCTGCTCAATCTACAGTGGTCTCATAAAACAGTAAAATAGACCAATTGGATGAAACACATTTTACCTACACCATATTAGGGCCATAGCATGTACTCTGTGGTGCTGTATAGCACTGTCACAATGCACACATTTGTGAATCCCCCACATAAAGTTCCAAAAATTGTGAAAACTCTAGCAGAAAATGCCCTTTTGGTGCAGGAAGTATTTCCGACTCAGTTTTCCTCCAATGGTGAAGCCTTGGTTTGTCCTTTTTATGTTCCAGGAAGATGCTCTTCTCCTAAAGATATGTTCCAGAACACTGTGTTAGAAAGCATGGTAGTGGATGCCCTATCTTTTAGGTGGCCAAATGGTCTACAATATGTGCACCCTACCATTCTCCTTCATTAGAGGTGCCTTAAGGTAAATGTGTTGTTGATAGCTTCATATTGGCGTGGGAGTCAGTGATTTCCACTTCTATTGAAGTTATAGAAGAGGACTCAAATATTATTGTCAATGTTTTTGAGTTCTCCGCAGTGGCTGAATATTCCTAGTTCAGCTCACATGATGTTGTGCATATTGGCCTGGTGTCTGAGAAGCTACATTTTCAAGAAAAAGGGTTGTTCTCTGGAGGTGGTTGAGTTGATACAGCTAAGTCAGGGATTTACTCAGTGGTTGAGACTCTTCATTCTCAGCAATCAAACTAATTTTAGATCATGGTAAGTAATCTGTCTAAAAAAAGAATTATACCAGGTATATTACTTTGTTGTTTTGTTCATCACAGGCTCATTATCCAGCAACACATTAGTACATCATTATCACATAGATGTCACCTCTGCAAATGAGGTCAGTTCTTAAAATAAAGTTTTGGGTTCTGTTAAATAAGTTTCTTTTTTTTTTTAACTGAAGATTAATGGGAATAATGGTGATCCAGCATTCAACTCGTATATTTGTTGCAGTGTTTTTTTTCTTGCTTGGTATATCCTCATAGAATTAGGAATGTGACTGGGATGACCTGATGAGGTGGAAATGCTTGGATTACTTACCGATAATTCTTATTATTTAAATTGGTATCTTCCTTGCCACAGGCCTTGAATCTCACTTTCAACTCCCAGTAAATAAAGTTATTTGCATAAGCAGTGATTTTGGAAGAAAGGATGAGGGGAAACATCCGTTACAACGCAACTTTTACCACGCAGTGCCTTTACGACGCAACCTTTACAACGCAAACCATTACAACGCATTGCACTGGGGGGCGCTCTAGGATAGGGAATAAGTTTAATTTACTATCCAACACCTTCCCTAGTGTCCACGGGGACTGGAGTTGGAATAGTAAATGAAACTATTCACTATCCAGCACCCCAAAGCGCTATGCGTTGTAAAGGTTTGTGTTGTAAAAACCGCGTTGTAAAGGCATGCGATGTAAAAGCATGAGTTGTAATGTCATACATCCAAGGATGAGTATTCATACTTGTTAAAGACAGAAAGCATAATTAAAAGACTATTTGGTAGCTTGAATGTTTAAAACTGTATTGAAGGAAATGGATTGCAGGATTGGGAAAAGCAATAAATGCCTGTCTCATGGGTTCCGAATTACAGATTAAAGGCTGTGATGAAGAAAACCCTAATTTAGGGCATCATTACAATGCCGGTTGGATCTCATCTGATCAGCACCGTAGCGGAAGAGGTACCGCCCGACAAGGAGTCAGCGGGCCCCCTGCCCTCATTACAATGCAACCGTCTTCATGGTGGTCACAAAGTGTATATTTTCTATTTTGCCTTGTGCTGGGGGCTACAGCACAAGCCACAATAGAAAATATACACTTTAAAAACATCCCTGCACTCAATGGCAGGCACCGTGGTGCAGGGATGCTTAGGGGGCACCATAGCAGAGGGCCAGGGAGGGAGTGGGGCCCGCTGGGGACCCCAAGATCACTTTCTGCCTGCCTTTTAATGGCGGGTGAACTGTCATGAAAGGGCAGGTAGAAAGGGACATTGTAATCCCTATAATGTTGCCGGAGAGGGCACCGCCCCTATTGCAGGGAGTAGTGCCCCTCTGATGGTTCGACAGGCTCCTTGAGCCCGTCAGAAAGCGTCGGACTGTCCTACCCCTTGCTGCCGTCGACCACATGCATTGTAATGAGTCGGTCGGACCGCAGCAGCAGATGGCGGTCGGACTGCATCCTATGAGCCATCAGAATGACCCTCTTTAGAGTCAAGATTACTAATAAGTAATCCAGTATTGCACATGTATATGCCTGCATTTGCTTTACACTAACATTCTACACACTATTCACTGAATGTTGCCCTGTTGGAAAGAACTCACTTGGCACAGTGGATATTAATTAGCAAAAGTGTGACTGCTTACCACCTTAAGAGACAGCTACTACAAATTGATGGCTAATAATAATTCCACACTGTTATTCCACAGACTCTTTTGAGGTAAAAAAATGTAAATTGATACTTGTATACCGCACTGCTCACCCGCAAGGGTCTCAAGGCGCTTGTACGAATACCGCTGTGGAATCCATCCTGGCTTTCCCTGTGAGGTGTCCACTCCTGGGCACCCCCAAGGTGGAGGCGAGGTATCCTTAGCGTTGTGGGGGCCGTTGTGGAGATTAAGCAAGCTATTGCCCAGAGTTGCAGAGTGGGACTCCATGATTGGAATAGGCACCGAGGCGAGAATTATCAGGTCCGTGGAATGTTTTAGCTCAAGACCCGCCGAGGCGGGGAATTGAACCCTGGTCCCGGGCTAGACCTCTGCATCAGGGTCTGCTGCTCTAACCATTGAGCCACACGCATTATGTATAAAATATACATAATGCACACATAGCATGAAACAGAAGTCCACATCTGAAAGGCATTAAAAACCTATTTGTTTGATGAATTTTAAGGTCAGTCATCGTCATGACACTTGCGAGCCCATTAGGATCTCGGGCTGATCGCCACCGCTCGCATGGCGGTTACGATCCGCCCGAGATCCGTCCCCACCTGCCACCCATTTCCCCCCGCCATATTGCTATGGCGGGGGACCGCGGCGTACGGAAGGACCGTCCGCCGCTTTTCCGCCCGGTCAACAAGGCGGAAAAGAGTTTAATATGGTAGCAGTGTCTGTTAGACACCACCAGCCATATTACTATCGGGGCAGAAACATGCCTTGCCACCACGGAAAGGCAGGCAGTAATTGCTTGCAGGGGCCCGTTGCGAGCCCCCAGGGACTCTGGGGCGTGCAGGGTGCACATGGGGGTACCTATATTACCCCCCTGCAGGTCCATGCACAACATGGCAGGCACCGCCCAGTTCCTGATATGTTGTGCATGGAAGTGCACGACATGCCTTCCTGGCATTGTGGCGGGCGGTGCTGAGTGCACCGCCCGCCGCAATGTCAGGAATGCAGGATGCGCCCGCCACTGTGGCGGGCGCATCCTAATAGCCCCCACGGGACCCCCCGCCCTTTTGGCGGGCTGTCCCATTTGACAATAGGTTTGTCCGCCCGCCTTCCTAATGACCCCCTTGGTCTTAGAAACACTCTGATGAGTGTACCCCAGTTTAACAGGTGGGCAACTGCACTTTCCCCACCAGATGTGCAGATGAATACACCCTCAGTGGAACCACTGTGCAACACCATCATCAAAGTATCCTATCTGCGTTGCCAGTAGAACATGGAGCTCACCCACATACTTCTTACTTTCTACCACCTTCTAGCACAATATAAATAACTTGTTTGTATTGCCTACTTCACCACATTTCCCATGGCAACACCAGCATCAAGTCTCTGGTGCACATGTCTGGGCTCAAAGTGGTATGAAAAGTGGTTGTTCTTCCCCAGAAGGAACTCTGGTTTTCACTGAGGAGGAAAATAGAGGACGGGAAAGGCATTTTGTCAGGAACGCCAGAGATTCTTATTGCTGACCTCAGCAGAAACTAAATTACAACATAGAAGGGAAGGCCAATTGGAGGATCAAGATCAGAATGTAACCATTAAACTCTGGCAGGTAAATGTTAATCTATTTATATAGTAATTACGACCCCATATGAGGCAATAAAGAGCTTTTTCGACGAGTACCATGCTTCTCCAGAAAATTTGTATTTAGTTGGTTAGTTCCATTTTTTTCTTTTTGCATGTGCATTACTTGTGTTAGGTTTGTGCTCTTGATTTCATGTGTATTTAGTTAGTTTTGGATCAGGAATATAATAATAAGACTGGATTTGAAAAGGGGGAGTTTGGAGTAGGAATAGAATGATAGGAATGGAGTTGAAAAATTAGTAGGTTTTTGTAAGTTGTGTTCGCGTGTGCTTGTTAGTTGGGTAGTATTGCTAAAAGTATGGGTGAAAGTTTGGGAAAGATGGTTAGGAGCCGTGGCGGGAAGTAATTTTGATGTGGAGGGTGACGGGCAGTCCAAAAATGCAAACATATACTCTCAATCACTCCCAAGCATTCACTAACGTGCGCATACACACACACACACACACAGTCACACTCACACACAGACATAACACTCACTCACAACAAATTCATACATTTTTACATACATGCATGCACACACCAAACATTCAAAAACATAAAATGCACCTTTCCTGCAGGCCTTGGAGAGGAAAGCCTCGAAGGTCCCAGGAGGTTGGGATTGCTGCCTTCCCTCATTTGTCACAGAATGGGATGAGTTCAGTGAGAGTTGCTGACCTCATCCCACCCTGTGACGAGGTGTCACTGATTAACTCTCTGCCCAGGGCACTTCAGGGTTGAAAACTGAAGTATCCAGATCCAAGGCAATCAGTGACACTCCCCTTGGTCACGAGGTAGATGGCAGCGAGGCACTTTTGCCAGACTGAGTAGGCCATGCCCACAGGGCTGTGAAATCCTCAGCCTAGCAAAGTTCTGCCCAGGCAGCCATTATCATGCGCATTTAGTGCATGTTTAGCGTCTGGCTGCATGACCTGAACAAGAATAGTGCCTGTCTGGCTGACATTTGCTCAGCCTGAGTGACCCTCTTCCTCTTTCTAAAAAGGTGAAGGGCTGTGGCTGCTTGGCCCATATGGACGGGTCGAGGCTGTCTGGGAGTTCATACTAGTCAGAAAGGTTCGGGCTGAGGCAGAGGAAGGAGGGATGGGAAGGACAGATAACATTTAACAGGAGGGGAACAAGGAAGGTCAGAAATAAGACTATATATTTTTGAGACATCAAGTAGTAAGCAGAAGCTGGAATGAGTAATGAGGCAGACTTATTATAATCAGTGATAGAGGAACTGAGGTAAATTACACAGAAAGAGAAAACGACTGGGAGAGGTTGTACCGTTAAAGAGCTGCAGGCTGTGGAGGTGGGGACCACGTTCAAGTCTTGGCGCGACTCAACATTTTGTGGGCAAATCACTTTAATCTCCTCGTGCCCAAAAAAATAAATGTGACCACATGTAAAGCACTCCAATACATTTGGATCGAGTTTGTGCTATTTAAAACTGCAAAAAAAGAGTAGCTGAAAAGTAATAGTAGTAGAGTAGAAAAATCAGCAGAAGGAACTGGAACAATTCAGCTGAAGCCGGGCTGCAGAATATCATGTAAACAGGATTATGAGCTCAATTAAGAAGAGAATAACAACATTAAATCTAGCAAAGAGCTGGTCCACACACAATCTCAGAGGATAAAAATCATTAGTAAGCCTGATGGCTGCTGCTGTATTACACTGACACAAAGTTCAGTGGGCACTTCTATTACTTACATGCCCATATAAAATGTCCATGACCACGACAAATAACCGCAGAGCACTGCCGTCGATCAAGAGGCTGACCGCCCCAACAACAGGGTGTATTGTAAAATATGGTACACTCTTAATCTCCATGAGATAGACTTTTTTGTTTAAAATACTTGAATATGCTTGACTGTCTCTTGTTGAAGTCATTTAAACTTGCATTTGGAGCCACCACCCTTGCCATTAAATGCAACTGTTCTTGACTGATGGAAGTCTTGATTTCATCAAAGACATGGAGGTAAACTTTGTAGCCACTCTAAGTAGTATCATTCTTCCAGAACTTAGGTAGTGCTTCTTGACAGGTACATTAATAGTGACCATTAGAGGGAACTTCCCCTAGGAGTTATGTCATTTCCCTGTTAACACTTGACGTCATGCACCACACTGCTAGTCACCAGTTGAACATTGTGATTTGCCTTCACTGCACCATTGAAGAAAGAGGAAGTGCTAACCCCATGACTGGTGTTTATATCAGACGGTCCACAAGCCGTTGCTGACTACAACTTTGATGTTATGGTCCCTTTTCAGAGTTTCTAGAATATGTCTTTGTAAAGAAATCATACTTCATTGGTATTTGTAAGTATGGAAAGAGAAAAGCACAAACACAAAGTCTTGCTATTTACCCTGAGAATGGCATAGCATTGTTAAAGGCAGTCACAGATTCATAACATTATTTTGTGTCTTACATTTGTACCGCTTATGTCGAAGCAAAGAACTATGCAAAATGTGTGTACCCACTTTACAAAGAGACGCTTCATATACCTAAATTAGACAATCCTCTCTATACTACTGACATATCTTTCTCATTAGAGAAACCAGGAAGTGGGCATAGTAGTACCAACACAGCTGATTCTGCAAATGCCTGCTCATGGATGTCTCATGCGCATATACTGCACGGAGGTAGACAGGGAACATGGGCAAGGCTCAGCTTTTTAGATGTGCTCCCATCATTCATGTAGGTGCAGGACAGTGATCCTTCAAAGAGATAGACAATCAGGTCTATTGGAAAACTATTGGGTGTCGTCCAATACTTCACCATTTATGAAGAGTTGGCGCTACCCAACACAAAGACCATGAATAAAAGAGTTTAATGTTTTGCAGGCTGGGCAAATACTGGGATCAGCAAAATGACCAACCCTAGGATCTTTAAGGAATTGGAGCAAACATTTTATCTACAACATAAAATGCGAGGAGAAGTTTTGAAGGGACAAGGGACGAACTAACCTCATTTACAGTCTTCTTCTTTACAACTACAGCTCAACTGTCTACAAGCTGGACAAATGTTTGTTGACTCTATTTTTAATATTGCCCATCGATGTAAGTGTTATTGATAAATATTTAGATTCTAAACTTTTTTGCTGCTTTGCTTGAATTTTTTAAACTTGAATTTTGTATCTCTCAAGACAAATGTACCCAATCTTCTTTTTTATTTCGTTGTAGAACCAATCCCCTGAATCGAGCGCAAGTTTTCTCTCGAGGGTTACATTCTGGTGGTTTACACGGTAGGAATGTCTTTTTATCCATCACAGCATACTAATGTTGAAATGTCATTTGCTGTTCACAGATAATGTGCATAAGCTATTATTTGTATGGGTGAATAAGTGACACCTATTAAAACACGGTGCCATTTTGTATTAGATCTTGAGTCGTTCCTTCCCTATATCGATATTGTTTCTACATCCAATGTATGCAATCTATTATATGCTGCTTCTTCCCAGCCTCGACATTTCTTGGGTGTTCTTATTGACATGTATGTCAGTAGAGGCTTGTCAAAATTTCGACCTACAAAAACATCATAACCACTATATAGACTATCAATATTTGGTAAATTAGGTATAAATTTAGGGCCTCATTTATGAGAAATGAGGCATCGCTGCGTGAAAGCAGCGATGCGTCACTCCTCAGTGCGCCCTCCTTGCAACATGTTTGAAGCGTCATATTTAAAGTATGACGCATCATGTCGCAGGGAGTTACAGATACGTCAGTATTTCTGACGTATCTGTAAGTGCAAAAGTGACGCATTGCTGGAGTGTGTCACAAAAGTGCCGCAACTCCAGCAATGCGTCCTTTTACATGGGGCAAGCCCCATTTGAAAGGGCCTGCGTCAGTCTTACTCCTGCTGTGAGGCAGGCACAAGATTGTGATGCAACGGCGTCCTAGAAGTGACGCAGTGAAATCTCATAAATTTCACTGTGTCACTTCTATGAAGCTTTTTGCTGGGGAACGACCCCCTGCATACATTATACCTGACGCAAGTATAATGTAGCGCAGGGGTTTACAAAGTGACGCATCTGCTTAGAAGCGTCACTTTGTAAATAGTGCGCAACTGGAGGCATGTTTTACGCCGCCGATGCGTCACATAAAGTGATGCATCAGAAGCGCAAAACTGACGCAAGGCCTCATAAATGAGGCACTTAGTGTTCCGAGTCAAACATCCTAAGTTATCCATACAACCAAGGGAATGGGAAGACTACTTTAAATCGCTCTACATTAATTCTGCCCAGTGACTTAAAAGTTGGTCTCCCTCCCTTAATGGGCACTCAGCAGCTCTCTACATTTGGAGCCCACCACTAAGCTTCTCTCTTGTGGATACATCAGCAGCAATCCGCTCCCAAAGGGTGGGAAAGGACCTAGGGCTGGACATGATTCCTTCTGATAGGTTCCACTTCAAGCTCTCAATCTGGGTGCCATATATTATTACTGTTTAAAGTGTCAAGCTGCAGGTGAACCTATGTCACTTGAAATAGTGCACAAATTGTGGCAATAGATAAAATAGGGCGTCATAATAGCCAAAATAACAACTGCCCTATGAATCTGCTCAGCAATTTACAGAAAATCTTCTGCAAACAAGTTCTAAGCCAACTTGCATCTTGGACAAAGAATAACGATGCAATTTTCCATTTCCAAGTAAGAGTTAGACGAAATTCTGTCTACCAGGCCTTCAGCCTTCTTATAGCCAAATAGAAGACAGTGGTTGTTCTAGGCTGCACACTCTATGTTTCCATCATTGATTTATGAGTGGCATTTAATCTAGTTCCAAGGGCAAAACTGTGGGAGGTTTTAGCCGATATAATCCTCCTGGCTAATTTGTTAAATATGATCATGTGCCTGCATGAGGGTTCTTATGCTAGCGTTAGGTGGAGCCCAAATGTGGAACTAACGTACAAGATTGATGTAGCCAAAGGAATTCACCAAGACTGTGTTCTTGCCTCCACTCTTTTCCTCTTGTTTATAAATAAATGTGTAGACCTCTTGTTGAACTGTGTCAATGACTCCACATCTTTGGCATGTAAAAAGGTGCCAGTTTTCAGATTTGTAGATTGCTCCTTGCTGCTTTCTAAAACATACTTTGCCCTACAGACAGTTATTGATAGGATCCAGCTTTTTTGTGACACCTATGTGCTCGAGACAAATTCTCAAAATACCAAGTTTATGGTTTATTCTACCAAAAAAGAAATTGGATGTCACCTTTAGTCTAGGTGGCACTCAATTAGAGAAAGTAACAGAATTTGATTACCTGAGGATTAGGTTGGTAAACATCGAGTCTTGAGGACCCCAGGTCCAAAAGAGTCATTCATTAATTATTCATAGAGAATCTGCTATGGTGAGGTTTTTCAAAAGAGGGCCATTCCCCTGCGATCCAGTCCTATAATGCCCAGTTTAGGAGTGCAACTCTGTATGGCTCCGAATGGTTGGGCCTGTTCATTTCTTCTCTACTTGGTGTGGGTGAAAACAGCTTTTTAAGGGCCATTGTTAGCTTGTGCCATGGGACCCTGATTTTGCCACCCAGACTGGGCCATGCCATTAAGCCTTTAACAGAGCTGGCAAAATTGCTACCCCTAATGTATTGGCTTAGGGTAGGGTCCACTGAGATTTTAATTCCTTATAGAGACGCGCTAAGTGAGAATTTAGATTTAAAACATTCACACTGAATTCATTGTTCGGACATATCAAACAGACCTTCATCAGGTTGAGGCTGTGAAACTTGGAATGATCCACCAGATATTAAAAGCACCACTAAAGGTGTTATTAAACAGGTATATTGGCCAAATGTTATCACACAAAGCAAACTCTCTGATTCCACATCCAGCAGGACCAAAGCTTTTTTTGTGCACAAAATTGAATTTAAATTAGAGGACGCTTGGATTATAGCCACCCTAAGTTCCCTTTTTCTGCAGTTTGATATGGTGTTCTTCCCCCTGCCATATATACATCTTCGTGGCACTCATTAACTGTTAGGTCGAAGTTCTGTCTGGCCTGCTCTGCAGACGAATTGGCTGAGCATTTCTAATTCTTCTGAAGGTCCATGCCGAGACTTGGTGGATCGCACCAACGTGTTTCTTCTTGGGGTGCTTTGTTTGTGTGAATTCACTGAGAATTTTTAAAACTGACACTAGGGTGGCTGTAGTGATTGCAGTTGTCACATTTGTTATGTAAATGTTGCTGATACACCAGACGTCTATAGGGTATGCATAGACTTCAATGTTAGCTTGCAGCAAATGCTGTACCCAATTATTCATTATTGTCCGCTAATGGATTAGATGAACGGTCATTGATAGAAGGTCATTGTTGCTGCAAATATTTGTTCGTTTTTATTATCTTTATTTAGCATTTTGAGAACCAAAAATAAGACACACAGTTCACACACACCACCTCCCAAAATTGTACATAGTAAGTAACAAAGGAAAGTCTCGCAGCGCCCCTATGTGCATAACATGTCTTAAATGCCTGCCCCATCATGACAGTCCCTCCGTAGCAGTGACCAATAGTATGCAGGAAAACTAAAAAAGAAATTTGCCACCATAGTGAATTGTTGTAACATGGGGAAGAAGTCACAAAGGAAAATAGTTTGGTTTGGGTGTAGCACTCTCTGATTCTGAGGAGGGCAAGGTAAGATTGAGGACGTACGGATAGAGAAGTGAAATGCCTTTGCACCTGACATTGGAGAGATATAATGATTCTTTGGGTGTCTCCTCTCTTTGCAAAGCTTGGTGTGGTGAGGGGTGCCCGGCCCAGTGTAGTGCCTCACCTATCTGGTATGTATCTTGCCTCGGTCTAGGCAAACCTTTCCCACTAATTCTCATTAGATCTCAAATCACCATTGTCATAAAGATCCCTCATTCTGGGAGATCAACCACTGTCCCTGTAGAAAGAGCCAGGGTGACTCCCACCGAGTGGGAAATCTGGATTGGGCATGAGAGGAGTGAGAGGAAAAGGGTAAGATGGGAATGGTCGCCTCCCTCAAACCCACTGTCATTAGGCTAGCAGGATAGATGCCAGCTTGAGAGGTGGGGGGTCAGGAACACCAGTCTCAGAGGAGGCTGTCCAGATGAGTTGGGGAAAAAGCCTGTTCAACCTAAATCCCAGGTTTGTTGTCAGGGTCATGATTTCACTCTAGTGAGGGTCGGAGTTGTCCCGCTATGAAGTAAGTAGGGATATCTGGAAACGCCAGGCCCCCCTCTAGTTACTGTAGCTAGATACTGAAGACCTCTGAGGCCGAAGCCGGAGGTGGTGCGACTCGTTGTGTTAAATTGTTTACTTTGTGCTCACCCATATTTTAAAACTTTGTGTTTTAAACAGAGATCTCTCTGCTTTTAAAAATCTCTTCAAGCACTTGACATACAGCGGATTTAGCGCTGTCCCCGCTTTGATTCACGGACGCCATCGCTAGCGCGAGGCCACGCCCACCCACTAAGCCACGCCCACCCCCTCAGCCTATGAATAGCGCTGATTGCTAGCGCTCCCATAGAAACTGAAGACCTCTGAGGCCGAAGCCGGAGGTGGTGCGACTCGTTGTGTTAAATTGTTTACTTTGTGCTCACCCATATTTTAAAACTTTGTGTTTTAAACAGAGATCTTCTCTGCATTTAAAAATCTCTTCAAGCACTTGACATACAGCGGATTTAGCGCTGTCCCCGCATTGATTCACGGACGCCATCGCTAGCGCGAGGCCACGCCCACCCACTAAGCCACGCCCACCCCCTCAGCCTATGAATAGCGCTGATTGCTAGCGCTCCCATAGATACTGAAGACCTCTGAGGCCGAAGCCGGAGGTGGTGCGACTCGTTGTGTTAAATTGTTTACTTTGTGCTCACCCATATTTTAAAACTTTGTGTTTTAAACAGAGATCTCTCTGCTTTTAAAAATCTCTTCAAGCACTTGACATACAGCGGATTTAGCGCTGTCCCCGCTTTGATTCACGGACGCCATCGCTAGCGCGAGGCCACGCCCACCCACTAAGCCACGCCCACCCCCCCCCTCTCCCCAAATGTGCTTTCCATGCAAGCGCAGCGGACGAGCGCAGCGGGAGCGCCGTTTGCGCGCCTAAGGCGCGCCTAAGGCAAGCCCGTCTGCGCCCGTCCGCGCCGGGACCGGGCCCAGGGCCACAACCCCTGCCCGACCAACGCCTGATGCCGACAGGACATACACAAGCCATGACCTATTGGCACTTCAGCCAGCGCCCAACACTCGCTGTACAAAAATAGAACCTTCAGGATTACATAGCCAGTCTGCTTCCTACTGCCCCCATTGCAACCATACAATACCTTTACGATTACCTGTCGTAAATACGGAATCTGCAAGGAATGGAAAATTAGCTGTTAGAACAATTGCCCTTATCAACGCGCGCTCACTTGTTAAGCATAGGCAAGAGATTTCAGACCTCATTACTGACTTTAAACTGGATGTTCTGTTTGTCACTGAGACATGGACCGATGATTCTTCAGAGCCTGACTTAGCTATAGCAGTACCGGATGGTTACAAAGCATACCGCCAGGACAGATTTAGACAACGAGGGGGTGGATTAGCTATAATATCCAGAGAATCATATCCTGTCAGATCGATTCCTATCCCATCTATATCCTGTGAAGCCATGCAGTTTGCCATCAAACTATCACCTTTGTTTAACTTCAAAGGAATACTGATATATCGTCCCCCCGGATCAAAAACAGCTTTCCTCAACTGTATCAACACAATGATGGAATCAGTCGCCACTGAAAGTGCATTTACGGTCCTAGGTGACCTGAATTTTCACTTGGACCAACTCCATCTAACGGACACGCTTACCCTAATTTCCGATCTGGAAACACTAGGGTTAAAACAACGGGTCACTTCCCCCACTCACCTAGCCGGTCACATTTTGGATCCCATATTTTCCAATTTAGAAGGCCTACAAATAACCAACATATTACCTATGTCATGGACTGACCATCATGCCATTTTTGCCACTATTACTATTAAAACTCCCTGCGGTAACAAACCCATTCCCATTCATCATAAACCTTTTAAAGATTGGAAAAACATCAATCTGGATGTTCTAAGGTCAAAACTGGATCAAACTTGCCCAATACTATCTGCCGACCCCAATTCAGCACTACTTCAATTTCACTCCTGGCTGGGTTCGGCCACGAACCAATCAGCCCCGACTAAAGAATTATCTAAAAACAGATCTAAATCCACTGCCCCCTGGTATAACGAAGAACTAAGGGCACAAAAGCAAATGAACCGGAATAAGGAGAGACAATGGAGGAAAACCTATGATACAGCTAGTAAAGCAACCTATAGGAATCTCTGGCACTCTATAAAGCCATGATTACAAAGGCAAAAAAAGATTACTACACTGACCAAATTCAAAAATCCAAAAACTCCCGTAGACGACTGTACCAAATTACAAAATCATTGTGAGGCAATTCCCCGGATCTCACTCCCCCCGTCACAATCTTCATGTGACTCCCTAGCCTCTTTTTTCTTCACCAAAGTTGATGAAATCTATCAGGCATTCTCGGCTAACTCACTCCCCAGGACAGTCAATTCCCGGATTCTATCTCCAGTCAACACGTTCCCCAGCTTTCAACCAGTTACAATGGACCAAATCAAAATCATAGTGTCCACCATTAAATCAGGATCGGCCCTGGACCCCTGTCCACTTTCAGTGCTTCTGCCGGTAATGGACTCTATCATCCCACTACTTACCCAAGTATGTAATTCCACCCTACTTGCAGGCATTTATCCAGACCCCTTAAAAAACACCCTATTAAAACCCTTGTTAAAAAAACCTTCCCTCGATAAAAATGAGCTAAAAAATTACAGGCCCATCGCGAGTCTCCCGTTCATGGCTAAGGTGATTGAAAAAGCCATGAACATTCAGATTTCTGAATTTATTGAGAAACACCATCTCTTGGATGACACGCAATTTGGATTCCGGAAATACCATGGGACAGAGACAGCCTTGATCAAGGCCGCCGATGATATCAGGGTAATCCGGGATCAGGGGGGAACAGCCATCCTGGTATTGCTGGATTTATCGGCGGCTTTCGACACGGTCGACCATACGATTCTGGTTGATCGTGTCGAGAGATTCGGAATCTGCCACTCCGCCAAAAATCTAATTGCCTCCTTCTTAGCCAAAAGAACGCAGGCCGTCATTTTAGGCCCATATCAATCGGCACAACTTTCATCTCCCTGCGGAGTTCCTCAAGGCTCATCCCTTAGTCCGACACTTTTTAACATTTATGTGTCGGACATTGCTAAAACCATCAAAGCACACGGGATGAGCCTAACCTCCTACGCCGATGATACCCAGTTGGTACTGGCAATCAAAGGTGATGGAGATCAAGTGTCCGAAAAATTTAAGAAGGGACTTATCGACATAGGAGAATGGATGGCCACCAACTGCCTCAAATTAAACTCAGATAAAACTGAGGTGGTCATATTTGGACCTCTTCTCCCAGCCTGGCCATCAAGTTGGTGGCCAGTGGCCTTTGGTACCCCTCCCATCCCAACTGCCAAAGTTAGGAACCTTGGTATCATTTTCGATGAAGGTTTACACTTCATGGATAACGCCAATAAACCAGTTTCCACAGCACATCTAAAACTAAAGATGATCAGGAAAATTCGACCTTTTCTCCCGGACTCTGCCATCAAAACTCTGGTCACCTCCCTAGTATTTTCTGCCCTGGACTACTGCAACGGCCTCTTTCTCAACGCTCAATCTAGAGTCATATCCAAACTGCAAACTATCCAGAATGCAGCAGCACGTCTGCTGTCAGGAAAAACAAAATATGAATCAATATCTGGAAGCATAAAGGATTACCACTGGCTCACCGTTCGAAACAGAATCCATTTCAAGTCCCTCTGTATCGTGTTCAAAGCACTCAATAATCAAGGACCTCACTTTTTGAAAGAGCAGCTGCAACCGTACAAACCTAGCAGAATTTTACGTTCAGCCACACTCGGCCAACTGTTTATTCCCCGCACAAAGACAGTATCCTGGGGTGATCGACGCTTCCTGGTGGCAGCCCCAAAGCTCTGGACACTCTACCCCTAAACATCAGGCAGAGCCCCTCCCTCCTTCACTTCCGTAAGCTCTTAAAAACTTGGCTGTTCGATCAATGACCTCTCCAACTCCTCGTCTTTTACCACAAGTAACTGGTTTCTCAGCGCCAAGACGCCCTAGGGTATATGCCGCGCTTTATAAATATCAAAAATAAATAAATAAATAAATAGAGAGCTGAAGCTACTCATGGTGATTTGCCTCCCCAGACAAATCTGAATATTTTATTGTGGATCTGTATCGGTTTGGGAATGGTGAGGAGGAGGGTCTGGAGAAGACAAAGCAAGCGGGCATAAAGTTCATTTTAAGGCAATTAAGCCACCCCAGCCATCAAATCTCTAATTTGCCCCATTGATAGAGCTCTTTGAAAAGACTGTTGAGAAGAGGTGGCTTGTTTCATTCAAAGAGGGTTTTTATGTGTGATGGGTGTTGGCCCCCAAGGTATGTTATTGCTGATGTTACCCATTGGAAACCCTGTCTCTGAACGGGCTCCCCGAGGCAATCACAGAGATCAGTGACCCTCATGCCCCAACATTTTGAAAAAATAATCTTAAAGCCTGATACCCGTGCAAATGAGGGAATAGAGGATTCAGCATCTGCGATGAAGCATAAGATGTCATCTGTGAAGAGAGACAGCTTAAGCCTTCTGTTGCCAATATTCATAATGCAGAGCTCTGTGTTGCGCTTGGTCTTTGCCATTAGAGGCTCCATGGTTAGAGTGAAAATGAGGGGAGACAGGGGCCATCCCTGATGGGTCCCTCTTGTAAGAGTGATGGTAGATGATAGTGAAGCCTTAAGTTTGTCACTTTCTTAGCGTGCAGGGAGCGAAGAGACAGCAGTCAACAGGTTTGATTGGCTGCTTCCATAAGTGCTATGGCCAGACAATTATTATCATTTGCCTGGCTGTTGTGCAATAAAGTTTGATTGTTGGGGTGCTATCAGAGTTGGCAAAATGTGGCGGGCCTGGCTACTAGAATTGACATGAACATTTTCATGTTGCAGTTCAAAAGTGCAATTGGATGGTAGGAAGAGCAGGCAGTGAGGGGCTTATTGGGTTCAAACGTACAGTGAGGTGAGACTCTAAAATGGTATCACTGAATCTGACTGATGCTAAGAAAAAGTTGAATACTTGGGCCTTAGCTTCGGGTAGGAATAGCATGAAAGATTTATATACCAAACTCGGAATCCCTTCTGGCCTGGGGCTTTGTGTGGGGAGGTTGCTAATTGTAGCACTGACCTCTTCCGGGCTAATGGTGGCCTTTCAGAGGTCCAGCTCTTCCCTCCTGTCAGGGGTGCATAGTCCCTGAGGTAGTCATCCTCATTTTGTTCGTCTAGGTTTTGGCCTTGATAGAGCACAGAGTAATAATCGTGAAAGATCGACATGATAACAAGAGTATTAGTGTGACTTACACCCTCTACATCCCGGATTTCTTGCATGTTGTTGTGGGCGAAGCGTATATGAATTTTGTGGGCCAAAAGCCAGTCAGCTTTAACCCTTATGCTTATAGTAAGTTTGACCAACATAGAAGAGTTTCATGGCTGCCTCCATCAGTAAGTGTTCCAGTTCCCCCTGATGCGTCGAAGCTCCTGCAAAGTCCTATGTGAACCCCCTTTATTATGGCTGGATTCTACCTGTTGGAGCTGGGCCTCAAGTTTCTGTTTGTGGTGCTTGGCCACCCTCTCAAAGTCTGCCGTGTGTGATAGAAGTTTCCCTCTGAATAACCGCTTTTGCCGCACCCCATAGACTCACTGGGGTCATTTTTGCGAAAAAGTGTTTGACTGCATCTTTTATGCAATCACATAGGGTCGGATCATGAAATGCAAATTCGTTCATGACCCAGGGTTGAGGAGCACTGGGACTGATATCTAGTCTCACTGGGGCGTGATCAGACAGAACCTTAACATCTATGAAAGAGTCAAATAGACAAGGGAGTAGTGATCTGGATATTTAAAAATAATCAATACAGGATTGCACACAATGGACACTAGAGTAGAACATGTAGTCTTGTTCGCCTGGGTGGAGGTGGTGCCCAGCATTGACTTGAGAGAGGTCAAGTAGGCCATGGGTTAGGGACGGAGGCAGCAGGGGTTCCCCATATCAAGTATGGGATCGGTTGGAACTAGGGTTTAGGGTGACATTAATATCTCCACCAAGGAGGATAGCTCCTCTTGCGAAGAAGGAGACCCTCAGGTAGCGATCAGAAGAAAATACCTCTCTCTCACCATTATGGCCATAGACAGTGAAACATTTAAAGTTCCCCTAATACCCACCAAGATGCCCTCTTTGTGTCTATAGGTTCTGTCTAGGTGGATAGTAGTCCCCATCAGAGGAGGACAGCTACCCCTCTAGCTTTGTTAGTTTAGAAGGAACTGTATTGGGTGAGATACCAATAGGAATGCAAGCGCCTACTGTTGTCTTTGAGCAAGTGGGTTTCTTGTAAGAGGGTAACTTCTACTTTATGCTGATGCAGCCAATGTATCAGCACCCTACGCTTAAGTGGAGTTTTAAAGCCCTGGAAATGTAAGGTGATAATGTGGAGGGTGGTCATATGCAAGTAAGTGGTGTAGCCACAATCTTTTGAATTGCAACGGGAATGGTACGTGTCCAAGTTAAGGTAAAGAAAACATGTATTTGTTGGACATCCATCCAAGAGATAAGTGGCCAGCTCCTGACAAGTCACAGGCCCCTCAAACCCCCAGTAACTTATGGACAGTCACAGTTAGATGTAGTGAATCAACGTCCACAAAAACAGACGCCTCTGTGCGCTGCAACTCCAGGTAGCCTCAGGAGTGGTAACCACACACCACCGAGAGAGTTCAAGCTGGGGTGTCATCATGAGAACAGGCACATTCTTGTACCCCTTGGGCCTTATTTTTCTGTTTACCCTTCTTCTTCCTAATTGATCGCATTGTCTCGAAGCGCCAACCTCCAGGTCAAGCAGTAATTCTGGTACTGCTTGACCTATCTGCCGCATTCGATACTATATCTCATCAAATCCTATTGGATAGATTGCGCTCCATAGGTGTCCAGAACACTGCCTTGAATTGGATACAAGATTTCTTAACAGATAGGACACAAACAGTGATTTTAGGCCCTTTTCAATCAAAGATCAACCATGTTACGAAAGGGGTACCACAGGGCTCTTGTCTTAGCCCGTCTTTATTTAATGTGTATGTCGCCCCCTTAGCAGCACTTCTTAGGAAAATTGGGTTTTTCCCAATCTCCTATGCGGACGACACACAACTGATTTTCACATACAACAAATACACCCCCAACATCCAGAATGTGTTCTCAGAAGGCATGAAAACGATTACCTCCTGGATGAGGAGTAATTTCCTGCAGTTAAACGCAGGAAAAACGGGAATCATGCTTTTTAAAGATGCTATTGCTAGATGGTCTCCCAGATGGTGGCCAGAAGAACTGGGCTTAACTCCCATAACAAAGACAGTTGTCAAAAATTTAGGGGTTTTAGTAAACAGAGATCTCAACCTGAAGGATTATATAGCAACTATTAAATGATCCTGTTTCTATACGCTGAGCCTACTTCGGAAGATTTTCCATTTTCTTCCAATTAGAACACGAAAAACGCTAATCCATGATTTAGTTCTTAGTCGCTTGGATTATAGCAACGCCCTGTTAATTTCCGCCAAGGATTCTGACCTACAAAGTTAACAGGTAGTGCAGAACACTGCAGCACGCCTGGTGACCAGTGCCCCCTGTCGCGCTCCATCTCTTCCCTTATTACACAACTTACACTGGTTTCCTATTCGGAAGAGAATTCACTTTAAAGTGTGCTGACTGGTGTTCAAAGGCCTCAATCATATGAGCCCTACATAGCTGGCTGAAAATTAGTCAAATACATTCCATCTCGCACACTTCGCTTTGAGGGAAAAGGCCTGCTTGTCGTCCCCCGAATTAAGCAAACCAGATTAGGAGGAAAATCATTCCTCTACAAAGCTCCTACGCTATGGAATCAATTGCCTCTGGAACTTTGCCTAAATACCAACTATCTGGCATTCAGGAAAAAGCTTAAGACTCAGCTTTTCTAGAATAGTATGCTCTCACTGTGTTGTACTGCTAGTTCTCCTTAGCGCGGAGATACCCCATTCGGCGTGAGTCAGGCGCTTTATAAATGTTATAATAATAATAACTTCCTACTCAATCCATGAGCAGTAGTTTGGTCGAGTCACGGGGAGTCTCTGAGTCTGAAAGGGAAGGCATTTTAAAAGCCTCTCATGCCGCCACTGTCATGTGAACTACAATCCTCTTTTCCTGGAAGCCAAGTGGAGGTAAAGCTGAAAGCCCCACCTATAGGGGATCTTATTGGCTCGGAGATGCTGGGTCACATCCTTGGACTATCTGTGTTGGGCCAGTGTGAGTGCGGAATGTCCTGGTAGATGCCAACTGTATACCCACGAAACACTATAGGTTCTTGTTGTCTGGCCTCCCTCATCAATTGTTCTTTCAAATGGAAGTAGTGGACTCTGGCAAATTCTTCTGCTGCTGAAATGAGAAGAACACTCTATGGGTACAATCGAGGAGCACTGGTTGATCATCAGGCAGATGTAGAAGATAGGTGAAAAGAGCCTGGACGTGCGCCTCAAGATCTGCTCACTGTAGAAGCTATGCCCCCGATGGCACCTTATTTCGCAGTGAGCGGTTTTCCAAGTTGTTCAACTTATCTTAAAGCATCTTGTGACTTAGTTCAGCATTTCAATACGTGATGTTCGATCCATATTGTTCAACGAGGGACCATTGATCGTAGCCTCTACAGTAGCCAGGTGGGAGTGTGTTTGTCACAAGGATTGGTCCTGGTCAGAAATGGCTCTGTTGAAATCCTGATAAAAAGTGACACCATGGCTTTGCAAAACTCAACTAATAACATTTGAAAGTCCTAATTAGTCACTGGGGCTTACACATCTGGGCTCACCATCGGATCCATAGATGATGTCGAGGAGTCATGGCCATGCAGACAGAGGGTTCCGCTTTTTGAAGCATGTCCCTGATGGAGGTGGTGCAAGTGGACTTTTTTTTCGCAAGGCACACCAGCACCGGACACCTTTGGGCAACAAAACTGGAACAGCCCAGTAGCCCTCATAGGAATGCAGTATCTATAGGTGGCATGTTGCCTAACAAGCCGAATTCAGAGCATAAAGGGTACTCTCCATGGGCAGTGAGTGCAGGACAGGCACTGTAGGGAAAAACAGCCTGTATTGGGCCCACTACAGCGCTAGGTCGGTGATGGTGCCGGTTCAACTGTAATCCCCTTCTAAGGTCTTCACCATCTCTACCAACCCCAGAGTCCACATGCCAGCGTGTAGCCTATGGTCACGACGTTGTAGCGCTCCATCATTCACAGCACCGGATTTAGCAAGGGAACTCCCAACTCATCCCTCTCAGGTCTATTTGCAGCACAGCATCAGGTGGGGGCCTCAGTCTGGCAAATAGCATGTGAGCTCCCACTTCCGAGACCCAGGATTGTCTAGGCCACCACAGCATCAGGGTGTAACAGCGGGAAGGT
The DNA here is from genome assembly GCF_964261635.1 of Lissotriton helveticus. Classification (NCBI taxonomy): domain Eukaryota; kingdom Metazoa; phylum Chordata; class Amphibia; order Caudata; family Salamandridae; genus Lissotriton; species Lissotriton helveticus. The sequence continues at coordinate 1,432,425,955 of NC_136068.1, forward strand.
TGAGCAAGTATGATGAATAGGCTGAAGCCTTCAATCTCCTCCACCCATCTCTTCGCAGGCGAGGGGCCCCTCACCGGTCGCCCTCATGGGGGCACGTGACTTTACTCATGGCTCCTGTTGCTGGGCGATAGGCCTATGGTGAGGCAGAAGTCCAAGGGGCCGTCATGCCATCCCCCGTGCACCCGCTGTTGGCGCTGCCAGGTACCTGTTGCACCCACCAGACCAGTCCAATTGGGTCTCTCAGTCCCCACCTCCAACTCAAGGATGGTGCGCTGCGGCTTGGGCGCCGAGTGGTAAGTCAGGTCCGCCAGTGAGGCAGCCACAAGTTTGGTCAGTTGCTGGCACCTAGGGACCCCCTCCTGGGTCATATATGCCAAAGATTCACCAGGCCGGCGGGGGAGGGGGCGGGGGGGGGAGAGAGAGGTTCCTGGGGTGAAGCTGAGCGAAGACATGTTATGCCTGGTCTCCTCCCTGGCCACGCCCCTGACTCGAATATTTGTAATACTTTTAATATATTATTGTTATAAAGTCTTTATTTTTGTTGATGACTAGTTTTTACTCGCCACCGATTTTTAGAACTTGAATTTTTATTTTTATGTAATATGTTTTACCTTTTGTACATGTCAATGAATTGCTAAATTCGAATTGACACCAAAGAAAGAAAGACAGCCAAAATACTTTAATAATAATTTAGATAGTTGTATTCCGAGCAGACAATGGTTCATGTTGCACATTTATATGCAATATATCTTTATAAAGAGACAAAAGGAATGCCTGGTGTCTTACTGTACACACATGTTTATAACATTTCAAAGCACAATAGTTCGTACTGCATGATTAGCCTAGTGACATTAATAACTGCATTGCCCCATTAATATGACCCATCAGCTCATGTGTGTTTTGTAAGTGAGCTCTGCAAGCAAGGATTGACTGTATCTTGCGTCAATAAAGAAATTGTACGTGAACAGAGGTGGAGGAGAACCACATACTGACCTTTCAGTTGCAATTCCCTCTCCCTTACAGCAAAGTAACAAAAGATTGCTGGATGTTTGTTGAATGATGTTCTAATATCCTTGTAATCAGTTATCTTGTGTCTGCTTTCATACAGAATGGCCATTCTCGGTTATAAGAGACCCCTCGAAGATAAAGATTTGTGGCCTCTGAATGAAGATGACACTTCAAAGATGGTTGTTGAAAAGTTAATCGAAAAGTGGGAAAAAGAAAAATTGAAATGTAAAGCGTAAGTGTTTACATTATTACGCATGTTAATTATTATGCTTGGAATCTTTAACATGACATAAGTGACTGCTAGAGACGGATTCTCAGCAGAAAAAAAGCTTGTTACTCTAAGGAGAAGTGTAATTATTTACACAACCTTCTCTAACATTTAAAAATGTGGTTACAAAATGCTTCTTTGAGTCTCACTGAATGGAATTTATTTCTAGAAGAAAATGAAAAGAGGAAGGGTTTGAGGAGAAGTTTGGTGTTTATTAGCTTAGGTAAATGTGCATGGAATTAAGGCAATAACTATCTTAAAGGAATCTGCATTGCAAACATTTTGAGTGGCGGTGACAGTTTCCGTGATTTTCATCAAGTTCTGTTGCATGTTGTAGTTATAAAAATCAACAAGCATTGGTAAAGTTAGTATGTGTCTCATTTAAAGGTGTGAGATGATCAATTGGCTTAGTCAGTTATTGTTCCAAACGTTTCTAGCGCCCCAAAACACATGCAGGCACATACACGCTTACGGGCCTCTGGATCATGTTTCAAGGTGTATGCAAATGCTTTGAGGGGTATGCAAATTAGGCCTGGGTGGTAAATTCCGTACCGCTCACGGAATTTGGGTAATTTTGCGTTCCGCGGAGAACGCAAAATTGCCCAAAATTCTGCGTTCCACGACTTCGCAACATTTTTTGCTTGTTCGCATTCTCAAAATGCGTGTTCGCGAGATATTTACCCCCGAGCATGCAAACAGCGATCGGGAGCAGTAAAAAAGCATTGTGAACAAGCAATTCCGCATGTTCGCGGAATTTCTGCCTGTTCGCGGAGATTTTTTACCGTTTTGCGGAGATTTGCGTAACGTGATTACGCAATTCCGCCTACCCCTAATGCAAATGCTTTGAGTTTATGTTCGCATGATGTTTCTGCTTTATTATTCTGACAGTAGAGTAAAAAGAAAAAAAATATGAAGGATTGCGTAAAAAGCACTTTAAAGCTACTGGGCCATGCATTGTAATACAAAGGAGGCAACAATATTTGTCCAGACGGCATTCTTTTAAACTGAAATAACCCCTGCGGCGTTATGAAGGCAGTCAAATGACGAGATTCCTTAGCCAACTCTATTTGATGATAGGCCGATCTCAGGTCTAATGTAGAGAAAATTGTGGCCCCTCCCAGTGTACTAACAACCTCATTAATGTTAGGTAAAGGATGGCAGTCAATTAGAATATTAGCATTTAGAGCACGAAGGTCTACACACAACCTCAGGGAATTATCCGATTTTCGTGCCAAAACGATGGGCGAAACCCACTCAGACGATTCCACTTCTTCTATCACCCCCTCACTCAACATTCCATCCAACAATTTCCCTAACTCATCTCTCACATTAATGGGTACATTCCTGAGTTTTTGTTTGACAGGTGACACTCCAGTTTTTAGTTTAATTTCATGACAAAAACCCTTGAGTTTCCCTAACGTATCAGTAAAAACATCAGGAAACAACTCCTCAACTACAACAGAATTGTCATTGGTCCTAGAACAACAATCCATCTCTTCTACTAACATAACAGGTTCTTTACTTCGTGGATTGAGTTTGATACCAAGTTTCCACTGATCTCTCCAACCCTAAACATTGATACCTTTTTTAGCAACATACATCTTTACATGAGCTGACCTCCCTTTAAATTCCAAATTCGAAGCAATATAACCAATAAAATCAATGGTAGATTCGTTAAAACATTTGGCAAAAATATCAGGGCTAGATAAATCATCCAGAGATAAAGTACCCTTGAACTTTTCATGAAAATATTCTACAGTTATAATGGTCCATGGTGAACCAGAGTCAGCCATAAGAATTAAAATTTCACCCAGAAATTTGACATGACACTTAGGAGAAGGAAGATACTCCTCAACTGCACTCACACCTTGAATTGAAACAACCATCCCAACACACGAATCCTCATCAGCAGAGTTTAAATCTCTCACAACTTAAACATCTCTACTCTTAGGCCCTACACTCCTTTAAGGTTCGATAGTTCTCTTGCGATCATCCTTACAAGCTTTAGCAAAATGCCCAATTCTACCGCACTTGACACATTCTTTCCCAATGGCAGGACAAAACTTGAAAGATGCCACATGGTTGGTACTTCCACATCTAAAGCAGACAATATTCCTAGAATCTTTAAAGTATTGTGGTGTAGATTTCTTCTTTAAACTACACACTTCATCAATGGTTTTACTATTATCTCCTTTGGCATTGACATCATCCATAGTCTTCCTCCATTTCTCCGACTGTTCAAAGGCTTTTGCTGTGGATATAGTGTCATTCAGATTTGAATTTCCCAAAATCCATAACTGCTCTTGTGTCTTTTTACTCTTCACGTTTACAATAATTTGGTCTCTTATCATTTCGTCTACCAAATTACCAAAGTTGCATGAGATCACAAGACTCCTGAGAGCAGTTAGAAAATCATCAAAAGTTTCTGAGTCTCTCTGAGCCCTTGTATAAAACTTATACCTGTAAGAGCAATACTAGATGAAGGCTTGAAACGAGTTTCAATACGCATGAGAGCTTCATTGGATGTTACCAAATCACCGCTAGCAACAGGGAGAGTTCTAAAAATAGCTTGCCCCTCCAAACCCAGACAATGTAAAAAAATATATTTCTTTCTTTCATTACCCATCCTTTCTCCATCAATCGCTTTTAAATAGGTAAGAAACTCTTCCTTCCACCTAGACCAAGGGATGGGAGGGTCTCCTTTTGATTGTAAGAACTTAGTAGGTGGATCAAATTGCATAGTGGTAAAAACAATTAGAACACAATAAAATTCAATAAATTTCGCAAAAAGAGAGTTCCAAAAATATAAATACTTTCAAATTGAAATAAACCACAACAAGATAAAATATCTTCAAATGATATTATGAGATAAAAGAACAATACCCCACAGAGAGTAGTAGTCTCGCAAACATTTCAGGCTTAATGGCAAACGAAACTTGAAGAATGATAAAATCAAATATTTCTCGCAATTTTCAGCATAGAAGTCCTTCCGCTAAGCACATCATCGTGTTTTCAAATAATAGAAAATGAGCGATTACAAGCATCGCTACTGTGTGCACCAGAAACGCTACTGCTGTGCGCATCAGCGTTGAAGGAATCGTTTTGAAAAGAACAAACACGGCGCTCCTGTGAGCATCAGGGTTGCTAAGGAGATTCAAAATGGCCGCCGACGTGACTGACGCTGACGTTGACCGTGACCCTGAAACTGACGCTGACGCTGGACGCGACGTGAAGCGTGTAGACGTCACACGTTGCAAAGACGTCAGAAGCCTCACAGCATCGCAGCCTCCAGGAGAATGTTCGCTTTGGGTGTTCGCCTCGGGACTCACACGCGCGCACAGCAGCGCGGCTTTCAAAACGATTCAGGTAACTTCCAGGAAAATCCACAAAATGCTTCAAAATGTGTAACAGGCGATGGGAATACTCCAGAAATTCCCAAAAAGCATGTAGATACCCCTCCGAGGGTGAGGAAGTTGAAGATCTTAAGGATAAATCCACGAAATCCACAAAGAAGATTGTTCATTAAAAAAAAATCATGAATCCCAAAATAGTTGTACCGCTCCTGTGCTCCCAAAAGTAGCAGGTACAGTTCTCCTCGTTGCCAATATTAAGTTCCAGGATACCAGATTTATATGAAAAACCGTTGAATCTTCAGGAGCACAGTACTTCTTCCAGTAAGGTTCACAAGTAGAATAAAGAATACAGATCAGAGTGATGTCATACCTAACTGTAAGGCATGTGCCATAATCAAAGGATTACAGTGTACATAAAAGGGAAATACATTTAAATGAGAAATACACAGAATAAAGAATATAACACAACTACTGGAGGTAAATGTTTGTGATAATTCTGTTTGGGTTCAGTGACTAAATATCGAGGGACATAATATAGAATGCCCAAAATATTGACTTAAAAATATTGAAGTACAGAATATAGAATCCCTATCTACAAACAGGTAAGTACTAAAATATCGAATCCAAAATATAGAATGCTAAAATATAGTTAATTAAGATATCGATTTTTTTAAATGTATTACAAATAATATAAAAGTAATTAAATATTTAAAACAATTTAATAAAGCATACTTAAAATAATGTAAAAAAGCTTAAAATATAAAAATAATGAATGTAATATAAATACAAGTAGAGATTTTGTTGGATAGTGAGAGTGTAAAAATTACTATTCCCACTCCAGTGAGTGCAACAGTAGGGAAAATGTTGGATAGTGTAGCGGTAAAAATTACTATTCCCACTCCAAAGAGTGCAACAGTAGGGAAAGCGTTAGATAGCGTAGGGGTAAAAATTACTATTCTCACTCCAGTGAGTGCAACTGTAGGGAAAACGTTGGATAGCGTAGGGGTAAAAAATACTATTCCCACTCCATTGAGTGCAACAGAAGAGAAAATGTTGGATAGCGCAGGGGTAAAAATTACTATTCCCCCTCCAAATAGTGCAACAGTAAGGAAAGCGTTGAATAGCGGGAGGGTAAAAATACTATTCCCACTCCAGTGAGTGCAAAAGTAGGGAAAATGTTGGATAGCGTAGGGGTAAAAATTACTATTCACACTCCAAATAGTGCAACAGTAGGGAAAGCGTTGGATAGCGTAGGGGTAAAAATTACTATTCCCACTCCAGTTGAGTGCAACAGTAATTGGATAGCGTAGGGGTACAAATTACTATTCCCACTCCAGAGGGTGCAACAGTAGGGAAAGCGTTGGATAGCGGGAGGGTAAAAATTACGATTCCCACTCCAGTGGGTACAACAGTAGGTAAGCGTTGGATAGAAGGAGGGTAAAAATTAGTATTCCCACTCCAAAGAGTGCAACAGTAAGGAAAGCGTTGAATAGCGGGAGGGTAAAAAGACTATTCACGCTCCAGTGAATGCAATAGTAGGGAAAGCGTTGGATAGCGTAGGGGTAAAAATTACTATTCCCACTCCAGTGAGTGCAACAGTAATTGGATAGCGTAGGGGTACAAATTACTATTCCCACTCCAGAGAGTGCAACAGTAGGGAAAGCGTTGGATAGCGCGAGGGTAAAAATTACTATTCCCACTCCAGTGAGTGCAACAGTAGGGAAAACATTGGATAGCGTAGGGGTAAACATTTCTATTCCCCCTCCAAAGAGTGCAACAGTAAGGAAAGCGTTGAATAGCTGGAGGGTAAAAATACTATTCCCACTCCAGTGAGTGCAACAGTAGGGAAAATGTTGGATAGCGTAGGGGTAAAAATTACTATTCCCACTCCAGTGAGTGCAACAGTAGGGAAAGCGTTGGATAGCGTAGGGGTCAAAATTACTATTCTCACTCCAGTGAGTGCAACAGTAGGGAAAACGTTGGATAGCGTAGGGGTAAAAATTACTATTCCCACTCCAGTGAGTGCAACAGTAGGGAAAACGTTGGATAGCGTAGGGGTAAAAATTACTATTCCCCCTCCAAAGAGTGCAACAGTAAGGAAAGCGTTCAATAGCGGGAGGGTAAAAATACTATTCCCAATCCATTGAGTGCAACAGTAGGGAAAGCGTTGGATAGCGTAGGGGTAAACATTTCTATTCCCACTCCTGAGAGTGCAACACTAGGGAAAGTAATGATTTAATATTAAAAGAAATTAAAATTATCAATACAAATAAAAAATTAATTAAAAAGAATCACCAATTAATACAAATTAATTAACAAATAATTATTTAATTATGAATTAATACAAATTAATTACCAATTAATATTTAACAATCCAGCTGTTGATATTTTCCCACACTATGTTTGGGTTGTGCTGTAATGTGTGACTCTGGTAGTGACCAAATGACCTAACAAAATAGCAACGTTTAAATATCAATCTGTCAAATGTTTGTGACATAACATTAATTACCAGAATTTTGTGACGGTTCAAATATTCAGGTAAGTATCGGTTCACTACACATGACTCCACAAACATGCACCTTGACAATATACATGTCGTCAAGGTACTTTAATGTTGAGTTAAGAATGTTAGACCTATGCTTTCATATATATAATGAACTTCACAATATTCTGGTTGGCGATGTTTTTGCCACTATATTGTAGGAGGTCTATTTTTTTTGTTGCTATATTCGGACATACAACACTTGAAATAACCTGGACTCTGTTCATTGCTCATGAGGTTATCTTAACAAGGCTCAGCGTAGCTGAAAATATTTGGAGAGTAGTGGGTTAGATATGCTACAGTGAAGACATGGTTTACACAACAACCTGTTAAAAAAACACACAGGGAGCGGGAGAGAGTATTCACTCATGCATTGCTATTTTACTTTTTCATTTCATGGAATCAAAAAAATATTAGAGGAAATATTTTTTTTTTTAACAATGCACGCCGCTGACATAATTAGGAGTAGGGCACATACATCGTAAACATTTTTAAAAGCGCCTTCATATCTACTTCTCTTCAGCTTTACATAATACAGTTATGAATTTTAAAATCAATCCCCTGCTTCTGTGTTTATATGCATTACCATAGTAGAGGTCACAAGTCGCATACTTGGGCTAGTGAAAGAGTCTCAGGTAGACATTCCAGTGAACTGACTCAAGGCATTAGTGAATACAACACATTAGTACACATCAGTCCGTATGAATACAACCATAGTGAAGTCCACTTTAAAGAGAATGCCATTAAGCCATAACTAGGAGGGTGTCTGTAATTTTGTTTCTAAGTCAGCAAGGCTGGTGGTAGTCAGGGACATCTTAAGGGTTTGGAAGGCCCTGGGCCAAGCCTATTTTGGGGATCACAGCCATCCTTAGTGCTGGTAATGCTCAGTGTGACAATCTTTTATGGCAAACCAAAAAAGAGCTTCTCCCAGCGGAAAAAAGAGGGCTAAGTGTAAGTGTTTCTTAGTTCCTAAGTATTGGCATCTCACAAAAAGTGTAAGACTGGTCTCACACACCACCTGGTGTCATGCTTCATCATTGACCAGTCCTCGCCCTCCAAAAACTCGGTTTGATGGAGGGCGGGCATACACCTGACGACAGAGATGCACTTCTAAACTAAGTGGGGGCCCAAAGAAAGAAGAAAGTGAGCTAAAAACCCATTACAGGCGTCATATTATTTTTAATGTTACTGGCGCCTGTATGGTGTTCTAAAAACGTGGTCGGTGTGTTGGGGTGGTAATTGTCCCCCCACCGATATCAAGGGGTCGACATGTTTCTGCCAGGTGGCCCATGAGGGTCTGCAGCATTCATCAGGACCTATGTGTGACTAAGGGGAGGGCTTCACCCTAACCAAACTGTGGTTGGAGGGTCTCCACTGGATGGTCACGTGGTGAATGTGCTCCACTGCGAGGTGGCCTTGATATATACAGCCCTAAGTGATGGAACTCATGGAGGGTGAAGGATCGCGGACCCCTTTGGTCCAGAGCTTAATGTAGTTAGGGTTGTTCTCCGCTGCTCCACATGTGCGTCCTCCTCCTCTCTTCAATGAGAGTAGGTTAGGGTGGAGCCTTTCCCTTAGTCACACATAGGACCTGATGAATGCCGCAGACCCTCATGGGCCACCTGGCAGAAACATGTCGACCTAAGAAGCACTTACACTTAGCCCTCTTTTTTCCGCTGGGAGCAGCTCTTTTGTGGTTTAACAATTTTGTTGGAGGCCTCTAGCTCCTAGAACCCTGTGCCTCTAGTTCCCTTATACCCAGATACACTCTGGGTTTTTGTGGTTACCCAAATCGTTTATGGCACCCCACCCTCAGGTGATCTCATTCTTAGATACCCTCACTACCACCCAGCAAACATGCCCCTCATCTCTCCATAGCCCCTCTCTGAAATTCATTTAATTTGTTTTAAAGTGCTAGTAAAGGCTGGCTTTACTAATCCACTCAGCTATCCGCATAAAATACAGATCTGCTTTCTACAGCAATACCAAACGGGATGATGGACAGAGCGTTTGAGCAAATCAAACACTCAACCCCAGTCAACTGATCTGGGTTTAATCCATCACCATTCTTTATCTCACTCCACCACCCCAGTTCAGACATGGTCATAGGAAAATCAGTCTGACCCTGTGCCTCATGGGAACAGTCCAGCCCGAACTGCCAAGCCATGTCTTCCCTGGACCGGAAACAAGCATCCTGGGACCGGTTTCGGATTCATAATCCTCATCAGCCAGGCTATCTTGAATCCAGTGGTAGAGTGAACAAGGGACCCACGTCTGGGCATACCCTGCCAACTTAGGGCGAACAAAGGGATACCAAAGGGGATGATGGACGTAGCGTTTGAGCAAATCAAACACTTAACCCCAGTCAACTGATCGGGGTTTAATCCATCACCATTCTTTAGCTCACTCTACCACCCCAGTTCAGACATGGCCATAGGCAAATCAGTCTGACCCTATACAGTCACATCACATGTTGCTCTGTGGGGGTCAACTAGTTCCTTATCTTGGGTGACAATAGGCACATTTAATACGTGTTTCCTCACTCCATATATTGGAGTGAACAGCCAGATACTATATAGTCACATCACATGTTGCTCTGTGGGGGTCAACTAGTTCCTTCTCTTGGGTGACAATAGGCACACTTAATAGGTATGTTTCCTCACTCCATAAATTGGAGTGAACAACCAGATACTAATATAAATAATGGTGATTTTGGTACCATTCTTTATCACTTTTTCGGTGTGTTGGGGATTTAACCTCTAGGGTGGATCTATCTTGCTAGTGTTGTCATCTTGGGTGATGTTTTCTGCACACAGATTCTTAGAGGCCTTTGGGATTTGGATGTTTTAATGATGGATAGGTGGTTTTGTATAGATGTTAAGAAAATGTTTGGATATATTGTGATATTTTTATATGACATTTTTGCAGCCTTGAGAAAGCCTGCTGTGTGTATTTGGAATAAAAATTGGTTAAAGACTTTTTTTTTCACAACACTTTTATTAGTCTGCACAAATATGAATGCAAAGCCCCGGTCACCGGGTTCTGTTGCATGCATCAAGGAAGCAATCTCAGTAGTGTCAGACAGACATTAAAGACTTTTTAAGGTGGATCTGCATAATTTTTGTGGAGTTTTCTGCGCCATACAGCACACATAAGATTGGACATAACAACTGTGAATCATTGTGCATTTATAACGAATGAACTGTCTGAGGAACTTCATCAATGGGAAACAGTTGGTTATAACTAATATCAGGAAAAACATCAATGACAAATATACCCCAATAATAAATTAATGTCTATCCTTTAGATGTACGTAGAAAGAGATCCACATCTTAATATCCTGCGATAGTACGCCAGACCCCTGGTAAAAATCAGTGATTTTACCCATGGGACGGACTCAGAACAGCACTGATGCAAAGTGTTGATACATTCCTATTTGTGCAGGGAGGTGTGTACAACCTATTGCCAACAGTGTTAATTGGTGAAATTAAGTGCTTGTGGCAAAATTGATAATTTATCCAGTGTTGCAAGGGCATGCTGCAGTAGGCCAGCCAAAGGGCTATTACAATATTACAATAGCTGATTTTACCTGTAACTAAGAGGTTATTAGTTCCTTCACTGTGTGGATGAGAAGGAGGGGTGGATTTAATGTATACTAAGTACTTGGTATTTCACGGTTTCTTTCAGAGGTACATTTCCATTCTTGAAGCATAGATTCTTATTTTAGATTTTAATACTCTACCGTACTCCCCCCTGTCTTTCTCTCATAGTTTGTTTTATCAAGTTGTGGTAAATTGCTTAGTACCAAAAGTTCTGTGATCGTGCACTGTAGAAATAAATTTAAACATAACGAAGGGCATTGTGCTACATGAAATAAAATTGGTGCTAGATCAGCACTCTAAAAAAGGCACATATTTTAAACGTACATGTACATCTTACCACAGGTGCTAAATTGGCAATTTATCATACAGGCCTATATCTACATTGTGATTTTTAATGGCTTTGCAGACCAATTTATTCAAAATCTGTAAAATATTGCTGGCATATGTTTGCGATTTGTTCTAAAGTGTTGGCTTTTATTTCCAGAACCCAAGATGTGACATTCAGTAGCAAATCCGCGAACATGCTGAATCATGTAGATGAAGAACCAGCAGAAAAAGAAGTTCTAATTAGCAATAACAAGCACCAGAAAGAACCCTCTCTCCTGAAAGTGCTGCTGTCTACATTTGGACCCTTCTTCCTGATTGGTTCTTTCTATAAACTGTTTCAGGACCTCCTTTCATTTGTTAATCCTCAGTTACTAAGGTAAATTATGCCTTGTTATTCTAATGCATTTAAGCTGTGCTACTGTCTAGAGACAGTGGATATAGAAATGCAGAGTTAAAGTTACCAAAAGGATGATCTGCACTCTCTTGTCTTTTGCACAACCATTTGACCGTGTATCAATAAGGATCAGTGATTTCAGACCATTAAATTTCCTAATGATGAAGTATATTATTTACAGAATATAGAAACAGCTAATTTAGCTATATAAAAAACAAGTTGTTATTATCTCTTAAAATGTTCTTGTTATTTACGTGCACCTCATTATAAAATGCATTTTACAACACTACCATTGCAATAGATTATTATACAGTTAAGGCCCGGGGCAAGTGCTAGGTATAAGGCTACCGATTGTGCCAAAGCTACGGCTAAATTTTCTTATGAAGTAATATTTTTGTAAGTAATACTTAGGCCACAACATTTCTGTGAGGTGATATTTAGGTTACAAAATGCAGTTACCATACCATGGAGGAAAGGAAATAAAGAATAGGTTGGTGGATTAAATCATAAAATAACATTTGTACACAGGTCATACAGGCTCTCATCCGCTCAAGATAAAGGGTCCAGAAGAGCTTCAGTAGGAAGAAAAACGTATTATGGGGAGTGGAATTTCAGCTGTGTTTTCTCTGTTAGATGTAGAAAGATCAACACGATTTGGCCAAAAGGAACTAGTAAGTAGCTCATTGACAAGAAGTGTTAAAGAGAGCATTTCACTGCACTTTGTCCGGACAGTGATTGAGATGCAGAAAACTGACCGAATGGTCTACATTTATTGTCTAGATAAGGAAGCCTGTGATTAAACAAAGATAAAAATAATGTCTTACAATAAATACTCCATTATTATTAAAGAAGGAATGGTGAGGACAATAGGTCTCACCTATGAGGCCTATTGGCTTTTCCAATGTTTTTAGCTATGCAGTACAGCATCGATCTGATCAGCAGGCCTAATAGAAAATAAAAAGTTGCAATGATGTGGCTGCCACTTCATTTTGTAGGCATGTTCATACTTTTAACACAGATACATATGTCAACAGAATGACACAAGTTTTTATTTTATTTTTACTTACAAATATGAGATGGATCGTCAAATAAAAAAAACTAGTACAAAAGCATTTTTTAAAATGGTAACATGAAAATACTTTTTATAAAAAATGAATGACATTTTATGAAATTAATAAAAACTTTTGAAATCAAATTTCAAAGCTTTATTCAACAGCATGTCATAAAAGCAATTTTACATCCTACACTACACAATAAATACTACAATATTAAAATCATTATTTTTTTTAAAAAACTCAATTTTAGAGAAACTTTATACATAATAATTAAAAATAGTTCAATAAAACATGAATATTATAAAAGCAAGCCTATAATAAACGGTGTCAGTTAATTCATCAAGCAGTGTCTAGCTGTTGTAAAGTGCGGGTGCGTATAGTCCATGACCAACCTAAAAATTTTGCAACGGCAATCGCCAAGCAGGATGTGAAATCCGATTCCAGCATTCTTAGCGCCTCTATACACCTGCGTGTACCTAGGTTTAAACACACAGGTTTTATCCACTTCCGTCGTGGGCTTACATAAAGGGGACAAACAAACAGAAAATGAGCAATATTCTCAATCGAGTCTTTACAGTGTGGACATTTGTCGTCCTGGATAGCTGACCATTTGCGGGTAAACGCCTTTATAGGAAGGGTCCCGATTCTTAATTGAAACTACAATTTCCTATCAAACGGCCTTTCAATAATGTCCCAGTATAGCTCACAAGATGGTAAGGGTTTGATATCCAAAAAACGTCCTGTTAAATTTGTGTTGGATCCAATACTATAAGCGGACGACCATACCATTTCCCAATACATTTTTTTCAATGATACCTTTCATGGGAAGCTTTCAGCAATGGGAGAGTTCCATAGGTGGTCTAATTCCAACTTACTGAGCAGCCCTCTTAGTTCCTTTAACCACAGGATCGAATGGAAGCGATCTGCCCTGATGATATCCTTTAGGGCAGTGGCATAATACACAAGTTCAGGAGTAGTCATAATACGTCTCCAGTATAACAAGGGTCGCAGCCGTGCCAAGTCCTCAATATTTTTCCTGCCAAGGTCATATGCCAGTGCTACAGTTGGAGTACTTTGGGGAACCCCAACCAGACGGCGTAAAAACCTGTTTTCCGCCATTTTTAGTTGTTTCAAATTGGAGAATCCCCAAAGTTCCGAGCCGTATAAAGAGGCACTAATCACCTTCATGTTATAGATTTCTAAAGCAGGGGTGATTGGCTTAGTCAACGAGGCTTTATATTTATGGGCCACTGCGCCCGCAAGCTGGTGGAATTTTAGGACAGCCATGTCTATATGATTCTTCCAGCTCATATTACACTGAAGGGATATTCCTAGGTACGTGAAAGCCTCAACCTGTTCTAGGGGAGTACCATTAAAATTAATTGAACCCTTGAAAGTGTTCTGCTGGTTCAAGCACATGAACTTAGTTTTGGAGGTGTTTATCTCAAGTCCACGTGTTTGACAGAACTTACCAAAGGCGTTAACTACCTTCTGGAGCCCACTCGGTGTTCGAGAAACTATGAGCGTGTCGTCCGCAAACATGAGGACAGGCACGCGTGCCCCTGCTAGGACAGGAGCATCGGTGGGAGAATGGCTTAGATGGTCTACAATGCCGTTGATGTAAATAGAGAACAGTGTGAGTGCCAAGACACACCCCTGCCGGACCCCACGTTCGACAGGGAATGTGTCTGTCACCTCACCCTGAGCCCCCCACCTGATTCTAGCATAATTATCCTCATGTAAGCGGACGAGTAGCGTCAACAGTTCCGGGGCCAACCCAGCTTCGGCAAGCACCCTCCAAAGTTTAGAACTAAATCAAAAGCTGATTTTAAATCAACGAAAACAGCGTAGAGAGTCCCATTAGTTAGCGTCACGTTTCTCCAGTATAGAGCTATGAAAAAAAAGACCTGGTCAACTGAACTTGTACAAGGACGGAACCCCGCTTGATAAGGGGATAAAATATTTTTTTCTTCTATCCAAGATTGCAGTTTGTTTTGCACTAGTCGACCTATTAACTTTTGGGCAGAGTCTATGAGACTAATAGGTCTGTAATTACTAGGTAATGATTTGTTTCCCTTTTTAAAAACTGGAATTATTTCTGCACCCTTCCATGAGGTTGGTATTGGTGCACCCCTGGCCACAGAATTAGCTAGCCACTCAAAGTACTGACACCAAGATGGACGATCACTTAAGAACACATCAGCAGGTATGGCATCCATTCCTGGTGCTCGGCCCCCTATCACACAATCTAGCGCAATACTGACATCCTTTTTAGTAAATAACTGGCATTGATAAAAAACTGTAGGAGGTAGTAAACTCTCTGCTTCCGCTAGATCACGAGCGTATTGTGGTTTGAAGAAGTCTACCCATTGATTTTTGTCAACGTTATTTTGTGGGGGTTGTGCCACCCCCCCTCTATCCCACTTGACCAAGGCCCAGAATTGGCTTTGTTTCTTTGCATCACAGGCGGATTTAAGATCACGCCAGTTGGCCTCATCCCACTGTTTCCTGGCCTCTTTTTGTACTTTCCTATATATGTCCCTCGCCTTTCTCACACCTAGGATGTTCTTATTTCTAAGTAAAGTGCTGAGGTTCTGGCGGGCCGCTCTACAGGACTTATCGTACCATCCCATTTTGGGTAATTTTTTATGGACATTATCTGATTTTGTCGGCTTCTTAAAAAACTCCTGGAGCTTGGTAAAAAAGTTCATGTGGGCCTCAAGCATGATTTCAGGGAAGTTTAGATTTGTGGTATATGAATTTATCTTACCCACTTCCTCGACCACCACTTTTTTAAGCTCCTCCAACCTCTCTGTATTCTCAATTAATCTACCCCATTTTATGTGGCGCAAGTTATTCGAGGCTACGATATCTAAGGTGAGTTTGCCACCCCCATGATTTGATTCTCTTAACCCCATATTTGCTTTAAAGACCATACAGAGAGGATTATGGTCACTCTCCATCCTGTTTTTTACAGCCATATCAATCAGCCTGTGCCATTCTCTAATATCCACTAAGAAGTAGTCTATTCGGCTAGAGAACCTACCATTGTCAAATGTTTTGTTCCCCAGGCGATCTGAAGGGGTGCGTCCATTGGCTGCTCTGAGTCCTCTTGCTAGACATAGGGCCTTCAATTGGATGGCCACTGCTGTCCATCTTCTAACTACGGGTAGTTCTAACTGGGGGACACCCCACTTGCTATCCTCCTCTTCTGCTAGGATTTGGTCTTCTTGACCAAGCGGTTCAAATGTGGTGTTAACATCACCCCCCACAATAAAAGACAGCTGTGTTGGGAGTGCTTCAAGCTCAAGGTCAAGAGCGGCGATTACTTCTGAAGTTTGGCCTCCCACTACTCCCCTGGCATAGATGTTAAATATAACCACCCCCTGTCCATTAGCCTATGTAAGGTTGACTGACAAAATGTCATCTAGTGGAGAACTCCTTTGCTGGATACTACAGCATAATGTTTGGCGGACCCAGATTATCAGTCCCCCTGATGGGCGACCCTTAGGATTTTTTGTAGCTGGGGTATGGAAATTAAGATACCCTAGATGATGTACTGGGGTCACTGACCATGTCTCCTGGAACAGTAGAATATCAAATTGTTCTATAAAGTTACACCATTCTGGTGAAGACAACTTATTATTAATTCCAGCAATGTTCCAGGAAAGAAAAGACAACCCTGCCTCATCTACTTCATCTGCTACTAAACCTAGGGGGGCCAAAGATGACAATGTACCTTGGGTTTCATCCTCCAACCTTGGTTCTAATTCTACAATAGCACAATGACACCTTAATAGTTCAGGTGATAATGCTACTGGACCAGAGGCGGAACATGGTACTATCAAAGTGGGGACAGACTGTGCCTCAGAGTATTTATACTCCTTTCTATTTGTTAGAATAATTGGATCATCAACCCATTTCCCTGGGCTCGAGGAGATAGCATTTGTAAGACCAATGCCCGCGTCTGTGGGAATATCTGTTCTATTTAGCTCAACTAATTCATTTAACACTACACTGTCTGCCCACTCAAGTCAATCGCATTCGTTCAAATCTGACAGCGCCGCAAATCTATTTTCAAGACTAATTCCCCATTCCCTGGGTTGGGGACCCCTACCCCACCTATTTGACACCAGATTCCACTTTGTCTTTAGTATACTTGGATTCCCTGTGCTAACTCTACGATAAAAAAAATCTAGAGTTAGCGGGGTGATGTCAGTGCTCCTGCGTTGTGGGGGAAATAAATTTCTCAAAACCTCAGGGAGTACTTCTGGACTTAAATAATGCAGAACTACACAATCTCCATTACATTTTTTCATACTATTCCCCATCCAGTCCACCCTTCTTGCCATAGTAATTTCCCCAGGTAGCTGCTGTTTACCCCATGGGGATATCATCATGTTATTAGATAACCAGTGAAATGCTTTACTGATCAGGGAAGATGTAGATTCCACTTGACCCGGCTTTAGGGGAGGCACATTGGCCAAGACCAGGACAAGGGGGGAGGCCTCTACAATGAGTTGGACCGGGCCTTTCTCTATACCCGTCCCAGTGGATTTTAGTGGAGAGTCTTCATTAGCTGCTACCTGCACGTCGTTAAGTACTGGGTGCTGGGTAGGGGGAGGATTTCATACCACTTTATCTCTACCCTCTGGCCCAACCCCTGGGACTTTCACTGTTTGTTCAACTCTGTTTGAAGCTGAAATTGGTGTATTACCCACCTCCTCCACAGACTTGTTTATGAGTCCCCCTAGCCTGTTTACCTCTGCTGTTAGCTGATCGATTTTGGCCACCAACGGTTTAATAATGCATTTAATCTTAGAATCAATCATGCTCACTAGTTTTTTAATTTGATCATCCTCCAATATCTCCTTCCCACCGTGCTCCCCAATTGCCTCTTTTGTAGCCATATTTTTAGGTGGAGAGGCAGTCCTTTTCCTACTAGAGCGTAACCCACCACGTTTACTCTGACCCTTTCTACATGCTCTAACTGCTCTAGTTACAGGCTTGGACACGGGGGGGGGGAATTATCTATTATCATGTTTGACTGGTCTAAGGAATCATTGTCTAGATTAATGGCAGTAGGTATGTTTTGGTCGGAAATGTCATCAGGGGAAAACACAATATCCAAAGTGTCACTGCTATGCACCTGTATAGGGACTTCTACCAGGTTTGGTTCTGGCAGAGAACTCTGTGTGAGGGTAATAGGTGGAGAACTCAAGCCCAGTGATATCCTTCTCGTGTTGTTGATTTTACTCACTACCTGCACTAGGTAATTGTCCAAGGTATTAGAAACAGAAGAAGACTTTTGCTTGGACATATTGCACACAGTGAGATGGTAGCAAGCTTGCACTAGTAACCCTAGGGTAAACAATAAATAGCAATTACCGATGGAATGAAAGCACAAAAGTGCCTCAAAAATGTTTGGCAAAGGTAAGTCTTACTATAAGAATACCACAGATGGACCTCAACAACGACAGATAAGGATCCTGGCCCAGCCCAGTCACGGTCAGTCTCGGACTGTCTCAGACTGTCCGCCCTTTGCCCGGGCTTCGTCCGGCGTCCCGCTGAGCGGTACCCTGGCCGTTGAAATAGGAGAGCGACCCAAGCGGGGGGCGTGGCTACCAGGTGGCGCGGCCGAGATGACCGAGGCTGTGCAGGGACTCCTGGGCAAGAGAGTCCCTGCCACGCGCCACCCCTGTAGCTGCTGTTAGCTCCCCGACTTGTGCTCGGTCCACAGGCTTTGGTTTAGATCAGCCCCCACCTGGAGCCGCAAAGCGGCACCCACGAAGCGGGTGCGGCGAGAAGTGGCGGCAACAACAACAAGGATCCGCAAGGTGAGGTGAAGAGGGCAGCCCCAGGTCGGTTTCCACCTTCAGTGTTCAAGTTGTAGCGTAAGTGCCCCTTTTTGACATGGTCATCCCCACTTTTTGACCGGTATTTGATGCAATTTTGACAGGTACCTGCTATCCAGATCCCCAGTGCCAGAACTCTTTCCCTAAAACTGTACAGTTGTTTCCTCAATGGAAAAACCTTTTGCACCACCTGTAAGTCCCTAGTAAAAAGTACCTTGGTGCCTAGTGCATGGAGACTAAAGAGGGTCCCTAAGGGCTACAGCATGTATTGTGTCTCCCTAAGAGAACCTTTAGCACACTCATGCAAACTGCCTTTGCATGCTGCCTGACATGGTGCAGGGAAAAGTGAAGATACAACATGGCACACGTCTTCTGAGTGCCATGCCTGCAGACACTGCGTGTAATATACAGCCCTAAGGCAGGGTGCATTATATTCCTTGTGATGACCTATCGGTATGAGCAGATATGACTCTGTAATGTCCATGTTGATTCTTGAACATTGCCTGTGAACGGGGAAGCCATCTTGAGTATATGTACTGGGCACTGGTGATTACGATTTCCCCAACTACACAATGGCTTCATTGAAACTAAAGATGTTAGGTATCAAACATCTCATAATAATAAGCCCACACTGATTCCAGTTCTGGAGTTATTAATACATGCACCTTATAGAGCCCTTTAGAGGTGTCCCCTGAAAAACTACCGACTACTAGTGTACTAGCTGACTGGTCCTGACCAACCTGTCTCCACAGATGAGTTTCTGACCGCCTAAAGGTGAGAGCTCACGATCTCTGAGGTCAGAAACAATACCTGCTCTGGGCAGAGGTGTTGTCCTCCAGAACGGGATGGCTAAGTAATCAGCATATCAAGGCATAAGGCCTCAAAGGCCTCTACTTCCTATGATATTGCAACCCCGGCTTTCCCAGTCAGGGGAAGTGCCAACCGCCTACCCTTAACCCATCCGGCACCAGGACAGGTGGGAAGGTTTGCTAGTCAGGAGGTGTGTTCCTTATCAGGCTAGTACCAGCCGCTAAGGTGGGCTACATGATGTGAACATGAAGATGAGAATTACACCGTCTTGGTTTTTGGTGGAATTAGGCTCACTGGGTCAGGAATATGCTCACTCCCCACAGGAAGTGGTCATATGGGAGGTGTAGTCAATCTAAAGGTAAGTAGCACATGATGCCAGGACTTTAGATTTTGAAGGATCCAGAAGAACAGGACAAAGAAGAGCCGCAAGAGACTGAGAACTGAAGACTGCTGTGGACTTTTTTGGCACCAAACCTTGCCTGTACCAGTCTTGACAATAGGGACCAATTGACTTGTCCTGCGGCTGAGCAACTACTAAGAACCCCATATAGACTGCCAGCCAGTTGCAAATTGCCAGCAATCTCGATTGGAGTCGAGCAGCTACTCCCCTGCAGTCTGCAGGTACCGCGGAAGCAGAGACCGGTTTACCGTGTTGCCGCTCTGCGACCAGCCTGACACAGCCCCCGGTGATGAGATACCTGTGCTCCTAAAGGTCAATTCTGTCCCCGCACCTTGTGTGTGGACACCAGGACTGACTGGAGCTGTACAGCACCAATAAGCAGGGTAGTGGGCCTCTTGCAGCAAACAAGGCTCGCTTAAGTCCAGTCGGGGCTCTAACAGAACCGAGACCCAGCAGCTATCGAAGGAAACCAGTACTGCAGAGTCCCACTTCCAGGGTGGTCCAACTGTTGTGATTTTGCACTCTCAACCGGCGAGACCAACAACCACGAGGGACTTTGACACACAGAGCCCAGCTGCCCCATCTACCCTGCACCCAAGGGCCCCAGCCTGGTTACCCACGAACCAACTCTGCCCCCTTGCTCCCAGAAACCTTGTGGTACAAAAGGGGGTGGTGATGGATGGAGCATATGAACCAATCAAACACTCACAACCAGTCAAAAGATCTGGGTTTGAC
The DNA here is from genome assembly GCF_964261635.1 of Lissotriton helveticus. NCBI lineage: Eukaryota > Metazoa > Chordata > Amphibia > Caudata > Salamandridae > Lissotriton > Lissotriton helveticus. Next base: position 1,432,446,304 of record NC_136068.1, read on the forward strand.
CCATCACCGTTCTTTAGCCCACTCTGCCACCCCAGTTCAGACATGGCTATATGCAAATCAGTCTGACCCTGTGCCTCATGGGAACAGTCCAGCCCGAACTGCCAAGCCATGCCTTCCCTGGACAAGAAACAAGCTTCCGAGGACCGGTTTCTGGCATTACAGCCGTCTTCAGCCCGGCTTGCTTGAATCCAGTGGCAAAGTGAGCAAGGGACTCATGTCTGAGCATACCCTGCCACACTTATGGCGGCCAAAAGCGGTACAAAAGGGGTGGTAATGGACAGAGCATATGAACCAATCAAACACTCACATCCAGTCAAAAGATCTGGGTTTGACCCATCACCGTTCTTTAGCCCACTCTGCCACCCCAGTTCAGACATGGCTATATGCAAATCAGTCTGACCCTGTGCCTCATGGGAACAGTCCAGCCCGAACTGCCAAGCCATGCCTTCCCTGGACCGGAAACAAGCTTCCGAGGACTGGTTTCTGGCATTACAGCCGTCTTCAGCCCGGCTTGCTTGAATCCAGTGGCGAAGTGAGCAAGGGACTCAAGTCTGAGCATACCCTGCCACACTTATGGTGGCCAAAAGAGGTACAAAAGGGGGTGGTGATGGACGGAGCATATGAACCAATCAAACACTCACACCCAGTCAAAAGATCTGGGTTTGACCCATCATCGTTCTTTAGCCCACTCTGCCACCCCAGTTCAGACATGGCTAAATGCAAATCAGTCTGACCCTGTGCCTCTTGGGAACAGTCCAGCCCGAACTGCCAAGCCATGCCTTCCCTGGACCGGAAACAAGCTTCCGAGGACCGGTTTCTGGCATTACAGCCGTCTTCAGCCCGGCTTGCTTGAATCCAGTGGCAAAGTGAGCAAGGGACTCACGTCTGAGCATACCCTGCCACACTTATGGCGGCCAAAAGCAGTACAAAAGGGGGTGGTGTTGGACGGAGCATATGAACCAATCAAACACTCTCACCCAGTCAAAAGATCTGGGTTTGACCCATCACCGTTCTTTAGCCCACTCTGCCACCCCAGTTCAGACATGGCTATATGCAAATCAGTCTGACCCTGTGCCTCCTGGGAACAGTCCAGCCCGAACTGCCAAGCCATGCCTTCCCTGGACCGGAAACAAGCTTCCGAGGACCGGTTTCTGGCATTACAGCGTCTTCAGCCCGGCTTGCTTGAATCCAGTGGCAAAGTGAGCAAGGGACTCACGTCTGAGCATACCCTGCCACACTTATGGCGGCCAAAGCGGTACAAAAGGAACTGGGGTGGCAGAGTGGGCTAAAGAACGGTGATGGATTAAACCCAGATCTCTTGACTGGGTGTGAGTGTTTGATTGATTCAGATGCTCCGTCCATCACCACCCCCTTTTGTACCTCTTTTGGCCGCCATAAGTGTGGCAGGGTATGCTCAGACGTGAGTCCCTTGCTCACTTTGCCACTGGATTCAAGCAAGCCGGGCTGAAGACGGCTGGAATGCCAGAAACCGGTCCTCGGAAGTTTGTTTCCGGTACGGGGAAGGCATGGCTTGGCAGTTCGGGCTGGACTGTTCCCATGAGGCACAGGGTCAGACTGATTTGCATATAGCCATGTCTGAACTGGGGTGGCAGAGTGGGCTAAAGAATGGTGATGGATCAAACCCAGATCTTTTGACTGGGTGTGAGTGTTTGATTGGTTCAGATGCTCCGTCCATCACCACCCTCTTTTGTACCGCTAAATGCCAGCTTCAACTCTCCTAAAGTGGGTGGGGCTGCTGTGCAGCCATATTCCACAACGAATATAGCTCCTTACAACACATGCGATTTGAACGCAGGCCTTTACAACGTGGTTGTTACAGCAGTAGGGGGCACGCTGGACTTAAGAATAGTATTATTTATTATTCTTACTCCAGTTTGGGCAACAGCAGGAATGGTCTTGGATTTCAAATCCAATACCAGTGCACCTCCTGCCGGAAGTTGTTGTAATGACTTGCGATGTAATGGTATTGCGTATTAACAACGCAGTCGTTGGAACAACACGTTGTAATGACACTGCGTTGTGGAGACAGCATTGTAAACTCTGTTTCCCATCTACAACACCAGACCGGAGAGCGAGCCCCAAGGCAAGCAGGCAGGAGGCTCAAAACAGCACAGGGGAATCCTGTTGTAAATGTATAAATAGCTGAGAGAGGCGCTTTCCTTTTGCTGTGCCTGCAGAACTCTCTTTGCAAATAGTTAAATTTCTTCTTCACGGATCCTGCTGCTTTAATGCTACTTTCTTCTTTAAAGGATGGCTTTATTTTATTAAAAGCAGAGAGTTGGCTGCCTATCTGCAGTGTTTTATAGGCTGTGAGGGCAGGCTCTGCATCCAGGCCTACAGAACTGTCTGAGGCTGAAGAACTGAGCCGCTCACCTGCAGGCCCCTCCCCACCACTACTCCCAGGCATTCTCATCAGGCACTGGAAAACAGCCTTCATTCTGTGAGCAGTGTTTATACCAGTGATTTAGTTTGTGTACAGCACCTTCTTCCAAAGGCCGCAGGGTCGCCGTGCTAAGGATGTAGTAAAAAGACTGCTAATTAGGATTACATGAACAGCCCAGATTGTATCAACGTCATAATGATAAACAGCAGTGCGAATTTACTAAGATTTAAACTTGTTACTTGTAGACTTCATACGAATAACAAGCACTTGCACATAACTCACTGCGCTATCTTAGCAGGCTTGCACTTCTAGATACAGATGTAATGCCAAGCAAAGGACTGCCCATTCTGGCCCAGTGCTCCTGGGGTGCTTCCTTGCACTGTACAATGCAGCACTTGGCCTGTGTCCAGGAGACATCACAAATTGATCCTTTTGGTTGGTCATCTCTAGCTATCTGTTGCCTCTTCGACCACACCCCTTCCCTCCCGTCATTGCTGCCCTCCTTTCTGCGTCGCTGCTTGATGATGGGTTGAACAAGGAATGCTTTTTTCAATGCAGACCAATGCTTCTATTTCTAGAAGCTTGAAAGAAAAACACATAGGTAAAACACATTGTAATTTACAGCACCAATAGTTCAAAATCTCCCACGTGCGAGACCCATTGCATTGCAAATGCTTGTTTTATTTTGGTTCAGGATTCCTGTACATAAAATAGTTTTTACTTCATAGTTCCATCAAGGTTCCTTGCATTATCATCATCGATTGCTTATGTAAAATAGTTTGCATTTATCAAGAGTCTCAAAACCATAATAGACAAGAACAATCTCAAAATATGATCTTGCAAACTACTGTCCTACCAATGACGCCTAGAAATCACTGCCCATAGACCCGTCGCACATATACGTGGACTAGGTGTAGTGATCAATGAATTTGAGTCACGGAATGGGATGAAAACGTTTTATTCTCCAAATATGCACCCTTTTAGAGTGTTATCTTCACGACGACCTATGCATTTTTCTGTATTAAGTGATTTCTAATGAGTATGGTATGAACTGCTTCTCCTACAGTGTCAAAAACCATTGCACTGTTAGGTTTCAAAAAGTAACATCATTTTCTTTCATTTCCCTTTTTTAATGCAGTGTACTTATAGGATTCATTAAAAATGAGAACGCCCCTTCCTGGTGGGGTTTTTTGATTGCATCTCTGATGTTTCTGTGTGCTGTACTCCAGTCCCTGATCCTTCATCAACAATTTCATTATGCCCTTGTTACTGGAATGAGACTAAGGACAGCTATCACTGGCATTATTTATCGAAAGGTAAGCCGGGAAAGATTTAAATGGTGTTGGGATTGCTGGGCATTTGTTGACAATGATCTATCTATCTATCTATCTATCTATCTATCTATCTATCTATCTATCTATCTATCTATCTATCTATCTATCTATCTATCTATCTATCTATCTATCTATCTATCTATCTATCTACCTACCTACCTATCTATCTATCTATCTACTTACCTATCTGCCTGCATGCCTACTATGTATCTATCTATCTATTCCCCATAGGAATATCACTTTTTGAACCTTTAATACTTTTTGTACTTGGTGCACATGAAGGAAATGGTGCAACTAATTTTCCTTTTGTGGTCTGTCAGAAATCTTTTAAGCTTGAAAAAAAGCAAAACAAAAATAGTGGTCAAATGAGGTAAAACAATGTGTAGATATCTTGACAGTTCTTTGGACGAAGTCTATACATAGAAAATTAAAAAATAAAGCAATTTCATGCATGCTCCAATGCTCCAATGTTGTTTTGAGGGCTCACATAGGTTCTGTAGACCTGAGCATTCTGATTTAAATTATGCACCTGAAAATGTTCGTCATGATGCGCATTAGTTGTTGTGGTGGGTCTTACCCAATGTGAGACACTAAAGACTATGCCCTGAATACAGTTGTGAAAAATAAGAAAGTATTTGTGGCAGGGGGCGTGGCTACGCGGGCGAACGAAATGGCCGCCTGATCGTAGAGCTCCGCCGGGCGAGAAATGACCGGGGCCGTTCGCCACTGATCCGGCGCTGCGCTGAGGACGAATTATGCCTGCAGCCGATCCTTGGAGCCTACTGATGCAGCCTGCCTAATCTGGAGGACGGGGGACAACGTGGAAGGTCGGAACAGCTGAGTGGTGCTGCGGCCGGCTGCGCCTCGCGGGCCGTTACGTTGCAGCTGCGGAGCGCCTGGTGAGTCTCCTGATTGCCCCCTTGCTGTCCCCCTCGGCCCTAGGGCCGCTGTAGTTCTCTCCCCGGTCCGCTGCTCGGCCCCGGTGGTCTCCGTGGGTGGAGGTGCGGCCACTCCGTGCGTGACCGGCACTTGCGGCCTGGTCCGGCCTTGGGAGCCGGGGCCTCGATTTTTGGGGACCGCCGGGTGGGGCGGCGGCGAGCGGGGAGCGCGGGCGGTGGGCTTCGGGGCTGAGGGGCGCTTGGCGAGGGGTGTGGCCGGCGGGCTTCAGGGCGCTCTGCGAACGGCCTGGCGTCGCTGCACTCGGTGGGGGCCTACCTCCATTGCCCCACCGCTACCGTGCACCCAAGACCTGCGCCTGTCCCCCTGCGGAACTTGGCCTCCTGCGCTCCTGCTGATGCGGTGGCCCTGTTTGTCTGCCGCCTGTACAGCTTCTTGTGACCGACGCTGGCTACCTGACCTGCGAGACCTGGCCCAGATGAGTTGCCTTTGCCTCGAGGCCTTGCCTACTTGGTCCCCCCACCACACCTCCTTTGGCTGCCTGTCTTGGTGGGCCCCTTGATCCGCCGGTTGCTGCCGGGTGGCTGCCACAGCCGCCTGCTGACCCTACTTCTTGGCCTCTGGCGCACTCCTCCAGCCAGATTCATGCCCTGCTGTCCTGTGGGCAACCGCCTTGGCGACTCGTGGGCTCCCGCAGCGTGAGTCAGCCCTGGGACGGTGGACCGACGAGTACCCCTGCTCTGGTCCCGTCCTACCCGCCTTGCTACTGGGGTGCCCGGACACTGTGCTTGACTCTCTGGGTGCCGCTGTTGTCATAGAGTCCTGTGCCACTGGCGATTTGCCCGCCACTGCTTCCAACATGGTGAAGAAGGATGTTACCCAGAAGCGACTTACCTTCAGTTCAGCACCCGTACGTGCTTCTGCAGCTTCGCCGGCGGCGGAGGTAGACACTTGGGGCCAGTTGGCAGCGAAAGACACTGCGGGTATGGTTGCTGAGATGATGGGTGAGATGAGGGCTGGATTCAAGGCCTTGGATTCTCGTTTTGATACCCTCGAAAAGAAAATGGCGGACATGGGCGCGACGATCCAACTGCACGATAGGCGTCTGGACCTGGCGGAATCCAGAGTTTCCGACCTCGAGGATGGTGCGGCGTCGACGCTGAAAAGGTTGGAACGAGTGGAGAAGATCCTTAAAGACGTCGCAATTAAGAACGAGGATTTAGAGGCGCGCAGCAGGCGCAATAATATCCGAATTATCGGCGTGGCGGAGACGACAGCTACCGGACGCTTTGACACTTTTGTGGAACACCTCCTGATCGAACTTTTTGGCCGAGACACGTTTACTGCTGGCTTCGTGGTTGAGCGCGCTCACAGATCGCTGGGGCCCGACCTAACCCTGGCCTGCCGCCCCGGCCCATTATTGCCAGGCTTATGAACTTCAGGGACAGAGATGCGGCGCTGAAGGCTGCCAGGGAGGCGGGCGAGGTTCGGTGGCAGGGAGATGTGCTCTCTTTCTACCCGGACTTCACCATCATGGTCCAAGATGCACGCCGTAAATACACTGGTGTCAAAGCTGCCTTGCGCAAAATGGGATTGCGCTATGGTATGCTGTATCCTGCCAGGCTCCGGGTGGACGTGGACGGCAGGTTTCGCATTTTTGACTCTCCTGCGGAGGCACAGGAATTTTGTCGAGCCTACAAAAACAGGGGGTCCCCTCGACAATCTGATGTTGCTCAACAGTCTCCGCCGCACACTGACTCGCAGGCTAGTGCTGACCTGTTTACCGAAACCGGACAGGGTTGACCTAGCACCTTTCCATCTTCTCGATCCGGAGTGTTTGCCCCAGTAATCTGCATCTGATACTACTGTTCCTATTTTTTTTACTTTTGCAGTGCTTTTTTCATACTTGCTGACATTTGAACGTTGCCCCGGTTGTGGTTCTTGCATGGCGGAGCGTCGCCTACCCCCATGGCGCGAGCCGCATTGTTTTTTTCTCTAACATTGTCTTTATTTTACAGGTACATTAGTGGACAACTGTTGTTGTTTGTTGCTCTAGGTTGTTTCCGGAAGGGTGGGTTTAGCCTCCTTGGGCCTGAGGAGTGGCTGGGTGGTGGGTGGTTGGGAGGGGCTTGTTTATGCTTTGGTCTTGTTGTTTGTGCATTCGCACTGTTTTTAGGTCGAGCTGACGTTAGCATTCATGCGAAGCATGAATGCTGTCAGCTCGACAACTAATGTGATCCGTTTTTAGGAGAGTGGACACCAAAGTGTTACGAGCGTTTTCAGTGCCGGATTTCACCTCGGGAGCGCGCAGCATTGTCTGCAGTGGCAGTGTCAGTTTCGCTTTTTTATTACTTTCGTTTTTCCCGAGGCTGGCTGAGGCTGGCTTGGAATGAACAGGCTTGCCCTCGCGCATGCGCGGAGTAACTCACAGCCCTTGCTTTTACAGACGCAGGCAGGCAGCCCCCACCCCTCTGCATGCACGCACGCACGCACACACAGGCGAGCGCATGCACACGCAGGCACACACATACAGGCACACAGACACTCACTCACACACACACCCCCCACAGTCACACACACGCACGCACACATACATACATACAAAGCCCGCCCGCACTCGCGCGCGCACATGCTTTTCCCCTCCCCCTCCCCCGCTCAGCAACGCACTCACCGGCTTCCTTCGTGCGGCGGCTCTCCTCAGCTGCAGGGCCCGGCAGCAGGACTCTTCTTCCCTCCTTCGGCACCGGGGCGCAGGGTAGGCTCCTGCCTGCTCCGGTGCTCTAAACACAGCGGCTCCGTCCAATCGCGGCTCTTCCGTGGGAGGCGGGGTAGGCACCCGCCCTCCTACTTCCTGTTTCCTGTTGTCGCGCCGGCCTGCCTGACTTCCTGGTCGCAGGCCGGCAAAGTGACGGCGGTGATTTGCGGTATTTATTTAGTTAGTTTTTTATGCATTTTTATATAGCGCGGACTTTACCCGAAGGCGGTATTTATTTATTTATTTTTTTGGGACGCTGCGTGCTGTCCCGCACCACCTCCTGCTGCATTTCCTGCTAGTCGGCGCCCGTTGCCATTGACAATTCTTTTGCATGTCCTATGTGAAAGCTGCAGTATTTGTCTTTGGTCAGTATTTGACACTTACTGAACACTGTTTTTACGTCAAGAATCCACTTGATAACATTGCACACGTGTTTTGTATTTTAAATTTGCTTTCTCTAGCTGCATTCCTCGCAAACAGCATGCACGCATTTAAAACTAGTTCTTTATGTTTTTCCTTCTGTATTTCTTGCTCTCGTTTTCTCGCTCCCTCCTACAAACTTAAGTATCGGCCCTTGCACTGAGTTCTTCCTTTATCCACCTCCCTCTGTGCCCCACCAGGTCATTATTTACCACATTGCAATATACTTTTTCATTGCAGTTTCAAAACTTTTTAGCTCTTGCTCCTAATGCAGCTGTCGAGTGACCTTTTGTAGTCAACGTAAAAAACAGATTTCATAACAACTGTTGAAAGGGGCTTAGGCGTCACCCACATACATGTTGGTTGCCTTGAGTAGCAGGACATTGTTGCTTATGGTCTCAAGCCAGTGATCTTGGCTGTGTGCCGGATCTGTTTATGTAAAGTTATGTTAAAGGCAGTAGGCCTGAGATATTTGTTGTGAAAATGTTTGTTTTTTCCCAAGAATTTCATACGCGTAAATTCTTGCGGCCTAGTGGACGTTGGTAAACCACTGTCATTCTGGTTCTGTACAGTAAGCAAAGCAGCATTGCACACGTGTTTTGTATTTTAAATTTGCTTTCTCTAGCTGCATTCCTCGCAAACAGCATGCACGCATTTAAAACTAGTTCTTTATGTTTTTCCTTCTGTATTTCTTGCTCTCGTTTTCTCGCTCCCTACTACAAACTTAAGTATCGGCCCTTGCACTGAGTTCTTCCTTTCTCCACCTCCCTCTGTGCCCCACCAGGTCATTATTTACCACATTGCAATATACTTTTTCATCGCAGTTTCAAAACTTTTTAGCTCTTGCTCCTAATGCAGCTGTCGAGTGACCTTTTGTAGTCAACGTAAAAAACAGATTTCATAACAACTGTTGAAAGGGGCTTAGGCGTCACCCACATACATGTTGGTTGCCTTGAGTAGCAGGACATTGTTGCTTATGGTCTCAAGCCAGTGATCTTGGCTGTGTGCCGGATCTGTTTATGTAAAGGTATGTTAAAGGCAGTAGGCCTGAGATATTTGTTGTGAAAATGTTTGGTTTTTCCCAAGATTTTCATACGCGTAAATTCTTGCGGCCTAGTGGACGTTGGTAAACCACTGTCATTCTGGTTCTGTACAGTAAGCAAAGCAGGTTAAGGTGCAAACTTTTCGATTTTCAAGGGGAGAGGATGTAGCCTTATAGTTAGAGCAATGCAATAGGTCTTGCATTATTAAAGTTTGAGCTAATGGCATTGTAAATGACAATGCCTTTTATTCATTTGCATTGGTGCGTAAACAAGCACTTTGTACTTCTAGTCCATGCTTATGAGAAGCAAGGCTGGCAGTCTCTTTTACTGCCAGCCTTGCTCATCTTAAGGAAGGACTATATGTTCAAAGTGCGTGTTTATGCACCGATTGCAGGTTTTAAAAACAAATGAATAAAAAGCATTGTCATTTACAATGCCAATAGCTCAAACTTTAATAATGCGAGACCTATTGCATTGTAAATGCTTGTTCTATCTAAGTGATGCCTTTTTTGCGATAGGGAATGGCAGGTCCGTACACGCATGTTTTCTTACGATTCCACCGAGTTTGAATGGCTAAGTTAGGGCAGCAGTCTGGTCCTTCCAGGCTTACCTCCATGTCTTGGAACGTCCGAGGTTTAAATGATACGAGGAAAAGGCGACAGGTTCTAAACTATGCAGCGCGGCATGGGGTGGATGTCCTATTTTTGCAGGAGACACACCTAGTGGATGCTGACTCTTCCTCCTTTGCAAAAAGCTGGGGCGCGCACAGATTTTTTTCGAGCTATAGCAGATATGCAAGGGGGGTTGCAATCCTGATACATCGACGTGTTCCATTCGTGCTCTCAGACAGCATTTTGGATGTAGATGGCAGATATGTTGTGGTTACGGGGGTGCTTCTGGGCTTTAAGGTCACCTTTGTTGGAATATATGGCCCCAACTCGGACTCCCCTGCCTTCTTCCGGGGACTTCAGGATGTTTTGCTGAGACTAGACACTGATATGATGATACTGGGGGGTGACTTTAACCTGCTCATGACCCCTGCCAGGGACAGCACCTCCTCTTCCCCGGATTGTAAGCCCCGCTCCCGTGCTGTGCTGGCGGATGTGTGCGCTCATTACTCACTGATTGACATTGAGGCCCGTTTGCATTCCACCTCACCCGTCTACACCCACCACTCGGGGTATCACAACACTAGCACCAGAATAGACTACTGGCTCCTTTCCCCAGGGGTAGCCGGTTGGGTGAGTGACCATTTGACACTCCCGCGCACTCTGTCTGACCACTCTCCCATAGTGCTGACCCTGCTCATCCCCAGGTTGGGAGGGTACGAGAAACAATGGCGTTTTCCTGGCAGGGCGTTAGCTGACCCGGTCTTCAAGGAGGACATTCGCATTGCCATAGAGGAGTACTTTGAGTTCAACGAGGGCACAGTGGACGCTTGGGCTACATTGTGGGAGGGTTTCAAGGCCACCATTAGGGGGGTTTGCATCAACAAACATGTAGGGGCTTTGCGCGACATCCGTGCCTCCCTGACCCGTATTGAGAAGGACATTGCCGCTTTGGACACTAACACGCTCACTGACACGGATGGTGGGGTGGAGGCAAAAAGGTTGGCACTGCTGCAAGAGTTCAGAGACACTGCAGACAGAGAACTGACATATCTCTGCGCACAACACTCGGCTAGGCAGTATGGTGAAGGAGACAGGCCTGGCAAGCTCTTGGCCCATCTGCTTCGTCCCCCCCGCCAGGCTTCATTTATCTCGGACATGGTAGATGATAAGGGAGCTCGTCATCAGACCACCCCTGCCATCTGCGATGCCTTCCTATCCTACTACAAGGACTTATACACCTCGGGACTATCGGCTGACTGTCGCGACCCTGGCCCCTATATTAACTAAATCTCTATGGTCTTCCTGGAAAAACACATGCAGGACTTTCTGGCGATGCCTATTGAACCGGACAGCGTTGTGGAAGCCATTGATGCATTGAAAGGCTCGTCGGCGCCGGGGCTAGATGGCTTTTCAGCTGACTTCTATAAGGAGTACAAGGAGGAACTGGTACCTCGCCTGATTGAGGTGTATGCGGAGTCACTCGAGACGGGGATTCTGCCACCCACATTGCGGGAGGCCGTTATCATTTTACTTCCCAAACCGGATCGGGACCCCACTAGGTGCGGTTCCTACAGGCCCCTTTCCCTGCTCAATCTTGACTATAAAATTTTGGCGAAAGTCCTTGCCACCCGACTATCTTTACTTATGGAGTCTATCATTTCGCCAGCCCAGTCCGGGTTCGTTCCCCATAGATCCACCTCCTTTAATCTGCGGACGCTGTTTTCTGTTCTTCACAAAATTGAGCCGACTACACCGGCAGCTGCGGTGTTTTTAGACGCCGAGAAGGCATTTGACACCTTAGAATGGTCGTTCTTTCTATCTGTCATGCACCGCATGGGCATGCCGTCCTTGTTTGTCTCCACAGTCGAGCTGCTTTATACTGCCCCCAGAGCGAGACTGCGCCTTAATGGCACGCTCTCTGATAGCTTCCCTCTTTCCCGGGGAACCAGGCAGGGATGCCCCCTGTCCCCCCTGTTATATATTCTAGCCATGGACCCTTTGGTACGTCATTTTCAGGAGCGCCACCTGCACCGCGGGCTCCAGTTCCGGACAGGCCCGTTACTCGTCTCCCTCTACGCTGATGATACCATTCTGTATGTCAGGTCTCCGGAGACCAACCTGTCGCCTTTGCTGCTTGAAGTGGAACGCTTTGGGAGGTACTCCGGTCTTCGTATTAATTGGCATAAATCTGAGATCTTTCCGCTCACCCCCTCCACTGCTCGCTGGGACTGCCCGTTCCCGCTGGAATGGAATACAGACTCGGTGAAATATCTGGGTATCCACATTCATCTAGAAACGGTATCCATGATTCGTCTTAACTATGGGCAGGCGTTGGACTTTCTGGAGGATAATATTGCACGTTGGATTCGCCTCCCTATCTCTATGGCCGGCCGTATCGCCATAATTAAAATGATCATTCTTCCCCGCTTTCTGTACTTATTTAATAACATACCGGTCCCGCTCACTCGGATTTTCTTCACGCAGCTCCACTCATTGTTGTTGCGGTTAGTGTGGGGGGATAAAAGGCCGCGAGTTTCTTGGCGCATTTTAACGCTGCCTTATGAGCGAGGTGGCTTTGGAGTGCCGGACTTTTATATTTATTACCTGGTCGCGCAGTGCGCATATGCACACCCTTGGTTTCACCCGGACGCTCGGATCCCGTATTTGAGACCTGAAGCAGACTTGGTGCTGCCACTTACCCTCAACTCGATCTTGCCCGGAGGCTTTCCGCGTGACCCCCTTGACATACAAACTGTGTCCACTACATCGTGGGCCTGGATGCAGGTGCGTAGACTGCTCCAGCTGGACGTACTGTATTCCCCGGCTCTTCCATTACCTAACCCTCACTGGCTCCCCATCACTGCGGAAGCGGTGGTCTGCAGGACGCTGGCCAAATACCAGCTCACCACAATAGGAGATCTGTTTCCGGACGGACATGTTTTCTCTGTGTCCGAGGATCCACGGTTCACGGAACGGACATTTATGGATTCCTTTGTCCTGACCAGACTGAGGTCCCTGCTTAGAGCGCAGTTTCCGTCGTTCCCATTGCCGCCGGATGAAATGACAGCACTGACTTTTCTACTCCAGTCGCAAACGGGAGCCCATATGGTCTCCAGGTTGTATGGACTTTGTGTGGCGGCCCTCCCGTCTTCGGATGCGAGGCGGCGTGGGAGCTTGATTTGGGCGGCCCCATCACAGATGCCCAATGGGATGCCTGTTGCCGCTCCACTAAAGAGGTCTCTATTAACAGTAGACATAAACTAATTCATTTCAAATTTTTGAGGCGACTATACTTCACTCCGGCGCTGGCCCACAGAATCGATCCAAACAGACCTCATCACTGCCCTAAATGCAAAGCTCCCCATGCCGATTTTGCACATCTCACATGGACCTGTCCGAAACTGCACACTTACTGGCTACAGGTACACCACATTTTGGGAGACATTCTAGAGTGCGAACTGCAACATAAGCCGGAAATTGCACTGCTTGGCTATGTCGCGGAGTTCCCCCGGGCCACGTGTAAGCTTGCCGCCATAGGTTTCTTGCTGGCGAAAAGGGAAATTGCTTTACTTTGGGGGTCCAGGCGAATCCCTACTTCCGTGAATTGGATGCGCAGCCTTGCCCAATGTAACACCAATAGTGTGGAATATTCCACCCAGATTCCTACAGCCTCACGCCCACTTGACATTTGGGGCCCATACCGACAGTATCTTAGCAAGATTACATGGGATACACACTCCCAGGCTGTTAGCTCAATTGTCCCAGAGGGGGTGGGCTAGGTGATTGTAGCTGCACCACCAGTGCGCTGCCTATTAGAGTCTGCAGGGCTTAACGTCCACACACTACTGGAGTGGGTTATGAGTGAGCTGCTGATTTTGGACTGTGTGCTGATTGGGGCCGGGGCGTCTCCCTCTTCAGTTCCCTTGCACGCCTTGCCCCGGATGGGGTGGTTGCTTCGCCCTAGTCCTTACGCTTGTCGTCTTAATTACCCTCGTCTGCCTATGCCTCTGGTTATGCCATCTTACTAGTCACTAGGTGTATTGCTTGCCGCTCTGTCTGTCATGAAGGCTCACTTGTTTTCGTTTTGTTTGTGAAAAGTTGTATCTCTTTATACCGCGTGTGCAATTTTCCTTCAGGTATGGAAAAGTGAAAATAAGAATCTAGAATGTGCTACACTACCTGTAATGTCATTGGTCTAGTCATCCATGTACTTCTTTTGTATAACGATCATTAACGTTTTTATTGTCGACAATTTCTTGTGTATTTGTATGCTTGCACGGACCAATCTGATGCTAATAAAGAGATTTAAAAAAATAAATAAAAAAAAAAAGTATTTGTGGCACCTCATAAACACCAGAGGAATGTGGAGGGGACTCCGAAGAGCAGATAATACCCCTACCCCCAAATTAAATGAAAGCTTCCATTTATGTCATAGGTTACTCGTTAATGACTAACACTAATTAAATCATATATAACATCTCCATGACATCACAAATGGCCTCATTGTATGAAAAAGTATAATATTTGTTGCACAGCGTATGCACCAAGTCAAGCACAAGAAAATAATAAAGCCCACAATGTATACCTCTAGAAAAGGCAAAATAATGTAATACTCTCTACAAATACCATAGAGTGAAGGATTAAGATTAATGCATTAACTAATGAATGAATGAGTATAACATTTGTAGAGCACGCTGCCACTCCCAAAGGAGCATCTTGGCTCTAGAGTTGCAACTGATTGAAATTCAGGAGAGATAGTAGGTAATAAAAAACAGTCATCAAATAAGGCAGTAGCAGACTGTGTCCGGGCCCTGGAAAAGGCAGGCCTTCAGAAGCTTGTTGAAGGGAGCTTTAGATTCTTTGGAACGCAAATGGGTAGGAAGTAAATTCCACGCCTTGGATCCTAACACTGAGAAGCATTTACTGGCTCTGGTTTTTTGTCTGAAAGAAAGGGGCTTAATAAGATTGGTATGTGAAGATCTGAGAGTTCATGTAATGGTATAGTGCAGCAATGTAGCAGTAGGGTATTTTGGTCCAGTAGCTTTGAATGATCTGAACGCCAGTAGGAGGATCTTAAAAAGGATCCTTTTATGTACTGGTAGCCAGTGTAGAGTTTTAAAGACGGTGGATGCAGAGCTTCATCTGTAGATTTTAACACAAGTCTGGTGGCTGCATGTTGCACCATCTGCAATGTATGCAAAATGTATTTCGAGGTTCCGGCGTAAAGACTATTACAGGGGAAACATCCTTTTCAACGAAACTTTAACAACGCGGTACCATTACAACGCAGGTTTTAGAACGAAAGTTGTTACAACGACTCTGGAGGGCGCTCTAGGATAGGGAATAGTTTAATTTAATATCCAACACCTTCCCTACTATCCATGGGGACTGGAGTTGGAATAGTAAATTAAACTATTCACTATCCAGCGCCCCCCAACGTAAGTCGTTGTAACGACTTGCGTTCAAAAACCTGCGTTGTAACGGTACGCGTGGTAATACCACACGTTGTACCGTCATACATCCCTATTACAGTAGTCAAGCTGGGAGTTAATGAGGAAAATGCATCCGATTTCCTGGCAGCTAAAGGAAAAAGGCAAAAACGTTTCTTAAAGATTTAATAAGATTGAAGCACATGCCTGTTACTGCCATGAACAGAATTGGTTGCCGTTGCACTCAAGACAGTGTATATGGTGTTAAGTAACACAATAAAACAGGCATATATCAAAATGACAGAATATCAAAACAAAAGAACTCTCAATGAGTAGATCTTGGAGTCTTTAATGTGATGAACAGCCAGCCGACACGTGTTTCATCGCACTCGCGATTCCTCAGGGCTGAAATGAACAAAGGTTTACAATGGAGCATGTCTTTCACAAAGATGCTTTTTACCAAAAGACCTGATTACATGGTCTTGCATGCACAGTAGTTGCTGCTACCAGTGTACAGCAATGTATCTATTATTTTTAAGTGCCACCCCAACACATCCGTGTCGTAAGTGTGAGATTATCACTATTATCTCTACCTGTGCAGTTAAATAGTGATAGTGAAAACACACGTGGGTATAACAGAAATATCTCTGCTTTGAGACAGAGTTTAAGATTTAGAAGTGAACTATTGGTGGGCGATACAGTCATACTGCATGCTATAGTGAGTGTGTGAGTAGTCTCAAACTCTGAACCTCAGAATGTATTTGTCACATACCTAAATGGCTGTAATCCAGTCAGAAGGTCTATATATCAGTGCCAAAGAAAACATGACAACAGGAAAAAACTAATCACTACTGGTCAACAATTCATTGTACAGGCAAGAAGAACACAGTAATGAGAAAGTAAGGTAAATAAGTATGTAGACGCTCACCGCTCAGCTGGTGATACTTCCAACCCAGCTGGGCCCTTGACCCTAGATACTCCGGTCGAGTATCCAATATGAGAATAATTCTGCAATCAGATTAGTGGTCTGAATTACTATACAAGCGTCTGCATATCATTAGTTTCAGAATGCAGTCTGAATAGAAAACAAGTAGTAAGGATAGTCTGTGACTGTGAGTACCCACTCACCGACTAAATATCAAACAAAGAGACAGCGCAATCTGGTCTGCCACATATATCGTGTAGATACATAGATTCAGCATCAGGCACAACTATAAACTCCCCTTAGTTGAAGATACATGAAAAACATTCGTTGTTCACACGTTCCTTAATAAGTAACTCCTAATACACTTACATTATTCAAGGTGTATCATAGAGTTTCCCCTTGTCGATATCAGAATTCTATGGTGTTCTATTTATTTTGCCCACGGCGAGTAGGATAATACTCTAAAAAATATTATGGGCAATATCAGTGTTTGGTTCTGTTACAAACCACAAACTAGGTTAGTGCGATATAGATATAGTCTTACCCAATAGTATAGGATAAGTTCAATTGCCGTGGTCTCTGTCGATATATTCAGCGTTCCCAGCTGTAACGACACCAAAAAACGGAGGGAGTTATGCCCCTGAAATAGTACTTAGTTTTTGTACATATTAGGCTAGAGATTGGGGCCTCTGCCAACATGTAACCGGGAGCTTACCTTTGTCAAGCGGAGAAGCGGCACGGAGAACGTCCGGATCCGACGGCCGTGTTCCTGTTTGGACACGTGACCGCCGTTCTGACGTGATTAAGTAACGTCTCGGCATTGTGTATCTAAAGACTAGAGCGTCTATCTCGTGTGCCAGGTCTCCATGTTGGGTTTGTCACGGAAACCATGTGACGCTAGCCATAAAGGCAGCATCACAAAAACGAGGGGGAGTTTATTTCTTATTTACATTAATGAATGCGGTCGGCCCAGTGCGAAGTCCGGAATCGAGTTAATAATAGATTCCAGCACGTGGTCATTACGCGTATTTCTGATTCTAAATAAGATTTTTGAACAATTGATACGTTTCTGGTGAACTAGGGTAGTGACCCCCGTGCTGGGAAATCTATGGACTGACGGTGCCCATTACATTCATACGTGGGTTTCACAATATACATATCATAATAGGTATCACAATATACATATCATGTGCAGTGTATACATATTATGGTATTGCATGTAGATAAGTAGGATCATATTCAATTTCATTTGTGAAACAAACATCATGTCCAGAGGAGGTACAGGGGAGTCATTGTGACATAAAGGAAATGTACATACATAGTATCAACATATGTTGCAACAGTAATTGCTATGTATATAAATGCGTAGCAGTATTGTGAATCTCTCCCACATATCAGTTACCTAGGAAATATTGCATTTCATGGTCATAGTTGAGTCCCTGTTCCACCGATCTCAGACGCATAATCCAGATGGCCTCTGTGCGTCTCAATCGTAATTCCCGATTGCCACCCCTGACATCAAGGGGGACTGTATCTATGCCAAAAAATTTGACTGCTTTATTGGTCCTGTCACTTTGGCAGGAGGCCACATGAAGAGCCACCGGATATTTGGGATCACCCGTTACTATTGCCCTTACATGTTCCATTATTCTTTCTTTTAATTGTCTGATAGTGCTCCCTACGTACAGCTTTCCACACACACATTCTATCACATAAATCACAAATTTAGTGGTACAGTTGATATTATATTTTACCGTGTAGACAACACCATCCGGACTCCTAAATTCGGTAGTGCCATGTTTAGCCCATTTACATATACTACAAAAACCACATTTATAAAAGCCAAGACTATGTTGTGTCATCCAAGTTGTCATAGTAGTGTCTCTAGGTACAGTGGGACTCAATTTGTTTCTAAGAGTATTACCTCTTCTGAACGTTATTTGAGGTCTATCCGAAATACAGTTGTTAAGAGCTCTTTCTGACTTTAATAGACCCCAATGTTTGGTAAGACTCTTGCGTAAGGTGTTGTGAAATGAATTATAGTCAGTTACCATTCTAATCTGTTCCCCTCCAGTAGTGGGGGACTTATTTGACGATGTAAGGGTGTGCGTTCTCTTTACTTTCTTCACCCTTTTCTCTCCTCTTTCAATGGTCTGGTTGGAGTAACCTCTGTTGTGAAATCTCTCCTTCATGCCAGTCAAACATCTCCTGAACTCTCCATCCTCACTACAGTTCCTTTTTGCCCTTAAGAACTCGCCATAAGGTATGGCGTTAATTTGATGAGGCGGATGTGAGCTTGAGGCATGCAAGACTGCATTGCATGCGGTGGATTTCCTGAACAGTCTACTGTGAAGACAGTTTGATGCAACATAAAATTCAATATCCAGAAATTCGATATTGGTTTTACTCCAATTCATAGTAAATTGGATTTCCCAGGTGTTTTTATTGAGATATCCAAAAAAATCCTGTAAGAGCTCTTGTGAGCCTGACCAGATCAGGATACAATCGTCAATATACCGACCCCAGAAAATAATGGAGTCGATATATTGTGCACCCTTCTCGCTCCAAATGAGATCGGATTCCAATGCACCCATGAACAAGTTGGCAAACGAGGGTGATATTTTAGAACCCATGGCTACTCCCTTCTTTTGACAGTACCAGTTTTTGTCAAACATAAACACATTATTTTTCAGTATAAGTTCAATCATTGTTGATAGCATTACAGTGTGTTGCCAGAGTGTGGCAGGTCTATTGTGCAGAAATTTGTTCACTGTCTGTATGCCTAGATCTAGATTAATACTGGTATACAGTGAGACAACATCCAACGTGACAAGTAGAGATCCCTCTTGCCATTGGATGTCAGCTAGAGTGCTTAGAATATGTTTGCTGTCCTGTATGTAAGAGGGTAGGTTTCTGACCAGGGGACCCAAGAAAAGGTCCACGTATTCCGCTAATCTTTCAGTGGGGCCCCCAATGCCAGAAACGATTGGTCTCCCAGGTGGAAATGGGAGTTGTTTGTGGACTTTAGGAAGTGTATATAGCCACGGGTAAGTTGGTCTAAACACCTTAAGGTAAAGAAATTCTTCCTCGTTCAGTAGCCCAGATTGTTTCCATTTAAGCAATAGTGAGTTGATTTTCAGAGTTAAAGGACCTATGGGGTTATGTGTAAGATGTTCGTAGCAAGACTCATCCTGTAATTGTTGGGAGATTTCATAGTGATAGTCAACACGATCCATTATCACTACGTTGCCCCCTTTGTCTGCTTCCCTGATAGTTATGGTATTATCCTTCATCAGTGTGGTCAGTGCATGTCTTTCCCCATGGGTTAGATTGTCCTTGTATTTGAACATCCTGTCCTTTCGATGACTGTTCAGTTTATCCAAGTCCTCTATCACCCGTTTGTGAAACATGTCTATTGCATTGCCACCCGGTAGTGTGGGAATCCATTTGGATTTGGACTTTAAGCCACTGACAATAATTAAGAATTTTACACTGATGTGCGTACATACGGGCTGTGCACTCGGTTCTAACTGATCAAAAACCTTCCTATCCTGTTACTGCCATGGCTTGTGGATGGAAGGAAAGAGTAGTGTCAAATGTAACTCCCAGGTTTCGAGCAACTTCTACTGTGGCAGGAGGTGGAGGCACAGATTTAGGCCACCATTGGATTGGTGAAAAGATATTGGACTTTCTGAATAAAGGAATATTTGTTTTATCAGTGATGCATTTTAGATAGTTTTGAAAGCTAAGTTCTCTGCCTAAGGAACCTTTATCAAGCGAAAGGATCAACTGCGTGTCATTGGCATACAATGTAGTGGCAATTTCAAAAGAGGTTGTCAGAGACATTTGAGGGGTCATGTACATTTTGCAATTTGTAGGGTTAAGAGACGATCCCTGGGGAACTCCAGATGTTAATAGTTTTCTGTTAAGTGCATGGTCCCAAAGTGACTACATGTCTACAACCAGTTTAAAAAGGTTTTATCTAGGCTAAGGCTTTGTGGGAAATGCCATAATCCTGGATTCATCTAAGGAGTATAGCACATGCGACGGCATCAAATGCAGCGGATAGAGCGAGTAGAATCAACACCATATGTGAAATATTGAATGCAGTGGATAGAGCGAGTAAGATCAACACCAGTCAATCAATCAGGTTTCTTGTAAAGCGCGACTACTCACCTGATAGGGTCTCAAGGCGCTGAGTGGAGGGGTGAGGGTGGATCTGCAGATGAGATGAATTGAGGCAGTGACGTTGCTTGCCTGAGATTAAGAGGCAGGAAGTTCCAGGTCTTCACAACGTGGTAGGAGAAAGATCTTCCTCCAGCCGTGGTCTTGCAGATCCATGGGATTGTGGCCAAGGGCAGCATGGTGGAGTGGAGATTTCTGGTTGGAGTGTAGAAGGAGAGGCGGTGATTGAGATATACAGGTCCGGCGTTTGTAGAGGGCTTTGTAGGAGTGCGTGTTGAGCTTGAAGGTAATTGTGTTGTTGATAGGTAGCCAGTAAAGGTCTCTCAGGTAGCCAGTGATCTGGCTGCAGTGGAGGATGTTCAGGATGAGTCTGGCGGAGGCATTCTGGATGTTCTGCAGTTTCCTTAGGAGTTTTTAGGTGGTGCTGGTGTAGAGTGCTTAGCCTGGAAGAATGTTAATTGGCCGTGAGATAGGGCTTAGATTGGACAATTGGCAGGGTATGCTAAAGATTTTATTTTGTAAAGGTTTCAGAGCTGCTAACTTCCAATCAGAGGAGACCTCATCCATTGACAAAGAGGTGTTTATGATATTATTTATAAAAGGATTCACAATATCAACTACTTTATGAATGGATGATTGGGGGGCAGGGATCAAATCGGGAGCCCGATTTGCTGGAGAGGGTGGCCTGTCATGACTGTGCGAATGTAATCTCCTGAAAGGTTGCTAAGTCTCTGATCCTCCCCTTTGAAGAGATATCTGGTGAAGCCCTTACTGAAGACGGTATTGTGGTTGAAACACTCCTTTGAGTGGCCCTATTTTCATATAAAAAAGGAGGACATCTGATCACAAAGAATTTGAGATGGAGGGATGTCTCTGACTAAAGCCTTTGGTTGCAACAAAGATTTTGAGATTTTAAAAATAGTGCTTGAATCAAATTGTGCTTTTTCGATCTGTGTGGTGAAATCTGAATTCTTTGCTGCCTCAATCTGGACATGATATGCTTTTTGCACAGTTTTAAAATGAGCCAGGCCCTTATAATTATAAACTTGCCGCCATTTACGTTCAGCCTGTTTACAGATCAGCTGTTGCTTTGCTACCATTGGAGATAACCAGGGGGCTGAGGGAGAATTTCTGCAATTCCTAGCAGATACAATGGGGGCTAAGTAAGTACCTTTGTTTCTAATCCAATTATTAAAAGAGAAGAGGTCTTCAACTAAATTCCCCATAGGAGTAGGAGCAGAGGAAGTAAGACGTTGGCTTAAACACAGGTCACTCATCGTCTGGCCATGTTTATGACGCAAGTGCATGTATGTGGTTGTGGTGGGTAGGGGGAAATTTCTAGGACTGATGGGAATAATAAAGAGGATCAAACAATGGTTGAACCAGAGCTGTGGACTGGGAGCTCCAACTTCCAGGTTAGGGTGATTAAAGCAAATGCCATCCAAGGTGTGATCTTCGGTATGCATCAAAGATCTGACTAATTGATTCAGACCAATGATGTTTACAATTTTGAATACATTTGATACGTCAGAATTGCTGCTGGTTTCAAAGTGATAGTTAAAGTTACCAAGAAGGGTGAAATTAACAAAGCACAGTAGAAGAGGTGTCAATGCTTCTCCCAGGGAAGCTAGAAAGGTAGATCCTGGGGCTGGTGGGCTGATATATTAGGCCACCTGCAAAGGACTGAAATGGGCTGATCTTAAAGCAAAAGCCTATGCTTTTGGCACTTTTTAAACATTTTAAATGGAAAGTGCCTTATAGAAATATATCACTGAAGATGATAGCAAGACCAAACTCATGCATATCTTACGTAACTTGTCTTAGTATTGTATTGCCTCTAGGGACCACGGAGGCTATGTTACACCATTGTTTAAGCCATGATTCCATTATAAACAAAAGTTCTAACTGTAGTTCCTCTATTAAATCATATACCTCCAGTGTATGTTTACTAAGAGAGCGGGTATTATTGAGCCCACCTGATAGTGAATTGTTTTGGGACCTATGTGCCTGGTTGCTATCACAGGATGCCTCTATTAAGGGACCAAACTCGCCTTTGCACTTTATGCAAACTAGGTGGTCCACAATCGAGGATGGATCCCACACATGGCCACAATAAGATACTAAAAGTTGACAAGATTTCAGATATTCTGAGGAGAGTAAATTACCTAGATTATCACGGCCAAGGGCACTGGTGCTCGTCGCGGATCGGGACGTGCTTGCCTTTGTCTCGCTGGTGGCATGCCCACTGCGTGCGGCCACTTTGCGGCTATTCGGCCAAACAGATTTACTTGCTCAGAGCTCTAACAGGCTCTGCCCACCAAACAACTGATTGGACAGAACTCAAAACTAATAGCCTGCGTCCTAGCACTGCATTTCTTCAATGTGGCGGGGAACCGGCACTTAAAAAGTAAGAGGGTGCTTGTAAGTGAAAAGTATTTAGACGTTTAAAAAAGGTCTAACATACAATAAGTTCCAAGAGGATGCTCAATGTACACATAATAACTGCATTTGTAGTATGATGGATAGTCTTCTATTTATTTAAAAGAAAAGAAAAGAGCCTAAATGTAATAAATGATGTGCCCTCCTTTATAATAAAACAACAAAACAAATGTTGCCCTCCTGCCAAGAACAGCATGCTTAACAATTGATAGTATTTTATTACCCAATTCTAGTGTGTAACGTTGGGGCATTAAATATATTCTTGTTCAGTGGATATTAATATTGTTGTCGACTATGAGCCTGTTTGATATATCTCATTAGGACGGTGGAACAAAAACTGCAATTTCTCATGTATCTCCCTCATTCCATTAATTTCCAACACCAGGCTGGTGAGTCTCTATTTTGGAGAAATATTAAACAATGCAAAAGCCAAAGCCCAGAAAATCAAGTTATTTTTGTGGTAAAGCATATACCAAACCCAGGACGGAATCCTCTATCTGGCTGAAAAAAACGAACTTCATAAAATATTAGTAATTATAAAAATATTTTCTTAATAGTATAAAAAAAAGCATTTGCGCTTTAAAAAGGTAGTGACACTGTTTTCTATCTCTGACATCATACATAAAGGAAGACAACAGTCTTGAAGGGACAAATATAAAAAGAGATACGGAACAGAGTAGAGGGTATAGTCCTAGAAACCTGAAGCCATTGAATAGCAAAGGTAGGAAAGGTGTCTCACAGGCAACTGAGACTTTGAGGAAGGCATAGAAACAGAAATGCAATACCACTACCAATTCCACTAATACCACCAATACCACCCCCACCTATACCACCACAAACACCACCACCACCGATTCCAATGCCACCCATACCACAACCAATACCAGCAATACCAATACCACCACCAACACCACAACCACCAATACCACCACATATACCACCACCACCAATACCAACACCAATACCAACACCACAACCACCAATACCACCACCAATACCACCACCAATACAAGTACCACCACCAACAATACCACCACCAATAACAATACCAATACAATCAATGCCACCAATGCCACCACCACCAATACTACCACCACCAATACCACCACCTCCAATACCACCACCATCAATATCACTAATCCCAATACCACCACCACCACCTACACACCAATATCACCATTATTAACATTACCACCACCAATTCCAATACCACCACCACCAACACCAATACCACCACAACCAATATCACCACCACCAATACCAATACCAACACCACAACCGCCATTAACAATACCACCACCAATACCACTACAATGCCACCACCACCAATACCACCACATCCACCACCACCAATACCACCAATAGTACCACCACCAACAATCCCACCACCACCAATCCCACCACCACCACCTCCACCACCACGAATACCACCAATACCACCACCCCCATCAATACCACCACATCCACAAACACCACCACCAATACCACCACCACAAAAAACACCACCAATACTACCACCACCACCACCGATACCACCACCACTAATACTAACATCACCAATACCAATTATACCACTAATACCACCACCACCAATACTAGCACAACAAATACCACCACCAATACCCCCACCAATACCACCACCACTACCATCAATACCACCACTACCACAAACACCACCAACACCACAAATACCACCAATACCATCACCAGTACCACCAATACCACTACCACCAATAACATTATACCACAATACCAATACCACCACCACTAATACCGCCACCAATACCACCACCAATACAACCACCAATACCTTCACCACCACCACCAATATCACCACCAATACCACAACCACCACCAATACTACCAATACCAGCACTAATACCACCACCACCACCAATACCACCACCACACCAATACCACCACAAATACCACCAGCCCCTTCACCACCAGCACTAAAACCACCACCACTTCCAATACCACCAACACCAATACCACCACCAATACCACCACAAACATCACCACCACCAATTCCAATGCCTGCCATACCACCACCAATACAACCACCACCAACACCAGCAATACCAATACCACCACCACCACCACCACCAATACCAGTACCACCACCACCAATATCATCACCAATACAAACACCAATACCACCACCAATACCATCACCACCACCAATACCAATACAACCACCACCAATACTACCACCACCAATACCACCACCTCCGATACCACCACCACCAATAGCATTAATACCAATACCACCACCACTACGAATACCTCCACCACCAATACCAACACTACCACCACCATTACCACCAGCACCACCAATACCAATACCACCACCACCGTCAACACCAATACCACCACCAATACCACCACCAGCAATACCAATATGACCACCATCAATACCGCTAGCACCAATACCAAGACCACAACCTCCCATACCAATACCACCACCAATACCAGTACAACCACCAACAATAACACCACCAATAACAATACCACCACCAATACCAATACCACCAAAACCATCAGCAATACCACCAATACCACCACCACCAAAACCACCACCAACTACAATACCACCAACACCAATACCACTACCACCACCGATTGACTAATACCAATACCACCACCACCACCACAAACAACAATATCAGTGCCACCAATACCACCACCAATACCAGCAATACCAATACCATCAATTCCAATACCACCAGTACCAATACCACCACCAATACTAACACCACAACCACTGATACCACCACCAATACCACCACCACCACCAATACCAGTACCACCACCAACAAAACCACTACCAATAACAATACCACCACCAATACTGCAACCAATACCACCACCGCCAATACCACCACCACCAATACTACCACCACCAATACCTACACCAATAACAACACCACAACCACCAATACCAATACCACCACCACCAATCAGACCCCAGGATGTAGCGGCATGGATTAGCAAATTTAGCGGGATTTTTGCGGCACTTTATTTTACTCATAATCATTCATTCTCAGCCTTAAATCAATGGAAACTATTTTAGCAGAGTATTCTGCTTTGTAATAGGCAAACTGGGATATGGAACAGAGGAAGCAGCCCATAGGTGAAGGCTGTTATCACTTGATAATGCAATCCTCCATTTGCTTTAGTATAGATTCTGAGAAGCCCATAAAAGATGGGCTGGTAGCATCCCATGGGAAGTGGTATTCCAACCTGGTTCCCCAGTTGATAAGTCGGCAGCTCTGGCCCGTGACATGATGATGCGGGAAGGCAGATCACCAATGCGAGTGTGGAAGTTTGCAAACAGAGGGCTGACTGAGGCAAATGAAGGGTTGTCTATTCTGCCAAGCTCACAAGGCTGAACTGCATAAATACACACTACCACCCCCCTTCATCACAAAAAATGCATCCATCACTCTGCTTATGACAATGATCGTACCCCAAATAGAAGGGCGCAAAACCAGAGAAACAATCCCAAATCACTGGAATAGATCTTGAGCCTTCCGGGTTGCATAATACAAAGGGATTCTCAGAGAATCCTATCCTTCATTTGTTTTAACCCCATCGATGCTAATGACAAAGCCAGCTCGTCATGGACGGTACCTGCGCTACGCGGATGACGAGCTGGCTTTGTCATAAACAGCGCGATTTTTAAAAATCAGCGCACAGCGGGAAAACGCGGTAGCGCGGTAGCGGTTAAATCATCTTATCAATCAAATAGAATAAACTAAAAGAAAATACAGAGACCAAATTGTCAACTTTAATTGTAAAAGGCATGAGAGGGGGCAGATGAACTAAAATCCACCAACAATGCTACTTAGACAGGGCAAGACAGAACTGTGGAATATGACAAAAATGCATAATTATATTAGAGAGAGGAACTGGCCACTGTCCTACTAGATAAAACTAGAGGCAACCACATGGAACAAGAAAGCAGGAAAAGTAATACGCAAACATGTTTGAGGGAAGAAACCCTTTTTAACTTTAGAAGGGAGGGGGGAGACAGGGTCTTGCAGTGGTAAAGATTTGTAAACTGCAGGCAGGCTGAAAGACACAAAATTCCCAAACTTTTATTGTTAACCGGAGCAAAATGTGTCAGAAAGATTATCTAAATTGGACATCTCTCGTAGGCACTTTTGTAAAAATTGTGGCATTTTTACAAAAGTGCCGATTTTGCGGCAAAACGCGAAATCGTGAAATCCTGGAGGGTCTGACTGAGGGTCTGCCCACTCTGCTATGAGTCAGGCGAAAAGCCATTTTTCTGCCAGCGCATCAACTGCTGGTTCTGCCAATGGAAACCTTAGACAGCCTCATGGACCACAGAGGGTGTGCCCTATTTGGGCAGCCGCCCTGACATACCATTTTGTCTTTTCAGAACCACCAGGAAAAGTCTAGCATTCCTGAACGGAAAAAAATTAAAATAGCCCCCACACCATCAGAGGAAACTCTCATAGTGCCAGGGCAATTCGTTTTTAGCTTTTCAAATACAAACTTCCAATTTGGGTATTTCTTTTTGAAAAACACAAAAATTTGCTTAGAGGCCAAATGAAACATGGTGTTGCTCAGCAAACATATAGTGCTTTTCCGAGGAGCCACTGTTACTCCTCTGAAGGCACTGAGATCTCCACCAAGCAGGCACAGAGCTCTAAAGATGGCAAGTAGTCATCTCCTGAATACACTGATGCGCCAGTTACCACCTACAGCACCCTGGTAGGTAGGCGGACCGCCCTGCATCGTATGACTATAATAACATTTGACACATTTTTTTCTATCTACACAGCGTGTAGGAGGATGTGGCCTAACGGCTAGTGTGGTTGACCTCCAAGCTGGGGAACCAGATTCGAGTCCCGGCAGGGACGCTCAATATCCTGTGATTCTGGGCAAATCACTTAATCTCCCTGTGCCTAACAAAAAATGAATATGTCCATCTGTAACAAAACTGGTGCTCATGTAAAGTGCTCTGATACCTCCTGGTGGAGTTTTCGCTATATAAAACTAACAAAACAAAAAAATTGTAAAATGGCATGCTGTCCTAATTGCTGTAAACTGTTACCATCAGAACAATTTAATTCCTCTACTAGGCATATATCAGTCTTCCTCCGTGAGGAAGGTATCCCATAATTCTCTCGCTAACTAAACATGTGGCAGGAAGGTCAGTTTTAGTACAAGTGGATGTTCACGCTTGTGTGATCATTGTCTCAGCTTACAAAGTAATGTCTGGAGGGAGTTTTACATGGGAGGTGAGTGAGGTAATGTGTTCGCAGCCAAGGGATGAGTGAGGCGACGTATCAGCTGAAGTGAGATGTATGTCTTGGAAGAAGGATCAACGGGAGCATCTGTGCATCTCCAGCTGCCCACATGGGACAGGAAGACCATTTAATCCTTGCATGCACTTCGCGCACATGCTCCATTGGCCATTGCGCGGGTCTGTATTTAGCACAAGACAAAGCTAACATCTCAATCAGTGTGAGGAACCATTAGCCTCATTCTAGAGGGGAGAAAGCCTGTCTAATTGCCTGTTTGGACAATTTAGAATCACCAACGATGATTATTATAAATGAATGCGGCTTATGTCATATTCTAACGCCTTGCCAGACCTTCTAGCTGCTTGCTTAGAAATGGATGCATATGTTCTTTTACAGAGCTACAATGGACTTGTATTCCAGTGTGGAGAAATTAGCAATAATCCTATGTCAACGGTGTCTCCTTCAGTGCCCAAACACCTTCCAATTTCGTAGGCACTTTTGTAAAAATCGCGGCATTTTTACAAAAGTGGCAATTTCGCGGGCACTTTTGTAAAAATCAATACCAGTACTACCAACAACAATACCTCCACCAATAACAATAACCACCTCCAATACCACCACAACCAATACCACCAATGCCACCAACAATACTATCACTACCAATACCAGTACCACACCCATACAATACCACCACCGATAACAATACCACCACCAATACCACCACTACCAATGCCACCACCAATACCACCACTAACAATACCACCACCAATGCCAATAATACCACTACCAATACTACCAATACCACCACCTCCCACACCACCACCACCAATAGCACTAATCTCAATACCACCACCAATACCAACACTACCACCACCAATACCACTACCACCACCAATACCACCACCGCCAACACCAATACAACCACCACCAATACAACCACCAATACCAACACTACCAATACCACCACGACCAATAAAAAGACCACCAATACCACCACCACACTAATACCACCACCACCAATACCACCACCACCACCACCACCACCTCCAATACCACCAACACCAATACCACTACCACCACCAATTCCACTAATACCACCAATACCCCCACAAGCACCAAATCCAATGCCGCCAATGCCACCATCAATACCACCA
Organism: Lissotriton helveticus; assembly: GCF_964261635.1. NCBI lineage: Eukaryota > Metazoa > Chordata > Amphibia > Caudata > Salamandridae > Lissotriton > Lissotriton helveticus. The sequence goes on from NC_136068.1 coordinate 1,432,475,176, forward strand.
CCACCAATACCACCACCAATACCAATACCACCATCAACACCACAACCACCAACACCACCACCAATACCAGTACCACCACCACCACCAATACCACTACCAATACCACCACCAATACAAATACCACCACTAATACCAATACCACCACCAACAATACAACCACCACCAATACTACCACCACCAATTCCACCACCTCCAATGCCACCACCAATACCACCACCAATACCAACACCACAACCACCAATACCAATATCACCACCAATACCAATACCACCACCATCAAAACAACCATCAATACCAGTACCACAACCAACAATACCACCACCAATAAAAATACCACCACCAATGCCACCCATGCCACCACCAACAATAGTATCCCTACCAATACCTGTACCACCGCCAACAATACCACCACCAATTACAATACCACCACCAATACCACCATTACCAGCAATACCACCAATACCACCACCACCACCCATACCAATTCCACCACCCCCTCAGTGCCTCGCGCCCACTAGTAATAGCAGGGGCAGTGTACGAGGCCAGAGCTGCAGCCGAGACCATCCCTCCCACCCTCTATGCCTGCCGTAAAGCACAGCCGCCCTGCAGCAGGAGGTGAAGCCAGGGCCCTACTACAGCTGGAATTTTTTTTTAGGCCAAAGATAGTAATGACATTACGCAAAACAACGCTGCACACTCAAATCATGGTGAGGGCAGGAAATAGACCCCCTCCCACTCTTCCTCCTGAGCCACAACATTGTAATCACAGAGCAAAAGGTGGTTGAGCGCTTCGTTATTATTTATAGCTCAGATCATATGTAACTCTCACTTCATACTTTGTGGCTGTGTAATTTACAACACTTACACATCTTCTTCACTGCACTATTTATCACTACTTTGAAGACTTCGCAGGCCGGTTTCTTCCTCTAATATTTACAATCTAACAAGTGGTAGTAATGTAAATGACAATGCCTTTTATTTATGTTTTGAAACCCAACACACAAAAAAAAATGGCATTGTCATTTAAAATGCAAATAGCTCAAACTTGTGGTGACTACGATATACAACGGTGACCACGCATTTTTTACAACGCGGTACCGTTACCACGCTACTTTTACCACGCCAGTCGTTACCACGACTTGCGCTGGGGGGCGCTCCAGGATAGTAAATAGTTTAATTTACTATCCAACTCCTTTCCCTAGAGTCCACGGGGACTGGAGTTGGAATAGTAAATTAAAAAATGTACTATCCAGCGCCCCTCCACGCAAGTCGTTGTAACAACTTGCGTGGTAAAAGTAGCGTTGTAATGGTACGGGTTGTAAAAGTACGCGTGGTACCGTCATACATCCGGTGACTACAAGTGCAATAATATTGTTACTATTATGAGATCTATTCCCAATAGAAACTAGCCTCATCAAAACGTTCCTGTGTTTAGGTCTCGCTTGACAGCACAGTTGGCGCCAGACATTATGTAAAAAAGGCTTTAAGAAGCACTACCAAGAGAGTGACTTTTGCTCCACCCACACCTTGATAGAGAGGAGTACAGGTTTTGATTGGTCAGAAGATGTGTGCTTGCACTAAAAAAGTACTGAACCCCACTCAGCGGTGATCATTCCGCTTATTTAACCAGATGACTAAGCTTTTACTTCCTGGTGAACACACAAGCCATTTTAATGCTATTAGAGTGTCTTAAATAACTTGATAAATTGCTGTGTTTTTGCTCTGGCTGCAGCACTGTTGGGATGAGTACAGCCATTAACTTTATACTTAAGAGTGAAGTTTTTTTTTGTATGATAGACCTAAAGTGCACTAATCTACATGGATTTTTAAGTCTCGTTTAGGAGTTCACTTGTCACTTTCCTTACGTGATGAAAGAGCTTTCAGAGTCCTACTGAGAGAGGGCTTTTGCTCCACCCACATGTTGATTCCTCTGAGTACAAAATTTTATTGGGCTGAATTTATGGGCTTTAGCAGGACTGAGTTGATGATCTTGAAAGCCAATGTACATGGCTATAGGTCTGATCTGTTTAGTATACCATGTTCTGATAAAGGCACTACGATTGATGTATTTATTGTGAAAATGCATCGGCCACCGACTCTGACAAACCCTGGAGGTTTTCTCTGGGATGATTCTTGTTAGACCCTGTTTGGAGGAGTTGTATATTCTTTTGCAAGCTGTAATTTCTACATATTTGCAATTTTGTAACTGCATGTGTGATGGTTGCCAGTTTATGTGGACTTAAATAGTTGGCCAATGCTGATGGTTTAATCGGTGCATTGGAAAATGTGCCAGATTTTTTAGTTTTGATCTGTTTATTATGAAATGTTATTACAAAGGTCTGGACTAATTATTGTGAAAGCATGCATTAAAGACACTAGGGGGCAGATTTATGTTAACTGGCGCATACCCAGGGATGCGCCAGTTAATGTGCACCACAGTGCGCCACAGCTCCGCCACCCATGGTGCGCCGCATTTACAATGCCGCGCACCATGGTGCAAGGCAGGGAAGATGCATGACGCATCTTTCGGCGTACGGCGGCGCATTGCTGGAGTCATGTCGCAAGTCCGACATGACTCCTGCAATGCACAGGGGCCTCCCCTACAATGCATGGTGCGTCACCCGTACGCCTGCTTCAAGCAGGCGTAAGGAATTGACGTAGAAAGTGACTGAGTGAAATCTCATAGATTTCACTCAGCCACTTTTAGGAGGCGTTCCTGCGCAGGAACGCCCCCCCCCCTGCGCAGGAACGCCTCCTTATGGCGCAGGGCTTTCCAACGTGACGCATCTCCTAGATGCGTCACTTTGTAAATAGGGCGCATTGTTTGCGCCGCCGTTGCGTCGAATTAAGTGACACAATTGCGGCGCAAAGAGGCGCAAGGGCCTCATAAATCTGCCCCTAAGACTTTAAGGATGGATTATTATTATGCAGGCACATGCATCAATGTTGGCTTTTGCGATTTCCTAATTGCGATTTTTAAGGAATCGTAATTAAGAAATCGCAAAAGCCTATGCATGTAAAAATTGCTTAAAAAATAGCGATTTCTAAACATTCCTTAATTGCGACTCATAAATTGCGAGTCACAATTAAAGAATACCTCCCCATTCATTCCTATAGGTCTAGAGGCCATAGGAATCAACGGGAAGACATTCTCAATTTGTGATTCTCAATTAGAGAATCGCAAATTGCGAATGCAATTTCAAGGGTGCCAGGGTGTCAAAAGGACACCCTGTTGCACCCCTGAAATCTGCATATGAGTACATCTTGTACACACACATGCTCTAAGGGCATGTGTGTGTAAAATGGAACTTTGAAAAATGTACTTTAGTGCAATTTTCAAAGTTTTAGCAAATTACCATGAAGTTCAACTTCATGGTAATTTGCGCACCCTAGTACTTCAAAGTGGTTCTTGCATTGCATTTAAGGAATCTCAAAAAGCGATTCCTTAAATGCAATCGCAATTTGAGAACTTGCAATTAGTTGCGAATTCTCAAATTGTGAGGGCCTTGACCCTTGATGCATCGCAAGAGCTGGCTCTGTATATCCGATACCTAAGGAAGGTATAGTGTGCACAGAGTCCAGTGGAACCCCAATGGTAGGTAGAGGTAAAACTAGATAATACCTTACTCTCTGTTTGTGATAGTGGGGGTGAGCAGTAAGACTTTATCAGAGGGTAGTGTTAAGCATCTATTGTACACACTCAGGCAAGAAATTATGTCACAGTGTGAGAAAGTGCCCTCTCTCTGAATGGTTGCCCCCACTTTTGTGCTTTGAATAAGTGTGTCTGGGCTGCTGCTAACCGGGTACCAGGGCCTATGCTCTTTCCCTAAAATTGCATTGAAGCCTAAAACCAATTGGCATCTCTGGCCACAGGTCAGCCCCTGGTAAATGGTACCAAAGGTACCCAGGGCACTATGACCAGAAAAGGCCTCTAAGCGCTGCAGCACTTATTGTGCCACCCTTAGAGGTCCTGTACCTTCACACTCACACACTGCCTTTGCAGGCTCTGTGTCTTTGTGCAGAAAAAAGTAAAGAGTCGACATGGCACACATACCTGTGTGCCATGCCTAGTACCCACTGCCCTGGCATAGGTCAGTCACCCCTCTAGCTGGATGCACTATACCAGGGGTGGGGTTACAGGTGCATACGCCCTGTACCCCTGCAGTCTCTAAGTCCATTCTTAGACATTGTAAGTACAGTGCTGCCATTAAGAGTATATGGTGCTTGGAGTTTGTCATTACAAACGCCACATCCGATTTAGCACACAAGGTGCACCCACAGCGGCACAGGGCCGTCCGGGTGCAGGGTGCTGTTTTGATGTTGAGTGCCCTGTTGGTGCCAATGGGGATTCTCTAGTTGCAACAAACACTGTAGGCTCAGGACACAGATCTTTTTGAGATGACCAACTGTTCAGAGGTTAGTTGGGGATGCCTGCAGGTGCTGGGACACCATCGATTGGGCCTCCCAAGGCAGTGGTAAGTCGGGTGCAGGGGTGTCTTTTGACATAGTTTTTCTTTTTACCAGCTCCAGTCGCAGTCGATGTATTCTCCAGAAAGGGGATGCAGGCATCAGTTGGAAACTTGAGGCAGGTCACAGATCACCAGATCCAAGGTCAGGATCGCTGGGGAGACCACCTTGTGGTGTTGGGCCACTCAAACTCGGGCCGTAGGGGTCGGGTGCAGAGTGGTCAAACTTGCGGATTTGGCCTGAGCCACTGGTGTGCAAATCCCATGCTCATGAGAGACAAAGTCTAGCTAGGGAAGGCACGGCATGTCCTCTGGGTTCTTAGGGCTGCTGGGTGCAGGACACACCGGGAATTAGCTGTCGTCTATCGAGGTCGGGTCAGGCCGATGGGGCTGGGGCCAAGTCAGTTGGCATCCTCCTCTTCTACTTCAGCACGGCTTTTCGGTCTTTCTTCTTCTTGTTTCTTCTTGTCTAAGGAAGCAAGGATCAAGGTTGCCCCCTAAATAGTAAATTTAGGGGTGTAACAGGTAGGTAAAGGTCCAGACAAATGGGTCCATTCCTTGGGGTCGGTACACTCCCTATTATAGCACCCTCCAGTGGGAGGGTGGCATAAGCCTCACTCTGGTTTTCTGGGTCTCCCCATCTGCAAGATGGAGGGGTCTGAAAATTGTGCTTCACATCCCCTCCCCCACCTGAAGGGTGGGGTTGGCAAAGTACGGCACTCCTCTCCTCGTAACTTGGTTTTCCAGCCGATTCTATCGGCCAAAGTGGGGGTCAGAACCGGTGGAGGCCAGTTGCTGGCAGCACCAAATGGGTGGGGTAGCTCACAAAGGCGGCAACCCTTTGAAGCTTTCCCTTCGTGGACCCTGCCCCTCCTGAGGGATGGGGGGGCTTGGCACCTCGTCCCAAGATGTGCTTAGTTTTAGGACGCCATGAGCGTCAAACTCTAGAGCCAGGGGTCCAGAGATATGTCTGGTGGTGGCAGCTGGCGAGGAGACACTCAGCCAGGACACTAGACTTAGGTGGTTTTGCAGGGGGTATCTCTACGATGCCCTCTGAATGCATTTTTCATTAAATCCCACACTGGCATCAGTGTGGGTTTAATAGGCTGAGAAGTTTGATACCAGACTTCTCAGTTTTCAGTGCAGCTATTATTGTGCGGTGAGGTTCAAAATAACAAATTCCTAGACCATATACTCTTTATGGCATCACTGCACTTACAATGTCTAAGAATTGACTTAGACACTGTAGGGGTACAGGGCTCATGCCCCTGTACCCTGACCACTGGAATAGTGCACTTAGCTAGAGGGGTTACTTATCTATGTCAGGGCAGTGGATTGTAGGCATGCCACACAGGGATGTGTGTCGTGTCGGCACACAGCCTGCAAGGGCAGTGTGTGTATGTAATGGCACAGTGCCTCTAACGGTTGCACAATAAGTGCTGCAGCCCCAAGAGGCCTTCCGGGTCACAGTGCCCTTGGTACCTGTGATACCTTTAACAAGGGGCCCACAGGTTGCCATCGAGTTGCCAATTGCGTCTTGCATCGGTACAGTTAGAGGAAAGAACATAGGCCCTGCGTACCTGGTTGGCAGTAACCCAGGGCACACTCAGTCAAAGTACATCAACATTAGGCAAAAAGTGGGGGGCTACCATGCACAAAGGGGCACTTCCCTACACAATGCAATACAATACTCCTTGTTAGAGTCTCTTACGAGATATACTATTTTGCTTTGCGAAGAGTAATTTTGTATACCTTTGTACTTAATGACTGTTAGCGGATGGTTGCCTTGTAGAAAGCTTGCGTTCAGTAAAATGGGCTTGAGTTGGTTTTGGTGACAATGGCAAATAATTAAAAAGGCTGCATGCCTGATTGTTTTTATGAAAAGTTAAGATAAAGGCTGTAGGCCTGACATATTAATTGTTAAAACCATATGTTAATGTCAATAGGCATGTAAGGGCGAATTGTTAGTTTGCTGTATTATAGTCATCATATAGGTATTTTGTTACATGAATTGTCACAGATTACCTTTGTAGGGAATGACTTTAGTGTTGGTTACTGCCTCTGATAAACCCTAGAAAAGATTTGCACTCTAATATCTCTTGCTGGAATCTCATCTTAGCTACCTGGCAGGATTTTGTAACACAAAATTATTTAATAATACATGCATCCTTATGTAAATACATAAATATCCATATAGATACATAGAGGGAATAGAAGCCCACTCTTTTCTGCCATTGGTCTGTCTGAGTGTCATTTACATTGTGCTTCCATCTATGATAGCGAACTACATGGGGTGATGGTTTAGTCCACATCAGCCTTGTGAAGAATGGCATTTTCTGATCACATGTGTACATCCATCTGAAAATTTGTGAGCTTCAGTTTCAGAGTTGGTTTTGTTGTTCCCTTTCATTTCTTTGCTTCTCCATTTATTTCAGTGTTTCCTAAGAGGATGCAACAGCTCTCCAGGCAGTTTTAAAAGGCTGCTTGCTTGCTGTTTATTTTAATGAAGTATGCTGCATCTGATGTGGCCACTTCCTCTAAACCAGACGTCCATTATGGAATGTTGTGACCTATATCAATGTTTTACCATTCCCAAACGGCCAAAACGTTGGTTTTAAATGTGGTGCCCATGATTAAACTTTAAAAGAAAAACAGACTATATTCAATGCATTTGAAATATGAATACCCTCTGCTATGTTTAGTTTTGTTATTGCAAGGATATGTCTGCCATATTTATGCGACAGCATGTTTTCCTTTTTTTTCTACTTGTATTGTTTTAATGTATTTTGCATGTGTTGTTGAGTTTGTGTTTGTTTAATTGCAGCTTTGTCAGCGAGGGAATGCAAGAATGAGTCAGTGGGATGCATGAGTGTAAATGTGAGTTACAGAGTGCATGTATGGTGATTTATTGTATACCTAACCCCATCAATGACAACATGACATATTCAATAATTGGCCAGATATATTTCCAGTGCTTGTCAGTATATTTGCACTGAGGCCTACTTGGCATTACCAAGGTGTGCTTTCGATGCTCTGTTATAAACATTTAAACCTCTCTTAAAACGCAGGTTTCGTTCCATTCGCGGCAGTATTGAGTTGTCATGAAATAATATTCATTGCATTCTCCTGCCATCTCGTGGTTGGATACAGAATTACCTTTAGAGATTAAAATGAAAATCGTAGGAAGCAGGAAAGGGATGCTTTGTAATCTGTACCAATTGACATCGATTTGGACTTAAATTTGCCATGTTTGTCCGAATAGTCAACTAGTGTTATGCTAAGCCCCGTCAATATCCATTTGACTTCAGAAATGTATTTTTTCAATTTGACTTGTTGCTCGAAACATATTGCTGTTTTGATTATTTTTCAATATTCGATGTACGTATTTTAGAAGTTTAATACTCACATATGTGTGATAGTGAAATATAATGGTGTACGTGTATTTAAACCATTTACTGGTTTCAACTTGCAGGCACTGGTGATCACAAACTCAGCGAAACGTTCCTCTACTGTGGGTGAAGTGGTCAACCTAATGTCTGTGGATGCCCAGAGGTTCATGGATTTAACTACATTCCTTAATATGCTTTGGTCTGCTCCACTTCAGATCTGCTTAGCCTTATACTTTCTCTGGCAGGTCAGTACGTTGTTTCTAAAGTTATTTGTTTCACTGTTTCATCTGATATATTCAAAATATTATTTAGAAATATATACCATATATTTTGTATAAGTTCTTATACGCAGTACTGTTGAAAACGTTGTATATCATGCTATTAAATCTCCTCATTCAATCAGGCTGTTAAAGTAATTAATGTTTATGTAATGTTATTTGTCAGATTGTATTCATAAAGGGTTTGTTGCCAAAACGTCATGGCTCTGACAAAGCACCTACAATACAAAAAAGGCAGGTTTTTATATTGTTCCACACCTTGCCACCCTCCCATCCTCAAGAATGTTCTCTTGCCCCTTGTAGTCATCGTTGTGTCGAGGAGAAAGGATCAGTTTTTGGGAGTGGATACAGGGTGAGAGGAATTTAGTATTTAAACGTGGGTGCCATAGAACTAGTAGCATTTCCAGCTGGTGCCTTAAATAAAGCCATCATTGGATTGAAATGTATCTGCTTCCTAATTGACAGCTGTGCATGTTACGCTACAGGAGGCTGTAATATTGCCATGTTTACCTTTAGTCTAGCCACAGTGTTGTGAATGAGTTGGATATTATTGTGACCCTTTTCAAGCGCAGCAGGGTCGACGCTGTTGCAATTGTGCGACACCTGCATCAGGCTGTACCTGCTTAGCCCCCTTTTCTGAATCTCAAATTGAAACCACATGTGCAATTAAGGCAGTTATATGTTCTGGAGTGGGATTAGCTTTCTCCAGTGTGAGACAAGAATTCACATCCAAGATCCTACTGGCCTTCACCTTTGGTTGATCTATGAAATGCTCTCACCAATACCTGCCCTTCTTTTCCATGCAGTCTGAGCCTGGATTCTCCAATCAGAATATCGACGCAATCTGACCAGCAGCCACAGTACCCTCTTATTTCGAGATTTAGTCGACTAGACTGGAAGATATAGACGCCTCAGACACTTACCAGCATCTTCATCCCACCCTAAATTACCACACAGCCATGGCACACCAAACTGCCCATAGCAGTTAAACCCCAAGCACCAAGCAGCAATTCCACTTTGCCCTCATAGGGCTACTCTTACTAGCCTTGCTCCAACTCATACAAGCATGTCTTCTTGTCATTTGTGTTGTAAGTGTCCAGGCTTCGATTTCCTAAGTCCCCCACCCTTCCCCACCTTCTTTCAAATGCACCATACTAGACATTAAGGGGACATTTAAACCTTGAAGGCAGGCAGCCAGCCAGCTGGGTGACTGGAAGCTTGGTTTCTTCTCTCCACCCGGCAAACTACTACTAACTAAATCTATAGATCACCACCAGGCAGGTGAGAATACCTTTGCGTTGAGTAGAGCAATGGCTCCTCTTAAGGCACTGGACATTGCCAACCAGGAACTGCGTTTGTTATGCTCTTTAAGCAAAGTTCTTTGTTTGTAAGAAAAAAACTGACAAACAGGAGCTTTTTTCTTGAAACAACAAATAATCATTGACTCTGACTTTTCTACCTGTGTTCTGTGATATTGTGTATTTTCCTATTTTCCTACTCTGCCCACCATGATTTTCATAGCATTCCTAGGTAAGGTAGAGAAAGTGTGTGACAGCTGCCATAATTAAAGAAGACAGGATGACAGCCATTGTGACTTAACAGCCAAGTGACTCATACCCAATGGTAAATAGTGTGGGTGGATCAGGAGTTTTCTGGTTTACCATAACGTGGCCTCTTTCTGCATGGTTGCCCCTACTTTTTGCTGAACTGCTGATGTACTTTGACTGAGTGTGTCCTTGCCTCCTGCCAATCAGGTACCCAGGGCCTATATTCTTTCCCTAAAACTGCATTGAAGACCAAACCCAATTGGTACCCTCTGGCCACAGGTCAGCCCCTGGTAAATGGTACCACGGGTACCCAGGGCACTGGGACCAGGGAAGGACTCTAAGAGCTGCAGCACTTATTGTGCCACCCTTGAAGGCCCTGTACCTTTACACTCACACACTGCCTTTGTAGGCTGTGGGTTTTAATACAGAACAAAGTGAAGAGTTGACATGGCACACATCCCTGCATTCCATGCCTACAATCCACAGACCTGGCATAGATCAGTCACCCCTCTAGCTCGGTGCACTATACCAGCGGTGAAGGCACAGGTGCATGAGCCCTGTACCCATACAGTGTCTGAGTCAATTCTTAGACATTGTAAGTGCAGTGCTGCCATTAAGAGTATATGGTGCTGGGAGTTTGTCATAACCAACTCAACAGTACCTTCATGGCTGCACTGATAACTGAGAAGTTTGGTATCAAACTTCTCAGCACATTAAACCCACCCTGATGCCAGTGTGGGATTTAATGAAAAATGCACACAGAGGGCATCTTAGAGATGCCCTCTGAAAAACGACCTACCACTTGTGTTCAGGCTGAGTGGCTGCTTTCAGCTGCCATCACTAGACATGTATCTGGACCCCTGGGTCGAGAGCCTGCTGCTCTCGGGGGCCTGAAACAATGCACATCCTGGGACGAGGTGCCAAGCCTTCTCCCTCAGGATGGGCAGGGTCCACGAAGGAGAAGCTTCAAAGTCTTGCCACCTTTGCGAACTTCCCCAGGCCTTTTGCTGCCTCCAGCAACTGATCCCCACCGGTTCTGAACCCGACTTTGGGCGGGATAATCAGCAGGAAAACCAAGTGAGGAAGGGAGGTGTGCCCATCTCTGCCAACTCCCCCCTCAGGTGGGGGAGGTGAGGTGAAGCACAGCTCTCAGTCCCCGACATCTTGCAGATGGGGGGGACCCAGCCAACCAGAGTGAGGCATATGCCCCCCACCCACTGGAGGGTGGCATAATTGGGGGTGTACCCACCCCAAGGAAGGGACCCATTGGTCCAAAACATTTACTTACCTGTAACACCCCTTAATCTAGTATTTAGGGGGACCCCTGAACCTTGCATCCTCAGACAAGAAACCATAAGAAGAAAAGAAGAAGAAGGACCGAACAGCCATGCCAAAACTAAGAAGAGGAGGATGGCCACTGACTTGGCCCCAGCCCTACCGGCCTGTCCCCACCTTGAACCTACAGAAGCGAAACTCCAGTGTGTCCTGCCGCCAGCAAACTCAAGAACATGGATGACCTGCCCTGCCTTCCAAAGAAAAGACTTTGTCTCCCATGAAAACCAGATTTTTTCACCAACAGACTCCAGCTCCTGCAAAATCAGTGAGTATGCATCACTCTGCACCCAAAGCCCAGGGCCCGAGTTGGAGTGGCCCAACCTGATGAGGAGGTCTCCCCTGTGATCCTGACCTGAGATCCCTGACCTGCCTCAAGCCTCCAGCCGATGCCTGCAGCCTCAATCCGGAATGTCCCACTAACCCCGACCAGTAGCTGGTAAAAAGATCTGACCCTATAAGACACCCCTGCACCTGATGCTCCACAGCCTTGGGTTGCCCAACCGACTGTGTCTAGCCGACCCCCAGCATCCTAACTTACCTCTCCAAGTGGTGGCCGCACCCAGAAGACCTTCGTCCAGGATCCTGCAGTGTGTTTGCAAACTGGAGACTCCCCATTGAAAAAAACAGGGCCCTGACGACAAACCAACATCCTGCACCCGGCCGCCCTAGTGTAACTGAGGGTGTACTTTTGGTGCTATCTTGAACCCCCATTTGCCCTGAGCTTAAGTCCAGGAGCTTTGCTCCCACAACCTTGTGGCCTGCTTGTGAGCAGCCACCAACCAGAGGCCCCCTGTCCCTCATTGGATAACATTGGGCCTTAGCACTCTGCAGCCGGCCACCCTAGTGCCGCTGAGGCTGTAACAGGAGTGCATCCTTGACCCTGGGGGACTCCTGAGTTTAACCCCAGAAACCTAACTTCCCCCAACAAAGTACTTACCTCTGAACCGATAGCACTATTTTCTCTCATAGGATAACATTGACTGTTTTTCTATGAAACACTAAGGGCCCATTAGGATGGCGGGCGGATCGCCCCACTGGGCCGGTGATAGTCACCACTGGCCCGGTGGCGGCGATCCACCCGCCATCCATACAGCAAAGACCCCCCCGCCCGCCATATTATGATGGCTGGGGGGTCCGCGGCGGACGGAAAGACATTCGATCGGGCGGAAAGGTATCAATATCGTGGCGGTGTCTGTTAGACACTGCCAGCCATATTACAATGGGGGCAGAAACATGCCTTTCAAAGGCATGCAGAGTTTTCTTGCAGGGGCCCGTTGCGGGCCCCAGGCATTCTGGGGGGTGCATTTCAATGTACAACGTGGCAGGCACCACGCAGTGCCTGTCACGTTGTGCATTAAACAGGCATAACTTGCCTTTGTGGCAATGCGGCAGGCGGTGCTTTCAGCACCGCCAACCGCAATGGTAGAAATGCGCGATGCGCCCGCCAGTGTGGTGGCCACATCCTAATTGTGGGTGCGGGACCACCGCAAGGATTACAGGCAGTCCCGATTTCCGGGGGTATGCTAATGACCCCCTAAGTGAGGAGTTGGAAAATCTATAAAAGTCTCTAAAACTAACCAAATAACCAAAACGCTTTTACTTACCTGTTTACAGGAAATGTACCAGTGCAGTATCCAGGTATACTACACTGTGTAAGAAAAGTAATCTGTAAAGTAATCTACTTGACATCCTATTGAAAAGCCAATACAACGTATACGTACAATATTTCAAAGCATTGCATTACTAGTAATTCTACTGTAACCAAACCAAAGTATATATACAATTGCAATTCAAACTTTATTATTACTGCAAAGAATAAATCACTTATCTGTGCCAGGCTTGCTTAGTTCTAGAGAATATACAAACAAAATTGGTCTGAGTTCAGTCTGAGTGTGTGACAATCATTTGCTGATTGTGTACAACAAATGCTTAACACTACGCTCTGATAAAGCCTTACTGCTCGCCCACACTCCCACAAATAGAGAGTAAGGGGCTATCTACTTTTACCTCTGCCTACCTTTGTGGTTCCACTGGACTCTGTGCACACTATACGTTACTTTGGTATAGTATATACAGAGCCAGATTCCTACATCCTGCTCCACCAAACTGTGATTCCCCCTTACTTTTAATGATAATGCCTTTGGGTTTTTTCACTGAGCCTGTACCTACTTCTCCTCCTCCAAATGCTGCTTCCTCTTCACCCTGAGCTCATTCTCACAGATATGTTAACCTCAAGCTCCCGTGTCATTCAACAAGACTGCTCTGAAAGCAGATGTGGGGGATTGGCTTTTGCATTCAACAATCACCCCTCCTTTACATTCACCTTCTCGTGACCCTGTTGTGGGTGACAATTACCATTTCAATCTCGGACCCGCCACCGCTCCACAAAGCAACACCATCTATATGAGTTCCTTCTTGGAAAGTATTGACCAAATATGCTTTATATTCCACCCTTATTCCTTTAATTCTTGGCAACTTCTACTTAGGCATAGACTCATCAAATAGCATTTTGGACTACAGTTTCTCCACCCCCAATTTTATATGGTCCTCATACATTCAATTCCTGAGTCAAACATTGCATTAGATCATTATTAAGAACATTAATGTAAGTATCCGAGATACTCTCCAAGCATCTTACACAGTTATTTCCTTGACATTAACTGAACATTATTTCTCATTATTTTTGTAAGTGTTGGAGGTTTATGGAGGGGTATAGTTTTCCCTCCTTTGCCCAATTTACAATTGTCATTCTCTGCGTGGATTTCTGATGCCATTTTTTCCCATTTATCACCTAAGCCTGTCAATGTAGAGTTTTCACTTTCTACATCTTTCAGCATTCGAGTTTTCGCAATGCCGACATTTCTCGTGTTTTAACTAGTTTATTTTATATATGCTTTTCCATGCTTCATAGTGAACTCTTTATGTTCCTCACTTTGGGCTAGGCATTACTAGGTTGATGTTGAAGGTTGCATAGTAATTCATTCCTGTGTCCAGGTTACATTGATTTGATATACACTGATGCACAATTATGAATTACATTGATAGACAGGTGATAGTAAACATTTAATTGACGATTCCTCTAATAGCCAAATGTAAGAATTACATTCAAGTAATCTAGCTCTTGCTCCTATTTGATTTTACATATATAACATTTCTATTGACTGTCCAAGCACTGGTAAAAAAATGTAGTATACAAACATTTATTGGTTTGTAAAGAATGTGGCATGTGCTTCAAAGTCTCTCCTATGCCCAAAGTTTCTAAATTCTATTTTCAATTGGACTTCCAGCACTCTATGTGATATGCATCTTTGGAATTAGTGCTATAAAACATTTTTATGAGTATATAAGCCTAATTCGTTTTTCAGTTTAACTCAATGTATACATGTAAATCTACAAACGCCTAACACGTTAAAAACATTTCTGTCTAGACTTTAGACGCTTCAGTCCTGGCTGGTGTTGCTGTAATGGTTTTACTCATTCCTCTAAATGCAGTTATTGCTGTGAAAACCAGGGCCCTTCAGGTAAGATAAAATGATGGACAGAATTGATCTTAAGTATGCATGCTATGATCAGGAGGAGAAAGTCAGCATCTATAGCAAGAAAGTATTACTTGGATATGTATTCACACTTAAATGTTTTCCGGTGTTGATTGTGTCTTGTGTAATCAAAATTATTTCCAGAAATGTTGTCTATCAGTGTTATATATTTAAGCCCCGACCATATACCAGGCATGGCTTCTGTTGCTAATGCCAGGTGTATTAACAGCAACACTAACTACTTTTTTCAGTGCCACTAAGTAAAATCATCTTATTCTTGGTTACAGCCATCAGTGACGACCAGGCATGACCCTTTTATGCCTGGCAGATTCCCTGTGATCCATGTATAATGTTCATTTTTGATATGCAGCAATGCCCACATTTATGTTAGAGGAGAACACAGCGTTGCAAGAAAGTAGAGACAAGGTAGTGATGTTCATCAAATTAGCTGTGTAATTCAAATATCCAAAGCACCTCAAACAACAAGTAAACAACTCTATGGCATGCTTGCCTATCCTGCATGGTTTTCCTTGATTTGCCACCTTTTTGGGGTGGGCAGAACTTGCAGAGTTTTACTCCGTGGAATTCCTCAGAGTTACCTAAAAACTCAGTGAGATTCCACGGTGTTCAGCAATCAGCGAAATTATTCTGGTCGTTCGCGCTCACTGAGAAACAAATTGCAGCGAGTCACAAACAGAAAATTCACACGTTTTCCTAGGCAGCTTAATACATGGAAATTCTATGCATGCGCGTGTTGTTTATTTTCAAGCCACGTTTAAACAGTGGATGCTGTTACTGTGGGCGTCTGATCACAAGACTAAACTAGTCACCTGTTTATACATCCACAGGAAGGACGTGTGATACAAAAAGCTACCTTCTGCTTTAAATACAGATCCTGCGGTGATGGGCGGGGGCACAGATTACCAATGGAGTTTGGGGGGCAAGGGGACATCGGAGGTCGGTCAAGATTTAAAATGAAGCAAGAGGGTATGATTCCTGGAAACAAGATACATTCTTCCCTTGCCTTCCTACCTGGCTACGAGAGTCAGCTGGGTCGGAGGAGGCCAAGAGCTCGAACAGCTGCATTGCAAATGTAACTGGTGCCCATGATGTGCACAATCGCATATCCTTAGGAAGCACTTTTGAGAGGCTGTTGTCAGGGTTTCCCCATCCAATACAAAGCCAGAGTACAGACTCCGAGCCATCGCAACCTATGAATAGCTTTCCCCAAAACCTTTGGCCAATCCTCCCACAAACAATCGCCAACCAATCCAAGATTACTACTATACATTGCAGGCAATAGAATATGTCTACACTGACGTGATTGGTTGTAATCTCGGTAGGTGCTACAGAATATGGGTCCAGACACCCAGTTTGCTCTATGATTATGATACAATCACGGCATACAATGTTCCTGGAAGGGAAGTAGTGAGCATGACACAAATATTTCTGCTTAGTTCACCAAACTGCTTGGAAAAATTCTGCATAGCTGTCAACATGACAGTATAAATTGACACATTCATTTTAGTAGGATATATTTTTCCCCGCTATGTAAATGTAAATTGATACTTGTATAGCTCACTACTCACCCGCAAGGGTCTCAAGGCGCCTGTACGAATACCGCTGTGGAACCTATCCTGGCTTTCCCTGTGAGGTGTCCACTCCTGTGCACCCCCAAGGTGGAGGCGAGGCATCCTTAGCGTTATGGGGGCCGTTGTGGAGATTAAGCAAGCTATTGCCCAGAGTTGCAGAGTGGGACTCCATGATTGGAATAGGCACCGAGGCGAGAATTATCAGGTCCGTGGAATTTTGAGCCCAAGACCCGCCGAGGCGGGGAATTGAACCCTGGTCCCGGGCTAGACCTCTGCATCAGGGTCTGCCGCTCTAACCATTGAGCCACACTTCTCCACCACTATCAGTGTGTTACACCAAAGCATGTATTTGTTTGTATGCTTTCTGACCATTTGCTTATATGATGGGTAAAAGGTTTGTTCATTTAGGGGTTATCTACTAATTTATGAGCCAATAGGATAGTGTCTGGAATTTTGTGTGTATTTGTAATTCTCATGCATTAGCGTGTGAGCTTCTTTATATTCACCAAAAGCAAATATTACAGCCTTTTCTGACAATACATAATTGGTAAATACACTTTTTTTATGTTGTTTCCATTCCATCCTCTGGCGTGGAGCTACTGCGCTGGCACACAAAAATAAAATTTAAACAATGCACAAGTCAAAACAAACAAGACTTTTCAGAAGCCCTCGGTAACACGTGTATTCTCTGTTTGATGTAGGCGTTGCTGGTTGTAAAGAAATAGAGGTAATTCTGTTTGTGATATCCCCTCGACAATTTTAAAATTAAAATCAATACAACTCCCTCTATAAGTCATATTTGATGGTCACTTTTCTAACATAACACCTGCGCAGGAATATGTTTGTACCCCTATTATTTCAGATATGAGGCAGAGCATTCTGACATCAGCAAAAAGCACCACAATTGCAGTAGTAATGCTTCTTTTGATTGTCAATCAATTTCTGATGTTGCTGGTTACTGATGAGTGTCATTGACAGCGCTTCTGCAAATATCTGCTCTCCCATCAGCCAGACAAGATTACATAGATTCAGAGCCTCTTTCCTCATTCATGGACTTTTCCCCATTACCTAGTTTATAAGTATTTAAATCACAGCCGAGCAGTTGGATGTGTAGGTTTTTCTCATAGCATTGATCACCCTAGACAGCAAGTGTAATAGCTTGCATCGTAAGGGGTGGACTATAAACTCCTTCCCTCCAGACAGCAGTTGGTGGAGTTTTTGTTGCACTCGGTGCTCCAAGCAGAGCTGGCGAAGTGGGAAAAACTCTGTGGACCCCTCCTGCGGAGTTTACCACCAAACCCTACTTTCTGTGGACTGTTTTTGCTGGTATTTTGGCTCTCGCTGTGCAGCATACTCAGTGCTAGTGCATGTGTGATGTGTCCCTGTAACACATGGTAAAATAGGTTACACCAAGATAAGTTATTTAACTTTACAGAAAGGTGATATGGCAAGTTGGTGCAGGTAGTTCACTAGTTTTGTGGAAGTGAAAGGACACATGTGAGATGTTGTCTACATTTATACTACTCATAGGTATGACTGGAAAAGTATGGCACCAGGTGCAAAATTGTGGCGTAGGGTGCTGCAGACCCATGCCAGAGAAAAGCACTCTACCAAAGCTAAGTCTTGGCTTCAGACATGATGATGCCAGAAGAAAGCTTAATTGACAGACATTTTTCATCAGGGGAGCTATCTCGGGCATTCAGAAGAAAATACATTTGTTTCAATCAGTAGTGTTTGGTGGTGGGAGTAGCTGCCCGGTGGTGACGTGGGAGGATTACAGGTAAGAACACATATAAATAAATAAAACGAATTTTGTTGCACGCACTGCATCCCCAAATGCGATGCAGTGCACGCAACGAAAATCATTTTATTTATTTATATGTACTTACCTGTAATCCTCCGTAATCCATAGATTACTACCCCCCCCAACCTGCCCCTCCCCACATCACCGCTCGGCAGCTACTCCCACCACCGACCGCTACTGGTTTGAAGATCAAGAAAGGGGGCGGGGAGGTCCCTCATATTCTTATGGCTGGGCCTGGCAGACTGTTAAAACTCCTCAGATGAGAGCCTGGCTTTTGCTATTTTTTACAAAGACATTTAGGTCAGTGTACAGTCAAGTGAGGCAGTACTGTAAAAGCGGAATCTCTAATAGTGATAATTTTTGAGAAAGGCCCATGGAAGGTCTCCAGCCACTGATTAGTGCAGACCATTGCTAGACCTGGTAGAAACCATCAGAAGCACACTGAATCCTGCCTGTGAAGAATCCTGATGTTCTCCCTGCTCTTTATGCTGAAGAAGAGGAAAGCACATTGGCTCAGCCTGGAATAGTCTCTAAAGGATACTATGGGAGCACTAGCTACAGAGAGACCTGATGCGTCGGGACCTTTTCTAAAAACTGTAGGGGTTTAGGAGAAACATAAGTGACTTTCCCAGCCTATTCAAAAAGTGAGACAGTGTCATTGCTTTTAGGCCATATGATGAGTTTGACTTTCAGATACACATTTTGACTGGAGTGACATGCAATGCTTTTCTGGGCCCCACTCCATCAAGGTTGGTCCACAACTGTATCTAGGTCTTGATCTAATATAAATATCGATACTATATTTCTTTGGTGCTTTTTTCATAACATTTAGAACTCCATATATTAGTGTCTCAGTCATTATTTATGCAAGTGAGAAGTGTTCCTGCACTCCTTATCTCTTCTAACTTAAAACACTAATGTATTAGAAAAAGTCAACCAATTTAAAACCCCATGTGCGTGCTACCACTTAAAAGAGAGACATGACCCAACTGTCTCCCTATATGTTAAACAATCTCAAGAGGGCTGAGGAGAACCACAACCTGAGTGGAGCACTGCGTTTAGACAACAAATGTTGTCTCAATGTGTTAATCAAAATAATAAAAAAAGAATAAAAAAAGAATCAAAAGAATCAGTTGCTCAAAGGCATTTCAATTTTATCATACCTTCGTGTTTGCTGCTTATCACAAGCAGTATATATCATGAATTTATGTTGTGTAAACAAAAACCATTATACATTTCATTATAATGCGTCTTTCGAATATTCACAAATCATTAAATGTACAATATCACAATCAAAAACATCTAATGCAATCAATACATTTTTCAAGAGAGAGCTCCAAATTTATGCAAGAAAGTCCCAATGCATTTCACGTTCCAAAACTGAACCCTTCATCAGAGGATAAATATTGGAAGTTCGTTGAAACTAGAAATATCCTTTGAGCAACTGATTCTTTTTTTTATTATTTCGATTCTTTTTTTATTCTTTTTTTGATTATTTTGTTTAACACATTGAGACAACATTTGTTGTCTAAACTCAGTCATATTTTAACCATTTATGTCATTTTGCTTATTACATTTTTTGTATGCAGTAAGTTTTTCTACTTTTTGCTTCAATCTTTGCTTTCTTTCTAGATTTAGTTAACTTTGCAATATTTTTTTAACACAACAATCCAACACCAAAGGATATGCATCTTCAGGTTTATACACAGTTCCTCCAATTGAATAACAGCTCATTAGCTGATTGAGTGATGGCTTCCTACATGTGGATTGGAAATGTTTTAAACACTAGGGATCCAATTCACAAATGTAAACTACCACTTTTGTGTAAGTTTATTCTTTTTTGGTATTCACAAACAAACAATTTAAAACAACTTTACAATTGTGGAGACTCTCCAGGCAGGATGGTGAACTCCACACATAAAAAGATAGAACAAGCCTAAAGTAAAGTTACTGTTTAATTGTTTGTGAATACCGAAAAAGAGTAAACTTACACAAAAGTTTAAGTGTACCTTTGTGAATCGGGCAAAGATTGCTCTCTTCATTAATATTGCATTACAAATATCAATTATACATATCAATAAAACATAAACACCAATTAGGTAGGATTCACCACATTATCTCATGTGTTGCAAGTCCAGCTTTCTAGATGACCATCATAGACAAATGAAGCCAAGCATTAATCAAGATGTAATGATTTGTGCATTGTTTTAACTAGATAGATGAATATTTTAATGTTCATTGGTATGCTCAGCATTTATATTGTACCAGTGTAGAAGTTTCTTAAAAAGACCAATAATAATGTCTGGTTTATTTGTTTACTCAGGTTGAGCAAATGAAGTTTAAGGACTCCCGTATAAAACTCATGAATGAAATCCTGAACGGGATAAAAGTCCTTAAACTTTATGCTTGGGAGCCATCATTTGAGCAGCAAGTCTTGGAAATACGGAAGAATGAACTACGTGTACTGAAAAAGGCTGCTTATCTAAGTGCCCTTTCAACTTTCGCATGGACCAGTGCACCATTCCTGGTAAATCCTCTTCTGATAAAAAAGAAGAAAGTGTATATAACTGTAGGCAATTTTGGTATTATTTGGATATCATGAATTCAGTTGATCTATTTTGATTGAATATTTCAATGTATATAGTTTTCTAATACATCAGTTGATTTTGAGATATTGAAAATCAATGAGGAAATGCAAATTTTTACTAATTTGATGGTATTTGCTAGGAAGTCATGTAGCCTTATTTGATCAAAATGACAGTGAATCGCGCCCATGTTCCTCTGCAAATATTACAATACCTACAAACCAATAAGGGATTTTACAGGCCTCAAGAAAAGATTACAGAAATTGTTAATTTGATGAAAGTAGAACATTTACAAACATGTTGCTGTTTCTCGTGGTAATCACTCTACATTGCTTACCTGTAGGTTAGCAAGTGGGTAGCATGGAATATTTACTAGGTAAAACAAAATGTGTAAACGCAACCCTTCTAGAAGGTAGAGGGCCTCTATTTCTTATTGTCTTAATTTTATGCAGCTGGAAATATTCTTTTCTGAGTTGTATTGCACCAATAACCCCTTTAACTTAGTATTACCAAATAAATACATATTGCTTATCACATTTAGAAATACTCCTTGATTTTTTAGTATCTGTTATTTGATTTCCCTTCGAACAAGCAATGCATGGAAAGCAATATGCAATCAATGCTCCTATAACACAGCTTAACTTCCAGCACTTTCCCTCTGCCTTAATACCCCCCTAGTACATAGGAATACTGTTGTCTTTCGGCCCTCTCCCACACAACCAGTTCTCCAGCTAGTCCATCATATTCTAGCATGGGGATCACATTTTCTTATATTTCTTTAGGCATCCCCACCCCAGATATATCCTCTCTTCCGCGGCAATGCAGAAGTCCATAGCCCAAGTTCACTCTTTCATCATTGGGCCAACAACTTCCCTCCATGCCCATGCTGTCTCGTATTTAACAATCGTCAAGCCCAGTGGTATTAACTTCTTCCCAAACCAGTTTCCTTCCCAGCCCAAAATGATTTACAGCCATCTGGGGAGTGACCTCTATAGGTATGCCCACTGTGTCAGCCAGTCTTGCATGAATCCTTGACCAATATCCAGAGATCGCTGAGCACTCCCATACCATATGTAAAATGGTACCCTCAGCCTCCGCGATGATGTAAAATACACTCTATGGAAATATTTGAACTGGATAAAGCAAATTCGTGCTGGTATCATGATCTCCCTAGTAGCCTCTTTCACCTCCACCCAGTCTTCCTGCTCCAACTGGCCAGGCTAACTCTCCCATCTCTCTGTTAGGGTTTGCATTTGATCTGGGATATGGACTACAAAACACCCTATTGATAGAGAAGATGTCCCCCCGCCACTCCATCGGCTTGGGTTAAAGTACGGGATTTACCCTGGGGTATTTGGATGATGTCTCCTGGGCATGGCGGACCTGGAGGTATAAAAAATCTGTGTATGAGCAGCTGGCAACCCCCTCCCATACTAAAGAGACATTTGCTCAGTAAGCCTCCCTTGACATTTCATGTCCCACAAAGCACTGCCCCAGAAGGCAGTCATGTTCTGGGTTACCTTTGGAAAATTCTTAAAACACCCTGTGTCTGTATAACTGTAAAAGGCGCACTGGCACACCACCCAAATCACCTCCAGCCAGACACCAAAGACTACCCTATAAGTGCACAGCCAATCATTTATAGGAAATAACTGTGAGGTCAGATAGTATTGTCAAATGTCCACCAGCCCCACCCCCATCATGTGGATGTGCATACACTTATTGAAAGTCACCCTTGGGGCCTTCCCACCCCATATTTAATTGGTAATAGTAGCCTGTAGGGAGGGTAAGAATCCTCCAGAGAGTGTATGGGTAGTTATAGAGGAGATATAGCCACTGGGGTTGAGCAATCATTTAAAAAAAATGTCCCTGGCCCATTATTGAAAGCGATTACTTCCCAATGCATCAAGTTGGGAGTGAAGGTGACTGAGCATCTGTATTAAGTTTCCAGCTATTCACATGGTCCAGTGCAATGATTTCTCCTAGATATTTAAAGGCAGAGGTGATCCACAAAGGTCTATTGGCTTTCTCTCCAAACTCCTCCAAGGAACAATTTATGGGGTGTAACACCGACTTGTCTCAGTTAACTTTAAGACCAGAGTCTTTCCTGTATATACTTAAGATCTGCATAAGATGAGGGATAGTGGTTTTCAGGCATCTAACATAGAATAAAGCATCATCGGCATAGACCAATATGTGGTCTTTGTGGTCTCTATGTCCTTGCGTACCCATTTCACCAGCAGACCAGTTGCCACCGCAAACTGGAGGGGGGCATCCCTGACTTGTGCCCGCCATATAGTGAACGGATTGCTATCACTCTGTTAACCCATACCGCAGTCCATGGGAGTTCATATAGGAGTTTGACAAGAGCACAAAATCTCGGGCTAATATTCATTTTTTAGAGAATAGCCATCAGGTAGGTCCATTTGATCATATCGAGTGCCTTTTTCAAATCAATCAAGATTATGGCCTGTGGCTCCTCCAAGTGTTGTGGTAAGTCCAGCATCACGTACAGGCAACATTTACGGTGCCACATTTCCCTCTTGGGCATAAAGGCATTTTGAGCCCAATGCCTCTTTCTCCTCAGGTAATAGCCTGGGGACGGCCAAGTCCCAGAGGATTGGTTTATTTACCACTGCAATTGAACAATCCTTTGTCTCATATAGTGCTTTTTTATAATAGTGTGTGAATGCTATAGCTATTCCCATTGCGTCCATGACAAAACTGTGCCCCCCAATGCGGATTCCTGGGACAAATCATGTTTCCACCTCCCCCTCTGCCAGCTACTAGATCAGTTTGCCAGCCTTTTCCACGGCCTCGTATATTCTGTATTTGGTGGCTAGGATTGCCATTTGGACCTAGACCCATACTTTGGTCAGTGCTTCTCTGGTGTTTTCCAATTCAAGGAGTAACATTAGATCTAGTGTCCGAGACACCCCCTCCTTCAACCCCTCAACCTCTCGCTCTAATGCTTGGATTTCTGCATGCATTTGGGATTTATGGAGTGCGGTGTATTATATAATGGCGGCTCTAGCGACTGTCTCAAGTGCCTCCCACAGCGTGACATCCAAAAGAATTGAGCCTTGTTTCGGGTCCAGAAAGCACCCTATTGCCTTCTGAATGTCCTCCTGAAAGATACCCTCCAGCCAGCAGGAGCCAGACCAGCATGTGCCAGCTGCCAATCCTCCCCCGCCCAAGTATTTGAGAGCTCAATAGGCGAATGGTTAGACAGGCACCTCAGGAGGATTCTGGAAACTGCGATCTCATGGAACATTCCCACCGGGGTCAAGAGGTAGTCCAGTCTAGACAGTGTTTGGAGTCTATAGGAGTAATAAGTATCTTTACACGAATGTGGATGCGTGAGTCACCATTAATCCCAGATAGCCTCTGCCTGTAACCAGCCCTAGACCTGTGTCAGCCACAGAATTAAAATTGCCACGCCATATGACTGCACCCCTGGGGATAGTACTGAGTACACCAAGCAAATCATGAAAGGGGGTTTCAATCATGGCTGCGGGTATACAGACACTGCAGATGGACCAGAATTTACCTCCTTTCTCCTCACTCCTCAGCACCCATCTGGCAGGACTATTTCCGATGCTTGCTCCTCCTTGAGGTTCAGGGCAGGAGTGCGGGCTCAAACCCCCCCCATCTCTACCTATGTGAGTCTTGCTAAGGTACTGGCTGTCACTGAAGGTGCCACCACTCCCAGGCAGCCTCTGGGGTTTTAAAAACAGTGATACCCAGCAAACATCACCTTCAACTTGGCTGGAAGCAACAAAATGCATGGGATCTGCGTATCCCTTCGTTTTTGTGAGACCCCCACAAAAGACTGGTGCTGCCGCTGGACTTTGAGAGTATAATCAGGGAACAGCATCACACTTGCAGCTCCTGCATAATTTAGAAGGTGCATGATAATAGGGCGTGGGGGCCGCCAGTGGAGGACAGAGTACCAAGGACTTGTGGGCTCTGTCTAGAACAAAGCATGTCAAACAAACCCTGCCGGAAGCCAGAATCATAACCAAGAAGTGAAAAATAGCTCAGGTTTGAATTCCTCAATCCCCTTTGGGATCCCACCAACCATAGGTTGTTTCTCCTGGAACAGCCCTCCGTATCCTCTGCTATGCTTTTTGTCTATTGGGCATAATGCCTGGCCATGTTACAGGGCCCCACTGCGCCTGTAGTCTGTGTGCCCCCTGAATTTAGGCAAGGGAGCAGGGACCCGCCCTAGTCCCAGTAGTCAGTGACAGTACAGTAGTTGCACCCTGAGTGAATTGTCTGCAGTGAGGATGTCTATGTGCGGTATGCCTCTGCGGGGTCCCCGGCTGCCCAATCTATCCAGAGCGTTGGGCCCACCCCTCTTGCAGATGTCCCAGGGCAGTAGAGAGTCATAGCAAAAAAAGGAAGGGCCCGAAAAAGCAGCTACACCTGCAGTCTCCTCCATCTTCTACTACTGGAGGCCGCACACTCCTCAATGGCCCACTGTTGAGACCTTACAGAGCTGTTCTGGAGTCCCTCTGATTAGGACTCCTGCCCGCCTCTCTTGAGCATGTGCTCCTCGTGCTCAATAGCTTGGGCTCCAGACTACCTCCCGACCAACTCATCAGCACCTTGGACTGCACCATCAGCAGCACAGAAGGAGGCGTGCGAGGTCCCATGGTTTACAGATCGGTACCCATTATGGGGTTAGGAGCTTCATATCCCCATGTCCACCATCTTGGGCTTCCAAGCCCCGACCTTCTAATTTTCTGAATTTTTTTATTTGCATTTTTAAATGTTATATTAGTCATTTTATTCCTCATCTTTATTTCTTACAATCATTGCTTGTCTTCATTCACACATTCGAATTGAGGCAAGCCCCTTTTTTTAGCCGAGTGGATGTGTAATCTATCCATCGCTGCGTGGGTCCTCTGTTAAAAACTATGTTGATATGATTAAAATATACTATGGTTTAAGGCCTGTGCTCTTAAGGGACTTGCCTCTTAAATGGGAATTCACAGTGTAGGGTTCAACCTTCCTAGCTCTGCGGCCATGTGACAATGTGCTCCTCATTTAATCATTCTGACAGATGTGTTTTCTTGCACAGGAGACCTGTGTCACAAGTCTTCTGACAAGCCCTCTACAACACTTTTGTTTGTAGCTCACTAACAGAGTGCCAGACTACATTGGATGGAATGGGTACACCCGAAACTGATACTCCTTTTGATATAGATGGCTACTGTCCCTGTGACAGGACCATGACTCTACGGCAGGTGACATTTGAATATTGTAGCAGTCTATACAGCTTTTTACCCCGTAGTTAACTGCCTACTGGCGCTCCCTGATAAATCTATGAAATATGTCATGATTAGGCCCACTGATCTACTGCCTCCCTGCATGTATGTAGTCTTTACGGTTGTAGGGTGCTCCATAGTGTTAGAAAGAAATCAACTCAAATTTCCCACCTGCAAAATTCATAGTGAAGCTAAGTGACGCTCTACATAGTGAAGCTAAGTGATGGTCTGGATTCTGATACACTTCTGTGAATACAATAGCTATTTTCAGATGTTTCCTGACATGACCAACACCTGAACAACATAGTGGTGAAAAGTCACAGCCAAGGCACTATTAAAAGAAAGCAGAAACCCTACCCATCCCCCAAATCATGTGTCCAGTCCACAAAGATATTAGCAGCTGCAATTGCATGGCCAGAGAGTTGGCTAGAAACCAGTACACACACGTACAATGACAGCACCTCTGTGGCTGGTTGCAATGGACCTGTGACACCCTTAAAATGAAATGTACTTTTTTAGAATTAGTTTTCTCTTGGGGATAACTCTGAATATGAGGACTAGAGGCAACATTGTTTCTGTCTGTCTTTGAGGGCTAAGGATGTTAGCTACATATCTGAGGAAGCAACTATGCTGTTACTTCAGCTGAAGAGATAAGGAGGTATACTGCTCAATTGTAGGAGAACTGCCCTATTTAGCCCAGTGCTCAATTTACGCCATACAGAGGTCATAGATGTTGAGCCTATCAAACAAAGTGCTTGATATTGCTGCCCAGCGTTACCTGAATCAGTTGACACCACAATAACCACTGCCCTTCACTTCTCCGGCTCTACTAACAGATTTCAGGTTGTTTGTGAAATACCTTTATTCCTCAAGGTGTATTACCATGGTACTCTAGGAACCCTATGATCTTCTGAAACCTGATGTCCGTGAACGGTCTCAGTTGCTACAAACACATATCCATAGCTCTGCATGCCTTCAGCAATCAGTTGTCACTTCTAGGCCTTTGTGCCTGACAGCATATCTTCATTGTGCTCTGTGTTCTTCTGTGACATGGTCTAGTGGGAGGAAATATACCCTAGTGGCTAGAGCTGCCGACTTTGCAGAATATTAAACTGCAAAAGATCTTGTGAGTGAATCCATTTGTGCTCATCTGTGCTCCGTGGCGTCACTAGGGTTGGTGTCACCCAGTGCGGGTAAAGGTGTCACCCCCTGTAATAATTTTAAAAACGTACCTTACCGCCTGGTCCCGCTCCGCAATGCTTCAACGCTGCTGACCGGGCTGCCGCGTGTTTTTTTTCCAACAGGAAGGGAAGTAGGCATCAAGCAGCCTCCCTCCCTTCCCTGCGCCAATCACAACGCTGCAATGGCAGCGTTGTGATCGGCTAGAGCAGGGATACTTCTACCTGCCCATAGGAGACCGGGCGTTGCTGCATGACATGAAGTAACCCTTGGTCTCAGCCCAAAAAAAACTGAACATGCGTGCGCCCCTGGGCCTGCCTGCAGGCTGTCAGTCAACTCTAGACTGCTGCCGCAGCGCCACCCACCCATCCCCATAGTGTCGTACGGGCTCGCAGCGTTGCCCCACTAACCATGATCACCTGGGGTGACACCAATCACCTGGTGCGTGATTGGTGTCACCCCAGGTGATGGTGTCACCCGGTGCGGTCCGCACTCCCCGCCCCCCCCTAGTGACGCCACTGTCTGTGCTTTATTTTTGTACCCTCTTCCGTGACTTGCGTACAACATCTCCACCTTTAATGCTCAAGAACCTTTTCCCTGTGTCTGTGGGTGCCAGAGTACGGGGGTCTATGTACCTGGTCTGCCACCTCTTCACTTCTCACCTGTTTCCAAAATGTAGCTAGCGCTCCTCCGATGCTGTGTCCTTCTAGCTCCAGCAGTGTGATCCTGACCTGAGACCATTAGAAGAATCTTGTTTCAAATTGCCCAGGAGATTAAGCTGTGCTAAAACACTGCACTCGACTAACGTGACACACCAACCTCTGTAACAGTATTGCTTTGTATAGGACAGTATACAAGAGTAACAGTTTAACAGGATAGAGAGTCACATAACTGATTATTGCTAGTGAACATATTATTTGAATAATAAAAAGTCTTATACTTTTTACCCACACCAGCCTCCATTTGGAAACCTGGACTGGTAGAACCCAGATTCTCAAAGTTTTAGCGTTGGGGTAGTGTTACTTTTGTAATGCTAAACCGACGTTTAGCCTTGTTTGGGATCCACAAACCACCGCAAATTGGTATTTGCGTTGGTTTGATTTGCAAAGTAACACAAAGCAGCACAAAATGCTGCTTTGTATTATTTTGCATCAAGTGGGTGTTACGTGGGCGATACATGGGAGTACCTGTGCTACCACCCATGCTTTTTTATGCTAAACCATATTCTCAAACATCAGTAGTAGGGTTTAGCACCAAAAATTAATTAATTAATTTATTTATTTTATTTTTTATTTTATTTATTTTGAAAGTTTTATATAGCGCGAACAAGATCTTTGCAGATATCAGAGCGCTTTACAGACGAAGGGAACAGCGTGTGAGTAAACTAGCAATAGGGGTGGGGAAGATACAAGTGGGAGCATAGTCAGCCAGATACATCGATAATGATACAAGTGCATATAATTGATAGCGTAACACTCAAGCAGGTCAATAACCTGCGTCATACAAAAATGCAAAAAAGATTAGTAAAACTGAATGGTGCACCGTCTGTGAATATCATTCCCAGTAATAATTCAAGTGTATTTAGCCATGAGGATAGCCTTTACTTCTCTCTTAAAAAGCATGGTAGAGGAGATGAGTCTGATTTCAGGGGGGAGTGAGTTCCAGATCCTGGGTGCCATTCCTGAGAAGGAGCGTTTATACGTTATTTCCTTGCGGAATCTTTGGGGCTTTAGCAGAAGGTTGTTTGTGCCTCTGGTGTTCCTAGAGCCTCCGGAAATCGTCAGCTTTTGGGCGAGGTATCCGGGTGAGCTCAGGTGGACAGCCTTGTGCGTGATGCAGGCGATTTTCAGATGAATTCTGGCTTCAAAAGGCAGCCAGTTCAGGGTTCTCAGGTCAGGGGAAATGTGTGAGTGTTTTCTTGAACCGGTGATGAGTCTCGCTGCAGCGTTTAGAGAAGCTCTTATGGGTGCCATGGTAGTTAGGGGGAGACCGCAGAGGGCGATGCTGCTGTAATCTATTCGAGGGATGACTAGAGCTTGTACCTCAGTTTGGAAATCTTTGGCTGGAAGGAAGGGTTTGAGTTTCCTTAGGGTATTGATCTGATAGTTCGCCCCTTTAGTTGCTTTGTTGATGTGTTCCTGCATGTTGAGGTTGGTGTCAAGTGTTATTCCTAGAGATCCACAATGATGGGCTGAACATTGAGTGCGGTTAGGTGTTTAAGCCAGATTTGAGTGCTAGTGATCTTCGCAGGAGGTGAGATCAAGAGGAACTCTGTTTTAAGAGCATTGAGCTTGAGGTGATTAGCAGCCAACCATGATTGGGTGCTTCTGATCGTTGAGTTCAAGAGCATAATGTCTTTGGGTGATTGTACTTTGAGATAAAGTTGAGTGTCATCGGCGTACATGTGGAATTGGACATTGGATGCTTGTAGCAAGGTGGTGAGAGGTTCCATAACTAGGTTAAACAAAGTTGGGGATAGGGAGGATCCTTGTGGGACGCCTAGCGTTACCGGTATTGGAGAAGACATCAAGTTGTTACTCTTGAATTTCTGCGTTCTCTTGTGTAGAAAGGACGTGAACCACTTGAGCACAGTTCCAGATATACCCATTCTTGAGTTTAATAGGTCAAGTAAGTTCTCATGTTTGACGGTGTCGAATGCAGAGGAGAGATCGAGAAGGATCAGGAGGCAGGTATCATTTTGATCTAGGATTTGCAGGGCGTCGTCAATTATGTGTATCATAGCAGTTTCTGTACTGTGGTCCGCTCTGAAGCCTGATTGATGGGTGTTGAGTAGATCAAACTGATTAATGTGTCTAGCCAATTGAGTTTGTGCGCATTTTTCGAGCAATTTGGCAAGAGTCGGAATGTTGGTAATGGGACGGTAATTATTTAGATCAGAGGGGTCGGCAGTAGGTTTCTTTAGTAGAGGTGTGACTTGTCCAACTTTCAGGGAGTCGGGGATGGTCCCTTGTTGAAGTGAGCTGTTGATAATTTTAGTCCAAAGTGGGAGGAGCGACGGGGTAAGGTCTTTGACAGCGTTGGCAGGAAGGGGGTCCGTGGGGTGGTTGGCTGGTTTCACAGTACTGAGCAGTCTACCAATTTCTTCTTCCGACTAGGTGGCAAAGGATGACCACGTAGCATTGTTTTTTGGTTCAGTGGGTGCTGTGCAGAGGGGTTTGGGGTAGAGACTTACGTCAA
This sequence comes from Lissotriton helveticus, assembly GCF_964261635.1. Lineage (NCBI taxonomy): Eukaryota > Metazoa > Chordata > Amphibia > Caudata > Salamandridae > Lissotriton > Lissotriton helveticus. Next base: position 1,432,505,358 of record NC_136068.1, read on the forward strand.
TGAGGAGATCGTTCTTTATGTTGTCTGTTTTTTGGATAAAGAAGGAAGCGAAGTCTTCACAGGAGGGTGCATCGCCCAGAGTACTGAGTGGTTGGGGTTGTTCCTTGGATTGTGTTCTGATTAGCTCAAACAGCTTTCTCGGCCGATTTTTGGCATGGTCGAGCTGACAGCTGAAGAAGTCTGATTTTGAGCGTTTTATTTTCCTGAAGTAGGCATTTCTCTTTTTCTTCAGCGTTTTTAAGTGCAGTGCAGAGGGAGCAGATCTCCAGGTGCGCTCTGCCATTCTCATGGCCCGTCTATCATCATTTAGACTCCCGTTGTACCAAGGATTGGATATTTTTGTGGATGCTCTTTTTAGCTGCAGTGGTGCAGCTTCATTAACTAAGGCGGTCATAGCGTTGAGATAGTGATCCGTCAAGGATTGGACATCCGTCATGCCAGTGGGAGGAAGTAATATATTGCAGCTGTTGGGGGGTAGAGAGTTTGGGTTGAGTTTTTTCAGGTCTCTTTTCCAGACTTTGGGCTTGACGGATTGAGCCGGGTTAGCTTTGACTTTTTCATTGATGAAGAACGTGACAATGTGATGATCTGACCAGTCACAGGGTTTGATAGATTCGAGTTGGATAGAGTCTTCTTTGGAGATGATAAGGTCGATGATAGAGCCTTTCTCGTGGGTCGGGCTGTTGCATATTTGGGTGAGGTCAAGGGCGTCGAGGAAGTTTTTAAGACTGTTTACCACCGCGTCATTCTGATCGTTCCAGTGGAGGTTGAAGTCACCAAGGTATATTTGTGTGAGTTGTCGCCCTGAATTGGTTGTGATCAAATCCATAATTTGTTGCGAGAAGGTGGAGTTGTCCCCAGGTGGGTGGTAAATGCCGTGGAGAGAGCAAATCGGTTTGCCTTCACTGATAATATCAAGGCACATGTATTCATAGGAGGTTGGGGAGGGTAGGGAGGGAGAAATTACTTTCGTGACAGAGAGGTTACTTCTGTGTATACAAGCGATTCCCCCACCTTTTTGATCAACCCTGTCTAATCTGGTGATGTGGTAGTTGGGGGGAACCAGTATGTCCAATATGGGTGTAGAAGATTCATTTAGCCAGGTTTCAGTCATGACGATGAGGTCAATGTCCAGTGATAAGATGAGATCAGCGATTGTAGAGGAGTGTCTAGAGGCCGATCTGCAGTTGAGGAGGGTGCATTTGAGACGGGGTGTGTCGTGGGTGGAAGGGGCTTCGAGAGAGAGGGGGACTTTTCTCAGGTTACTAAGGATAGAGATTCTGTTGTTTTGCGTGGGGGTCTAAGGGGATTTGGATGAATCGTTGGAATGGTGCGGAGGGTGGAGGGTATGTTGTTAAGGGGAGCTGGGCCGTAGGAGCAGAGGAGGAAGATTGTATCGAGGTCCGATAGTGTGTTGCAGGTGCGATGGGGACGGTTTTCCCGATTGCGAACAGGGATTGAGGTCCAGGGCGGGGGGCGTTGAATGCGAGAGTCAGTCGCCCAAGTGGAGGTCCTGTTAGGCAAGGTGGTGCTGGTGAAGGCGGGTGAGGGGTGTCTGGGATGGGTGGAGAGTAATTGTTTGATGATGTGGATGTCTTGCTTGAGCTTGAGGAGGGTGGTGGGTGAGGAGTGACTGGAATGCGAGCAGAGTAGTTGTTTGATGATGTGGATGTCTTCTTTGAGCTGGAGGAGGGAGGCCATAACGTAGTCTAGTGTGGGATTTGTGTTGGTGGTGGGTATTGGAGGGTTGGGGGAGGATGGCATATTATGGAGGAGGGTATTGGTGGTGGGTGGAGAGTGCATGGTGGAGGATGGGCGTATGTCATTAGTGGTGGGGGCGCATGTAGGGTAATAGGGGGTGAGAATGGGGGGGTGAGTGTGGATGTAGGTGGTTCTCTTTTGCGGAGTTGAAGTGATAGGGGCGTGCTCAGTGTGGCTAGTTAATGTGTGGAAGAGGGGGCTGAGAGTGGGGGGGGATAAAGGTGGGGATTGTCTGTTGGCTTGTCAGTCTGGTGCTGAACTCGGTTAGGCGGATTGTGAGTGGGAGCTGTGGTGTTATGGATGGACAGACTGGGAATGTGGGCTGGTGAAGGGGGGGAGGGGGTACGGTTGGTGTATATGGGTGGCAGATCTATGTCTGTGATTGGGGGGTGTGAGGTATCAACCATAGGTGTGTGTATGACTAAGGTGCTAGTGCTAGAGGAGAGGTGTGAGTCCTTTTGGGGCTGAGGTATGCTAGAGGCGTTGTTGTTGGGGGCTGTGATGACAGGGGAGAGAGGAATGGGAGTGGAATGAGTGGAGGTCAGGGTGTTGGTGGGACGGGAGGGGGTGCGGCTGGTGTATGTCGGGGAGAGATCTAAGTCTGTGATTGAGGAGTGTGAAGTGGTTGCAGTAGGTGGGTGGATGACGATGGTTCCGGTGGTGGGGGAGAGGTGCGTGTCGTTTAGGGACTGAGCTGTGTTAGAATCGTTGTGGTTGGGGGCCGTGAGGTCCAGGGTGGTCGTACTGAGTGGGGTCCGCGCATTGGAGAGGTGCTGTAAGAAAGTGTGAAACAGGTTATCTAGTAGTTCCAGGTTCCTGTCTGTGGATTGGATTAGGACGATCCCGTTGTTATAGATAGTGATGGAGGTTCTGCCTGGGAAGAGTTGGGATGGTGTTATGGAGAGTGTTTGGCCATGAGCGGATTTCCTGGAATTGGATACGGTGAGTAAAGAGAGGAACGTTTTTCTCCATTGAGCTCTGCGTGCGGTGTGGAAGATGATATCAATGTTTACGGCACCATTGACCGGTGAGTGGTAGGTGTCTGCAAAGGGTATTTCAGGGTGGGACCTCAGTAAGTTGTGTTTAAAGCGTTTAGCGGCTTTTTTGGTGAGTGCGGGTGGGTAGTTGATTCTGTGTGTGCTTGCCGATGAGCTCCATGTTGGGGTGACGGAGTCGGTAGGTGTGGGAGGGTGCTCAGTAATCACCGGTTGCATGAAATGAAAGTGACACTGGCGGGCAGCCAAAGTGTATGCGGTAGTAGTCACTGCAGACAGGGATAAGATCTGTTGTGGGTGCGTATTGCCCAGATGTAGGGTATATACTAATGATAAACTGGGGCAGAATACAAGCACATACCCTAATACCCAATTGAATGTAACAACAGTGGCATTGATGAGCAGCCAGAGTATATGAGGTAGTAATTGGTGCAAAAAGGAATGGAACTTGAAATGGGCGCAGGTTACATAAGTGTACCAGGTCAATATGTGCAATTAATCAGTGCAATACATTGAAATCGCAGTAGGTTGCAAACAAGTACGGCATAGAATTTAGGTATAATACTGATGATATACTAGACTGAAATACCAGTGCAGATAGTAAGATACCTAAAATCAAAGGTGACAATAGTGAATAGTCAACAATGGGTGTTTCTAAATAATTGAGGTGCCTGAATCAGTGGCAAGAGAAGGTGCCCCAGAAGTTATATGCTATGTAACACTAGTGAGTAGTCAAAGATGGATGAGGTATATGAGTCAGTAGCCAAATACAATTACAACCAAAAATTATATGAGACCTGAAGTGTCACTAGTGAGCAACCCCAATATATGGGGTAGCAATTGGTGCATAGGGTGATGAAAAAGTGGGATGTGCAGTATAAATGAGGTGTAATAGTCCGTAGCCAGAATACTGAGTAGTCATATAGTGTCACATAGTAGTCATAGTGAGTAGTCAATAACAAATGAGGTACATGAGTCAGTAGACAAAATACAGTTGCAACCCAATTATACGAGACCAAAAGTGCCCCTAGTGAGCAGCCAAAATATGAGGAAGCAATCGGCGCATACTGGTAAAGAAAAAGTGGAATGTGCAGCATACAATTAGGAATAGAGACATATAATACCACTGTAAAAGGTAGACACCCTATCTTCGTCTGACGTGTAAACATATGATGTATATAAATGAGGTAACATCGGTGCATTACAGGTGAGGACAGAGTGATATGTGCAAGATCCAGCTAGGAATATAATGCCCCTGTGAATAAAATACTACTGTAAACATATATTATAGTAACATAAAGTATAGTAACATATAATATCACTGTAGAAGGGTAGACACTCGGTCCTTAGGAATGACTAGCGAAAATAAAATACAGCTGTAGCCACTCAGTCCTGAGGAATGACTAGCGTAGTAAAATACAACTATAAACATATAGTGTAATAACATATAATATAGAACATGTGATACCACTGTAGAAGGGCATATAGTATAGTATAGTGACGTGTAATACCACTATAGACAGGCAGACACTCAGTCCTGAGGAGTGTTTAGTCCATGGTGGTCGCCCAGGCTAGACAGTCTAAGATGGCCGAACCGTTATGGGAGATATGGGAATTAGTCCTCTGTCTGCTGCTATTACTTTGAGCACAGGAAGGACAGTTTCACTTTCCATTAGAGCAAGCCCTGTTCATAGCATGCTGGGAAGGAGGCTTATCTCAACTTCTGGTAGTCTTGTGTGGGGGAGTTGAGCTGGGAGCCTCGTGGACATCGGAGGCATGAGGGGGATTTATTACCACAGCTTTATGGCCCCAGCCATTTTGAACAAAGGAGATAGCTTAGACAAAGTGAGCAGGAGGGTGGGGTGAAATAAATACCTTATGTGCAGTCTGCACCATGAGCCTGTTAGGTTTGTCAACAACGTTTTGCATTTGTAGTCCTTAATCAGAGCGTGAACAAGTCTGGATGGGGGCCACTCTCAGCCCATAGATGTCACTGTCACCTCCAGCCTCCACTAATCCGGCGTCCCTCCTAGTTCCTTCCGGTCCCGTCAGCCTCCTGATTCTCACTCCTCGCAATTCTCACTCCTCACACTTGCCATTCTCATTCCTCACCATTCTCTCTCCCGTCTGCCTCCTGATTCTTACTCCTCTGAGCAGCGGTGCCAGTAGCGACTCAGCAGGCTCCCGCAGCTTCAGGCTGTGGGCCGGTCACAGCAGCCCTCGACTCTGCCGCTATTTCTGTCTCTGGCGGGGCGAGCTCTCTCTGCCCACCGAGGCCGCCGTTGCTCACTGCTGTGTAGCCGGCGGATCTACACTTCAGTTGTTCCCCGCTGGTCACAGCTGCCGTGGAGCGGGTGGGGGGCCTAACTCAGCCCCTGATGCCGCCGTGAGACCTCTGCCGTGGTGCGGGTCGAGCGCGGGACAATCCGCAGTGCCGGCTCAGCAGGCTCCCCGGAGCTTCAACTGCACCGCGATGTCTGGAGACACGGCTCCAGTGGCAGGTTGCAGGGCTCCGCAGGCGTCAGTCACCGGTGAAGAGTGCCGGCTCAGCAGGCTCCCGGCTCCTCAGGGTCCCGCCACCTTCATCAGGTCAGTGGGCAATCCGGGCAAACGGTCGCGATGAGGCTCAGCAGGCTCCCGGTTCCTCAGGGTCCCGCCACCTTCATCAGGTCAGTGGACAATCCGGGCAAACGGTCGCGATGAAGGTGCGCGAGGGCTTGTGTCCAGTGGCGGCTCAGCAGGCTCCCGCAGCTTCTGGCTCCAACCTCCGTGAGTCGGGTCAGCGGACCACTCGGGCACTCGGGCAATCCAGTTACTCGGGCAATCCAGTTACTCGGGCAATCCAGTTACATGTTGTTCCAGTTACTTTTGCTCCAGTTACTTTTCTGCTTTTCGTTCTGACGGGCTGGTGGGTGCTATCAGGGATAAAGCCCGGTATGGGATCCCCAGCACTGGGAGCTCTTCACGGGAGCTCCTACCAGGCGGCCATCTTGAGAGCTCTTAATGCCACTGAAAAGCAGGCTTTAATCGGAGAAATGTTTTCATTTCTCCGTGCTTTTTTGACTTTGCATGCATGCAGCACTGTACAGCATCCATACAAAGAAACGTTTTTTACTGGTCTAAGCATAGTATTTTGTGAAGGAAGGTTTCCTTTCCCGTACAAAACCTGTGCTAGACTCATGCACACACCCTAGCGCTATTACGCTATGGCTCACTCTGCAGCTGAAATCAGCACTGGCACTAGGGTGCGGGGAGGAGAGAGCCATTTCTATTTGAATATGGCGCTCTCCTGCTCCCTCACTGTCAGGCAATGCAGCACAGTATCTTTGGGTGCTGAGCTTCGTTGCCTGTCAGCTTTAATCCTGGCAATGGTTTTAGGAGAAAGATTTTGACAATTCATTGCCATTGTAGTAATGAGTGATTCCTGAATTTTTAGGAAAAGTGGCAGTAATGGGCAAACGCATGCTTAACTTCCCTTGAGTAACACAGGCACCAGATAACTAACCTGACACTCACCACAAGGGTCCCTTTTGATCACTTGATTGTGTATTGCTAAAAATGGGCTCATAATGTTGGCAACTACAATTGAACCCTCTCCGGTTCCTGACATTGCCTATTAATATGTTCTGAGCACTTTCTGCCCCAGGGGGAAGAAAATTACAACCTGATCCTTTCAAATTCCCTCGAGCATAAGGGGCAGCACCTCTGTCACAGTAAGCAGCATTCCTTGCACGTTTGGTAGCAATCTGACTTATTGCACACCACTGTTAACATCATTGAAGAGCCAGACTAACTTAATGAGAAATACATGGAGCAGCACAACAGGCAGAATGAACAGCAATGTTGTCCTATTCTGCATCAGTGCTTAATATTACCAATTTGTGCTTACTGACCGGTAGCCCCTTGCACTATCGTACAGCAGTTATTGCATACCAGCTGTGTTGATATATTGAGGAGCACAACTGTCATAGGGATTACAATAAGTAGTGTCCTCTCACGTTATAGTGCATCCCAGAAAGTGCTATCACATGACAATTTTTCAATGGCTTTTGAAAAACATTTGGACGCAGATTTACTAAAAAGCTATGCTATGCTTCTCTCTTCCAGAAGAATGTAGATTCTTGCACCACTAATGATATGATTTATGGGGAAACTTTACACTGTCTTGTAATTTCTTCTCTGGACTGTCACTTAAACTTTCTGTCCTTCTGGAGATGTCGACTCTAGAACTGGAGACTCATGAATGGTTTGTAAAAGAGTTGCATAACTTTCTTTCTTTTTCAGCTTCTTTGTCCATATGTCCTAGAGCATTTATTTCTACCTGCGAACTTCCTTATCATACTGTCAGCATTGAGGTCATTTTAATTTAGATAGCCCCAATTGCTTTTAATTGATTTTGTACTCTTACCCTAGGAATTCCTGCTTAATTCCTAATTATACCCTTTCTGACCCATCTTACTATTTTCTTAATTCTATTCTTATTAATATCAATCCCTGGACTTGCAGTGCATAGGCCACTTCTCAGACACTCTTCATTGAATCAATAAAGTCGGCGGAGTCGGATGGGACTGATCATTATGGATTTGTTCTCTTTGTAGTTCTGATGGCACACACAAAGACTCATAACCTACTGAAGACTTAATGTTAGGGAAGCAATGCACTGGCTCCATGATTGTTTCTATGCAGGAGTCTTCATGTTTCGGGCTGCTCATAGGATTTCCTACACCTGGAGGCCTACCTAGATTAATTAATGCATCGCCATAGAAAACATGCACACAATCAACCCATTTTGATACAGAAACTGCAACATGTCAGTAGCTTTGTAGCTTGGCGTTGCCACAGGGGTGGAAGTGGTCTGTATAGTGGCACATTCAGCATCCAAAAAGAAGAACTGTGTTTTCAGGTTTGAAAAACTATTAAGGAGAATTATGATAGCATCACCTGAAATTATATCTCACAATATTTGACCTAATGAATCACAGGAAACCAGATAACATGCTAAAGAACCCTTGGTGATATGGAAGGACCATGTGACTTCCGCCTCGAACTACATCATGACATACACATTTCATGACATAAATTAGTGAGCCTTTTTTTATTATCATTTTTTTTAACCTCTTGTCGTCACTAGTCAAAACTGTGCATTAAAATCATGTCAGTTAATAAACTTCATCAGTAGCTGCAGGCCCCGGGATTCACCTCTTAACAGGCTCCAAATTCGATGACCCTAGAACTAAAAGGATGACTCTGAAAGACCTGTAGGCTGTAGTTTTACCAAACAGTTGTGGTTCACCTCCATGTCTATAGGACTGACAAATATGTACGACCCCTTAATGTTGAATTCAGCTTCCTGCTGTTTTAAATTTTCATACTGGAGGTATCATAAGTATCATTGCACTATATTACCAGATAGAGCAGACCCAGTATGTATATTATATATTATGATCAGTACAGAGTATGTAAGGGCGCTGAGATGTATGCAACGCTGTGCTGTGCAGCGATTTCTAACCTGGTCCAAGAGAGGGAGCAGTCTCTTCATGTTTAAATAGCAGTGCAGATTACAATATAATCTGCAGTGATTTTTAAACATAGAGGGATTGCTCCCTCCTCCTGCCCCTTGTAATTCTGCGTTACAAGAGTAATGGAGAATTACCAAATTCCTTTGATTAATAGTTCCGCCCACCCTAGTGATGATATCAATGATTTTATAGAACATGTCCATAAATTATGTAATTTGGGAAGTAATTAGCAGTGTCCGTTGAGTTATAGTTACTTTAGGGCACAGATTATAGATGTGGAGATAAAAATAGTGAATCTCTATAACCCAAGTGGGACAGTATGCCCAGACGTGGGTCCCATGCTTGCCATGCTACCGGATTCAAGCTTTCCTGGCTGATGAAGGGTGATAGTCCGAAACCAGTCCTATCATGCTTCTTTCTGGTCCAAGGAGGCCTGGTGGCTGTTTGGGCATGGAATGTTCCCATTTAAGCAGGGTTAAGACTGATTTGCATTTGATTGTTTTGGACTGTTCCCATGGGAAGCAGGGTCCAGACTGATTTGCATTTGACTGCTTTCAAACTGGAGTGGCGTGTTGAGCAAAACAACAATGTATTTAGGCCAACATCTGACTTGAAGTGAGTGTTTGGCATTGTTCAGCATTCCGTCCATCAATTGTTCTTTTTGCATTTGTCACCCCAAGTGGGACGGGTATGCCCAGGCATTGGTCCTGTGCTCACCATGCCACTGGATTCAAGCTATCCTGGCTGATATAGGGTCATACCCTGAAATCTGTCCTAGGATGCTTGTTTCCAATCCAGGGAGGACCTGACCCGGCAGATTGGGTTGGAACTTTTCCATGGGGAGCAGGGTTTTAGACTGATTTGTATATGTCTGGCCCAGTGGCGGCTGACAGCTAGGGCCACTTAGGGGTGGCAAACCACCGAGTGGAGAGACGGAGGGATAGAAGCTAGGGCAGGAGCAAAAGTAAAGATAAAAAAATCACTTACCTGTCTTGCACTAGCTTGCTCTTCCCAACTTTCTTCTCCGCTGCAGCATAGGCCCAGCCAACTCCCTTAACCAATCCTGGCACTGCTCTCATGCTATGAGAGCAGCACTAGGATGGAGCGGGCTGTCTGGACGCTCCTTCAGGCCCTGTAGGCCTGTGCTTGGTCTCCACCCAGCTGTCTAAGAAAGATAGGTGGCGAGCTTCAAAGTGTGCATGTCACTTTGGTTGGCGCAAGAAAGCCGGCCAAAGTGGCATGTGCACTTTGGAGCATCCAGGCAGCCACTGCTCCTGTCCTCTACTGCCAATCGACAGCAGAGGACACGTTCCCATGCCTCTGGGCTTCGGCTGCCTCAATGTTGTGAATGCGCATGTCGGAAAAATAAAATGGCAATGAAATCTTTTCATTCCCATTTTATTTATCATGTGAGGCTCACAGAGGGGGGGGGGGGTAACTCTCCCCCGCCCAAGTGAAGAAACCGCCACTGGGTCAGGCCCAAACTGGAATGGCGTGGTGAGCAAAACAAAGATGGATTTTGGCCCTGATCTCTGACTGGAGTGAATATTTGACATTGTTCCGCATTCCGTCAATCAATTGTTCTTTATGCATTTGTAACTCCAAGTAGATCGAATATGCCCAGATGTGGGTCCTGTGCTCGCCATGCCTGGCGGATGTGGGTTGTTACTCTGAAACAGATCCTATAATGCTTGTTTCCGGGCCAGGGAGGACCTGACCTGGCAGTTCGAGCTTGAATGTTCCCATGGGAGGATAATCAAGACTGATTTGCATATATGGTTGGGTCCAAACTGGGTTGTTGTGGTGAGCAAAGAAAAAGATGGCTTTAGGCCCACATCTCTTACTGGAGGTGAGTGTTTGACATTGCTCAGCATTTGAATCTATACTTACCAATATATATTTGCCACCACAATATTTTGATTGTCAATATTTTAATATAATAGTCTTTTAAAAGTATATTTCTCTGAATGATATTTTGACATTTAGGACTGCTATAGTTTTATACATTTTTTTAAATAAAAATCTGTGAATTATGCATAGTTTCCAGTTCAGGCATGGTTTCTTATTGCCTTTGTAAGGGTACACAAACTTGATAGACAGTTGCTCCTCCTTTCAATTCCCAGTAGAAGAAAGGCTACAGAATTTGCCCACCAATATACTGGCAGTGTCCCTGTGGCACTGCTAAGCATATTCTGAGTTTCCTCACAGACACATTTCATAGCGGTTAGTCCACCATGAGAACTGTGGGACAAGGGCACTAAGGAGACCCTACATGGCCCCCTGTTGCCTCAGGGCCAAGGGGATGCATGCATGAGAACACATGGTGTGCCTCCCTGTGTGCATCCATCCCCTGTTCCTGTACAGCATGGCCTTCACAGACCATGCCATGTAGGAACGGGCTTTGGCACTCCCTTGAATCTGCAGTGCTAAAGCTCACTTGTGAGCCTTTTTACTGCACCGCCACGTAACCGCTAAAAGACCCCTCTCCCTCCAAACCATGCGGAAACTTGTAATCTGGTGGGCTGGTGGTGGTCGAGTTTGGCAGTGTGGAAGCAGGTCGATGGCGTGCTGACCCGCTCCCACACCACCAAACTCGTAATCAGGCCATTAGTAGTGATCATCAGTGAATACTGGTGAAAGGAATGTAGAAAAAATGTGCAGTACACAATCATTTCTTTTATGTGTCTTGTTTAGGTTGATTCCATAAACTTTAATCACATTTTCAATGTTTTTTTCAGGTTGCCTTGACAACTTTCGCTGTGTATGTTTCAGTGGATGAAAAGAATGTCCTCGACGCAGAAAAAGCATTTGTTTCTCTTTCTTTGTTCAACATCTTAAGATTCCCACTGAATATGCTTCCACAAGTCATTAGCAACATTGCTCAGGTAATAAAAAAGACTTGTCTAACACACTGTAGAACATTTTAAGGAGATTAATTTTTGCAAATAGATTGCTGAGGTATACTTGCTCTATCCTTTGATTAATCTTGTATTTAGAAACGTCACTTAAGCAGAATACTCTAGTCTTGCATTTGTTTTGAACCGTGATGAAAATAGGCTTATGGTCAGTGATGGCTTCTCAGTTTCAGACAAGGATACAGCATTTCCCCCTGTTAGGTTAGCTGCCGTGTGTTACCGAACCACAGTGGGACAGAGTCTCAAAACTATTAGGCTGGTTTCAATTAGATACACATATAACCGTTTTTGATTGTATTTATAATCGGATATATTTTTAATTTCGGATAAGATATATCTAACAGTGAGTCGGGTTGGGCAGTGAGTAGGCATTTAAGGAACTGAATATCCACAAACATTTGTCATTGTGTATTCCCAAACTCTTCTCTAACCCTTTGCTACATGAAAAGGATGAAGATTTACTTGTAGTTAGGCCAGGAGTAAATACCTTTCCATTCACCCTATAAAGAGTTGGTAGGGGAACGGAGCACCCAATAAAAATGATGCAGGTGTAAGAGAAGGTGTTTGGCCACTGGTAAAATTATTTTGCCTTCGGGGAACAAAAAAGAAAGTGTATGTCTTGCATGCACACACATGTGTGTATACAAACACACACATGCATATGCTTGCATGAAAAACGTTGAATAACTAGACGTTTGACTGTGGTAGAAAATCCGTGTCTCTCACTGATTTCCCTGGAAAACATTTTGAATTGCCAAAAACCATAGATTACTCTCATGTTAGGGTCAGAAAACCTTAGGTGCAGATTTCTGAATTTCTTTGGGAATTAGGACCAGTGACATTCGTGAAGATTTCAACTGGAGAGAAGAACCCACTGTTTCCTTCGGTGTTCATGTCAGTATCACAGCATTTTCCTGCCTCTGGCTGGCTCAGTAGGAAACGATTTCTCTTCTCTCCTCAGCTGCTGGCATGGCTGGGACGCAGTGTTATTGCAATAGATGACTTTCCTCTACAACATATTGTCTGCGGAGTGTATTTGTTGCATAGGCATTTTGTTGCTGTTATATTAGAAATGTCACTGTCTGACTGCTGTGCTGTGTACTTGTGGTTAGGATTACATAATTTAGTTAGACTGCCATGTAAATATAAACCTTCCTGTGCATTCCTATTTTATATGAAAAAGCAAAATATTACGTGTAAGGAGCTAGGGCTCCATTTTGTCAGGTGATGACTGGGAACGAAGATTCCAGACATGAAGCAAAGTACCTATTTTTATATAGACATAGCAGTGAGAATTCGAATGAAGGCAGTTTAGATTGACAGACCCTTGCTAAATGGCAGGAATCTGGTTTCTCATATAGCATTATAATCACCTTTATGTTCGGGTGTATGCAGAGGCTTGCATGAAATGACCCATTCTTTTTGTATTCTCTATATCCATGTCATCAAAAAGACTGTTCTCTTTAATCCTTAACAACATTCCTCAATGTTTGAGAATGATTCTAACTGACCTAATTGCTATCCTACTGTTGTGCACGTCTATTGCTCAGGAACCCCCATTGATTAGAATAGGAACTCTTGTGTTTCAAATGTTAATTAATTCCTTGAAATCAGTGAGCCCGACTACTGGCTTTTGTAGCATTAAAAATATGTATGAACATATGCAGATATGTAAGTTAGCGAGAGATTTTATCGCTTCTGTAGAAAAAAACTGCATAGATTATAAGTGAGGTTGAATGACAATATAAGAAGCAGCATTTAGCATAGCATTAAGAACTTAATTATTAAAGGCTAGAATTACACTGAAACTGGAGCTCTGTTAATCAGACCAGGCATACTATATCATACTCAGTCTTACTCAACATGACTGCATGTTAGAAAACATCACCAAAACTTAAATTGAACAGAACATTATTGTATCATATGTAAATTATGTAAAACATATAATCTCAGCCTCTAAGCCATGTACAGTTTGCACGGCTGCTAACTGAGCCATACTAGAGACAACACTGTATGATAAGGCTGTCCAGAAGAACTCAAGTCTAGCGACTGATTTGTTTTGTACATGTCCAGGATAAATACCTAATACTCTTACCAGCTTAATGTAAAAGTATATTTTGCCGGCAAATATTAAACCAAAAATATTTCAGATATGAAAACGCATACATATTTTTCTATATTTATTTAGTTGTTTTGTAAAGCACGGCATCTCTCACTATTCCACTATAATACTGCAAAGAAATGTAATCACAATAAAATAGCTCAATATTTTATAGTGCTCTAGCACCAGAATTGGAAAGTATCAGCATCAGCAATTTTACAAAACCAGTAATTAATGTGCAGTGTAGCACTTTTCAGTAAAGGTAGAGGTGTTACAAGTGGTCTGCTATATATGAAGAATTAAGGATGAATGATATTTGCAGCTTCAAGGGGTTTTTGGATTTTCAGCTATATTTTATTCCAAAGGCCAATAGGCCAGTTAATGCATAGATCACTTTTGCACTGCAATTCTGTATCTTTTTTGTCTGTCTATGTTAGAAAGTGTAATCATTTTGTAAAGAATAGAAGCTTTTGTAAGATAAACCAAAGATTGTAAAATTCTGCTATCTGACATGTTACTTGTATTGTTAGCCAAGAGCTTCTGTATGTAAAGGATACACAGCGTTACAGTTCTTCTCAAAATTATTTTAGCAACGTAAAAGCATGTTGAGCCCCAGCAAAATATATTAGTATTAATAAGCTGGCGAACTCAACTTAAACCTTTGTCTAGCCTGGATTAAAAAAAAACAACGATTATTTTTATTTTACTGAGTTTAATATGCCAAAAAGTTAAGTTCAAAAGTGATTTATGTGTTCAGTGAAACAAAGGTTTAAGGGCCATATGTTTCAACATTGGATTTTGCGAGTCTGTAATAGCGAATTTTACTGATTCGCTATTTTAGATTCGCAAAATGCAATCTATGTAGGTTTTTGCTAAATTGCTAAAATAGCACTTCGAAAAATGCAAAAAAGTTCATTTTTTTAGGAACTTGCAGGTTACCACCACTTTCTGTGCCTAATTAAATCACTTGTTCATGCATCTTAGACTGGATATACTCTTGCCCCAATGTTCCAGTCCTTTTTGGCAAATAGAGGCATTAGTGGAAGGAGTCCATAGGATTCAGAAGAGTTCTGGTAATTGTCATTGAGGGACATCTTAGAAATGGGCAGCCATACTTAAAAATATCAAACATTTTTGGGTTGAAGGCTATCTGATGTTAACATGGGGACAGATGTTTCAATACCTGTCAGTCGTTATGGCAGAAGGACTTTGCCAACCACTCTCACACTCTACCTTAATAACAAGGTTGTTCACATTGGATTTTGCTGCCCCATTATTCCGTGAGACAACAAATTTCTGTGTACATTTGCAACAATGAGGCTAGAGTGGCCTCCCTAATCTGTCAATGCAAATGGCAACTGGTATCCAAAATAGTCCCAGTGTTGTTGATGACATTCCGGGCAACTGAAATTAAGGATGTGCTTAGTCTTAATTCATTTTATATTAACGCGTGTGTCCCTGGCATTTAAACAATTATTTAGATTAGTATTTTATCTCACAACTCTTGTGAGAAGACTGTTCGTTCAAATTGCCACCCTCTGGAGTAGAAACTTCATATGTTACTCCAGAGTCTTCCCTATTTGCTGTTTATGCTTCACTCTTCTTTAAATGTTGTTTTCATGTCTGGCCTCTCAAACGTACACAGGTAAGTCTCTGCGTGCCTCTCCTGTTTGGATTGAAACCAAGTAATGACTTGCATTCAGATATCAGCAACCTCCGGTATCCATGTTTTACAGTTGTATATGTAGGGGGACATAAATAGATTAACTGATGTAAACGGTACTGGGCCCTATTGTGAACCAGTATCAAGTGAGTGAGTCATGGGGCAAATACCTGGCTATGGTCTTCAAGTAGAACATGAGTATCCCTATTTGCTTGCATCACAACAGCAGTAGCTATTACTAGCAGTTTTCCAACATGAGCATATGTTAGATATGCATTGTTGTATCACACTGCATAGTTCCTGCAGACAGCCTCTGGTCATCGATTAATCATGCACCAAGATCATGAACAAATCCTGTGATGAGGCCAAAAGAAAGCACAAAGCAAAGAAACTAGGTTTACCCGACTGAAGCACACAAGAAAACTAGTGTAATCTTGAAACCCAAGCGCAGAGGAGTAATATCATGAATTAAATACTTAGCAATGGTCAGTAATTTCCAAAATGTGATTTAGTGAATGGTCACCTGAGGCGATAAGTTAATGGTTGAAAGAGTACACATAAATATATCACTTTATCATATTGGTTCTATGTAGGTGCTAATTACTTTAATGAGAGCTATATCTTGTGTAAAGGTCAACTGGATGCTGAGGACAGTTAAAGTGCATAGTTGCATATAAATAGTACTTAGAGGTTTGTGAATTAGTGAATCATCAAATGTAAAAATGAAAGATAATACAATCTTCAAAACCAAGGTTAAAATCAAACTGAAATAAAATGTTGTTAGGGATAGGTGTTTTTAAACTGAACAGCGTTTTTTGATTAACTTTTTTCTCTTCATTTTTAGGCTAGCGTTTCTTTGAATAGAATTCAGAAATTTCTCAGTAATGATGAACTTGACCCTGATTCTGTAGATACAAAGTCTATTATTCCAGGTAATGATACATTTCATTTGTAAAATATATCACATTTTAAAATCATAACCTACTCAAGAGCCAAATCATATTCATGCAGTTGCAACTGTGAGTAGATCGAACGAAAATGAAGGATAGCTTGCATTCCAGATGATGATGTTAGAAAACATAATGGGAATACAAAGTTGACGATCTCAATGGCAGTAAGGAAACAGGAAGATAAAACGAAGGGTTTGAAAATGTGGGCATCTCCTGCTATGGAACCAGCTGGTCAGGTCAAAGCAATTGGTGTTTATATATTTGCTTAACACATTGCCTGTTATAAGTTTAAAGGCCATGTGCCCATTGGGATGTGGATGCCCAGCAAGACGCATACAAATGGAGGTGTGGGGCAGATGGGCTAGACTGAAACGATGGGAGGGAACCACAGTTGAGAGGTGGGTGACTATAAATCTATCAGCTTGATATTCCCAGGACTATGTACCACAATTGCACACCAGTCATTTAGGTAGGGAGGGCTGAGAAGTGGAGCCATGTGAACTTAGGGGACTATTCTTTTTCTTCGCTTCCTGCCTCATTACAGAATATACACTACCTTTCCTCACTTCCTTTAAAGCAAGTTCAGACATTTGTGATGATACTCAATGTTGTAGCCTATTTTTCATATGAGCTTGGGTACTGTCACAAAGAAGGTAGGACCTGATTTACAAAGCCCTTTTGTGATTGCAAACCCAGTAATTCACAAAATCACTGGATTTGCAATCACAAAATGTTTTTTCTTTATATACAAAAGGCCGTTCATGAGTCACAAATCATTGTGGCTCATTAAAGAACGTTTGGGATCCTTTAGATTTGGCAAATCGAAGAGGCAGGAAAGGGGCATCTTTTCCGCGTCTTTTACCTATTTTCTATTTATTTCCCAAGTTTGTAGCCCATATATCTTATTAAAAGCCAAAGTATTTTTCCACCTATTGAAAACCAAATTATTTTCCCACCATTCTGCCGCTGCATAATATTGAAACCGAAAAATGATTCTCTTGAAACCTGAAAAAAAGCAGGCAGACAACATGGCATTGGCAGGTTCATAGGGTCTTTGTCACTCCCATGTTATTGTAATCTCAACACAGGGGCAGGACTATCTACCACTGCTCCACATCTCTTATCTCCATGTGTGTTTCATGAACCATGAACCTCAGCAAGCAGAGGTTCCTCTTATGTTTCATCAGGTCAGCATCCTTGAGTATTGCGAAGTGTGATTATGGCTTAGGGATTTTTATCCCTACATCCTCTGTTAATTATCTTACTACTGCCCATACTTCCAGCACCATCACAACTCCATACTCTGTGTATGAATGTTCTCTCTAAAGCATGATATCTGAGACAGTCCTTACTGGGGACTATCCCCTTCCTGAACAACTGTGACCTACTATAGTATGTCATGTGTAGGACCTCCAGTTTAATCAGCCTGAAGTTAGCCCTGCTCCCCACTGTTATAGGGTTTTGTAATGCACTGTTCCAGTACACGTCAGTTCTTTTTCCTGTGTTTCTATGGTGTCTCATTAGGATGCCCTGTGTGCTATGCATAGGTGTTTTAAAGATTTAGGGTATCACCACTTTACTCAACCTGAGTCAGGATTTTACTTTCTAATGGGGTTTGCATTTGGGGCGGGGGGCATCCCATTCCTCCCCTAGTGCTTTCAGTGCTTGTCTGAATGGGGAGGGGTGCAGATCATGCTACTGCAATTGCATGCATTCAGTTACTCCCTCGTATCACAGGCCTTCTCTTAGGATGGATATGCCAAGATGGATAGTATTGTCTCATATAACCCCTGACTTGAAATCCCTGAAATGGCTGAAATGGCTGCCCTTTGAAGCCAGAATACAACTGAAAATTGCTGTTATGACACACGCGGCCGTACACCACAAGGCACCTAACTACCTCACTCAAAAGCTGACTATATCAGGAGGTTCGAGATCCAATAGAAGTACAAAAAATCTACTCTTGAAACCTCGCAGATTCCGGAAGGAAAAAACATACAAACGCTCCTTCTCAGGAATGGCACCGAGGATCTGGAACGCACTCCCTCCCAAAACCAGGCTTATCTCCTCCACGGCCTTCTTTAAGAAAGCGGTGAAAGCCATCCTCATGGCTAAGCTCACCTGAACTTTAATGTTTGTTGCTCAGAGACTTCGCACCGCCTGGGTATCATTGGCTACATGTTTGTCTAATGTCAAACAATGTCATATTATTCCTGATTTAGATTTGTTTATTCTTCTTGTTTGCCATAATTCTATGATGTTTAGTCGATTCATTTATGCTACTCACTCACTACCTATTATTAGACTATTCACGTTAGCCTGCTGAACCTCGATGCCCCTTCCCCTTCCCCCTGTAACTTTTAGATACTGTCATAAGCCATCCCTTTTAGCCTAAGTTCTCTTGACTTTTATCGTAGTTGTATGAAAGACTCAGTATCGTCTTATATTAACGCTTATTTGATGGTTTATTGATACTTTATTAGCACTTGACTGCTATCCGATCATGCTACTGAATTTTATTTTGCACCCAATATTATGTTGCGTCACCCTCATGCTATCCTCACCCCTTGTTTCTGTGAAGCGCTCTGATATCTGTAAAGATCTTGTTCGCGCTATATAAAACTCTGAATAAATAAATAAATTGTCCTTGATATAGTGATATAAACCTCTTCTCTGTACCGGGCCAAGATTGATGTGAATATGATGGTCTCCCTCCGCAGTAACACAGATACACAGGCACAACTGAATATAGTGGCTCGGATTAATTGAGGCAGTTACATCCTTCACTTTTGTATGTTTTTTGAGCAGTGCCATCTTAAATTGCAGAGGTATGCCAAGATGCCAGCCCTTGAGCTCACTTTATGATAGGGACTCATGCCGCACCGCCCTGACAAAGTCAAACCCATCTTGCTTGTGTTTCTATTAAGTACTGTCACAGTCTAACAGTAATGGGTAGACATTGCCTCTTTGGTCTAGATGAGGGTTGATGGGTTTCCATTCGTCAAATGTATCAATTATGTTAACAGTTAATATGTATATATAAGACTTGTTTCACTAAATATTCATTTCATATCATACAGGTTATGCCATCACTGTACAGAATGGGAGGTTCAGCTGGGCACTGGACACTGAACCTGTTTTAAAACAGTAAGCTTACACTATATGTAATCTTTAATTGTATTTTATTGTCAGATATTCAGATTTGAGCATTTTCACCCTTAACATCTAGCAAAATAGGAAGGATAGCCGTTTTTTAAAAGTTTAGTTTTGATGAACTTGATCTTACTTAACTCTGCTTGGTGCTCCAGTTGTGAGGGAGAGGGGCGAGACAGAAATATTGGGAGTTCTGAGAAAGGACAAGATGGACTGTCCTTTTTTTTCACCTCACGTATTGGAGAATGTATTTTTCCTTTTCCTACCTTTTTCATGCAATTTCTGACACTTTAGAAAACCCCCGAAGATGTAGTATGTTTACAAAATGACCATGGGTACTCTCACAATGAGATAAAATTGTTGATTTTGTGAAAATGTTTTTTTGATTAGCTTGTCTTTCCTCTGGTTTCCCATATATTTCCCTCGTTGATAGCCCACATATCGATTCAGTCAGTCAGTCACAAATCTTTATTCGGCTGTATACCAGCCATAAAAGAATGCATCATAAAACGGAAAAAAGCATTTCTGATAAAAAAATACAGAGATATTAATAAAATAAAAACATGAAGTGAAAATTCCATATGTAGTAAAATAAATGCTACAAAAGCAAGTAGCCACCACAGTGTTTGGGCTAAAGATGGCAAGTGGACAGAACAAGTGAGCACCTACAAATATATATATATATATTTTTTGAAACATAGTTTTATTGTTTTTCAAAAGTACATCATACTATTGGTGCAGTAGACTTACATCGTCCTCATTCAAGTTACATTTGCCTCAAGACATTTCACAGCAAGTTGTGATATCCAAAACATATATCAAGTGTAAAATTACTTTTAGGGAGTAAACACCTATACAATCACAACCTTGCCAAATTAGTGTGTTGTGTGACGGAATCCATAGTTATTGCACCTTGTGTCAAATCATATCCCGTTTTCGGATTTCTCTTCTGTTACTGCTAGAATAGACAATAAACCAAACTGCTCACACACATCCCCCACTCTCCAGTCCTATGCATGCACAGATATTGAATGGATACGTCGTATTACACAGTTTGAGTCTCTTGATAAAGCGATGCACTTTAAAAAAAAACACATCTCGGTTCATTGCATTCGGGAAATGATGCTCTTATTGTATGTTCTATTGTGTGCAGTTAAGGGTATTGTACTGGCTTATGTCCACTGCTTTGAGTGCCTCTAACATAACATCCCCTTCTATTGCTTTTGAGATTTTGCGTAAGCCTCTGAGCTCGGCGTAAGGCTGCACTCTCTGCACTGCCCGACTGGAGCAGGTCACTATGCGACGCGTGTTCCGTAGGTGGCTTCCTCGACTTCCAGCGCATACTGATGGCACGGATCGCTAAAATGAGCGCCAAATCAACAAAACGGTATTGTACTTTAAGCTTGAACACGTGCTTGTGCAGGCCTAATATACATTCCTCCACTGTATTTGGCATCTGGCGGTGTGCTTCCATACTAATAATGTGTCTGACAGCATCCCAATACCCTCGTAATGTTGGACATGCCCATACCATGTGTAGGAGCCCAGCCTCCTCCAATAGGCTTCTCGGGCAGTAGTGCTGCGTCTGTTGGAACATTTTGTCTAATTTATGGGGGGTGAGATAAGCCCTGTAAAGAATCATGGTTTGAATAAATTTATATTTTGCATTCCTCGATACCTTTTTGGGGTGTTCTTCAATAACCGCCCATTCCTTATACGCCAAGGCTCTCCCTATGTCCTCTTCCCATGCCGCGCACAGTGGATTGAGACCAGCCTCAGTATAGGAGTGTATCCCTATGTATAGCCACTTAATAAGGTGTCTGCCTCTGCCCATATAATAAACCATCTTGACCAGTTCATGTGTGGCAGGTTCCTGTCTCTGCGGGGCCCAGTGGATTTTTATATTTTGTAACAATGCGGCATTCAATAAATATAATTGCGCCGGTTCTCCCATTTCGTTAACAAAAGTATTGTGGTCTAACAGTGTCCCATCTCCAAACAGGTCAGTCACTGTACTGATCCCTACTTCCAGCCACGGTGTTATTCGTCGTTTAGTGATGTGGCTGTCTGTCAACAGAATTCCCAGCAATGGAATGTTGCCTGCATAAGCAGGGGATGCACATGTATATTGCAGCGCTGCTTTCCAGTACTGAAGCGCAGTGCGCAGTAAAGGGTGGAGACATTTGGGGATCTTGCTATTGGGTAACAACAGGGCAAGGAAGGTGCCGCGATCTATATCTTTTTCCGTAAACCCTATCTCTTGTACGTTACGCCCAGCAGTCCAAAAGGACAGCCATTGTAATTGGCATGCATAATAGTAGGCTCATAGGTCAGGAACAACCAATCCTCCCCTACGTGTACCCAGCTGCAGTTTCTTAAGACTGATGCGCCGTCTACCATACGAGGTCAATAAGTAAGGTATTCATCAACTTGAATGTAGTATGTGGTATCATAAGAGGTAAGTTAGTGAAGTGATAAATCAGTCGCGGAAGGACCAGCATTTTCGCTAAAGCCGCTGTACCAATGACTGACAATGGTAATGTAGTCCACAAAGCAACACTGGAGCGCAAGGCTCCAAGCCCTCTATGTAAGTTACCTTCTAGCATATCCATATGTGTCCAGTAGACCTGGATACCCAAATATTTAAATGTATGCGGTGCAACCTGGAGTCTTGTATCCCCAAACTCAATGTGGGTGGGGCTTGCATGTTTTGTGAAGAAAAATACATGGGACTTCACTGCATTAATGGCAAGGCCTGAGATTAATTCAAAGAGATGGAACACCTCATATAGCGGGTCCAGGGGCATGCAGAGATCACTAAGATACAGAATATTATTGTCCCTAGTTTTATGCCCATATCGGTTGGGTCCTTATGCCCTTTGAGTGCCAGTGATTCCAGGGCAAGTATGAATATGAGGGGCGATAGGGGCATCCCTGTCTCGGTCCTCTATATAGCGGGTATTCTGCTGAAATATTACCGCCAGTACGAGCACGCGCCACAGGAGCATGATATAATTGACGTAACCAGTCAATGTAGCTTTCTGGGATCCCAAATTTCTCCAGTGCACAGAACATATAGTCCCAGTTAATAGAGTTGAATGCTTGACGCATATCCAAGGATATGCATCTTGCGTGTTCATATCGACTCGGGGCTTCCGTTAGGAGATAGTGGAGCTTCCTGGTGTTTGGTGATGTACTGCGGGCAGGTAGAAAGCCAGTCTGGTCTATATGGATCAGTTTAGTCAGGGAGAGCAATAATCTATTGGCTAACACCTTACTTAGGAGTTTGTACTCTGTAGTCAGTAATGATAACAGGCGATAGCTGTCCATATCTGAGGGGTCTCGTCCTGCTTTCGGGAGTGATACCACTAACGCTTGTGCTGTAGTGAGGGGTAAAGAACCCTTTTCCAGCACTGTGTTGTATAATATTTCCAATTGGGGCACCAGGGAATCAGCATATGTAGCATAAAATTTAACTGGTAGGCCATACAGTCCAGGAGTTATATTGCGCTGGAGTCTCCTCATGGCGGCCCTAATTTCAGACTGAGTAATGGGCCCTGACAGTTCCTTCTGGGCCTCTGCCATGAGTTGTGGGTATGTAAGGGTGGAGAAAAAAGCTTCCATATAGGCCTCTGTGCTGCTGCTAGGCTTACTGTACAGTGAGGCGTAATATTGACGGAATGCAACATTAATATACCCTTGGTTAGTGGCCTTGTCTCCTCCCAGGGTAGGGACCTCGTTTATGATAACCGCGGGGGGAGTGTCTCAAACCAATCTGGCAAGCAATGTCCAGATTTATCTGCTTCAGGATGAGCTCGACACCAGGCAGAAGCATATCTTCATGAGCTCTGTTACCGGAAAGATCTTGGTGAAGCCATCTTTGCCAAAGCCATCGAGACACTGCCTCCCAAGCGAAGCTTTGCTTTCAAAAGAGTACCATCCTCATAGTACCGTTCAGAACCGACATCAATGAAACACACTAGCCCTGAACTTTATCTTTCACTTCCCCCCTCCTCTCTGCCTCCCCCCTCTCTCACCAACTCTACTGCCTCCACAATCACACTAGTGCACTCCACCTCCTCTGTCTCCACCAATCACCTGATGGAGTCCTTACATACTTTCTGAAATCAAACAGTCTGTATGACCCCACTGACCAATATAACCTGCCCTAGACCTCACAGGGCAGACCACTGTCACCTGCAAGGGATACAGTGTCGACCCCTAGTGTGATCCAGACTTGAACCACTACTCAGATAAGGCATGATGTTATTCAGAGGTCCACAGCATATCACAAGGTCGACCTGCATATCTTTCAAGAAGATGAGCACTTCCTTGTGGAGTATCTCTCAAAATCCAAGCACTCAGTGCCGTTCTTGCCGACAGTCCAAGCCTAGGTACTGACATCTAGATTTGAGAAGAAATACAACTCCCCCGCCCTTGCAGCCCAATTTATATAGGAGGTCAGTGAGAACCTTGGTAGTCAATAACACCTGTAAAAGGCTTTACTGAATCCATGGACAAGAAGAGCAACTACATCAATGTAGCAAGCAAAAAAGTAGCGGGGCAGCCAAGCATTGGTGTATAGGCAACATTGTCAGGTTCCTTTCCTGTTGTGAATGGAAAAGTGGGAGGAGGTGCAGAAGCTTATAAAACTTCTTCCAAGAGGAGTATACAAAAAGGGTGTAGGAGATGACTTCCAAGGCAAGACCATCTCCAACACCAACATAAGTTGTGCATTCGACACTGCAGACACAGATATAAACATTGGCATCCTCCTCAGACGCCACTCTTGGATTTGCATGTCTGGATTCAAGCCTGAGGTTCCCTTGGACCACTGCCTGCCCTTAAAAAATAATTTTGCATGCATTTGCAAAGTGGAAGGGGTCCCCTAGGTACCCCTTCCCCTTTGCGAATGCATTACCATCTACTTGAAGGAGGTGGTAATAGCGAGTGTTTTGTGACTGCACTGCGGTCGGACAACATTTGTTCATGGTTTTGAGACTCGCTCAATGCCCCTTCCAAATAGCAAGTCACAAAACCTATTTGGCGAGTTGCAAAAAGATTGCGACTCGCGAAATAGGCTATGTACATGGCCCAATAGGTTTTTGCATGCGCAAATGGGTTCGCGAACCCGTTTGCGCATATAAAAACGGGTTGTACATCTGCCCCTTAGTATTTTATATTGAAGGAATTTGCGAAAAAGTAAAACATTTAATGGGAAGGTTGGTGCTGCATCTCCGTGACTAACTTTTAAATTGTTGGTTTTATTTCGCAATATGAGGCTCCTGCTCCTGCTCCTGCCAAGGCCAGACTGGAAACCCAAAGCCGCCCTGGCAAATGTTTTCAGACCAGTCCCCACATTGTGCACCCAATTTCGGGGAGTGAGCCTGAGCACTACATAGGGGGCTTTCTCCCCCTCAAAATATTTAGGAAACAATGGTGCATTCTACAAAACATTTTTCATTGTATATTGATTTGTATGAACTTTTAAGGAATAGTAAATGAAGGCCTTACTATGCACCAGGATGTGACAATCTTTGTTTGGGTTCTTCAATGATTCCCTTATTATCACCCTCCAACAGTGCCTCTCATCTCTCCATAGCCCCTCTGTCACATGTATTTCATTTGTTTTATAGCATCTTTCATCCCATTGTAGGATGTCAGAGCACTTTACATCACACACATTTAGAGACAATGAATCATACATGTAAATCAGTGTATAGAAAATGTTACATACGGTAAAGGGGACTACAAGGTGTAGTATTCACGTCATTCATACTGGTAGGCTTTCTTAAAGAGTGCTTGGGCTGGAAAAGCACAAACTCAGGATTCAGAGCATAACACAGTGGCTAGCACTGACTTTAACATTAAAAATGAATTTCCACCCAAATAAACCTTTTTAGCAGCATCAGGATAATGAATGACTGGGAAAAAACATAACTTACTAACTGGTACCTTGCAGTTTGCAAGCAGCTCTTTGATCACAGTTGATAGGTCCCTCTGCTAGATTACGATTGTCACTTATGAAGTGCACAGTAACAAAAGAATCTCTGTGACAAAAACAGTAACCCCGGGCCTATGCACATAAAATACAGATTTTTAAAATGCATGTTACACGTTCTTTGCAGTAGGCATGTTAACCTTTTGTGCTACAATAGTTAAGTCAAAGCTGCCACTCAACAATACTCTCATCTCTCTCCAACAGGTACATTAATCACTGGCATTATCTTGACATTTTTATTGTAGCTTGAAAGCTGCTAATTATCCAAGAAACGTTGCTGTGCTTTAAAACTGCTGCCTATGGACCCCCTGGGAATGTGTCACGGACTCTTGGGGATCCGCGAACCCCAGTTTGGGAAATCAACAAGACATAACATTACAATGAGCATTGTGCACAGTACTATGCTCATGTGACACTCCATACTCATTCTCACCGAACTAACATGGAGTCAGTGCCCATGCTCCTTATTCACTAAAGAAGAAGTCTCTGCACATTTCATGACTAGAAAAACTTCTTCAAAGAAAAACAACTTACAAATGTCTGGCTCAACACTAGATAGCACGAGAATGCACAGGAAAGGAATATACAACATTACACCCTACAAACAAATGCTTACAGGGCAAGTATCATTTTTCTTACACCTGGAAAATATCTCATGATTCAGGCAAATAATGTCTGTATTTTGAATCAACGCTATTTACTAGTGACCATTCAGTTTAAAATTAAGCCTGCCAATATGAGAGTAAAAAATATGAGAGTAAAAGCACCTCATGGTCTTGAAAATCAGATTCTGGCTTACTGTATAACCTTGAATATAAATACAATTACATGCTCAGTGACCAATTCTCACACAAAATTGCACATAAAAATACAACCTGTGTGTGCAAAGCATCCGAAAAACGTGTATATTCATGTTTGGAATTGACCAAACGTGAACTTACATGTGAAAATGCACTTTGGGTGATTATATACACATGTCCATTTACTTAATTACATTTGCATATGTTCAGATGTTTACCTTTGTGAATACTCTTTGAAGTTAGTTACCATCTGCACTTCCCAGGAGAACTTCTGGAATTTGTAGAAACTTCTAAGAAAATGGGTTAATTTACTCAAAATCCAGTTATACACCTACAGAAACAGGTTTACAAAGATGTTTGAGATGGGGCAATGTGTTTTCAGCTAGTGTCTGTATGTATTTTCCTAAGTTTGACACTGTATACTGAGTGTGTGGCCTGCTCAAATGTCTTGCTAAAATGGGCCTTTGCATGTCAGATGGTCCTTGAATGTCATGAAAGTAAGCTAACTATTCAATGATTGTTTTGTCTTCTTGGCAGTTATTCGGGTTTGATACCGATTTATTAGAATTTTTCTCTTTGTTAATTAGTTTTATGTAAGTTATCTTTAACGTCCCTTAAGCTGGAGTCTGATTTTCGTTTAAAATAAGCTTTGTAATGATTATCGATGAATAGTTCTGTAGTGCATTATTTACTCCTTTTGTGAAAGTGACAGTCTGAAAGGCCAGGAGTGGGAAAATATATTGCATTAACATTTCAAGGCAAAGGCATGAGGAACCCGCTCGTCAAGGGTACATTTTGTCAACTTCTCAAGAATAAAGTCGATCCTAATTGATGTCATAATCTGAGCATAGTTGTTGCCACACACACTTAAGAAGATCATCAGAAAATACTTACGAATTACCAGTTTGCCTTTTCTTATCACAACGCATAACAGTTTGTTCTTTGAGCATGCATAAACTGTAACATTTTGGTTGGTTAAGTAGTTTTCATTTACATGTTTGAAAACCCCTAAATATTGTTAAATAAGATAGCAACATTAAACCGGTTCTGTCTGGAAAAGCATGCAATATGCATTTAATCATTATAACAACATTATATTTTGCTTGAATCTGTATGACAAGTGTAAACCATGTTTATCATATTTCCTTTGTAGAATCAATATCCTAGTTCCAAGTGGTTCCTTAATTGCTGTTGTTGGCCAGGTTGGTTGTGGGAAGTCTTCACTTATATCAGCTCTCCTGGGTGAAATGGAGAAACTCGAAGGAGAAGTCTCTGTACGGGTAGGTAGCAGTGTAGATTGTTTTTTCAAAATAATTATAACGTATATTTAGGATTTAGACTGAGACAAAATAAGACTCTTAATTCATAGTGATTTGCAATGTTGTATATTGGTTTAAAGTCTAAAATGTTACTACAACTGATTTGCTACACCAATATATAATTAACAATTTTCACATATTTGATTGTGATTGTGTCACCATCACTTCATTCTATACATGTTACCTTGTCAGTAGACCTACTGAACTTGAATTTTGACATATGATGGATACATACATGAAATGATGTATGGACTAGATAAGTAGTGGAAATAGAGATTAAACTTTCTAATGCAATTCACAAACTTTCCTTGTTTCCTTTCATGAATTAATTAATGTTTAGGTACCTTCTTCAAGGTAAGAATCCATATTTACTTTTTTGATCAGTGAACACTATTCAATGTACACCTTCATTTAAAAATACACTAACACCAAGTTGTCTGTAATAAATTTGTGAATTATGTAGCCATATGTAATGTTAAAACATTCACTCCCCTGAAAATATCAGCATTGCAGTAGTAGCACATGAGCACATCTGCAGCTATTTTAGCGCCATTACACAATTGTATTCCTGTGCTGTCAACATGTACCACTTTTGTTCTGACAGTCATGATCAACTGCAAAGTCACTCAAATAAAGTTCTAATTTCCCTATTTTCCGGTTTCTAAACTACATATATTCGGAAACACATTGGTTTCCCAAAGCATGTATTTGAAAATATCAGTGGACTTAGGGGGGGGGCATCGTCCCTTCAGAGCTCCCAAAGAGGCCCCCTACGAGCTCAGGACTCTCCCACTGCATTACTATGACCCTTCTCTTGAGGAAAATGAGTAGTCTCTGGGGACTATCAGCATTACAGTGGGAGGATGTTGTTACAACAGCCTTCAAGCATAGGGGTATTGGGCCACATTTCTTCATCTGTACCTGATAAGGCAGAAGAATTGCATTGGGACCCTGATGGGACAGAGATAACTCCAACTAATTGCTCTCCATACAGGTCTGCTTCCCGTGATATTGCAACCAGTCTTAAACTAGGGTTCAGGATGCCAGGGTGAATTTTCCACCAGTGCAGGGCTCCCCCACCCTGAATGTTATATATAAACATCTTTTGTAGCATAGAGAGGAGTATCAGAAAGACTCTTTAGCTTTGAAGTCAACCCATCTAAAGACTCAGGTTGTCCTACAAAAGCTATCTAAAAACATGGATAACATTCAATCCCGCCTAGTGGAGATGTCTCAGACTACCCTCCGCACGGCTATTGAGGAGAATTGTTCAGTGATCGTTCAGCTTGAATCCCAGTTTGTCAGTCTCTCATCCAGGGTGGAAGAACAGATCATGCAAAAATGACTTACAGGTTCTGGGAGTCTATGAAGGTGCTGAAGGAGACAACCCTAGGGGCTTTTTGGTTCAAATGCCCCTTGGATTGTATTATCCAGAGGGCACATCTCATTCCATTCCAAGCGTCCTCGCAAGGGAGTGCCCTTCTGGTACCCTCTGGCTATTCCTATCTTTGTAACAAACTTTATTCTGTGACAGGAGATCTACCGAGCTGCTCCATCTAAATCACCAATGAAGGCATGTTGGGTGGAGTTTTTTGTCTGCACCTACTTTTGACACCCAACCGTTGTGAGGCAGTGCCATTTCTGGGCACTTCAGAAGCTTGGAGCTCTTATGGAGACTACAACTTTGTGGATTTGTTTTGATGACCAGACTTATTTATGTTACGATAGCTCAAAGGTTCAGGAGTTGTTAACTAATTGGCGGCCGGGGGTCTGTGCTTGTATGGTTACTAGTTTCATGTCAAACCATGTTCACTCTGTTAGGTTAAGTGATCCTGTGTATATTGCTGGCTCCCTTGGGTTAAGTGCATTGTTCTGGTGGTTTTAGTTGGCATTTTGGAGTGGTTGTTTTGTTGTCCGGTTGTAGGGGTGGAAAAAGCAGAAAGGGGGGTGTCACATAAAATGACTACCTGGGGAACAATGACAACTATTATCTTATAGAATGTTGTTCAGGTGACCATTGCTTGCTGTCAAATAATTTTAAGCACTTTTGTATGTTTCACCATATAGCTTTTATGTGCTTCATAAACCAAAATAAGGCACGTGCAAGCACTAGAGTTGGTAACACATCCTCATGAGAAGAATTTCCGATATGCTGAAAATTCCCCTTGGTGAAATAAATACTGAGCTCCAGAGAAAGCATAGTGACCATGTGTATATAGTTTAAGGTTTACAGACTTCAGATTGGAGTTGAAGGAATGATAGTAGGAATAGGGTTCTATCACATAGAGAGGAACAATGTTAAGGTGATGCACTCTGGATGGGGTGAAAACTAGCTCAGAGAAGTGTAAGAATATCATCAACTGGTGATAACATGGCATGTGATTTATTTTTGCATAAGATATCTATTGTCTTAAGATCAATTGTTTAAACCCTAATATTGATTTTCACTTACGTTTCCTTGTGTACAAATACTGAAATAAGGTATTATAAAAGTCATGTCAGGCATTTTTTATATTTTTTAAGGGATCAGTTGCCTATGTTCCTCAACAAGCCTGGATCCAGAATTCTACCTTGAAAGACAACATATTGTTTGGGCAGCCATGCAATGAGTGTCGATACCAGAATGTGTTGGAAGCATGTGCTTTGAAAACCGACCTCGAAATGCTTCCTGGCGGAGACCAAACAGAAATCGGAGAAAAGGTTTGTTGAACTGTTTGCCATAGTCTCTTTAAGTCCAGATTTTCAAGTGAAATTTATTAATTGAAAATGTATCCTCATTCAAAAAAGTTGTCAAAAACTTGTTTAAATCATGGCCATTCATCACAGGCCTGAAAACCATTGGATATTCATCAAAATAAAAGTAGATGTTGGCTGTCAGAGGACACACATTGCTTTCAAAGTCACAGTAGCCATATACAATAACGCAAACAGGTGACCATTGACATTACTCCCCTAATGGGACGTCGGCCATCGGTCATTCCAACAATAAATTAAAGTTTAACTCAGGACATCCTCAGTGATCATCCAAGTAGCAAATAAATATTTCCTTTCCTTTACTTATCTATACACTAGCAAACCCCCTGTTCACCCTCTAATGTCAGTTGATGATCTCAAAATAAATAATTTGCTGAAATGCATACTGAATGGTACCCATTTCGACCCACAGTGCAGCTATCTTTTAACATAGCTTCTCAATTTGACAGTCTTTTTAATTGCACAAATTTATTGGTGGACGTGTATTGTTTTTGAGTTTATAGCTTCTATGAACATCCCTTGGATGGTGTCAATTATCTGACAACTAGTCAAAGTCTTATTTCCCAACCTTTGCACAAATGTTGCTTGTGTTATAAAATCTGGAGCCCCATGGGTGGTGCCCTGGGTTGCTGGCTTCTTTTTTCCCTACTGCTGAATGTAAACTTCCTAGTTGTGATGTAAAGTTTAAATTTTAATAAGTACATCGAGTTTGGAATCATACATTTATCTTTCTTCTGTTATTGTTCAGCAGCCCTAATTGAATATTAACGCATCATAACAAACAGTAGGACTACATATCCCATAAGTTCCACTATCAAATTAGGGATCCACCAGCTGTAGTCCATACACTCCATACAGGACAATCTACAAGCACTTCCTTTTTCTTCATGTGAAAAGTATACCATTTCACCAACATCTGCTAGCAGTCTTGATTGAAAATCTAATTGCCGATCTATATATACAAACCAACCCAAGTTATTTTTACATACCATTGTTAGAAATTGGGTTTCTGGTTGGCAGAGTTATGCTCCCTGTCCAAGCAGGAACCTCAATCCTAGTCAGGGTAAGTGTACAACACTACGCAACTTAACTTGTCCTGTGAGTACCCTCTGGTAGCTTGTCACAGAGCAGTCAGGCTTAGCTTCAGAAGTAATGTGTAAAGTATTTGTGCAACACCTCAAACAGTAAGACAGTGAAAACACCACAAAAAGACTCCCCACCAGGTTAGAAGAATATATTGTGATTTTATAAATAAAACAAGATAAAATGACAAAAATCCATTGTGTATAAGTCAAGATATGAATTTCTAAGGAATAAATGTCAAAATAGCGCTTAGAAGCAACAATCGCTTAAATGGGTTATCTGGTCATGCTAGACTAGGGAAAAGTCAAAAGTTCAGGCAGATTGTGCTAGAGCACGGGCCATATACAGGGACCCAATTGGGCCCACTGAACCAAAGTACCTTGATCCGGAATGTGTCATCATCAACAACGATACGAGGTGCAGCAGAGGTGATGCGTCAGTGTCTAGCCACGCAGTGGTCGAGATGCCTCGATTTTCTCCAAGCAACTGCGCTGATGCATCGGTTCCGAATGCGAACGCTGGTTCCTGATGTGATGCATGGCTGCTGCTCCCTGAGTAGGTGATGTGTTGATGCCGAATGTGATGCTCTTCTCTGAGTAAGATGCACCAGGTCCACCCCATGCAATGACGAGGATATGCTGGTTCAGAGGGCGGTGCGCCGGTTCTTCTCCCCACAACAATAAAGGTGCTTTGGTTCTGACTCACTTTAGGGTGTAGATGCGCCTAGTCCGAGGAGGATGCATGGGTTCGGGATGAAGAAACACCTTAGGCCTCACTTCCTAGGGTCCAGGACAGCTTGCAGAGTCCAGGTGCCAATGCAGGTAGTTGAGGTCTTTGATATCCCTGAGACTTGAAAAATGAGGCAAGCCAGCAAGTCCTTGAAGTCACTCTGGTTTCAAGTGATGCAGGTCCAGTCCTTCTCACCCAGGCAGAATAACAGCAAGCAGCAGGGTAGCTCATCAAGGCAGAGTCCAGAAAAGCAGTAGTCCAGCAGTGTGGCACAGCGGTTCCTCTACCTGGCAGAGTAGTCACAGGCTCAGAATTGTACTAATTTGGTACTGCCAGAGGTCCAGTACTTATACCCATTGGTACCTTAGAAATGTGGGAGGCTTCAAAGAAAGCTTTGACATTTACAGAGGTTCTCCCTTCCTGCTCTGGCTCTAGACACACTACAGGGGAGTAATCAATCCTTTGTGGGAAGACAGGACACTGCCCTTTTAGGTGTACATGTCAGCTCTTCCCTCCCATCATGCTTGGGATAGCCCATCTGCATGCAGATGATTACTCAGGCACACATATCCTTCCTATGTGTGCGACTGTCTAGAGGGAACGCAGGAAACCAGCTGTCACTCAAGTCAGATGTGTATTTCAGAGCCAGGCAGAAGGCACAACATGGCTAAACTAAATAAATGCCAACTTTCTAAAAGTGTCCTTTACTAAACTGGAATTTAAAATCCAACTTCACCATAAGTTGTGATTTTAAATTGTAAGTTTAGTAACAAAATACCTAGAATGTCTATCTCTCCATATCTGGGTAATCCTAATGTTATCCTGTAGGAGAGATGGGCCTCACAATAGTAAAAAATTAAATTGGTAGTTTTTCGTTAACACGACATGTACATTTTAAAATTGCATGTCCTGCCGTTTAAATATATGGTGAGCTGCCATGTGGGTTAGACAGGGCCTTATTTAGGGGTGACTTACATGTATAAAAAGGGAAGGTTTAGCCCTGCCAAGATGGTTACCCTGACAAGTCGAAATGGTAGTTTAAACTGCACATCCACGCTGGAGTCATGGTTAGAGGGCTACTGTAGTGGGTGGCACAATAAGTAATCCAGGCCCACTAGTAGCATTTCATTTACAGGCCCTGGGCACATGCAGTGCACTTTACTAGGGACTTATAAGTAAATTAAATATGCAAATTGGTGTCAAGCCAATGTTACCATGTTAAGGGGAGAGAGCACAAGCACTTTAGCACTGGTCAGCAGTGGTAAAGCGTTGAGATCTTACAACCAGCAAAAATGAGTTCAGAAAAATGCAGAGGCAGGCCAAATATTGGAGGAAGACCACACTAAGGCTGTCAGGCCTAACATCCCTCAAACACAATACCACCACAAGTGAATTTATAACAAATATACTTTACCTTACTTGGAAGGCACTTAGAGCCCCATGTTTCAAAATTGGAAATTGCGATTACGTATTACTATTTTCTGAGAATCAAAATTAGGTAATCACAATTTCCAATGTATGAAACTCCATGAGTTTCATATACCAATTCATAGTGGATCGCAAACCGACCTATCTACCTATATTAGTTTGGACTCCTTATCTGGAGGGGCATGTCGCCTGTACTCTGCGAGTTCGCCCTCTTGCATGCATTAGACACCACAAGAGAATCCAAAGGGATCTGGCCTGTAATGTAAATTGGGTCATTGGGAGCTGCCTTGTACTTTTTATCTACCCCGGTGTTTAGAATCCTGGCTCTGACAGCGTCTTTAAAGATATCCGGGGCATGTTTGAGCATGCCTTTTAACATTGGCAGAGTATGCATGGACTTTTGCGAGGGTGCAAAGGTTTCAAGAAAAAAATCATCCTCTAAGGATCAGAATGTAACAGTACCCCGTGTTATTGGGCAGCTCTATTGATGAGTTGTGCAAACCCAATATTGTCATCTGGTGGTGATGGCTTAGATCAGAGGTCTTCAATGTAAATTGATACTTGTATAGCGCACTACTCACCCGCAAGGGTCTCAAGGTGCTTGTACGAATACCACTGTGGAACCCATCCTGGCTTTCCCTGTGAGGTGTCCACTCCTGGTCACCCCCAAGGTGGAGGCCAGGCATCCTTTGCGTTGTGGTTGCCATTGTGGAGATTAAGCAAGCTATTGCCCAGAGTTGCAGAATGGGACTTCATGATTGGAATAGGCACCGAGGCGAGAATTATCAGGTCTGTGGAATTTTGAGCCCAAGACCCGCCGAGGCGGGGAATTGAACCCTGGTCCCCGGCTAGACCTCTGCATCAGGGTCTGCCGCTCTATCCATTGAGCCACACTTCTCCACAGTGTTGACCCTGTAGGGCACGACCCCCAGGGGGGCCGTGGAGTCCTGGGAAGGGGTTCACACATTCCCCTACTTCAGTTGTGTCTGCAATACAAAATGTTTGCTTTCTTTTGGAAAAAGACAGCCGTCCTGGGACTGCTAATTTAGATCATTATCACCTGAAGTTTCATCAATTGAGTGTCTTGTGCTGTGAAAAGCGTTTGTGTCAGGGTGCCTGCTTGACTGAATGAAATACAAATGGGAGCTATTAGTTAATCTGCAAGTGTAAAGGGTGCTTGGGAGTTGTTTCTGGTTTTAATTGATTGAATTATTCCAGGCTTTGTAATGACAAAGATTTGTTTGTTTTTGAGTGGTAGTACAACGAGTTAACAACTAGGCTGTTAAGTGCTTGCTTTTAATTGTTACTGCATTTACACAGCCCTTAGTACCCCTAGGAAAAGGGACAGTAATGTAAAAAAAACAAATTGCATTACATACGCACTGTTATTACTAAAATCTACATTTTGGAAGCACCATTTTATCTTAAACTATTTGCACACCTTGCAGAATTCTATCTTAAACTGTGTGTAATGCACGTTTAAAATAATGACTTCCATATTCACAGTGCTTTCTGTCACAGGCTGTGACCTAGTAGCAATACAAATACACGTCACTATACTGCACCAATCTAGAATTAATTCTGTGGCTCTCTGGTTACACACAGATCTCTGCAGTACATTAACTAATAGGGGTTACATATTGTACTACAGAGCATTTCCCACTGAGTAACAACTTTTTTAAATGTATTTTTAATTTACGCTACCCATTATGTTATATGTAAGTACCTGATGGTAAAAGACCTAAAAAACGTACCGAATATTTTCGGACTTGTTTATGAAAGGCTTGCGCCACCAGAGCATCACTTTTGAGGCTCTGGCTGCGCAGGCGTCTCAACCATACCTATGAAGCAGTGCAAAGCCACCTGCATGGCTTTGCACGGCCTCATAGATGTAAAACATAGCAGCGCAAGTCACTGCGTTGCCTTACTCTGCGTCAAGGAGGGGTTACATGTGCTTTGCATGGGGTTCCCACGCAACACCCATGGATTTTGATGCTACCCCATATTTACAAAATCATGTAAACCTGGGGCAGCTTCAAAAATGGACGCCTCCCCAGAGGAGGTGTAACGAGGAGAAATGTTTTCATTTCTCCTCGTTTTTCGATCTTTTCATGTGTGCTACATTCTGCTGCTCACATAGAAAGCGGAAAACGCCTCTCAGGATTGTTTTGTGAAGGAAGATGCCCCTTTCTGTACAAAAACAATTCTGCCTGTGTTGGGGTTAAAAAAGGACAGCAATGCACCGTATTTTATAAATATATATACGTGTATTCCTGACCTTTCACATTGTCATTGGGCAGCACAGCAAGAAGAGTTGCAGCGCTGCCCTACGCCAATCCTCCTAAATTACGCCCTTTGTTTTAGCTACACTTTTGACTACACCCCCACTGACCTTTAGTTTTTTAAACACTGTTTAATATTATTTACCCATCATAAAAATGATTTGCTGGTGGAGTTGAGGGTGTTTATAGTTGTCGATGATGAGGAGTGCCAGGTTCGAGAAATTTGTCAGAAGGGGGTTTACGCCTAAATAATTTTGTCAAGGGGGTCTCGGCATCAAAAAGTTTAAAGACCTCTGGCTTAGATGGATAGAGGTCAGGGTCATTATGTGGGTCGGGATCTGTGTTGTAGTCATCCCAAGGGTCTACATAGTGTGGGCTGTCATCATCCCCTTGTGGATCGATGTGATGTGAATTGATACTTGTATAGCGCACTACTCACCCGCAAGGGTCTCAAGGCTCTTTTACGATGTTCCCACTCCCATCTGTATGTTCATCGTCAGTATCTGATGTTTGAGGTGAAATAGTTTTTTGTGGGGAGTGTGGTGGAGAAAGTATAGGATTTGGATCAACTGGAGGAGAAGAAGGAGGTGGGGAGGTGTTAGTACTCATTTCCTTTCTTTTCAAGGGTTTTGGAGATTCTTTAGAAGCATCCAATTCCCTCTTTTTTGGAGGCTTGGCGACGACTTTGCCAGTCTCTGGATCAATAGAAAGAGTTTTTTGCTTTGGTTCCAAATCAGGTACAGGTTGCGTAGGTAGGAGGTCTTTCATCCGTGCCGAAGATTTTGGGTCAAAATGTTCTTTGGGCCGACTTTCTGAGACCTTCCGTGGAGCTTTGGACTCCTTTTTTTTTTGTTCTTGGAGTTTGTGGCTTCAAGACTTTTTTCAGCTCCGAAGTCGTTTTCGGCTCCGAAGATTTTTTCAGATCCGAATGTTTGTCAATGGTATGCTTAGATGCCTGGGGCCTCGGCGTAGACGAAGAAGGTTGTGTAGCCTCCATAGTTGGTTGTTTGGTGCCAAAGGTGGCGTTTCTGTGCCAGAATGAGGTTGGCTCGAGCCCGAGCCATGAGGCTTATCTTTTGGTTTCATGGCCGGGCCTGAGGGTGGGACGTCTGAAACATGTTGCCGGTGTCGACCGGAGCCCAAGGGCGAGGGTGTTACCGAAGCCTTAGGTTTGGCTTTTGGGAGAGGGGTTTTGGTACTCACGGACCGCTGAGCCGGGGTGACTGTCTCCTCTTCTTCGGAGACGGAGATGTCTTCGTCTTGTCACCCTGTTGCTCTGGCTGGATATTGGGATCTGCTCCGAAGAGTCCGGAATCAAGCTAGTTCCACAAGACATTTTGTGACATCGAGCTTGATGATCATGGATGGTTTTCTCCGACATGAACGATGCACAGGCCTTGCAGTTCTTGTCTTCGTGCTCCGGGGAGAGGCAGAGATTACAAACCTCATGCAAGTCCGTGTGTGGGAAATTAGCATCACACCCAGGACATTTTTTGAAAGGAGTCCTTTGCATTGACTGCAGGTGTGGTCAGCGCGTCGTGGCCCAACGGCCAGCGTCGAAGATCAAGGTCGAGGAGTGTGTTTTAAAGACGTGCATCGAAAGGGAAAGCGATTGAGACAATGCCGTCGAGTGGAGAGGGATTGTGCATCAAAGGGTGATTTGAAACCAATATCGACCCTGAGCACAGCAAATCACATCCGAACCCGATGGCGGAAAAAACAATCTAGAGATGGAGTCAATGCCCATGCGCACTATCATCCTAAGGAGGAGTCACCTACTCCGTGACTACAAAGACTTCTTCCAAGACAAAAACAAATGTCAAGCGTCCGAGCGCAACACCAGATGGCGATCTATGGAGAAGTATATGAATCAACAGATGTACATGCCAAGAACAGATGCATACTGGTAAGTAGCATTTTCCATCTGCACCGTAGAAACTCCATGACTGATCTTGCTAACTTGGTACATCAAAGAGGAGCAGAGGAAAGTCTGAAAAGAAGCCATGCAAACTCACACACATTTTGCCCTCTCATTACCTGGAGAAGTCTGCTGTGGGAAGCAAGCATTGGAATTGTGAGATATGCATCCTTTGGATCCAACGTTACCAGCCAACCGTTTGGTAATAGGATGTCTCTGAGAAGTGGAATTTGCTCTTTTTTGCAATATTGCAGCCTTTTGTTGAACTCCTTTGTTTTTTCACTTGTTGATACACTTTGTCTTTCTTATTGATTAGGAATATGTTGCTCAGGAACTCCCTTGGATGTAAATCAGTTGGTACTATTACTCTCTTGTCCAGCAGAGACTCTACTTCTTAGTCTATGAGACCTGTTATAAAAAAATAGGAGATTGTGCTTTCTCCATTAATTTGGTGCATCTTAGAACTCTATCTGAAAACCGGAAATAGGTTGCTGAACACAGACGTCCCTGTACCCTCTCTACATTTGTGTTAGAACCGCCCCAGCCTTCCCTTAATTTTTGGTT
Source organism: Lissotriton helveticus (assembly GCF_964261635.1). Lineage (NCBI taxonomy): Eukaryota > Metazoa > Chordata > Amphibia > Caudata > Salamandridae > Lissotriton > Lissotriton helveticus. The sequence goes on from NC_136068.1 coordinate 1,432,543,293, forward strand.
GGAAAAAAGGAGTAGTCCTTATCTGAGAATCCTTCTGGTGCTTTAGTGGTGCCACAAAGGTTTCCACCATTGCTGTACTCTCCTGTGAAGGTGAACAACCCCCAGCCTTTGTTAGTCTTGCTATTGGAATGACGTCTTACCTTGGTATCTAGGAGAGACTGGGGAGAAAGGCTGGCCAGTCTAGCACCCCCTGCCTCTACAAGCCTCAGTGAAAACCTTCGGGCCAAACACCATCTTCATTTACTGTTGGGCCTTATCCAACAATGAAAAAAGTGGTCACAAACGTACTTAACTCCTTATCAAATTGTTCCCACAACTGACTGCCCATCTCCATCAGGCCCAGCTCTGCTGGCAGCTAACACGCTCAGTTTCAGGTTGAGCTTTATTAAGAGAGATTACTATCTTTCAGTGGATAGTTCGAACGTAATGTTTCAGAGGAAATAGACCCCCCTTTGGCTAAGGTTAATTCATACATTACATCCATTACTTTTAATGTGTTGCTCTAAGTGGGATGGGTATGCGCAGGTGTGCGTCCCGTGGGCACTGTGTCACTGAAATCAAGCTATGGCTGAAGAGTCATAACTAGGGTGAAACCAGGTCTGGCTTGACAGTTCAGGCTGGACTGTTGCCATTGGAATAGGGTCAAGACTGATTTGCACATGTCTGGGTCCAAACTGAGGCTGCTTACTGTCAAGAGATATCAAGGGATATCAAGATGCCAGTTTCTCTGACTGCTGCATCCATATCAAGACTTTTAATTAGAAACTTCAGAATATCCAGGCATGAATTCTGGCATTCGTTCCAGGAGCTCTCCACAAATGTAGTTATGAACTTGGTCCCTTTGCCATCAGTGTCAGTGGTTAATGTCACCTTACTCTCAAGAACGGACTTGGACATTCTGCTTTAAGGTTGCGCTAACCACCTTATCCAGGGGCTTTCTTATTCTGTACTGCTGGGCCACCTTCACTTCGGGGGTCCACCCTGCAAACCTCAGATGGTATATATCTTCTTGGTCTAACATTACGGGTGGTAGTTTGACTGCAGTGACAGCCTCAGAATCCTTGTCCTCTATCCTAGGATGTTTAGAACTGCCTTTCAGTCTCCATGCTGTACTGGGGCCTTGGTCCTCTCCTAACTACTCATCCTGGTCAGGATCTCCTGACTCCTTCCCATCATCGAGGCCTCCTCATCACAGGGACCGATTATCCTCTCTGGGGGTACTCCCAGAATACTCTTCCTCCACAAAATCTTCCACATTGCTTTCCCGCCTTTTTTAAAAATGCATGCATAAGTCTGTCAGAGGCATCCAAGAGAGGCTAGATTATTAATTTTTCACCTTATCAATGCTTTCCAAACTTTCGAGGGTGCCATGAGCTGAGAAGGCCATCCATCTTTCTCCATCTTTCTTTAAATTGCAATTGGTGGCCATTCATAGAATTTGCCGGCCCAGGGGCTCCAACACATTAGAGATTGCCCTCTGTAGTGATGTGATATCTACAAACTCTTTGTCTAAGAGGAGTAGTAAAAGGAAGAGCTTACTCTCTTGTACCTTCTCACTTATGTCCTACCTACATGTTCCTGCCATGGTCTTCAGGAATTATGTCAGGTATTAGTATACCAACAAGATGAGAGATCAGGCCTCCATTAAAATTATTGTGCCACAGCCAACCTCAGTAACAGTTGAACGCAATGCCTGCAGCACAGCTACTCCCTGCGCTCTCCTGGAAAAGAAAACCAATGACATTACTCATGCCACACCTTCTAATGGAGCTGAAACACCACTGTGTCGCTGGTCCGCTATGGAGTCTGGCGGCACGTTGTCTTTTACTAAAAATTGTTGCATATATTCATGTTGAGCAGTTAAGACTCCCATAGGGCCGATAGCTCTGACTCTGCGCTAAGCTGTATGATCTGTAGGCATCCAAATGCCGTTACTGTCACAAAGACTACCCCAAATATTAAACATTCATTAAACATGTACCGCAACAGTTACCATACAGTCATTAGAACTTTCTTGCTGCCGAGTGTTACAATTTGCCTAAAATATTATATTTTTATTGTTTAAGGTGTATTGAAGTACAACAGAAAATGTAAATAACAATGTACTTGACATTGCAAACCATGCAGAGGTATTTTAAATAATTTTAAATTATATGAGTACAATCTAGATCCCTCTAATGGGCTGCCTAGCGAAGGGACTGTCACGTTCATCAAAGATGACACAACCTTAATGAAGGTATCATTCTTGCAAGTTGTTTGATATTTAAAAAAATACATTTTATTATTTTCCAGTTAGCAATAAGAATCACTTATTGGGTCAGTGGTTATCCTAAAGATATAGAATTGATCTTGTGCTTGTCGACTAAATTTGTACAGCCCTCAGATGAGGGATAACAACAATTTTCCTTTCCATAGGGCATCAATCTGTCGGGTGGTCAGAAGCAGAGAGTGAGCCTTGCACGGGCTGTGTTCAACGACTCTGACGTTTACCTACTGGATGACCCACTATCTGCTGTTGACGCCCATGTAGCCAAACACATTTTTGACAAAGTTATTGGACCAGAAGGTGTTCTAAAAGACAAGGTAAGTTTTAATATTGTTTTCTCCACATTTGGAAACAATAATTCTGAATATATTTTTGTAGAAGAGCTTTCCTCCTAGTCCACTCTCATGCCTGCTGCATTAATTTTGTGCTGAGAGTTGCCCAAAGCATGTCACTTTTCCATACAGACGGTGAGCATAAATGAAACAAGCATTTGCACAGCTTATAGGTCGAGCCTTGACAAGTGTGTAATGTTTCTTTCTTGTTTTTAGAAGCGTAGAAAACACAAATTAAAAGATTGAAACTATAAGTGAAAAAGCCGCTATTTAAATGTGGCGAGATAATGAGAATTAAGTAAGAAATTAACCATTGCAGTATGCAGCCAACTTTCAATAATATTATGAACATTATACGTGTGGGATTTTATTTAGTGAGAAACGCTAGCCCCCGCACCCCAAACGAAATGTTTTAGAGAACTTTCTTTATTAAATGTTAAAGTTCCTGTAATACAGTTTTACATAACTGTTTTTTGCTAAAGAAATGAGGAGTAACATGTTGAGCTGCAGTGAAATATGAAAACCAGAATGGTGTTTGTAGTTAACAAGTGCCTGCTATTCACATTATACATCGGCTAACGAGCAAATATAAAATACATATTCAATATCTGTACACTACATACAAGTAAGTACTTTGCAGGGGATTGAATGTAGATAAACAGCTTTCCTTAAAGTAGAGTTCGTAGCATGTGTAGCTTTAGATACATATGTTCTGCATCCTTCTGCCATCTACTGTTGGGCTGGGGCATTTGCACGATTTTTTTTCAAAGACGTCTTTTTCAAATTATCAGGTATATAGTGAGTCCTTTCTCAGCTGACAATGTACATGGGCATTAACCTTATGTTAGATTGTTTTTTCTGTCATTAGGTTCAGACGTGTACCGATGGGGTTCTGTGTTTGGTGACTTATCTTGCTTTTCTTTGGTCCGAATCTGTTGTTTTGACACCAGCAACAATGCAAGAAACACAGCTCAGCAGACAATCCTTGCCTTTCCTTCATTCTCCAGAGGGCACTTAACAGGCACCAGCCTTCCATCGAGACCTACATGCCAGGGCTTTGTGCTCGTTCATGGTCCTGCATCGCGCCCCTTAAAGACTTTGTCGTGGAGAATGCTCACACAGTAAAGGAAAGGATGTCTTTCAATTCCTTCCTCCATTATCACTTGAAAATCCATAAGAATTACCATTGTGAGGCGGGCAATTTCTGCCTGTTCCCTGACCATGAAAACACCACGTGTGCGGCCAGCCTTGCTTGCCATTTGAAGAACATGTGAGGTGGGCACATCAGAGAATGCAGAGGCAGGAGTCCGACAACACCCTCAACATCTTTGGGGGAACGCGACCTCGACAAAGGTCTCTGGAGATCACCCACTCTAGTCCTCGCCCAGCCTGAATGCAGTCTACTTCTCTGACTGTCGTCAGCGACTCCCAGCCACCCAGTCCCAAGATAAAGTCTTCTATTGTAAGTATGGTCAGCACAGTGAGACCTATAATGCCCCCCAGACACCCTAATGTCACGATAGAGCACTGCCCCAGGTGGTTGGGCATCAAGTCCATCGACTAGGACTCAGCCCACTGGACCACCACCGATTTTTGGGCTCTGGTCAGCACTGACCAAAAGCTTCAATGCGGCCCATGCTCCTGCAACTGGGCAGTGACCCTTCTTGGCTGCTGCGTCCAAAAATCCTGCACAAGTCTTGAGTCCCTTCAAAACTGAGGACCCCTTCAACGCTGGTGGCAATTCAAGCACTGACTCCAAAAGCAACATCCACAAAGAAGTCTCTTTCAACACTAAAGCCTCCATCAGCTTTGCTAAGCCACTAGACGAAGAAGATGTCTTTCACTGCCAGCCCGAAGAATGAGAGAAACCAATCTTCCAGCAAATAAAGGATGAGCTGGATGCCACAGAAAAGCATATATTTATTCATACCCAGGGAGGCAAAATCAACAACAACAAAGCTGCCTCCAGCAGAAACATTGATTTGGATGAGGAAGCTTGTTTTCGTGGAAGAACTTGCCCAGGAGCCTATTCTAGATACAAAGCACAAGAGGTGCAAGGACAGGGGCACCGGCCCTTTACCACCTGCAACCCCCCTCTTCTTACTCCTCCTTTACCACCACCATCACCCCCACTACCACGCTTCGGACACCACCTCAGCCATATTCCCCTGAGGACTCCTGTCACTCTTCCTATGGGGAAGGCATCCCATCTCACCCTGCCAACCTCCTATGACACACCGTTTGAAACAGTGACCACCGATGGTCCTTGGGACGGCTGCAATGTTGATACTCTGCGGGTTCCTGAGCCAGAACACTAGCCAGTTAGTGCATCTACCCAGACAAAACTACCATGTATCACAATGTGATACAAAGGCAGCCACATTTCACAAGGTGGATATGCATGGCCTACACTAGGATGACAACTTCCTAATAGAGATGCTGTCCAAGACAATGCACACCATGCAGTACCTTCCCATGTTGAAGGGTATGTTAAAATACACCTCAGAAACCTTTAAGGAACCTATAAAAGCGGTTTTGTCGTTTTAGCTGGTATTTTTACTTTAGTTGTACACTTTTGAGGTGGGACATTCCCAAAATTGTCCATTATTTTAACGACGTAGCACACAAAATAATACTGTCTGCAACAAAAAGAAATTAATTTACTAATCAGAGGCATTCTTTATTATTCACATTTAAATAACTGGTTACTACTCAGAGACACAAAAATGTTTGAGGCACTAGAGAACCCATGACAATTTTAAAGACATGTCACAGCACAAATATTGATTTCATGATGTACCTTGAGTCAGGATAAATGCATACAATCAAAATATTCCCATCAAAAATCCTCTCATGCCTGGTTGGGGTATCTAAATATATTGTGCAGACCTTTGCCAGGAAAACAGAGGCCTTAGCCTCCGATGACCATGCAGACCTTTTGTTTGTCTACCCAAATATAAATGACTCCCTAATTGTAATAGACATCTGTTGCCCCAGTTACTATGCATGACGTTTTTCAGAGAGCAGTTCAGTCTCTGATTCTGTATAGTTTTTGCCTGCACAGTTTTTACCAGGTACAACATGATGCAAGTTGTGTGGACAAATTGTGCACATTCTGAATTTGGTTACCTCAAAATGAGAGTAATTATTCACAAATTAATGTCCCAATCCAAAGTCTGAAAATTGAATGTGTTGAAGTTCTGCACCCAATAACTGTCGAACCTGGTGATTTACTGGCTATTTTAATGAGCCCCACTATGTTCCCTCAATCCACTGTCTTAAATACTGGTTTATCTATAGAAAACCAAATTGTTACTAGAAGCTAGGGTCCTTCCACTTTTAGAGATCTTACAGTTCAATGTGATGGGCCGAAGCCACCGGAATGTACCATTCATCATGTAGCAAATTTGTGAACATATTATTTATCCTCAGTCCTTTTCATTGTATCATTTGAATGGCATTTCTACACCCTAATCCTATTTCTGCCTAGCCCACTATTACCAATTACTGTGTATTTTAAACACATATCCAAGTGTCTTTGCGTATTCTTCTTTAACGAGAACTGTGCATATCACGAAGCTGCAGCATAAGGAACTGTTTTATGTAGTTATTTGTTTTCAGGGAAAAAAATTAATTAAGGGCCCTGATTTCGAGTCTGGTGGACGGGTTTTTCTGCCACAATGTGAAGGATATCCTGGCTACCTTATTGCGAGCGTCAGGGGATGTAATGCACTTGCATGTAGGTGGACAGGAGCTGTCTCAGATTGTAACGGATTAACTCCTCCCCTAAACTCTAAACAAGCCCTAGATCTTCTAGAAATATATTGTTTAAATGTCATTCACTTAAGAGAATTGTTTCAAAATTATAAAATAACCATATTTTTCTTAAATTCCCAGACTAGAGTTTTGGTGACCCACGGAATTAGTTTTCTCCCTCAAGTGGATCATATTGTGGTCATTGTGAATGGAAACGTTTCTGAAATGGGATCGTATCAGGAGCTTATGAACCAAAACGGTGCTTTTGCTGAATTCTTGAGAAATTATGCTCCGGATGACGAAATAACAGAAGAAGAACTAACAAGTACATTATTATTTTATTTTTTTTGCTTTTAACTTGCCTAAGTTGTGATGTGTTCAGAGTTGATTTTAAAAAGCCCATGTAGTACATACCGTGATTTTAAATTACATTGATCCATACAAGAACCTAGTGTAGTGGAACATAAATGAACTGTTGTCATAAAACATTGAGTTGCCTCTCTGTTATGATATAACAAATGCCCTTGATCCATGCATATTTTGTATAAAATAGAAATAAAACTGTAATGGGTAAAATAGGTTTACGTGCTGTTAGCATTTTCTATAAACCTATAAACCTTTCTTACCTGTAGATCGTGAAATGATAAAGAAACAAATGGAAAAAAGAAAGGCTAATATATCATAAATGGATTTGTAAAATGTAACCCTTATGTTCGAGGCATAGGAACTGCAAATCGTATGCTTTAGCATAGATCGCCATCTGGTGTTGGGTCCGGATGTTTGCACTTTGTTTTTGTTCGAAGAAGTCTTGTAGTCACGAGATAGGCGACTCCTCCTTTCTGTGATATTGTGCATGGACATCGACTCTATCCTTAGATTGTTTTTTTCCGCCATCGGGTTTGGATTTGTATTGCTGTGCTCCGGTTCGGTACCGTTTTCGGGACCCTTCGACACGCAATCCACTACCCTCGACGGTATTGTTATCGATCGCGGTTCATCATTCGACATGCATCATCTCTATTCGGAAAGCTTTCCATCGGAAAACTCGAGGCAGGCCGTGGGGCCACGCGTGCCAACCGCGCTAGTCATCGATGCAATGAACTCCATTCAAACTATGTCCTGGGTGTCGTGCTGAGTTTCCATGAACCAACTTGCACGAAGTTTGCAACCTCTGCTTGTCCACGGATCACAACGAAAAGGACTGCGACGCGTGTCGATCCTTCCGATTGAAAAAGACACTTCGTGATCGCCGGGCTCGGCACCACGAAATACAGCATCAGAGTGACTCAATTCTGGACGTCTTCGGAGAGGATTCCGGTGCCCCACCTCCAGCTCGAGAGCCAGAGGAGGAAGAGCAGGTCTCCATGTCCGAAGCCAACTCCGACATGGAAGAACAGGAAGACATTACGGTGGGACAGCATACCGTGAGTACAGATCCCCCTGTGACCATTCCACAGATACAAAGGCTCCGGTCCCTCCTTTGCCCTTGGGCTCAAGTCGGCACCGACAAAACATTTCCAATGCCCCGCCCTCCGGCCCAGCTCCGAAACAGAAACAAAAGCCTTCTGGCTTGGGCTCAAGCCAGCCCCGCTCTGATACCGAACTGACACCTTCGACTTCGCAACATAAGAGCAAGACACCTTCAGGACCGAAGATTCCACCTTCGACGCCCAAAGGCTCAGAGCTGAAACCTTCCAAGTCTAAGGACTCGGAGCCGAGACATCCCAAGGTCAAAGACTCGGAGCCAAAATCCTCCAAGGTCAAAGACTCATAGCGGAAATTCTCCAAAACCAAAGACTCTTGAGCCGAAATTCTTGAAGACTAAGGGCTCGGAGTCAAGACCCTCCAAGCCCAAACACTCAGAGCCGAAATTACCCACGCCCAAGGGCTCGGAGCCCAAACCATCAATGCCGAAATCCCCACGAAAAGACAAAGACACTCTCCCTAAAGAGCTTCCATCTGATGAGCCAACTTTTAACCCGAAACAGAAGAAGTTGGTTATAAATCCTAAAACATATTCAAGCAGCCATTCCAAAGAAATGGAAAGCTGACTTGACAGAGGACCATCAGGCCCCTCCTAAAAAGAAGAATATGGGCACTAACCCTTCTCCTCCTTATATTTCACCTCCTTCTCCTCCTCCTAATCCTAACTTGCTAATTACACCTATACATTCACCACTAAGGCCAATTACACCTGACCCACAGACTAAAGGGGATGGGGATGAAGATCAGGAAACTGACGCTTGGGATGATTACCACACTGATCCAAATACAGATAATGACCATGATTGGTATCCCTCCAGACCTTCCCCACCTGATAAGAACATTGGTTATCTTGAGCTCCTTAATAGGGCTGCTCATTACCATGGGGTGGAACTTCACAAGGAGCCTTTAGAAGGGGATTTCCTTTTTGAGACACTTTCTTCCTCACAAAGAACAACTCCTACCTTGCCAATGCTAACTGCTAACCAATGCTGACCCTGTTTATATTAAAGGACAGCTACCCTTAGTCTCTCTTGTAGTCTCCAACGCATGCAAGAGAGCTAACTCCCAAGCCACAGGAGACACCCCTCCTTCTGACAAGGAGTCCAAGCTTATTGATGCCTCAGGGAAAAGAGTAGCTTCACAGGCAGCAAAAAACTGGCGCTTTGCTAATGCCCAGGCGCTGCTGACCCGTTATGACAGGGCTCATTACGATGAGCTAGAAAAACTTATACAACACTTGCCTGAACAATACAAATCGAAGGCAAACAAACTTATTCAGGAAGGGAAACTTATTACTAACACCTCCATTAAATGTGCGCTAGACGCAGCAGACACAGCATCTTGTGTATTTAACACCAGTATATTATTACGCAGACACGCTTGGCTCAGAATCTCTGGATTTAAGCCTAAGGTACAACCCTCCATACTTAACCAACCCTTTGATAAAGAGCATCTTTTCAGCCTAGGTGTTGATACCATGCTGGAAAAGATGAAAAAGGACACTCAGGTCATAAATTCCATGGGGGCTTTACAGTTACCTGCCAGTAGAGGTTCCTTTCGCCACTCATTTTACAGGGGAGGGGGGGGGGGCTAAAATGCTATGTCTGCTGACAATGCCTCCTCCTCTTACAAGGGCAAAAATCAATCCCCCTCGTCCAGAGGATTTTCTAGAGGAGTTTTTAGAGGAACCAACAGTAGAGGAAGAATTCCACACACTCTTCCCCCACAAACAAACAATGACTTCTCTCCGCCACCCCCAACCATCTCTCTCCTGTCGGGGGATGTCACTCCTGATTCCTACCTGTCTTAAATTCAATCACCTCAGACAAGTGGGTGCTACAAATTATCCAATATAGTTACTGCCTGGAGCTTACAAGCACTCCCCCACATATTCTTCCAAGAGCACTTGCAATGTCACCGGAACATCTCACCCTCTTAAAACAGGAGGTTTTATCTCTGTTACAAAAACACTCTATAGAACCTGTTCCATTGATACATCAAGGTACCGGGGTACACTCCCTGTACTTCTTAATTAACCAAAAGGACAGTTCTCTCAGGCCTATATTAGACCTCAGACAGCTAAACCTGTACATAGATTCAGATCACTTCCACATGGTCACGCTTCAGCAGGTGTTTCCATTACTTCAGCAAGGCGACTTTCTATGTACTCTAGATTTAAAGGACGCATATTTCCATTTTACCATTCACCCTGCTCACAGAAAATAACTCAGGTTTGTGGTGGACGGACATCATTACCAATTCAAAGTTCTACCATTCGGAGTAACTACAGCACCCAGGGTTTTCACCAAGTGCCTGGCAGTAGTCGCTGCTCATCTAAGAAGACAACGCGTTCATGTCTTCCTTTACCTAGACAACTGGCTAATAAAAGCCAGATCACTACAAAGCTGCATACATAACACTCAAAGGACCGTCCAACTGCTACACAACTTGGGGTTCACTGTAAACCTCACCAAGTCTCACCCCTAGCCATCAAACATGCAAGGGTATCTAGGAGCCACAAAAGACACTCGCAAGGCTTGGGTGTACCCCAACCCAGTCAGGATTCGTAACATGCAAGCACTAATATCACAGTTTCAGGCTCAACACTCATTACCAGCCATACAATTGATCAGAATGATGGCTTCTTGCATCTTAATCGTTCCCTATGCAAGACTTCAAACGCGCCCCCTACAGGAATGCTTAGCACGTCAGTGGAACCAGGCTCAAGGTCTGGTATCAGATTTGGTGTTGATAGATGGCCGTTACTCACCACTCTCTGCAGTGGTGGAACATACAAATCCTTTCCAAAGGACGGCCATTTCTCGATCTGGTTCTATAGATAATGCTAACAGCAGACGCATCCCTCACTCGTTAGGGAGCACATATGGGAACACATACCATTCAGGGCATGTGGACTCTAAAACAAAAACAACTCCACATAAACCATCTCGAACTGCTAGCAAGTTTTCTAGCATTGAAAGCATTTCAACTTCATCTAGGAGGCAAAGCTGTCCTGGTTCACACAGACAACATGACAGGCATGTACTACATACAAAAGCAAGGGGGACCCACTCTCTACAGCTGTTACACCTTGCACAGAGCATCTGTAGATGGGCCATACCTCAAAGATTATATCTCCTTGCAGATCATCTTCCAGGAGTAAATATTAAAGTTGCAGATCTGCTCAGTCGTCAACAACAGCAAATACACAAATGGGAACTTCACCCTCAAATTCTCATCCCATTCCTCCAAATGTGGGCTTCCCAGAGATAGATCTGTTCGCCACCCACCTAAATGACAAATGCCCCAACCTTGTGTCCAGACATCCACACCCATTGTCCAAAGCCAATGCACTATGGATGAAGTGATCAGGTATATTTGCATACACTTTTCCACCTCTCCCACTCATTCCATTAGTGGTACAGAAACTCAAACAGCACTCCCTGACGCTTATCCTAGTTGCTCCCTCATGGGCCTGGCAACTTTGGTTCACAATTCTGTTGGAACTATAAGTAGTTTGCCACCAAAAACTACACCTCTCCCCCAAGTTCCTTACTCAGAAGCATGGAGAGATAAGACATCCAGATCCCAATCAGCTTAATCTAGCAATTTGGCACCTGAAATCCTAGAGTTTGGCTACCTTAATCTTCCGCCAGACAGTATGAATGTTATCAAACAGGCTAGATGCCCTACAACAAGAGCCTGCTACGCAACAAAGTGGAAGAGATTTGTTATTTATTGTAACAACAATCATATTGATCCACTAGATGCTTCAATACAAATCATCATTTGTTATCTATTACTCCTACAACGTTCTAATTTAGCGTACTCCTCTATACGCTTACATCTGGCTGCAATAGCTCCATATCTGCAAAATAGACAACACTTGTCTCTTTTTAAAGTGCCCGCTATTAAAGCTTTTATGGAAAAACTCAAAAGATTTATTCCTCCCAGACTTCCACCTTCTCCAGCGTGGAATCTTAACGTAGTCCTTACAAGTCTCATGGATCCACCATTTGAGCCGTTGCACACATTTGAAATACAATTTGTCACCTGGAAAGTACCCTTCCTTATAGCCATCACATCTGTAAGAAGAGTCGGTGAGTATCAGGCACTAACCATAGAGGAACCATTTTTGCAAATACACCAAAGCAAAGTGGTCCTTAGAACTTACCCCAAATTCTTACCTAAAATCATCTCTGCCTTTCATATCAACCAATATGTTGAGTTGCCTGTGTTCTTTCCTCAACCAGATTCAGTGGCAGAACGTGCCCTTCACACATTAGATGTCAAGAGAGCATTACTTTACTACATAGAAAGAACAAAGCCCTTTAGGAAAACTCAACAATTCTTTGTTGCTTTTGCCCCACCACATAAAGGCAATCCCATAACAGAGTCCGGCATTGCAAGGTGGATAGTTAAGTGCATTCAAATATGCTACATCAAAGCTAAACACACACTAACAATTCCCCTTAGAGTGCATTCTACATGCAAACTGGAGGCTTCTGTGGCATTTTTAGGAAGCATACCCATAGATGACATCTGCAAAGCTTTAACATGGTCTACATCACACACATTCACGAAACACTATTGTGTGGATGTGCTAGCAAAACAACAAGCTAGTGTGGGCCAGTCAGTTTTACGAACACTATTTCAAACAACTGCAACAGCCACAGGTTAGCCACTGCTTCAAAATAACTGCTTTATAGTCTATGCTAATACAGCTCAAAGGCCTCAAACGGAAAATGCTACTTACCCAGTATGCATCTGTTCTTGGCATATATAGCTGTAGAGTCGTATGCACCCACCCACTTCCCCGGGTACCTTTACCTGTTGCAGTGATATCTTACTTAGATATACTTTACATGGACATCTCTTTTATTACTTTACTAACTCCATCATCACCCTTTATGGCAAAACAATCTAAGGATGGAGTTGGTGCCCATGTGCACTATCACCAAAAGGGGGAGTCACCTATCTTGTGACCACAAGACTTCTTCGAACAAGAACAAAGTGCAAACATCCGGACCCAACACCAGATGGCGATCTATGCTAAAGCATATGACTCTACAGGTCTATATGCCAAGAACAGATGCATACTGGGTAAGTCAAATTTTCCTTTCTTTTCTGACCTGCTAAGACTCACCAACACCTGTGTTTTTAAAGACTGAACATTTTTATTTTTTTATTTTTGTTCATTGTTCTTTTACATATTTTTATTGCTTACCACTATAGGAGCAGCACAATCTTCACCAACACAGACGTTTGCTTGTTAGTGCTGGCATGATTTCCCAGCACGTGTCAACCATGAAAGCTGATCTTTTCATTCCATTGCACTTTAACTCCTACACTTCATTGTCGTGTAAGGATTGTATCCCGTTCATGCTTGCTTAGGGCTGTTGAACTTCCCTGTGGCTGCCATGTTTTCTAAGCTTTGGTTGTCATTTTTTTCTGCCGACTCACCTGCTTATCTAACTCACACATCATAGCCACAGGAAAGCGCTTTTGCAAAACATTTGACTTGGTCCACTTTCACAGAGTTACCAAATGTTTGTAAAGGAAATTATGCCATATTGGGTGCCTTAACTTTCTTTTTTTCTTGCCAACGTGCAATTGGAAGCTGTCTGCGACTGGAACGGTTACCATTAGTAGCTCTTAGTTTAACATATTCTGTCACTGACGTTTGGAGATTGTAGATGTCAAGATTAGTAATTTGCTGCACCAGCATGATTTTGAGGAAGAAAAGACAGCTGGCAGTGGTCATTGAATATCAGTGCTGACTGGTGAAAGGCTTTAGATCTGCAGAGAACACACTATGCCTAGGCACCTATCAAGGACCCAAATTTTACCAGGAATTGTTGAACTCTCACATAGTTTGATTATTGCTGCAGCCTCCTTTGATCATGCGATATGACTTTTCTCATGTTTTAAGGTGTTTTTGCTAGTCAGTTGTGATACAGTGTTGTAGGAAACAGAACACTCAGATTGGATTTCTGTTTTCACTTGGACTATGTATCTCTGAAATCAAATGATGATCGAAGGAAACTAACTTTAAACTTTATTTTTTAACAGTTATTGAGGAACACTTTCAACCATGGCAGGAACCTTATGATGAAGCATGCACAATTCTCTCTGGGAAAGGGATAACTATTTATTGTCCTGAGACAAACTAAAAATGGCTTTCAACATGGGTGTTTCTTGCATCTAACATCTATATTGATCCCACATTTCAGTGCCTTCCATAAAACAGTTGAAATCTCATGGGCAGACCAGTGTTTTGAGCTTTAAATTCCAAACAAGACCTTTCACTGTCATTTTGTAATGACAAATATAAAACTCCCCATACTAAATATATACATTTAGGGTCACAAGAACAGAGCGTTTTGTGTTTTATACCAATACAGCACACATCCCAAGCTAGGACCAAACAGTCAGTATGAAAAACAGTGGGCAAGCCACTCCCCCCTGCCCTCGAGAAACACCGCCCACTCCCAACCAGGAACTTCAGCTTTCTCACCATGCGAGAAGGCAGAAACAAATAGTAGTTATTACCATTTATGTTTCTGCCTTCTCGCACTGTGAGAAAGCAGGGGGGCGGGCGCCCAAACGCCCCTATAGAGGAGCCGCCACTGCTCGCTGACGTCACGTACGTAGACGATGTCAGGACGGTGTTGTGTGGCGCCGTCTTTCGGCGTGCAGAGGTGCTGCTGCTGCAAAAAAAAAATTCCGGATCCAGTCGGATGCCTGGGGATATTGTAATTTAAGGAATCTGCTGCTAGACAATGTCTCTACCAGATACATCGTTACCGAAGGTAAGTAACTCGTACTCTAGTAATTTTTTAACATTTGAGCTAGAAACAATTATTTTTTTTGTTTAAATCCGCAGATTATGCGGCAGATGATTGATTATGTCGCAAATGCGCCAAATCTATGCTCAAATCTACACGTCTGCACACTCGCTTAATTCCAGTGGCCCTGAATATAGCACAAATTGCGTGCTTGCCTCATTTTTTGTAAAAAGGATGCATTGCTCGCTATATACATAGTTCAAAAAACAGAAGCACTGCAAACAGCATGCACTAGAGTTCTGGTCATTCGTATTGTTCTCTGCTACATATTTGCTGCTTATGATACTTAATTATGCAACATGGGATAATACATTAATTTAGGAAATGTTGCCTAAAAAGCGAAACTTGAAAATTACTAAAATTATGCAAGGTTTTGCTCTCATAATGGACATTTCATTAGGGCTTGCATTTATTTTAACACACGGTGAAAGGGAAAAGCTTCATTGGATGGTCATTTTCTGTGCATTCCAAGGTGGTATCAATTCCATCTAGTCTTTCCAAACTCCAACATTTCTAGTTCAACATAAGGGACACCTGCCACCTCTCCCTTCAGCATGCTGCTTTGCCTTGCTATAATCTTCACCCACTTTCTTGCGCAGGTCATACCACCTTTTTAGGTCAAGCTGGTGTTAGCAGTGCGAAGCGCTGCGTCCAGCGAAAGATCTTATGTTATCGACTTGCTGGGAATGTTGGACAGGGGATGGGCACGCGCAGGGCCGTCGGCGATTTCATCATGTGTACGCGCACGTACAGCCCTGCGCTGTGCCCATCTCCTGTCCCGCTAAGTCAGCCTCCTTCAAATGAGTGCACGCGCATACACACATATACACACACACACACACACACACGCATACACACACGCGCATACACACACACGCATACACACACACGCGCATACACACACACACTCTCCCCCCATCACCCTAGGCAAGCAACTTATGAACGCGCGCGCACACCCCGCCCCACTCACCGGGCTACAGACTCCGTCACGCGGGACTTCCCTCACTCATGGGAGCCCCGCACTTGCACTTGCATCGGCAGCCTCAGCCGCCACTTCTGCTCCTCCCTATTACGTGTGCAGCCACCGCGTCCTGCCTCCTACGCCCCTACAGCGTTTCACAGTCTCCCCTGGGGCGGGACTTCCGCCTTCTGCCCTTCTCGTCCAGGCACTACGTGGGCGCGGGCTTCCCACCCCAGGGGAGGCTGTGAAACGCTGTAGGAGGCATACGAGTGCTCCGCCTCTAGGACAAAAGACAGCACAAATGCCGCAAAACTCTGATGAGGGGGCTGCTAGAAAGAACACCTCCTGGTGAGTGTAGCTGGCCACCACTCCACAAAGTTGGGCGGAAGTGGCGAGGCACCCCCCAACCCAAGAATAATCCTAAATCTGGAGTCTCTGGGATAAGAAATCGGGCGCTCCCGCTTTACATCCCCCGTCTGCCAAGTTCTCTTGCCATTTCAAGAAATTGCGCCAACTAATGACTTTTAGTTGTTGAGCCCTGTACTGCCTTGCCCCCCCCTTCGTAAACTGCCGGGGCACATCCCATTTATTCTAACAGTCCCTGCTTATCTGCCAAAACCTCACCCTTCGGAGCCTGCTTCCCCGCCTTACCTTGTAATCCGACCCTTTGCTGCCCTTCCCTAAAGCCTCATCAAGGGCCCCCACGCACCTCGCCGCTCCCCTGCCTCCGAACTCGCAGTGCCGTATGCCCACCAGCCCCGTTGCATCACCCCAGGCCGAATTCCTCTGTCTCTATACTGTGGGTAATTAATAATCTGCCCAGTATCACACGACGAGATCTAAACATTATCCCCCCGCTCCTACGTCGGCTGTTCCCAACTCAGGCGCCCCTTCGCTACTGCATCGAACCACCCAATACCCCACTCCCAAGCCGAGGCTCCCTCAGCAGCCTCCCTCCCCCCTCGCGTGCCCCTCATCCAACTCCACATCAAAACACCTCTCCTCCTGATCCTCCGTGTACCACTGGGGGGGCAATGCCGTCCCGCATGTGCGCTCCTGTTGGGCCCTTAAAGTGGTATCCAGGCCAAACCTTGAGTGTGGCCACACCCCCCTCCTCTGCACTTGTATACGGTATACCTCTCTTTAACCTGCAACACTCCGCACCACATCTCTGCGCACCCGCCAATCCTGACGGCCCCGCCGCAAACACCCTGCAGGACCAGGCTTCAACAACCCCGACCCCGCACGCATCTCCGCCACCCCTCTTCTGTTTCACCTACACCCTAAACCACCAACCTCCCCCACCCTCAGGACTGCATCAGCCTCCCAGTGTGTCCTTCATGTCACCCGCCCCCGAGGGCCCTCTGCATAATCCAAAGGCTTTGCTCCCTGTATAACGCCTCTTTCTTCCCCTCCCCCCCAGACAGCGCTTCACCCCCTGTCACCCGGGGCCCATTTTTGTTTTGTAATTTTCTGTATCAGAAGCATATATGTTTATTTGGTTTGCTTATCTGCCATCAAATTAATGTTCTAGTCTGTAAATGACTAGGGTGGGGAAATATAAAATGTTTGTTGGTACTGTCCTCGTATTTGGTGCGCCGGCTGGTGATGCTGTCACACTGTTGTGCTGTGTGTGTGTGTGTGTGGGGGGGGGGGGTGCTCGTGTCTAAAGCGCTTGTCAGTACTGTGTCAGTTCCCAGCCCTTCAAAGCACGGCTCTGCGGGTGGGATGTGAGAGGCCATTGACGTGCAGCTGTGAACATGTGTCTACAGCCGCCCACATCCTAATGAGCGTCTGGGAACAGACCCCTGGCAGTCTCCAAGCCAAGAGGCCTCAGAAGCCTTCTCTCCTCGCAGCCCCACCAGTGGGATCTGGCATATCATTCACGAAAACACTTTATGGCTTGACAAACGAGGCAAGTGCTGCTCCAGTATAGCGTCTTGTACATAGGGATGCCTAAATGATATAATTTTTGGTTTCTCCTAGGCTTTTATAGTTATATAAAGATATTCTGCTTCGCCTCATGCAGAATCACATTAAAGCTACGTTTATTGTCCGTGTTGTAATCGGTATGAAACCTTACAAACTTCAAAATGGCTTAAATAGCATTAATAGAATTAGTAGTGTTTCCTTTCAAATGTATTGCTTCACAATTCAGCATATAAAATACATAGTTACCTATCATCACCTTTCGATACTGATTTAACTTTATTGGATAATACAACTCCTTTCCACAGGTAAGATTCTGTGTTTTGTCTTCTGTGCTCTCGCATTCTAAAAGGAAGCTTTCACCTATTGCCAGGGTCCATACAGCGGGTAGACTTTATTTTCTATTTCAGAGCATCCCTTTAACTGTGTTACCCTGTCTTCATCTGAATAAAATAAAACTTCTTGCCCCCTTGCAGTATGTCCAAACAATTAGAATACATTTTAAAAATACAAAATGTGGCGTCCCCTGAAGCAGTTGGTATAAAATTCAACAGATTTTGTAGTATCTTGCCTCTTCTCTTCAAAAGTGCTTGGTTATCGAATGTCCTGCCAGCCTCCCTTAAGTGGCTTATTTGATGGCAATATCACCACCCTCCACTATTTTGGTGCAGAAGCTGAAAATAGTGCTCCTCTAATTTTATATTCAGTTCTGGCATTCATCACTTCCCAGCCTGTGCAACATCTATCAGAAATGTTGTATACAATTACATAAACCTCAGTGAAGTAAAAGCACTGCACATTGACTGATTCTCATGATCAAGTGGAGTGGAAGGGTTTTTTGCTGGACAACTTTTACAGAGCTTGCTGTCCCTCTGCAACAGTCTTAATCTTTGCCACCAAACCGTGTCCCAAAATGCGTTAAAGCATTACAAATCTTTACATGGTATTCCTTCCAGGGACTACTAAGAAACGTCTTGCCTAAACACACAATGCTTCCGTGCATATTTGTAGTCACACCTGTAATCGCTGCTTTCTTTCCTGTGTGGTAGCACCAGGTTTGTTTCTCATCATTTGTTACGCCTACATAATCCTTTTTTTTCCAAAGGGTTTCCCTTATTTACTTCCCTCCCAATGACCATTTGCGAAATATAATTATCTTAACATTCCTATAGTTTATCCGAGTCATTCCTCATTCCTATTTTGTTCATACAAATGTTCTTTGTGCCTTGAAATTCAGAGAACAGCTACAGAATATTCGCCCTCACTTTAACTATCTATCTCCCTCACTCTATCTATCGCCCTCACTCTATCTATCCCATCACCACAGCATCACTCAGCACCACCACAGCATCACTCAGGGGCACCACAACATCACTATGTGCTACCACAGCGTCACTCGTTCGCCATCACAACATCACTCGGCGCCACCACAGCATCAATCTGTGCACCATTCAACAACAACTGGTTCAAATATGTTCTCTCAATGTTTCAAGCTTTATTACAAATGTCACGAAAAGTTGTTAATATTTCACTTCTGTTCTTGGATTTTCGTCACAATAAAATACACTGAACATTATCTTCATAAAAGTTATATACAAAAGTTTAAGTTATTGCTATTATAACTGACAATAACTTTTATCGAAGTATTAATTATTTAAAAACATTAAAAGCCATTGTTAATTTGTAATATCAATACATCTAAGTCACGTAAATAAAACACATATTGCATTACAAATGCTATTGGTGTCACATTTGTGAAAGTTATAACTATTGGCATTGTAATAACAAAGCTATTAATTTTGCTATTTTCAAAACCAACACATAAATAACACATTTGTCATTTACAATACCAATAGCTCAAACTTTCCTAATTCGAGACCTATTGCATTGCAAATGCTTGTTTTAATATTAGTTACAAGGTGTTTGGTAGTGGAGATGGCATTTATCTTTTTCAGAATACTGTCCCGGATACCATTTTTAATGTGCATAGATGTATGATGGGACTGTGTACCAAATAAAACATCATAGTTTTCCAGGACGTTGTCAACAAGCAGTTCCTAAGATTGTTTAGAAAATATAGCCTTTCTTTTTCTAAATAGATTTGCATTAGCCATGATTGTAAATAGATTACCTTCAGTCGAGTAGCCTTTATTCCAAAAACTGCTCTGCTAAACAATCTTCTGAACAGAAAAGTCTCTCTGTTATCTTCCTGAACTGGGCTTTCCAGCACCAGTTAAATTAAAAATGATTTATTGCTAGCAAAGTTCACAGGCCGGATGATCTTTCAGCACACAAAAATGCAAACACCCTGACATGCTTTGCTTTTAAATCCCCAAATCCGACTCTCCAAAAATAGGCCATCGACACATTTACGACAATTTCTAATGGTTGCTAGGCAAGCTCTTCTAAAATATCTACAGAACACCAACTCCATACCTAGGACTTAATTGTAACTTTCAAAATAGGTTCATAAATAACCTTGCACTTTCCATGCTAAACTGTCGAAAGATAAATGGAGATAATTACTTGCACTTCTCTTTAAACAAAATCAGCACCAATGGGTCCAAAGACCACCATACTAGAACAAAAGTTTATAGCATGAAAGTTACCATAATAGGCTTCCTAGGTTTACTGCCAAGATGTTAAATATTATAAACAAATATCGTAAAGATATATCAAGATAAGCTTTCTGAGTACGAGACATTTTATGTGGTGTGAAGGTTACCACAATGGGCTTCCTTGGGCTAATT
Organism: Lissotriton helveticus; assembly: GCF_964261635.1. Lineage (NCBI taxonomy): Eukaryota > Metazoa > Chordata > Amphibia > Caudata > Salamandridae > Lissotriton > Lissotriton helveticus. The sequence continues at coordinate 1,432,563,620 of NC_136068.1, forward strand.
CTAAGATGTTTGAGAGATACATAAAAGTATGTCTTTTCATACCTCACTCATAAAGCCTGGAATGACCAACCTCTCCACAACAGAGTCATCTCCTCAGTTTGTGAGTTTTGCAAGCAACTGAGAACATGGCTCTTCACCTAGACTTCAGATTCTACCAGTTTCGATCCCTCTTTCTTAGCACTGGAATACCCTCCCGATGAGTTGTGTGCCCTACAAATTAACATGATATATTATTGCATAGCCATGCATAGATACAAATTTTCTGCAGTGAAGATAAACAAAATGAGACTAGGCTTCTCATAGTTTAAAATCTACATTTTCAAGCAAATAATGCTCGGTAATAAGGTGACACTATGGGTGTTACCTCATTCCCATGAAATATGTGTTTTTATATCACTGCATTTTGTGCAATAACAACATCTAAAGATACACATTTATAATATGTATATTTTTTGGTAGCCATTTAGTAGATGTTAATTTCTTATCATTACAATATTGTTTGAGTCCATATATTGTGATCTTCTGCAAAAGGTTCAAGGCAGAATTAATTATGTATTATCTGTATTTGTATCTGTATTGTGAAATTGTTTATCGTGTAATTTTATGCTTTCATTTGTGATATGCCTGTTAACCCCTGATCTGTTTTTCTTTTGCAGTATTAGAAGAAGAAGAAGTCCTACTAGCTGAGGAAACACTCAGCAACCATATTGATTTGGCGGATAATGAACCTATTGTAAATGAAGCCCGAAAGCAGTTTATTAGGTAAGAATACAATCCCGTCAGATTTTGGGGAATCTTCGTTCTCTTCTGTTTTCCTGACTGGACTCGGTTTGAATACTTTTTAATCAATAAGGAGTCCTTAAAAGACTATTCGTGTGTACAACACATAACTGTTCATTGATCTAAAAGATGAGGCATTAAATGTATGTAAATAGGAACATGACTTTCTTCAAAACAGAACTAATGCTAATAACACATTTTGCAACAAAAATGCATTGCCCATAAGACGAAAATATTTCAGACCACTCAAGTTGAGCAAATTGTTCCTATCAAACTATTGCACTCGTTTTAAATTAGCCCATTTCCTCTAAACATTCACTCTCCAAAACCTCTTCTAGTCCTTGCCTGCCTTTGTTACAACTGTAATTATTTCAGTGGTTTCCTATGGTGTTCTGTTGTCCACCTCTTTCAGGTGGCCTTCATATCCTGCATTACATAGTTATCAGTAAGTTAGCCACTTTCTAAAATATTGGTCTGGTTTGGCCTTTAACAGTCATATGAACTCTTCTAACCAAAGCCACTGACATATCAACAACATGCTTTAAATATAGAGAAATCACTTCTACGATAACCATGAAGAATTTCTGAGTTATGTAACTGTGCATTAACTCAAATAAATGTCCTCACATATGTTGTTGCTATTACCTCAATCAATATTTTACATTCTACTCTGACATTGTTATAGCTAAGATATACGCTTATAAAAAGGTTCCCTTTGCAGCGGTCATTTATGTATGTTAAATGCTGGGTTAGGTGGTGTCCTCAAAAGCCATCTGTCTTGTTCATTACAACAAAAAAAGTATAACAGTCAGGCAGTGTGAGACTTTTGTGTCTATTTCCGATTAGCAACAAATATCCTATGGACTGTGGCTGCTTGGCAGGCTGTGATTAGAGCATGTCCTTGAGAAAAGTAAAATGATTCATGTAGCAGTGACTATTTTGTCTCAATCAATTTTCAAATTAAACAATATATCTTGTTTTTGTCCATTAAAATCCCAATTTTGCCCGTTTAACATTTTCTTCTAGAGTATGTCCCTAGTTAGAGATATGTATAAAATATTCTTAAAGATATTGATTTTCTATTTAATGTAAAGAATAACATGTTTATTCTGTTGTCTTACAAATCTGCAGTCCATTCTCTGCCAGTAACTTAAGAGCCACAATTATATTTCCCCCAATCTTGTACAGCACAGAATTGTTGAAATGAATAGTCTTTCACATGATGCTGCGCAAAATGAGTAATCTGAAATATTACCTATAATTACAAATCTACTAGCCCCACATATGATAAACATGTCTCCTCCTTGTCTCACTTTGAAATCCCATTTCTAATGCAAATAAACAAAATATTATTGTTATATTTGTCCTTTTTGTATGTTTATGCATCATTCTTCCACATCGTCATCTGCGTACTGAAGCCACATCCATGCCTATTAGGTTATTGATTGAAAGAGGCCCTTTTTGACATGGTCACACCCACTTTTTGCCTCTGTGGCCTAACGGCTAGGGTGGTCAATCTCAAATCTGCTCACCAGTTCTCCGGTGCCAGATTTCTTTCCTAAAACTGCACAATTGTTCCCCCAATTATCAATACCTCTAGCACCCTTTATAAGGGGGAGAATATGTGGCCTAATGACTAGGGCGGTCAATCTCAAATCTGAGGAACCAGCTTTGAGTTTCGGTAATGATGCTCAACAACCTATGATTGTGGGTAAATCACTTAATAGCCCCGTGCCTAACAAAAAAATGAATGTGTACTTGTGAAACGCAACTGGTGCTCATGTAAGGCACTCCGATACCTGATACCTACTGGTCAAGTTTGTGCTATATAAAACTCTGATTTTTTTTTTTATAAAAATAAGTCCCTAATAAATGGTACCCATGGTACGTAGGGCCTAAGGTACTAAAGAGGGCCCCCAAGAGCTTCAGCATACATTAGAACACAGTAAGTGACTACTCACCAAACACATGCAGAGCTGCCATTGCAGGCTGCATGTGTTGGTGCAGACAAAAGTGAAAGCACGCCATGGCAAACATCCCTGTGTGCCATGTCCCCTGACACAGCTTGTAGTATTAGTGTGTCACCATTACAACAGGCCTTCCAGGCAGGGTGCTTAATATTACATGTGGGACCATAACTGCAAGGGCGGATATGTCCCTGTGCTGGCCAATCCCATTATTGCCAGTACAAGTGAACAGGGACGCCATTTTAGAACATGTCTTGGACAGTGGTGAAAACGAGTGCCCCAGCTACATGATGGCTTCACTAAAAATAGGGATGTTTGGTATCAAACATCCGTATTATTAAACCCACACTGATTCCAGTATTGGATTTATTTATACATGCAGCCAGAGGGCAACTTATCGGTGTCCTCTAAAAACCAATCAGCCTTTGGTATGATGGCTGACTGGTGTCTGCCAGCTTGCAACCTAAGTCAGATTTCTGAACTACCAGGGTGAAGGCCTTTGCTCTCAGGAGGTCGGAACCAAAGCCTGCATTGGAAGAGGGTGTTCACATCCCCTTTGTCAGGATGGCCTACTCTTGGCTTTGAAATTCGAACCTGGCTCCCACACAGGAGAGAAAGCTGACCCCCTTTGTCTAGAGTGCTTGGGCACCTGGACTGGTAGGAAAATTAGCTAGTTGGGTAAGCATGCCCAACCCCAGGCTTCTACCACCCCTAATGTGGCCTAACCTGATGTGGGTACAACTTTTCAGAATTCGCCATCTTTGAGTTCGTATACTTTGAAACTCCGTGGCAGGGACATACCCTACTCCCACAGGAAGTGCTCATATAGGGTGCGTAGGGACCCCAAGGGTCAGTAGCCCATAGGCTACCACCCTAAATTCAGTATTATGGGGAGCCCCTGGCACCAGGAAATCAGATCCCTTCAACCTACATGACAGGGAAGAATGTGAGGAGTCGCATCCTGCAAGAACTGAAGCAACTGACCGGTCTCCAACTCTTCCATCCTGCCTGCTGACAATTGCACCAAAAGGCGACTTGTCCTGCAGCTGCTGAGTCCCATAAACTTAGCAGACCTGCCAGCACTTTACCCAGGAACCAAGACCTCTCAAGAGGTAGAGGGCCTGCTTCGATGCAACCTGCAGGCATCCAAAGTCTCCTATGAGGGCTTCGTGACCACAGAAACCAAGACCCTGAAGGCACCACTGCACCTGTCACTCCAAGGCTGAGTTGAAGTGGGCTAATGTGGTCATCGGAACCCTCCAGAGACTGAGTCCACCTACGTATCCCCCAGTGAACTCTCAGACTCTGCCATGACTGCTCCTGATAAGAAAAAACGGACACCTAAAGACACCTCTACACCCATCGTCCGTGGGCTGAGGAGAAGAGGACAAAATGTGTCCCTATGTCCCCAAGCATCGTGACGCCTGATCCCCCCTGTTGGGTTAGACTGACTTTCCTCCCAGTCCAAGCCCTACATGAAAACGGATCCTCATAGGGTGACATTGGGCATCCAATGCTGTTTAGCATGGATGCACCCGCCCCCCCCTAGATCTGCTAGTGGTGTGCTGCTGGTGCTACCTTGGACCTTGTCCACCACTCACCTTAACTGCTGGAGATAAGTCCTGCAAGTCGCTGTACTGTATACCTGAATGCTATATTGACTTTTCCTCCCATAGGATAACATTGTTGCGTCTAAAAACTGTGGGCTTTTTGAACTGAAATACATTTCTATTTAAAAGCATTCTTACCTGAACAAATTGCTTCTGGTGCCTAAACAAATATATAGATGTGTGTTATTTTTATAAATTGGTCTGGATCTCCTTATTGAGTCATGTGTCTCATTTATTGACCAGTGTGTGTATTTGGAGATGTCTAGCACTCCCCGAAGATGAGTTTAAGTGCCTAAATAAGAGTTTGGCGGTGCACAGTCAAACCCGTGGTTGAACCGCTCACCAGATTAAGAGTTTTCTCTTGTCTTAGGGTGGTGCTTTCGCATTCTTATGGCATTGCCTATGAAAATGAAAACATCAAAATCAGTACCTACATGGTATGGACTGGTTCAGTCCATGCCTTGCGGATACTGGGGGCAACCTGTGCCTCCCTGCATGCACCCCGTGGTGCAGAGGCACAAGGGGACCCTGTAGGGTCCCACTACTATGAAAAGTGTGACAGTGAGGAAACTCTTAATATGGTTGGCCAGTCCACAGAGGTCCCACCAAGCATATTGCAGCCTCAAGACCGCCACCTCACCGCCAGGAATCTCTGATCCCTGGCGGTTGCGGTGGTCCTAGTGCAGCCCGACCGCCCTGGTTGTAACAGGGCAGTTGGAACACTGCCACCGCCACGCTCCCGTGCGGCAGACTTGTCATGAGACCCTAAGGCTGCTCGACCGCACTGCCCCCTAGAAGAGAACCTTGGGATTGTTAGAGCACGCCTCTGTCCACTTATAAGGGAACCCCTGTACTATTTGCACAAAAAGTCTCATTTTGATATATCATATTAAGAACCAGCTTCCTACAGTTATTACATAGTCAACTAAGGTATCATGGTGCTGAAGTGGTTAACAATTGTTGTGAAACAAATATAAAGCAAGTTACTGAACCAATAAGCTAGTTTTTAGAGCTCTTCTAAATTGGAGACTTTTTCACAAATGCTGGCCTATAAGAACTTTATCAGCTGCCTGCCTAAGCCTGGTTAATTCTTGAAACTGCAATATGATCACAGATTTGTTAATGTTACCTATTGCAGTACGTTTTAGGGTTGAGACAGTAAGAGTGTGCACTAGCGTTTGCATCTCATTTGTGAGACACTTATATCCAAAAAAGGCTAGGCTTGTATGGCACTCTTCTTTATAGTCTTGTAATTCCGCACTGCAAGCCTAACATCATTGCTGTTCCTCTCTGTGGAGCAGGGACCAAGCACTGATTGATTAAACTTAAACAGTGCACATCTGCTGCTCCTGATGGGATTGAAGTACTATTTTGTTCTTTTTAACTTCTAGTCTTCTGCAAACAGAAGGCGTGTGACTGGCGAAAACGTACCCAGCAGGACAAACAAAATTGCAGTTTTATTTTCTATAGTTATCTTTCATTTATTTTGCCAAGTCTTCTTTACTCACTTTACTCTCAGGTTTTCCTTTGTTTTTGCTTGTGGGTGCTGTTCTCAAACAATGAGGATTATCTTATTGCATAGCGACATTGTTTTTTTCTTACATATAATTTCTGAAATGATGCTTTAACACAAAATTGTGCAATGGACCCCAATCCACCCAACTCTAATCCCTGTCAACCCAACCCACCCTACCTCACCCCAATCCACCCCACTCAATCCAATCCACCAGCCTCCAAACCTCCCACCCCACCCCAATATACATCACTCCAAGTTGCCTACTACAATCCAAAACATCTTCCCCACTCCAGTCCAATACAATCAGCCCCACTCCTATCCAAAACTGTCTGCCCAACTGTAAAACAGTCTGCTCCACTCCACTCCAAACCAAAACAATGTTCCCCACTCCAATCCAAAACAATTGGGATTGGGATCCTGGGGGGATTTGCTTCCGCCCAGCTAGGATGAAGCGAATCCCCCAAGGATCCTAATCGCCTTCCACCATCCAGGGATGTGGCCAGGCGCCACTAAGAACTATTTGGTGGTGATAAAGGGTGAAAGGATACGCTCTTAGAAGTATGAGTGCTGGACACCCCGTAATTTATCACCTACAAAGAGATACTGAAACTCCTGGACCATAAACCATTACGTTCCTGGACAATAACACCACCCGGCATAGCATACAAACACATGCCAATGATCACAAACTCAGAGGTCACACAGTCTTACCCTCTCACACTCTTGCCTTGCCCTCCCCCTCAGGCAGATGCTCCTTTCCCCAGCGCCCCCCCTCTGAGCTCTTCTCCCATATATCTCCTATCCTTTCTTGTTACTAGGATACATGTATCATCCAAAATATTGTTACATTTGGCTATTGTATTTGATTGTAGGATGATGATCTCTCATGTTGTATATTTTTATCACTCATTAATAAAGTAATACTATGCGAAGCAATGTGCCTCACTCCAATCCAAACCAATCTGCCCCAATTCAATCCAAAACAATCTGCCCCACTCCAATCTAAAACAATTTTCCTCACCCCAAAACAATATTTCCCAACACAATCTGCCCCACTACAATCCAAAACATAATGCCCCACTACAATCTGCCAACCCCAATCCAAAATAATCTGCCACACTCCTATCTGCCACACTCCAATCCAAAATAATATGCCCCATTTCAATTCAAAACAATCTGCCCCACCCCAGTCCAAAACAATCTGCCCCACTCCAATCCAAAACAATCTCACTACAATCTGCCCCACTCCAGTTTAAAACAATCTGCCCCAGCCCAATCCTCCCCACTCCAAACCAAAGCAATCTGCTCCACTCCAATCTGCCCCACTCAATCCAAAACAACCTGCCTTACTCTAATATGCCCCACTCAACTCCACCTGACTCCAATCTGCCCACTCCAATTCAAAACAATCAGCCCCACTCTAATCTGCTCCATTCTAATCCACCCCACTGTAATCAGCATTACTATAATCTGCCCGACTCCAATCCAAGACAATCTGCCGCTCTCCAATCCATCCCACTCCAATCTGCCTCACTCAAATCCAATACAATCTGTCCACTCCAATCCATTACAATCTGCCCCACTCCAATCTGCACCATTCCAATCCAATAAAATCTGTCCTTCTCCAATCCAAAGCAATCTGCCTCACTTCAATCAGCCCACCCCAATCAGCCCCACTCCAATTGAACACAATCTGCACATCTCCAATATGCCACATTCCAATCCACCCCAATTCAATCCACCTCACTCCAATCCAATCCACCCCACACCCCAATACAGCTGAATCCAATCTACCACACTCCAATCCAATCCACCTCAACTCACCTCACCCCAATCTAATCCACCCCACTCCAGTCCACCACAATCTGCCCCACTCCGATCTGCCCTACACCAATCTGTCCCACACCAATCTGTTCCATAACAATCCAAAACAATCTGCCCCACTCAATCCAAAACAATCTACCTCATTCCGATCCAAAACAATATGCCCCGCTCAAATCCAAATCAATCCACCCCACTCCAATCCAATGTACTTCACCACAATCCAATCCACCCCACACCAATCCAATTCACCCCACTCCTGGAAAATTCAATCTACTCCACTCCAATCCATCCCACCCCACCCAATCACTACAGGCAAATCCACCCCACTCCAATCCAGTTCTCCCCACCCCAATCCAATCCATCCAATCCAATCCACCCCTCTCAATCCAATTGACCTTAATCTAATCCATTCCACCCCATTGCTATTCAATTCACCCCACCCATGCTAACCAAATCCACCCTAATCCAATTACCCCCACTCCAATTCACCCTACCCCTATCAGCCTCACCCCACTCCATTCTACCCTTCTCCATTCCAGTTCCCCAAATCCAGCCAACCCAACTCCACCAAGTCCATTCCAATACACCCCAATCTAAACCACCCATCCAGTCCACCCACTCTAATCCATCCCACTCTACTCCAATCCACCCTAATCTACCAAATCCAATCCACCCCAGTTCAGTCCACTCCACTCAGTCCAATCCCTCCAGTCCACCACACTTCAATCCACCCCACTCCAATACAAGCCAGCCCACCCCAGTCCAATTCACCCTACCCCAAACCAATCCAGCCCACTGCAATCCAATTCAGCCAACTCCAATTTGTCCAACTCCAAACCACCCCTTCCCAGTACACCCCCCTCAGGTCCAATTCACCCCCTCCACTCGACTCTAATTCACTCCACTCCACTGCACCCCCATCAAATCCACCTCACCTCATTTCAGTCCACCCCACTCCATGCCAAATTACCCCATAGAGTCCACCAACTCCAATCCACCCTACTCAATTCAACCCATTCTATCCCAGCCCAATCCACCCCAATCTACTCCAATCCAATCCACCACACTACCTTAATCTACGTCAACCCACTCCACCCTATTCCACCCCACTCTATGCCACCCCACTCTATGACACTGCCCTTGATGACACTGTACTCTACAACACTCTTTGCCAATAAACCACTTAACTCTACTCCCCTCTTTGCAACTGCATGACACTCTACTCCCCCTGCTACACTCTGTGACACTCTACTCCTACAAATCTAGTCTACAAACCCCCAAATCCACTCTAGGATATTTCACGCCACTAACCTTGAGCCATGCTAAACAACAGCTACACTTGTGTACAACAAGGCAAAAACACATTACCAAAGCCAACAGCTCTTGTATCGGTGAGACCTCGTGGCTTTGCCAATGCGTGTTGCTTCAGCTAGTGCTGGCCCAAACAGTCGAATGTACAACATCCCATATATATTACTTTAAGGTCCACTTACATTCACAATATCAGCCTATGCCACTAACCTAAGCGTTCAGAAATACCGTCAAACATTTTGCATACATGCCCAAACACTCTGTGCTATTTGCAATTAACCAATGCCATTGTTTAGGTAGTTCATCATAAATGCTATCACAATACTCTTTCTTTGATACCAACAAAAACATACATGGCTTGAACTTGATGCAGAAAAGAAGGATAAATATAGAAGGGGGCTGTACAGAATCCTCAGCTGGAAGCTACAGTTTTTGGTTACTGAAACAATTTAGGGTCCTATAGACTACTCAGTGTTTACCATCAAACTGCATACCTGACATATGCCAATAGGCAATTATCAAATCAATACCTGGACAATCAGGAACCATCATGTTGATTGATGAGTAGTAAGCACCTCAATTTTAGAAGTGTTCAATTGAGGAGTATTCAACTTCATCTTGTTTGCAATTCTGCCATGGAGGTTTTAGGGAGTAGGATCCTTATATAATATACCAAAAAGAGGTATGCTGTATAAAGGTTCCAGGTATCCCTTATTAGTGGACAAGGGCTTGCTCTAGCAATCCCAAGGTGCTCTTTCTAGGGAAGTGTGGTCGAGTAGCCTCAGGCTTATCAGAGAGGAGGGTTAGACATTTGTTGCTCACAGAGTCACTAAATGATGCACACTCCAAAAAAGAGATCCACAGCAATTTAGAAAAATAACAGGTATCTTTATATAGAACTTTGTTCTCAGGTAAGTACTTTTTCGTATTAGAATTTTTACAGTTTTAGCAATGTTACCCATCAGTGTGTTTTTACAAAAAATACTATGCTATGGGAGTTAGAACATTTACTGCATACATATTCTTGCAATACGTTTCCGTTGGACCCCTTTCGCCGTGAGGTGGTAGAGAGACAAGGACCAAAGTTCCACCAGCCGATCTGTAGTATCTACCCTGGTGAGTCCGGATGCAGAGATGCTGGATGGTTTAGTAGCTTTACACGCAACGCGGTACAAAAGAAGTTGGGGCATCTGGAAATAGGCTGCAAGGTTGGACTTGGAGACAAGTCTTGGCGCTCCCAATGGTGGTGCTGGTCATCAGAGCCTTGGAAGCATGGGGGAGCAGTCCGTTTTTTATGCTTGGGCTAGGCGGCGTGAGTGCAGATTGTTTATGGTCGTCTGGCTCTTGTGCATCAAGGCGCTCACTTCTGTCATCAGGGGGGAATACCACTTGTAGTGAATCGGTATAATGGAACAAAAGTGAGATTACGAAGACAGGCTCTTCTATGAATGTGCAAAACACAGCTGCAATAATAGACATCACAATGCACATTTCATAGCTGCTACTGCTGAGGAGAAATGCAATCAATTAAAGCGTTTCTAATGTGGAAGTTATGGACGTGGCCATCACTGCCAGCAACGTTACATTACCACCACCATCGTTATCACCACAATCATTTCCCCCAATGCCATTATCACCACCACCATTACTGCTACCAACACCACCATTGCAAATATCAGCATCACCAATATCACTATTGCCCCACTATCACCACCACCCATTATCACCACCACCATTACTGCTACCAACACCACCATTGCAAATATCAGCATCACCAATATCACTATTGCCCCACTATCACCACCACCATTATAATCTCTCAACTATCACCGTCTCCAACATCATGACTATCACCAGCATTACCAAAACTTTCAAGGGCAACGTCACTGACACTATTACCACACCATAATTACCACCACTATGACTACCACCATCATTATCAGTAGCACTATTGCCACCAGTATAACCATAACACCACACTATCATCTCTGCCATTACCAAAAACACTACCACTAGCATCATGGCCACATCACCATTATAATATAGGTACAACTGGTCCAGGAATGTTTATTGTTACACACCTAAGTGGTACTCATGCTAACATTTTCATCACTAATACGAGTGCCACTCCAAGACCACTACTATTTCAAGCAACACTACAACGGTCACCAGCATTATTGCCACATTTTGCCATGTTTGTGTGTATAAAAGCAATGTGTGTTCGACGGTGTTATAAGAGCGGTGATACAGGTATGTGTGAAAGTCACTGAGAGGTTGTATCAGTCATAAAAGGGCAGATCTATTGGCTTTGCAAAACGCTTGTTTATAATGTACTTCAACCGTTGTCTACTACAATAGATCCTGAGCCTTCCCCCCTCCCACTGCCAGCTTTCCTTAGGTGTCACTCACCTCGTCCCGCAGCACTACTGCTGCTCCAATCTCTTCCAGCGGTGATATGCCAGCCCTGTTGCGGAACTTAAGGCTCCGGATCTTCCCCATTGTAAGCCGCCGCAGCAGCTTTAAAGAAGACATTCACGTGGAGGCAGCCATGGATTTGCTCAGCGCATGCGTGCTCAGTCCCCACCGCAACCAACAAATCTCATGCAAAAACATAGAGTACGGACACACAGATGCCGTTTTTGAGGTTACATGAACATTTATTTCAAATTCAACGGTAATATGCAGTTCGAGTCTGTTGCAAAATTGAGGATGGCATAGCGGTATTATGCTGTAGCAGACAAAAATGGTTTTGTAATCGCTGACCTGCAAGACGTTCACGTGGAGGCAACCATGGCTTCGCTCGGGGCATGCATGCGCAATCCCCACCGCAGTCAAGGAATCTCAGGCAAAAACAGAGTACGGACACACAGATGTCGTTTGTGAGGGTACATGCGAATTATATTTCTTGTGGAACAGGCACAATAAGCATTCTTTTAAAAAAAAATCTTTTTATTGTAAAAACATGCTCCAGAAAATCGCACAGTGGTCAGCAACAGTAGGATAATGATACATAAAAGATACCACAACTTACGTTTACATGTCAACAATACAGCCTGCATAGAAAGATCAAACCACCTGTATGCCTCTCAACGCTAACAATAATACCTCTGGGTTCTATGCCGGTGAGACTTTTACTGAATGGATATCCTGGCGAGCAGATTTACAACACCCCACCCATACCCGTCCTGCCCCCCGCACCACACTAAGCATTCTTTTTCGGGAAAGCCGACATTACATAAGAGCGCACAACGGAGGGAAGAAACAAGCGCTTGTGTCACACCGGAAGTAAACTATCCAGTCCCGGTGGGCGGGGCCAAGAGTGCACGCGTGCACATCTTCTGTCCGTCCGCGTGAATCCGTATTGATTCCAAAAGGCCCTCGCATGGCGAGGTCAGCGCATGCACCTGTTAACGGCAGGCTAGACCTAAAAAGGGTATACAACCTTTACAACGAATCTTTTACCGCGGTCATTACAACGCATACCATTACAACGCATTGCGCTGGGGGGCGCTCTAGGATAGGGAATAGGTTAATTTACTATCCAATAACCTTCCCTAGTGTCCAGGGGGACTGGAGTTGGAATAGTAAATTAAACTATTCACTATCCAGCACCCCAAAGCGCTATGCGTTGTAATGGTATGCGTGGTAAAAACCGCGTTGTAATGGTATGCGTGGTAAAAGTATGCGTTGTAACGTCATACATCCCCTAAAAAGACATTGTGGTCAAAACGGAGGGACAGTGGCCTACAGTCCAACCCATCCTGTGTACCCAAGCCACGCCCAAACCCACCTGATATCTTCTCAGCTTCAACCGGTGCCTGACATTGCGCCCTAGTTCTACACTCACATGTTTCGCCCTGCTCCACCGGAGCTCTGTTTGTCGCCACTGCATGGCCCCAGCCCCTCTGGAACTTTGCAGAAGTGTCACAGCTGTTGGATTATTGGGCAGAAGAAGTCAAGCCACAGATACAACTGCCGACTTGGGAACTCTAGTTAAATTACTGCAGTATCTGTCAAGTGGTTACGTTTGTTGTCCAGTCCTCAGATGCACCTGGTTCCGGTGTGCTCGTGGGCACTTTTCACAGAGCTTGTTGATATATATTTTCACAGAGCACTTGTTGATATATCGTTTCACCAGGTTCACATTTTGTCTGTGTGTATGTTTTTAGGCACAGGGTGTTTACGTGATTTACCCAGAATTAAGTGGACTCGAACCTGGTTCGTCAGTTCCCGAGTGGGCAGCTCTATTAAGCCACCTTTACTCAAAGGTTATTGGGAGTCAACCCTTTGCCTTCGATGTGCGGTATTTCCCTTCTCTAAGGCTTTTCTGACCCTGCAAAAGGGAGCTGGTTGCTCATGCAGAGACAGTTTTCAGTCACATGTGCGGGCTGGCTCTTTCTCTGTAAGCAGTCCAGTCTCTTGGCTGGTTGGTTCTTTTTCTATATGCAGTCGGTGCTGCCTCTGTGTAAGATGGCTTTGTTTATTTGTGGGCTAGTCTTTTCCCGGTCTCTTTCCACATGAAAGCCAGTCTCTCTCTCTTCAGATCAGTTATTTCCCTGTTCGCATTGGGCCCTGCCTGACGGTCCTCCAACCGTGCAGCACCTGCACTTCCTGGTGCAAGATGGCCTCCATAGTGTGCAGCTGTGGCTCTGTACCGTCAGTGTTTGGGTCAGCTATTTTGCTGCTTTCCATCTACATGGTGGGCCCCTTGTTATGTAGGGAAGATCACTCCTGATGGGTTTGGTTCTGCTGTATAGGTGTGTTCAGTGCTTGTCCATGAACCGATCAGGTATGTGTTAGAGTGATTGTTTACCTGTGTGACACGGTTCTGTCGCTGGGCCAGGCAATCCTTTCCCTGCCCCGTTCGGTTTCCACCTCTTGCTCTCAGCGCTTCACAATTCCGTTGACATCATTTCCTGATCAAATGGCACTTTTCAAAACAGTCAAAATTATAAATTGCTTACTGATTTACAATGTGAATAAATATTTTACACTTTTCTCACATAGTCTCACTGAGTTGAAGAGTAACAGATCAAAGGATTAATAGTGCTGTGGACTAGCAATATCCTACATTCAGCTTTTTATGTCGAGCCTAGGGCAGCGAGCATGCGCTGATCTGCTCGACTTTATGTAAGGGCTTTCAGAAATCTCACCATACGCTTGTGCATGTGCTTTTAGGTTTTTCCCAGGCTATTGGCCTTTGCGTGTGTCTTTTTAACAAAGGCAGCACGCAATTGGCCAAAGGCTCTTTTTGTCCCTCCCATGTTCATGCCCACGGCCTAATGCTTGTGGTTATGCGCAGCAGTAGCATATGTTTCCAATTATCGTGCCCAGACGCAGGCGCGATAATTGGAAACATATGCTGCTGCTCGCAACCCCGCGCGCACACCAGCAGCTCAGCTCCCGCATCTCGATGTTTCCGCGGACACCACGTTATACGTCAGGTCCACTTCCACATTTCTGAAATCCAACAGGTCTCCTTAGAAATGACTCTCGGAGCTGGCAGCCTGCCGAAAAACAACTGATACCGCCACTTAAATAGCTTCCCAGCAAAGTTGCACATTAACTTAAAAATACTCAGAGACCAACCATTAAAATGCTTTTGTTTCGGTTGCACGACTAACCCAAACCATATATCCGAGTGAGCTGAAGCGGGCCTAATGCTGCAGAGATCTAGCTTGAAAGCAAACATCTGAATACGTCACTGGTTTCAAAACTGAGTGTTTGTAATGATAGCGTTTTACAGAATGAAAAAAACGCAGGGCGCCAACTCCAAAGCCCTTTGTGGACGGTTGCGTCTCCAGCCAGGAGATTGCAAATACCAAGTATTGTGCCAGTAAAAACACATGTCGTCACCAGAAGGGCAATCTGATGGTCCCTGGCAGGCTGTGAACTGACAGTGTCCTAAGCTGGCATTGGCGCGCGCGGGTCTGGCTTCAGTTTACACACACTCGCTTCTTCAGTGTGGCAAATGGCAGCATACTCAAAATGGCAGCTCCCAAGCCCCTCTCACACCACTTGGGAAGTTCACTCTTTGTTTTACTGGTTAGTGCTAGAGAAGGATCCACGGGTCCAGAGACTGATATCAGCATCTATGGTTTGACCACAGCTTCCTGATGCAGTTGTTTTTTATAAAACACCTTGCTTCTACTTTGGGTTGCTCCAGGGTGCTGTCCTTTAAGTAACAGGATTCCCAAGACAACAGGAAGCAATAGGACTTGGAGTCAATTCATTTTTATGTGATCTCCAATATGTTCCTGGCCCCCATCCTCTTGCTGGATTAGTTAAACACTTGTCTCGGAGGTCAGTATTCGACTCCTCCTAAACTGTTAGGTTCAATACCTTGGGTCCCGTGACGACCAGTGATCCACCGCTATGGATCCACTGGTGAGAGTACATTACTCTGGTGCCACTAATGGGTTTGCTCTTGTCCCGATGCGGCTCTCACTTGAGTCCTGGAGCTCAAAGGCATTGCTGATTGAATGATGAACTTCATATGATGCATCCTGCGTTGCTTTGGTTTTGTTTAATGCTTTATTTACCCTGTCTTCAACAGAACAGTTATAAGGTTCCCAAAGGCGAGACCTATTGCACCTAATGCTTGTTAGAGGTGGTAAAACGTGACGTAGGGCACGTGATCTGACCTATTGAAGATGTTTGGCAGCCTGTGAATAAGTTTGCATGTGTGCATTTTATTCTGTGAATTTCATGCACGCAGGGAAGCGTTTTTTGAGCCAGGAGGGTATATTTGTGTTTTGTTCAAAATGAGGCATGAGAATTTTCTTATGTATCCAAGTGCATTTTCACTTAACCTTACAGGATGCTTGTTATTCGCTTAGCATTTCAGAACACCTCCCGAAATAGTTTTTTTTGCAAATATGCTTCGAAAAATATTTACATTGACAATGCCTGTGCTTTAACTCTCATTTTCTAAATGATCACTCCACTGGAAACAAAATCACATAAGTAAGCAAGCATTTGCAATGTAATAGGTCTCGCATTTGCAAGAGTTTGCGCTATTGGCATTGTAAATGACAATGGGCCATATGTAGGTAGCTAAATACCGGTCGGTAACAGACGAAATTTGGTAAATTAGCCGTTACCGACCGGTATTTAGGCCTTTGAGATGTAGGTGGGTAAAAATAAGGATTCGGTAAATATGAATCGGTAAATACTGATTCATCATTACTGAATCAGTATTTACCGATTTCTTATTTACCGATTCGGTAAATAAGAAACGGTAAAAACAAGAAAAGTTACGTAGGTAAAATCTTGAAATACAGAATTTCACGAAATTCGGTATTTAAGAGTCGGTAATTAACAGTAACTGGAAGCAGATGGTAATTAGCCACATGGTATATAAGCAATCCCAAAATTGAACAGTGTGATCACTATGGCGGCTTTCTACGTGATTGCAAGGCGCCTACGGCTACAGGCAGCAGGAGAGAGGATCTGGAGACGGGAGGAGCAAGTCTACAGATAGCGGTTCACACTCTTCCAACTTACTCAGTCAGAAATCCATGAAAGGTAAAGGATACACCGCCACACCATCCTGGACTTGATAAGGGACCTGCACCCACTCCTGGAGCACCCAACATCAAGGGCGCACGCCATACCACCACCTGTGGAGGTGCTCTGAAGCCTACATCTCCTTGCATGTGGCAGTTACCAGGGGGTGATAGCTGCAGTATGTGGGATGTCCCAGAGCTGCCTGTCCCGTTTCTTTAGAAAGTTCCTGGATGCCATGATGCAGAGAATGCACCACTACATCAGCTTCCCAAACACACAGGCGGAACTGCAGAAAACCAAGACAGACTTTTACCAGATGACACAGTTCCCGCACGTCATAGGCTGTATTGATGGGACACACACTCCAATCAGCCCTCCTGCAGCCACTGAGTAAATCTACAGGAACAAATTTCCTGGGAGCACCCACGACTCGTACATCTTCCAGAACAGTGGGATCTACACACACCTGGCTGCTGGAGAATTTGGGGAAGGATACCTGCTAGGTAAATCACTGTGACACTGCAGCTGAATGTGTTTTTTTGTGTATGTAACTAATGGCACTATCTTTCCCACCTAGGCGATAGCGCTTATGCTGTGCGGTCCTTAGTCCTCACTCCCTACCTGAACCCATCAACCTGGAGTGTGAGATGTTACAATGTGGCACACAAGTCAACACGCAACGTTGTGGAGCGCACCTTTGGACTATTGAAAAGCAGGTTCTGCTGTCTCCACAAAAGCGGAGGTGCACGTCAGTACACACCCATCATCTGCTGTAAAATCATTGCAACCTGTGCTATGCTGCAAAACCTTGCCACAAATAAAGGTACAGAAGTTGAAATAACTTATCATGAGGACAATGATGATGGACTTGCAGAGCCAGAGCCCTATGCAGCAGGAGTACTGCCAGCAACAGATGGGAGACTAAGATGGGCAGAGATCACACGCAACTATTTTTAAGTAAGTAGAGAGACACAGCCAGGCGTTGCATGTGCATGATGTAGTTTAATAACTGGGCACTACGACAATTGACAAATGGCACACCATGCCAGTCCAATTGCTGACAACCTTCATAGGTAGTCATGGGTTACTTCACCCTAAATATGTCCATAACGGAGTGGGCAGGATCAATGTTTGCGCCCACGCATAACAGTGCAGGATGCCTGCAGCTGGCTACCCTCACTGGCTGTTGAGCAAGGACCCACAGCATGCCGCCTGCTGCTCCTCCGGGTGTCTGGTACAGGGGGGATTGCTGCTCCTTCTGGTGGTCTCTTCACTCTCCCCCACACCTAGAGCACCAGGGTTGGCTGATTGGGTGGTCAGCAGCACTTCCAGTGCGGATGTCACCTTCCCCATCCCCCTGGAGACATTAGTGCAGCAGTGCACAAGCCCCTCCTGCATTGCCACAGAGCGCCTGCAGAGCAGGGAACTGGCAGTTGCCAGGCGGCTCACTGCCCTGGTGTGCTGCTCCATTGTATGCTTCTCCCTCAGCCATCTCCTTGATGCTCTCCGCCATAGAGCTGATGCCACTGTTAATGTTGACCATGTTCTGGTTTAGGTGCCGCATTTGTCTTTGCACTGATTGAATCGCCTTCCCCTGTAGGCGCTGCACCTTCCCCATACTGGCATCCAGCCCTCCGAAGACCCCATCACCCTGCTGAGTTGTGCTGTGCTCCCGGGCCCTGCGGCGCCTTGCACCTGTTTGCGCACCCTCGGGGGTGGACTGCAGCCGAACATTTGTTTCATCCAGTGGACCAGTTGTTGTGTCACCCCCTCTTGTGTCCTCAGAGGATGACTCCATGACATGGAGAGTGGCTACAGCATGCCTCCTGGGCCTTATTGCTGCAGGTGATGTTGCTGCTGGTGAGGCTGAGAGTTCTGGTGAGGCTTGCTGTGTTGGTGAGTAAATCAGCAGTGGCGATGCTGGATCTGGTGTTGCGGCTGGCTCTGTTGGTCAAGCTGCCTGGTGTTGATGCGGGTGTTGGAGGAGGGCTGGGACCTGCACGTGTGCTGGCATCATCTGTTCTACCCTTCCGGGGTGCCTTTCCCTCCTTCTCCTGCACAGTCCTGCGCGAAGACTCTCCTGTGGACAGAAATGGACATTCGCTCAGTGGTCCAGCAACCCTGCATTTCAGAACTAAATTACATTCCTGTCACACTATCTCAATGTCCTCTGCTGCTTCTAACTGATGTGTGTGGCATACCTTGTTGTTTAGTGTGATGACTGTCATGATGGGTGTTTCACTGACATCTCCCATAATGCATTGACGGTGTATACTAAAACCTGTACTGGAGTGTGAGTCACACAGCCACATTGGGGAATGGGGATATGGAAGGGGGGGGGGGGAGGATTGCTGTGCATGCTTCTTACCTTGTTTTGTGGCAGCTCTGGCTGAGCTGTCTGCATCCCCAATTCCAGACACACTCTCGGGCTCCAGGGTTGACTCAAGCAGCTGCTTCAGGTTGGTGAGGGCAGGTGCCCTGCTCCTTCCTCCCCTTGTGAGACTGGCCTGCTTCCTCTGTGCAGCCAGCTTCCTCTTGGTGATGAGCCGAAGGTCATACCACCTTTTCTTGAGGTCATCAATGTACCGTGGGCTCACCCCAATAGCATTAACCTGCGCCTGGATTGCTACCTGCAGGGACTGCTTTCCAAAAAGCTTATTGTGGTGTTTCACCACCTCCTCCACAAGGACCCAAAGCTCACTTGCACTAAACTTCATTTTCCTTTTCTTTGCTGCTCCTTCCCTCTCAGATTCATTGGATGCCATCCTGCAGTTTTCCTCAGCAATGTTCAGCCTGTAGCGCAGTTGCTCTCCTCTCCACTCCCAGCTCTCCAGAAGGTTCTGATTGTCTGCACCTGCATGGGTGTGGCCACTTCCTGGTTGTGGGATGGGTTGGATGCACAGGATTGGTTGATACCTCAGTTGCTTGGTTGTGGGGTGGATGCACAGGTTTGGTTGATTCCTCAACTGCTTGTTTTTTTAATCTCCGACTCGGTATTTACCGAATCGGAAAATACCGATTCTGTAAATACCAAATCTGTACACATTTTACGAATTTTTCCGATTCGGTAAATGTTACCGATTTTTTACCTACATCTCATTTAACGAATCCTAAATACCGAATTTTACAGATTCAGTATTTAGGATTCGTTAAATGAGATGTAGGTAATCTGTAAAATTCGGTATTTAGGTATCGGTAAATATAATTTACCTACATAGGGCCCAATGTCTTTTATTTATGTGTTTTGAAAACCTGTAATTTGCTGTGTAAACACAAATTCTTTACGACAAGGAAGGCTGGCAGTAACTGCGTCTCTTTTACCGACAGCCTGGCTTCTGGTAAGCATAGACTATTAGTACAAAGCGGCACAGTTTCTGCTAGCCCTGCTTGTCGTCAGAAACACCTATAATTACAAAGTGCTTGTGTACACAATACTTGCAGGTTTTCAAAACACATAAATAATAGGCATTGTCAATTACAATGCCAAAAGCTCAAACTCTCACAAATGCGAGGCCTATTGCATTGCAAATGCTTGTTGCATATTCCGTTAAAAAAGAAATACGTACAAGCTAACAGGTTATTTTCTGGTTTTTTATGTAAACAAATCAGTAAAACCATAAAAATTGTTCCTCAATTATTTCGTACCTGACTCCAGAATGAGTTAACCACCTCCAACAGGGAATTGTTGACTCTTGAGCCCCACCAACCACTGGGGAGTGAAGGAAACCTTGAGAGTGTTTGCTAAACACGTTCCGTGATCAGCAGACTGGTACAAAGGACAGGGAGGTGAAAAGACAGGGTTATCAAGGGTGATACTACCCAGTACTGCCCACTTGCCAGAGAAGCTGCAGAGAAGGCCTGACAGGCAGCAAGAGCAGTGTAATGGTACAGAGTGAAGTAAGGGAAAAGAGAGAAGCATAGGAGGTAGGAGAGAAGACAGCCGTGGAGAGGGAGAGAGAATAGAAACGGAAAACAAGAGGGAGTAAGACATAACAAAACAGAAGGAAGGAAGAGAGCAGGGATGTAACACAGGCCCCTGTAGACCCTGAGGTGCGGGGTGGGGGAGGGGTCACTCCTTCAGGCGCTCCCAAACCCGTCAGTGGGGCCACATCCTGCCCAAGCCGAATTGGGAGCCTCATAAACCCTCTTCACATTCTGCATTGGTTGGGGGCATCATTTTGCGTTATGACACTGGAGAGAGGAGAGTGCTGAAAGGAACATGGTAAGAGGTTGAAAACAGAAGGAAGGGGAGCAAGGGGGACCACTTCCATGGGAATGTCCCAGCGAGCTGCTGGTCGCTCAGAGCCGATGCCCAGCACAGGGAGTGCATGCAAGATCAGAGCTGGACTGAAAGGAGAAGCAGCAAAACAACTTGTCAGATGAAACCACCAGCAGGATCGTGTGTAAACCGCTGCAGATACGGTGGAAGCTGAGAAGCCTTGGCAATATTACCAAACCCCTGCGAGGCCAATAATGCTTGTAAATAAACAGTGGCATAAAAAATAAAAGTGAAATGATTCTCAATAGAAAACAGGGAGGTTTTGGGGGGAGAGCGTGGGCTTGCTGGAAGGGTGGGAGAGAACACGAGAATGTAGAAAAAGTCCACAAAAACACAGGGTGCTGAAGGAAGGGGGGCGAGGGGTGGGGCAGTATAAGACAGAGCAGGTCAGAGAGAGAAATGGGGTCCTGATGGGAGGGCTGAGAGTAGACAGCAAGAGACATGAATGAGGAGGAGGAGGAGGGGCGTGGAAAGTTAGAGCAACAGGAGGAGGAGGAGAAAGGGGGGAGCGGCCATGGACCTCTGCCATGGAGGACTAGCACCTCCCGGGACGTTGTAAACAACCCCAAATTGAGACTCCAACATTAAATTACTCCATACATGGGTGATTTGCTTTGTCACCAAATACCACGTTTAAAACAAATATATCCACCCCCACCCCCTAAATGAACTATGTGCCCATTTCAGGTAGTCAGAAAAAAGCGACACTAGGAAAGGGGGAGAAGATGCATTTTGAATCTGCACATTGGGTAAACACAGACATTTTAATATCAACCAGTTCAAAACCGAAATAAAGACTCTACATACTTAGAGGTTTGTTGTGTCTGCTGCATTTGTGCTTGCCCATAAGATGATCCGTACCCACTCGGTTGTTGTCCGTAGCTTGTCTGCCTGTCAGCAGACTGTCCATAACAGACGTAGCTCTGCTGGCCGTACTGTGGTTGGCTTGCTGCTAATACCCCTGACCCGCTGGGAAGGATAAGCCCAGTAACTAAACAGAAGAGATGCCCATTAGTTTCTCTGCTTTGAATTGCCAACATAGTAGCTTTAAAAGTAAAAACAGTGAATGAAACTCACCCCTGAGCAGCTTGCTGACAAGAATGCAAAATTATAACAAGCACGTGCCACAAGCTGCAAGACAACGGACAGCTGGAGGGGGGCGGGAACAAGGGAAGAGGGACACGGTCAATAGGAAAGGGGGCGGGAGGATAGACAACACTGACGATAATAATGTCAAATTATAACAAGCGTGCCTCCATGACCGCCACAAGCTGCAAGACAACGGACAGCGGGAGGGGGGCAGGGACACTGCGAACGGTAAAAACTGTGAATGAAACTCACCCCTGAGCAGCTGCTCCTCCATGGCCGCCACAATTGCAAGACAACGGACAGCGGGAGGGGGGTGGGAACAAAGGGAAATGGGACACGTACAACGGGAAAGGGGGCGGTAGGATGGACATAACATGGCCAACGGGAGGGGGGCGGGAACAGGAAACTAAAAAGCCAACACTTCTGAACTTGGCAGCTAGTGGTGAACGGCGGTGGAAAATAAACAAGGAAGTAGTCCCTAAATGAGTAGATAACGCTGAGCAGCGGAACTAAACTGTAGTTGGGTGGTGCTGCTTCCTGCGAAACGGAAGCAAAACGGAAGTGACGTTTCAGACCACCAGCCAATGAATGAGCTACATAAAAAGAGCAATGCTAGATTTAACCGATGGCAAGCTAAAAAACAGATATAAACGCAATGGGTGGAGTTTCACAAATAATACTGACTACTTGATGCCTCGTAGAGGCAGCGCATGCGCTGCCTATGCAAGACCTAAAAACGTTGTCATTTACAACGCAATTAACTCTGACTTTCACAAATGAGAGACCAATTGCATTGTAAAGCCTGTGTTCGTTACTGAGGTTTCCTGGTAGTCATTGTATTACTTTATTTCGCCACGCGCTGTATGTTTACAAAGGAGCATTGTTCATATGTCCCACCAACTGGGGCCGAAGGGACATCATTATTATTTTTGGGCTGCACAGAAAAAGCATGTCAAGACTAACTAGCAGCTTTTTAAATTATCGACCAGCATTTCATTTACATTTCTGCAATCTCCATGTTTGATTTTTTTTTTTAAATCACTCTCTTTCTCTTGTTGTATTTCTACTCCCATCTTTCACCCCCTTCTCTCTCGTATTACACATCTCTTCCCCAGAGCATACCCCCTGCTCTAACATTGTCTTCTTTTCTCTTCCTGTGTGCACCACAAACACTGCAGAGCATACATGTTAATTGCCATAAATATACACAAACGTCTTTGTAGGCTCCACTTATTTATATATTTAGTTACAGTGTATCAATAATTTAATGTATTAACCTTCAAACCACCGCCAACAGCTCAAATACAATGTTCACTTCCAAAACTACAGCCACACACTCCATTGCTGTAATATGCGATAGTATACTGCATGGCTAGGCGTGCCCGATTGCATTGCAAATGTTTGTTTCAATTGGTTGCAGCTCTTACGAGAAATTTGGTCAGGAAAGGCATTTGAGATGTGTATCTGCAATGGATAATTATTTTCTAAGCATGGATTTTTTGTTATATGGAGGGCATCAACTCAATCTGATCCTGGCCATGTATAGAGAAGTATTAACTTTTCTCTTAAACAACTTCATGGCAGGCTATCCCACCTTCTTCAGAATCAGTTAGAAAAGGTTGAATATGCAGTCTTCAGTCAATTTTCAAGGCAGTTCCCTAAACATTGACAAAACCTGTCAAATCGGATGCTCTGTGATTCTAATGTCATCGCTTTAGAGTTAGTTACTACCAATTCTTCTGCAATTTCTCATCTAAATATTGATTGATTGATTGAAAAATGTGATCTGCATGATATTACTTCTTTATTGTTAGGGCTTGTAGCCTCCTACACATGGTTGTGGTTTCAAGGATGGAGTCTTGCCTCCAGTGCCATAAAGAGTGTCATATGCTTGTTTCTATAAATGTACCTCTTTAGACCAGTACTTTGTCCATATGAATTTACCGATGATAAGCAGGGCAAGGTCATCAACATTTTTTGCTGAATGATTGGTGAACCAGTGAAGGACTGATGAGGAAGATGATGACCCTTTCTCTGTGTCTGTTTATGCTGCATTCTTTGTTAATTCTGTTGGTCCAAGCCTTTCTACCTTGCTTTTTCTGCTTATTCCATAGGATAACCAATTCTCAGTATGATACATGTCCCTTTATCTGAAGCAGATAAACAAATGATCTTTCCACCCACACCCTTAGGGTTATTATAAACATTCCGATGTCACTATTATTAACCTACGCATATATAGACTCCATAATAACATATTGTAAAAGTAAGTATATATAGGGAAGCTCAGAGATTTACTATTCTTATCTCCTCATCTGCTTGCGTTGATGATACATTGGTAGGTAATATGTTGGAGGCACAGGAGTGTAATGAGCTTTTTAGTCACACTTAGTGATGCCATTCATAATGTTGAGCATTTAAATACGTTTGCAGTGTATGTTAGTGTTAATATGTTGTCTCCACTTCCTACTTGCCTCTTAACTACTTCTCTGCACTGTTGATTGCTTAGTCAGTGATTGTTATGTCTTCAGCAGAGCATGTAGTTTCTCTCCAGGATCTGTGGTTGCTTTGTGTTCTGTCCTCTAATACAATACAATGTTACTTGTATGCTGAATATATGTTCTTCAATGTATAAATTATTGTGCATTTCAAATGAAAAAAAGATTCGTTTTCAAGGAAAATGTGTATTTATTTTATGACAAGTGACACATTGATGTAACACAACAACTTTATTGTAGGCAGATTAGTGTCATATCTGCCGATGGGGAAAACCCCCATGTGATGTCCACAAGGAGGAGGATCTGTGAAAAGAAGCCACCTGAATCTCAGATTGTGAAAAAAGTAGAAAATGAAAAACTCATCCAGGCAGAAACTGCAGAAACAGGCCGGGTAAGATGTATTTTCCTTGCCTATTAGTGAAAACGGTGTAAACTAAATTTCAGTTCTAGGATTTCAAGCTGACAATGTTCCACTTAATGTTACTTCATTCCCCAGCCTCTTTGTGGCAGATGGTAGTGAAGCTGGGTGTTGCAGGGTTCTCTTTTATATGCCTGAATAAAGTACCTTGCCTTTTCCTCTGGCCTTCTGCCATCTTTCAATGGGGCACTAGCTCAAAATGTGATTTCCGTGGGGTCATTTAGGCTTTCAGTCTCACCTAGCATACATATGTTATTTAACAACCCTGCCCGACATCCTTGAGTCTCGTTTTGCAATACAAGAGTCCACTGAGCTGTCAATAAAGAGAAACATTTTTTTTGAGTAAGCAGCCATGTCATTACGAATGAGCATTATCAGTGATTCAGGATGACTCCTTTGAAGCACCAGTGATGCAGGAGGAAAACAGCAACTTGGAGCACCAGTGAAGGTGAAGGAGAGAGGCAGCACTGAATCCTCATTCATCCCACAGGATGATTAAAGCATCACTGAAGTGCCCGTGAAACAGGATGGGTGGAGTACCAGTCTTAAAAGATACATTGACACTGTTACACACCTCCTCTAGAACAACAAATTTGTAATGTCAAGCTTTAGAGTGGGCCTGCTAACTACGACCCCTGCTCAAATCCTGTGCATGTATCGAAATTAGAAGTTTTATGGAGTTTATTGCTCCTGGTAATTACTGGGTGAAATAAATATCACACTCACATTTTGCATTTCAAACCTGCTAAACTATACTGAGGGGAAAAACCTATGTAGGCATATTTTTGCACAGAAAAGTCTGCCTGTTGTGGTGAAGGCCAAAACTCAATCATCAATCAAACATAATGTGTAAAGCACTGCACTGTCACTGATAGGGGTATCTGGGAGTTGTGTCTCAGTCGAAGAGCTAGGCCTTGATTCTCTTTTGAAGTCTGCCAGCAAGGGGGCTATATGGAGCTGGAGGGGAAGGTTGTTTCAGTTCTTAGAAGCGATGTGGGAGTAGGAGCGGCCACCACGGTGGTGGCGACAGATGCAGGGGGTGTGTACGGGGGCGAGTAAAGAGGAGCACATGTGTCTGGCAGTGGTGGAAGTTCAGTCAATGGTTGAAGTAGGCAGGCCCTAGGTCATGGAGGACTTTGCAGGTGTACTTGAGGATTTTTTATTGGCATCTTTCCTGAATGGGGAGACACTGGAGGTCTCTCAGGTGGGGGGTGCTGTGGGTTAATTTGGGGAGGTCTAGGATGAGTCAGGCTCAGCATTCTGTATGGTCTGAAGACTTTGGAGGAGCTGGGTGGAGATACCGGCGTAGAGTGTGTTGCTGTACTCAAGGCAGATGGTGACGAGAGTCTGAGTGATGGTCTTTCTGGTGTTGGTTGGGTTCCATCTGAAGATTCTGAGGAGAATGCAAAGTGTGTGGAAGCAGAAGGAGGAGACTGTGTTGACTTGTAGTTTCATGGTCAGTTGGCTATCGAAGATGATGCTGAGGATCATCCTCAGTCAGTTTGGGTGAGTTCTGCAGGCCACCAGCTGTGGTCCCTTGTGGAGATATTCTTTCTGAAGGCCAGTACTTCAGTTTTGTCAGAGTTAAGTTGGATGCAGTTGTCTCTCGTCCGTTCAGCTACATTGGTATAGCGTTGAAGAAGTTGGTTTTGGCGTTGAAGGGGCCCTCAGTGAGCTAGAGGATCAGTTGAGTGTCATCTGCATAGGAGATTATGTTGAGTCTGTGGAATCTTACGATGTCTGCAAGGGGGGTCAGATAGATGTTGAACAGGGTAGGTGTAAGAAAGTGCCCTCTTTTTGCATAGTTGCCCCCACTTTTTGCTGAACTGCTGATGTACTTTGACTGAGTGTGCCCTGGGCTTCTGCCAATCAGGTAACCAGAGCTATGTTCTTTCCCTAAAACTGCATTTAAAACAAAACCCAATTGGCACTCTCTGGCCACCGATCAGCCCCTTGTAAATAGTACCACAGGTACCAAGGGCATTGTGACTAGGGAAGGTCTCTAAAGGCTGCAGCACATAGTGTGCCACCCTTAAAGGCCCTGTATCTTTACACACACACACACACACACTGCCTTTGCAGGCTGCGTATTTTGGGGAAGAACAAAGTGAAGAGTCGACATGGCACACATCTCTGTGTGCCTTGCCTACAACAGACTGCCCTAGCATAGATCAGTCACCTCTCTAGCTGCACCATACCAGTGGTGAGGGTACAGCTGCATGGCCCCCTTATCCCTACAGTGTCTAAGCCAATTCTTAGACATTGTAAGTGTAGTAATGCCATTAAGAGTATATGGCGCTGGGAGTTTGTCATTGAACCCCACTGTACAATAATGGCTTTACTGACAACTGGGAAGTTTGGTATCAAACTTCTCAGCAAATTAAACTCACACTGATGTCAGTGTGGGACTTAATGAAACATGCGCACAGGGGGCATCTTAGAGATAGCCCCTGAAAATTGACCTAACACTAGTGTCCAGACTGAGTGTCTGCTCACCAAACATGTTTCCCCCTGCTGCTCTCGGGGGTCTGACACAATGCACATCCTGGGACGAGGTGCCCAGCCCCCCCCCCCCCCAGGATGGGCAGGGTCCACGACAGGCTTGCCACCTTCGTGAGCTTCCCCAGGCCAATCGCTGCTTCCAGCAATGGGTCCCTACCGGTTCTGACTCTGGGTGGGAGAATCCACGTGAAAATCAAGTGAGGAAGGGAGGCGTGCCAATCTTTGCCGACTCCACCCCTCAGGTGGGGGAGGCGAGGTGAAGCACAACTCTCAGTCCTTGCCATCTTGCAGATGAGGTGACCCAGCCAACCAGAGTGAGGCATATGCCCCCCTCCCAATCGAGGGTGGCATAATAGGGAGCATACCCTCCCCAAGGAAGGGACCCATTGGTCCCAACCTTTACTTACCTGTAACAACCCTAAATCTAGTATTTAGGGGCACCCCCTAACCTTGCCTACTCAGACAAGAAATGACCAAGAAGAAAAGAAGAAGAAGGACCGAACAGCCATGCCGGAGCTAAGAAGAGGAGGACGCCCACTGACTTAGCCCCAACCCTACCGGCTTGTCCCCACCTTCAGCCTGCATGAAGGGAAACTTCAGTATCTCCTGCAGCCAGCAACCTCAAGAACCCAGCGGACTGGCCCTGCCTTCTACAAAAAAAGACTTTGTCTCCCGTGAACACCAGATTTGTTCACCCACAGACTCTGGCAAAATCAGTGAGTCTGCACCACTCTATACCCGTCACGCCTGGCCCGATTTCAAGTGACCCAACACCACGAGGAGATCTCCCCGGTGATCCTGACCCGAGATCTGGTGATCCCTGACCTGCCTTGAATCTCCCAGCAAAGCCTGCAGTCTCTTTCTGGAGACTCCCCCTGACCGCGACCTGAGCTGGTAAGAGAAACCTGACACCTAAAGACACCCCTGAACCCGAAGTCCCACAGCCTTGGGTGGGTCAACTAATG
Source organism: Lissotriton helveticus (assembly GCF_964261635.1). NCBI lineage: Eukaryota > Metazoa > Chordata > Amphibia > Caudata > Salamandridae > Lissotriton > Lissotriton helveticus. The sequence continues at coordinate 1,432,591,888 of NC_136068.1, forward strand.
GTGTCCCAGCATTCTCATGCAGCCCAACTTACCTCTCCAACTGGTGGTCACCCCCATAAGCTCTTTGTCCCCGAACCTGCATTCTTTGTTTAAACCGGATAATCCCCATTGAAACCAACCGGGCACCCAACGCCAAAACAGCACCCTGCACCCATCTGCCCCTGTGCCGCTGCAGGTGTACTTTGGATGTTAACTCAGATCCCCCTTTGCCCTGAGGCTAACACCAGGAGCTTTGCTCCCACAACCCAGTGGCCTGCTCGTAAGCAGCCACCAACCGTAGGCCTCTATCCCCCTTTGGATAGCATTGGGCCTCAGCACTCCGCACCCAGCCGACCTATTGCCACTGAGTGTGTTCTGACAGTGCATCCTTGACCCTGAGGCAACACTTGTTCTAACCCCAGAAACTCAACCCTAAAGGCCGAGTACTTACCTGGTAACCCATAACTCCATTTCTCTCTATAGGAATATATTGACCGTTTTTCTCTGAAATAGTGTGGAGTTGATTTGTATGGAAACCTGAAAAATTACAACTTTGCAAAACTCACTTTACTTGCCTTTTCTCTAGGAAATGTCCATGTGTGATATCTAGGCATATCACTGAGTAGAAAAAGTAACTTAAAAAGTATTCTAAAAAGTAACTGAAAAGTAATCTGTACAGTAAATTCAATATCTTGACTTACCTATATTTCAAACTGCATTTGAACTTGCATTCGATTGTAAACACTGCATAATATTTTGCAAAGCATTTATTTCACTTACCCACTTATGGGTGGAGTACCAGTCTTAAAAGATACATTGACACTGTTACACACCTCCTCTAGAACAACAAATTTGTAATGTCAAGCTTTAGAGTGGGCCTGCTAACTACGACCCCTGCTCAAATCCTGTGCATGTATCGAAATTAGAAGTTTTATGGAGTTTATTGCTCCTGGTAATTACTGGGTGAAATAAATATCACACTCACATTTTGCATTTCAATCCTGCTAAACTATACTGAGGGGAAAACCCTATGTAGGCATATTTTTGCACAGAAAAGTCTGCCTGTTGTGGTGAAGGCCAAAACTCAATCATCAATCAAACATAATGTGTAAAGCACTGCACTGTCACTGATAGGGGTATCTGGGAGTTGTGTCTCAGTCGAAGAGCTAGGCCTTGATTCTCTTTTGAAGTCTGCCAGCAAGGGGGCTATATGGAGCTGGAGGGGAAGGTTGTTTCAGTTCTTAGAAGCGATGTGGGAGTAGGAGCGGCCACCACGGTGGTGGCGACAGATGCAGGGGGTGTGTACGGGGGCGAGTAAAGAGGAGCACATGTGTCTGGCAGTGGTGGAAGTTCAGTCAATGGTTGAAGTAGGCAGGCCCTAGGTCATGGAGGACTTTGCAGGTGTACTTGAGGATTTTTTATTGGCATCTTTCCTGAATGGGGAGACACTGGAGGTCTCTCAGGTGGGGGGTGCTGTGGGTTAATTTGGGGAGGTCTAGGATGAGTCAGGCTCAGCATTCTGTATGGTCTGAAGACTTTGGAGGAGCTGGGTGGAGATACCGGCGTAGAGTGTGTTGCTGTACTCAAGGCAGATGGTGACGAGAGTCTGAGTGATGGTCTTTCTGGTGTTGGTTGGGTTCCATCTGAAGATTCTGAGGAGAATGCAAAGTGTGTGGAAGCAGAAGGAGGAGACTGTGTTGACTTGTAGTTTCATGGTCAGTTGGCTATCGAAGATGATGCTGAGGATCATCCTCAGTCAGTTTGGGTGAGTTCTGCAGGCCACCAGCTGTGGTCCCTTGTGGAGATATTCTTTCTGAAGGCCAGTACTTCAGTTTTGTCAGAGTTAAGTTGGATGCAGTTGTCTCTCGTCCGTTCAGCTACATTGGTATAGCGTTGAAGAAGTTGGTTTTGGCGTTGAAGGGGCCCTCAGTGAGCTAGAGGATCAGTTGAGTGTCATCTGCATAGGAGATTATGTTGAGTCTGTGGAATCTTACGATGTCTGCAAGGGGGGTCAGATAGATGTTGAACAGGGTAGGTGTAAGAAAGTGCCCTCTTTTTGCATAGTTGCCCCCACTTTTTGCTGAACTGCTGATGTACTTTGACTGAGTGTGCCCTGGGCTTCTGCCAATCAGGTAACCAGAGCTATGTTCTTTCCCTAAAACTGCATTTAAAACAAAACCCAATTGGCACTCTCTGGCCACCGATCAGCCCCTTGTAAATAGTACCACAGGTACCAAGGGCATTGTGACTAGGGAAGGTCTCTAAAGGCTGCAGCACATAGTGTGCCACCCTTAAAGGCCCTGTATCTTTACACACACACACACACACACACACACTGCCTTTGCAGGCTGCGTATTTTGGGGAAGAACAAAGTGAAGAGTCGACATGGCACACATCTCTGTGTGCCTTGCCTACAACAGACTGCCCTAGCATAGATCAGTCACCTCTCTAGCTGCACCATACCAGTGGTGAGGGTACAGCTGCATGGCCCCCTTATCCCTACAGTGTCTAAGCCAATTCTTAGACATTGTAAGTGTAGTAATGCCATTAAGAGTATATGGCGCTGGGAGTTTGTCATTGAACCCCACTGTACAATAATGGCTTTAATGACAACTGGGAAGTTTGGTATCAAACTTCTCAGCAAATTAAACCCACACTGATGTCAGTGTGGGACTTAATGAAACATGCGCACAGGGGGCATCTTAGAGATAGCCCCTGAAAATTGACCTAACACTAGTGTCCAGACTGAGTGTCTGCTCACCAAACATGTTTCCCCCTGCTGCTCTCGGGGGTCTGAAACAATGCACATCCTGGGACGAGGTGCCCCCCAGGATGGGCAGGGTCCACGACAGGCTTGCCACCTTCGTGAGCTTCCCCAGGCCAATCGCTGCTTCCAGCAATGGGTCCCTACCGGTTCTGACTCTGGGTGGGAGAATCCACGTGAAAATCAAGTGAGGAAGGGAGGAGTGCCAATCTTTGCCGACTCCACCCCTCAGGTGGGGGAGGCGAGGTGAATCACAACTCTCAGTCCTTGCCATCTTGCAGATGAGGTGACCCAGCCAACCAGAGTGAGGCATATGCCCCCCTCCCAATCGAGGGTGGCATAATAGGGAGTATACCCTCCCCAAGGAAGGGACCCATTGGTCCCAACCTTTACTTACCTGTAACAACCCTAAATCTAGTATTTAGGGGCACCCCCTAACCTTGCCTACTCAGACAAGAAATGACCAAGAAGAAAAGAAGAAGAAGGACCGAACAGCCATGCCGGAGCTAAGAAGAGGAGGACGCCCACTGACTTAGCCCCAACCCTACCGGCTTGTCCCCACCTTCAGCCTGCATGAAGGGAAACTTCAGTATCTCCTGCAGCCAGCAACCTCAAGAACCCAGCGGACTGGCCCTGCCTTCTACAAAAAAAGACTTTGTCTCCCGTGAACACCAGATTTGTTCACCCACAGACTCTGGCAAAATCAGTGAGTCTGCACCACTCTATACCCGTCACGCCTGGCCCGATTTCAAGTGACCCAACACCACGAGGAGATCTCCCCGGTGATCTTGACCCGAGATCTGGTGATCCCTGACCTGCCTTGAATCTCCCAGCAAAGCCTGCAGTCTCTTTCTGGAGACTCCCCCTGACCGCGACCTGAGCTGGTAAGAGAAACCTGACACCTAAAGACACCCCTGAACCCGAAGTCCCACAGCCTTGGGTGGGTCAACTAATGGTGTCCCAGCATTCTCATGCAGCCCAACTTACCTCTCCAACTGGTGGTCACCCCCATAAGCTCTTCGTCCCCGAACCTGCATTCTTTGTTTAAACCGGATAATCCCCATTGAAACCAACCGGGCACCCAACGCCAAAACAGCATCCTGCACCCATCTGCCCCTGTGCCGCTGCAGGTGTACTTTGGATGTTAACTCAGATCCCCCTTTGCCCTGAGGCTAACACCAGGAGCTTTGCTCCCACAACCCAGTGGCCTGCTCGTAAGCAGCCACCAACCGTAGGCCTCTATCCCCCTTTGGATAGCATTGGGCCTCAGCACTCCGCACCCAGCCGACCTATTGCCACTGAGTGTGTTCTGACAGTGCATCCTTGACCCTGAGGCAACACTTGTTCTAACCCCAGAAACTCAACCCTAAAGGCCGAGTACTTACCTGGTAACCCATAACTCCATTTCTCTCTATAGGAATATATTGACCGTTTTTCTCTGAAATAGTGTGGAGTTGATTTGTATGGAAACCTGAAAAATTACAACTTTGCAAAACTCACTTTACTTGCCTTTTCTCTAGGAAATGTCCATGTGTGATATCTAGGCATATCACTGAGTAGAAAAAGTAACTTAAAAAGTATTCTAAAAAGTAACTGAAAAGTAATCTGTACAGTAAATTCAATATCTTGACTTACCTATATTTCAAACTGCATTTGAACTTGCATTCGATTGTAAACACTGCATAATATTTTGCAAAGCATTTATTTCACTTACCCATGCCAGGCTTGGCTTGGTTCTAGAAATAAAATAACTTAACAATATTTTTATAGTAACAAAACTGGTCGGAGCTCAGTCTTTGAGTGTGTGTGACATCATTTGCTGATTGAGTGTGTACAACAAATGCTTAACACTACCCTCTGATAAATCCTTACTGCTCGCCCACACCGCCACAAATAGAGAGTAAGGTGCTATCTACTTTTACCTCTTCCTACCTTTGGGGTTCCACTGGACTTTGTGCAGTTTATATACCTCATTTTGGTACAGTATATACAGAGCCAGCTTCCTTCAGTAGGGCTTTAGGATGTTCCTTATGGTACACCGCATAAAATGTCGTTGGGTGCAGAGGTGAAGGGAGGCAGTTGGATGCTCTGTGTGGATAGTGTGAGGGAAGAGGTGATCCACTTAATGGCGTTTTGTTGTACGTCTCTCTTGTGGAGTCTGTTGATGAGGGTGTTGTGGAAGACTGTATTGAATGCTGCTGAGAGGCCGGGGAGGATCAGGGCCACAGTTCCTGCATGGTCAAGGAGTGTTCTGATGTGAGCTATGCCACAATCAGTGTGGGCTCAGTGCTGCAGTGGGTGATCTGACACCTGGTGATGGTGTGCTTGTGATGGAGAAGTGTACTATGGTGTGGCCAGTCCAGGTGAGTTCTGTGGTGTGGTTGAATTTGATTCAGTCGCTGGAGGTGAAAATGGGGTCAAGTGCATGTTCGGCTTTCTGAGTGGGTTTGGTCACCAGTTGGGTTCGGCCAATGTTGCTCATGTTCTCCAGGAGGGCGGTGGAATTGACGTTGTTGGGTTCATCGATGTGGAAGTTGAGGTCGCTGAGTAGGACTTAGTGGTGATCATTGATTGCTAGGGGTACGATGAGGTTGGGGATGGCTTTGCAGAATGTTGCTTGGGGTCCTGGGGGTCTGTAGGTGAGGGTGCCTCTTTTTTGTGGTCTTCCCATCTGTTTGTAGTAGGAAGTTGAGGTGTTCCATGAGAGGTGTGGAGTCATCATTGGTGATGGTGCATCCGATGGTTTCCTTGAAGAGGATGATAGCAACTCCTCTGCTTTGTTTGTTGGTATGGTCAAGGTGTGTCATCTTGTACCCTTTGGGAGTGGCAGTGGTGATGTCAGGGTTTGTGGAGGAGTTGATCCACGTTTCAGTGATGAAGGCAAAGTCCGTGGAGAGGGTGGTGATGATGTCCCAGATTTCTGTGGAGTGTTTGCAGAGTGAGCTGGTGATGAGAATGATACAATGGAGGGGCTGCTGGGTGTTCTTGGTCTTGTGGGCAGGAGTGGGTAGGGATCTTTCCTGGGTTGTGTTGCAGGATAAGTGTTGGCAAGTGAAAGGTCCTATGGTGGATCGTGGGTATAAGGAGATGCATCTGTTGTTTTGGAGTCCGATATTTCCTTGGCCGTGTGCTGTCGGGTGGCGCGAGGGCCAGGGGCCCTGGCACTGGGCGTTCAACCGACATTGAATTGGCAGTGCCCCTATTGCACGCATCCTCTGCATGATCGTGCAGCGGCCTTCATAAGTGATACTGCTAAGTGGTCCAAGTACAGGTGTCTGCACCTGTGCACACCACCAATGCAATGCCGGTTGGAAAACCCACAGCGCAAGGGCAGAAGGCAGCATCAGGCACAGCAGGCAGCACAGGGACAGCAGGATGCGCAGGGGAAAGAGGTGATCCACTTAATGGCGTTTTGTTGTACGTCTCTGTTGTGGAGTCTGTTGATGAGGGTGTTGTGGAAGACTGTATTGAATGCTGCTGAGAGGCCGGGGAGAATCAGTGCCACAGTTCCTGCATGGTCAAGGAGTGTTCTGATGTGAGCTATGCCACAATCAGTGTGGGCTCAGTGCTGTGGTTGGCATGGGATCCTGATTGAAAGTAGATGGTATTGTTCCAGGAATTTTTTCAAAAACTTTGTCCGGGTAGGGGAGCAGGGAAGTTGGATGGTAATTTCGGAGATCATTGGGGTCACCAGAAGCTTTTTTTAGGAGGAGTTTGATCTTTGGATGTTTCCATCTGTCAGGGAGGTTGCTGTGGAGATCGAGGTGTTGAGGATGCTGGTGAGTTGCTTGCTGATTGGGTAGATTGCAAGACTGTAGAAGTGGTGGGGGTAGGGTTCGTAGGGCACCCTGAATGGGATGAAAGGCATGATGGTCATCAGGGCGGTAAGTGGCGACAAGGTGGTGATGGTTTGGCTGGTGTTTGCTGGTTTGTTGAGGCCATCAAGGATGGCGGGTTGGATGTTGAAATTGTTGTAGATGTTGGTGATCTTGCTGTGGAATCAGTCTGAGAGGGTGTCACAGAGTTGTTGGGAGGGGTGGATGGTGTTCTCTATGGCTGTCGGGCAGGAGAATTCCTTGACTATTTTGAAGAGTTCCTTTGTGTGGTTGGCTGCGGAGTTGATGTAGGTGGTGATAGCTGCTTTCTTGGCTTCTTTGATGTCCTTTTGATAGATGCCAAGGGCTGTTTTGTGAGCTGCTCTGCCGATGGGGTTCTTGGTGGCATGCCATAATTTCTCGAGTTGTTGGGAGTTGCGCTTGGTGGTTTGACTTCTGGGGCGTACCAGCTTTCCTGTTTGTGGATCTTGTTGGATTTTGTAGGTTTCAGTGGGGCGACTCTGTAAGCGTTGTCAGTGATCCAGCCAGCATAGTTCTAGATGGTCCGACCGAGGTCTGTTGAGGCCTCAGGTTAGGAGGTGGTGAGCACCTGTGACTACTGAGTTTAGGTGACCTTGCTCCAGCCCCGGTGGGTGATCTGACACCTGGTGATGGTGTGCTTGTGATGGAGAAGTGTACTATGGTGTGACCAGTCCAGGTGAGTTCTGTGGTGTGGTTGAATTTGATTCAGTCGCTGGAGGTGAAAATGGGGTCAAGTGCATGTTCGGCTTTCTGAGAGGGTTTGGTCACCAGTTGGGTTCGGCCGATGTTGCTCATGTTCTCCAGGAGGGCGGTAGAGTTGACGTTGTTGGGTTCATCGATGTGGAAGTTGAGGTCGCTGAGTAGGACTTAGTGGTGAGCATTGATTGCTAGGGGTACGATGAGGTTGGGGATGGTTTTGCAGAATGTTGCTTGGGGTCCTGGGGGTCTGTAGGTGAGGGTGCCTCTTTTTTGTGTCTTCCCATCTGTTTGTAGTAGGAAGTTGAGGTGTTCCATGAGAGGTGTGGAGTCATCATTGGTGATGGTGCATCCGATGGTTTCCTTGAAGAGGATGATAGCAATTCCTCTGCTTTGTTTGTTGGCATGGTCAAGGTGTGTCATCTTGTACCCTTTGGGAGTGGGAGTGGCAGTGGTGATGTCAGGGTTTGTGGAGGAGTTGATCCACGTTTCAGTGATGAAGGCAACATCCGTGGAGAGGGTGGTGATGATGTCCCAGATTTCTGTGGAGTGTTTGCAGAGTGAGCTGGTGATGAGAAGGATACAATGGAGGGGCTGCTGGGTGTTCTTGGTCTTGTGGGCAGGAGTGGGTAGGGATATTTCCTGGGTTGTGTTGCAGGATAAGTGTTGGCAAGTGAAAGGTCCTATGGTGGATCGTGGGGGTAAGGAGATGCATCTGTTGTTTTGGAGTCCGAGAGTTCCTTGGCCGTGTGCTGTCAGGTGGCGCGAGGGCCAGGGGCCCTGGCACTGGGCGTTCAACCGACATTGAATTGGCAGTGCGCCTATTGCACGCATCCTCTGCATGATCGTGCAGCGGCCTTCATAAGTCATACTGCTAAGTGGTCCAAGTGCAGGTATCTGCACCTGTGCACACCACCAATGCAATGCCAGTTGGAAAACTCACAGCGCAAGGGCAGAAGGCAGCATCAGGCACAGCAGGCAGCACAGGGACAGCAGGATGCGCAGAGGAAAGAGGTGATCCACTTAATGGCGTTTTGTTGTACGTCTCTGTTGTGGAGTCTGTTGATGAGGGTGTTGTGGAAGACTGTATTGAATGCTGCTGAGAGGCCGGGGAGGATCAGGGCCACAGTTCCTGCATGGTCAAGGAGTGCTCTGATGTGAGCTATGCCGCAATCAGTGTGGGCTCAGTGCTGTGGTTGGCATGGGATCCTGATTGAAAGTAGATGGTATTGTTCCAGGAATTTTTTCAAAAACTTTGTCCGGGTAGGGTAGCAGGGAAATTGGATGGTCATTTCGGAGATCATTGGGGTCACCAGAAGCTTTTTTTAGGAGGAGTTTGATCTTTGGATGTTTCCATCTGTCAGGGAGGTTGCTGTGGAGATCGAGGTGTTGAGGATGCTGGTGAGTTGCTTGCTGATTGGGTAGATTGCAAGACTGTAGAAGTGGTGGGGGTAGGGTTCGTAGGGCACCCTGAATGGGATGAAAGGCATGATGGTCATCAGGGCGGTAAGTGGCGACAAGGTGGTGATGGTTTGGCTGGTGTTTGCTGGTTTGTTGAGGCCATCAAGGATGGCGGGTTGGATGTTGAAATTGTTGTAGATGTTGGTGATCTTGCTGTGGAACTAGTCTGAGAGGGTGTCACAGAGTTGTTGGGAGGGGTGGATGGTGTTCTCTATGGCTGTCGGGCAGGAGAATTCCTTGACTATTTTGAAGAGTTCCTTTGTGTGGTTGGCTGCGGAGTTGATGTAGGTGGTGATAGCTGCTTTCTTGGCTTCTTTGATGTCCTTTTGATAGATGCCAAGGGCTGTTTTGTGAGCTGCTCTGCCGATGGGGTTCTTGGTGGCATGCCATAATTTCTCGAGTTGTTGGGAGTTGTGCTTGGTGGTTTGACTTCTGGGGCGTACCAGCTTTCCTGTTTGTGGATCTTGTTGGATTTTGTAGGTTTCAGTGGGGCGACTCTGTAAGCGTTGTCAGTGATCCAGCCAGCATAGTTCTAGATGGTCCGACCGAGGTCTGTTGAGGCCTCAGGTTAGGAGGTGGTGAGCACCTGTGACTACTGAGTTTAGGTGACCTTGCTCCAGCCCCGGTGGGTGATCTGACACCTGGTGATGGTGTGCTTGTGATGGAGAAGTGTACTATGGTGTGGCCAGTCCAGGTGAGTTCTGTGGTGTGGTTGAATTTGATTCAGTCGCTGGAGGTGAAAATGGGGTCAAGTGCATGTTCGGCTTTCTGAGTGGGTTTGGTCACCAGTTGGGTTCGGCCAATGTTGCTCATGTTCTCCAGGAGGGCGGTGGAATTGACGTTGTTGGGTTCATCGATGTGGAAGTTGAGGTCGCTGAGTAGGACTTAGTGGTGAGCATTGATTGCTTGGGGTACGATGAGGTTGGGGATGGCTTTGCAGAATGTGGCTTGGGGTCCTGGGGGTCTGTAGGTGAGGGTGCCTCTTTTTTGTGGTCTTCCCATCTGTTTGTAGTAGGAAGTTGAGGTGTTCCATGAGAGGTGTGGAGTCATCATTGGTGATGGTGCATCCGATGGTTTCCTTGAAGAGGATGATAGCAACTCCTCTGCTTTGTTTTTTGGCATGGTCAAGGTGTGTCATCTTGTACCCTTTGGGAGTGGCAGTGGTGATGTCAGGGTTTGTGGAGGAGTTGATCCACGTTTCAGTGATGAAGGCAAAGTCCGTGGAGAGGGTGGTGATGATGTCCCAGATTTCTGTGGAGTGTTTGCAGAGTGAGCTGGTGATGAGAATGATACAATGGAGGGGCTGCTGGGTGTTCTTGGTCTTGTGGGCAGGAGTGGGTAGGGATCTTTCCTGGGTTGTGTTGCAGGATGAGTGTTGGCAAGTGAAAGGTCCTATGGTGGATCGTGGGGATAAGGAGATGCATCTGTTGTTTTGGAGTCCGATATTTCCTTGGCCGTGTGCTGTCGGGTGGCGCGAGGGCCAGGGGCCCTGGCACTGGGCGTTAAACCGACATTGAATTGGCAGTGCCCCTATTGCACGCATCCTCTGCATGATCGTGCAGCGGCCTTCATAAGTGATACTGCTAAGTGGTCCAAGTGCAGGTGTCTGCACCTGTGCACACCACCAATGCAATGCCGGTTGGAAAACCCACAGCGCAAGGGCAGAAGGCAGCATCAGGCACAGCAGGCAGCACAGGGACAGCAGGATGCGCAGGGGAAAGAGGTGATCCACTTAATGGCGTTTTGTTGTACGTCTCTGTTGTGGAGTCTGTTGATGAGGGTGTTGTGGAAGACTGTATTGAATGCTGCTGAGAGGCCGGGGAGAATCAGGGCCACAGTTCCTGCATGGTCAAGGAGTGTTCTGATGTGAGCTATGCCACAATCAGTGTGGGCTCAGTGCTGTGGTTGGTATGGGATCCTGAATGAAAGTAGATAGTATTGTTCCAGGAATTTTTTCAAAAACTTTGTCCGGGTAGGGGAGCAGGGAAATTGGATGGTAATTTCGGAGATCATTGGGGTCACCAGAAGCTTTTTTTAGGAGGAGTTTGATCTTTGGATGTTTCCATCTGTCAGGGAGGTTGTTGTGGAGATCGAGGTGTTGAGGATGCTGGTGAGTTGCTTGCTGATTGGGTAGATTGCAAGACTGTAGAAGTGGTGGGGGTAGGGTTCGTAGGGCACCCTGAATGGGATGAAAGGCATGATGGTCATCAGGGCGGTAAGTGGCGACAAGGTGGTGATGGTTTGGCTGGTGTTTGCTGGTTTGTTGAGGCCATCAAGGATGGCGGGTTGGATGTTGAAATTGTTGTAGATGTTGGTGATCTTGCTGTGGAATTAGTCTGAGAGGGTGTCACAGAGTTGTTGGGAGGGGTGGATAGTGTTCTCTATGGCTGTCGGGCAGGAGAATTCCTTGACTATTTTGAAGAGTTCCTTTGTGTGGTTGGCTGCGGAGTTGCTGTAGGTGGTGATAGCTGCTTTCTTGGCTTCTTTGATGTCCTTTTGATAGATGCCAAGGGCTGTTTTGTGAGCTGCTCTGCCGATGGGGTTCTTGGTGGCATCAAAAAGGTAGTAGGATCAGTGGGTCATTGATCCCATCCTGTGGCGCACACACTCTTCCTCTTCTATTATAGAGGTTCCAAAAACAGTTTTTTCATTGTTTGTAAAAGTAACTTTTATTCAGCAACTTTCTTATTTTGTCAGCTTTTCATATTTCCTCATAATTTTCATGATTAATGTAACGTTTCATATTAACAGCACTTCTCCTTTATGTACATCCAATGCATTTCGGGGCATCGTTGCCCCTTCATCAGGGAAAGGATACTAAAAAGATAAGGTCGGAAAAGTAATGAGAAATGGGAATGAAGGATTTAGGTCAGGGTAGCGTGCTAGGAAGGCTACGAGTGCATGGGGGAGGGGAGTGTTGACAGAATTATTGGGTCACCCTAGACTCTCTTAAACCCGTGGGGATGGTGAGAACAGTAAAGAAATGGCGCTTACGTGTGTGGAGTATCTGGTGTGCCGAAAATCTGTAAATGAAAAATGGTGTGGGTCACAGATATGGTCTAACGTGCAAGCGGGTTCAGGAGGCGGCGTCACTGCCGCGTGGTAAAGGACTAACCTGGTAAAAGGGTAGATGATGGGTCAAAAGACTTCCAAGGTTCGACGGCGGTCAGGACAGGAACGTCTGCTGCCGCGTAAGGTCGGGGGAGGTTATGGCGGTCACGTGATACGAAAAGTGAGAAAAGATTGCGGCGTTCTGAAGTCTGTTTTCCTTAGTGGTGTAGGTCATGCAATAGGATAGCGGGGAGAGTTGTAAGAGCGGATTAGGAAGAGAAGGAAAAAGGTGTCTGAGGTATAAGAGAGAAATTAAGAGAGAAATTAAATAAACAATGATAATAATGATGCAGAGTACTGATAGTGAAAAAATAAAAAACAATAGGCTATTTACAAGGTGCAAAGTAGAAATTGCAGTATACATTTGTGGAGGATCCCACATCTCATTATAAGTTATACACACACAGGTAACACTTGTGTCGCTCCAATGATGATATTTACAGGTAGCACGAAAGTTCCGTTCTGTCATTCAACCCAAAGGGCTTATGTGAAGACAGTCTGTGGATCCAGGTATTTTCACGTTGAAGGAGATATTTGGTATTGTCTCTACCTTCAATTCTCTCAATCATTTCTAGTATGATGAATTTCAGTTGGAAAATATTGTGTTTTTGTTCAAGAAAATGAGTGGCGATGGACGACTTGGTGTTTTTCAATCGAATGTTAGATTTGTGTTCTATCAATCTTGTTTTGATTTTCCGTTCTGTTTTGCCAACGTAAATTTTCCCACATGGACACTTCAAGGCATAGATGAGGTTACTTGAGTCGCATGTAGCATTAACTTGTAACTTTATTGTGTTTCCTTTCATGGGGTGACTGATTACGTTTCCTCTTATGATGCTATTGCAGTTACCGCAATTTAGGCATGGTTTAGTTCCAGTGTATTTGGTCGTCGGCACGTGCTTGTGTTGTACTAGTTGTCCTATATTTCGTGCTCTGGTAAATGCAAAAAGAGGGGGTTCTTCAAAAATTTGGTTGAAATCGGGTTCCAGATTTAGTAGTGACCAATGTTGGTTGATTATCTTTTTGAATTTAGTGCTCGCTGTTGAGTATTTAGATACTGCCACAATGCGGGTTTGTATTTTGTTTGGGCTTGGTTGCAATAGTTTCAGTCTTGTGATATTTGAGATTCTCTTAGTGGATTCTTCAATGAGTTCTGTTGGGTATCCTCTGTTATGAAATTTGCGGCCAACTTCTTCTACCCTTTGTGTGGATTTGGCAGGTTCCGAGGTAATCCTTTTTGCTCGCGCCATTTGGGAAAATGGGAGGTGTTTTTTCAGGTTGGGTTCATGGAAACTAGTGTAGTGGAGAAGATTGTTCCTGTCTGTGTTTTTAGTGAATAAGTCTGTTTCAAAACTTTGTTGGTTGATTGATACTCTTACATCCAAGAAGTTGACGCTGAATTGCCCATGGCCATGCCCACTAGTTGGAGGTACCAGGAGTCTTGGTGTTTGAAGTACATCAATACCACATTCATTAGGAATTGAGGCAATTGAAAAGACACTCTTAGAGTCAACCATAGAACCACAATTCCAAACATTCCTGATGGAACTTATGTTATTTACTCTGTACCAAAGTTACTTCAAACACCAAGACTCCTGGTACCTCCAACTAGTGGGCATGGCCATGGGCAATTCAGCGGCGCCCGTATACGCCAATCTGTTCATGCAGCAATTCGAAGAAATGCACATCTTCTCTAAAAAAGAATGGACTGACAACTTACTACTACTTATGAGATACATAGACGATATCTTCATCGTCTGGAAAGACACCAAAGAAAAACTACATAATCTCCTGACTGAATTTAATCTAATTGACGAACGTATCCAACTCACTTGGGAAATATCGGAAAATAGCGTCAACTTCTTGGATGTAAGAGTATCAATCAACCAACAAAGTTTTGAAACAGACTTATTCACTAAAAACACAGACAGGAACAATCTTCTCCACTACACTAGTTTCCATGAACCCAACCTGAAAAAACACCTCCCATTTTCCCAAATGGCGCGAGCAAAAAGGATTACCTCGGAACCTGCCAAATCCACACAAAGGGTAGAAGAAGTTGGCCGCAAATTTCATAACAGAGGATACCCAACAGAACTCATTGAAGAATCCACTAAGAGAATCTCAAATATCACAAGACTGAAACTATTGCAACCAAGCCCAAAGAAAATACAAACCCGCATTGTGGCAGTATCTAAATACTCAACAGCGAGCACTAAATTCAAAAAGATAATCAACCAACATTGGTCACTACTAAATCTGGAACCCGATTTCAACCAAATTTTTGAAGAACCCCCTCTTTTTGCATTTACCAGAGCACGAAATATAGGACAACTAGTACAACACAAGCACGTGCCGACGACCAAATACACTGGAACTAAACCATGCCTAAATTGCGGTAACTGCAATAGCATCATAAGAGGAAACGTAATCAGTCACCCCATGAAAGGAAACACAATAAAGTTACAAGTTAATGCTACATGCGACTCAAGTAACCTCATCTATGCCTTGAAGTGTCCATGTGGGAAAATTTACGTTGGCAAAACAGAACGGAAAATCAAAACAAGATTGATAGAACACAAATCTAACATTCGATTGAAAAACACCAAGTCGTCCATCGCCACTCATTTTCTTGAACAAAAACACAATATTTCCCAACTGAAATTCATCATACTAGAAATGATTGAGAGAATTGAAGGTAGAGACAATACCAAATATCTCCTTCAACGTGAAAATACCTGGATCCACAGACTGTCTTCACATAAGCCCTTTGGGTTGAATGACAGAACGGAACTTTCGTGCTACCTGTAAATATCATCATTGGAGCGACACAAGTGTTACCTGTGTGTGTATAACTTATAATGAGATGTGGGATCCTCCACAAATGTATACTGCAATTTCTACTTTGCACCTTGTAAATTGCCTATTGTTTTTTATTTTTTCACTACCAGTACTCTGCATCATTATTATCATTGTTTATTTAATTTCTCTCTTAATTTCTCTCTTATACCTCAAACACCTTTTTCCTTCTCTTCCTAATCCGCTCTTATAACTCTCCCCGCTATCCTATTGCATGACCTACACCACTAAGGAAAACAGACTTCAGAACGCCGAAATCTTTTCTCACTTTTCGTATCACGTGACCGCCATAACCTCCCCCGACCTTACGCGGCAGCAGACGTTCCTGTCCTGACCGCCGTCGAACCTTGGAAGTCTTTTGACCCATCATCTACCCTTTTACCAGGTTAGTCCTTTACCACGCGGCAGTGACGCCGCCTCCTGAACCCGCTTGCACGTCAGACCATATCTGTGACCCACACCATTTTTCATTTACAGATTTTCGGCACACCAGATACTCCACACACGTAAGCGCCATTTCTTTATTGTTCTCACCATCCCCACGGGTTTAAGAGAGTCTAGGGTGACCCAATAATTCTGTCAACACTCCCCTCCCCCATGCACTCGTAGCCTTCCTAGCACGCTACCCTGACCTAAATCCTTCATTCCCATTTCTCATTACTTTTCCGACCTTATCTTTTTAGTATCCTTTCCCTGATGAAGGGGCAACGATGCCCCGAAATGCATTGGATGTACATAAAGGAGAAGTGCTGTTAATATGAAACGTTACATTAATCATGAAAATTACGAGGAAATATGAAAAGCTGACAAAATAAGAAAGTTGCTGAATAAAAGTTACTTTTACAAACAATGAAAAAACTGTTTTTGGAACCTCTATAATAGAAGAGGAAGAGTGTGTGCGCCACAGGATGGGATCAGTGACCCACTGATCCTACTACCTTTTTGATTACTTATCCAAGTCACGGGACACGCGACTGAACTGGGGCAGCACCCAAAAAATATTTAACCTATGGTGAACAGTGCTGTGCATCTGTACTTACCTATTTAGTTCTTGGTGGCATGCCATAATTTCTCGAGTTGTTGGGAGTTGCGCTTGGTGGTTTGACTTCTGGGGCGTACCAGCTTTCCTGTTTGTGGATCTTGTTGGATTTTGTAGGTTTCAGTGGGGCGACTCTGTAAGCATTGTCAGTGATCCAGCCAGCATAGTTCTAGATGGTCCGACCGAGGTCTGTTGAGGCCTCAGGTTAGGAGGTGGTGAGCACCTGTGACTACTGAGTTTAGGTGTGGGTGATCTGACACCTGGTGATGGTGTGCTTGTGATGGAGAAGTGTACTATGGTGTGGCCAGTCCATGTGAGTTCTGTGGTGTGGTTGAATTTGATTCAGTCGCTGGAGGTGAAAATGGGGTCAAGTGCATGTTCGGCTTTCTGAGTGGGTTTGGTCACCAGTTGGGTTCGGCCGATGTTGCTCATGTTCTGCAGGAGGGCGGTGGAGTTGACGTTGTTGGGTTCATCGATGTGGAAGTTGAGGTCGCTGAGTAGGACTTAGTGGTGAGCATTGATTGCTAGGCGTACGATGAGGTTGGGGATGGTTTTGCAGAATGTTGCTTGGGGTCCTGGGGGTCTGTGGGTGAGGGTGCCTCTTTTTTGTGGTCTTCCCATCTGTTTTGTAGTAGGAAGTTGAGGTGTTCCATGAGAGGTGTGGAGTCATCATTGGTGATGGTGCATCCGATGGTTTCCTTGAAGAGGATGATAGCAATTCCTCTGCTTTGTTTGTTGGCATGGTCAAGGTGTGTCATCTTGTACCCTTTGGGAGTGGCAGTGGTGATGTCAGGGTTTGTGGAGGAGTTGATCCACGTTTCAGTGATGAAGGCAAAGTCCGTGGAGAGGGTGGTGATGATGTCCCAGATTTCTGTGGAGTGTTTGCAGAGTGAGCTGGTGATGAGATGGATACAATGGAGGGGCTGCTGGGTGTTCTTGGTCTTGTGGGCAGGAGTGGGTAGGGATCTTTCCTGGGTTGTGTTGCAGGATAAGTGTTGGCAAGTGAAAGGTCCTATGGTAGATCGTGGGGATAAGGAGATGCATCTGTTGTTTTGGAGTCCGAGAGTTCCTTGGCCGTGTGCTGTCGGGGGGCGCGAGGGCCAGGGGCCCTGGCACTGGGCGTTCAACCGACATTCAATTGGCAGTGCGCCTATTGCACGCATCCTCTGCATGATCGTGCAGCAGCCTTCATAAGTGATACTGCTAAGTGGTCCAAGTGCAGGTATCTGCACCTGTGCACACCACCAATGCAATGCCGGTTGGAAAACTCACAGCGCAAGGGCAGAAGGCAGCATCAGGCACAGCAGGCAGCACAGGGACAGCAGGATGCGCAGGGGCAGCAGGTGGCGCAGGGTCAGCAGGCAGCACAAGGGCAGCAGAGACTACAGTGTCAGCTGATATTATAAGTGCACAAGAAAGCCATAGTGGGTATATGGTCGAGAAACTGGTCATAAGGAGGTTCCTAGCACCATAATGGCTTTACTGAATCCTGGGATGTTTGGTATCACACATCTCAGAATAATAAGCCTGCACTGAACCCAGTGTCAGATTTATTATCCCATGCCCTCAGGGGCCCCTTCTAGAGGGGACTCCTAAACCAAAACAACCGCTGGTGGGTTCCTGACTGCTGAACACCAGCCTGCCACTACGTGACAGGTTTCTGGACTTCTGGGGTGGGAGTCTTCACTCCCAGGGCCTAGAAACAGAGCCCTTTCTGAGCAGCAGTGTTCACACCTCCCCCAGTTCAGGAAGAGCCATTTGTGCCAGGGGAGATTCAAAGGCCTTTTCGCCTTAGCAACATGACCCCAGCCTCTCCTGCTCGCAGTAGCCGGCCCCTTCCTGTCTTCAACCCCATTTCGGCAGGAAGAAAGGTGGGAAAATCAGAACAGCCCAGAAGTTGTGTCCACCTCTGCCAACCCCACCCCTCTTGTGGGGGAGGTGAGGTGAAGCCTACTCTTCAGTGCCCTCCAATCAGGGTCAGGGATTGTGCCCTCTCCCCTACGTGGGGTGAGCACACAAAGGGTGTAGTCCCCCTAAGGTCAGTAGCCCATTGGCTTCTACCTTGCTACCCCAGTAACAGCCCTAAATAAAGTATTTAGGGGCACCCCTGAACCCAGCTCATCAGAATTGATGACATACCAAGACTGGAACCCAAAGACGGTGCAGCAGTGAAGAATCCAGGCACCACTGACTTGGCCCCAGCCTTACCGGCCTGCCTGCAGCTTCGAACCCCACTGCGGAGAAAAAGACTGCCCCAAAAAGGATCAGCCACCTCCAGACTTGTTGAAGACTGATCGCCTGCTTCAATAAAAACTTGAGACTTCTGTAGACAGCAGCCCTGTCCACAAAAGATGATTAAGACCCTGCGAAATCAAGAAACCCTGCACCTGAAACTATGTACCTACCATCCACGACCCATGTCCAGAGGACCCACCAGTTCTGAAGTGGTTCTCCAGTGATCCTGACCTCGAAACCATCGAGGGTTGTCACCTCTAAGGTCCAGTGTCGACGTCTGTAGCCTCTTCATGACGACCACCCTCAACCGCGACTTGCCCGGTAAGGAAAAACCTGATGTCCTCAGACACCCTTGCATTTTACTTATCTGCAATTGCTAACATCATTTTCGTCATAGGTTTGCATGGCGTGTTTTTTCTCAAAACCTTTTTTTGAGTGTTGACTCTGCCTTGTATTGCAATTAGTGTCTCTAAATCAGTTGTCCTGCTTACTGATGTACTGCAGTGCCTAAACTGTGTTATTGGTTTGTTTTGCACAGTTAGAAAAGTAACTAGAAAGTAATCTGAAGTAATTACAAGCATTCTAAAGAGTTTACAACCTATTTTCTCTCCTACAAAGTAACTTGTATGCTTCTACAAAACCAGTAAACACCGTATTTTAAAAAGTATTATGGTTTTGAACGTATCACTTAACTGCTACTAAGTAAATCCTGGTTCTAGCAATAAAAATAACAAAGTAACGACTTTTTATACAAACAATTGGTCTGGGTTCAGTCTTTGAGTGTTTGACATTATTTCTTGCCTGAGTGTGTATCAACAAATGCTTAACACTACCCTCTGATAAGCCTGCCTGTGCAACCACTCTACCACAAAAGAGAGTTATGTATTTTCTTCCTTAGCCTGTGCTATACCTCTGGTGATCCAATGGGCCCTGTGCACACCATACCTTACTTTGGTATAATATATACAGAGCCAACTTCCTACTGTGAATTATTGTATTTTTCTGCTGTATCTATGACTAGTAGAATTTAAGATGGATTTTGTAGCAAGATACTCTGAAAGGTGGCTTAACATGTCAATTATCTCTACAAATAATTCTAATAAAGCAACTGTCTTGCCACATTTTCATTTTCAAATTTTCATTATGGTTTTTTACATCAAAATTACTTGACAGTAGCAAAATACTGGGGCCTAATTCTGAACTTGTCGAAATGATTATGTGGTAAAATCACCTAGTGGGAATTTTCTTTACAAGCTGGGCAAAGTATTATCGGAGACTGGCTTTACTTCCCATTTTTGAGTATTACTGTTCATACAGTGAAAAAGCATTGGTGTTGGTTGAGTCCACTGCCCAACCTGTCTTCCTCATGAAGAGACCACCAGATAACTCCTGGAGGAATTTGTGCAGGGGGAAAGGACCATAAATGTATTCACATATTTTGCCTAACTTGTAAACCAAAATCTGGCGCCAACAGGATTTGTGCCCAGCTTTGGATTGAACTGTAGACAGTTTTGGTAAAGCAGGAATCATAAGACATCGACTGGTTGAAAGATTAGCAAAATAATAGCTACAGTTGTGGACTAGGAAAGTCTAAGGTCTAATGTCCTATCGCATTGCAAAGTCCTCCAGACAGTAACATCTTTCAGTGATGCTTGTGACAGTGACTGTACTTCCTCAGAGCCATACTGCATGGCCACATGTTCTCTCTATTGTTCAGATAGCATGATTCCAGATCCTTCATCCTCATCTCAATGAATCCTGTGCTGCTGATCCCACAGATATGCACTTGGTTCATTGGATAGGAAAGCTGTAGCCTGAATTTTAAACCTTAACTTTAAGAGGACCAGTCTCCATCAGTGCAATCTGGATTTTGCATGCAGCAGTCCAACAAGTTTCTTAAAAACATATTTGTGGTTCTGCTGAATGCTGGGCTTGAAAACTACAAGAATGATCTAGTTATTTCACCACCAGCCCACACTTCCGACCTCTTTCGCTCACTCTTGCAGGTTTTTTTATTGATGCTTTCTCCCTTTATTACTATTTTCCTGTCATTACCTTCCTCATGTCTTTTCCATGTTTGCCTTTTCTCTGGTCAACGTCTGATAAAAAATAAGTCTTGAGTCCCAAACATTTCTGCATGTCACAAACATCTACAGCCACCAGCACAAATAAAGCACAGTACGCTCTAAATTCTGTGATAAGAGCTCTACTGAGCACACAGTCACGTATCTTGAAGATTTTCAGAACAAAAAGAAATTAGAGGCTAAACCCATCGACAGAAGACACCACTCTGCACAGCCAGTTACCCAGGCACACCAGTAGCCCATGTAAGTGATGAACATAGTACTGTCCAAAAATCCTGTAACACCAAAACAGGATAGCAAATCAGAAGCAGCATATATGTACTTAACGTATGAAATACTTTTGGCCAGATTCCAATCTTGCTTTGGAAGGGCTCCAAATAGAATCCGGCAAGCCCAAATCTGTTCCGGAGTCCTTGTTTCCAACCGAATCGTACCCTGTTCCGAACAAGCGAGTACGATGCCCGGAAGCCGTATGAGCTTCCAAATCTGTTCCAAAAAGCATTCGAACTAATCAAGCCATTCGGAGTTGAATAGTACAGCTCAATGAACTCTGTTTCCGAGCAAGCGAGTGCGATGGCTGATTCTAACAGCTGTTCCAAATCAGTCTGACTGAGATGAAACAGCTGTGGGAATCGGTCTTTGGGGGCCACGTGTGGTCCTCCAGATTCGACCACCCTTCCAGACCAAGCACAGTGTTTTCCCCAACCACCCCTTCTTTCAATGGGAGCCTGTGTTCTCGTTCGGCACACAGGCTACCATAGTAGTCAATGGGAGTCTGGCCGAACCGAGTCCGTAAGCATCCGGACAAATTGTAATTGGTTGGCAGGACTCCCAAACTACGAATCGTTCAGAAAGCATTCCTAACCCGATTTGGTGAGATTGCTTTCCTAGCGAGATCGTAATCGGCCCCTTAGTGTATCCAGTCCCAGGTATGAACTTGAGAAGCAACTTATGCCAATTTGCATATTTTCAGAACTTTTCCTTTACTAGTAACGTACAAACTATGCCTTTTTTTTTTACAGGTGAAGATGATCGTGTTCTGGCAGTACATAAAGGCAGTGGGCTTGATAGTTTCGGCATTCATATGTTTACTATATTGCTGCCAGAATGCTGCAGCGATTGGTGCTAATGTGTGGCTCAGTGACTGGACTAATGAACCGATAATAAATGGCACCCAACAACATACAAGTAAGCGTGTAGGAGTCTATGCAGCGCTGGGAATTCTGCAAGGTAGGTTTCCATACAAAATAAGAATTAAATGAGTGGGATCCTCATCTGGTCTGACTTATACACAGTAAAGTTTTTTTTTTAGCATTCCTAAGGTGTGCTATACAATTGGGTGTTTTGTCTTAAAGTACAGCCCTTTTATTTTGTCAGGAAGTATCATATATTCTGAGGAGAATCTACAGCCAAAAATGTCCTCTGCCGTAGGTGTCACTGGTCCAGTGTGATGTGAAAATTCCACCTGCTCCCCCGATTTAACAATGTCTCCAGAATTAGGACAAACTTCTCATTAACATACAGCTCTAAACCAGAACCGTAGTCACTTCACCATGAAACACTGCACTCGATAGGTGTACGGATGATTAATGCAAAATGCTCAGAAGTTCTGTATTTTAGCCACTTTGAGCCTAATTCACAAAGGGAAACATCCACTTTTATTCACAAACTTCTTCACATTCTTATTTTATGCGCAATGTGGAGTATCCCCACATAAAAAGATTTGACAGTTCTATATTTTTATGTGTGAAGACTCCGCACTTGTAAAGATAGCGCACGCAAAGTACCTTTATGAATAGTTTCCTTTTGTGACTCAGGCCCAAAATTTATAGTTTGATATTTTGCTTTCCATGGTAATGTGTTCCACTACTATACAAATATTTTCATAATAATTAAAGTTACTTTTCTACAATACTATTTCACCAATGGGGATTTCTAGATAAATGTAATGATGAAAATACGTGATTAATTTCTTGCGCTAATCCCCTATATCACTCTGGAGGTTTTCTGTTACCTGTCCTAGCTTTTAAGAGTATAATGCAAAAATAACTGTGCAGGAATACGTTTGGAGTTTAGAGTAGAATGGCTGCCTTCAGACTTCAAACATTGCCTGTAAAAATGTTATATTCTTCAATAGGCATTCATATATTTTCAGACTGGTAGGCTGATTTATAACTTGGCAGACAAATTGTACTGCGTCAGGGCCACAGAGTAAACAATTCCGTGGAGTAGCCACCTGCCAAATTTGGAAACGTCCGTCAGCCGGACGGACATTTCTACCATTAACAGGAACTGCCATCAAGATGGTTCTTGTGAATGAATTGGAACTTTGCCGTAAAGCTCCATCAAATATGACAGAGTTGTACTGTAAAGTTTCAAAAGTTTTCTATTTTCAAAAACAAACCCTAAAGTGTATTTTTTGTTTTCGAATATAAAAAAAACAATGCCCCCATCGCCACAGAATTCATCTTCCATGGTGAGAGGGACTTTTCTGGTATTTTTATGCATATCATCTACAGGGTTTACTGACAGTAAAAGTGGCTATATTTCTGCCCATCTAAATTAACATATAACCAATTCTCCGATGGCCCTTATTCCATCGGGCAGTCAAAGAAATGTCCCTGTCCCCTCCGTTGCCAAACTATGGTATGCCTGCTCATAAATTCCGCAGGCGGATGATTATTTTGGAGGTAAGGATACTTTGTTTTCATTGTGATGGTGTATGCTTACTGCCATCATATAAATCAGGCCCTAGATGTTTTTAATATTTCCTTGATTACCAAAATCTTCATTCAGTTGAATGGATACTCAAAACCTTTGTGCGTCTAATTTAACATTAATTTCTTCCTGAACACTAGTCCAAGCATTGACTTTGTGAATGAAGTAAATATTAGATGATTAAAGCAACGTATTATGCAGTAAAAAGCAAAAAATATAGTCGCCTTCAAAATATGTTTTGCACATAACACAAACTCATTTGCAAACATTAGCAAACAATGTTGGTGGATCCTTTGTATACAACATGTATGCTCATCATTGATAGTTTAGTGGCAATAGCAGATAATCTCATTAATGCACAGCCTGGTGGCTGAGTTAGAACTTAAGGCAAACATGCAAAAGGTGAGTGTTATGGCTTTCTACTAAGAGTAGGTTAATACTCTTTACAGGATATGAATTTTATGGTTATAATTATAAACCACTGAGGTTTGGCACTTGCAAATATTATTTTCATAGAGAGAAATAAAAGTTTGGAAGTGTTCAAATTGCTCAACTTCACAAAAGCACATTTCATTCAGTACACTC
Organism: Lissotriton helveticus; assembly: GCF_964261635.1. Lineage (NCBI taxonomy): Eukaryota > Metazoa > Chordata > Amphibia > Caudata > Salamandridae > Lissotriton > Lissotriton helveticus. The sequence goes on from NC_136068.1 coordinate 1,432,615,276, forward strand.
GAAAATACACCACACTAGAAGAAAGAAGTCTGGACTATCACATAGTACACTTGGAATCAACGACATACTGACTTTTTATGCAGGCGGCTGAGAAGCAAGCATTTCAATAGAATATAGAAGACAGACTTGTGAACCAGGAGACTCAAACCCAGGCATATCATTTAAAGTATCCTTAGATATGTTCCTAGCCATATGTATGTGATGAGAGAATAAAATAAACCTCAGCTAGACAGGACACCGAGAAAATATTGTTTTAGTATTGTTCATAGTTATTTGTGGACAGAATACAATAAAGCTCAGGTAGGCAGGGCACCAGGACAAGATTGTACTAGCTTTGTTTGAGATGCCAGCACCCAAAATGATAGCCTGGGACCACCTGGTGAGCTTGTGAATCATGTCAGCTAAAAGAACATGTTAGAGCCAACTGCTGCTGCATCAAAAAGGTAGGGGGTCAATGAAAGTACAGGGGGAGCTACGTATCTGTAAAGGCTGTGTCTATGCCCAACCCATGGTAGACATTCCACAGTTTTTTTAAGCTTCCCATCAATTCAGTTGGGCAGTTTCTGTTAAAACTTGTTTCTCTAACACATTCACATCATGGCTGTTCTCTCTGCATTATTTTCTTTAAAAAGTTCTAAAGAAGGTGTTTGTTTCTGAGGTACAAACAACCAATATCCTTTACCTGTAGAAAATATTACATGCCCTTACCCTCTCTGCATTATTTTCTTTAAAAAGTTCTAAAGAAGGTGTTTGTTTCTGAGATACAAACAACCAATATCCTTTACCTGTAGAAAATATTACATGCCCTTACCACCATGCCTCACATTGCTGGCTGGCCAGGGAAAATGTATGTTGTAAGGCCTATGCTAAATAAGGCTGGCCTTCAGACCAGTCTTCAAAAGAGGTGGAACAGAATACTTGCCCTGAATTCCAGTCCCTCTGAGAACATTTGGAGACAATGAGAGAAATAGTTTGTAGGCTCTAAAAGAGTTTTTTCATGATGCATCAATGAAAACCTAACACATGGCATCAGTCGACCCCATTTTTCAGAATTAGGCTTGGGAGTGAAATCCAGTGTGCCACTGTCAGAATTTTGTCATTGGTGTCTCTCATGATGGCTGCCTCCTTATGCCAAGCATTACTCACAATATGCCAGTAACAGAATTCTGTCATTTACGATAGTTGTCCAGCATGTCAAAAATAGCTCCCAATATGTCAAGACCAAGAAGGATGGAGTCTTGCATTCCACTTTGTAGATTCTGAATCACATACCTACCTAGAAGAGGAAATACTGACTTCTTACACAGGTAACCAGAAGCAGGCACCAGTCTAGAATATGGAAGACTGGCCCAGGAGACATAAAGGCTGCCTTACAATAGTGTGATTTTCACATGGTTTACCCTCCTCCCACCACTCTATTATGCCAATGTTGCCCTCTCTTGGGTTATGAATTTCATTCAGTAGGCTAGCACCAGCATTTTGCTATGGATACTCCTACATTCCAAAAGTTACCTTCAGTGTGCCTGGGCCATCATTTTTCATGGGTGCCCTACACATGCCTGTGGTGCCCCCATATGCTAGGAATTAACAATATGCCAGTGCCTGAACTTTGCCATTGGTCCACCTCTATGCTGTGTGTGACCCACCTATCAAAAAGTACCTCTAACATGTCTGAACCAGCATGTTGTCATGGTTGCTGCCTCCCTCACCTACACCCTGCATATGACATGGTTGTCCTCCCTTATGTCTAGGAATATCTCCAATGGTCTAGTGCCTGAATTTTCCCATTGATAGCCCGCATACCAATAATTACCTCCAGTATGCCAGGTACTCTGTTTGTCAAAGTCTGCCAAGAAGAATTACTTTCAACATGTCACTGCTAGCACGTGGCCATGACCGCCCTGCTCCCAGCAGAAGAGGTCGCTCAACACGCTGCTCCCTGCTGCTCCCTGCATCGCTGCACCGCCAGACTGCTAAGTGTTCAACTTGCCTTGCTCGCACTAACAGGATTGATTAATTATCGCACTTAGCCCGTAGCGCTAGACTGCCTCGCCTTGTTTTTCATTTAATACATCACTGCTTGTAAAATTGATCGTAGCGCTTGTCTGCCAAGGTGCGCTTTAACTGTTACAAATATCTGTGCTGCCTGTAGATTCGTGCCTGATTGTGCCAGCGCCATTACCGTCTGCTTAGCGCTATTTACGAGTGTTCAGCCCCAATCCTGAAACAAGATCCCTTGCGGCCATTTTAGTTGTTGTTGTTGGGCCTCCCTGACCTGAGCTCCACCCCGCTCCCGCCTCCCAGCTGACCCCCCCCTCCCACGGATACTGTTTACCTCTCTCCACCGTCCTAGCGTTGTGACCGCCCTGCTCCCCGCAGAAGAGGTCGCTCCACACGCTGCTCCCTGCTGCTCCCTGCATCGCTGCACCGCCAGACTGCTAAGTGTTCAACTTGCCTTGCTCGCACTAACAGGATTGATTAATTATCGCACTTAGCCCGTAGCGCTAGACTGCCTCGCCTTGTTTTTCATTTAATACATCACTGCTTGTAAAATTGATCGTAGCGCTTGTCTGCCAAGGTGCGCTTTAACTGTTACAAATATCTGTGCTGCCTGTAGATTCGTGCCTGATTGTGCCAGCGCCATTACCGTCTGCTTAGCGCTATTTACGAGTGTTCAGCCCCAATCCTGACACAAGATCCCTTGCGGCCATTTTAGTTGTTGTTGTTGGGCCTCCCTGACCTGAGCTCCACCCCGCTCCCAGCTGACCCCCCCCTCGCCCCTACCACTGTACACATATGACATATGATCCAGCGCGCAGCGGTAACGCGCAGCGGTAGCGCCGAAGGTAAGCCCGTCTATGCCCGTCCGCGCCTGGACCGCACCCAGTGCCAGACCCCCTGGTTCACGCCATTCCCAAACCACTAGAGTCACATATGATGCCGCAACTCTCCTCGTCCTCAACCCCGGACGCACACCACAATGCTACGAAGCCACCCCAGGACGTACCCACGGCCCATTCGCCTGCCTCTCCTGCAAGTTCAACTGCTTCAGGACCCTCACCAAACCCACTTCATCCACACACAGCTCCGACTCTAACCACCTGAAGTGCATTCTGCTTAACACCCGCTCAGTCCACAGACACGCAACGGAACTCTGGGACCTACTCGACACTGCGTCACCGGACATCGCCTTCCTCACAGAAACATGGATGAACACATCATCAGCACCCGACATCGCCATAGCCATACCGGACGCCTACAAGATTATCCGAAAAGACCGCATCAATCAAACAGGAGGAGGTATCGCCATCATCCACAGGAACACCATCAAGATCACGACCAGCTCCGACGATAATCTTGCAACCGCCGAACATCTCCACTTCCAGATCCACACCGACCCCAGGACCACACTTAGAGGCACCCTCATCTACAGGCCTCCAGGTACCCGCACTCAATTCAGCGATGACATCACGGACTTCGTCAGCCCACATGCCCTCGCCTCCGAGAACTACATTCTACTGGGAGACCTCAACTACCACCTTGAAAACAAACACGACAGCAACACCACCACCCTTCTAGACAACCTGGCCAACCTCGGACTCAAACAACTTGTTGACACCCCCACCCACGCAGCCGGACACACACTCAACCCTATCTTCACTTCCAGCAAGCATATCTCCTTCGATCGCACCACAACTCTCCATTGGACGGACCACAGCTGTGTTCACTTCAGCTACAAAACCACCCTGAACCACAACCGCCCACAACCTATTCCTCGAAGAAACTGGAACAAAATCACCTCCGACCAACTCCTCACATCACTAAACCAAAACCCTCCGTCCCTCTCACTGGACCCAAACCAAGCGGCCACCAATCTCAAGCAATGGATCACCCACAGTGCTGACGAATTAGCACCCCTGAAAAAGCACCAGATCAAATCAGCCAGCAAAAAGGCTCCCTGGTTCAACGATGACCTTAAAAAATCCAAGAAACTACGCCGCACCCTGGAGAAAACATGGAGAAAAAACCCAACCACCGACAACATGGCCACCCTCAAGGCAGCCACCTGCAAACACCACCAACTGATTCGATCCGCCAAGAAATCAGCATTCAAGAATCGCCTCGACAACAACTCTCACAACAACAAGGAACTCTTCAACATCGTCAAAGAATTCACCAACCCCACCGCTGCATCTAACGACATCACCCCCTCCCAAGACCTCTGCGATGCGCTATCCTCCTTCTTCTACAACAAAATTGCTGACATCCACAACAGCTTCGAGAACACCCCCAGCGATCAGCCCCCCCACCCCCCTTTGATCCTACTTCGCCAACTAACAACCTTAGCAACTGGAACCCAATCACCACTGAAGACACCACCCGCCTAATGAACTCAATCCACTCTGGCTCGCCAACCGACCCCTGCCCCCACTACATCTTCAACAAAGCTGACTCCATCATCGCACCCCATCTCCGTGACATCATCAACTGCTCGTTCAACTCTGCCACCTTTCCAGATAGCTGGAAACACGCCGAACTCAGCGCCCTTCTGAAGAAACCCACAGCAGACCCCTCGGAACTTAAAAACTACCGACCCATATCCCTCCTCCCATTCCCGGCCAAAGTCATTGAGAAAGCCGTCAATAGCCAACTCGCCGCCTTCCTTGAATCCACCAACTCCCTCGATCCATCTCAATCCGGATTCCGAGCCAAACACAGCACTGAAACCGCCCTCATCGCAGCGACCGACGACATCCGAACACTACTAGACAACGGAGAAACTGTGGCCCTCATTCTACTCGACCTCTCCGCCGCTTTCGACACAGTCTGCCACAGCACCCTCATACAACGCCTCAGCAACATCGGCATTCAAGGAAAAGCCTTGGACTGGATCATCTCATTCCTCGCTGGGAGAACTCAAAGAGTTCGACTTCCCCCATTCAACTCTGAGGCCACGGAAGTCATCTGTGGCGTACCGCAAGGATCTTCACTCAGTCCCACCCTCTTCAACGTTTACATGAGTCCTCTTGCCTCCATCGCACGTCAACACAACCTCAACATCATCTCTTACGCCGACGACACCCAGTTAATACTTTCCCTCACCAAAGACCCCAACACCGCCAAAACCAATCTTCACGAAGGCATGAAAGAAGTAGCCGAATGGATGAAACACAGCCGCCTAAAACTCAACTCAGACAAAACTGAGGTGCTCATCCTAGAATCTTCCCCCTCTGCCTGGGACGACTCTTGGTGGCCCTCCGCTTTGGGCACAGCACCGACTCCCACAGACCATGCACGTAACCTGGGCTTCATCCTAGACTCCTCTCTCTCGATGTCCAGACAAGTCAACGCAGTCTCATCCTCCTGCTTCAACGCACTTCGCATTCTCAAAAAGATCTTCCGCTGGATCCCCCTCGAAACAAGGAAGACTGTCACCCACGCACTGGTCACAAGTCGACTGGATTATGGGAACACCCTCTACGCCGGAATCACAACAAAATTACAGAAAAAACTCCAACGCATCAGCGAGACTCATATTAGACATCCCTCGCCAAGATCACATCACCGGACACTTAAAAGACCTCCACTGGCTTCCCGTAAACAAAAGAATTACTTTCCGCCTTCTCACCCACGCACACAAAGCCCTCTACAATCTAGGACCCGAATCCCTCAACACCCGACTGTCCTTCTACAAACCCACCCGCCAACTGAGATCGTCCAATCAAGCCCTCGCCGCAGTCCTGCGCATCCGAAAATCCACCATGGGTGGCAGATCATTCTCCTTCCTTGCTGCCAAGACTTGGAACTCACTCCCCACTCACCTCCGCCTTACTCAAAACCACATCGCCTTCAGAAAAGAACTTAAGACCTGGCTATTCGACAAATAATGAACCCCTTCCCCAAGCCCCTTGAGACCCTCCGGGTGAGTAGTGCGCTATACAAATGCCCGAACTTGAACTTGAACTTATGCCACTCTAAACCAAAAATTACCTTGAGTGTGCTGTGGCCAGCAGCAGTCTCACAAACACACCATATACTGATGCACATACTCACACTCACTCCAACTCACTCACCCGTCCTAACTGACACTCCCTTACGCAGACTCTCACACTCATGCCCACCCCTCATTTATTCAAACTCACTAAGACTTCCTCACTCAATCCCCTCACTTAGTTTTTCTTCTACTCACTCACTGTCTCACACTCACTCACTTCCACTCACACTTATCCATAGCAGCAACTGGCCAGGAATCATATCCTAGAAAAAGAAAACAGCAATGTCAGTGTGATCAATGAGGATCCAGACTGTAAAGTAGGAGCAGGATTAACAATACAAATACCTATCTCTTGCCATCTCCCTCATTGTGATAGGGCAGAAATCACAGCCCTGAAAGCACAGTTCTAACATAATCTGGGATAGGTCTTGAGATCCCACTCCTGCTGCTCTGTTGTTACATGGATGCACTGATTAGCACTGTCAGCTGAATTTTAGCAGATATGAGGCATGCACACCACCTCAGCTAAATAATGCGGATGTAGCCTGTCTGACGAGATGTAGCTGAACTACATGCCTCACGCATGTGCCAGCCCAACATTTCTTTGCTGTGGTATGTGTTCTTAAATAGCACTTTTTAGGTAGATTGCATCTCAGCCCCTTCAACCCATCCTTCTCCTGGCCTGTAGAGCGCAGGCATTGCTCATGAAATATTCACAAACATTTGCTAAATTAATTAATAGCAGTGTAGGCAAAGGCTATGGGCCAATGTAGCAGCTATCAGGTAGCAAGGCACTGACCAAACACACTACTGACCCCTCCCATTAGAAACCTGTCAGTTCTTCAGACAATTTACTTTGGGTGTCATGATGCTCCTAAAACTTTCAAAACTAGTTTCTAATATTGGTGGACTAAGTAACACACCATGGGTATACACATTGTGAAAAGAGACATCTAAGGAACTAGGGCCAGATGTAGGTCGGTCGGTAAAGGCCGAAAATCGGTATTTTCGGCCGTTACCGACCGGTATGTAAGAATTGGTATGTAGGGGCATATTTTTACAGAATCGGTAAATTTACCGATTCGGTAAATTTACCGATTCTGTAAAATACAGAATCGGTATTTTTATCGATTCGGTAATTCCCAGATGTAGGTGGGACTCTTCTGAGTTCCAAAGGCCCTACAAATTCGGTATTTTAACACACAATCCAATTGGGTGTTAAAATAACGAATTCAGGTGTGCATGCACATGTGTGCATGCACACCTAGCCATGTGACAGACAGACATGCCCTAAGGGCATGTCTATGTGCCACATGGCGCACATGCCTATTTTTGGGGTGTCAGAGGGTGTCAAAGTGACACCCCCTGCACCCTTGCCAAATTCGGTATTTACCGATTCTGTAATTACAGAATCGGTATTGCCCATTGATTCCTATGGGCTTCAAGGCCCATAGGAATCAATGGGCAATACCGATTCGATATTTACAGATTTGGTAAATACCGTATCTTAAAGATTCGGTATTTACAGAATCTGTAATACCTACATCTCCCCCCTTCATATTTACCGACTCTTAAATACCGAATCGGTAAAATTCGGTATTTAAGAGTCGGTAAATATGATTAACCTACATCTGGCCCTATGACTAGTAAAGACAGAGCTTTACCAACACTGAGGCCATGTCTAGCAACTGCCGTATGTGGCAGATGGAAGCAGAATACAGTGCTACAAACCATTTACAAAGAAAGGAAAAGGATGAGTGACAGAGTGGCACACCATTGAATTTGCTGCCAGTGTTAAGACAAATGACACATAATGTTGGACAACCCTATGCCTGATAAGAGTAATGTAATTTACAAACGTCAAGATGAAAAATATCATGTATATATTATATAGTGTCTATTCACTATAGTGAATCTAAAATCTTTTTGCTATTTGACATTTTGATAAAGTATAATATTTAGTTTTTAAAGAATTTGTTTGTGTAAAGAATGTTAATAGTTGTTTAAAAGATAGTAATATGTTAAATAGATGTTTAGAAACCATTGCAATAAACTAAAAAGTATTTTTCTGAAGCAGACTGAATGAAACTTTTGATCACCTGTTGAAAATTTCTTCTTTCCATAGGGGTACTGGTGATGATATCCTCCTTCACATTGGGCATGGCCGGCATTGGTGCAGCTCGAAAGCTTCATGAAACATTGCTTCATAACAAATTGCGCACCCCACAAGCCTTCTATGACACCACTCCTATTGGCCGAATCATCAATCGGTTTTCCAAGGATATTTATGTCATCGATGAAGTCATACCACCCACCATTCTGATGTTTCTGGGAACATTTTTTACTTCTTTTTCCACCATGATTGTAATTATAGCCAGCACACCGCTCTTTGCTATTGTTATTGTCCCACTAACCTTTGCCTACATCTTTGTGCAGGTAGGTTATCATCAACATACATGTAGATGGTTTTATGCCAGTACTGTGGTATAATAATATTAAAACAAATCAAAAATGTTAGTTGGCAACTATTGATAAACTGGATATGGAAAAAAGGATGGTTTCTATAGAATAGAAGATGAGGCTTTGTTTTATTTAGTTGCTAGTTTTTATTAGGTGTTTAGTAAAGGCAATATCTATTGTGATATAAATGTAGATTCAGTACAAAATATCTTTGCTTTTAGAATGTCATTGAAAAACAAACCCAAACCATACCATATTGTGAACCCCATTCAAACTAACACATTTTTTACATGATATGCCCAAATATTAACGCATATTACCCATGCACACAGGGAAGCAAGACTGCATCTTGGAGAGGGTGCCTTCTTTAATAAAGTGTGTTAATTTAATTGTGAGTCCATTATGTCAGATAGGATTCCAGGGCTTGTATTGTTTGTTTACTGCTCAGGTCTTTCTTGCCTCACATGGTGGACTAGGGCAGAAAATAATGCCCTAAATTGGCTCGGGGCACTGCCACTACAGCCTAGAGACCCTGTGTGTACTGACAGGCCTCTGGGTCAGGAGATTCAGCAGCATTATCTAGCTGGCTCCGACATTGGAATCACACCTATATGTGGCAAGGGTGCCAAGGGTTTGGTGATGTGGTTGCTCTACCATCTTATTTGCAGCACTCCCATTCAACCAAACTCTAAATTTCTCTCCTAGTGTTACACATTTAATGTTAGTGGACATTTGTTAAGGTTATATATTATTGTATATTATGAGGGCTTAATGTACTAAAACCCTACTTGATTGTTTTCCTGAAAAGATGCTATCTCCCAGGAAGATGCTGGAGATGTGTGAAACCATATGTTATATCAGAACATCTCAAATTGCCATGAAGTCTGTATATAATAGTTTATAAATCAGTAGATGATATAAAAATAGATGGATTGAGACAAAGAGTAGTGGAAGTAGCAACACTTGCCAGGTCGACATGGAGGTAAAACCTGCGCGCAGAGACTGCAGTGGCAGGCCTGAGACACGTTTGAAAGGCCACTTGTTTTGGTGCCACAACCAGTGCTTAAAGGCCACTTGTAGCAGTTGATTTACACGCTATGTGCACACACAATGCACTGTACTAGGGGCTTACTAGTAAATTAAATATCCAAATCATGGAAATACCAATGCATAAACACAATTTACAGCAGGAGCACTTGCACTTTAACATGGAACAGCAGCAAGAAAGACACTAAGCCAACAGAAATGAAGTCCAGAGCACCATCAAAATAAGGAGATCAGAAAGCAAAAAGACAGGGTAAACAGGCCAAAAGATGCCAGGTCTAACAGTTGGCAATGTGCTTGAGCACTGGCCCCATGTTATATTTTTTTTCCTTTATAGGGATCAGACATGTACTACTGGGGCTACTAATTTTGTGGTGTTCTCCCTGCTTTTGCTTGGGCCGAGACAGTGCAGTTACATTTTGATTAAAAAAATTATGATTTAAAAACAAAAAAATACTTCATTGTACATATTCCTCTTGTTGACCATCTCCGGGGACAGACTAAGATTCGACGTCTGACCATTAAGAACTCAGGCTCTCTTCAGGGCGTCTTGCCCCTCATCTTCCCTGCAAACGATGCATGGATGCATGGCAGAGGTGATGGAAAAGCTGCTATTTTACTGTCCCTAGTTCCTCCTCAAATATCTGTGTTCTGATTATCCAGAGTTTTAAAACCTTTGCCTCTCCCCAGTGACACCACATGCCAAGCCTGCCTCACCTTTCTCTTGAAGAAGACCCTCAGGTATCAACTGGAAATAAGGTGGGCTCATCAGAAGATGCAGTAACAAGTCCCAGATCACACCCACGACATCATCGCCGGAATTAACTAGACCCTACTACACAGACTCCAGACCATCCAGAACGCCTCTACCAGTCTCCTCCTCGGAATGCCGTGCCACAAACACATGACCCAACACCCGCGAGACCTTCACTGGCTCCCCGTCGAGAAAAGGGTCACCTTCAAACTCCTCACCCACGCCTACAAATCCCTCCACAACATCGGACCCAAATACCTCAACAAGAGAGTATACTTCCACGTACCCAAGAGGAACCTCCGCTCCACCGCCCTCACACTGGCAGAGGTCCCCCGCTTCCACAGAAACAGGATGGGCAGGAGAGCTTTCTCCTACATCACAGCCATGACCTGGAACAAGCTCCCCGTGAACATCAAATGCTTGCCAACCCTGCACACCTTCAGGAAGGACCTCAAGACCTGGCTTTTCGACTGATCCGGAGCTGCCCCCCACGAGTGCCTTGAGACCCTCACTGGTGAGTAGTGCGCTATAGAAACCCCTGATTGAGTGATTGATCGATCGGGTAACAGGCCCTGCTCAGTGTTGAGGAACATGAGGACACAGGCCCTTTGCACATTCCGTCCCATCAGCTATCGCTTAGTCCAGCCTCTGCTGCCTTTTGTTTGGACGGCACCGACCAAAGGCAGTGGTGCAGATGTTGCTCCCAACCTCTGGCATTGAAATTTTTTGCCCGACAAGCCATAAGATTAGCCACAAGTCTCAAGCACTTTCGAAGCTGAAGCTATCTCCTTCACCAGTACTGAGGCCAATCTCCATCACAAGGGTTCCGTCTTTCTCTCAACAATTACTTTATCGATAAAATCTCTGCTATCAAAGCTAACATTCCCGCAGTCTCCCAAACCCAGATCATCCCCCCTCTTCCCCCTCCGCCTCTTACGCTTGATCACTTCCCCCCCATCTCTGCTGCACAATTATCCGCTCTGCTGGTCAAGGTCAAGTCAGGATCTCCAGCTGACTGCGCGCCGGCCCGGATCCTTCAAATCCTTTTTTCTCACTCTCCTGGACCCCCACTTACACTTCTTAACTCATCCCTGGCTCTCGGATCTGTTCCCTCCTCCTTCAAAACCGCTACCGTTCTCCCCATTATAAAAAAATCTGGCCTGGACCCTTCCTCACCTTCTAACTTCAGGCCCATCTCCCTCCTTCCCTACTTGGGGAAGATTGTGGAAAGCCATGTCACCTCCTGCCTGTCCTCACATATTGAGAAGCATGGCCTCTTGGCTTCCCACCAGGCGGGTTTCCGCCCGGGTCATTCTACCGAGACTGTCATCACTGCTGTCTTGGACGAGCTTAAGGGAAGGGTCGACTCCAATCTCCCCCAGGCGTTGGTGCTCCTCGATTTGTCGGCTGCGTTTGACACGGTTGACCATGCCATCCTTCTCGACCGTGTCAGCGCAGCCGGCATCAGGGGGGTAGCACTCTCCTGGCTGAAGTCCTTCCTTCAGGATAGGTCCCAGGCAGTTCAGTTTGCTGGTTTTTCCGCTCCTCCCCGCCCTCTTGTGTGTGGGGTTCCCCAAGGTTCCTCCCTTTCCCCTCTTCTCTTCAATGTTTATATCTACCCTCTTATTTTTTCCCTCCGTGAGCTGGGGGTCTCCGTGTACAACTACGCTGATGACCTCCAGCTCATTTTTGATCTCTCTACTCCTGACTCCTCTTCCTTTTTTAGTTCCACCTTAGTCTTTATTTCGGACTGGATGATCACGAACCACCTCAAATTAAATCCCGACAAGACGGAGCTTGTCCTCACTGGTGGTCCCTCTAATCCCTGGTCCCCTTCCCATTGGTCCCTTTCTCTTGGTACTCCCCCTCTTCCAGTCCCCTCTGTTCGCACTTTATTATTATTATTATTATTATTATTAGGTTCTTCTATAGCGCGTGGCCACTCGGGAGCATCCCAGCGCTTAAGACTGACCAGACAGGGATGGGTTAAAAATGCAGATCTGAATTATCTGGTTTTTGGAAACAGAAAAGTTTTTAGTTTTTTCCGGAAGACAAGAAGGTTAGGCTCTAGACGAAGAGGTGGAGGGAGAGCATTCCACAATCCAGCCGCGTTGTGCGAGAACAGACGACCTCCTGTGCGGGCTCTGCTGATCCTAGGAGCTATCAGCAGGTTTTGTTGGTTCGAGCGAAGATTCCTGGTGGATTTATATGGTCTGATCATGTCATCTAGGATGAGGGGGCCATTCCCGAAGAGTGTTTTATGGACCGTGCAGAGAGTCTTAAAATGGATTCGCTCCTTTATGGGGAGCCAGTGCAGGGTGCAGAGTGCGGGCCTAGCTGATGTACGATGGCTAGTGCCCGTGAGTAGCCGTGCTGCGGAATTCTGGACAACCTGAAGTTGCCGGATAACAGACACGGGGGCTCCAAGATAGAGCGCATTTCCATAATCCAGCCTGGATAAAATAAGAGACTGGACTATGGTTTTCTTTGCTGTTTCGGGTAGCTGAGGAAGAATTTTCCGAATTGTTTTCAGCAGTCCGAAACAGGTGGCCACTGTCTTCCTTGCCTGGGTCTTAAATGACAGCTCTGCATCCAACCAAAACCCGAGACTCTTTATCTCGGTCTTTGGAGTGGGTCCTGGGCCCATACAGGAGGGCCAGTGGAGCACGTTGTTAAATGTGGCTCGTTTTCCTAGGAGCATCAGCTCTGTTTTTCCTCCATTCAATTTCAGGTGGGATAAATCCATCCAGTTTGCTACTGCCTCCAGGCAACGGCAAAGCCTGGAAGGGGGGGATTCCACCTGATTGAGAGAGACAACTAGCTGGGTGTCATCAGCGTAGCTTACCAGTTGGATCCCGAAGGGAGCTACCACTTCTGCCAGGGGCGCCATATAAACATTAAACAGTGTGGGGCTAAGGGAGGAACCCTGGGGCACCCCACACTGTAATGGCAATGATGGAGAGCAACTATTTTCTGAAAAGATCTTAAAAGATCTACCGTCAAGAAAGGACTCCAGCCACATGAATGCCCTGTCTTTGACGCCCAGCTTTCTGAGACGCTTTCTTTAGGCATTAAGGTCAGCAATGACCTCTCCATGCACTCCCAAGTCAGTGCTGTAATTTCATCTTGTTTTTTATCCCTCCGTCTCATTCGCAAAATTTCCCGTTTCTTTTCCACTGATGCCCTCAAATCCATCATTACAGCCCTCATCACCTCTCGTCTCGATTACGGGAACGACCTCTATTCCGGCATCCCCGCCTTTGAAATGCGCCGGCTTCAGGCCATTCAAAATCAGGCCGCCCGGCTCATTTTCCACCTTCCCAAATTCTCCCACGTCACACCCGTTCTTAAGTCCCTTCACTGGCTTCCTGTACGCTTTCGCTCTTCCTTTAAATTAGCCTGTCTAGCCTTTTTAGCCTTCACCCATTCCGCCCCTCTTTTTATCGTTTCTTTGATCACTCCCTATACTCCTTCTCGCACCCTTCGCTCATCCTCTCAGCTTCTTCTTCAAGTTCCCCGCTACCGTAAAGTCCGTATCGGTGGCACCCGTTTTTCGGTTTTGGCCCCCCAGTATTGGAATAGTCTTCCATTATCTATCCGATCGATCCCTACTTACCCAGCTTTCCGAAAGGCATTAAAAACTTTTCTTTTTCTCCAGGCCTTCCCCGGTTAGTCCCTCTGTTTGCAGTGTAGAATCCGTTTCCCCCCCCCCAGCGCCAGGAAGCCGCTTGGCCACAGTGCGCTTAATTAAGTTTCTTTTTCATTTCATTTCATTTCATTTCATTTCATCTACTCTAAAACTACCATCAACACCAAAGCCACCATCACCACTGGGGATTTCATTGATGGTGACTTCAACGAATCGGAGCGATCTATCTTTCTGAGACTGCAGGAGAAGTTGGATGCAAGGCAAAAAGGTCTTTTCATCGATTCCCAAACTGAGAATATCTCAACAAAGATCCTTCTAACAAGAACTTCAGAGACTTTGCCTCAGAAGAGGAAACTACATTTGCGGTGTAGCTGGCTATGGAGCTCCCTCCAACTTCTAAGCCTAAACAATACATGGACAGGGGCACTAGCCTTCTTCTCTATGTTGCACCTCCACTTCCAGCTCCACCCCCACCTCCTCCACCACCAACGCCACCTCCTATGGTTCCACTCACCAGAGGATTTCCCCATTCCTCCTATGAGGAAAGAAACCAAGTTGGCCCTGTAGAACCTTATGAGGCAGCATTCGACTCAGTGCCCAGAGACGACCCACGGGACAACTACGATGTCTTTCCCTCTGGGGATTGAGACCTGGATCATTATCCTGTTAAGACATCTCTCCAGGGGTTGACACCATGGGCTTCCACCAGTACTTAATTTGTAAAATATGAAGTGCAGGTGCTCAAATGTTTGTCAGAGGCCACACACACTCTTTCTGGCCCCACCCACACCCTCCACTGGCTCCACCCACTCCCTTCACTGATCCCACCCACTCCCTCCACTGGCCCCACCCACTTACTCTATTAGTTCCACCCACATCTTCAACTGGAACTGCTAAAAGTCCGATGGTATCTGTGTAAAAACCGAGCCCTGTTAGCTGATTTTCTTTTTTAGGACTGGAGCCCTTGGGAGGACCCCACCAGCCCCATAGGCATGGCAGAGCAAGCTTGAGTCTGAAAGCCTTCTCTGACAACCTCGCAGTTGCATTTGTATGCCCCATTCCTGCCCCCGTGGCTACAGCGACCCTGTACACACATAATGGCCGCACTTTATTACTGGCTTTCTCAGGCACTTATCAGGCACATTCCAACCACCAGGGAGAGTCCAGACACCCTTCAAAGCAGACGAGATTATAAGGTGTTCCGAGGGGCAGCCCCACCATGAGAGGTGCGGGGTGTAGCCTCTGTCCAGTCCTGCCACGTATCACTCATCAAGCATTAGACTAACGCATCTCAATGTGGTGCTCCGCATCACCGCACTGAAATGCATTGTCACGCATATGCAGGTGTCTCAGCTGTCACTAAAAGTGCTCCAAACTAGTGTGGCAGTGTGGCAGCTGGCGGTGCGCCGCCTGTGGCCTGTGCACTCTGCTCCTGCAGGCTTCGGGCGCTGGCAGTTTCACTACAATGTATTTATCATTTTGTACGGCGCCACATGGCTCTGAGAGTCACACAGCCTGATGTGTCATTAGGTACTAGTGCCCAATGGCTGCCAGAGTGGGGAGTTTGTAAGCAAGGTGGGAGGGTACTGGTTTGCAGGCTGAGGCGCCGGTCGCAATGTTGGCACTCAGCTTTCAGCGCTGCCTGCTGCTCAAAATGGGCCATCAGCGCCTCTCTGGCTGTAATATTAAGCTCACTATTCTGGCCGGCAAATTCATTATTGCTGAGCCCAGAGAGAGAGTTGTCACAGAGTCATGAGACTGACTGTCTGTCACTGTGACCAGTTGCAGTGGCTGACAGGACAGACTGGTTGCAATAAAGACACCCGCCAGCCTGGACTTAAAGCAGGCGGCAAAGCGAAAAGGTTGCCGGTGGTGTGTGGCTCCCAGCTGTAGGCCTGCTGCCTTGCAGAGTTGCCGATGTCAGCAAAGCTACCTTCAGTGCTGCAAAGCTCAAGACCAATAAGTAGGTACCAGCCACTGCCACCAACCTGAGTGTGTGTACTGTCAGTGTGTTAATAATAACATAAATTATGTATTTCCAATGTTGCGAAACAAACTATTTGCATTGGAGTTCCTTTCTTTTAGGCCTCATTACGAACGCACTAGAAACAATAGTTTCTTCTGACTACAAACTTTTTTTTTTGTAGGGACTCTGTCAGACATTTTTTGTTGATTCACCTCATGCACTTTAGCCATTAACCCTTCGAAATAATCTGCTTGCTTCTTAAAGGCACCTTTCTGCATTATCATTACACCCATGCCTCCCACTGCATGAAGTAGTATGACTGTTCTCCTCAGTTTTTAGCTGCCTACTGTTAGCGCACTTAGTCCAATGACTTCTTAGACTTTCTCATTGCTCAATGGAGTGTAATTTCGAATATTTATATGTTCCACTTGTCTTTATTGCTTGGTTTTGCTCACAAAAGAGTGTCACTTAAAGCACGATCGCGCCATGCTGGCCCTGTGCAATGCACTAAGAAGAGCTGCATAAGCACAGGTAAAAGTGACTTCCAATAAACCGTTACACAGGGCGCTAATTTTGCGCACATGAGAGTGTCACTCCTAGTCGTTGAAATGTCACTCATAATTTCAGTTATGAAAATGTCACACAGCATTCTGAAACCTAGGCAGCTATGTCTGTCCTCCGGTTCAGTAAGGGAAAGTTCCCCACCCAGAGGGGTTCGGGGTGCAGCCACTGTTTTCCATTTCTATAAGGCGGAGCGCAGCGGATGTATCGGCACTTCTCTTCAGTTACACCCAGATTGTTATATTACAAGAAGGTGACTGGAAGCGAGAAACCATCTATGGGGTAAGGTGGGGCATGGCATGTGCTGCTTAAACAACCAGAGAGTGATGTCTGTGTTTTAATACTATAGGAGGAGGGCTTGAAATTGGACGCGCACAGCCCCTACCCCATCAGAACCTCCAGCGTGGCCCACTCAAATAAATCAGTGTGTGTGTGTGTGTTCTGCGGCCCGCCCACCGTCAGGTGACAACAGATAACACTGCACTGACTGAACTATGAAAGGCTCCGGCCCGCGGCCGCCATGTTCTTCATATTATTTAATTTATGAATATTCTTTTGGATTTGGACTGCAGGCCAAGTGGTTAAGAAGTTTCACAGCTGCAACACTAAACGCCGTGACTCACACTCGGTATACGTGAAAAACACGCTGCGGCGGCTGCACCGAGTACATATAGTAAAGGTACATTTTAAAAAACATCAATGTGTGACGTGTGCAGCAGATACGTAGACCCGGCACTGATAATTAAGTGCTGGTGCTAAGCACCGGCACAAATTAAGCACTGGCTTCCACAAGGTAACACACTTAACACAATGTAGACTTATATATCCTCCAAAAGGAAGATAATATCATTGTGGACTCCCTCTCCAAGTCTGAGAAAACTGTCCAGTTCCTCCCCATGTTGAAGAACATGCTATAGTCAACCCCTAACACCTTTAGAGAACCTGTCAAGGCTAGGGTGGTAACAACATGGGTAGAAAAAAATGACACGCCTTCTTCCAACAACTTGTTTGGCATCAAGGGACATGTCCCACCAGCCTCCCTTGTTGTCCATACAGCATGCAAGTGGGCTTCCACTCCAGTCACAGGCCATGCTTTCCCACCCTATAAGGTGAACATAAGGGTGGATGTTTCTGGTAACATAGTATTGGTAAAGGATATTAACCACTGCACAGTAGCCACTTCTTTTTGCCTCCTTTCCCGAAATGGCAGCTCTACATGGGATGAGATGCAAAAATTAGTCTAGCATCTCCCTGGGGAATTAGAAAAGCGGGGGAGAAGATAGTTGCAGAGGGGAAACTATCCCCAATGCCACCATGCTCTGCTCCCTTGATGCAGGCAACACTGCATCATGGGAAGCTAACATGAGCATCCTCATTAGATGAATCACCTGCTCCACATCTCAGGCTTTATGCTGGTGCTCAAGCAAAATCTGCACACCCTGCCCTTTTATGGAGGTTGATCAGATATAGAAAGAGTCAAAAAGGACATCACCTATAGGTTGCTTTCAGAAACACTAGAGGGAAGCCCCCAAAGCAGTTGTCCCAGTCCCTGTTCCATCATGCCAAAATAAGCAGCAGACATAATATCAGCAAACTGGACGAGGGTACACCAGGGGTGCCTATAGAAGCAGTAATATGAGGTAGGGGCAAAGAAAGTTCACGTAATGGGGCTTCAACATCTTTTTCTTTTTTTTTTATTGTCATCAAAAAGGGCAATATTAAAAATCAAATTAAACTGGAAGTTTGAATTTATACATCAGGCAAAAACACAAGTACAAGAAACAGAGAAAGAGAACTAAGAGGAATCACAAAATAAATTAATACAGTACTATCAGTAATTAAATTATTCCATCCAAAGCCAATGGTCTCCATATTGCTTCTAACTTGATCAAGGAACGGACACCCCTTGCCTTAGCCAAGGCTGCCTCTAAACCATACATCTCCCTAATAATAGTCCACCAATCCCCGACCAATGGCGGTGTTGTAGAGACCCAAACCTGAGGGTTGGCCAATCTAGCAGCAGCAATCAGTATTGATAAAAGGCGTGCGAGTGCCGGTTTATCCCCCTTGTAACCCAACATTATTTCAAGATCAGTGAATGAGGGGTCCAAACCCAATTTAAGCTGTAGAATCTGACCAATTTTCTGCCAATAACCCTTCCGTTCTGGACAATCAATAAACATATGTATCAGGTTAGCAGCGTATAATCCACATTCAGATTAGTTTATCTTATCCCCGTTTTATTCCCTTGAGCCCATTTAGCTATTTTTGCCGAAGTGTAGTACAGCATACATGTCGTACGTAATTGCTGGAGTTGCAAACTGACAGAGTGAACCGAGTACCTTATGTGGCCTAAAGCCTGTTTGATCACTCTGGGTGTAACGTCTATACCCAAAGTTTGACTCTAGTACTGTGCTAATTTCTCGCTGTCCTCTAACCTAAAACTATGCAGATGTTCATACATTTCTCCTATCAAGGGCTCTGTTTTCCCCCCATATAGACAGTCCCAGGTGCTTGAATGTGTTATCGATTTTGGGTCCAAGTTTTGGGCTAAGTAGTCCCTGATCTGTAAATACTTTAAAAATGAGCAGGGAGTTTATAAAGTACTCACAAGTTTTCGAGTGACTTAATTCCGCTCTCATCCTAAACTTAGACATGTAACTCTAGACATGTAACTCTATATTTGGCCCAAGATTTGCCTGCTTGATCATGGAACACATCGGGAACAAAGGATTCCCCCGTAATGGAAACTTTTCATAAAATACTGGTAATTTACATCTAGCCGGCATAGCTCGACAAATATATATAGTATCTCTTACTGTCTTAAACGTGACTCGCTCAAAGTAGTTTAGGTCTCTAATTCCATATAAAAATGTTTCTCTCGAATTGCGTAAGATAAACCTAAAGATAGAGTCTGTCTGGCCTAGACCAAGCAGACTATGGAAACGTCCCTTAAAAGAAGCCCAAAAATAAATTTTTAAATCTGGAAAGCCAAGTCCGCCTTGATCATGTGGAGATTTAAGCAAATCAATCGCTCGCCTAGGTTTTTTATATCCCCATATGAAACTACTGAAAATACCCTCAAGTTTAAAAAAAATGTATTAGGGACTTTTAGAGGAATGGACCGAAGCAAATATAAAACTTAAGAAGTATTTTCATTTTTATTAAATTGCATCTTCCTAATAACCCTATAGGGAGCCTATGCCAGATTTTAAGCAATTTTGTGGTTTCATTCAGAAGTGGAACGTAATTTAAATTAATAATCTGATCGACTTTAGCTGTTATCTTTACCCCCAGATAAGTAACAGTAGAGCTAACCCCGCTAATTGGATGTGGGACCTAAAATTGATAAACACTTGAGTCTTAATAGCGTTCAGTTTATATCCCGGGACGCCCCCAAACTTTACTGCTTCTTCTTTTATGCTTATCATGGCCTTGTCTGGATTAGTAGCGAACACCGCAATGTCATCAGCATACGCCGTAACCTTAAGCTTAGATATCTCGGATTCCAACGGCTTTATATGCATGCAAGATTGCACAGTACGTATAAATGTCTCTATATATAGAGCGAATAATAATGGCGGTAAGGGGCAACCCTGCATAGTCCCACATAAATTTGGAAATGGTATGGATCGAGACCCCATATAAGTCAATTTAGCTTGGGGTTTACAATATAAAGCCTGTACCCAAGACCGAAACTGCGCCCCGAGACCAGCAGTGGCCAATACGGCCTATAAGAAACCCCACCTGACCCGGTCAAAAGCCTTTTCGGCATCTAAAAGGATCATGCCAAGATCGATCGTTTTCTTCTCAGCAAAATCAAAAGCTCTGATAGCCATATTGACATGGGCAGTAGTGTCCCTATGCATAAAAAATCCATGCTGTCTGTCCGGCATTAGTGGGGCCAGGTGGCTCGCCAAGATTTTCCAAAATATCTTGGCGTCCGCATTTATAAGAGAAATGGGCCGATATGATCCGCTTTCTTTCGGTGGTTTACTCTTTTCTAAAAAGAACACAATCTATGTCATACACCCTGACTCCGGTACCAGCCTGCTTATACCAACAAATTGTATTACCTTACTGAAAGGTGTAAGCAGGATCTTTTTAAAAGATTTATAAAATTCTATAGGTATCGAATCCTCTCCTGCCGCCTTCCCCGTTGGCAGTGCTGAAACTGCCACCTCAACTTCTACTGATACTGTCACATCTAATATAGCCGCTTCCTCAGTGCCTACTGCTGAAAGACAGCAGTCATCGAGGTATCGTAACATATCGTCTCTGTTTAGTATCCAAATAAGTGAACAGAGCTGTTGATAAAATAAAAACAATTGTTCTAAAATACCTGAGGACTCAGTATGCAATACCCCATCTGTGCCCTTTATAGCACTTATCCTAGTTTTAGCCTTTAGCTATTTTGTCCCTGAGAGACTTCTCCACTGCAGTTCTTGCATCTATTAAAGATAAGAGCAGGCTATCCTGAATGCTCTGATCATTCTTTACCGCCTGAACATGCTGTTTCTCAATAGCGTGGAGGGCATTAACCAACATCTCCATTTCCCCTTTACGTTGTTTATTCTGTTGTAAAATATATTGTTGCATAATACCTCAGACATACGCTTTCATCGTGTCCCAGACAATCAGTGGGAATGCTGTCCGTGTTTTCTTTAAAAAATGCCTCCAGTTGTTGACCCACATTAGCCAGATATTCGCTGTCAGCCAACAAGTACCTAGGAAAAGAAAATGGCCTGACTTCCCTCTTCTCAGCTTGAACCCAACAAGATAGAATAATGGGGTTATGGTCTGAAGTAACCTGAGGGCATAATTCCATATCTGACACTGCAATTAGATTATCCGAGACCCAAGCCATATCTATTCTAGAATACATTTTGTAGGGGGCTGAATAAAACATATAACCCGGTATGTTTGGATATAATTGTCTCCATACATCCCTTACGGACTGAAGTCTTGCCAATTGAAGTATCGCGGCCCTGGTCTTCCGCATTCCAAGATTGAGACATTGTCTGGTAGAATCTATACCATAATCCATGACACAGTTGAAGTCTCACAAACACATTCTTTCACCCTCCCAATTCAACAATTCCAGATTAAGATATTCAAAGATGGCAGGATCGTCCAAGTTAGGATCGTACAATGAACAAACCACAAACTTTTTGCCCCTTATTTCAAGTTGTGCCAGTGCCCAGCGCCCTCGCTGATCAGACAATGTCTTAATCGTTCTACAGTTAAACCTCTTATCCTTTAAGATCGCCGCTCCTTTTATAGAAGCGGTTTGAGTGCTGCAGATAATAATTTCATACCCCAAGTGCGTTAACAGGTTTCGGTCTTTATAAGCAAGGTGAGTTTATGTTAAAAACACTAATTGAGGCTGATACATTCTAAGCTCCTTGCTCACTAATTGACGCTTATTGCGCCATTGAGACCAGCCACATTCCAAGCCATACATTTAACCCAATACATAGTACATTTTCTGCCCTTCAGACTAATCCCCTTTTCCTTTTCCAAGACCTGCTACAGAATGATAACGTTTAGTGTTTTGCCTTATAATCTGGAAAAAAACAAATAATAGTCTTCCATTTGCCCTAATTCCAATATACCTTATGGATGACTTTTTTTGCCCCATTATAACACCCTTACCACTACCCCCCAGCATACTCCAGAGTCCACCCACCGCCCTGTCCCATGGAAGAAGTCTCCCCCCCTTTACCAGCTGCCGCTAACTAGGCAGCCCTTCAGAGTCGCAACCGCAACGGCCAGTCCCACACCCAAAGATTCTAAATCAACCTAGTGTAGAACAGCGCCTTAATTAAGCTTAGTAAAAGAAAAAAAGGAAAAGAAAAAACACAGTTAAAGAGAGAATGGGTAAGAACGATTACCTAAGAAACACAAGAGATACAACCAACTAGACTAGACTGAAACCCACACTCCCTTTAAACTTTTTATACTTATACAAATAATTATAGTCCCTTGTTCTGCTTCTTCTCAGCAGCTTCTGTTTGCCTCTAGGCCACTGCCTGGGTAGTTTCCTGTTCTTCAGTAAAAAAATAAGTAAGACCATCTTTAAGTACTTTTAACCGTGCAGGTTCTTGCAAAAAAGCTTGAGCCCCAAGGGCTTTTAGCGGATCTATAAATTGGCGCAACTTCCAACGCCTGTCCATTGTAGCCTTACTAAGGTCAGATCTAACAAAAAAGTAACTTCCTCGACTGTTACTGGTGAACTAGGTCGGGCTTTCATTGCGACAGCCTGTCTTAGCATAAGGATATCGACCTTATCGATAAGGATATCGACCCCTCATTCCTTTGGACTAATGGTAGTCTATAGACTCTTTGCAACTGCGAGTCCTAGTTCCAGTCAGACAAGTCGGGGAAAGCCTTCTGGAGCAACTGAACCATGTAAGCCCTTGGGTCTGCCCCCTCTGTGCCTTCTGGGATACCAAAGAGCCTAAGGTTATGTCGCCTTTGGCAATTTTCCATATCCTCCAGCTTAATCTGTATGCCTGAGATCTGAGCCTCATGCTTGTGCGCTAGAGCATCTGTAAGTGCAGATAGTTGTTCAGTATCCGCAACCCGCTGTGGCAGCTCCGATATATCTTGTGTCCGTCCCCCCCAATTTATCTGACATCTCTTGTAATGACTGTTGCATTCTATTATTGTATTCTTGGACCTGTATGTAGTGTTGTTGAGCTTCTTGTCTTTGCTCATTCAGAAACTGCAAGACGAGGCAGAGAGAAGGTGTCATGGTTTCTTGACTATCTGTTGCTCTTTCCTTTAGTTGACCCCCTGCGTGGGTGACATTTGATACAGAAGCTACGGGTTGAACCCCACCAGAAGGAGACCCTAACTTAGGGCTGTCCCCAGCAGCAACAGCAGAGTGAGCCTTCATCGGGTTGTTCTCAGTTGGGCTGTTGTCTGAGATCCCTGATGCCATAGTCTTAGCCCCTCCTTTCGCTTGCACCCACTTGCGTAGAGGGCTAATGTCCGAAATAATGATCCCGCATGGAGAAACCACACTCTGCCCAATAAATGATTTCTTTGTTTTATTTTTGGCCTTCCCTTTTTTGCCCACAAGTGCCGTAGATGTGTCAGTAACAGCCTGTGTAGAAGGCTCTATTATCTCTTCTATGTCGTCATAGGAGCCTAACTCTTCCTTTCTTCTTCCACTGTAGCATCGCTTGCTTTTATACCCAGATTCAGCGCCTTGTCAGCTCTTGCACCAGCCTCTCCTAGAGAAGTTGGACCCCTTTCCTTTCCATTATCTACGCCACTCAGCACTGACTTATTCAACAGGTTTGGTTGATTAATGTTTCCAGATGGTAGTCTCGATGCAAATCAACCCCAAGCTCCGGCTGACTTGGTGTCTGGGCTGAGAGCAACTCCCCGCCTCCTCCTCCACTCTCTTCTCTAGTGCCTGCAGTGTTGTTAGTTACAGCCCCCGTTTCGGCTGAAACAGTATCCACTGCAACATAGTTGCAACCTGGTATGGCGTCCAGCAAGGCTTCGGCAATTTTGTTGCCGGTCAGATCCCCCTTGTCCATGCTGCTAGCTAAAAGTTCAGCAGCTTTTCACAAGTGCAGCAAGAGCAGAAGCGGCTTACCGACAGCAGTCATGTTTTTCTCTGTCGTGCTCGCTGTCGCAGCGTCTAAGGTGCCCGCATCCCCGGCGGCGGCTGATTTCCAGGCCCGTGTGTTCCTCGGGGTGTTTTTTTGGCGGTGCCATGCCTCCCTTGACTTCGAGCGCTGGTACCACCACAACGAGTAGTCTTGACCAGCCGAACGCCGACCGGCCAGCCGATCTCCAACCAACGAGTCGAGATGCCAGAAGCAAGTGCCCAATCCTGACCGACAATGGCAACCATATTCGTCTTTTTCTTACGGTTAGCAGCGGTTTAATAGCTTTTGAGTCAGTATTGTCCACATGCAGCTAGATGCAGTTTAGGCATAGTGTAACTGCTACACCGGCGCATATTCCAAACATCGTGCAATCGTAGGTGTGGGAAGACCTCTGCACGGCTGTGCTCCGTTGCGGCTTCAGTTCACCATCTTGCTCCTCCCCCTCCCAAAGAGGCCTCCACATCAAAACATTGACATCCCTCATCTCCCCTTCAATCACATGACACCTTGTGGGAGAAGATTGCAGGATTTCTTTTCATGCTGACATGAAATTGTATCAGACAAGTGGGTATTAGTGGTGGTTCACCATGGCTACTGCCTAGAACTTCTCACACCCAACCTAGTACCTCGCAAACACACCCTCAGACAGCAACCAAGTCATCCTTCTGCAGAAGAGTTCCCAGCGCTCTTCCAAAAAATATCTGGAAAGCCAGTGGCTCCATTCCAGCGGGGCAAGGAGGCTTACTCTTTAATTTCTTATCCCCAAAAAGAACTGTTCGCTTAGGTCCCGAAATCACTACATTCACTCCGAACACTTGCATATGGTACCACTGCAGGATGGTATCCTTCTGCTTTAACAAGGTGATTAAATGATGGTATTACAGCTCATGGACTCCTACTTCCACAGCCTCATGCATTCCATCTCCCACACTAACCCCGCTTCATTGTAACTGGCAATCTTTATCAATTCAAGGTACTTCCCGTCCGCATCATACTTTGCTCGAACAGTATTCAGAAACCTTCTAGTAGTAGTAGCTGTCACCTGCATGGTAGGAGGAGGCATCCATGTTTTCCCATACCTCACAATTGGCTGATCAGTAGTGCAAGCAAACACCAGTGCCTAGCAGATAATGAGGCTATCATCACACTTTGACACACTTCCTCTCAGTCAAAGCGAAGTAGTATTAATAAAGCCAGACAACATGAAGAGCAGTGTACTACCTGCAGAAACAGTGCGATATCCACTTTCTCCCCCATCATTACTAACTGAAGACAAGGCATTTGATAATCCGAATTCACATTAATCTCATGGTGGAATACCTTCCGGGGGGAGATGGACAACAACTTAGCCGGCCTGCTCAGCAGAACGTATCAACTAGTCTATGAGCAGGAACTCCACCCACAAGTCATATACCAATAATTTTAATTCTACAGCACACTACAAATAGACATTTTGCCACCCCAACCATGCAAAATTCCCAAACTCATACTCCAGTTAATGAAATTCTATGGGTAATGTAGTATGGATACACTGGTCAGGTATCTTTGCCTACGCTTTTCCACCTCTCCCACTCCTTCCATTCATTGTCCGAAAGATGCGGCAGGCCCTCATCCTTGTAACCCACACCTGTAGTCAGATTGCTCTGTTACTCTGCACTCCTCAACCTAGAAAGAACCAACAGGCCTGTTTCGTCCAAATCAGTACGTCGTGTTTCCTTCATATGATATGCAGCTGCTGTTCAAAGTGAGGAGGCACTGCAGTGTGATAGATCTTCCGATTGTGTTGTCAAAGTTTCTTTCAATTGTGATATGATTTGTTTGAAAAAACAAATTCAGCATTTACTCTGAAGATGCAACTGTTATTATAAGATCACTGCAAGAAACAGCAAAGCAGAAACATTTAATGCGAGGTATAAATGGGAGGGGCTAGTTTCTGTAGTACAGTATGACTAATATTGCTTTGAAAATAGTGAATACCATTATGCGCTCTGCTATCTACGTATGAAAGTGTTCTCCAAAACATTTTCTAATGCCAGCATTTGACAAGTTTTTCTTATCGCCCTTTGATTACAGAGGTTTTATGTGGCCACTTCTCGCCAGCTGAAAAGACTTGAGTCTGTGAGTCGATCACCTATATATTCCCACTTTTCGGAATCAGTCACCGGGGCTAGTATTATTCGAGCATACGGCAGACAACAGAGTTTTATTCTGTTAAGTGACAAGAAAGTGGATGAAAACCAAAAATGTTATTACCCTGGCCTCGTGTCAAACAGGTAAAATATTCAAAGATAATACTTTGATCTTGTTTGTTTTGCACCGTGTTTGCTGTCAGGAAGAGGCAACGTAAACCGTTCCTTTATTATGCTTTTCACTAATGTTATATTAATGATGCAATAGCTGAAGACACAGTGACACTCTTACCAGTACAGAAGGAACAGTGCCCTTGTTTTTAAAGCAGTATTGATATTTACAGCACATAAACTAACTAGGTAACTCCATGAGTCAGTGCATTCACTCCAAACATTGCACATAAAACATATAGCGGCTTATGGAAAACGTCGATAAACAGCGGCAGTACACTAGTGGTGGCCATGTGTGGTTTTTTTAGGGAGATTTGTAGGAAGAGTGATGAGTTAGGTGAAGGTGTTTTAGTGGAAAATAGATTAGAAAATTGGCTATTGTTGACTAAAGTTATTGGGTGGGCAAGGATCTTTTTGCATTTCTTGGGAGATGCAAAGTTCTAAAGTCAAATTCAAAAATATATAAGAACATGAATTCTAATAAATTGAAGAAGTATTAGACACTTATATGCAGCAAATGAAACCTCCAGGATAACCCACTTCTCAATACAAGCATAGGTATGGGTGCCCCAGCTCAGCTGGCTAACGATAATGGAGTACTGTGACCACTTATGTTAAACTGCAAACCAAGTAAAACCTATACATCTTTCCCCTGCTGACTGACCCTCCATCATGTTTCTCAATCTACTGAACTTTCTTTAATTCTTTTTCATGTTAAAAAAACGCTTTTCACCTTGAACATGTAACGACTTGTCTACTGCGTACAACCAGGTTCTCACCTCTCAAGTGTGATGAATCTCAGTTAATAGAGGCAATTACCCAAGGCCTGGGAAGATACTCAAGAGATCACAAGACAGAATATTTACACTCCAGACTGCAAAATACAAGTACTGAAAATTCATACAAATCCCTTGGGACCTCTGATTGGAATCATGTCACATAATTGATAAGGGGCCTGATTTAAGTTTTGGCGGATGTATACAGTCTGCCGGGGCGGAGGGCATCACCTCCACCAGTCTGATGGACAAATGTGCTAAATTTAGAACCAGCCCAGCGGTCATCTCCACACATTAAAAGGAACTGCGATTACGGATGTTTCTTTCAATGTACAAAAACATTTGATGCAGATTCACCAAACGTTTGAGGTTTATTTGTATTTCAGAAACAAACTCCGAAAGCAGGAGTTTGAAAACAAAAACAAAAAATAATGACTCCCTCACCCTGGGAGTTTTCTCCCACGTTATGAGGGGTAATTATTTTTTCTTTCCTCTCCCTCACGCTAGGTTGTTCCTAGAGGTGAAGAGCAGGGTAAACTCCATCCTAAATAGGGGGCTCTGTCAGTGGAATACTTAAAGGCTGCCCTTCTCTTAATGAGGTAGTAGGTCCGAGAGTTGGGCAGGCAGGGTGCTCTGTTGCATTTGCGGTGGAGTACCCTGTCCACCAAACTGTAAATCAGGCCCAAGGTTCTCAAATAGCATTTATTCACTTGTGTGCTTATTTCTTCTGTTTGCAAAGAACAATAAGAGTTTTGAAATCAAAAAGGAGAAATGAAACTGCAGCTGCCCTTCTCTGTGTTTCCAAGCTATGCTGTCTGCGGCACTTGTGCTAACCTGTGGAGCCACTGAGTTAGTATATGTAAGAAATTGAGGTATTAGTTAAGAGGTGAGCATTCTTCTCAAGTAATAACCTCAAACCTTGTCAGGATGAACTCTTAAAGAAATTATATTAACCTGAACTCAACCTTCTGGTAGATATAGCACAGACCAGACTAGAATGGCATAACTTAGAGACAATATGTAAAGCATTTATGCAGTACCAAATCAGTAATAAAGTCAAAACACAACAAAAGAAAAATCCTGATCTAACAAAAAAAAAAATAGAGTAAAATTGTATAAATAAAACCGAAATGACAACAATCCAATAAGGGAAAAAAGAGTTATGATTTTTTTAAATGTTTTTCGATACCCATGATCATCTGGTTGCACTTGACCGCAGTCTAGGGGCAAGTTAATGCTGCACCAACAAATAATGGATGGAATGCTGAGTAAATCAAACATTCATTCCCATTCAAAACATCTGGGTTAAATCCATTGTTCTTTTGCTCACTACGCCATCCCTGGTTGGGCCAAGCCATATGCAAATCTGTCTTGACCCTGCTCCTCATGAGAACAGTTCAGCCCAAACTCTCAAGCCGGGTCCTCCCTGGACCAGAAACAAGCATCCTAGACCGGTTTCTGGGTATCATAATTCATAAATTCTTTATTTCGGCTTGAAAAAATGCCATAAAAGAGTCACAACACAATTCATTATAATATACATTAAATCACATTTGTGACTGCATTTGTTATGGTTTAAAACATGTGTGTGTTAAAAGAGAGAATTAAAACATGGAAAATAGGTTTCCCCAGTAAAATTTTCATCTGAGCACAATACAATACCAAGATACCAACGGTCCTGATGGCATTACTAAGGCACATTTGGTCGTATAAGCTTAATTCTTTAGCATTACAGCTTTAGGCCTTTTTTCCTCCTTAGAAAATAAATTGAGTGCAGGAATCGGCTGACACTAAATACTATTGTTTGTGTTGTGTCTGTTTTAATTATTCTTAGGGCCTGATTGCAGGATCTTACTCCTATTAACAAACATAAAGGCTTGATCCATTTTCTTCTGACCCGTGTGTAGGCTGGGCAGAAGAAAAGGATATGAAGGTCATCATCTTTCTGTTTGCCTTCACACATAGTACAGATTTCATCTGCCACTGAAACTGCAGCATAAGGCCCTCTAGTCGAACGTGCCAAAGTTGTTTTAGTCAAAAGATTCCCATATCTTAATTTTAAGAAAAGGGTTTTGGCAAGTGGGGGCTCAATTTCATCAAGGAAAGCCTCAAAAAGAGGCTTGTCTTTGAAACTTAGAAAATTAGTCACTAGAGTTCCAGCATTGGTCATGTTTGTTACTAGATTATACACATAGCTCCAAAAGGCCCTTTTTACAACTAATTTTGGGTTCAGCGGTATACATTCTGGGTCCTCCCAAAAGTGGTTTAGGCCTATTTTAATAAACCAAGTTTTGAAATGTTTTAGCCAAGGTATAGTGTTCAAATTATCCAGTCTCATTATCTCTTTTAGCCCTTCTCTGTAATCATACAGTTCGGGAACCCGCCAAAGTCTAACCCATAGCATCAGTGGTCTAATTATTGTATAGTGGTCTGTTCTTTTGATGTTTAGATCCAGCTGAAGTGGCACTAACGGAGGGCCTCTTGGAACCCTTACCAGACTCCTCATAAAGTTGTTGTCCAAGACAAGAAAGGAGTCCTTCGACATGGGCCCCCAAATTTCTGCGCCATAAAGTGCTGCTGGTTGGACCGTAAATTTAAATAATTCAACCACTGGGGATACAGCCTTGCTAGTACTCAGGCCTTGTTTCCTAAGGATAGGTTTTACGTTCTGTGTGAATGCCAACTTACTTTTTTCAATTTGGGGCCTCCAAGAGAAATTAGAATCTAGCGTGACCCCTAGATATGAGAAATTTGGGACCGATTCCAGTTTCTCACCATTCAGAATTAAGCAGCCTTTATCTGGTTTTGGTGGATTAAGGACCATACATTTTGTTTTTTTCCCATTGATTTCCAATCCTTTTTTACTACAATAGTCACTAAAGGAATTGAGTAGTGCCTGTAGACCTTTCTTGGTTTGTGAAATCAAAATGGTGTCATCTGCAAATAATAATGATGTTACCTTTTCACCGTTCAATTTTGGTGAATCATTTGCACATCCCTCTAGATGTACAGGGATGTCATTCACAAAAAGAGAGAAAAGTGTAGGGGCCAATACGCAGCCTTGGCGGACGCCACGCTCAATAGGTATTTTTTGAGTCAGTTCCCCGTTTGGGCCCCATCGTACTGTGGCAAAGTTCCCTGCATGCAGTTCTTTTATCTGTGCTAACAGTCCGCTTGGGAGCCCTGCTACGCTCAATGTCCTCCACAAGAGGTCACGTGGCACTAAATCGAACGCTGCTCTCAGATCAACGAAAGCAACGTATAAATGGCCCTTCTTAATATGCACATATTTCCAGTATATGCAGCAAAATCTAAAAACTTGGTTGATTGTGCTCACTTTACATCGGAAACCAGCCTGGTATTTTGTTATGATTGCGTTTTCCTCCAGCCAGTCATTGACACGAGTTAGGATGTGTCTCGAATAGATTTTCTGGAGAATGTCCATCAGGCTAATTGGCCGATAGTTAAAGGGATCCAACCGGTCCCCTTTTTTAAAAATTAAAACAATTTCTGCCCCCCTCCAGCTTTCAGGGAAATCTAGACTATGGGATAGCTTGTTGCATAGGTAATTTATGTATGGTGCCCATACCTTTAAATCGTGCTTGTACAAGTCCCCAGGTATCTTGTCTAGCCCTGGTGCTTTACCATTTTTTACTGAATTTATTGCTGCCTCAGTTTCTCCTAGTGTGAATACCAAACAATCTATGGGATATTCAAGGCACGGGGCATCGTCACCGGGGGCTCTTGGCATGGTGTCATACTTTTTGTAAAGGTTCGTGAAGTGATTAACCCACGTTAGTTCGTCAAGATAGACGTCCTTTGTTACTCTTCCTACGTGGTTGCCGTTAGCAACTAACCTCCAGAACCCTACACTGTCCTTTGATTTGACAGCTGTCAGCATGTCTGCCCAGCTTTCTTCCTCCCAAGCTTCCCTTGAGGCAATTTGTACCTGCTTATAGTTTTTCCTTGCCATTTTTATATCTTCCCCTGATTTAGATTTAATGGCAATTAGCAGCGTGTAGGGAATCCAAGGGGGCTTGGATTCCCTACATAGTCTATCATACCATGGTTTACTGTGAGACAGATTCTGTACTTTTTGTTGGTTTTTCTTTGGCAATCTTGTGACTATTGTTCTTAAATCTGAAAAAAAGTTTTTGTGAAGTGACATAAAAACAACCAGAATTTCCTTCGTCTATAGAGGAACCTACAAATAATCCAAAGGCTCCTGCAAAAAGTGCATACATTTCGGCGAGAATCTCACCATGGTCCAATATAAATGGCCATTTAAGTGCTCTCCTGTTGTTACTAATGTGGATTTCATCACTCATTCCACTGTTTGCATCAATTGAAGGCACACAGTCTGCTACCTGGAACAAGGAAGCTTCTATCAGTAGACTCAGGGGGAAGTGGTCCCTTTCTGACCTCTCCTTAACCTCGAAATCTATCATACTCTGCCAAATGGACATAGAGATGATTACAAAATCTAGATTGCTCTTATAGTTATTTCTAGTAAATGTCGTTTTTTTGCACTGTCTGACGAGAGTCGACCATTACAGGCCCTAAGGCCATATTCCGCAGCCAATTTCATTAGTTGGACTGCCAAGACTGTACATTTGACAGGTTTAATATTCTCCAATGATGGAATATTATTGGCTTGGTCCTCTTCTTCAAAAATATCACTAAGCCCTTGGACTGGTTCATAGTTATAGTTTAAATCGCCAGCTATGATAACGTGTTCATCTTTTTCAACTATTCTAGCCAAAAGGGTGTCTAGTTTAGCTAACGTAGGAGATTCTTTAGATACAGGGGCTGGTCTATTGTAGACATTTATTAGGTAGAATATTTTCCCCTCACGTGTGGTGATTCTTAAAGCTAGTATGTCAGGTGTATTTGTGTCTACTACATCTATCTGTATCCTCAGGGTTACCTTCACCCAGGTTATTAGTCCACCTGAGGGCCTTCCCCTTCTAGATGGAATAGCACCTATTCCAAAGGACTTAAACCCTACTCTATGTGGTGTAGCTACCGCCCAGGATTCCTGTAGCAAACAGAAGTCACTGGAATCAATTAACTCTGCCCATTCCGGGTCCCTCAGATTCTTGGACACTCCAGCTATGTTCCATGAAACTAAGTTCAGTGGCTTGTTCTTTATGTTTGTGGCATCAGATAGTTCCCCAAGTGCAATTATCCCGTTTGATGACATCTCTATTGGCAGTTCCTCTGCCCGTGGTGCCGGATTTCCACAAGTCCAGGTTTTATCACCCTGGAAAATGGCATTATTTATGCCCCTATGTTCTGATAGCAGTGCGCCTTGTTGACTCTCTCCCTGGTCACTTTCTCCTGCCACTACCGCTACCTCATTGCCTATTAATGGATTAACTGCGTCTAATTGTCTGATGTTTGTATGCGGTCTGAGATCCTTTTTGTTTCTCATGTTATTAGGGACTACTAAGTTTACTTCCGTGTCGATTCCGCTTCGTTTTGCCCTAGTGGGGGGATTCAATCTTTGTGCTCCAATGTTAGTGTCGGAAGGGCGTTCAACCAAGTGATCCAGTCAGTCAACCGCTTCCAAGCAGCTGAATGTATTGAAGGTTGGCAACCCCATCCACTGACTTGGGTTTCCCAAATTCCCACCGCGCAATCTACCTGAAGCATTGTGATTCACGACAGTCCACCCTTCACCACCCTCAAAGTGCATTTTAGGTGGATAGAAGTAGAACAGCGGTCTAATCTGTATCACATTGCTTCCATTAAGTGCATGAGGGCTCCAGGAGCACAAATGGTGCACCGTACGTCGGTCTTCAAATGTAATCACCACACAATCGCCTGATATGGTCTTTCTTGTTGGCCCTATCCATGGAACCCTTCGAACCATTAATATTTTACTTTTTAAATTATGTGGTAGGGGCCTTTGCGCATTTAGCCAATGTAGAACTTTATTTTTAAGTGACCAAAAGCTCTCATCAACTTGGATAGCCAGTTCCGGGACCCCCGTCAAGACAGTTACATAAGGGCTAGCCTCTGGTGGCAGATCTATATAACCCCCCCCCCCTTTTTTCCTCCTCTGGGGATTCCTATTCTGCATTTGTTGGTTAGTTTTTATAGAGTTAGCACTCTGTGCTGGGGTGTCTTTCGCTATTGGAGCACTATTTGCAATATTTGCGATGGCTACACCTGCAGTGATTGTAGTTGGTACACTTGTTTTGTTGGCAACAGTGCTTATTAGTGTGGTACCTGTACTCTGCTGTGTTGGATGTTGTGTGCTGTTGTCTACTAGGGGCACTACGGGTGCTGTGACTACGTGTGCAGTTGTACTAATCGCTGTCTCAGCTATGCTCAGGCTTGCTAGTGTTATGATACTTTTTTCAACCTCCAACAATTGGTTTTCCATTCGTGACAGTCTTACTTCCAATGGGATTAGGAGTGATTTGAAAAGGTCCCCTATTTCCCTCAATAAAGACCCTTTTCCCTCCCCATCCGTCGTCCCTTTTCCCTCATCAGCTTCCCCTACTCTACTTTCTATGTTGTTTGTGAGTAAGGTTTCTTGGATCCCTTCAGTTAATTCAAGGTTTACAATGTTTTGACCCTCCCTCTGTTCTATCGTCGTTGTTGCTAACGCTTCACCCGGACCGTCCCTCTCTATAACTAGTAAGGCATTGGCCTGTGCCACGGCCACTTTTTGTCTTTTCCTAGCGTAGACAGAGGGATTGGGGCGTTTGCGTTTGGGTATGGCCCCCTCCTTTCTCCCGCGTAGTTGCATTGGACTTGTGCGTGTTTCATTCTCAGGGGTATTAGGCTCAGGGGCAAGGATCACTACATTATTACTAGTCCCGTCTGGATTTGCTGGGGATATAACTTCAAGTGGTTGATTTTCAAGGGACACATGTAATAGAGTGTGAGTGGGAATTAGTGATAGTGGATTAGGAGGCGTAATTGAGTGTATTGATGTTAGGACAAGACCTTCAATACGTTCAGGGGTTTTTGCTACAGCTATATGACCCAGAGACGATCTCTTGGCCATTGAGGGATCTTGGGACAACCTCCTAGCCATTGCAAGGTCTAATGAAACCCTTTGTTGCATTAAATCAATACCCATATCTATTACTGAGTTAGTCCTAATGATAAAGTCATCTAGTGTACCTGTTAGTTTGGCTCCCCCCTTCAACACCTTGCTTCTACTACCTTTGGGGGACATTTCTAAGGCCATTTAGTAGCCAGGTATGCAGTAATAAATAGAAATACAATCACCATATAGAGTAGCGGGAACAAATCAAAGCCAATGTTAGAGAGGTGGCCCGGTCCGGTCTTACCCGGTCTGTTACGGGCTAGAACGGGCCCGCACTTGGCCCGATCTTCGCCCGGCACACGCCCGCACGCGTCCCACGTTCGCGTTGTAGCGTGAGGCTAAATAATAGATGAGGGAGGGGCGGGAAGAGGACCAGCTGCGGCCGATCCCAGCCGCACAGCAGGCTGGTCCTCGCAGTCCCGCTAGGCGTCTGTGGGGTAGTCTCTGGGCGGGGCTCCTTACTGCCTCTGCAAGTCCGTGGCAGCACTCTCAGGAGGTTGGTAGACGAGCGGCTCCCGCGGAGCGGGGGCCGCGAGAAGTGGATTCGGTTTCAGGAAAAAGTCCGCCGGTGAGTGACCAAATCAGCAGCACACCCTCGCTGCGCCAGCCAAAGCACCCGAAGACACTAGCCCTGACCAAGTTCTTAACAGCAGGGAGGGGCGGGAAGAGGACCAGCTGCGGCCGATCCCAGCCGCACAGCAGGCTGGTCCTCGCAGTCCCGCTAGGCGTCTGTGGGGTAGTCTCTGGGC
The DNA here is from genome assembly GCF_964261635.1 of Lissotriton helveticus. NCBI lineage: Eukaryota > Metazoa > Chordata > Amphibia > Caudata > Salamandridae > Lissotriton > Lissotriton helveticus. Next base: position 1,432,650,224 of record NC_136068.1, read on the forward strand.
GGGGCTCCTTACTGCCTCTGCAAGTCCGTGGCAGCACTCTCAGGAGGTTGGTAGACGAGCAGCACCCGCGGAGCGGGGGCCGCGAGAAGTGGATTCGGTTTCAGGAAAAAGTCCGCCGGTGAGTGACCAAATCAGCAGCACACCCTCGCTGCGCCAGCCAAAGCACCCGAAGACACTAGCCCTGACCAAGTTCTTAACAGCAGGGAGGGGCGGGAAAACGTTTCTGGGTATCACCCCTTGTCAGCCAGGCAAGCTGGAATCCATGGTCACAGTGAGCAAGGGTCCCATGTCTGGGTATATCCATTCCACTTAGGGCGAAAAATGCTGCAGCAGTAAATGATGGATGGAATGCTGAATAAATGAAACATTCAACCCCAGTCAAGTGATCTGGGTTAAATCCACTGTTCTTTTGCTCACCACACCACCCCAGTTTGGACCCAGCCATTCGCAAATCAGTCTTGACCCTGCTCCTCATGGTAGAAGTCTAGCCTAAACTGCAAAGCCGGGTCCTTTCTGGACCAAAAACGAGCATCCTGTTACCGGTTTTGAGGTTAGCTTGAATCCAGTGGCACAGCAAGCAAGGGGCCCACGTCCAGGCCTATCCTTCCCACTTCAGGGTAAAAAATTATGTGGCAACAAAAGATAAAAGATGGACCGCAATGGAGTGCAGGTCAGATATAGAAACCAGGTTTTGCCCAGTGGGGAGCTTTACTTTTGGACTTGATGATGGTAAACAGGCCAAAGACAAGTGGCAGTAGACTGGCTGGTAGATGTTATGTTGGTGAAGATAACCATACTTTGTCTCCAGGTTGTAAGGTAGGCGTGGATTTCATCATGTATAAGCTGCAATTTTCATGGATCACTATATCTTTAATAGATTTTTGGCTTTGGTTGTCTCTGTTCCTGTAGATGTTGAAGAAAGCGGGAAGCAGCAAGAACTAGTTGATAAACTAGTGGGTAGAGTAACCCATTAAAAAATGAAACCCTTAAAGATAAAACAAAGATGATACTTCAGTTACAGACCATTATTATGCTTGAACTCTCCCAAAGGTAGATATTCAAACCAACATGATTTCGAAGGATTAGAAACATAATGTTCTAGTCATTGGTTTACACTCTTGGTCTGTCCATTGTTCTAGGAATAAAAAACAGGTAGTCGGAGATCAGTGTATCTTGAGAAAAGTACATATAGCCTTTCAGAAGTGAGAGAGATACTGCAGGCTTCTATCCCAAATGATTGCTTGGGGTAAACAATGTAGTTTCAAAGATGTGTATAACAAATTGTTTTGCCTTATTCAGACTGGAGGTTATTGTCTTAAATGGAGTAAAATAGTCATCATGATTACACTGTAACAGTCGGATGAAAGAATGTCAACAAAAAAGTCCTCAGATGTTATGTACCAAGGATGAGGATTTACAGTTAAAGGTTGCAGTTATCTGAACGGTTTATCATGAGTGGCCATTACCCAAGCATAGACCGGGCAATTACATATATCTTAACTTAGCATCTTTACCATTGGCCACAAAAAAGAACAAACATCTTAAGTACTTATTACTGCAAATCTTTTGTTGGAATAACAAATGCCTGCTGCTGCACTTTTAGAGGATGTTAATGGATCAGACCGGCATGGCACTGAAGATCTTCTACTACATTTGGATCAAGTTGAGGTTGAGCATCTTTACCTCTTTAAAAGGAGAAAATAGTTATAATTAGTTTGGAAATAAAAATTAAAGTTTTGTAGAAACTGCAACTCCAGTTTATTTTTGAGACAAAACATTTGTGAGTACGTTTTCGGAGCATGGAAATCAAACTGGGAAAGAGCTCATTAAGTTCCATGACTGTTCCAGCATTGGATGGTTTTAAGACATTATACATTTCTATTGTAACAAAAAAACGTACCAGTGTAACACACCAGGCTGTGGCCGAAGAATGCTCCATATCATCAGATAGCTGCTGGTCACGGTCTTGGTGAAGCTGTTTAGCGAGGAAGTTCAGCCATAGAAATTTGAATTTCACGCTCAGAGAAGATCCCATACTGGTTGGAGACTTTTGCCATCTTCATCCACCTTCAGACTTAGTCACATATTGGAACTCAGTTTATTCCAGCAGAGCAAGAATAGAGGCTATAGCCAAAGATGTCTTCTATGTGAGGTCCCACTGAATCAAATTTGCTGCTGTGGAAAAGTTCCAAGGAGCAGCAACCTGAATCTTTGACTCAATTGCAATGCACCTTCGTTGGATCGGCTTGGCAGGTTTATCTGGGCCCGCAGTGGTCAGTGAAGCTAAAAACATTCCAAGTACGAGGTTTCAGGAAAAGTTAGGAGGTGTATATACTTTGGCACCTGCTATAGATGCATGACTGTGGGGGCAGCACTTGGGGGTCAAGATTCACTCCAGCAGAGGTCAGCAGCAGGGACCATGGCAGGACCTGTTGGAACTGGTCAGCTAGACAGTTGTCGAAAAGGCCTTTAGTAGCTTGTTATGTCCCTGTAGCTTGAGCAGTAGGTCAGCCTTATGACCCTTTGATTTCACTTCTTTCTCCTAGGTACAACGGTGAGAGCAGATCAAGTCTTATAGGCACTTCTCATGTTAGTAACAGCAGGTCCAATTCTCCTGTACAAGTCCAGAAAGTGTTTGAGGGTACTGTGGGTTCCATATCTATGCCTTGGTATCCAGCCTGTGAGTGGAGGAGACTCCTAACCAATAGAGTAAATGTTCCTAGGGGCAACTCTACCTGCTTTTGCAGCACGTCCTGCATGCCCTACTGCAAACAGTATTAATAAGTAGGTTAAATGGTTGTAGGTGCACTCCTAGTTTTTCCTACTGATCATGTGTTACAGTCACTCTTTCTACTGTGGTGCTGCAATGCTGCATGTGCTGTCTACGCATATATTAGCAAATATTCAATATATAATAAGTCCACTGACTTGTGTGCGCTGCAAATGATATTTCCTCAAATTTGACAACCTATGCCTATGTATCCATTAGCAAAACCAAAGGGGATGGGGATGGAGTGTTGAACATTGCAAGCACTCACCCCCAGTCAACTGATCTGGGTTTAATCCATCATCATTCTTTAGCTCACTCTGCCACCCCAGTTCAGACATGGCCATATGCAAATCAGTCTGATCCTGTGCATCATGGGAACAGTCCAGCCCGACCTGCCAAGCCATGTCTTCCCTGGACTGGAAACAAGCATCCTGGGACTGGTTTCTGGCTAATCAGCCCTTATCAGCCAGGCTAGCTTGAATCCAGTGGCAAAGTGAGCAAGGGACCCACGTCTGGGCATACCCTGCCAACTTAGGGCGAACAAAGCAAAACCAAAGGAGATGTATCCATTAGAACATTTCTTTTTATCCAACCAAATATTTTGTTGCAATTATTGTTCCAACATACCCAATATGTACCGATATATTCAATTTCATATCTTCTCATGAAATACAACAAAACATCAATGTGATTTTCGGTATATAAATGTGTACAACATATACATTCTTTGGAAAAACACTTAATGCTGTGCATGATGCATTTCAGGACATAAATTTCCCTTCTTCAGGGTAAAATCTAAAAGTTCAAAAAGAAAAGAAAATAAACAGTTTTTATCTCCAAATAACGATATACTCTAGCGTTAACACAATCACCCAAGTGCCCCTTTGCAATGTTGACATCATTTTGGACACTTAAGATTCTGTATCAATCCTTTCTGCATATATATATCAATCTCGCTGGTGTTTCATAATATTGTGATGGATTTATTTTATAGTAAATGACCCATGCTGACTGCACTTTTTTAGGTCGAGCCTAGTGCAGCGCATGCGCGGCACTAGGAAATCGACCAGGGCCGGACTGGGAAGTGAAAGCAGCCCTGGAAAATTTTGCCAGACCAGCCCCCGCCCGGCGCGTAGCGAGCCAGCCCCAGCCTGGCACGTAGCGAGCGAGTGCAGCGAGCGAGCCCGACGGCCACTAGGGGGGGTTTAGGGAGGTTTCCCCCCCAAGAAATTTTTCAAAAACGGCAGACCAAAATGGTGAATTTTACAGCACATTTTTCATTACATATTCAAATTGTATCAACTTTCAAAGCACAGTAAACAGTAGATGATGACCTTAAAGAACATCAGGTTACCCACCCAGTCATATGTATCCATAGGCATTCTTTCAGAGAGCACCAAAAATAGACACAAGTAGTGAATCAGAGAACAAAGTAAAAGTGAGACCAACCCCCACATGGTGTGTAGCGAGCAAGCGCCGTGAGCAACCACTAGGGTGAGTTTGGGGGGTTAGAGGTCTGAACACTCATGAAAAACAAATGAAGACGTTTGAATAATACATTCATTGACAAAAAATATTGTATAGAAACGCTGGGAGCATGAACAAGCACTGACTGCAGCAATAGATCTGGCTATGTTTCTTACGTGGGGAGGAGAGAGAGGGGGGAGGGGGAGAGAGAGAAAGAGAGAGAGTGCGACAGAAGAAGAGAAAGGTAGAAGTAGAGGGAGAAACAGAGGAAGAGAATGAGAGAGAGGAATGAGTGGAATGCGAGAAAGATGGGGAGAGGGATGGAAAGAGATAGAGAGGGATGGAAAGAGAGAGAGAGGAGAGAGAGAGATATATATATAGAGAGAGATATCTATATATATATATATATAGAGAGAGATATAGATAGAAAGAGATATATATAGAGAGAGAGATATAGAGAGAGACCGATATATATATATAGAGAGAGATATAGAGAGAGAGAGATATATATATATTACCTACTGGCGGTCGCCAGTAGGTATATATAGTTAGGATTTTTTCTCTATGGGATTTTTGAAAATTCTATGTCTAATAACTTTGGCGTTTGTGGACGGAATTGGCTGAAATTGTCAGGAAAATGGAACATTTTGTTTCTGAGCAGCCCCTGAAAATTTGGGGGGGTTTCGTCAAGGGGGGGCCGAGAAAAAAGGGGGGTCCCAAAACGTGTTTTTAACATTGAGTTTTCCATAGGGCGGTTGGCCTCACTTTTAGCCCGAACGGCTGAATGGATTTGCACGAAACTTGGCAAAATTGTAGGGACTGGTAGCCCGATGTGCCTTTGCTAGGTCTCAATATATGTGCTCCAGTGGATTTTGAGAAATTACCGTTCAAAAAAAGATATATATCTGTAACAGCGCTCCGGGCAGCGCTCCACTTCGCGTACTTTTCGCGTTACGGAGCTTTGTGAAGCGAAGCTGATTGGTTCTCCGGCGTCTGTAAACATTCCAAACAGTCCGTAGCGGCCGCCATCTTGTCTCTCGGTAGGATCGAGAGACAAGAGGAGGCCAAAGCGAAGGTGCAAATGACCATAAGGGGGCATAGTAGATCCTCCCATACCCCATAGGTTTGATGTGGAGGCTTTAAAAGGGCTCCGCGGGGCAAAAAAAAAAAAAAAAAAAATCGTTTTTTGGGTGGGGTGCGCCCGGTTAGCGTAACGGGAAGCGGACTGGGGAGCGTACTACAAGGAATGAAGAATGATTGACTTTTAACTTATTGTATGTTTATAGACTTTTTTTTACTTTTTTTTCTGCTGAGTGACGTCTCGGCCTATCTTCACGGGATGCAGTCCCTACCATCTCGGCGTTTAAGCCCAGGGGGACCGGTAGTGTGGGAGAGATAACGGGGCATATTATCAAGGGGGTTTATCTCCGCTTTTTTGGCTTTAAAAGCCAAGAAAGCGGAGATAAAATTATCTCCGTATTACCTAGCTGTCGCTAACACCAGTTAGCGACCGCTAGTAGGAGATAGCGACCATCTTGGGCCCCACTTTGCATGTCAGTGATATTTATCACTAATGACATGCAAAGTGGGCATGCCAAGATGTTAGCGACTGGAAACAGTCGCTAACATCGCTATCTCCTATTACCAACTTTTGGAGATATTTGCGCTAAGCGCGAATATCTCCAAAAAGTAACACCTGCCCTGAGCAGTTCTTAGCCATGTTATCCAATGGGAGGTGGATAACATGGCTAAGAGCATTAGCTCGGTAATGCATGAATATCGCTGACTTTTCAGCGATATTAATGCATTGCGGCCGTTTTTTATCGCATTTGCGATAAACCTTGATAATAGCAAGGTTTATCTGCGATAATTTCTGACGATGCTTAGCGGTAAAAAATTTGTTGCTAAGCATCGTTAGGGATAAATATCGCTTAACTTTGGTAATATGCCCCAACGTCTGTTAACGTTCGATTCGAAGGAAATCAGGAAGTGTTGAAAAACATTGTCTGCGCCATCTTGCCTTTTTTCAAATGCCACACATTTGTCGTGCACGGCAGCCATTTTAGATGACTTGACCAGACCCACTCTCTGCACGCTGTCGATCCTTAGCATGGCTCCCCACCCTCGCAAGCATCTCCCCCAGGCACTGGTCACCCCCGCTCTCTGTCTTATGCATGGGCAATAAACCTCCCCCCCATCTGCGCTGCTCTTCCCTGAGAATCACACCCTGTGCCCGCCCGACACCTCCCTTTCGCCCTATTCACTACCGCACCCTCTGACACTCCTCTTCCTCTGTGTCCGATTGTCCAGGCCGGTCCCAGGCTATCAGCTAGCCTTGCAGATGTAGTTTATGGCCCCAGCTGTAAAGAATCACCCCTCTTCAAAGGAGTTATAGTAGATCTAGGCCCACACCCGATGAGATCCGTCACACCACACGCGTTCCTACTATCTGAAAACCATCCTGTATTGTGATTGGGGAGGGGACCGAGCCTGAAGCAGAAGATTCCAGGGATGACTCTTTGTACATCAAAGTTTTTACAATTATGTGTCACATTAAAAATATATAGCACTCCAACAAAGTAGTAGGATTATAAAACTTTAATAACTTATAAATATATACAACAAAACAAAAACAGTAAAAACATGTAAACATTTTTAGGGAAAAAGAAGGAACAATGGTCAGTAGCGGTCGGTTGTGCGAATAGTCCCAAGGCAGCAGAACAGCAGAACGCGCTGAAATGTGGATGGCACCAAGGTGATGTCCAGTAAGTTGCCGCCCTCCGAATAACGGCGTGGGGCGCCCCGGGGGGGGGGGGGGCGGGAGGCGGCGTGAACGGCCTCCCCAGGTGGAGCCTCGTCTGCTGTAGTGGGGCGCCCCTTTACCGTTTCAGTTGCCATTCCGTCCGCTTTTGGTCCACTGTGTCAAAATCCGCAATTCAGCTGAGTTGCGCCCACTCTTGCGGTGCAGCGATAGGCGGCTGTCACAGGACTCTCAAAATGGCGGCAGGCTCTTTCCTTTTTGGGCCTGGTCCACTGAAATGGCCCTGGGACACCTTGGAAATCGGACGCTTGTCTGCTAGGTCTTGGACCCCATTCTCGAAAGCGTCCCCTCCGCCTTGAGGTTTCTACAAAAGTCTTGGGGGCCCCCGACTCCTGCAGTCTTCCGGTGGGGAGCGGCTGCCATGATTGCTCGCGGAATGACCACGACGGAGCCACGAGATGGTGGTGCTTTCATGCTGACGCCAGCTTCAGTCTGAAACATCCAGAAACAAGGTGGGGCTTTCATCGTTTGGGAAAAAAAAAAAGTTTTCATCCAATGAAAAGTGTTATTTTTAGGTCATATGATCAAGCCTTCCATCATTAGGAAACCAAAAGTAAAATTAACCAATGAAAAGTTTTATAAACAAGTCACATGACCTGTTATGCGGCATAGGGTATAAAAAGCGTAGAAAATCCTTTGGCACGTGAGGCGGCGTCAGTAGCGGACCGATGTGCGAATAGGCCGAAGGCAGCACAACGCGCCAAGATCCGGATGGCACCGAGGTGGTGTCCAGCAAGTTGTCGCACTGGTGTGGCCATCCTACAATGCTGAAAGTCGGCGTGGGGTGCCCCGTTGGCCTGTGAGATGGCGGCAGTAGCGGACCGATGTGCGAATGGGGCCAAAGGCAGCGCAACAATATTTTCTGAATAGAAGAAACCACAAGGCGCTGAGATGCCAAGATCCGGATGGCACCGAGGTGGTGTCTAGCAAGTTGTCGCACTGGTGTGGCCATCCTACAATGCTGAAAGTCGGCGTGGGGCGCCCCGTTGGCCTGTGAGATGGCGGCAGTAGCGGACTGATGTGTGAATGGGGCCAAAGGCAGCGCAACAATATTTTCTGAATAGAAGACACCACAAGGCGCTGAGATGCCAAGATCCGGATGGCACCGAGGTGGTGTCTAGCAAGTTGCCGCACTGGTGTGGCCATCCTACAATGCTGAAAGTCGGCGTGGGGCGCCCCGTTGGCCTGTGAGATGGCGTCAGTAGCGGACCGATGTGCGAATGGAGCCAAAAGCAGCGCAACAATATTTTCGGAATAGAAGACACCACAAGGCGCTGAGATTCGGTTAGCACCGAGGTGGTGTCTAGCAAGCTATGCAGCTGAGTTGCGTGCGCACTTGCGGCGAATAGGTCGAAGGCAGCACAACAATGTTTTCTGAATAGAAGACACCACAAGGCGGTGAGATTCGGTAGGCACCGAGGTGGTGTCTAGCAAGTTGCCGTACTGGTGTGGCCATCCTACAATCCTGCTCCGAATAACGGCGTGTGGTGCCCAAAGGGGGAGGGGGTGGGGGGTAGGCAGCGTGAACGGGCCTTCCTAGGTGGAGGCTCGTCTGCTGTAGTGGGGCGCCCCTTTACCGTTTCAGTTGCCATTCAGCTGAGTTTCGGCCGCTCTTGATGCTACAGCGACAGGCGGCTGCAACAGGACTCTCAAAATGGCGGCCTGTTCTTTGGATTTGGGCCTGGTCCACTAAAATGGCCCTGGGACACCTTAGAACTCGGACGCTCGAATTTTTTTTCCTTTCCTCTACATGCAAAAAAAGGTAAATGCCCGGTACGTTACACGCTTCATCTGCCACGATGAACTCTCCAGAGGAACCGAAAAAAAATATAGTTATGGTAACTATACCATGCATCGTCATATGGAGAGGTGGCACCGATTAATTATAGTGCTGCATAAAAGAGAGATTTGGAGGAGAACCCCCGACCTGCCAGTACATTCATCAAAGAAGTGGCACTGACAGCATCAGAGGCAAGGGAAACGGTCCCAAATATTTAGAAGAACTTTGGAAAGATTAAAATGACATGTTTAGATTGTGGCAAATTAATTTCATGTGGACAGATGAGTGTTACTCTAATAAATACAGCATATGAACATCATCATAGTCGATGGTTGGTAGAGACATTTTGACTATATCCTGGACCTGCCCGTCCTCGCACAAAATTGCGCCGGAATAAATGGGACTCGTAACTCCTTGTTGTGTACTGGTTGCACAACCTTGATATCACGAGATACGTATGCAGTTTTGAAGCACATGGCGGGCGGGGACGAGAATAGATTGAATATTTCGATATCCCTATTGATATTAAGTTCTGATGTGTTATTGATTACTGTACTATTGAAAGTTCGAATTAACGTCACCCATGGTACTTGCCCGCAAATGTATATCTAGATAATTTTATTGTAACTGGCCCTGTCGTATTTTAATTATAAAATGTACGTCCACCGATTCCGCAACTGTTAGACACTTTAGTTCTTGCAACCTAATGGCCCGCCCGTTACGTTCCTCTACAGTGTAAATGTCTACTCATCATATACGATTATAGTTTGCTCCGTGGCCCGCCCACGTGGTTATAGGCCCGTATTTGTATAATGACATTTTCACAATAAAGGTTTTTAAAAGAAAACATGGTAGTAGTATATACATTGGTAAAGTTTTTAATAATAGTCACTGTTTTAGAATCAGTAAAAGGCAAGTGAAATAAAGCAGACCAATTACATGAAGGGTAAAAGGTATAATACGCAGGAACGCAGTAAAGATAAATGGTCAAGGGCTGTTGTGTTTTCTACTCCTGCAACATAAAGTGATCGATAAGAATCTCATATTCAGGCGTATCGGCGACTAAGACAGCAGGCCGACCCTCTTTTGCTCAACGGCTCCGTCATGGGACGAAGAAACGCCCTTTTCTCGAAAAAGGAATATATTTTACTTGCAGGACAGTTGTAAATTTTCCGGGAAAGTACATTAGCCTGGAACATTATAACATATATTTAAGAAAAAATAATGTTCGAAAGTAATAAAAAGCGTAATTTTTAGGTCATATGACCAAGCCTTTCATCATTAGAATAAGAAAAGTAAAATGAACCAATGAAAAGTTTTATTAACAAGTCACATGACCTGTTATGCTTACGTTACGCGCTGCGCGTCGCGCCCCGGATCACTTCCGGATGCGCTAACGCGGCGCGTCATATGACGCATTACGCGACAACGCAGGTCCAGAATATAGTCAAAATGTCTCCACCAACCAGCGGTCAGAACACAACCCCTTTCAGCAGGCTAAATAGTTCTGTTAAATGACAACAGAAGGGACAGGCAACAAGAACCATCAGTCAAAGAGGGGAGGGCTAGTTCTTCTCTACCGGGTCACGTTGGGGCGCTACCGTAACTGATCGAATTGGTAGTCTACAGTGTTTCTGGATGTTTCAGACTGAAGCTGGCGTTAGCATGAGAGCACCACCATTTCGTAGCTCCGTCGTGGCCATTCCACAAGCAATAATGCTAGCCGCTCCCCACCAGAAGCCTGCGGGAGTCGGGGGCCCCCAAGACTTTTGTAGAATCTTCAAGGCTGAGGGGACGCTTTCGAGAATGGAGCCCAATCTCTAGCAGACAAGCGTCCGAGTTCCAAGGTGTCGCAGGGTAATTTTAGTGGACCACGCCCAAATCTGAAGAGCCGGCCGCCATTTTGAGAGTACTGTGGCAGCCGGCTATCGCTGCACCGCAAGAGCGGGAGCAACTCAACTACATGGTGAGCGGGCGGTAAACAGCTGATTAGCGGAAGAGGCACAGTGTAGCAAAAGCGGGCGGAATGGCAACTGAAATGGTAAAGGGGCGCCCCACTACAGCGTGTCTTTAGGTGAAACGGATTGTGGGACAAGGTCAAGAATGGAAGAGTTACCAAAAGGCAAAAAGTTCCGCTTGATCCCGGGAGCCGGCCACCTATGTCGGGGGCGATCTCAGGCCACACCAGGAGAACACGACTTGGGGAGGGAGCCGGAGCCAAGCGCCCCCTCCGAGTCCGCGCCATCACACCGTCCCTCGGGGGCCTCCGTCAAGCGGTTCAGGGTGGCACCGCATTACATTGTTCACAAATGCAGTCACGTCCTCAAACAGCCCCCACTTTACTTTGAGAATAGTGAAGCTGAAGCAAGTGCAAATAGGCTTCAGACAGTGTTACAAGCACTCCTCAAAACTTTGAACCATCAGAGTGCATGAGTTTCATGCTCGATCGATTGAGCTAGCCGGATCGGGCAACAAAAAGTATAAAATAGTTACGTAAATAGTTGTTTAATAAAATGTTTTACCCTGTTACTTTGCTGGTGTGTTGTATATATTTGTAATATTTGCATAGAGTTTATCGTTATTTTGGGCGGGGTGGGTGGCGGAGCCGAGCTGTATTGCAGCCATCATGGTGTGGAGTTCAGTTCATCTCAATAGTTTCGTGTTTGTCATGAGGGGTTGTTCCTAATGTTTCTATTTTAGCGAGGTCAAAAAGAGATCCCATTAGTGGCCTACTGATTTTGCTCGATTCCTTTTGTTTTTTTACACGATTTTTCGCTATCTGCAAAGACTAAACAGAGTATTGCGACTCTGTGCTTGTTTGTAAATAGAGAATGAACCAAAGAGAACCAATTCTAAAACAGTAAATGCTTGGATAACAATCAATCAAATGGAGAGAGAAGCAGGCACGACGGATTACAACGGGGGCAAAGGCCTGCGTTAACTACCCTTCACTATCTGCAAAGAGAGAGTACTCCTAATAGAAATGAGGGGGAGGGGGGGCAGCATTCAAAGCAGATCAGTGTGCATAAACACGAAAATGTTTTTACTTACCACGTACTTGACATTCGACAGCTTATGATATTTGCTATTAAAAAACCATTGAAATTCACTGAAAAAACCATAGGTTAGAGACCATATATAGTTAGGAATTAGCATTTAAAAAACCTTGAAAATTCACTGAAAAAACCATAGGTTATAGACCATATATAGTTAGGGATTAGCATTTAAAAAACCTTATTTTACTCACACAAAACCATTGAAATTCCATATATAGTTAGTTGCACTAACTATATATCGCGCACCCGCAATCCACTGCTGATGATGTCACATATTACATCATTCATGACATGGTCAGTGACATCACTGATTACATCACTGATGACATCTCAAATGACATCACTGATGACATCACTGATGACATCACTGATGACATCTCAAATGACATCACTGATAACATCTCAAATGACATCACTGATGACATCTCAAATGACATCACTGATGACATCACTGATGACATCTCATTTGACATCAATGACCACATCACTGATGATATCATTCATGTGACAATACAATGCATCTCCTCACACTTTAATATAACCTCTGTTACACCCAGTGTTAAATACAGAGTATAATTTTTGAAACCATTGACACACCAATACTAGTTACTACATACGCACTCAGTGATTCCTATGTTTACACACACATTCACTCATTTACCCATACAATCATTCATACATACAATCACTCATCTTTACAACACTATCATATGCACTCATACACCTATACAGACTCTCACACTCTGTCACTCATCCATGGAGTTACTCACACACCTAGTCAGTCCTGTAAATAATCAATCACACTTCCATTTTCTAATCTATACAGTTAAACATAGAGCACCTTACATTTTGAAACATATACTAACACATACTTACTCTCTTATACAATCATTGATACAAGTACACATTGATCTGCAGAGAGTCACACACCTCCCAGCCAGCCACACACACACTCAGTCTCCCATACAAATACTTGGGCAATCAATCAATAACCCATATAGTTACTCATATAGCTACTGACCAACACATGCAGCAGTTTACAGAACAACAGACATAATGATGCACAAATTAAGACAGTTTAGTCACTAACCCATGCACTCAGTGAGACACATTTAATCACTCACTCATACAGTCAGTCACGCACCTACTAAATCCTTCATCCAGACACTTCTACATCTACTCATTCTTCAATATGTAAAACATATTTAAACTTTACAGAAACACACAGTCACTGGATGATGTCATCAGTGATGTCATTTGAGATGTCATCAGTGATGTCATCAGTGATGTCACTGACCATGTCATGAATGATGTAATATGTGACATCATCAGCAGTGGATTGCGGGTGCGCGATATATAGTTAGTGCAACTAACTATATATGGAATTTCAATGGTTTTGTGTGAGTAAAATAAGGTTTTTTAAATGCTAATCCCTAACTATATATTGTCTATAGCCTATGGTTTTTTCAGTGAATATATATATATATAGAGAGAGATATATATATATAGAGAGAGATAGAGATATAGAGAGAGGGAGATATAGAGAGAGGGAGATATATAGAGAGAGATATAGAGAGAGAGAGAGATATATATAGATATATAGAGAGAGATAGAGGTCACCAAACCAGCAGCCTGATTATAACTTTAGAACTAACATGAAAACTCTCAACAATGCCATCAAACCCATACACCTCACACACCCACTTTTATAAGCATTCCAATAACACATAGGAAAGAACAGACACACCCCATATTAACAAGATCGACCAAGAACACAAGCAGGTGGATTAGCAGACACTACTAACACAGGTTAGGTGGAAGATCAAATTATCCACACTCTACTGTGATATGTCTACAAGTACTAGAAGTGGGCGAGCAAAGAAATTAACAGGGAGAGCCGAGACAGAGCCAAGCCAAGGGTGGGCTCTGGCTGTAAAAGCTCATGCGCGAGCTGAGCCCTGAAAATCATGCAAGAAACAACATATTAGAATATAAGTTGTCTTCAAAATAAAAAAAAGTGTTTCTTTAATATTGTGTGTTTCACCTTAGTCCATCAGATTGTATCTCTGCATCGAGAAGTATTTATTGCAAGCGAATGGTTTTAAACAGAAATTTACAAATATTCCTGCCCACGCCATGCTAAAAATGCTATTAGTGAACTAAGAAGCAAGTGAGTTGTCATTTCTACCGTATATGTGGCCTAAATTCTTATCATACAGAGAGTAACATTAAATCAATCCCAAAAGAGGTTTTTGTACTGCACACAACCCAAACACACTTATTTGAAGGTGCTCTGATATGTGATAATGATGAAAAAGGAGGCTCTGAGGCAAAATATTTGCTCAGGATTACACTGTTTGTTCAACCACAGAAGCCGGGGTTGATAGCAGATTTTCGAGTTTCACACTGTGCAGTTCAGCCACTTGATGGGTATCTCTTTCTGACATCAAAGGTTAATGGTTAGTCTTTAATTCTTGGAAGAGGAGATTAGCGTGTGGGTGACAGTCACAATCCACATTTTATTTTCTGCGGTTTTACATAGTGCGCACTTGTGAAAGCTTAACAACAGACAAAGACCACCTTGCATGCTGTTTTTTAAATGTTGCAGGTAGATTTGTCAGATTTACAGAATGCGGAGCTGAGGCCCGGATTTAAACCTTGTTGTCCCCCATGTTACATGGTTGTCAGCTGTAGCCACTAGGACACATAACCTTTGTTCTTTTTGGGCTCAAGATTCTAAGATGAACCCGAGCTGACCCAGAGCCGGCATTTACCTCAAGCCTGGTTTGATCCTTCAGTAGCAAGTACAACCGTTAGGTAACATAACATAAAATAACATTTGATCTCTAATTGAGTCATATCCTTCCATCAGTTGAGCGCTTGCTTTTTTTCAGTTCAGATCCCTCTGCCACGGTTTTCTATGATAGACCCACTTCCACTGGTGTGAGTCATTCCTTGCTTGACTTGAATCTCATTTGCCTGTAGTTTGAGGTCTATACTTCCTCCGAGGAGATTAATTCTCTCCTGGATTGAGTCCTAACTTCCTTCTTTTTAATTATAATTTTTTTTATTTTATATAGCGCAAACTCGACCCGAAGGTATAAGCCAAGTTACATGAGCACCAGTTGTGTTACAGATGGACACATTCATTTTGTTAGGCAAAGGGAGATTAAGTGGTTTGCCCAGAATCACAGGATGTTGAGCGTCCCTGCTGAGACTCGAACCCAGTTTCCCAGCTTCGAAGTCGGCTGCTCTAGCTGTTAGGCCACAACCTTGGTGGGGAGTTCTAGCATCTATAGTTGAATCTTATAAATTAAGTCGTCTCATGGTTAGAGTTCTATACCTCCATTAACTGAGCCCTATAATCCAAGGGGTCGAGTCCAAACCTTCATTGGTGGGAGTCCTACACTCCCATGGCCTTATCCTAGTCAAACAATATAACCAGGATCTTGTCTCATGTCCTAGCAACAATAACCCTGGTGATGTACTCCTGAGGAGAAATTACCAGAAACCTTTACAATATGTTGCAAAGCAGCAAACCTCAGCCAGGCTTTAAAGATCACTGTGTATAAAACAGCATGTGTAAAGAGCTCCCATGAATATTCATCATGTGCCTCGTGTCTGAGCCCAACCACTCCAGTAAGGTAGGGTTGAGAATTGGGAGCGGCAGCTACTGGGATCCGTGTACAAAATAATTTATGGATGGTGAACTGGGTCAACTCCCCCATTCAGCTCTTCAATGTCTTTAAGAGAGAGTTGTTGTTGTGTATTAATGACATATAATTAAAGTTCCCATTCTGGTGAGCGCTATATGATGTAGAGTTGGGCAAGCCACTGAAGCTCCAGCCAGGCTCGAGTCGAGACAGATGCCTGCCTCTGGCTCAGCTCGAGGTCCTCTGGACCCCTCAAGACCAGAGGGAGCAGAGCTCTGCCGGCCAAAGCAAAAGGGATACCAATACTGCGGCTTAGTTGTACAATGTGATACATGGCATCAATCCCGGCTGAACACATTTTGTGGCGCTAGGCAATATTTTATTTCACCAAGCAGCTTTTTCTTCATTATCACATCGAAAGAGCCTACAAACACGCGAGCTCAGGCTGTGGACTGTACAAAAATCTGATTTAATAGAATATGAAGTTGCTTAATTTCTGATATATGTTGCTGTCATCTTGCGAGAAAAACGTCAGTCATCATAAGTTCAGTTTAATTATGAGTGACTGTCAGTGACTGACAGTCACTCATAATTACACTGAACTTATGAAAATGTCACACACATAGCAATCTGAAACCTTGGCAGCTACGGCCGGGCACTGTCTGGCAGGCTCAGGCTCTAGCTGACGACTCCGACTTAAAAGACAGTAAAAATAGACAGCTAACAGGGGAACATCTTAACGAGGGAGCTGAGGACGGAGCAAGTCAGTGGTCAGGGGGAGAGGCCTTTCTCTTGTTGCCGCGCTTGGTTTCTCTCGTTCACATGCATGCAGAGCGCGGGGCCTGTGAGATCAATCGGCCTGCTGGGCCCGGCCCCTGCTGAGAACACACTAGTTCTTACAAAATACCCTCCTCTGAGGCCTGCCGCAGCACACTCCTTAGGACAAGATGCCTAAACACATCCACCCGAAATGATGTTTTCTTTGCAATTCACACCGAAACCGCATTAAAGCGGGGGATGGGAACTCAGGCCTGACAGCTCCCTGTTGTATCAGTTCACCAATAAGGCCTCGCAAAGACCTGGCAAGCCTCTGGATAAATTGCATTTTCCAAGGGTTAATTAAGCTGTCTTGAGCTAACTTCAGTGTTTGCATTAAAGACAGACAGTCAAGATACACTTACTCACTCACGGTCACGCCGTCACGGACCACGGCCGGGTCGGGCCGCGCTGTTGGTGGCAGACACAGGACAGGAGGGCTGCCTACTTCCAGGGGCGCGGGCAGCGTGCCAGCGGCCCCGGGCCTAGCCACCACAGTACAATAAATTAAATGATGGTGGCCGCTCGGCGCTCCGGTCCTCTCCTGGCTCTGGATGGCTCTCGTGATCAGGGCCTGCAACCTGCTGTAGTAGGGCACACTGACTGCGCAGTTTTAATTGCCCCTATTCAATGCGCATGCGCGAAAGACAGCACCCTAGGCGGTGCGCAGACGCGATGGAGGAGGCAGGGCATAACTGCGCGCTGCGCACAGTCAGGCACCTCCCTCTCCTCTAACGTTCCGCTTCCGCTTTTTTTTTTAGTTTTTTTTTTTAGGTTGCACCGCACATCAGTGCAAAGGTCGACAATCAGGCTTGTGTTGCTGTCTGCTGCAGTGTATGGGCGGCGCGGCACTCTAAGACTGAGTGAGTACAGTACTGTCTGGGTGGGGTGGCCGGTTTTGGATCAGGGTCAGGGGGCCGGTTTTGTGAGTGGGGGCCGGTTTTGTGAGTGGGGGCCGATTTTCGGTCCGACCCGACCGGTACAGCGTGTCAGTGTCAGACAGTCTGACACTGACACGCTGTACCGGTCGGGTCGGACCGAAAATCGGCCCCCACTCACAAAACCGGCCCCCTGACCCTGATCCAAAACTGGCCACCCCACCCAACAGTACTGTACTCACTCAGGCTTAAAGTGCCGCGCCGCCCATACACTGCAGCTGACAGCAACACAAGCCTGATTGTCGACCTTTGCACTGATGGGCGGTGCAACCTAAAAAAAAAAAAAAAAAAACGGAACGTTGGAGGAGAGGGAGGTGCCTGACTGTGCGCAGCGCGCAGTTATGCCCTGCCTCCTCCGGCGCGTCTGCGCACCGCCTAGGGTGCTGTCTTTCACGCATGCGCATTGAATAGGGGCAATTAAAACTGCGCAGTCAGTGTGCCCTACTACAGCAGGTTGCAGGCCCTGATCACGAGAGCCAGCCAGAGCCAGGAGAGGACCGGAGCGCCGAGCGGCCCCCATCATTTAATTTATTGTACTGTGGTGGCTAGGCCCGGGGCCGCTGGCACGCTACCCGCGCCCCTGGAAGTAGGCAGCCCTCCTGTCTTGTGTCTGCCACCAACAGCACGGCCCGACCCGGCCGTGGTCCGTGACAGCGTGACAGTGAGTGAGTAAGTGTATCTTGACTGTCTGTCTTTAATACAAACACTGAAGTTGGCTCAAGACAGCTTAATTAACCCTAGGAAAATGCAATTTATCCAGAGGCTTGCCAGGTCTTTGCGAGGCCTTATTGGTGAACTGATACAACAGGGAGCTGTCAGGCCTGAGTTCCCATCCCCCGCTTTAATGCGGTTTCGGTGTGAATTGCAAAGAAAACATCATTTCGGGTGGATGTGTTTAGGCATCTTGTCCTAAGGAGTGTGCTGCGGCAGGCCTCAGAGGAGGGTATTTTGTAAGAACTAGTGTGTTCTCAGCAGGGGCCGGGCCCAGCAGGCCGATTGATCTCACAGGCCCCGCGCTCTGCATGCATGTGGACGAGAGAAACTAAGCGCGGCAACAAGAGAAAGGCCTCTCCCCCTGACCACTGACCTGCTCCGTCCTCAGCTCCCTCGTTAAGATGTTCCCCTGTTAGCTGTCTATTTTGACTGTCTTTTAAGTCGGAGTCGTCAGCTAGAGCCTGAGCCTGCCAGACAGTGCCCGGCCGTAGCTGCCAAGGTTTCAGATTGCTATGTGTGTGACATTTTCACAAGTTCAGTGTAATTATCAGTGACTGTCAGTCACTGACAGTCACTCATAATTAAACTGAACTTATGATGACTGACGTTTTTCTCGCAAGATGACAGCAACATATATCAGAAATTAAGCAACTTCATATTCTATTAAATCAGATTTTTGTACAGTCCACAGCCTGAGCTCGCGTGTTTGTAGGCTCTTTCGATGTGATAATGAAGAAAAAGCTGCTTGGTGAAATAAAATATTGCCTAGCGCCACAAAATGTGTTCAGCCGGGATTGATGCCATGTATCACATTGTACAACTAAGCCGCAGTATTGGTATCCCTTTTGCTTTGGCCGGCAGAGCTCTGCTCCCTCTGGTCTTGAGGGGTCCAGAGGACCTCGAGCTGAGCCAGAGGCAGGCATCTGTCTCGACTCGAGCCTGGCTGGAGCTTCAGTGGCTTGCCCAACTCTACATCATATAGCGCTCACCAGAATGGGAACTTTAATTATATGTCATTAATACACAACAACAACTCTCTCTTAAAGACATTGAAGAGCTGAATGGGGGAGTAGACCCAGTTCACCATCTATTCCATCCATAAATTATTTTGTACACGGATCCCAGTAGCTGCCGCTCCCAATTCACAACCCTACCTTACTGGAGTGGTTGGGCTCAGACACGAGGCACATGATGAATATTCATGAGAGCTCTTTACACATGCTGTTTTATACACAGTGATCTTTAAAGCCTGGCTGAGGTTTGCTGCTTTGCAACATATTGTAAAGGTTTCTGGTCATTTCTCCTCAGAAGTACATCACCAGGGTTATTGTTGCTAGGACATGAGACAAGATCCTGGTTATATTCTTTGACTAGGATAAGGCCATGGGAGTGTAGGACTCCCACCAATGAAGGTTTGGACTCAACCCCTTGGATTATAGGCCTCAATTAATGAAGGTATAGAACTCTAACCATGAGACAACTTAATTTATAAGATTAATTTATATAGATGCTAGAACTCCCCACCAAGGTTGTGGCCTAACAGCTAGAGCAGTCGACTTCGAAGCTGGGAAACTGGGTTCGAGTCTCAGCAGGGACGCTCAACATCCTGTGATTCTGGGCAAACCAATTAATCTCCCTTTGCCTAACAAAATGAATGTGTCCATCTGTAACACAACTGGTGCTCATGTAACTTGGCTTATACCTTTGGGTCGAGTTTGCGCTATATAAAATAAAAAAAATTAAAATTAAAAAGAAGGAAGATAGGACTCAATCCAGGAGAGAATTAAACTCCTCGGAGGAAGTATAGACCTCAAACTACAGGCAAATGAGATTCAAGTCAAGCAAGGAATGACTCACACCAGTGGAGGTGGGTCTATCCTAGAAAACCGTGGCAGAGGGATCTGAACTGAAAAAAAGCAAGCGCTCAACTGATGGAAGGATATGACTCAATTAGAGATCAAATGTTATTTTATGTTATGTTACCTAACGGTTGTACTTGCTAGACAGGAGCAAGCCACTGAAAGCTCAAACCATGCTTGAGGTAAATGCCGGCTCTGGCTCAGCTCGGGTTCATCTTAGAATCTTGAGCCCAAAAAGAACGAAGGTTATGTGGCCTAGTGGGTACAGCTGACAACCATGTAACATGGGGGACAACAAGGTTTAAATCCGGGCCTCAGTTCCGCATTCTGTAAATCTGACAAATCTACCTGCAACATTTAAAAAACAGCATGCAAGGTGGTCATTGTCTGTTGTTAAGCTTTCACAAGTGCGCACTATGTAAAACCCCAGAAAATAAAATGTGGATTGTGACTGTCACCCACATGCTAATCTCCTCTTCCAAGAATTAAGGACAAACCATTAACCTTTGATGTCAGAAAGAGATACCCATCAAGTGGCTGAACTGCACAGTGTGAAACTCGAAAATCTGCTATCAACCCCGGCGTCCGTGGTTTACCAAACAGTGTAATCCTGAGCAAATATTTTGCCTCAGAGCCTCCTTTTTCATCATTATCACATATCAGAGCACCTTCAAATAAGTGTGTTTGGGTTGTGTGCAGTACAAAAACCTCTTTTGTGATTGATTTAATGTTACTCTCTGTATGATAAGAATTTAGGCCACATATAGGGTAGAAATGACAACTCACTTGCTTCATAGTTCACTAATAGAATTTTTAGCATGGCGTGGGCAGGAATATTTGTAAATTTCTGTTTAAAACCTTTCGCTTGCAATAAATTCTTCTCGATGCAGAGATACAATCTGATGGACTAAGGTGAAACACTCAATATTAAAGAAACACTTTTTTTTAATTTTGAAGACAACTTATATTCTAATATGTTGTTTCTTGCATGATTTTCAGGGCTCAGCTCGCGCATGAGCTTTTACAGCCAGAGCCCACCCTTGGCTTGGCTCTGTCTCGGCTCTCCCTGTTAATTTCTTTGCTCGCCCACTTCTAGTACTTGTCGACATATCACAGTAGAGTGTGGATAATTTGATCTTCCACCTAACCTGTGTTAGTAGTGTTTGTTAATCCACCTGCTTGTGTTCTTGGTCGATCTTGTTAATATGGGGTGTGTCTGTTCTTTCCTATGTGTTATTGGAATGCTTATAAAAGTGGGTGTGTGAGGTGTATGGGTTTGATGGCATTGTTGAGAGTTTTCATGTTAGTTCTAAAGTTATAATCAGGCTGCTGGTTTGGTGACCTCTATCTCTCTCTCTATATCTATATATATCTCTCTCTATATATATATATCTCTCTCTCTCTATATCTCCCTCTCTCTATATCTCCCTCTCTCTATATCTCCCTCTCTCTATATCTCCCTCTCTCGATATCTCTATCTCTCTCTATATATATCTCTCTCTATATATATACATATATCTCTCTCTCTATATATATATATATCTCTCTCTCTCTCTATATATATCTCTCTCTCTCTCTCTATCTCTCTCTCTCTATATATATCTGTCTCGCTCTCTATATCTCTCTCTCTATATATATCTCTCTCTATCTATCTCTCTCTCTCTATATATATATCTCTCTCTATATATATATATATATATCTCTTTCCTCTCTCTCTCTCTTTCCATCCCTCTCTATCTCTTTCCATCCCTCTCCCCATCTTTCTCTCATTCCACTCATTCCTCTCTCTCATTCTCTTCCTCTGTTTCTCCCTCTACTTCTACCTTTCTCTTCTTCTGTCGCACTCTCTCTCTCTCTCTCTCTCTCTCCCCCCTCTCTCTCCTCCCCACGTAAGAAACATAGCCAGATCTATTGCTGCAGTCAGTGCTTGTTCATGCTCCCAGCGTTTCTATACAATATTTTTTGTCAATGAATGTATTATGCAGACGTCTTCATTTGTTTTTCATGAGTGTTCAGACCTCTAACCCCCCAAACTCACCCTAGTGGTTGCTCACGGCGCTTGCTCGCTACACACCATGTGGGGGTTGGTCTCACTTTTACTTTGTTCTCTGATTCACTACTTGTGTCTATTTTTGGTGCTCTCTGAAAGAATGCCTATGGACACATATGACTGGGTGGGTAACCTGATGTTCTTTAAGGTCATCATCTACTGTTTACTGTGCTTTGAAAGTTGATACAATTTGAATATGTAATGAAAAATGTGCTGTAAAATTCACCATTTTGGTCTGTCGTTTTTTAAAAATTTCTTGGGGGGAAAAGCCCCCTAAGCCCCCTTAGTGGCCGTCGGGCTCGCTCGCTGCGCTCGCTCGCTACGTGCCAGGCTTGGGCTGGCTCGCTACGCGCCGGACGGGGGCTGGTCTGGCAAAATTTGCCAGGGCTGCTTTCACTTCCCAGTCCGGCCCTGCTTGTCTTGTATGGGAGAGCCATCTTGTGGCTAAAGGCATGTATTGAAAAATAAAACCTGCATTCACTTCATTCATTTTGCCTCAGCAGTTACAGACAGTTTTGCAAACAGATTCGGACAATTCTGATCGTTTCTGAGATCGTATCGCTCACATTTTACACACAGTTCACGCCTCTTCAGTTTTAACGTGTATTGTGAGCCAGATCTGAAAGCTATTCACGCAGTGTTTGACTGTTGGAGACCCAAGCTTGGAAACACTGCATTCTGTCTTACTGTTCATTGTAAGAGTTAAACTACAGAAGCGCTCCGAGTCGGTTCATTTGTGACCTTAATATTGATCTGATAGCAATCCACTGTTCTCATTAAAGCAAGCACATTTCATCGGTTCATTCTGCCTACCCTCTCCATTCTTTGCTTCCACCGCCCCTATCATTTGCATAAACGCTAGGGAAGATGTGAATGTTTTGCAAGGAAATGGAGCATCGTGGAAAACTTGGGAAAACGTGGCCTGGTCGCAGGAGTGGTTGGCGTAGCATCAGTACTGGCGGCTGCGTGTGAATGCACCTGCCAGGCATCATCTTCCACTGGTTAAGTTTCCTCTCATTCTTTGTTTGCATTGTCGCTGCCTCTCAGTTCCGGTGGACCTCAGAAACGTGGAAATAACGGGGTCCTACCTGACTGAAGCTGCTGTCGGAGACAGTCTTGCTTAACTGTGCCAAGGCCACGTTCTCTCTTCACACGAGTGAAAAGTATTACTGTAGAGAGCCACAACATGGGCTTACTGACTTGGTGACATAGTCTTATATGTTGGATAGCTTTATTTCGATATATTTACATATCATAAAAGCATTACAATACAACAGTAATAAAAAATACATAAAAATCTAACAATACACATTATATAAAAGCTACAAGGACAATAATAGGCCATATAATAAACTATTTGCCTGACGTAAAAACAGAGTAGATGCAGATTCCGACAGAACATTTTACTGGAGCAAAAGTTTCTTTGCAGTTCTTAACCGCCAAGCCCAACCCAGGAATTTAGCCAGACAGCAGGCGAACAAAGGACGGGCATCCGATCGTAGTATACGTAGAGCCTCCTGATGTGATCTAGTACCAAGGCTCCTACATAATGATTTCAGCCATCTGGATCTGGGAACTACATATGCGGGACACTCAAACAACAGGTGGGCAGTGGACTCAACCTTTAATTCACAGAAAGGGCAGTATGGTATGGTTTGCAACGGAGGCTTCCAAGTGGAGGTTAGCTGCCCCAATGGAAGAACTCCCACCCTAAATCTAAAATACAGTGATCTGTCCCACAGATTATGGATCAAGTCCAGGTAGGGTTCTCTGTAAGGGAGCTCCTTAATTACAAAAAACTCTAGAGCTGATCTACAAAGATTGGAGTTGTTCGTTCTCACATTAGTCGCCCATGCCCAATATAAATTCTTGAGCACCTGCTTTGATGGGGGTGTTCTGTTGACCCAGGCGTCTCCTAAACCCAATTCCTAGAGAAGCCGCTTGACTTCCCTAAGCCACCCAACCTTATGCCAACCAGGTAGAGCAAGGAGTTCTCTTAGGGCATCAGCATAGCTGCATAATTCTGGGACATTCCATATCCGGGCCCATAATAGGAGGGGACGTAGCCTAGCTTGCTCACTTATTGGGCGTGTGCCTGCATCAAGCAGGAGAGGGAGTGTGGGGGTACTATGAGGCAACTTCATAAGATCTTTATGAAAGTTGTTTTCGAGGTAAGTTAAAGTGTTAACTCTCTGTACACCCCACAATTCCGCACCATACAATGCAGCACTCACCACCCTTGCCCTGTATATGTCTAATAGTGCCCCAATGGGTTTAAGGGATGAGGCGCGTTGTTCTTTTAGCAGGGCCCCTGTAACCCTCTTGTGAGTCAAAAAGATTTTTTGATGATGGGCCTTCCAGTTCATGGAGTCACAGAGTCTTATGCCCAAATAGTCAAACTCCTTAACCCTATCAAGGGGGACAGAATCTAAGACAGGGGGGATAACGGATTTCCTGGGATGGTTTAGAACAAGGAATTTGGTTTTGCTTATATTGATAGCTAGGCCCTTGATGTCACAAAAGTCCTTAAAGCTAGAAAGCAACTTTTGGATGCCAACAGGAGTCTTTGAGATTAGGAGGGTATCATCTGCAAATAGGAGCGTAGGTATTTTCCTTCCAGCCAGGGAGGGTGCATCTGTTGGTTGTTGAAGAAGATGCTCAACCACTCCGTTTACGTAGAGTGAAAACAGAGTGGGGGCTAGCACACATCCCTGGCGGACACCCCTATCTGCAGGTATGCAAGGTGTTTTTTGCCCCTGATCACCCCACCTAATCTGAGCAAAGTTGCACTCATGGAACTTGATAAGCAAACCCAGCAAGTAAGGGGGGATACCCAGCCCTTCCAGAACATTCCACAGATGGGCTCGTGGGACCAGGTCAAAGGCAGTCCGTAAATCGATGAAAATTAGATACAAACTACCCCTGCCCAATACAACCACTTTCCAATACAACATTAATAAGCGAAATGTCTGCTCGATTGTACCCGTTCCTGATCTAAATCCGGCCTGGAAATCCGATAGTACCTGATTTTCTTCAGCCCAATGGAGGATCCTGCCTAAGATTACTTTGCCTGCTACCTTTTGTGTTGAGTCGAGCAGACTGATTGGACGGTAATTGGCTGGGTCGTCCCGACAGCCTTTCTTAAAAATCGGGACGACCTCAGCACCCCTCCAAGAGTCAGATAGGCAGCCTCCTAAAACAGCCTCATTCAGGAGTGAAGCAATTAGTCTACTCCACTCGCGTACGTTTTCCTTCAACAGATCGCCAGGAATGCCCTCCGGGCCAGCAGCTTTGTTTATAACAAGGGACCTAATTGCCCCTTCTACTTCCTTGACACTAAAGGGGTAATCATTGATTGCGCTGGTTACCGGCAATCTAGGTAGGGAGTCTGTGCTAGATTGTGATACAACTAAGGGGATAGAGTATAGCTTAGAGAAGTGGAGAAACCAAGCCTCCCCTGAGATGTTACAGGTCAGTTGTACATCAATGGGATTATCCCTGGCTCTCATCATATCCCAAAACCCCTTAGAGTCTTTCTTGGAACTCGCCTTCATTAGGTCACTCCAAAAGATGAAATCATATGCTTCCTTGGCCAAAACTATAGTTTTTTTATATAATTTCCTGGCAAGTCTAATTTTCCCTGGATCTTTGGATTTCACAGCAAGAATGAGCTCCGTTTTAGCGACCCGACATTCTGAAGTATACCATTTGTCTCTCGCCCTAGAGACACTTCTCGTCCCGGCCCTTACCCTACTTTGCGGAATGATAAGCAACTCACTTAGGGCCGAGATGGTTTCTGTAAAGGTCGCTAGGGCAGTAAGGTCGGTGTTTTCCAGAACATCTAAGTTCGACCTCATAGCCACCATTATGGTCCTCGCTTGTTCCATCCTACCCTCGTCCGCTGCTACTTTAGCCCATTTTAGCCGCCTACCACAATTGGAGTGAACAAGTTCATGGGATGATTTCCATGCAGAGGCGGCCTTGACCTGGTTCCCGACCTGCCATGGTGGGGTAAGAGTTAGAGACAAGGGATTATGATCGCTATCACAAGAAGATAAGACTTCCATATCTTGGTGGAATGGCCATAAATTGTAGTTCAGCATGATGTAATCTATTCTGGAGGTATGTCCCAGCCTATTGTAGGTGTGCGCTCCCCTTAGGTCTGAGTTGGAGCGCCCATTAGTTGCTCTCAGGGCGTGTTCCATACAGAGAGAATTAATATCAATTGCACTCTGCGTCCATTTTTGGATCGGGTCTAAGGCAAGCGTGGGGATACCTCTCCTTGTGTCATCTTCCCAATTATCTAGTATATCCTCACTTGCCAGAGGCTCAAAGCAGCAGTTAAAATCGCCTGCAAGGATTACATAGGAGTCAATGTTACAGGATTCAAGTTCACTATTTAGTCCTGTTGAAGATAACATTGATACCCCTCCTCTGGCCCCCCTTAGATAGAGGTTAAACACTTCTAACTTCCTGCCCCTCTGGCACTGTATAGTTAGTCTCTGGAGATCGGGGGATTGGGTGAATTTATGATTAACACTAAGACCCAGAGCAATACTGACCCAAATAAGTAGGCCGCCAGACGGGCGACCTTTACTGCCTGGTTGTTGAGTGGCTGGAACAAAGTAGGTTGTAAAGCCTACCCTGTGTCTAGGTTCTAAGCACCAAGTTTCCTGTAGGAGACAGATGCTAAAAGGATCCAAAAAAGAATTCCACTCTGGTATGTCAAAGTTACGGGCAAGCCCTGCCACGTTCCAACTTAGGATCTTTATCTGAGTTCTACCGGGGGTAACCTCTCTCGGCAACCTAGCCAATGTAGCGGGATCTGGCACTATTCCTGGCACTGTTACAACAGCGATATTTTGTCTTTGGAGGGGCTCATTCTGGGATCGGCAAACGGCCCTGGTTACGTTGGGTCGCATGCCATCTGGTGGGGCCATTCGATGTGGTGACACAGGTATCATAGGAGAAACATCTAGATCCTGAACTGCTGCTTGGGATCCTAAATTATTTGAGAAGTTCAAAGCCCCCTCAGTTTGCTGGGGATTTAACATAGATTGTATAAATGTGGTAGGATTGATATCCTCAGAATCAGACGACAGGGATAAGTGATTTGAGGACCCCAAAAATAAGAGGCCCTTTTTAGGCACTGGAGATACAGATAGCCTTGGGCGTCAGTCAACATCCTCGAGGCAGCCGAACCTGTTCATAGTAGGGAGCCCTAGCCAGCGTCTCGATAGATCTCGATCTTTGTCTTTATTTGAGAGCCCTCTCCGTGGCCGATGGCGTACCAGAGACCAGTCGCCATCCTGCATGTGCGTGCTGCGTGGGGGATAGAAAAAGGACAGTGGCCTAGGTACAATAGGTAGACCTTCGCCATCAATAGCCCATGAGCAAATATGGTGCGCCGTGTATGGATCCTCGAATGTTACCACTATACAGTCCCCCGGGCTAGATTTCCAAGAGGGACCCACCCATGGGACTCGACGGACCATTAGGACTCTGCTTCTCCGACCGTTTGGAATCGGTCTATTCACGTTAAGCCAGTGCATGGTCTTATTCTTCAGAGACCAGTCGGTCTCGTGCTGGTCATTTCCAAGCCGGGGGACCCCCGTCAACACAACCACATACTCATTAGCCTCCGGAGGGAGATCAATGTAACCCCCTCGAAAAATGTTCTTACTACGTGGGCCCTGGGTTGGTTGGTGAACAGCTTTGCTGGCATTTGGTCTTAGGGGAGCGCTAGCATTGGGATTTACAGGAGGTTGGGTGATGGGGAGCTTCAGTTGTGTAGATGTGAGGTCGACGATTTTTCGATCCACACCTATAGTTCGTGGTTTGGGGACTGGCCGCACTATAACAGGTAATAAAGATGGTGATTGTACGGCATGTGGGGCTGGATCTTTCTCTAAGAGACCTTGATGTTCTAATCCACGCAAGCCAAGAGTAGCCAGAGCTATAATGCTCTTCTCCATCTCCAACAAATTATTTTCAATGCGTGATAGTCTCAGGTCTAAGGGAGAGAGAAGCTTCTTAAGTGTTTCCCAAACCAAGCCTATAAATTCCCCATCCCCCTCTTTATGTCCCTCAGTATGTTTACCATCACCCTCAGCAATTGTGATAACCGATACAGAGGCAATTCCCTCTTCAGCTACCTCTGTGAGTGCCTCAATCGGAGAGGCACACCCTCCTATAGCATTAGTCACAGGTGCACTTCCCACATTGCACTGGTATGCCACAGCAATTTTAGATTTCTTACGCGAGTAAGCAGACCTAGAATTGCGTTTCCTTTTGGGTAGTTTGCCTTCGGTGTTGTTAGATACAGGTATCCCAAAAGTCATCAGGGAGGGGGAATTAGTGACTAGCTGACTGGAGGTGGCAGAAGATAAATTCTGATTATCAGACAGAGATGTGGGACACAGGGGTAGAGGTGAAGTGAGTGTGGTTGGACTATAGTGAACATCTGCCTGCGTAATTATGCAGTGCGGAATGGCCGGGCGCTCTGGAGTTACAGCAGTTGCTATGTTTCCCAAGGAGGATTTTTTTGAATTTGCAAAGTCCAGTGACAATTTCCTAGCAGCGGCCAAATCCAAAGAGACACGAGTCTGCAATTTGGATATTTCTTGATCAATGGCTAAGTTAGTACGGGTGATAAAATCATCCATTGGGCCATTTATTTGCGGCCCGCCCTTATTAACCCTACTACGTGTTGCCCGGGTACACATATCTAACAAAATAGAAAACACCCCTAGTATGCAATAAAAGAGCAAAGATATAGACCAGATGTCCGAGGGAAGGGCACAAGGGGTTGGGCCAGTCCAGTCCTCTCCGTACTCGAACGGCCTCAAACGGCCCGCTCTTAGCCCGGTCTTCGCCCCGAGCTGCGTCCCGCGCTGCGGGAGTTTGAGGATGTGATATAGGGGGCATGTTGGACGAGGGGCGGGCCAGCAGGGAGAGCGGACCGGATGGTGGTTCACGGTCTAGCAGGGACTCCTGGTACTTGGAGTCCCCTGCACGCTCGCAGCCCCGCCGAGCCTCTCACCCAAGCCGCCTTGCTGTCCCTCTGTGCTGGCAGACGGAGTCCCACGCACTCCTGTGCGATGCGGCACCCGCGGAGCGGGTGCGGCGAGATGTGGGCAAAGTTACTGCAAAAGAGACCGCCTGGTCAAGGATACCTCCGTAGGTAAGCGAGTTAGTGTCCATAGTCTTATAGCCCACCGCACTTTATTGGCTATTAAAGGACAAACACGTTTTTGCCTTGGACCATTTTATTTCATCCATCGTAATTATCACGTTCTGCTTCAGCTAGTAGTCATGAATTTTAATCAACCATTCTTTTAAACTCTCCCAATACATTTAAGACTATATCTTTACAGTATTCCAAGATTGTTTTTACTATAAAGCGTATTACTGTCTGCCCTCTTTCAGGCCATTTAGAATTTGTTCGGATGTTAATTTCTTTCCCATTTTTCTTTGATATGTCTGCATCTATTACTGCTTTGTTGGTGAGCTGATCTTCTTTGTTTTAATTTCCACTTTTTTGTGTGTATGTATCCACTGTTTAGTCCCCTCTTTTGGGCGCTCCGGAGATCGGGTTTCTCTCATCCCCTGTCTCCCCAATCTGCTGCTATGTCTTCTACCCTTTCACCTTGCGCAGCTTCCTGTTTTCGCTTATCTACTCCACTACTTCCACAGTTTGAATACATTGCCAGTGTTTCTTACTAAAACTCTGGTGTTGCCTAGTTTTGAGAAGAAATAAAAGGATATTCCTCGTGATACTCAAACTTATCTTCTGAATGAATTCCCTTGCATCATTGCTGTTACCTGGATCCTTTCATAATGCTTTTGTATCAATATTTCCTTTTCGGGTGTAAATACATACTAATAAATATCGTAGAAACAAGATATTATCACCCTCCTTATTCGGCGCACGCTACTAATCCCTTAACTGTTCATGCTCCATGATCTTGCAAACCCTATCCATTTTCGATCCTTGTAACCCTTGATTCCAGCTGCCCTCTGTGTATAAATGGCCCCCTGTTATTTACAGCTGTGTTTCTGTTAGCTCTGTTGCCAGAGCCTTGCTGCTCAGCAATGGGTGCTTCAGTCCCATTATTTATGAAAGAAACATGTGTGGAGGTTTTTGGGACTATAGAGTTGCCATCTATTATTTCTTTTGAGGGGAACAGTTCATAGTCCGTTCATTCCACGCCCATTGGGATATATGGTAATTGAGACCGCCTTCTTAATAGCCATATATTATGCTCCACAGCTGCACTCCAAATAGAGCGATACCGTCAGAAAGACAGAAAATGGAAGGCAGAGCGAGATCGGCGCAGTGCTAAATTTGCGGTAAAGTAATAAGTAGGGACCCAAAGTTTTACTTAGGAATACGCCGCCCCGGCTGCTAATTGTCAGAGTTGCCAGCTAGCAGGTGTCCTAGTCATGGTTTCACATCATGCCTTTTTTGAACACCCTGCACTAAAGG
Source organism: Lissotriton helveticus (assembly GCF_964261635.1). Lineage (NCBI taxonomy): Eukaryota > Metazoa > Chordata > Amphibia > Caudata > Salamandridae > Lissotriton > Lissotriton helveticus. The sequence goes on from NC_136068.1 coordinate 1,432,680,636, forward strand.
TCATGGGCTTGCATACCGACCTTTTCAACTTTGTTTATTTACAGACTTTGATACAGCGCCAAATGGAATGTACAGGGAAAGTGGGAAAAACACAATGAAAACGTTGATGGTGCCGGGGGGAGGGGGTGGGCTAATAAATGGACAACTTGTCTTTCATCATTTCAAGTTGGTCGTAATACATTCTACCGGCAAAAGAGTGCATGCCGACTGCAGAGAACAAGGACATTAAGGCTATCTACTTTAACCTCCTCCATAATGAAATCTTAGCAGTCACCCCATCTCTACTGTGAGATGGATGTATACAGGGCAACAAGAGTCTTAACAGAGGCCCAAATGACACCAGCTCCACTATTGTAGACCTGGTCAGCGTTTGACAAAGAAAGGTGCTGACTATGGATGCCACTAAGAACAAGAATTGGCATAGCCAATAGATCTCGCTTTTGGGACCTTATAAGTATTTAGTTATGCAGCCTTCCTTTCTCTCTTCCCTCCCTCAGTCCTTCTCTCTCTCTTCCCTGACTCAGCTCTTCTCTCTCTCTTCCTTGTCTCAGCCCTTCTTTCTCGATGTGGGACCTTATAAGTATTTAGTTATGCAACATAATATCCCTGGTGCAACAACATCAACTGTTGCATTGCTAAACACTTATATAAGGTCCCAAAGGCGGGACCTATTGACTATGCCAATGCTTGTTGTTGTTAGTTCCCAATTTATACACCCAGGGTTAAAAGTCCATAATGTCACATAGTACGCTTGCTTATTGTTCCTGTAAGAAGTCCTGTTGAGGCCATATACCGTGAGTTCAGTCCTGTCATAAGAATTATAATGCTAAATTTAATATGCGAGTTTTTTACTCAGTCCTGTCAAAATAGACCACTGGCAAAGTGCCCGCTCACCTTTAAACAATGTATGCTCTTTGTACATGAGAATCATTGGTAGTGGGACTTTGTAATATATAAAAAACCAAAAAAACAGATGTCACTGAAATTCTGAGAACTAATCTCCGCACGAGAAAGAATACAGCCTTGTGAAATAATGAAGCTTGTCACGATCCGATATCATGTGTGTTAACGAAACTGCCACTAAGTGTTACTCTGATAAAGTTACAATATGCTGGGTAAAACCCTCCGTTATTGACATTGTCAATATGAGTACCGCGCTTACCCGTCTGATGAGTCGAATTTTGCTCCTTTCGGTTTCAAGCTCCTAGCGTGCAGCCGATGCCGATGCTAGTTAAAGTATTCAAGTTTAAAGGTCATGAACATGGTCGAAAGACTAGCTGCGTCCAACATTGGTTAAGCAGGTGCGTGGCTGTTGGTACCTACCAACAGGAAAAATGCACTGGTAATTGAGGCAACACCCTACAGATTCATGCAATCCTTACGGTTACAATTTTTTTTACCAATGTAATCAGCGATAAAACACAAGAGAGGAAACAATGACATCTAAATTCAAACCTAAGAGCACCTATTTAGCATCAATTTCACTCAAAATGTTAGATACATTTGAAATAATGATAAATAAAGACATTAAGAATTGGAATCTTGAAACCAATAAAGGCCATAATCTTACTCGGTATGATCAAAAAGCCGTTAAATTAAATGCAAACAATCCCTAAAATTACAATGCAGCCGGCATATAAAGGAGGGGCCATAGTGGTGATGGACACCACCTTTTATCACACCAAGGTTAACCAACATGTTATTCAAGCAGTCTTGATTATCATAATGCAATGTATAATGGCATGAAATAGATGTATAGATGTGCATTCTATATTTTAATAATTCAAAAAGGAGAATACCTAAGAATACCTAAAAGGAAATAAAAAACAGTAATCAAACAGTCTCTTTTTTATTTCTGTTTATTAAATATACAACTTGAGAGCATAACAGTAATCAAACAGGCTTGATTGTTTTAAAATCTTTCTTACACCAGCCTTCACAATAAAATTAATGCTTTCATTTGATGCTGAGCCATGGTGCAAAATGTGCTAGTGCTATGGGCAGCATAGCATGAAGGATGATGTCGGAAAATTAGTTTTAATGCTCGATGTACAGTAATGCTGCTATTGCTGCAATACATATCACTTGAGCCTACCATATGTTGAGTGTTATTGAAACTAATAGGATAAAAGATAAATTAATATAGCCTACCATCTACAATTCCCAATGTAGTGCTAGTTAGGAAATTATATTTTTGCCAATGTAACTAGTTTGCCTATTAACTTTCATTCCTTGTTTGTTTTTTGATAGGTGGCTTGGGGTGCGTGTTGAGTTTTTGGGAAATTGCGTAGTTTTCTTTGCTGCCCTTTTTGCTGTGATTGGCAGACGTAGTCTTAACGCAGGACTGGTTGGACTCTCAGTATCGTATGCATTACAGGTATGTGAAATCTATGGCCTAGCAACCAATGTAGATGTTCTCATTTTACTTAAAAGCTATCGGATAAAGATATAAGCAGTTCTTCATGTTACTGAAAATGAAAACAATGTGTTATAGTGAGCATCATTTAATTTATGTGATGCATATCAGTAATTTTAGAATACAAATGCTAGCTTTCATTTGTTCATATAAAACATACTAGAACTCATTCAATAAAGCAGATGTTACATCCAAATTTATTTGTGTTTTCAATATTTGATATCTTTTTACAAGTGGAGAATCTTACATAACTGTGTTCATTTCTTTCAACTGTTCAAAAGGTGGGCACAAAGTTAGTGAATAGTGTTAGTGTCCAGTTGAAGGTCAAAGAAGAAAAATGAGGTTCTCCAATTGTGATTGACCCCAAATTTGCACTTCTAGTCACTGCATCTGGATATGATTCAGAAGTGTACTGTTGTAGATTGTTTGTTAAGTTGCATGATAATATAAGTAAAATGCAGTGTGATAGGCGTACATACCTACATACTCAGGCAAAGTCCTTCTTTTGGTTGCACTTGTTAAAGAATCCTTTTATTTCCAGATCTTTAAATGAGGATGTTGAATGACCTTAGTTATGTATCGAAATTCATTATGACATTGATTCAAAACCCACAATGTCTTACACTTTAGACACCATTTACAAAGGGGTATATTAAACTATTGAGGTCTTGGTAATGATGTCATAGTGAAGAAAACATCCGAGGCAAGGACACTCATTGCTCATGAAAAGAGAAGGTTTTGAGGAGATTTGACATAACTTGATCTTGCCCAAAGTTTTATCAGAAGTGTGTTTAGCTAATCTTTCACAAGGTGTATATCATCTAAGAATACCACCATGCAAACATTAGAGAGATAACAAAAGATGTAATTCATGAAGTGCTGGAAGGCATTTGGAGCATTACAAACGCTCAAGATCATCACAAAGTATATAAATTACCATACAGAGTATTGAAACCCAATTACTAGGGGTGGGCAGAATGTTCTGCTCCACCCGCAGAATTGGCAAAATGTGGCCACTCCGCGTAACCCTTTTCTTTAAAGTTCTGGCCAAGTTCCACCAATTGGCATGTGGTGGACTATTTCTTCTACTGCAAGGCTCTAGAATATGAGAGCTGGCGAGTGCAAGTGAGATTTGGCATCCCTTTGCGCGATTTTCTAACGCGGGAGTTTGCTGGCATTCATGGTCAGAGGGCTGCCATTCAAGTAGTTTTGCTGCCACTCGAGTAGATTTTCTACTTTAGCAGCACCAAAATGAACACAAATGGCTGAGCGCTCTTCACAACACATGGTGGAGTTTGCACAGATTTTTAGCGCTGCTTGCATTACTTGCGCTAAATTGCAGACCGAGCGGTTTATTTTTTGTGCCTGTTGACAGAATTCCATGGACTCTCGCTGAGTTTTTCTGTAACTTTGTGGAATACCACGCAGTGAAACTCCGTGAGCTCCGACCAACAATACCAATTTCCAACTTGCTCCCGTAATAAATCCTCACATAGAGATCAAGTTTGATGAAAAATTTTGGAAGTCTTGATACACTTGAGGAGGACTCCGATCAAGAGGAGAGAAAAAGGCTTGTAGATGTTAAAAGTGTTCAGTTTTTTCTAAGCAATACCACATCTGTATTCACCATTTGATTTGACTACAGAGACGATCCTCCAACTTGGAAGTAGGAGTAATACTTTCTCAATAGCTTCTCTTTCTTCACTGTCAAAGAATATATTCTTCAGTTTTGAATAGGTTCTCCTATCATTATGTGAATCCTGCCCTCATTGTGCCATTGAGGAGTTAATATATCTGCTCCTTTCTTACTAAAGACATTCAAAAATTCTTCATAATATTATGAGATCTTCTGTGATTGTTTCTTCTGTGTTATAGGTGATGGTTCCTTCGGAGTGAAACAGGACTAAAACTGGATTTTCACCCTAGGTTTAGTCCTATAGCAGTGTTCCACACAATAAAATGAGAAAAAATATTTTGTGTTTCTCAATTAATTTGAAGATCATGTTGTCTCAGCCGGCTTGTCCCTAAGACCATGTAGAATTCTGGTGCATCAATCACATCAAATATATTTGTTTCAGATTACCGATCTAGGTAGCCATTAACAGAGGTATGAATGTAAATGTAAATGTACCGGTATTTATAGAGCGCACAGCTACTTCCCTGAGGTAGTGTCCCGGCGCTGTCCGTATAACGCTTAGGAACCCTTCCTGGTTTTTCCTGTGAGTGTCCACTCCTGGGAACCCCCCAGGGTGAAACCAGGCATCCCTGTGCTTTTGGGGCCATTGTGGAGATTAAGCAAGCTATTGCCCAGAGTCGCAGAGTGGGACCCATGATTAGAATAGGCACCGAGGCGAGAAATGTCAGGTCCGAGGAAATTGAGCCCAAGACCCGCCAAGGCGGGTATTGAACCCTGGTCCCGGGCCAGACCTCTGCATCAGGGTCTGCCGCTCTAACCATTTGCAGCTCGGGAAATGAAGGCAGTTCAACCGATTCCCTGATTTTTCTCATTAACCAGTGATATGTACCTTTGCCTTAAAATTGTTGTCCTTAAAACGCCATGACGCATCAGAGTCCACTAAGGCAAAAGCAGTAACAGCACTCACTGGTGTGTAGACCAAGCAATGAGCTAGATCAGGGTTCTCGAAAGTCGGTCCTGGGATGCCGGATCCATGCTAGAATTTTAGCATATTCCCATGTAGATAAATGTAGTTTTCTTAAAATTTGGCATGGATTCAGCCTTCCAGGACCAACTTTGGAGAACCCTGGACTAGATAACTAACAGACACTTCAGTGATCTTATCACACATCCTATGTCCATTATACAAGGATGAGCTAATCCATTTCCTGATACCTATGGGCATACCTTCACAAAATGTCCCATTTATCTCAGACTAGGCAGATTCTTGCCTTTCTTCTGTAATCTTTTTCTTCTGCATTAATGGTCTGTTGAGAATCCATGATTGCATCATTTCCTTTTAATGGATTGGACGCTCATGGTATTCTGATGTTCAAGGAGACCCATTAATCAAAACATCCTTTCTCAGCTGTGTGGAATATTTGTTGGGCCTAAAACTGTAGCATGAGATCAACTAACACTCTGGAAACACCCCATCTGTGGCTTCATCGGTCCAGGCTGCTTCTGCAACCATCTGCCAACAGTAACAAATATATCCGACAAGTTCTTGTTTGCCTTGCTTTAACATGATCAGCCAAGTGTGAGATGACTGTGCTGTGTAATCATAGACTGTCATTACAAATGAGCTGTCTTTGGTTAAAGTAGATAAATTAGACTACACAAATCTTACCTTGGATGTATCATCAACAAAATTTCAGGGTCAGGCTAAAAAATGGAACTGACCATTCACCAAAATCCAAGGATAAATAGTGGCGGATTCTTAATGTCCCAGTATTTTATCCCTTTACTAATATATAAAATATAGGTTTGTGACATGTGGAGTTGTAAATAAACATACTGTGCATACTCTTGTTATTTAGTAAGGGGCTCAGATGTAAGGAAGTTGTTTTTCTTCGAAGACTTCTTCAAGTCACAGGGTATAGTGATTCCACCTATTGCTGGTTTCTGGTAATATGCATGGGCATAGCCTCCATTTTTAGATTGTTTTTTTTTAATGTCAGGTTCAGAAGCGTCTCAACGAGTTCCTATTTGACACCTCGTGGGATTTTTGCTGGGCCTGTTTGGATCCTCTAGACTCGTCGGTGTAAGCAATCATCGCGTCTTTTCTTCATCTTGAAATGTCACACATCCCTCATTCAACTCCATGACTGAGTCCTTTCCACACCTGCTAAGGGCTTCACCAGCTATGTTAAGTCTTCGAAGCCTGGAAATGCTCTATCAATTATGAAAAGAACTCCATTCAGACACTACCCTAAGTGTCGCACCAAGTATCGGTGGACAGATCTCCAATAAGTGTGTAACCCTTGTCTGTCCCTGGAGCACAAAAAGACCTCCTGTTCTTGTGTAACTGTCAGGCTTGAAGCATCATATCCACTTCCAGGGCACCCAGCAGAGTAATGACACTCCAGATTTCTTTGGCGAACAGAACATTGAAACTGAACTCGAAACAGGGAACTACACCCCATCGGGCCCGGTCTTCGCCTTGGGAGAGTTCCAGATCGCAGAACAAAGTAGATGAGCTGCTGGCTCCTCATCATCATCCATCAATCAATCAACCAAACAGGATTCATAGAGCGTGGCTAATCAGGTATCCAGACACTGAGAACATAGCTGCTGAGGGGTTCCGCTGAACGGCTGGCGTGAGAAAAACCTTACCACCTCTTCCATATTCCCTGCACCATACAGAGACAAGCCCCACTCTACAGGGGGTTGAGCTCCAAGCACAGAAGGCTACCAGCAGACCTCTGGTGTGTCACTGCTTGAAGGCCATGGTAGGCACCAACATACTGCTTCGAGCCTTGTGCCTTACCACAGAAGCCATGCACTTCGACTTTGACCACCTTGTTGGCGCCAGCATCAAAAACACCCTTGAAGCCATCTTCATACTTGAATCCAAAAACTACCTCAGTGCTGCCAGGCCAGGAATTACCTTTGGTGCCAAAACGACCTGGGTCTAGGACGCCATCTTCCCCCGCTTCAGGGGATCAAGAAAAGCCCATCCTAGAGGACCTGGGGGATGAACTCAATGCACACCCATAGCTAGTCCTTGCTCAGCTACCCCCAAAGCCAAAGACTGTGCCACACAAGAGGAACCTGACCTTCGAGGAGGCCATCTACTCCCCACTGAGGCCTACTCTTAAAATACCTCAGCACACAAGCTCACCTCTTCCTTTGCCTTGGGTCCCTTCACCTCACTTTTCTATTCCTCTGTGTTTACCTTCCTTTCCACCCCTCTCTCTACCCCCCCAAACTATCAATTACTGACCCCTCAGCTCACTATCTGCAGGGTCACCTCATTCTGGGTTTGATGGGGACAGTTCTTAGTCCCCCATGACCCTTATGTTATGCTGTTAGGCCCACACCCACAAGAAGACCAATGGGATGACAATGACGTTGACCCCCTTGGGTATACGGTCCCAATCTGTAACCCACAAAACCCTTCCCGCCCACTACCTTCTACCATGAGATCCTCTGAAGGGAAGCCATATATCACAAGATGGAGATGCAGAAGCTCCCAAAGTATTATGAGTTTTTGATGGAGGAGCTCTCTTCACCCAGCATTGTATCCAGTACCTCCCTAGGCTTAAGGGAATGCTTACTCCTGCTCTTGAAATCTAGTGGCTGTCCCTGAAAAGCAGGGACTTCCTTGTTCTCCCCTACCACATAACATCTGTCTGGGGATGGGTAAACAGGTTTATGTCTCAGTTGATGGAAATCATGTCGGACCAGTGGGTTCTCAAAATCATAGACAAGATTTATTGTCTGGAGCTTATGCCTATACCACCACACATCCTTCCATTAAGCATAGCCTCTCCCCAGAACATTAGCGCTTACTTTAATAGGAGTTGCAGGCCTTTTTTTGCAAGGGAGCAATGGAGGTTGCACTGTTCCAATACACGGGCAAGTCAGTATACTCTCTATACTTCCTCATTCCCAAAAAGGATGGGTCTCTCAGGCCAATTCTTGACCTCAGGCACCTCAACACTTATATCAGGTGAAATGAAATGAAAAATTATATTTGTATAGCGCGTACATACCCGAAGGCCTCGCAGCGCTTCAAATGATTACTGTAGTGAGCCATCCGGTTGTTGTCCTCCCTGAGATTCGGCGGAAGGGAATTCCACATTTTCGCCGCAATATGTGAGAATGTCCGACCGCCCCAGCGAGCTTTCTTAATTTTAGTTGTGGCGGCTAGGTGCAGAACACTGGAACGGAGGGTTCTCGAGGGAGTATAAGGTACAACAAAAGGGAGCAAGATGGCAGGGCCTGTTCGGTGGAAGGCTTTATGTACAATGCACATGGCCTTAAAGTGTATTCGAGCGGCCACTGGGAGCCAGTGCAGTTCTTTTAGGGCCTTCTTGGCTGACTGCCAACGAGGGATGTTAAACAGTAGTCGGGCAGCACAGTTTTGCGTAACTTGGAGTCTGTTGATCACTGCTGCCGGGGCTCCCAAATATTATTTACAACAAGGGGTGGTGATGGACAGAGTCTCTGAATTAAGCAGAGTACTCTCACCCAGTCAAGAGATCAGGGCTAGATCCAACACCGTTTTTTAGCTCATTGCACCATCCCAGTTTCAGAACCTGGCTGTATGCAAATTAGTCTGTCCCTGGCCCAGTGCATCATGGGAACAGGGCAGACCAGACTACAAAAGCCAATTCTTACACTGGGAAGGAAACAAGCTTCCGGGGACCGGTTTCTGCCATTTCAGGCGTCTTCGGCCCGGCTTGCTTGAATCCTGATGGTGCAATGAGCAAGGGACTCACATCTGAGTATACCCTTCCACGCTTAGGGTGGACAAAATTATTTACAACAAGGGGTGGTGATGGACAGAGTCTCTGAATTAAGCAGAGTACTCTCACCCAGTCAAGAGATCAGGGCTAGATCCAACACCGTTTTTTAGCTCATTGCACCATCCCAGTTTCAGAACCTGGCTGTATGCAAATTAGTCTGTCCCTGGCCCAGTGCATCATGGGAACAGGGCAGACCAGACTACAAAAGCCAATTCTTACACTGGGAAGGAAACAAGCTTCCGGGGACCGGTTTCTGCCATTTCAGGCGTCTTCGGCCCGGCTTGCTTGAATCCTGATGGTGCAATGAGCAAGGGACTCACATCTGAGTATACCCTTCCACGCTTAGGGTGGACAAAATTATTTACAACAAGGGGTGGTGATGGACAGAGTCTCTGAATTAAGCAGAGTACTCTCACCCAGTCAAGAGATCAGGGCTAGATCCAACACCGTTTTTTAGCTCATTGCACCATCCCAGTTTCAGAACCTGGCTGTATGCAAATTAGTCTGTCCCTGGCCCAGTGCATCATGGGAACAGGGCAGACCAGACTACAAAAGCCAATTCTTACACTGGGAAGGAAACAAGCTTCCGGGAACCGGTTTCTGCCATTTCAGGCGTCTTCGGCCCGGCTTGCTTGAATCCTGATGGTGCAATGAGCAAGGGACTCACATCTGAGTATACCCTTCCACGCTTAGGGTGGACAAAATTATTTACAACAAGGGGTGGTGATGGACAGAGTCTCTGAATTAAGCAGAGTACTCTCACCCAGTCAAGAGATCAGGGCTAGATCCAACACCGTTTTTTAGCTCATTGCACCATCCCAGTTTCAGAACCTGGCTGTATGCAAATTAGTCTGTCCCTGGCCCAGTGCATCATGGGAACAGGGCAGACCAGACTACAAAAGCCAATTCTTACACTGGGAAGGAAACAAGCTTCCGGGGACCGGTTTCTGCCATTTCAGGCGTCTTCGGCCCGGCTTGCTTGAATCCTGATGGTGCAATGAGCAAGGGACTCACATCTGAGTATACCCTTCCACGCTTAGGGTGGACAAAATTATTTACAACAAGGGGTGGTGATGGACAGAGTCTCTGAATTAAGCAGAGTACTCTCACCCAGTCAAGAGATCAGGGCTAGATCCAACACCGTTTTTTAGCTCATTGCACCATCCCAGTTTCAGAACCTGGCTGTATGCAAATTAGTCTGTCCCTGGCCCAGTGCATCATGGGAACAGGGCAGACCAGACTACAAAAGCCAATTCTTACACTGGGAAGGAAACAAGCTTCCGGGGACCGGTTTCTGCCATTTCAGGCGTCTTCGGCCCGGCTTGCTTGAATCCTGATGGTGCAATGAGCAAGGGACTCACATCTGAGTATACCCTTCCACGCTTAGGGTGGACAAAATTATTTACAACAAGGGGTGGTGATGGACAGAGTCTCTGAATTAAGCAGAGTACTCTCACCCAGTCAAGAGATCAGGGCTAGATCCAACACCGTTTTTTAGCTCATTGCACCATCCCAGTTTCAGAACCTGGCTGTATGCAAATTAGTCTGTCCCTGGCCCAGTGCATCATGGGAACAGGGCAGACCAGACTACAAAAGCCAATTCTTACACTGGGAAGGAAACAAGCTTCCGGGGACCGGTTTCTGCCATTTCAGGCGTCTTCGGCCCGGCTTGCTTGAATCCTGATGGTGCAATGAGCAAGGGACTCACATCTGAGTATACCCTTCCACGCTTAGGGTGGACAAAATTATTTACAACAAGGGGTGGTGATGGACAGAGTCTCTGAATTAAGCAGAGTACTCTCACCCAGTCAAGAGATCAGGGCTAGATCCAACACCGTTTTTTAGCTCATTGCACCATCCCAGTTTCAGAACCTGGCTGTATGCAAATTAGTCTGTCCCTGGCCCAGTGCATCATGGGAACAGGGCAGACCAGACTACAAAAGCCAATTCTTACACTGGGAAGGAAACAAGCTTCCGGGGACCGGTTTCTGCCATTTCAGGCGTCTTCGGCCCGGCTTGCTTGAATCCTGATGGTGCAATGAGCAAGGGACTCACATCTGAGTATACCCTTCCACGCTTAGGGTGGACAAAATTATTTACAACAAGGGGTGGTGATGGACAGAGTCTCTGAATTAAGCAGAGTACTCTCACCCAGTCAAGAGATCAGGGCTAGATCCAACACCGTTTTTTAGCTCATTGCACCATCCCAGTTTCAGAACCTGGCTGTATGCAAATTAGTCTGTCCCTGGCCCAGTGCATCATGGGAACAGGGCAGACCAGACTACAAAAGCAAATTCTTACACTGGGAAGGAAACAAGCTTCCGGGGACCGGTTTCTGCCATTTCAGGCGTCTTCGGCCCGGCTTGCTTGAATCCTGATGGTGCAATGAGCAAGTGACTCACATCTGAGTATACCCTTCCACGCTTAGGGTGGACAAAATTATTTACAACAAGGGGTGGTGATGGACAGAGTCTCTGAATTAAGCAGAGTACTCTCACCCAGTCAAGAGATCAGGGCTAGATCCAACACCGTTTTTTAGCTCATTGCACCATCCCAGTTTCAGAACCTGGCTGTATGCAAATTAGTCTGTCCCTGGCCCAGTGCATCATGGGAACAGGGCAGACCAGACTACAAAAGCCAATTCTTACACTGGGAAGGAAACAAGCTTCCGGGGACCGGTTTCTGCCATTTCAGGTGTCTTCGGCCCGGCTTGCTTGAATCCTGATGGTGCAATGAGCAAGGGACTCACATCTGAGTATACCCTTCCACGCTTAGGGTGGACAAAATTATTTACAACAAGGGGTGGTGATGGACAGAGTCTCTGAATTAAGCAGAGTACTTTCACCCAGTCAAGAGATCAGGGCTAGATCCAACACCGTTTTTTAGCTCATTGCACCATCCCAGTTTCAGAACCTGGCTGTATGCAAATTAGTCTGTCCCTGGCCCAGTGCATCATGGGAACAGGGCAGACCAGACTACAAAAGCCAATTCTTACACTGGGAAGGAAACAAGCTTCCGGGGACCGGTTTCTGCCATTTCAGGCGTCTTCGGCCCGGCTTGCTTGAATCCTGATGGTGCAATGAGCAAGGGACTCGCATCTGAGTATACCCTTCCACGCTTAGGGTGGACAAAATTATTTACAACAAGGGGTGGTGATGGACAGAGTCTCTGAATTAAGCAGAGTACTCTCACCCAGTCAAGAGATCAGGGCTAGATCCAACACCGTTTTTTAGCTCATTGCACCATCCCAGTTTCAGAACCTGGCTGTATGCAAATTAGTCTGTCCCTGGCCCAGTGCATCATGGGAACAGGGCAGACCAGACTACAAAAGCCAATTCTTACACTGGGAAGGAAACAAGCTTCCGGGGACCGGTTTCTGCCATTTCAGGCGTCTTCGGCCCGGCTTGCTTGAATCCTGATGGTGCAATGAGCAAGGGACTCACATCTGAGTATACCCTTCCACGCTTAGGGTGGACAAAATTATTTACAACAAGGGGTGGTGATGGACAGAGTCTCTGAATTAAGCAGAGTACTCTCACCCAGTCAAGAGATCAGGGCTAGATCCAACACCGTTTTTTAGCTCATTGCACCATCCCAGTTTCAGAACCTGGCTGTATGCAAATTAGTCTGTCCCTGGCCCAGTGCATCATGGGAACAGGGCAGACCAGACTACAAAAGCCAATTCTTACACTGGGAAGGAAACAAGCTTCCGGGAACCGGTTTCTGCCATTTCAGGCGTCTTCGGCCCGGCTTGCTTGAATCCTGATGGTGCAATGAGCAAGGGACTCACATCTGAGTATACCCTTCCACGCTTAGGGTGGACAAAATTATTTACAACAAGGGGTGGTGATGGACAGAGTCTCTGAATTAAGCAGAGTACTCTCACCCAGTCAAGAGATCAGGGCTAGATCCAACACCGTTTTTTAGCTCATTGCACCATCCCAGTTTCAGAACCTGGCTGTATGCAAATTAGTCTGTCCCTGGCCCAGTGCATCATGGGAACAGGGCAGACCAGACTACAAAAGCCAATTCTTACACTGGGAAGGAAACAAGCTTCCGGGGACCGGTTTCTGCCATTTCAGGCGTCTTCGGCCCGGCTTGCTTGAATCCTGATGGTGCAATGAGCAAGGGACTCACATCTGAGTATACCCTTCCACGCTTAGGGTGGACAAAATTATTTACAACAAGGGGTGGTGATGGACAGAGTCTCTGAATTAAGCAGAGTACTCTCACCCAGTCAAGAGATCAGGGCTAGATCCAACACCGTTTTTTAGCTCATTGCACCATCCCAGTTTCAGAACCTGGCTGTATGCAAATTAGTCTGTCCCTGGCCCAGTGCATCATGGGAACAGGGCAGACCAGACTACAAAAGCCAATTCTTACACTGGGAAGGAAACAAGCTTCCGGGGACCGGTTTCTGCCATTTCAGGCGTCTTCGGCCCGGCTTGCTTGAATCCTGATGGTGCAATGAGCAAGGGACTCACATCTGAGTATACCCTTCCACGCTTAGGGTGGACAAAATTATTTACAACAAGGGGTGGTGATGGACAGAGTCTCTGAATTAAGCAGAGTACTCTCACCCAGTCAAGAGATCAGGGCTAGATCCAACACCGTTTTTTAGCTCATTGCACCATCCCAGTTTCAGAACCTGGCTGTATGCAAATTAGTCTGTCCCTGGCCCAGTGCATCATGGGAACAGGGCAGACCAGACTACAAAAGCCAATTCTTACACTGGGAAGGAAACAAGCTTCCGGGGACCGGTTTCTGCCATTTCAGGCGTCTTCGGCCCGGCTTGCTTGAATCCTGATGGTGCAATGAGCAAGGGACTCACATCTGAGTATACCCTTCCACGCTTAGGGTGGACAAAATTATTTACAACAAGGGGTGGTGATGGACAGAGTCTCTGAATTAAGCAGAGTACTCTCACCCAGTCAAGAGATCAGGGCTAGATCCAACACCGTTTTTTAGCTCATTGCACCATCCCAGTTTCAGAACCTGGCTGTATGCAAATTAGTCTGTCCCTGGCCCAGTGCATCATGGGAACAGGGCAGACCAGACTACAAAAGCCAATTCTTACACTGGGAAGGAAACAAGCTTCCGGGGACCGGTTTCTGCCATTTCAGGCGTCTTCGGCCCGGCTTGCTTGAATCCTGATGGTGCAATGAGCAAGGGACTCACATCTGAGTATACCCTTCCACGCTTAGGGTGGACAAAATTATTTACAACAAGGGGTGGTGATGGACAGAGTCTCTGAATTAAGCAGAGTACTCTCACCCAGTCAAGAGATCAGGGCTAGATCCAACACCGTTTTTTAGCTCATTGCACCATCCCAGTTTCAGAACCTGGCTGTATGCAAATTAGTCTGTCCCTGGCCCAGTGCATCATGGGAACAGGGCAGACCAGACTACAAAAGCAAATTCTTACACTGGGAAGGAAACAAGCTTCCGGGGACCGGTTTCTGCCATTTCAGGCGTCTTCGGCCCGGCTTGCTTGAATCCTGATGGTGCAATGAGCAAGTGACTCACATCTGAGTATACCCTTCCACGCTTAGGGTGGACAAAATTATTTACAACAAGGGGTGGTGATGGACAGAGTCTCTGAATTAAGCAGAGTACTCTCACCCAGTCAAGAGATCAGGGCTAGATCCAACACCGTTTTTTAGCTCATTGCACCATCCCAGTTTCAGAACCTGGCTGTATGCAAATTAGTCTGTCCCTGGCCCAGTGCATCATGGGAACAGGGCAGACCAGACTACAAAAGCCAATTCTTACACTGGGAAGGAAACAAGCTTCCGGGGACCGGTTTCTGCCATTTCAGGCGTCTTCGGCCCGGCTTGCTTGAATCCTGATGGTGCAATGAGCAAGGGACTCACATCTGAGTATACCCTTCCACGCTTAGGGTGGACAAAATTATTTACAACAAGGGGTGGTGATGGACAGAGTCTCTGAATTAAGCAGAGTACTCTCACCCAGTCAAGAGATCAGGGCTAGATCCAACACCGTTTTTTAGCTCATTGCACCATCCCAGTTTCAGAACCTGGCTGTATGCAAATTAGTCTGTCCCTGGCCCAGTGCATCATGGGAACAGGGCAGACCAGACTACAAAAGCCAATTCTTACACTGGGAAGGAAACAAGCTTCCGGGGACCGGTTTCTGCCATTTCAGGCGTCTTCGGCCCGGCTTGCTTGAATCCTGATGGTGCAATGAGCAAGGGACTCGCATCTGAGTATACCCTTCCACGCTTAGGGTGGACAAAATTATTTACAACAAGGGGTGGTGATGGACAGAGTCTCTGAATTAAGCAGAGTACTCTCACCCAGTCAAGAGATCAGGGCTAGATCCAACACCGTTTTTTAGCTCATTGCACCATCCCAGTTTCAGAACCTGGCTGTATGCAAATTAGTCTGTCCCTGGCCCAGTGCATCATGGGAACAGGGCAGACCAGACTACAAAAGCCAATTCTTACACTGGGAAGGAAACAAGCTTCCGGGGACCGGTTTCTGCCATTTCAGGCGTCTTCGGCCCGGCTTGCTTGAATCCTGATGGTGCAATGAGCAAGGGACTCACATCTGAGTATACCCTTCCACGCTTAGGGTGGACAAAATTATTTACAACAAGGGGTGGTGATGGACAGAGTCTCTGAATTAAGCAGAGTACTCTCACCCAGTCAAGAGATCAGGGCTAGATCCAACACCGTTTTTTAGCTCATTGCACCATCCCAGTTTCAGAACCTGGCTGTATGCAAATTAGTCTGTCCCTGGCCCAGTGCATCATGGGAACAGGGCAGACCAGACTACAAAAGCCAATTCTTACACTGGGAAGGAAACAAGCTTCCGGGGACCGGTTTCTGCCATTTCAGGCGTCTTCGGCCCGGCTTGCTTGAATCCTGATGGTGCAATGAGCAAGGGACTCACATCTGAGTATACCCTTCCACGCTTAGGGTGGACAAAATTATTTACAACAAGGGGTGGTGATGGACAGAGTCTCTGAATTAAGCAGAGTACTCTCACCCAGTCAAGAGATCAGGGCTAGATCCAACACCGTTTTTTAGCTCATTGCACCATCCCAGTTTCAGAACCTGGCTGTATGCAAATTAGTCTGTCCCTGGCCCAGTGCATCATGGGAACAGGGCAGACCAGACTACAAAAGCCAATTCTTACACTGGGAAGGAAACAAGCTTCCGGGGACCGGTTTCTGCCATTTCAGGCGTCTTCGGCCCGGCTTGCTTGAATCCTGATGGTGCAATGAGCAAGGGACTCACATCTGAGTATACCCTTCCACGCTTAGGGTGGACAAAATTGGCGCCAGCATCAAAAACACCCTTGAAGCCATCTTCATACTTGAATCCAAAAACTACCTCAGTGCTGCCAGGCCAGGAATTACCTTTGGTGCCAAAACGACCTGGGTCTAGGACGCCATCTTCCCCCGCTTCAGGGGATCAAGAAAAGCCCATCCTAGAGGACCTGGGGGATGAACTCAATGCACACCCGTAGCTAGTCCTTGCTCAGCTACCCCCAAAGCCAAAGACTGTGCCACACAAGAGGAACCTGACCTTCGAGGAGGCCATCTACTCCCCACTGAGGCCTACTCTTAAAATACCTCAGCACACAAGCTCACCTCTTCCTTTGCCTTGGGTCCCTTCACCTCACTTTTCTATTCCTCTGTGTTTACCTTCCTTTCCACCCCTCTCTCTACCCCCCCAAACTATCAATTACTGACCCCTCAGCTCACTATCTGCAGGGTCACCTCATTCTGGGTTTGATGGGGACAGTTCTTAGTCCCCCATGACCCTTATGTTATGCTGTTAGGCCCACACCCACAAGAAGACCAATGGGATGACAATGACGTTGACCCCCTTGGGTATACGGTCCCAATCTGTAACCCACAAAACCCTTCCCGCCCACTACCTTCTACCATGAGATCCTCTGAAGGGAAGCCATATATCACAAGATGGAGATGCAGAAGCTCCCAAAGTATTATGAGTTTTTGATGGAGGAGCTCTCTTCACCCAGCATTGTATCCAGTACCTCCCTAGGCTTAAGGGAATGCTTACTCCTGCTCTTGAAATCTAGTGGCTGTCCCTGAAAAGCAGGGACTTCCTTGTTCTCCCCTACCACATAACATCTGTCTGGGGATGGGTAAACAGGTTTATGTCTCAGTTGATGGAAATCATGTCGGACCAGTGGGTTCTCAAAATCATAGACAAGATTTATTGTCTGGAGCTTATGCCTATACCACCACACATCCTTCCATTAAGCATAGCCTCTCCCCAGAACATTAGCGCTTACTTTAATAGGAGTTGCAGGCCTTTTTTTGCAAGGGAGCAATGGAGGTTGCACTGTTCCAATACACGGGCAAGTCAGTATACTCTCTATACTTCCTCATTCCCAAAAAGGATGGGTCTCTCAGGCCAATTCTTGACCTCAGGCACCTCAACACTTATATCAGGTGAAATGAAATGAAAAATTATATTTGTATAGCGCGTACATACCCGAAGGCCTCGCAGCGCTTCAAATGATTACTGTAGTGAGCCATCCGGTTGTTGTCCTCCCTGAGATTCGGCGGAAGGGAATTCCACATTTTCGCCGCAATATGTGAGAATGTCCGACCGCCCCAGCGAGCTTTCTTAATTTTAGTTGTGGCGGCTAGGTGCAGAACACTGGAACGGAGGGTTCTCGAGGGAGTATAAGGTACAACAAAAGGGAGCAAGATGGCAGGGCCTGTTCGGTGGAAGGCTTTATGTACAATGCACATGGCCTTAAAGTGTATTCGAGCGGCCACTGGGAGCCAGTGCAGTTCTTTTAGGGCCTTCTTGGCTGACTGCCAACGAAGGATGTTAAACAGTAGTCGGGCAGCACAGTTTTGCGTAACTTGGAGTCTGTTGATCACTGCTGCCGGGGCTCCCAAATATAACACATTTCCATAATCCAGGCGGGAGAGTATCAAGGCCTGAACCATGATTCTCCTCGCCTGGAAAGGAAGCAGAGGGAGTACCTTCCGGAGCATTCTCATTAGTCCGACACAGGTAGAAGCCATTTTAGTGGCCTGTACCGAGAAGTCTAACGCTTTGTCGAGCCAGACTCCAAGACTCTTTATGTGGGGTTTAGGGGAAGGGGGAAGGCCAAGACAGGCAGGCCAGATGGAAGCCAGAGTGGTTGGTTCGAGATTGCCCAGCAGCATAATCTCTGTCTTCTCCCCATTGAGTCTGAGACAAGAAGATTGCATCCACTTAGCTACAGCCTCTAGACAGGGACCCAAGGTGTTAGATGATCCCTCCGTGTGGTCCAGGGAGACCACCAGTTGGGTATCATCCGCGTAGGTGACAATACGCACACCAAAGGGATGGACTATCCCTGCTAGAGGGCTCATGTAGACATTAAAGAGCGTGGGGCTCAGGGCCGAGCCCTGAGGAACCCCACAGCTAAGTGGTTGCTTAGGGGATACTACCTCGCCCTCAAACACCCGGAAGAAGCGCTCGTCCAGGAAGGAGGTCAGCCATTCCAGGGCCGCGCCCGACACGCCCATGTCCTCTAGGCGATGTAATAATGTGGCATGGTTAACCGTGTCGAACGTGGCGCTGAGGTCTAATAATATAATGGCTGCTTTCCCTCCCCGGTCCAGCACAGATCTTGTTTCTTCCGTCACTGCTAGTAGAGCAGTTTCAGTTCCGTGTTGGGGGCGGAATCCCGTCTGGGAGGCACATAGCAGATTATTGGATTCTAAATCATCTACTAAGGTGTTGTTGATGTGCCTCTCCAACAGCTTGCTCATCCAGGGGAGTAGGGAGATAGGGCGAAAATTGGCCAGGTTGTTCTGGTCTAAGGTAGGCTTCTTTAGTCGGGCCCTAACCATCGCACATTTCCACTGGGCTGGAACCGAGCTGGAGATGATGGAGGAGTTAAAGACATCCAAGATGACAGGGCGGATTGCCTCGATGACTTTAAAAAGGGTCTGCGGGGGTGCTGGGTCATTGGGGGATCCTGAGATGACTTTAAGGAGTATTTTGTCCAATGAGATGGGGTCCAAGAGAGGGAACTCATCCAGTGAACAAGAAAGGGAGGAGTCCAACTTGGTGACTGTGGTGGTGTCCAGATCCTTTACACCAGTGGAGAAAGAGGAATATATAGCCTGAATCTTCTGAGAGAATAAGGTTGCTAGATTGTTACATCGGGCCTGTGCACCGACCGAAGACAAACGCTCAGGGGGAAGAGAAATTAGTGGCTTAGCAATTTTTAAAATTTCTTTGGGGGAGTTTGCAGCTAGGTTGATTTTAGAGTCGTAGAATTGAATTTGTGCAGCTTTCAATTCATTCTTATACGACTTGATGGCAGTTCTATACTCTGCTTTCTTAGATTGCGAGTAATCTCGCCTCCAGGCTCTCTCCAGTTTACGACACAATTGTTTCATGGTTCTCAAAGCAGCAGAGTACCACGGAGCTACTTTAGATCGTTTTATAGAATGCTAGGATTCTTTCGGGAGAACCTGATCAAGGGTGTTAAGAATCCAATTGTCATACTCGGTGGTGGCTGTACTGGGGTTTGTCGTCTTCGAAGGAGGATGAGCAGTAAGAGCTAATTTCCACTTAGAGAGGGCCAGTGAAGCCCATTTCCTTCCCCAATGTCTGTTATTGTTTTGTGAAATTGGGGAGGTATTGGTAGACCATGTAAAGGGTACTAAGTAGTGGTCAGTCCAGGGCAGTGGTATAGGTGTTTCGACTTTTAGACTGTCTAGATTGCTAAAAATATGGTCTAAAAGATGCCCCTTAATGTGTTTCGGGTGGAAGCCTTTTTGGAGCAGATCTATAGCTTGAAGATTAAGTCGAAGACTATTGACTGCTGAATCCAGCGGATCGTCCAGATGCAAATTTAGGTCACCCAACAGCGTAAAATTTGCCGAGGTAAGCACTAAATTAGCAGCGACATCCGTCACTTTTGTGACGAAGTCGCTGAGGGGGCCCGGCGGTCGGTAGACCAGAATGCCTGAGAATGTAGTGGTAGGGGAGAACTCGAGAGTAAAATGTAAACTCTCGCAAGCTGGTGTGCCGGGGGGGGGGGGAACGACGCGGCATCTAAAATTGTCTCTATGTATGATGGCCAGCCCTCCACCTCTGCGTAGCTTGCGATCCAGTTGCTTTAAAGTGTAGCACTGGGGGGTGGCCCATACTATTGTGGGTCGGTTTCCAGCTGAAGCCATGTCTCCGTTAAAAAGAGGGCATCGGGATTGAGCTCCTCTATCAGCATGGCAAGTTCAGCACAATGTTTCGGTAATGACCGACAGTTGAGAAGAAACATCCTCCAGTTGTTCGTAGAGGAATGTTTCTCAGTGCGGACAAATCCCAATTACAAGTTTTACAACGGACTGTCGGTTTTATAGGAGGGATCCAGTGTAGACATGCAGAGTTAATAGTGGGTCTTAATGCATGCAGAGAAGAGACACTATATGTAATACAAGTCCCTACCATGATACCAGACAGCGACAGGGATCTGGGCGCGTCTGGACGCGGACTGGCGCAGACTGGCTTCTCTTCGGCGCTTCGACGGCGCTCCCGCTGCGCGTCACCGCTGCGCGAGAGGGCCGATGGAGAAATAGATTGGGGAGGATGTAAGACTAGAGCGTCACCCTAGGAAGATGGCCGCCTGCCGTGGGACAACCAGGAAGTGCCTGCGCTTTTCCTCCCTCCACTACAAACAGCACGAATTGCTGCGGTGGACCGGGGAGTCAGCGCTCAAGATGGTAGGGGTAACAAACAATTTTACACAGTTTTTAAAATGAGGCGAGTTTAAAAAACCCTTGAGAGCACTTCCACATGCTGGCACTGCAAGATGTGGTTCCTCTGCTACAGCAAGGCGACCTCATGACAACTCTCAACCAGAATGATGAATAATTCCACATCCCGATCCACCCCGACACGTTGCAGATTTCTCAAGTTCATGCTAAGTGGTCAGCATAAGCAAGGTTCTGCCCTTTGGCATAACCACAGGTACAAGGTGTTCAAAAAAATCCTGTTGTGGTAGTCACTCATCTCAGGAGGAATGGCGTCCACATCTTCCCTTACTTAGATGACTGGCAACCAGACAGCAGTATTAGGCTCACACACAAGTCACAATAGACCTCTTACATGGGCTAGGATTTACCATCAATACTAAAAAGTACCACCTCCATCCCCTTCAAGTCCAGCCCTTCTTGGAGCGATACTCAACTCTGTCACATACTCCAGCCCTACAAAGGTTTAAGCTTTCCAATCACTGCAATTCTTTTTTCAACTGGATCATCAAGTAATGGTCAGGAACGCCACACCCACAATCCATGGGCAACGCACTATGGATGAACTGGTGAGGGATATTTGCCTATGCTTTTCCCTCATTTCTATTATTCATGAATCAGAGAGTTCGGCAAACATCCCACACTCTGATCCTAGTGGCTCCCACCTGGGCCTGGTAACCCTGATTCACCATCCTCGTCAACCTCTCCGTAGTACCCCATCAGAAGCTACACAACCGGCCATATCTGCTCTTGCAAAATCAGGGCTCACTCAGTGTTAGAAATGTGGCCTCTAGTTGGCAGAGGTGTGCACCCTGTCAAAGTACAGAGCATCACTCTAGTCAGAGTAAGTCAGAAAAACACCTTAATTAAGCTGTGCTCCCCCTCCCCCTCTGGTAGGTTGGCACATAGCAGTCAGGCTTCACTTTAGAGGCAATGTGTTACGTATTTATGTAACACCTAATATAAAGTAACTCAATGAACACACCACAAAAAACTCCACACCGGTTTAGAACAATATTTGCTCAAGTAAAACAAGACCAAAACGACAAACATCCAAGCAGTAGAAGTCTATTGAGGAATTTTTAAAGAATAAATGCAAAAACAGTGCTTAAAATTCAATAGCGCTAAATAGGTCCCGCTGAAGTTTTGCCTTCTCAAGTTCAGCGAGATTACCCATTCATCGGGTGCCGGGAGTACGATGAGCGTCGCTGGTGGAGATTCACAGCGCACGAAGAGCCGCTGGCGTCTCTGGCAGACAGGCAAAGAGACAATCTTATGCCGGCTCGCGCTTATCCTTCATGCAAGCAATGTGGTTCCGGAGAGAACAGGCCGGTTTGCATGCGTGAAAAGCCTAAAAGCTTGATTTAAAGAGCTGAGGTGCAGGAAAACCCACGTCTGATGCCTTAGGACTGTAGGGGCACTTCAGGCAAGTGCAGGACTCACAGATGTTAATTTATGTTATAAATACTTCGATAGCGCACGACTCACCAGGGGGCAATTTGGGGCTTGACCAGAAAAATTCCTGAGACTAAAAAAAGACGAGAGATTGGAATAGGAAGGCTTTTAGCTGTTTCCTAAATGTGCTATAAACAGCAATTTTGATAAGTGGATCTGGTAGCTCATTCCAGTATCTTGGTGCCAAATACGAGAAAGATTTTCCTCCAGAGCGACTCAGCCTTATACACGGTACTTGTAAGAGACCACGCGCCCTGGACCTAAGGTTTCTGTTAGGTTCGTGTTTAGTGAGTCTCTTTTGGAAGTATTTAGGACCGCTTCCATTAAGTGCCGTGTATGTGAGACAACAGATCTTAAAGAACGACCTCTTTCTCACTGATAGCCAGTGGAGTTCTTGCAATAAGGGCACCAATGCTGCGCCCACAGGGCGATTCACTACCATCCTAGCTGCAGTATTTTGTATCACCTGCAATTTGCTTAGCAGGGTCTCTCCTACCCCTGCCAACAAGGTGTTGCCATAGTCCAGGTGGCTGATGACCATAGCCTGGACCAAGGTTTTGCGTTGGGTTTTAGGCATAAAGGGGAGGATTTTGCCCAGCAGACGCAGGCTATAGTAGCAGGAGCTGGTCGCAGTGGCAATATGGTCTCATAGATAGAGATTGGTCTAGTTTTAGCCCTATATTTTTTACACATTGAGTAGGAACAGGGGCTACTCCCAATTGGGTGGGCCACCAGTCATCAGAACAGCTAGCTGTGGCTTTGCCCATTAGCATTATCTCAGTTTTGCCGGTATTCAGCTGGAGACAGTTCTGCATCATCCAACTGGAGAGCTCAAGCATTCCTCTGGCAAACCGTGCTTTCTCTGCTACTATGTCAGTGCCAACCGAGAACATAAGCTGAGTATCATCAGCATAGGAGATGATCTCGAAGCCTAATGGTTCCGCCTTCCTTGCTTATGGTGCCATATAAATATTAAATAGGGTCGGGCTTAGGCAGGAGCCCTGAGGTACGCCTCTATCTAAGCTGATTGAATCTGACAGGTGTGGTCCAAACATGATTGTTTGTGTTCTACCGGACACAAAGTTCCGCAACCATTTCAAGGCTATTCCCTGGATACCACAGGAGTCAAGTTTCTCCGCTAGCATTTCATGTGAGATGGTATCATATGCTGCAGAGAGATCTAGTAATATCAATATTACTGATCCCCCTTTGTCTATTTCGAGCCTGAGCGGGTCCGTGACTGCTAAAATAGCAGCCTCGATGCTAAAACCCTGTCGGAAACCCGATTGTGATGGATCTAGAATTTTGTTTAGCTCCAGATATTGACTTAGTTGTTTATTGGTCATGCTTTCCAGCCCCTTGCCCAGTGGAGGCAAAAGGGAAATCGGACGATAGTTGCCGAGTTCTCGTGGGTCTGCTGTTGGTTTCTTCAGGATAGGACGCACAAATGCTTCCTTCCATATTCTTGGAATGTTCCCGGATTGTATAGATGAGTTATACAGTTAGAGTATATCTGGCGCACAACTGGTGGCTAAGAGAGCCATTGTCTTAGGTGGACAGAGATCAGTAGGTGAGCCCGATTTTGCTGAGGCAACTGCTTTAGAGACTTCCTCAAGGGTAATTGGCTTGAAACAGTCCAAAGTACTTCCTGCCCTTATTTCCAGATCTATATGTCTGCTGGGGCTATCAAGAACTTTCGCAATTTTAGATGGAAAGTTAGCTTAGATCTTAATGATCTTTTCTTGAAAGTAACTTGCTAGCTGATTACAAAAATCTTGTGTTTCTATGGGGGATTGCCTGCAAGCGTGGGGAGACACAAATGCTTTCACTATGTTGAAGAGGGCTTTGGGGGCATTAGCAGCACCTTCAATTTGGTTAATAATAAATTGGCGTCTTGCCAGTTTTAGGTTGAGAAGATAGGTGGTAAGGGATTGTTTATACTGCATTTTATCTCGTGTTGCCTTACTGGCGCGCCAAACTCTCTCCAGTCTCTTGCATTTGGACTTTTCCATCCTAAGCTCAATGGCAGAGCATAGCAGCACAGGAAGAAAATGGAGAACGTATTTTACATTCACTAGACTTTTAGAAACAGGAGGCAAGTCAGAAAGCACTTGGAGTCACTCTGGGTTCAAGTGGATGGGCCCAGTCCTTATCCTCATCAGGGCAAGATCAGCAGGCAGGAGGGTAACTCAGCAAAGCAGAGAAGCATGTCCTTGGAGTAGTCATTCAAATCAAAGTGGCAATCCTTACAGTACTATGTTAGACATATGCCTGCCTGGCATATGGTGTGGAGTGAATATAAAGTGGCCAGGTCCCTGAATGTGACTTGGAATCTACCGTGCACAACCAAATGTGTGATACTCTCAATTCAATTAAATACAACAGTTCTTAAGCCAACAGACTTAGGAGTTAAGGTTATTTCTCACTGGTACCATTTAGATTACAGGCCCTGGCTACATGGTATACCACTTTATAAGGGACTTCTAAGTAAACTAAATATGCCAATCAGAAATATACACGTCAACATGTTTTAGGGGGGAGGCACATGCACTTAAGCACTGGTTAGCAGTCGTAAAGTGCTCAGAGTCCTAAGGCAAAAAAAGACAGCAAAAATGGGAGGCAAAAGGCAAAAAGTTGGCGAAAAGATCACCCTAAGGATGGCAGATCCAACACTCAGGCACCCAAACCCCAAGCAGCTCAATCTTGTGATTTGGCTCCAGAGGTCCCAGAGTTTCACTACCTCAGCCTGCCCTTAGAATTTTTGACCATACTTGGGGAAGTCCGCAGGCCTACAATGAGAGCTTGCTAAGCAGACAAATGGAAACAGTTTGTGCACTACTGTCTTCCTAGACATACTGACCCTTTCAAGGCAGCAGTTCAAGACATTATCTGTTATGTGCTTAATTTACAGAAGTCAGGTGTTGCTTGTAGTTACATCAGACTTCATTTAGCTGTTGTTGCCGCTTATCCTTACAACAAGGTACATTGTTCACTATTCAGAGTTCCTGTGAAGGGCTCTGCAGGGTCTTTACACCGCGTATCCCCCTTACTCCCTTACAGAACCTCAATATTGTTTTAACAAGACTTATGGGCCCTCCTTTCAAGAAAGTGCACTCTTGTCCTATACAGTTTCTGACATGAAAGGGTAGTATTCCTAGTAGCTAGTGCCTCCCTCAGGTATGTGAGTGAGCTCCAGGATGTTACCCTCAAGGAACAATTCTCCAAGTCCCTATCAAGTCCTACGGACTACCCTATCCTCTAAAGTTCCTGATACAATTGTTTATAGAGTGCCTGGTTACTTCAGCCGAAGTGTCCTGATGCTAACATTTCATATTCTGGCAACAACTACGAAGCAAGCTCCAAAATGGCATTAAGCCAGTTCAAATAACCAGGTTTTAAGTCTCCTTCGAAATATCAATTTAGAGTTTTCTTGTTTGAATACCAGGGGCAAGGCATTCCACTGTTATGAATCCAGCCAGCTAAAAGAGCAGCTTCCCATACAAGCTCTTTTCACAGGGGGGATAATAGCTAGAAAAGCCCCTGCAGACCTAAGCCCCCTACCAGTTAGGTTGGGTTTTATAAGAGAATGCAGATACTGAGGCACTTTTCCATTCAAAATTCTTTGGCAGTAGCACATTTAAAAGACAATCTCTTGCCCAATGGCAACCAATCTCCTTTGGCAACAGCAGGACTCATAGGTGAACTACTCAGAAGGTTAAGCAACAGACACGCAGCAGCATTCTGCACCCCCTGCAGTCTCTATAGTCTATATTGTGAGACCCCCAGAAACAGCACATTGCAGTAGTCCAGCCTTGATGTCATCAAAGCCTGAACTACTGACTTTCCAGTGGCTTCTGGTATAAAATGGCAGGATATTTTTCAGAAGTTTAAAAATCTCATAACATTTCCCCGCTAGACGTTGAACGAGAGAATTGCATCAAACCGAATTCCAAGGTTCTTAATTTTCGCCTTGAGATCCGAGGTAGTCTCTAGTTTATATCTTTATCCAACTATTGAACTCCCAGTATTCTTCCCACATCCAGACCCAGCAACAGAAAAGGTTATTTGCTAATTAGATGTCAAGCGGGCCCTCATGTACTACACTGACATGCCAAAACCCGTCTGTAAGACATAACAGATCTTTGTCTCATTTTCCAAACCACACAAGGGGCTTGCTCTCTAAAGCAAAAATAGCACTGAGGGTGGTCAAATGTATTTGGACCTGTTATGTCAAAGCCAAAAGACCTTTGACTATCCACCCACAAACAACCCGCAAAAATGGCTAACATTCCCATTGCTGACATCTGCATAGTAGCAACCTGATCTCTTCCGCACACTTTCACCTAACATTACTGTGCGGATGTCGTACTTCACCAACAAGATAATGTGGGCCAGGCTGTTTTCCGTATACTTTTTCAGTCTTATGCAACATCTTCTGACTAGCCACCGCTTTTGGGGGGACTGCTTTACTTTCTAAGGAGAGCATTTGTAAATACAGCTACACATGCCATAACAGATATTGTTACTTACCTTGTAAGCATCTGTTTGTGGCATGTAGTGCTCTATATTCGCATGCACACACCTTCCTCCCTTGAAACCTTTTGAAGATTCGAGTACGTCCTCTTTCGTCGCATATCGTGAATAAAAAGGAATAAGATCTTGCCTCAATCTGTGGTCCGTGTCCTCTCGCTTTGCCAGCTTTTTCAGATTGGAGGGGATTTGCTTGTATATATATATATATATATGATCACATATTTAAACCAAGAATTTGTCATTTATATATAATTTTCCATCTTTGACACTTTTTATTTATTTTCTTTGTTCATATTGCTTACACCATACACCTCAGGACACCGTTTTTCACCAGTCACTTGTTCTACCTCATACCAGCATTTTACTTTTAGATCAGACTGCATTACAACTCAACACATTTGAAATGTTATTCTCCTAGTGTTAACCACCAACATAGCACCATGCTAATACCTCACACTAACTCATACCAACATGGCGCCTAACGTTAGTGATGGTTGGAATCCACATAGTTATGATCTACAGATGACAAGCACACACATCTTTATCTGCTTCTCACCATCACGAGTAACTTGTCACAAAGATAGCTTAGCGAGAAATACGACAGACGAGATCGTCACTATTCACACTAACCCATTGCAAGATGGCGCCCATACTTTTTAACCTTTGTTTGGGAATAGGTCACATGACCGCCAGTCCGTTTTCAGTATCTTAGACAGATACCCGCTAAGAATGGCGTCTCATGCTAACTAAACATCAGCGAAACTCGGCACACACTGCTAAGACGTGAAAATATTTATGGGAAGGTAAGATCCTGGCACCCAATGTCACTTATTTACGGCACCCTCGTTTCCTCTCAGCCTTAAGCAGAGACACTGGTACTGCACAAATCGCTTAGCCATGCACTTTACGAAGCTTTATTGATAAAGTCAAGCTTTAACGGGGGATTACACAGTGGCTGTAGTGTGTAGTTATAGATATGTCATAAGTAGAAAGTTTTTGGTTTTGGTTGTAACATTGGAACCATTTTACAGATTTTAACAAAAAAAGTTTATCCTCTTGAGCTCCATCCTTGAAAGTTTTGGGGTAATCAACCAAGTGGGGCTGAGAACCACGGGGTACAAAACACATTTTTCACATGGAGATTCCCACAGGAAATGTACACCCTGGTACAGAGAAACCGGATCATCAGAATAGCACCACATTTGTTGGCAGTGAGATCTTTACTCTTAAAGTGTGCTCTTTATGAATCTGTTTAGCAGTTTTTGAGAAATTAAGGTTAAAAAATAAGGATATCTTGATGGTTAGCCCGCTGGAGTCCTGTGGGTCTCTAGTGGGGCCAAAGATTTTTTTTTATAAAGAGTGTTCTTTCCTGGCATCTACGTTTGTACTACCGCACCAGGAAGGTCTAGCAGAAATGAGCAATCTACTTGGATGGCTGCAACATCAAGGGGAATGTTGCGACTGCCATTACAGGACATGGGCACTCAGTCTCTCTGTCCTGAAGTTATACAACAAATAATGTATAAGGGCTCAGGTTATTGTACACAGTTTATCTGACCAAATGGCTCTTGTGAGTGGGTCACAGTGGAATAAACTCCCCGAACCCAGGATGCGGCTAACCCTACACCCCGTGTGGATTGGGTGCACTGTCTTGCTGCTGATCAGACAATGCCGCCAACACGCTCCTGGTGCCATGCACTGTTTTCGTAGGGACTTGCCTACCAGCAGGGGCTGGACATAGGTGTTGGCCACATGCCCTGCAATAACTCTCTACTGCACTGAGTCAAAAGCTTTGCTTAGATATAGGATTGGGTCAATATGATAAAAAAAAAACAGAACTTCAATGGAAAAAAGTAAAGGTTATATTATGGTATGGTAATAAGACCTAACTTTAGGTTAAAAATGAAAACCATAAAAATTCCGGATAAAAAAAGGTTAACGTGCCATTTAGTTAGGTGAAAATGCTAATTATAATGCCATGTTTTAAACTGAAAACATATGGAAATTCACTAGTTGTAGTTCACTGAACTAACATTAACTTGTGTCCATGCCATTCATTGCTTCTGAGCTCACATATTGCATCGCTCATAGCATGTTCAATGACATCATTAATGACATCAGTGATATATATGTGACTGAATGATTTAGCTGTGCATCAATACATCTACAGATGCTCTTAAATGTTTTCTGCTACCAATAAGAGTGACTAAATTGTATTTTCTTTTAACTGAGATTTTCAATTTTCTATCTTTTAGGTTACTATGTCTTTAAATTGGATGGTGCGGATGACATCTGACTTAGAAACCAACATTGTGGCTGTTGAGAGAGTAAAGGAATACTCTGAGACGGAGACAGAGGTTGGTTATTGATGTGAATGTGTTACTCTAGATTTATTAGTAATGTAACACTATACATGCCTTACATTCAGAATGTGTTTTGAACATTCAAATGAGGTAAATTTAATCAAAAGAAAACACATTGTTTATCGTAGTCGACAAGCAAGGTTTATGTTCATAATCTATTAAACAAAATGTTGACTGCTGTTTTGTTTGTAGACTGTTGTCGGCAATGGAGAAAGTTGGAGGAAAGCTGGCCCTTAAAATATGTAAATTCATGTTTGTACCATGTGTGGCTGTAGATACACATGCTTTGCATACTTCTGCCAACTAGTTTTCGACTCAGACATTACAAGTTGCTTTTTTTATTAAAAAAGTGTTAAATTACCGTATGTCCTGTTACTCCACCCTTCGTCCACAATGCAAATGGCACTGACTCCACCTTAGATTGTTTTTTTTTTATCAACTGGTTTTTAATCTGCATAGGCTTAGAGAGGAACACATTTCTCATAGGCCTAACTGCTCCATTCTTTGAGGCCAATGACTCGGATAACAATCACTACTCACAGTTCTCCAGACACGAACACCAGACTACTGCTAACAAATATTTTGCCTCAGCTCTCAGAAAGCCAACACCCTAGTCCCCGACTTGGTCGAGGATTTTTTAGCCTCTGCGGAAATCCCCAGGATGAATACAGCCAGGAAAGGGGTGATGGAACCCACACCCTTCCAATGTGCAACATAAAACATCCATGGACTGACCAGCATGGTGTTTGCATCTGTTGGCTTTCTCCGATCACAACCATACCCCTTATGAGAAAGGAGTTGGGCATGTTCATAAATGAAGCAGCAATCAGCCTAAATCCCCAGGATGAATACAGCCAGGAAAGGGGTGATGGAACCCACACCCTTCCAATGTGCAACATAAAACATCCATGGACTGACCAGCATGGTGTTTGCATCTGTTGGCTTTCTCCGATCACAACCATACCCCTTATGAGAAAGGAGTTGGGCATGTTCATAAATGAAGCAGCAATCAGCCTAAATGATGCTGAACATCTTTGAGGTGCAAAACCTGCTTGGCATCAAAGAGAAATAGGTGGGTCTCTTTAGCATTCCAGTGGCTCAAGCAACACCCAGGAGCCACTGTCAGTGAGTGCTTCATAGAAAGAAGAGAAAATGGGGTACCCTCCATGTTGACACTAGCAAAGCCCCACACTAAGAAGACACAGAGGGCCTAAGTACCACCTGCTCACTTAAACATGCGTATGCTGAGGCAGAGCATCAAACCTCAAGCGTGGCAGAAAAAAGCCTTCAGCCTCCAGCCCACCACTGACTTATAGGACGTGTGCATCCATGGCTTGATGACGTGTTGTTCAAGAACAACAGCAGACAATAATTCCTAGTACACATTGAGACAGCTCTATCCCCGATCCACAGCCTAGTGTTCACCTTGAACACAAAGATACCCCAACTCCAACTCCAACCAGTTCAGCCTTTCCTGGGTTTGATACAAAACATTGTCAACCCAAGCAGCAGAGGAGCTGCTGCCTCCCTTTCAGTTCACTCATCTGCTCACTGTAAGACCTTTAATGAAACTCTGGGATATAATGGCATCATGCATAGCAATTATACTGTACAACGGATTACAAATGGACCCGCTACAAAAGTGCCTCACAATGTTCAAAATCAGGGGGTCACATATAAGACCTACAAAATCTATCTTCTAGTGAGACACCTCCCAGTAGTCTACAACAACTTTGCAGACCTGCTAAGTAGGAAGCAACAATAAGCCACAAGTGAGAACTCCACCCATAAGTTCTCTATAGGTACTTTCAGGAAAGGGGAACCCCGTTTTCACCCTCTTCACTACTCCACAAAGCACAAAATGCACAGGCTTCACCTCCAGATACCAAAACCAATAGTTCATGCGCAAAGAACTATGAATGAACTGGTGAGGGACATTTGCCTACGTTTTTACATCTCTCCCCTTCATCCCTAATGTGATGAGAAAAATGAGGTAGATGTTCATGACCCTCATCATGGTGCCCCAACATAACATGGGCCGGATTGCCCTGGTAGCCAATACTCCTAGATATTTCCGCCAGTACCCATGAGACGATAGTGATCACACCGAGCCTTCTCACACAATAACATAGCCAGATCAGGCACCCAGTTCCCATGCAGCTCAACCTAGTGATCTGGCACGTGGGACTCTAGAATTTGGCTAAATGGCTAAATACACCTCCTTGAAGAGTGTATGGCCATATTGCATGAGGCACTACTTATGCACATTATGCAGCCAAGTGGAAGAGATTTTTCTGCTACTGCATCTCCACTCTTTCAAAGTCAAGATTCAAGCAATCATATGTTAC
The DNA here is from genome assembly GCF_964261635.1 of Lissotriton helveticus. Classification (NCBI taxonomy): domain Eukaryota; kingdom Metazoa; phylum Chordata; class Amphibia; order Caudata; family Salamandridae; genus Lissotriton; species Lissotriton helveticus. The sequence goes on from NC_136068.1 coordinate 1,432,711,942, forward strand.
TTATTACACCTTCAGAAGGAAATGCATGCATACAGTTGTACGGTGTGGAAACCAGGCTACCAGGGGGGTATTCACCGCTACCAGGATATAAGTGTAGAGCTAAAGAACTGTATGCATGCCTTTCCTTCTGAAGGTGTAATAAGTAACAGATGATTGCTTGAATCTTGACTTTGAACGGGTCCAGTTGCTTAACCTTAACATAGTTCTGAAATGGCCTATGGCTTTGCCTTTCAAACCCCTATATTCATGCAACTTCCTTTCTCTCTACTGGAAGATGGCCGTAATAATAGCCATAATCTTGCTCAAGTGCATAAGCCACCTACAAGCACTCACCATTCAGGTTCACCATTCAGGAACTGTTCATTGAGATACACAAGAGCAGGGTCGTCATTAAGACAAATCCGAAGTTCCTGCCCAAGGTAGTCTGACCTTTTCACATTACCCAAACTATTGAGCTGCTGATTATTCTTTCCGACAACCTGATTCACTAGCATAAAGGGTTTTACACCCGTTAGACTTCAAGCGGGCATTCATGCATTCCATTGACAGGACTTTGCGCCTGATTTAGAGCTTAGTGCACAGGGTACTCCATCTGAAATGTGACTGAGTACCCTCTCCCATCAATTCCTGTGTTCTCACGCCTTCTTCTAAAACAGACTAACCTTAAGTATTCCATTGACAGAGCCTTCGTTAACTGTGTCAATGTAACACTTACTGCAAATGCCTGACAAAATAAAGGCTATCAGATGAAGGACATTAAAAAGCCCGCCCTACACGGTGGATCATTAATTATTTTTTATCGCAAACAAACGCCCACTATGGGAATTTGTTTCTAAAAACAAACAGTTTGATGGGCAGCTAGCAAAACCACAGTGGCTGTCCATTAACATTTTTGTACATTGAAAGGAAACGCCATGACAGTGAATCCTTTCAGTGTATAGAGTTGACCACCGAGCAAGTGCCCATTGAAAAATTTGTCATACAGTAGTTTATGAGGGTGGCAGAGGTAATGTCCTCTGCCACTCTGACAGACTGTACTCTCTCTGTCAATCTATAAATCATGTCCGAAGTTGTTCCGCAAAACTAACCAGCTCTTATTAGCCTTTACAAACCACCAATTGACCATTTTCATTTGTCCCGCTCAGACTTTTTTAAGTACTTGCAAATCCGTGACTATTTGTTCAAAGCCCGATGGAAAATTGAATTTAACTCTCTTATTGAGGCGGTGAGGAAAGGGGCACGGATTGGAACTCTTTATACACTATTATTAGATACCATGGACAACGATCTTGAGGCTCATAATTTAAAATGGGATAATAGATTGGGGTGCCTTGGTACTAGGGTTGAAACTTCTCTCGAATTGGCTTGGAGATTGTTTATGTCAGCTAATCTTCGTGTACAGCATTACAAGACTGTTTTTAATTTATACAACACCCCAGCGAAAATATCCAAATGGGGGGGATCTAACGACGGAAAGTGTTTTCGCTGTGGGTCAGATGATGCCCACTTGGTACATGTTTTCTATACGTGTGGCCATTTAAACAGTCTGTTTGACCACATAGAGATATTCTTAGCTGAGATTCTGGGTGGGCCTGTACGATTATCAGTAGCTCATGTATTTTTGGGGGTTGCGGGGGGATCGGCAGAGGATCAATTGCTCCTTAAATTTCAGTACTTGATCTTTCTAGCTACAGCCGTGGCTAGATTGTGTATTGCTTCAATGTGGTTGCAAAAAGACGCTCCTTCTTTTGAACTGTAGAGAGCTAGATTCTTATCTATGTTTAATATTGAGTATAGTTTATATGCTCTGAAAGGTAGACGGAAAAAGAAACTAGGCTGTGAGATCTGGGGTCCAGTAGTGGCGTATATGGATGTATAAATCTCCTGTGTATTGTATTTATCTAAGAAAATCTGTTGCTGTTTTGTCTCCCTTATACATTTATTTTTGTATTATGTATTTATTTGACTTTATGGAAAAAATTTGGTTTAATGTATTGTAATATGACTGCCTTTCATTCTTTGTTATCTCTTTTTTTATCATAAGCCTTTGCGTGTGCTCATGGATTATTAATAAAAAAAAGTTTAAAAAAAAGAAATACAAAACACCAGAAAGGACACCCTATTTTCAAGGCAGGCATTGCAAGATGAATTGTCAAATGTATCTAGACCTGCTAGGTCAAGGCTAAACATGTCCTCACTGCACCTCCCAGGGCGCTCTCTACACAATAGAAGGTAGCCACTATGGCTTTGCTGGGGTACATACCATTAGCAGGACAGCGGTTCTGGGCAACACCACACACCTTCACAAAGTATTGGTTTGTAGCTGTATTAGCCCGTCAACAGGCTATGGATGACCAGATAGTGTTAAGAACACTGTTCCAATCATTTGCATCATCTGACTACTGGCCTCTGCTTGTGAGGAAGTGGCTTTACAGTCAGTGCAGGGCACACATATTACGAATGGAAAATGGTACTTACTGTGTAATGTAGTGCTGCAGTGACAAATCTCATCCCCTGAAGCTGGTAATGATTGTAAGTTTTTAAAACGTTAACATATTGTAGCAGTTTACAATTCACACTGCACAACAGAGTAGTTCTACTCATCACTTCAATTCACCTTCCATCCCATGTGTGAAATACAAAAAAAAGCTGCAATTGCAATGCAATAGGTTGGCATTTAAGTAAGTTTGAGCTATTGGCATTGTAAATGACAATGCCTATTATTTTTGTGTTTTAAAACAAATAAAAGGCATTGTCATTTTCCAAGCCAAAAGCTTAAACTCGCGTAAATGGGAGGCCTATTGCATTGCAAATGGTTACGTTTAAAACTGAGCGCTGCGCCGCTTCAAAGACACCACGTGCATTTTTATTTACTTTAACACTAAGCGCTGTGTCCTTGGAGCGGGTGCCACGCTCAGTGTTAAAGTTAAAAAATTATTTAAAAAAACAAGCACAGTCTCCTTGATGCGGGGCCGCACTCAGTTTTAAAGTAAAAAATAAAAAACAAACAAACAGAGCACAGTGTCCCTGAAGCGCACACCGCGCTCATTATGAAAGTAAAAATAAAAAAAATTAAAAAGAGCGTGGTGTCCCAGAGGTAGACCCCGCACTCAGTATGAATGTTAACTGTAAGTAAAGAAATAAAGTCCGTGCAGTGTCCCTAAAGCGGGCGCCGCGCTCATTAAAGTAAAAAGCAAACAATTTAGAGTGCATAGCGCTGCAGCCACCATTGTCCCCATCAGTGTCCATTATCAAAATAGTACTCACCCACCAGATGAAGCCCACTGTGTAACAAAACAAGTAAAAGGTACAGTCCTTATGGGCGTTAACAAATGGAGACAACACGGTACCAAGGTGGGACTAACAGGACTCATAATCAATCAAAAGCCAGCATTTTCGAAGGACAGACACAAAGCCAATGACAGGGCGGAGAGTGGACAAGGCTTCCAGAGCATACCCTACTACAGCATGCCTCACAGAGCGAGCAGTGTATGCGCGCTGCTGCTAGGCGCAACCTAAATAAAAGTGTCCCCATCATTATTTAGGTATGCTTATGTATAGTGCGCGTTAGTACAAAATGGCATGTCACAGGGTCAAAAGCTTTTGTTTTTTTCTTTTTAATTTTAGCCATACTGCAAAGCATTGCGGATGCTGTGTAGGGGTGTACAACATTTTGTGCAGTGTGACTAAAACTCACTGGCAAAGCCAAGAGTTCACAAAGGTTATACCTATTGGCTTTACCAATAAAAGGTTTTTGACTGCAGTCTCTCCTTTTGTCACTGTTTGTTTTATTTTTCTATTTATTTATTTCTTTTCATTGGTTCACTTTGTCATCTTAAATATTCCTTTGCCAGTCTCCGCCTGCACTCTTTTTTATAGATTTTCATCATATGTTGTCTTTCTCAAAATTCTTTCTACCATTTTCTTATTCTTCATATTTTCAATTTCCTTTCCTTTTAGTACAGTTTAGGGCGGTTCATACCTGTAAGAAAATTTGGGAAATACTGAGGCAAGATCAAGAATTGTAAGGCATTATTTATCATATGTATTGTCTAAAACACCACATATTTTTAAGAGCATTGCTGAACAGGAACAAATTAAAAATTCCAATTCATTTGCTTGTTTACAGTAACAATATTTCACAATAGTAGAACATTTCCATATGCGTCTATAGCTATTTATGTAGAGCAAGCCTAGCTATAAAGTAATTGAGTAAAAATCCTGTAAGTGACTGTTACACAATTGTGCAGTCAATACAAAAAACAGAAGGCACAGGAAATTGTTTGTGCCAGTTAAAGCAGTGTCTGTTTGATTCGATGTGCTTCACCAGAACGAAAGCTGTTCAAAAAACATATGCTGTGAAAAATATGCATGTTTCAGGAAAAAGAAAAAGCTTTGAAAAAGAGTAAAGACACACATCCTCCATCTTTACTGTGCTGGGGAAAATCCCATCAGATTGAATGCTGTTATATGTCATGCTACAACCATCATCTGCCAAGATATACCTGAGTGTTATTCAGCTGTTTCAAAGTACTACTAATAATATCATGCTCAACAGGGCGGCCTACTTAAGTGCTAACTGATGCACAGATAGTAAGAATGTCCCATTAAACAATGAGCGGCCCACGAAGGCAGGGGTGCAAAAATGGATGGTAAGACTGGTGAATGCTATTTATAAGCCTTAGAATACCCATTTTATGTTCCCTTGTGTGTTTTTTATATTGCCAGAATTGACCTGTTACTTTGCTTTGGGCACTGCCATGGGTTTTCTTTGTGGTTGTTGCCTGTATGTATGGATTTGGCTATTGGAGTGAACTTCAAATACTTTAAGGACCTTCTGCTTGGCTCACCTAGGTGTGTTTGTTGGTCAATGTGTGTGGGTTGCCGTAGTCCCAGTGGAGGTATACTTCAAATGGGAGTCCGGGCTTGTGAACACTTGTGGATGATATAATAGAAGACTGTGGGTTGCGCACACAAATCCCATTGTCCAACCTTAGTCACCCATGTTATTTTATGTCTTGTGGATTAGAAAAGCTCCGACTCCTGGAGTCTCCTGGCGCTGGTCTATGTGGCAGATATTCCATAAGGTGGCTAACCTAAAGAAGGGTGGCGCTTGAACCCTTCTTCAAACTTCAGTACACAATCAGCGAGTCATTGTATTGTAGTTGTATAGTGGTCACTGAGAGAGGCAGAAAATGACATTAGAGAGCGTGAGTCTTGTGGGTGCTTGTCCTGGAGGATGATCCGAAGTTTACTATGCAGACTTCCCTCTAGTAGTGGATGTGTGAATAAGTGTGTTTGTATGTGTAGGCCCTCCTCTTTTGAAGTATCTTCTGAACTATGTGCCGTCCTGGAGTATGTGTAGTCCTAGGGAGATTATGCAGAGTTGGTCAGTCTTGTAGCTGTTCTATCTGTATCAAAGCTCTAGGATCTTTACGAGTTTAGGCTTTAGACAATAGAGATATTAATGATGTTTCGGTAAACTCTAAGATCTGGTTGTAGTTTGGAATACTGAGTAGGGAACTCTGAGATACCGGAATATCATAGCCAAAGTGCTTCATATTGTCAATGTATAGATGTGTGGAGTTAATGATTGTAAACCTATACTTACCTGCATATATTGACCTGTTGATATTTTGGCAGCAATATTGAGGTAACTCGATATTCAGTACCACCACCCATGATCTGAAGTGGCCTTGTCCCCCAACTGAAAAGTACAGGCTTCTTTGCCATTTCCATTTTGTTACAGATTTTTCCACATTTGTAAATGTTATACTGACCTGAGTATGTAGAGCCCCATTGCCTTACAATGTGCACATATAGTGAAAGGCACTAGTGACCAGTTTCTACGTTTAGTATGTAAAGTGCTACTGTCATCCCAGGAGCCACATTTACCTCTTGGATGAGCACATGCTTGCAATACCAGATTCCACATTTCTCCCCAATATGTAAAGCACCATTACCAGTCAGCGTGTTTAAGAAATAGAGGATACTAAATAAGAGAGTTTGTGGAGATTCACAAAGTAACTGACACATCACCCTAAAGAGTGGAAGCAAGCACGCCGAGTGGAGTCAACCTGGACGGAGAATAGGAGCTGCCTTGTGGTATTAGACCTTGGTAATTAAATTCCTATTTCATAAAAATGCCACCTGCCCGTCACAAAATCTTTTTGAGTGACAGGTTACTGCTGTTGCCAGGAGCCCTCTTGCAGCACGGTGCTTGCAGTACACCTCACCCCAGAATGCCCTGTTGCCATTTTGAAAAGATAGCAGTCCCCAATCAAAAGGGTCGGGGAGTGGGCACGTGAACTCAGATCGTAAATCATGTGGAAGAGTTTGCTGTGACGATTCATGTATTTAAGCATTCTGTACCCACACCCTAAGAAGGAGAAGCAGGACTAGCCTGCTCAAACGCCCTGGGATCTGGTGGTGTGCATGCCAGCCTCACGAGCAGGCACTAAGCTGCTTGCCAAAGTCCTGGTGAATGTGGAGCCAGCACCGTAATCAACCAAAGGCGATTGGAAGAGCCGCCTTGCGTCTGGGGCCAACGGCGCCCTGCCATCTGAATAAAATGTCTTTTATGGAGATGATCTCTTAGAGGAAGTTTTCATATTCGTATTTCTGTATCCAAGAAATCCACCCACCGTGAAGTAGCGCCAAGATATCTGCACCAAATCTGAAAGCTTAGCCTGCTATCAGAACAGTGCTTGCTGGACTTCAGCATTGTGAAATGACGGGCTGTGGTAAAGCACTAGCGACTATCGGATGTGGAAAGTAGAAGCAACAGTGGGCATCCAGAAGAGTGTGCTGTGCCCGACGTCTGGCAGGTCTGGAATGAGAGCTGGATCCGCGAAGAGTAAGAGCCTTACAAAAAAAAACTGTTTAACTCTATACTGACCTAGCGAGGAAGTGTTTTGTACAGTACATTGTACTAAACAAGAGATTGGTGGTATTGGACATAGGGAAGGCATCACAGAATATATTCACTAATGCATGTTTTATTTTTATTTTATATTTATACGGTGCTAAAAGGAGGAGAGAACCACCTGCCTCCCCTAATCCTGTGGCCTAAGCTGCAACTCTAGTATTTCCAAAATCCCTAGCACATGTACAATTTCAAGAAGTGCCTTCTCACGCCCATCCTCCCGCCCCAGACTCCTGTTGTACGTGTTTTCTCGCCCTCCTGACTCCCTCCCGCCCGCACTTCAGTTTGCAATGCAATAGGTCTCGTGTAAATGCGAGTCCTATTACATTGCAAATGCTTGTAATTATCTGTCCTCAGGGTTCAGTCCAATGTACTGAACATTTACCAAATCCCTAGCACACCAAAATTGACAGCAGTAGCTTAGTAAGTCAACACAAACATATGTACAAGTCAAAATTAGACTCTTCAATCTTTTATTCTTTCGGTTGATTCTTCTCATGCGGGAGTTCTGTGACAGGTCGAGAGCCAACACGTGTTTCGTCGCTTCTGTTACATATACATGCAACCTTTTTAAGGCTATATGAAAAATAGATCACAGTCACTTTTGTTACATCACTCACAAGTATATGGCTCTAAGAGATTACACCACTGCTCCTCCACTGTGAAGAGTACATAGGTTAAAAAGCATATCTCTTATAAATGCACTGCACATACAAACATGTGTTTTCTTATTGAATCAATTTACACCACTACGCTTGTGTACACAAAAGATAACCTCTTAATCATATGTATTAAAGCATATTAAACTTCGAACTGAACATGCCTTCAATACATCACAATTATGATTTATTACACCATAACACATGGATATTCTAAAATTGGTTGGTGACCAGATAGACAGACCAGCCCATAAATTCCTATGGGCGGCGTTTCCACCATAGGTATTATGATGTTGGTTTCCTACCGAAACCTGTCGGAAAGCAACATTGTGGGCCCCTAGCAGCACCCTGTTAAACTCTGCACAGTGTTGCTGGCATTTGAGGTGCCTGCCACCTGGTGCAGGTATGAACAGATTCTCCAATTTGTCTATGGGAGCTTGTGCTACCGCCGGTTTACGGCCGTGGCACCAGCTCCCATAGACAAATGGGAGTATTTGACTGCACTATGTGCTGTCACATTGTAATCACTGTGTCGGGTCCCAAGACCGCAACCGTGTGTTGCTCCAAAATTATAATTAGGCGCTAACAGTTTACCCTCAAAGGACTACTGCCTATGTGGTTTTAATGAGGAGTCGATTGAGCATTTAATTTGTTTGTGTCCTAGTTTATTGGGCGTGAGGAAGAAATACCTGAAAAATGCATTTAATTAAAATAATTTTAATAATATTGTTTTTCTGCAACAATTGCTAATTTAGTGGGATATTAACAACATTTTTAGATTATGGTTATTGTTGTCTTAAGGATGTGTGAGTGAAATGTCGATTTTGTGGTATATTTGTAGATATGCTTGTGATTTTAAGATACTTATAATTGTGATGAATATTTTAATATATTTTTTATACAATAAAGACACTCATTCATTCGAGTAATGATAACTATTAGTAGAAGGCCAATAGGTAATTATTTTTTGGTGTCTTCTATGTACATGGCTAATAATGTTAAAAGAATGATTACAAGTCACACCTACATTAATTCCACCATGTTTTGTGTTTAAAAACCTGTATGGCATAATTATTGGGTGTCATTTATCAGCTTGTGCAGTGCTGTGAACAGATTTAGTATGTGATGAGTTATCATTCTTGTCAATTGCCAACATTCTTTCTGGTTACAGCAGGAGGCTGCTAACTATGGGCCTCATTAGGATGGCAGTCGGCCTTATGTCCGACTGCCATCCATTCAGAAATGAGACCGTCCAACTACAAGTCTGAGGTCCCGCCAGCCGAATTAGAATGCTACCACCACCACAGCGATCGCAATGCATAGCACACGCCGCAGTACAAAAAATGGACATTACATATATTCCTGCACTATGTGGCAGGCACCATGCGGTGAGGTCATATGTAGGGGGCACCATATGTTCCCCTCAGGACCCACAGCTGAGGCCCTGGGATGAAGGGCCCCCAATGTCCCGTTCCGATAGCCTTTTCATGGCGGGTTTACCGACATGAATGGGCTGGCAAAAAGGAACATTGTAATACCTACGGCCTGGCAGGCACCTTCATCATTGTAGGTATTACTGCTCATCCGACAGGCTCCTTGAGTCTGTCGGATCCGTGGCGGTCGGTTTTACTGACTGCCAAAGAACTGCTCGCCATCATAATGAGGCGGGCAGTAACACAGCCACAGATGGCAGCCGGACTACCACCGACAGGTTGATGGTGGCGGTCCCACCGCCATCATAATGAGGCCCTATGTCCCTGAATCAGATAACCTTGTTGTTGCATTGACACACAAAGTACAAATATGCTGTAGAAATATTTTACACAAATCATTTAAAAATTGACATTTCACAATGTCTGAAGATTCCAACTGTTCTTCAAATCACCCACATCTACAGTTAAATACGTGCATATTGCTGCAAATCAATGAAAATAGCAAACTAACTTTACCATGCCCTGGCATGACCTGGTATTATCGTGTGCTGGTTTGACATTATCTTTTCTTTTAGGCCTCCTGGTCAATTGAAGAGAAGCAGCCTCCACCAGAGTGGCCCAACACAGGGGAGGTTGAATTTAATAACTACTCTGTAAGATATCGACAAGGCCTGGATCTGGTGCTCAGAGGTATAAGACTAAAAGTTAAAGGTGGAGAAAAGGTAATGAAAACCAAGCTGATAATGCATCTGTCACTGTATTTAAAGCAGTATTTTTAAATGTGCGAAATGTGCGAAATGTGTTAACGTATAACATTATTATTTTGATTGTACTACATCTGGGTTTTTTAAACGGAAAATACTAAAATATCAGTTGGGACATTTTAGAGTGTTGGCTGCTCAAGCAAACAGATAACAATCTGAGTTGTTCAGATGAGCATGGGAAAGTGTATAGCCAGCTTGATTAGCTAGCGTTCTTAACACTAAAAACCAAATTATACATAGATTTAGTTTGCAATATTTGTAATAAACATTCACAGTGGAAATCTGTTAGGGATTGCTTAGAGGTTGCATTTGGCACTGCCACAACACCCTGTGCATTTGCAATTATTTCCTGTGTGACTCTGTGTGCACAAGCTTGTGGTACAGGAGGACTCACTAGCCAATGGGACTATGGATCCCCTGGGCGATCCCACCCACCTTTTGAATAATTCCTGGGAACTGTGGCATCTAACTGTTCTAGAATAACCAATCTTCTCCCTAGCCCACCTCAGAGGTGCTGTTACACGTGGATTTACACTCCCTTTAAGGCTAACTACTTACTTAATTTCAATACTACCATATCTTACATCAGGAAGGAACTCCGGTAAACAATGTTTAACACTAAACTTTTGCCCCGCAGGGAATCACAACACAGTCAATACAACATCCACGTTGTGATTCTGCATACCAGTACTCCGCAAGTCGGAACAACGACTTGCAGGGGGGGGGGGGGGGGGTTGGGGGGGGGTGGAGTTGGATATAAAATCCAAGCAGACATCTGTAATCACGACCTCACGGTCTTCGGGGATTTCAACTTTCACCTAGAACAAACAGGAGACAAATACACAGTTTCAATAATTGAAGCTATGGATGCCTGTGATCTCAAACTCCTCAGCTTGGATCCTACTCATCGTGGGGGCCATACTCATTACTCTTGGCAAACCAAATTAACGCATACAACACCCTAAAAATTCTTTAAAAAATCTTACTACTGCTGGCTATGTCAGTCAGGAAGTCAGTCATTTCCACTCTTGTTTTATCTAAAATTGATTATTGTAATGGCCTCTATATCAGCCTTAAAGCTCAATATCTAAATAAGTTGCAGTTCCTTCAGAGTTTGCAGCCAGGTTGCTTTTAGACGTACCTAGGCATCTTTCGGTTTCCGCTGCTCTGAAGGATCTCCATTGGCTGGGAGTAAAAAAAAGGATCACATTTAAAGCACTTTGCCTGAATTATAAGGCTCTCCATAATTCAGGACCCTATTTTCTCAAAAAAGCCCTATCTTGGTATTCCTCCTCAAGAAAATTAAGATCAGCAGGCTCTTTTTAGAGCAAACTCTATCTGATTCAAAAATCTACATGGGGTGGCAGCAGCTTCGTGGTTAGAGCCGCGACAGCCTGGAATCTTCTCCCACTCTATCTCAGATCAGCCCCCTCCCTGTCTCAATTTAGGAGACAATTGAAAACCTGGCTTTTTATTCAATGATTTCACCTCCACCCCTCTCGCCGCTTCTGCTCCTGCGCCAAGACACTCTTGAGTATTTGCTGCATCTTATAAATAATTTTAACATAACATAATTAAAGGGCAGCCAGTCTGGTTGACTAACAAATAGAAGAGGACAGGTGTGGGCTCAGTGTCATCTGCTCTTGAAGGGGCAACTAGCTTTTGAAATTTAATTTGGCCACTGGCCACCTCCCCAGCCATCCTGCTACAGGAGAGGATAACTCCTCACAGCATTTATGGCGGATCCTGCAGGACTAAAAAATTGCCTTTCTGCAACACTGATCAGCAGAGAAATGAGCTGCGATGCACCCCTGTATTATCGAGCGCCAAGATGGCATCCGGAGGGCTTTGAAACCGCCCCCGGGGAACAGATGCCATAACACTGCTCGTCTTCGTTTAAGCTCTTGGTGATGGACTCTCTGCCTTCCTCCCGAGGCATAGATCTGCTGACCGGCCCCCATGGGAGGAAGACTGCCTAAACGAGGAGTTTTCCGGTCTAAAACATCGGTAAGGCGCGGATGCGGCATGAGGGGGAGGGGACTACGAGCTGAACCTGCGGCTGTCTCGCTGCCGAAGCCCTTTGCGGAGATTGGGAGCTCGGTGGAGAATTAGCAGACACTGGCGCCCACCATGCACCATTTAATCTGCACGATGATCGCCCTTCCACTCGTGCTGCTCCCTCGCGAATAAATCAATGACTTTCTCCGCTAGTGAAGATGCCAAGATGGCGCCCAGGGAGCTTACTGTGGGATCGCTCCCGGGACCGAGAATGATGCTTTCTGATGACGCTGACCTCCGTTTCTGTCCTTCTGAGAAGGCCCCTGAGGTAATGCTTTCCCATTACTCTATCACTCTGTGTTGGTGTATCTATCTACCTAGAACTTGCTGCCTTAGCAATCTAGAATGTATGAAGAATCTACCTGAGTTGCCTAGCACAGGATGTCAGTTGCTGCTGGTTGTCCTGTGGATAGGACATTATAATTACCTCTACTTAAAATAAAGAAGATCTGTTTATCTATCTACTGCATCATTGTACTTCTTCATAGCCCCCTACCCTCGGCCCACATCCCGATTTACCGACCAACCCCTCTAGGGTGATCGCTATGCATTATTCTACTCACTTGCCCTTATTACCTCTGAGTTATGGTTGCGGCTGGAGGGGTAGTGACACACTCGTCCCCTTTTAAAACAAGGAACACGTGCCCTGTCCTCTTGCTGCACCACTGCATAGATTACACCCCCTTTGCATTTCGAGTTATTGAGAATATCGGGGACCGAATGATTTTATAAATCATGGACATAATCCCCATGCCTGACCTCTAGATGGCCGGCTCTGTGGTTCGCTCCATGATGCTCTACTACTCCTGGACAATATAACTGGCCTTCGACCTTGATCTTGATCACAGCCCTCACCTGACCTTGATCCTGCTCACCCTTCTGGACTTTCACTCTGGGATCTTTCCCGTGACTGTGGAGACTTAACTATTTGACTGATGCCCGGTGGAGCTACCTGATAGCTAAAAAGGAGATGGGCTGTGGACTCCCCCTCGGCAGTCACATAACCAGCCGGACTTTGGCCAGATTTTCCTTAGTCTCTCCGTCATACCACCCTCCCACCCTCCGACCCCTTCACCCCTCCCCCTTCTTCCTCTATGCTCCTTTCTTCTCCTCTTCTTTAATGTTCTTCCATGGAGACTTAGCTATTTGGCTGATGCCCGGTGGAGCTACCTGATAGCTATCGAGAATATGGGCTATGGAATTCCCCCTGGGCCCTCACCTACCTAGACGGACATTAGGCAGACTTTCCCTTCGTCTCTCCGATGTATATCCCCCTACTCCTTTTCCCTTCCCCCTTATCTTTCTTCACTCCTTGAACCTTGTCTTCCATGCTACTCAAATGTTTTTACTGGTATGTTATGTAACTTGTAACTGATATAATTTTGCAACTTTGTTGATCCTTAAGTGAAGCGCTCTGATACCTTCGGGTCAGCGCAGCGTTCAATACCGTCTCCCACAACATTCTGTTAAATTCACTTTCCACTATGGGCATTAGGGGCATTAGGGGCAAAGCATTGGACTGGATTGCATCGTTCCTGACTCTGAGGACATTTCAAATCACCTCCAGCACCGCGGCCTCAAATGTCCACCTATCCCCTTATGGAGTGCCTCAGGGCTCGGTGTTGAGCCCCCTGCTTTTTAACATATACGTAACCCCGCACGCCCGGATCGCCGAAGCAGCAGGTCTAAACATGTTTAGCTACGCCGACGATTCACAGATCGTATTTTCACTCTCCAATGGAGACCATGACTCCTCTTCCCTCCTGCAGTCAGGACTTAGGAACATCGCCACTTGGATGAGCGACAATCTGCTCAAACTAAATGGTAGCGAAACGGAGGTCTTGATACTGGGTCCAAACCAAGATCTCTGGAATCCAAGACACTGGCCTTCCGAAATGGGCCCCCTACCCATCCCGTCGCAACAAGTACGAAACCTGGGCATTACCATTGACAATGGCCTAACTATGGAGCCCCAAGTTACAAACCTTACATCCACCTGTTTCACAATTCTGAGGTGGCTCGGGAAAATCATTTGGATGTTACCTGACGACACACAAAAGACTGTGGTCAACGCATTAATCACCTCCCGCTTAGACTACGGAAATGTCCTCTATCTAGGGTCATCACAGGCAGTCATGCGACGCCTGCAACTGGTGCAGAACGCCGCAGCAAGACTGCTCTGCAAATGCCACAGAAGGGAACGCATGTCAGGTCATCTTAAAGCGCTCCACTTGCTGCGAATCGAAAACAGGGTCAAATTCAAAACACTCAGCCTTATGCACAGAATTAAATGGGGCAGTGCCCTTAGATACCTAAAAGCCCTCGTGCAAACCTACACACCGGCTCGGTGCCTGAGATCTTCAACTCAAGGCCTTTTCTGTGTGCCAAAATACGCAGAGCGAGAATGGGGGGGAAGATCTTTCTCCCTACTGGGCCCCAAGCTCTGGAACTCCCTCCCTCAGCACCTACGCTTGGAATCCAGCTACAACCACTTCCGAAAAGCCATTAAGACCTGGCTTTTCAACCAACAACCGGCTCCTGCCTTCCCTGAGTTATTTCGATCTGCCCAAGAGGTTCAGTATCTCCTAGCTCCGGGAAACCCTTTTTGGGTAGCTGTCGCGCTTTACAAACCCAATAAATAAATAAAATTAAATAAATATGGTGGCCAAGATCTGTATTTTAAGGCAATGGCATATTGCACTGGTGCCCACCCATCAAGAGTGAATAACTAAGCTTTTTAGGTCTCGCAGACCTAGGCCTGGAGCGCGCATGTGCTCCTCACTCTGCCAGACATATTGTGGTATAGTGGATTTTAGAAAAGGACTCAAAGCCACTCCCATGTTTCTTATTGGATAGCGTCATCATTTATGTTAAACGCTGCCTTCTGATTGAGACATAGGGTCTTTTGTCACAGCCCTGTCTCCTTTTGGCTCAGCCCATCCGGATTGGATTGTTTACAGTCTGAAATTACAGGGTGGCTTTATCAGATGGCTGAGCACTATTTTCTTTCACTCGGCTTCCGCAAAGGCAGCTGAGTGTTTATTTTTGCATCGCGCTTTCACTTAGAGTGATAGCGCGATGCAACTATATATAAACAAGCATCTGCCTTTGCGATTGCGGCAGCCTCATGTGGTGCCCGCTTCACGAACAACGCGCTCTGTGTTTATTTTTATTTTTCACTTTAATTTGGAGCGCGGTGCCTGCTTTAGGGACACTGCGCTCAGTTTGTTCATAG
This sequence comes from Lissotriton helveticus, assembly GCF_964261635.1. Classification (NCBI taxonomy): domain Eukaryota; kingdom Metazoa; phylum Chordata; class Amphibia; order Caudata; family Salamandridae; genus Lissotriton; species Lissotriton helveticus. The sequence goes on from NC_136068.1 coordinate 1,432,727,016, forward strand.
ACAGATCTAAGGCTTTTCAATAATCTGAATGGTGTGGGCGGCCGGAAGTTCATGCTTATTGCTGTTAACAGCCAGCAGCACGCTATTTCATCATTGGCGTTAAGTGGAAGCTTCCTGTTCAGGCTTTTAGTATAGGCTGTCAGTGCCCGGCTCCTATGGTGTTTGGCTGTGTCTGCTGCTCCCTTTCTCCCACCATCGTCTGCCTTGTATCTGGTTTGCTGCTTCCCTTCACCCAGAAACTGGTAGAGCCCCAGTCTTCCACCAAGGCCATGGCTGGGGGTGTGGGCTCCCCTACCCGCTGTGCTGATTGTGTTGAGCTGCTCAGTGCTCTGTCTGGGCCGCTCCCTGGAGTGGTACAAGGCGCTCATAAACACGGCCTACACGGACTGGGTCAGTAACCTAACGGTGCTGGGGAGCATGGAGAGCAGCTGCTACGGGAACAGCTCACCCAAGGACAGTGTGCAGGGTCTGGCGGGGGTCCAGAGGTCCATGCTGACCCCCGAGGCACCCCCCTGTGCTGCAAACACGGAGTAGTATGTGTCTGGGGTCGCTGCCTGTCATCATGAGAGGAGGGCGTCGCCGGTTTGTGGATCGCGCTGGTGGCTTGAGCGGGTGCACCTTTAAAGAAAAGGTCTTCAACGCCACCTGCAGGAATGCCGCCGCTGTGGTAATTTACAACGAGCCCAAGGCCGGCAACGCCACTGTATCAATATCTCACATAGGTAAGAGTCTTCCGTTGTTCCCCTTCTACACACGTAAACCCCACACGCAAATGCCTTGCCCTACCCATGACCCACATCTCTAAGCGCCCCTCACCATCCCTTTCGACATGTGTAAAAGACTCACTACAGACACAGGCAAGACATCTCGCCAACTAGGAATACCGCCTCCCCCCCACCACCTCCACAGCCCTAGGTACCACCCTATTCTTTAGCTTAAAGAGGCTCCAAACCAACGTAAAAAAAGGTACCTCGCAAACTAGGCTGGCACCATAGTCTGCTTCCATACCACCTCCACAAACGCCCTCCTGATACCACCGTGTTGTACCTCTCTGTAAAAGGCTTCCTCATAAACTTAAATAACTCAACAACAAGAAGTGGCCATCCCTAAAATCCTGTCTCCAGACCACCTCCACACACAGCACCTAGTCTCACTGTGTTCTACCTCTGTAAGAGACTCACTCCCACCAGGAACTTAAACATGGCTGCTACGAGCAGTGCCCTAAGCTTTACACATTCCATTAAGATCACCTCAACACACAGCCCTCCCCACAATCCCTTCCCCACAGCTGGCTACTGACCCACCCCTTCAACGCACCATCTCCTTAGAGAAGCCTACCACGTTCCTGATGTCTGTCTCAGCTGAGTAGGCACGCGCACAACCAGTCACACAAAGCTACCCAAAATGACCCACCCAATCTGCAAGCCATCTCCCCCAACTACCGCCCCTGTCAACACTGCTTATTGCTTTAGAGTAAAAAGCTTTAACATCAGCTCAAGGCCTCTTTGTGTTTTAATTTCCTACTACAGACACATTTGTGTTGTTACCAATCTCACACCAGAAGGCAGTTAGGACTCAAAGATCCATGGGTCGGTGGAAAAAACCGAGGTGTTAATAAATACAGTTTAAAAAAAAAAAATACTTCATGCAAACATGCTCACAGAAATATAATACAAATAATACGTGGTAATATGTATTTGCTTATCTGCCTCGCACAAGCTTGGTGGCAGGCGGGCAATTTTTTTCTTAAGGGTTACACCCAGAAAAGTTTTAATTTAAATTTTGATTCTGCGTGTTTCAAAGTTGGTTCTTGGGCGACCTTATGTTAATGGTAAAAGAACAAAGAAACCTTTAGCTTGTAAGAGCCATCTCCACCTGATCACAATGGAATCCCTGTTGACTGACCTGCCTTAGCCCTCCAGGAAGTAGAGGTGGGCGAGCCAACAAATTAACATGGCAAGTCGAGCCAAGGGTCTGGCTTGGCTCTTAAAGTCGTGCACGAGCTGAGCCATGGGAATGTTTTCCCTGTGCATCATACAACAAACATCACGTGCAATATGATGAAGTCGCTTCAGTATAAAAAAAAGTTTATTTCTTTAACATGTAGAAGCTATGACATTAGCACAACACGTTACAGCACTGGACTGAGATGTGCCTATTAACAAGCATTTGCAATGCAATAGGTCCCGCTTTTACGCGAGTTTGAGCTTTTGGCATTATAAATCGCATTGCCTTTTATTTATCTTTAAGAAAACGGAAAAAAGGCAGTTATTTACAATGTCATTGCTCAAAGTGGCGTAAATGCGAGACCTATTGCATTGCAAATGCTTGTTAGATTAGCTATGTATGAATGCCGAATTTAAAGGATTCAACATCAAGTACATGTTTTTGATGAGGGCTGGGGTCCTTTTTAGGTTTTGCCTAGACAATGCGTACAAAGTACGCATGCGCTAGCAAAATCTTATGTTTCTCTGTGGGGTCGGGTATCCGCCCCCTCCTCGCCCCCTCCTCCCATTGGCTAGCTCCATAAATGGAGGCTAGCCATTGGGAGACGGCTCTGTCCGTCAATCCCGGACCAGATTCGGGGGCGTTCCCGAGAATTTTTCCTTTTGGCGACGTCACGCTGCGGTGGGCGGGGTCTTTTTTTTTTTTCTCAAGCCGTGTTTTGTTTACTCTCGTCCTGCCTTTTGCAGGAGTGGGCTGCGCGATTTATGTTGCCGAGCAGGTAAGTGTGTACCCGTTCCCGCCCCCCCCTCCCGCTGTCTAATTTGTTTTTAACTTTGTTCGTGTTTCCGTGCACATCCAGGATATTAACGATAACATCCCGAGTTTTTTAAAGAATGCTGTTGATTTAAATATATCGGAGCCCACGTTGCCAGGAACGCGCATTGCTGTCGGGAATGCCCGAGACCCCGACATTGGCATCAACGCCCTGCAGGGCTATAAGCTGAGCAGTAACCTGCATTTTGTCCTCGAAGAGACAGAAAGCAATGACGGGTACAAATATGCAGAGCTCGTTCTGGAGAAGGGTTTAGACCGAGAAAAACAAAGCCGTCAAGTTTGTATGTGTGTGTATCTGATAGGCTCTGATAGGCTGCTGGCACGAGGGAGCCGCGTTTCTATTGGTCAAGGAGCTCTGACGTCATCGGGGGCTCGCCTCAGGGCCGCGCTGGGATTGGCCCATCGCTCGCAGAGGCCATGTGAAGCCGTCCGTGATCCCAGAAGCACCGAGGGTTCGCCTGACCCCGAGCCGCTGCAAGGCGCCCGCCGCGGGGACTGCACCACCTTTACAGCCACACGCTCTCGCCCAGCCGACAAGCAGGGGGGCGGAGAGAAACAGATGTTTAGGCTGACACCACTTCCCTGCTTTTATAATCATTTTGTTCTTTCTCTGACACAATTGTCCCCTATTAAGATTCTTAAGTCTGAGAGGCACTCTGTTTTATGTAACAGTGCAAGAACTAAAAGTATGGAACATCTTATTAAAAGGGATGCCACGTTCAGCAGCTCCTGCACCAAGGGCGTCGCAGATTGTGAAAGCTAGACGCCTTATAAACCTTAATCTGGGAGTTATACTAGACTATTAGCCACGGCTTCTTATTTGAGAGAGAGGAGCATACAAGGCCCCCGCTCGAATCTTTGCTCTCGAAAGAACAAAAATAATACATTTATGGTTGACATGTCGTCAATGGAATCCGAAAAGCATAAATTACCATGGAAGATACGCTATATACTCCGAGACGCTCTTCTGCCTAGGTGAAGGACTCTACCATTCATTGACTAAGGTTGAGTAAACAGCGTAATGAAGGGAGCCGGAACAGGAAGCATCGCGTGTCACGAGCGGGCGACACGAGCGTGTCACGAGCGGGAGACAGGGGACCACACTGGAACGGGCTACTGCTCTCCCCCAGGATTACCCAATGTGGGGGCAACTGGCTGACTCCCCCCAGATGGACTAGACCATTAAGGTGAGAGCATGAGGGGGCTGTGGTGTGATAAACAGTCCCTGCTGTCTAAGAGAAGGGGCAGGGGTGGGGCTGAGGCTGCATTTCGACCCGTGACCCAATGTGGGGGTAACTGGCTGGCATCTGTGACCGTAGTTTGTGTTTCCTCCCGACCCCTCCCGTTGTCCGTATTCCCTTTGTGCCTGCCCCCTCCTGCCGTAGCTTGTGTGTCCTTCTTCCCTCTCGTTTTTGTGTCCTTCTGCCCTCTGTCTGCCTAGTTTTTTGTGCCAATCTGCCCTCAGTTATAATTGTTTCCACTCGTTTTTGTGTCCTTCTTCCCTCTGTGTGCCTGGTGTTTTGTGCCATTCTGCCCTCCGTTATAATCATCCACCCCTCGTTTTTGTGTCCTTCTGCCCTCTGTCTGCCTCGTGTTTTCAGTCAATCTGCCCTCCGTTATAATCATCCCCCCTCGTTTTTGTGTCCTCCTTCCCTCTGTCTGCCTGGTGTTTTTTGCCGTTCTGCCCTCTGTTACAATCATCCCCCCTCGTTTTTGTGTCCTTCTGCCCTCTGTCTGCCTCGTGATTTGTGCCGTTCTGCCCTCCGTTAGAATCATCCCCCCCTCATTTTTGTGTCCTCCTTCCCTCTGTCTGCCTGGTGTTTTGTGCCGTTCTGCCCTCCGTTAGAATCACCCCCCCCCTCGTTTTTGTGTCCTTCTTCCCTCTGTCTGCCTGGTGTTTTGTGCCGTTCTGCCCTCTGTTACAATCATCCCCCCCTCGTTTTTGTGTCCTTCTGCCCTCTGTCTGCCTTGTGATTTGTGCCATTCTGCCCTCCGTTAGAATCACCCCCCCCCTCGTTTTTGTGTCCTTCTTCTCTGTCTGCCTGGTTTTTTGTGCCAATCTGCCCTCAGTTATAATTGTTTCCCCTCGTTTTTGTGTCCTTCTGCCCTCTGTCTGCCTGGTGTTTTGTGCCGTTCTGCCCTCCGTTAGAATCATCCCCCCCCCCTCGTTTTTGTGTCCTTCTTCCCTCTGTCTGCCTGGTGTTTTGTGCCGTTCTGCCCTCTGTTACAATCATCCCCCCCTCGTTTTTGTGTCCTTCTGCCCTCTGTCTGCCTTGTGATTTGTGCCGTTCTGCCCTCCGTTAGAATCACCCACCCCTCGTTTTTGTGTCCTTCTTCTCTGTCTGCCTGGTTTTTTGTGCCAATCTGCCCTCAGTTATAATTGTTTCCCCTCGTTTTTGTGTCCTTCTGCCCTCTGTCTGCCTGGTGTTTTGTGCCGTTCCTCCACCTGAACTGAGCCCTTTAAAATAAGGCCATGCTCCAAAAAGTACCGTAGCCACCTGCCCTGAACCATAAAAAAGTGCCCCCTACCTCCGTGAAGTACTCTGACTCTGCTCCCTACCCTCCCTTGGCGCCTAAAACTGTCCCCTGCCATGCACCCTACAAAGCATCGACTTAGTAAACTGTCCCTTCTCTGTGTGCTTCGAGGCCGTAAAATGTAAGCCTAGGCACAAATGGATGGTTGGATTTGTGGGGTAAAGTTTTATTTAATGTGATTTTATGTAGCGCGAACTTTACCCAAAGGTGTCAGAGCGCTTTACATAAGAACCAGTTGCCAAACCTAAAGACTTTGATTTACATGCGTTAAGTAAAAGATACAAACAGGAAAACAATTGAAATGTACTAGATGTAGTCACACAAAGAAGAGACTGTTGTTTCTCGTTATATTTCTATATACATATGGAAGGGATATGAATAGATGTACTGCAAGAGTCACATAGGAATGTTAGAGTAGAAAGGTCTACTGCATATACTAGTGAATACAGTCATCTCTTTATACAGAAAAAATGAGTTATATTTAGAGGGGTCGGAGTGGGACGCAGTGGGTGGATGGATGCATGATGGATGGATGTATGCATGATGCATGGATGTATGGGTGGATGCATGGATGGGTTGTTGGTTGAATGGGTTGGTGGATTGCATAAATTGTTGAGGGATTGACTGTATATATGCATCTATCCATCCACCCATTCATGCATCTATCCATACACCCATCCATACACCCATCCATGCATGCACCCATCCATGCATCCACCAACTCATCCATGCAAGCATTACAACAAGAGCCCGCAGCTCTCCTTCGTCTCTCCTCGCCCCTCCCTTCCCTGAGCTGCAGCTCTCCTTTGTCTCTCCTCGCCCCCCCCCTCCTTTCCTGAGCCCGCAGCTCTCCTTCGTCTCTCCTCGCCCCCCCTTCCCTGGGCCCTGCCCTGCTATTGTAAATGACAATGCCATTTATTTATGTTTAAAAAAACATAAATAAAAATAATGTCAAGAACAATGCCAATAGCTCTAACTTTAACAAAGGCAAAACCATTGCATTGTAAATGCTTGTTTAAGGCTTTGTGATCATTTACTGTTTTCCTTTGGCAGTGACAACTACTTTTTTTTCATTATTAAAATAGGATGGTGTTTGGAGTGCTTTCATTTTAGGTTTAGTGTTTGGGATGATATGCTTGGGGCTTGTGGTGCTATGTTTGTTTAAGAAGAGTACATTTTATGTAGGGGGGTTACCCTAGGTATTGCTTAAACTGTGTTGGTTAAACGTGATGACTCTTCTGTTCTTTATTTATTTATTTATTCTCTTTCTTTTCTCTCTCTTTTCTTCCTTTTTTCTAATCATATTTTTCCTTCTTGGGAACTTATTTATCATAGTGTTTATGAAGTAAATTGTGAGGTACTTTGTACGTTGTTAAACTTGTTTTTGTGTATTATAAAAAATACAATAAAGAAATGTTAAAAAAAAAAAGAATAAATAAAAGCCACCCAATGTAATCTAATGGGGCTACCAGCTTTCCAATAGGAAAAATCAACTCTGGAAATATTTCAGTATAAGGGCACGTAAAACACCGTTTATACATGGTCTGTCATTTAGAACCATGCACCTAGGGTAGACTTTAGGGGTGACTCATAGGTAATGAACAGGGCAATGTGGGCCTGTCAAAGGGGTTAATCTGACAGGTTGAATTCGACAGTGCTTCAGCTGCCATGTTTTCATTAGCGACTGCAGTGGTGTATACATAAGTGCACCAGCTTCCACTGGTGACACTTTCACCCTGAGTATATTTACGGCGGACTTACAGGTAAGTTAAGCTTCCCAATTAGGATTTCCAATTGGGAATTCTTTTTACTGGTGGCACAAATAGTTTTGCAGTCCACTAAAGGCACTTTAACTTACAGGTGCTAGGCACTTTGAATACCTTTTACTAAATGTAAGTTAGTCTTGCCCATCAGGGATTAGCCATTAGCCAATTTGGACCCACTGGTGCACACTTTTAAGGGTCAGAGCACGTACACTGGGCACTGGACATCAGCATCCCAGTGTGCAGAGTCATTTCACCAGGCATCAAAAAGTGGAAGAGAGCCTGAAAAAGCCCCATCCTCCCACAGGTAACAGCACTCATCTGATACTTATTATGTGATAGCAATCTTTAAAGATGGTACGGTCGCCTTGTGGACACTTAGCAGATTACTCTTATTTGTGTCAGTTTGCACTAGCAATGTATGGGCTCCCCCTCTCATTCTGAATAGAGAGAGATCACAGCCTATACCTGACTTGTTGTGTGCTGATTTAGATACCATATATAGATTTCCCGAATCATGCACTTATATAGGTACAATTCACATTGCCCTTATTTAGGCATAGAAATCCAGCCTTTATTTAGGCATTGCTCATGCTACCCAAATACAGGCACGGTCAACTACATCCGTTCATCTTCGTCACAACGGGTTCTTGGAAAACCATGACTCTTAAGCCTTTAGGACTTCCCCTTGTTTGGATATTGATTTCTCCAAGAACTCATTTATTATGCATGAACATCTATTCCTTAGGGCAGTGGTTCCCAAACTTTTTTGACCTGTGGCTCCCCTGACCTAATCGGCAGTTGGCCGTGGCTCCCTACCATTTTTTTACCGGTGGGTGGGTGTGGCTCCTGTTATCTTCCTTATAGTATTTGGGACGCAATGAAGGTATTATATTGGTTGGAATGCTTGAATTATTAATCTCATCCACTGGCAATCACTTTGGCTGCATCCCAATCCATTGTTTTTTTTCCCCAACAGAGTGCCTGGTCCCAAACCCTTATTTATGCCAGCTGCTGCTTTCAGTACCTTTTGGTACTGAGACCCGCTCTGAGAAAATGGAACATTGAGTTTGGTCTGTCGTAATCAGTATCCCCAGCCTTATTTTTACACTAAAAAGGTCTGTCCTTCCATCTGTGTGCCATCTATATCCAAACATATTCAACCATTTGCACACCTATCCACCATATATCCTTCCGTCCATCATTTCACTCATCCATCCCTCCATCCACCCTTTCACTCATCCATCCATTATTCATCTACCCACCCTTTCACCCCATATATCTGTACAATCATCCATGCATCCACTCTTCCACCCAGCCATCCATTCACTTACTCATCCATCCACCCATTCACTTACTCATCCATTCACCCAGTCATTTATCCTTCCACCCATTCACCCTTTCAGTCATTCATCCTCCCTTTCTCTCTCCATCCCCCTTTCACTTATCCATCCATCTACCCACCCATTTACTCATCCATTCATGAATCCATCCATTGATCCTATTACTCATCCATTCTTTCACTCATCCAACCATCCGTTCACTCATCCAGCCATCCGTTCTCTCATCCATCCACCCTTTCACTTCACTCATCTATCCATCCTGTTGTCCATCTACCCCCTTTCACTAACTCATCAATCCTTACATCCACCCTTTCACTCATCCATCCATTCACCATTTCACCTATCAATTCATTCATCCACCCATTCGCTTGCCCATCATCTACCCTTTCATTCATCCACCCATCCATCCTTTCACACACCCATCCACCAATTCACTCGCCCATCAGCTGCCCTTTCACTCATCCATCCATCCTATCACACACCCATCCACACTTTTACCCATCCATCTACCCTTCCACCCATACATCTACCCTTCCACCCATACATCCATCTATTTACCTTTTCTCTCATCCATACTTCCATTCACTCATCCATCCATCCTTTCTTTCATTATCTATCCATTCCTCCTTTCATTCGTGCATTCATCCTTTCAGTAATCCATCCAGCCATTCAGACATTCCTTCACTTATTTACTCACCCACCTTTTCACATTATGAGCTGAGCCTTTGTTTGCAGAGTTGCAGGCAGAAGAGTCCCATCAAGAATGAACTACAGCAAGGGGTGGGCTGGTGGAGAGTTCACCATGCCCTTGCACATAGGCAGACTGAAAACGTAGAAGTCATGCATGATGCACAATGCCAGGATGTGAGGTTACTGTAACATGGTGTTGTTTCCAGGGCTTTAAGCGGTGTAAAAAAACTGGGGGGTCTCTTCAAAGGGGGTGTTTGACGTAATTAAGAGCGCAGCTTAAAACACCTAGGCTAAAAATCTGCGCTTAGCATAGTGTTCCGCCTCACTGGTATTATGTTGTTTCTGTCATTGCATCCAGATATATAATACAGCAAGTATCATTACACCTCAACAAGCCAGGACTATTGGCTTTGTCAATGGTTGCAAGTTCCTTAAAAAAAAAAGGAGCAACCATGGCTTTGTTGAATACAATATTGAAAATACTTCAGTTCTAAAAAGACAGGACAGTGAGAGAACGATAACCCGTTCTTTTTAACTTGTTTTACAGGCTTCTTTGAATGAAGTGTTTTTTAACGTTGCAGCGTGGGCGTTTTACTTTTTATCGTACAGAATGCCCTTCTGTACACTGAGGCAGGAGGAGGCCGCCACATGGTGTCACACCCCCAGACTGCCCCATTGCCATTCAGTAAGTGGCAATCAGCGGCATACTGAATGACAATGGGCGGGAGGGGCTGCTCTTGTGCTCCTGGAGGAGTGCGAGGCGCCTCCAGCAGCAGGGGTGAGGCCTCTCACAGGGGAGCAGCGCTGCTCCCTGTGATGGCCAAAATTACAGATAAAAGGCCCGTGGAATTTACGGACGGTTGGTCACCCTAGTGTGCGCGGCGCCCCTTGCACCTCATTACGGCGCACCGGGGCGCCGCGGCACACAGTTTGGGAACCACAGCCTTAGGGGTTCATTTATGACGTTCTTATGCCCGACTTGTATGTCAATACTGCCATTCCTAAACACCTTAAAGGTATAAATATACCTTCACTTGCCATGGCAAACCACGGTGCAGTTCGGCTACCTACTTGCACGGCGCGGCTTGCCACAGCAAGTTCGGAAGGAAGTCAAGTCCCCAACTGACGCACTGACCAGGCGCTGTCATCCTCCTCACAGAGAATCCAGCTCCAGTGTTTCTGACTCCCCTTTTTGGGGAGTGTTAGAGATCGAGTCCCAGAAAGAGATACCAACCTCTCTCATTCTAAGGTTTGGAGCAGACGAGAACCTAGAGAAACTTTTGGCAACTTTTGGCAAAACTAAACTAGACTATATCTAAACAGCACCTACTTCTCCCTTCGTACTACACTTAGGTACACTGGGATTGGATTATTTTAGAAGCACCAGTTGAGTATTTTAGCCTGTGTTATTTATGTATGTATTTTTATATGTCATAGCTACAGACCATGCTATTGCAGTATTATTTTATATTACTGCTAACGCTGTACGTATTATACTTCGCATTCTGTCTTACGATTGTAGCAGTTCATATGTCTTGCACGAGAAATAAGACTGTTCCATAAACCCTTTTATTGAAACGCCCATCTCTCTATTTCTGTGCAACTCTGTAGAAATGAAGCATGCACGATTGACTAAGTGAAACTGTTTATTGGTTCCACAATTCTGAGATTGTTCTGACTCTAAGGGAAACAAAGTTGTCATGTTTATGCGGGTGTCAGAAACTAATCCCTTCTTGTTTATTCGAGAAGTTTCTAGTGACCTCTGAGTTAGCTGGCACACACAAGTAATTAAGTTTAATATACTCGTGAGAGACATACTGATCTCAGTCCTATGTCAAAACTATTGTATATATCATTCCAATGCACAGAGCCTATCAGGGATATAGGAACTACACTACAATAACCCACTGTGGCAAAGTGGGTATATGTTTTTCATCAGTGTAGTGAAATCATTGGATTGTTCATGACTGCTCATTTTCATGTATTATTATACATACACATATATATAGATTTTCAATAAAATGTATTATATCTGAAATATATTACTTCATAGACAATGGAGACAGAATTTTAGGCTGGATCCTAATTTCATATATTCTCCCTATGCCACAGAAGAAGAAATAGGGTTTACAGAGAGTAGCAGCATGAGGGACAGGCAGTGGCAGCAAGATACTTCCATGTGCTGCTATTCTCATTTTCTATAGAACTTCGCTCCCTCAAGAGGTGACAGACCTGGAACAAATCCCAGACTGTTAGCTATGCTAATATACAAATTGTAGAGTGGAGCATCAGTGACAAAGCCTAGCGAAAGATGAAACATTAGAAGGCTTCAGTTTGAAAGTTTTAGTTCAGTAGAAGCTGTTGTGTTAGAGTTCAACAAAGTTTAAAGTTAAATTATTAGATAAATCAAATGAAACATGCATAGAAAATTTCTTAAAACATTTTTATACCACCAATATAAAAATTAATCAATACTAAAAAGAAATATAAATGTTACTAAGATAATAGGAAAATTGCAGCCACTTCTCCAAAATAGAAAGGTCGTCTTACTGATTTCCTATAGAGCCAGCAAGTTACTGTGCTACTAAATAGATACTCTGATTGACAGGTGGTCTACCAAGGCTAGTGATTAACTAACTGTGCTAACTTGTGCTGAAGGAAGCAATGGGTTAGTAAGCGATAGTGGGGCTTAGAATAAGGCAAAATTGTGAGGATATGCTGAACATGTGAGGAACAAAGGTGAACAAAATAAATAAATGTGACGTTTATAAATAAAAGAAGTTTAAATTAGGAGAGAGATTTTTTCACCATTTATCCTTATGATCTTTTGGACCGAACATCATGTCACTGCTAAGTTACACAAGAGATTGACAATTGGCCTGGTGAACACTAATTCCACTAAGATGCGCTCTTCTCTCTATCATTTCTTCAAACGGAAAAGGATTTTTCAGCTTTGAAAGGAGTTATGGGGCATATTATCAAGGACCGGTGTTAAAATTATCGCCGTTTTAATAAAACGGCGATAATGGGCTTGATAATATGCCCTTGTTAATTCCCATAGAAGCACATGTTCTGGTGTTAACATGGGCTTCTATCAGAATTAACAAGGGCGTATTATCAAGCCCATTATTGCTGTTTTATCTGCAGTTTTCTGTCGATAAAACAGCGATAATTTTAACACCGGTCCTTGATAATATGCCCCTATATTCTAGCCATAACTGGATGACGTGTTCTAGGTCATTCTTTGCTGCTGGGAAACAAAAATACTCATCCTGCTTTGATCATTCTGTTTAAAGTACTGCACATTGTTATCAGTGGTCTCTGTGAAAAACCTGCATTCCTGTAGAATTAACAGTGTTTTCAATTATGCTACATATTTAAGGCAGTAACAACCACTCTTCTCCAAAGGAAATACTTAAATCTCTCTAATTCACAAGTGTTTTGCATGAACGTTTCTGGTCAGAATAGCTTTATACTTCTGGAAATTGATGGAGCCACGTCAGAGAGAGACAGGAACTATAAAATTGAAATCCTAAAAAAGCAAATCACGTTCTGATGACCTTATGTTCAGCAAATTGAATGGCACATGTGAAAAGTACTTCAGAAAGGAAATCTGATTAGAGATACTAGATGAACCTCAATCTCAAATTCCAGGGTCAGTGTTCCTCTGATTTAATAATGCTTCATTCCAGCTTATATACCCTGTCAGCACATTGGTGAACATCTTTAAAAAAACAATTAATAATGAAGCCCTCTAGTCTTTCAACCAACTTATATTCTGAGTACCATTAGTTTTGTTTAAAAACAATAACTGGCAAATTAAAATCAGATAAGTGCTTTTTAGTGGGAAAGGCAATAAAACACAAGCTATTTTATGTTATGTTAGGTATTTTTTTGTAGCGCTCAGCTGCCTCAGTGAAGAGGCATCCCGGCACTGGTTGCAGTGTCAGTAGAGAAGCTAGGGACTAAACCAAGGGGAACAGGTAGGTTTTGGTGGCCTTATGAAAGGACAACAGCCAATCCAGGTGCCGAATCTGGGTAGGGAGAGAATTCCACAGTTTCGCGGCTAGATCCTGGAAAGACCGGCCCCCAGCATGGAGGCGCTTCACCCGAAGGACTGTAGCCAGATATTGCTCAGCAGAGCGTAACTGGCGGGTGGGTACATAGGGCACCAGCAGATTGGACACACTCTCAGGGGATGAAAGTTTAAGTATTTTGAAAGTTAGGCATACGGTTTTGAATTCAATCCTTTTAGACATGGTTAACCTGTGTAAATGGCGAATAGCACCCGTCACAGAGTAAGTTCTAGGGAGCCTCAAAAGGACTTGCGCAGCTGCATTCTGGACTCGTTGCAAACGTATCACTTCTGCCTTGTTAACACCTAACAGGAGTGAGTTAGCATACTCCAGTCAGGACAAAATAGCAGCCTGGTCTATCAACTGGCGGGTAGATATATAAAAAAAAGCAGCATGGGCCTAAGTCCTCGGAGGCCAAAGCAGGTGCCTACAACCTTCTTAGTATGCTCTTGAAACCCAAGAGTGGAAACAACCCACACCCCAAGATTTTTTACCACCATCTTAGGGGAGGGGGCGTTGCCAAAGGTCGCAGGCCACCATTGCGCACTCCAGAGCCCCTTATCTCTCCCCACCAACAGCACCTCTGACTTATTGGTGTTGAGCTGAAGGCAGTTGGTGGTTATCCACCGTACAACCGCCGCTAGGCCACTCTGAAATTTGGAGGCGCCCTGCGTAGGATCATCGGAGAGGGCCACCACCAACTGCATATCGTCGGCATATGAGATCATGGTCAAGCCATGGTCCCTCGCCACCGCAGCTAGGGGTTGAACGTACAGGTTGAAAGGTACGGGGCTCAAGGCTGAGCCCTGGGGTACCCCCGCCTGATGGATTGAGCACAGGAGAGAAAGGGGGGGCAGTTACTTGGAATGTTCTGTCAGATAGAAAAGATCGATACCAGTCTAAGGCGATTCCTACCACCCCAGCCTCCTCTAGGTAATGTAAGAGGATCCGGTGAGACTACTAGACTTGATCTCATTAGAGAAGTAAGCCGCTCTTGCCGAATGTATGGCCTTGTGATAACACTTGATCGCATCCTGGTAGGACTTCTTAGCCCCAAGGTCATAGTCCCTTCTCCAGACCTGTTCCAGTTTTTTACAAGTACTGCGCAAGACGGCCAGAGAATCGTTGAACCATGGATTAGAATTCGAGCAGAGGCATTTGGACCATTTAGCTGGAATGAGAGTGTCTAGGGCATTTAGGATCCAGTTGCAGAGTGATTTTTACACCAAATCCGGATCGATAGCTGGAATAGGGGGACAGAGTGGCAGGATGGCATGCAAGTACTCCAGTTTAAGTTTATGCCAGCGTCATCTAAAGGAGGCTTTAGGATCAACTCTAGGCACTGGCTCTGACAATGGGAAGGAGATGGAGACCATAAAATGGTCAGACCAACACACCGAGCTAGTTGTCTTGACCAAAAGAGAGGGAATGTTAGAAAAGACAGGGTCAAGCAAGTGTACGGCAATGTGGGTAGGGCCCACCACAAGCTGGCTTAATTGGAAAGCGGCGAAATCAGAAAGCAAGCTGCTGATTTCAGGATCAGAGGGACGGTCGAAGTGTAGATTTAATTCACCAATGATACTAAAGTTGGTGGGCGTCAGCGCCTGGGAACCAGCGGCCTCAATGATAGCAGATTTAAAATCCAAGGCCGGCCCTGGGGGGGCCGTTGACTAACAGACCTGCCATAGTGGAGTGAGCGCTAAAAGAAATTACAAAACGAGCGCATTCGCACCCAACCACATCCTCCTTGACAAATGTACAGTGGTAGCAGGACTTGAAGATGACAGCTATGCCCCCACCTCTAGTCTCCCTGTTTACAGTCAAGATTCTGAAGCCCGGGGGGGGGGGGGCGCTAAGCCCGGTTCATCCACCATGGCATCAGTCAACCAGGACTCTGTTAGGAAGAACACATCGGGTGATTCGTCCTCTATTAAGTCATAAATCTCCATGTAATGCTTAGCCAAAGAGTGGACATTGAGGTATAGGATTTTCATAGAGGACCTGGGTAGAGATAAAGGACAACAGGGTGGCAGCACGGGATGGGAATCATACCCGCAATTAAGACAGCAGAAAGGCCCCTGCACAACATCCACCAAGGGCTGTCTGCATGGGCTTACCCACCGGCCAATGGACATCAGATCTTCTCTGGTGTATAATGGCACACCTGACTTAAAACGGCCAGCATTTCTAGCGTCTGGCGTCATCTAGGCGTGGATGGGTGCGTCTTTGGTTCGCCCGCTGCACTCCCGCGCCATGGCCAGCCTAAGTAGTGTGTCGGAGAACAAAGGAGGTGGAAGACTAGACCGCCTCCCCTAACAAGATGGCGGCAGTGAAACGGCAACAGGAAGTGGCTTCATGCCGGCTGGGGCTATGCAGTACTTCCTTCACAAAAAACAGCCCGCTAATGGCTGTGGTGGACCGGGGAGGTGCACAACCAAGCAACACACCGTCTCCTCAATCTAAATGCAACTAAGTAGGTGCATCAAGTACTGTTAATTTTAAAAAGGAGCAGCCAAAATAATTTTTTTAAAGTACATTCAAGGTGAATACATAAAGCAAGCAGCACACGAAGCATAAGTTTAGACATCCGCATCTACCGACAACTGCTAGCTCATCAAGCCGAGACAAAAGGGAAAAAAACATAAGCTCGTTTTAGTCAGAAAAGCAAAAATAACTGCAAGCATCATACAGGAACCGAGGCAAACAAAAACAAGCATTTGATCTCGCATTTGTGAAAGTTAGTGGTATTGACATTGTAAATGACAATGGGCACATGCATCTCGGTAGGTAATTGCGATTCCATAATTGCGATCATTAAGGAATCGCAATTGCCTACGCATGTAGGTTTTGCTAAAATATTAGCGATTCCTACAAATTCCTTATTTGTGAATAGCAAATTGTGATTCACAATTAAGGAATAGCTTCCCATTCATTCCTATGGGCCTATAGGCCCATAGGAATGAATGGTAATTGAATGTGCAATTTGCGAGTACCAAATAGGTACTTGCAAATTGCCCATGCAATTTCAAGGGTGCAAGGAGGCCAATAGGCCACCCTGCTGCACCCCCCAAAATTGGTGCGTGTGCGCCACTTCCCATTCATTTTTATGGGCCTATAAGTCCATAGGAATTAATGGTAATTGAATGCTCAATTTGCGAGTACCAAATAGGTACTTGCAAATTGCCCATGCAATTTCAAGGATGCAAGGGGGCCAATAGGCCACCCTGATGCACCCCCCGAAATTGACATGAGTGCACATGTGGTGCACACACATGCCCTGAGTGCATGTGTGAGCGACACATGGCACTTTGAAAATGCACTTTTGTGCATTGTTAGACGTGGCGCCTTAGCGTGGGTCTCCCTTCCATTTTTGCTGTTGCGTTATGTGTTTTTGCTGGTGGTTGATGCTTTGGGCACTGTGCCACTGCTGTCCAGTGCCACAGTGCAAGTGCTCCCTATTGTAAATTGATGTATGGATTAGTGATTCCATGATTGGCTGGTTTGGTTTACCTGTCAGACTCTAGTACCGTGCACCAGGAGTGCCCAGGGCTTGTAATCTAAATGCTGCTAGTGGGCCTGCACCACTGGTTGTGCCACCCACAGAAGCAGCCTGTAAAAGTGTGTCTAAGGCCTGCATTGCAGAGTCTGTGTGCAGTCTGGGACTGCCATGCTGACTGAGCAAGTACACCCACTTGCCAGTCCCTAAACCTTCCCTTTTCTTCATATCAGGCACCCCTATAGTAGGCCTAAGGGCAGGGTGCATTGTAAGTATAAGGTAGGACATGCCCTGGTGTGTGTGGCATGTCCTAATAGTGAATTACAGCCATTTTCGTTTTTCAATATTGCAAGGCTATCTGTTCTCCATAGGCCAGAATGGGTAGTTAGATTATTCAAGTCAAGACAAAAACATCTTTATTCGATTCATGGAATCATAAAAGAACAATAAAAACATGACTTTTGTTTCATAAAACATGGATAATACATTAATCCTCTGGTAAGTTAAAATACAATACATGGGTTTTCTATTGTTTGCATTTGATGCTAGTATGTAAGAATTCAATAAAGTGCAAAGTGCATTTTCTTCAAAGTCTTCCTACAGCACACAATTCAAATAGTAAAGTGCTTTAGTGCTATCAATACAATTAAAACTTCAGCCGTTTTCTTCACTCTCATAAAATTAATAGCCAATAAAAATCGACTGACACCAAATACAATTAGCTTCGAGTTATCAGTTTTTAGGATACGCAACATATCAGTGAATTTCCTAACGCCCAGATTCCTGCCCAATGGTTTTATCCATTTTCTTCTAGCATTAATATAAGCAGGGCAGAAAAATAAGACGTGTGTTGTGTCCTCCTTTTTTCGTAGGTGGCACAATGTGCACTTACAATCTTTCTCCCCATTCTGTAACGATCCCCACTTGGATGTAAAAGCCTTTATTTGAAGAATACCATACCTGAATTTCAGATATAATATCTTCGCAAATTGGGGTTCAATTTCATCTAGGAATGATTCAAAACGGAGTTATCTTAAATATCAAAAATTGAGTTGTAAGTGAACCAGATCCACAGTTTAAAGTGACTTTGTGCTTAATAAAATTCCAGTAGATACTTTTAATTTCCCTTTTTGATTCTGCATTCAACATATTAGGATGTTCCAAGAACTCTAAAAGCCATTTACGAATGTTGGCCAACCAGGGAAAAGTGACATGGGTATCTAGTACAAGTAATTCACCCAATGCCTGCCTATAAATATGAAGTTCATCAGTAGTCCATATCCTAATCCAGTATGACAACGTTATCCAAACTGCCCTGTGCTCAACTCGTTTTATCCCCAGATCATACATAAAAGGGATCACTGGTGTATTTAGGGGGAGGGGAATCATCCTTCTTAAAACCTTGTTTTCCCCCACAGTTAGGGTAGAAAGTAGTATCCCCCCCCCCACACGGCTCTGAGCCATACAGGGCGGCAGTTTGAGCCCTGGATTTATACACTTCCAGTGCTGGTGTAATAGCCTTTGTCCCGGTTGCATGGAGTTTTTTTAAAATAGGTGCTGAGTTTTGCAATAAAATGGTTCTGGATTTTTTTTATATGCGGATACCATGAAAGTTTTGAATCAATAGTTACCCCTAAATAAACCAAGCTGGGGACACGCTCTAGAGTTTCACTGTTTAACATTATGTTGTTCTTAAAGATTTTATGGGGCCTAATAGACATATATTTAGTTTTCACTGGATTTATTTCCAAGCCTTTTGATTTACAATATTCAAGCTTGTTCAGCAGATTTTGCAATCCCCTAGATGTTTGTGACTTGTGACAACAAAATAGTATCATCTGCAAATGTCAATGCGCAGATATGGTTCCCACCTAACTTTGGGGAGTCATGATTTGACTTTTGTAGGAACTCGACCATGTCATTAACATACAGGAGGAACAGAGGTGGCGCCAGGACGCACCCCTGGCACACTCCGCTCCTGACTGGTATTTCCTCTGTGAGCTCCCCCCCTTTACCCCAGCGTTCTTTTGTGAAATTGTCTTCATGGAGTCTGATGAGCTGGACCAGGATATCTTTTGGTACCCCTTGTTGCATCAGGTTTATCCATAACAGATCTCTAGGGATTGAGTCAAATGCGGCCTTTAAATCAATAAAGGCCACATACAAATGACCGGATCTTAGCCTTGTATATTTCCAGGCAATAGTTAGAAGCCTAAACACTTGATCTATAGTGCTAGTTCTCTTTCTAAAACCCGCCTGGCACGGGGAGAGTACTTCATTTTCAGACATCCATTCATTTAACGTATCTAGTATCTGTTTGGAGTAAACCTTTTGCATGATATCTATTAGGCTAATTGGCCTGTAATTAGCGGGATCGTACCTACTGCCCTTCTTGTATATCGGGATGATCTCCGCGCCCTTCCAAGATGCAGGGATTGGCTGCCCTCTGCTAATTGCTTTACATGACAGGTTGATATAAGGGGCCCACACTTCAGGGGCGTATTTAATAAGGTGTCCAGGAATATTGTCTGGGCCAGGGGCTTTAGATGGTTTAATTGCAGCTATTGCCAGCTCAGTGTATTCTATACTAAAGCTTAGAGGTTCAATCTCGCTTGACATCATTAGATCTTCAATGATACCTATATGGTCTCTAGCTGGTGTCCCTGGCCATGCATATAGTTGGGCAAAGTGTCTATGCCATGTATTTGGATCTTAATTGTAATCCTGGGCCGGCTTACTTAAAAATATGGAACGCTTCACGAATTTGCGTGTCATCCTTGGGCGGGGGCCATGCTGTGTCTCTGTATCGTTCCAATTATAGTATATGTGCTGCCAAAGCGTTAGATTATTACTTCTTATAATCCTAACTGACTCAGGGAACATGGTAGAAATTCGAGTTTAGTATGCCTGAACTCAGAATGATAAAATACATCTTTTAGTGAAGTTGGTTTTAACATTCTGTGTTTGAAAATACCACTTTTAGAAAGTAGGTATTTTATTGTCTAACTATCCAAGTCTGCCTCTGCTAGGTTGTTTATTCCTTGTCTGGAGTTTGAGTGACAGGGTTGGGGGTTTCCAAGACACAGGGTGAGTCAGCCCAATGGTGAATAGAGAGATCATCATCTAGATGGAGGGAGGAGTTGCACCTGGGACCCGAAGAGGGCTGTGCCTTCCCTCCACAATGCTGGTTCCACCTCCTGTGGGGCATCTGATGGTTCTGCCCTGCACTGTGAAAGGAGAGAAGGAGTCATGTCAACAGAGTGCTCCAGGGCTATGCCTTCCCTCCACAATGCTGGCTCCACCTCCTGTGGGGCATCTGATGGTTCTGCCCTGCACTGTGAAAGGAGAGAAGGAGTCATGTGAACGGAGTTCTCCAGGACTGACCAGAACTGGTTTAGCCTAGGCAAAGGCCTCTCTGCCTTCAGAGAACAAAGAGAAAAGTAGTATAAAAGAGGGGACCCAAAACTCAGATCACTTATGGACAAAAACAAGAAACCTTTGCTGAGGAGAGGAACCTGGAGAAACTGAGGAGAGACTATCCCTAAGCTGAAGTGCTGCTTGAGGGATTGGCCTGCAGTGGTTGCCTGACTGCCAAAGAAAGGAGTAAGGACTTTGTGTGCTTTATTCAACTTGTAAGGATCTCCAAGGGCTTGAGAGAAGAGCTTGCCTCCTGCTGAAGTGTCAGGGACAACAGACTTCAACCCCCAGTTTCCCAAGAGTACTTTGGAAGTGTCTGCTGCTGTTTTGGGCCTTCTGAGGGACGACTGCTTGTCGCAAGGAGATGGACGTGTGACTCAAGAGGAAGAAGCGCGTCGCTGCCGTTGCATCCTGGAGATGACGCTGCTGTAGCTGTCGCATTGCACCGCATCTCGCGAAGCGTCCCGCAACACCAAAGAAGCGTGCCGCAGCCGCTGCCATCACATCACAAAGATGAGGCCGCTGTAGCTGTCGCATTGCACCGCATCAATAGAAATATCTCGTAACCTCAAAGAAGCATGTCGCCGTTGCAGCTGCTGCCGTTGCATCACCGAGATGACGCCGCTGTAGCTGTTGCATTGCACCACATCACGAGAAGAGCCCCGCATCCACGGAGAAGCGTGCCGACGTCGGAGCCGCTGTCGTTGCATCACGGAACACGAGTGTCGCCTCTGCAACTGTCTCATCGAGCGGAAGCGTCTCTCATCATCGGAGAAGAGTGTCGCCGCCAAAGCCGCTGTTGTCGCATCACAGAACAAGGGTGTCGCCGCTGCAGCTGACACATTGAGCCGAGACCTCTTGCAACATCAGAGGAGCATGTCGCATCACGAAGGAAGCACCATCTTTATTTCTTTGCACCAGATCTTTGCCACATCTCCATCTCTGCAACCCTTTTGTTGTAGAAGCGTGACGCATCGTAAGGTACATTGACTCAAAGTGTGACATTTTAAGATCTAAAGAGTACTAAGCTAAACCTACCATTTTAAGTACAGTATTGTGGATTTTTGTTGTTTGTGGTCTTGTATTAAATTTATATAAAGAAACTTATTTTTAATATAAAACTTGTGTGGTGTTTATCTGTAGTGTTGTCACTTGATTACTGTATGTGTTCACAAATGCTTTATACATTGCCTCTGAGATAAGCCTGTCTGCTCGCGTCAAGCTACCTGGGGGGTGAGCAGGGGTTATTTTAAGAGTGTACCCCCTTACCCTGACTAGAGTTAAGGGTCCCTATTTGTCACAAGTACCTACCTATGCCAACTAGAGACCCCCAAAACTAACATGCGTTTTCAAAGTTTTTGCAAATTACCATCAATTTGCAGTTGAGGAAAGGCTTGTTGCAGTCCAAATAGGGAATCGCAATTTGCGATTCACTAAATGCATTCGCAATTTGTACCTATTTTGCGAATTTGCATTTGGGTTGATGTATCCCAAATGCCAAAATACCAGTCGCAAAGGGGCCAAATATGCAAATCGGCACGTTTGCGACCGATATTTTGGTTGATGCATGTGCCCCAATGTCTTTTAGCCTCTTCAATGCATTCGAGTTATGGTGGGCGTATGTGTCGGATGGCCGGGGCGTCCGAACTGCGAACACGTCAAATTCGAAACGCTGCGGAAATTGCGCCTCGTCGTAGAGGTTAGCTACCTAAGAAGTGAAAGAGGAAAGAAATGGAAACAAAAAGGAGGAAAATGAAATGGAAATCAAACAAATCTGAGGAAAGGAGACAAATGAGGTGAGAAGAATACATTGGGAAAAATGGAAACGGCACATTAAAGATAGAATGATCAAAAAAGAGACGTACAGAAGGCAAAAATGTCCAAAAAATCATGAATTAAAGAAAGCAGGAAATAGAGATAAAGACATGCAAAAAGGAGAAGAAATAACAAATGAAAGCAGAGTGAAAGAGAAAAAAGCAAGATGGATGAAATGGAACAAAAATGCATGGATTGCCAATCCATGTTTCTGATGTCTATAAAATCCCACCTCACAGATCAACAAAACATTTTATTTCTTAAGCTTGTGCAAGCTGTATGGAAAGCAGCCAATGCACAAAATCAGCATAATTGAAAATCGATTGAAAGGCTTATAATGTATCCAGTTACCCCTCCTTTTGATCATTCGCTGCAGGACACTGCACTGAGTGTAGCGAGTCAGTGTACACTGAAAGAGACAGAATACATACAGCAGAAAATAACACTGTCTGCTAAGTCACTGCACTGTGCAAGAGAATAATCCCATGCTTCAGTGCACAGCACTGCCAGTGGTGAGCTATTACATAGGGCCAAAGACGTACTGTATGCTGCAATGAAAAACAGTGTGTGGGTTTAATAACTTTATGGTGCAAGCGACAGACTACACGGGGCAGTGCACAGCTAGGTGTAGAGAGTCACTGTACATTGCTGGAGACAGTGCTGCACCAGTGTATGGTGAAAGAGGAAGACCATGTGCTTCAGTACATAGCATTGTGTGAGTTGATTCTCCGCTCACTTCGGGAAAAACCCACATACTGCACTGCACAGCATTGTGTGGTGATGCAATGTACACTGCCAGATCCAGGCTGCCCACTACAGGGCTCACCAATCTGAACAGTCAGTACTTTACATTGCACTTGGTCCACTCTACACCTCTGTCAGGCAGTTAATCATATGTAAAACGTTAAAATATTAACTTTATGAGTGTTAACTAATGCTGCAGAGGAATTGCCATCTAGTATCTCTAAACAATATACATTGACGTGGGTTTAGGTAGTACTGTTTAAATAAAAAACTGGTAACTATTCTGGTAAATTGCTGTAGAGCACTTAAAAATGTTATGGAGGCCTGCATTGAGATTTAAGGGGGAATTGAGCAATGGAAACTCGTGAACTTTGACAAAGGAAGGGGAGCAAGAGAAGGGATGGCAGGATGTAGTTTTCTTGATGGGTGTGACCACTCTAAAGTTGTTTTGTTATTTTTGCTTGTTCATAAATCTTAATTAAAAAAAATAGATACCTAAACACAAAAAGTGCCAGCTTTACTTGGGGGCAAAGTGTGAATTCTGAGAAAGTCCATTTAGAACTCCGTGGATACGTCCTCGTACACCCGGTAACAGTTTTCGACTGTCCTGATAAACAATTATTCACCATCAATGCCATAAAGAAGGCAATTTTATTGATGTAATCATTGATGTGGTTCAGTTTGTTTTGATCCATCTTAAACTCATGCCTGCCTATAGCATCCATGCCTGCCTACGGCATGGTGGATAATCAGATTCTGCCTACGACATGGTGGATAATCAGATTCTGCCTATGGCATGGTGGATAATGAGATTCTGCATATGGCATGGTGGATAATCAGATTTTTCAAAGTTAACTGAGGACTCTGTGAGAGTGTCAGACATAGCTGTGGGCTAATTGGGCTTCTTCCTAATGAACCAGAGTCAGCAAATAGAAACCTAGCCAGAAACCAGTCATATATTGGCTACCCCAGGGATCATCACTATAGTCTCTTAGCTAGTAGAGAACTGTTTTGTCATATAGCCAGTAGAAGTTGGAGGTGTAAGGCTAGTTGTTTTAAATGCGTTTGTGATTTTAGATTTTATAGCTCTGATTATGAGTTGTTGGGTATTTAAAACATCTGATAATTATCATATGTATTAAATACCTCAACCTTCATAGAAGTTTGGTAAGTCAAAACGTTGAAATTTAATGGGGGGAAAGCTTACTGTATTTATCTTATCATGCGGTTTTTGGTGCGTTAAATACCAAAATCCACATGTTATTCCTCACCAACTTATAACTGTGGTATCGTTATTTAACAACTTTGGTAAGTAACACATACACTCGTAATCAGGGCTGAGGTATACAATTTAAGTAGGAGATTGGACCAGACTGAAGCAACTTAAATGTGTTTGTGCATGGTAGAGGGGATGTTTGAGGGAAACTGGTAACTCGGGGTCATATGTATGTACATTAGATTCTCTAGAAGTGATCACAGTATTTTGTGAACAAACCTATTTACTAATAGGTCGGTTAATAAATATACTGGAATTAGAGAGAGTCGCAATTTGACCTGCCTCATGAATATTAATGAGGTAGTTCACAAATTGCAACCCAATTCACCACTTTTATGAGGAATAGTGGCCTGCTGGGTGTTCATTTGATAACTTAAAGAAAATATCCATGCCGCCTTTACCAAAGTAGGTAGTGTAGTCCTTCTTTTGTTGTAGCAGATGGTCTGGGAATAGGTAGCCCTTCTTCTGTTTCAATGGACGAGACGGAGAGTGTTGAGTGGAGAGGGTGAGCAATTAAGAGGCAGACGTCAGGGAGAGCACGGTAAATCAAATATCTCAATGCACAAATAAGCAAGACTTTAACTTTGAGGCAAGCAATGGTGCGCACTGGAATACACTACAGCACAAAGCCCCTTCTGTACCGCCATAGTGGTTATGAGGTACATCACAGCATGGAGAGATGAGGTGCATCACAGCATGGAGAGAGTGATCAACATAGCTCCCTGTTTAATGCTCATGAAAGTCAAGGTCACCTCGAGCAAGGCAGCCGCTAGGTCATGGCAGTTCTTAGCATTGGAGTGCTTGTGAACACACAGCACAAGAAGTCGCTAGCAGGATACCTTGAGCATGCCCACCTCGCGGAACCAGCAGGTGTAACGATAGGAGTGCTGGTGACCGCACAGCATGAGAAGTTGCAAGCAGGGCCATAGATGTAAAGACACAAACGGCTCAACAGTGCTCGCACGTGCCTTGTCGTTGGATGTAATGCTAATTCATTGTGCTTTGCACGTACAGTTTTGTATCCCATCAATGTCACTAAAAAGAAGGTAATACCTTCAAGAAAAAATCCACGCAGATTGAAAGTGATAAAGAAAGAACGGAAGAAGCTCCAGCCACAGCCTCTGAAAAGTCTCCTCGATAACTGTCTTCCACAGTCCTAGGTTCAACAATAAATATTTCACAGCAGATGCATATGTCACGGAGTCCACTGAAACACAGTACACTGTAATTACAAAACCTAAATAAATAAATACACAGTACCACACTAGGGTTTTCAATAAAGCAATCTTTTTATGTTGTATAAATGCAGCCAGTTTTCCTTTACTTTTTTTTATTTTGTAACTAGGCAGTGGTCCATTAAACCACTGCGTACTCCTTCCTTAACATGTTTTTGTCGCGGTTCAGCCCATCTGCCGCGGTGCATTCTGCAGGTTGCTGCACAAATATGAACAAATACGGAGTTCTGCTGATATTTTTTGTCACTACTATTTTTAAATTACATAGCTCTAGTCTTCTGCTAGGTGCCCATTATTTATACTGATAACTGCCTCTCTATCAATATGCTGTAGTCAAGAAGGAGAGTGCTGTAGGCAACGCCCAAGTAACAGATTTATATGGTAAACCTATTTAAAACAGGCCCTGTTTGTCGTATTATTGAATTTCTGAAACTCACCTTTGGAGGAATCTCCTTTTGCGTTAGTCATGATATTTAGTGAACGGTATGTCTTGGGCTTTATTGCGAGTGGTTTGTTGTTTTCTGACCCATGAGCAAACCCCGGTTTTCACAGGGGTCGAAATTAGGATGTTTGGTTCAATTTAACGCATCACATAGTTAATCGGATGCATTAAATACCTCAACCATTGTTAAATTTTAGCATCAAATCTGGCGAACTTTAACAGTGGAAAACATGAAGGATTTAACGTATCATGTGGACTTAGTTGATTAAACACGAAATTCAGCATGGTTTTCCCCAGAAAATCCTAATAGGTGCTAGTTATTGCATTCAATAAATAACATACACCATGGTATTGTTATTTATTAGGTGTGATAAGTAGCACCTACACTCTTAATTAGGGTCTTGACCTACTAAAACTATGGACCTTATTTAGGTTATAGAAGACGATACTCCGTCCATCAGTGTGATGGAGGACATTACCTCCACCACCACTCGGACAAGCTACTCCAACGAGTTTTCAGAGGAGGCTTTCTGTTGACAGACCCTAAAGGGATGGAAAGCCTATGGTCTCCCCATCACTAGATGAGGTAGGTGAGCCTAGAGTGCCCTATTATCCAAACCATAAATCAAGCCCTATATTGTTATATTGTGAATGTTTGAGGTAATAAAATGCAATAGCATTGTATTTCTGTAATGTTAGGAGCAGTAGCTTTCCAATCCTCAATGCAGTATTACTTTTACACCTGATTTTATATTTTTGATTTTTAGGTTGGAATAGTTGGAAGAACTGGAGCTGGAAAATCGTCAATGACACTTTGCCTGTTTCGAATCCTGGAGGCTGCAGAAGGCTCCATTTACATAGATGGTGTAAACATTTCACAGATTGGTCTTCATGACTTGAGGAAAAAGCTAACCATTATTCCACAGGTACAATTATTGCATTTACTTCAATATACTTGGGTAAAAATGCCACTTGTATAGAATTCACAAAATTCAGTGATGCAAGATCAAGAAATAAGGACACATCATCATTATTCTTACTATGGTTGAGAACAAAAGATTCCAGCATCTACAATCAAATAACGTTTGGCCACAGTAGAACAAGTTGAGCAACAAATACATTTTCTTTAAATAATACATGATAAATATGTTTGATATTAAGTAATATTTTCGAATATTTAGTGACTTATGTTCCTCTACTTAATTGCTTCGTTAAAACCTTTCATCTAAAAAGTTAATTTTTTGTTGACTCAACTGGAATAATACATTAATTGGACCAACCATCTTTTTTCGTATTTGACATTTAGGGCCCTATTACGAGTACGGCAGTTTTGAAACTGCCATACTGTTTTTGGCGGTTGTTGGTGGTCCGACCGCCGCCTCCTCATCAGTCTGACCACTTGATTAGGAGGTGTGCGGTCAGACTACCGCATGACTGCCACCACTGACAGGACCGTAGCTCCTGTGGCAGTGTGAAGAGTAGTGATCAAGGAAGACAGTGCAGGCATCGGCACCGCCGTGGCTATTACGACCTCCCTTTCCTCCGAGCTTTCCATGGCAGGGACACCACCACGCTCTATCTCAATGAGCCGAAGCATGCTGCCCCCATGGCACTGCCACTGCTGCAACTCCGCTTCCATTGCTGGCTGGCGGTCCACCTGCACCTCTCAGAATTGGGCACTTAATTTTGAGATTCCCGGCAGCAGTGCTGTGTCCTAAGTTTTTAAAGTAGGATTCCAGAAGATGTGTAAAAAGTGAATCCTCATACTTAGCCCAACTTACCGCCGCCACTGCCGAGAGTCTGCCACAGGTACCAGCTGCCACCGCCAAGAGTCACGAAGTCAACAAACACCGCGCCGCCGCTCCGGGGACCACAACACCCGGCAGGCCACGCGGCGGCGCGCAGGAGGTGACGACGAACGCGGGGAGAACGCGCCAGGAGGCGCTACAAATTCCCCGACACCCCGGCAGAGCGGGGGAGCCTAACTTACCGCCGCCACTGCCGAGAGTCTGCCACAGGTACCAGCTGCCAAGAGTCACGAAGTCAACAAACACCGCGCCGCCGCTCCGGGGACCACAACAGCCGGCAGGCCACGCGGCGGCGCGCAGGAGGTGAGGACGAACGCGGGGAGAACGCGCCAGGAGGCGCTACAAATTCCCCGACACCCCGGCAGAGCGGGGGAGCCTAACTTACCGCCGCCACTGCCGAGAGTCTGCCACAGGTACCAGCCGCCACCGCCAAGAGTCACGAAGTCAACAAACACCGCGCCGCCGCTCCGGGGACCACAACACCCGGCAGGCCACGCGGCGGCGCGCAGGAGGTGACGACGAACGCGGGGAGAACGCGCCAGGAGGCGCTACAAATTCCCCGACACCCCGGCAGAGCGGGGGAGCCCAACTTACCGCCGCCACTGCCGAGAGTCTGCCACAGGTACCAGCCGCCACCGCCAAGAGTCACGAAGTCAACAAACACCGCGCCGCCGCTCCGGGGACCACAACACCCGGCAGGCCACGCGGTGGCGCGCAGGAGGTGACGACGAACGCGGGGAGAACGCGCCAGGAGGCGCTACAAATTCCCCGACACCCCGGCAGAGCGGGGGAGCCCAACTTACCGCCGCCACTGCCGAGAGTCTGCCACAGGTACCAGCCGCCACCGCCAAGAGTCACGAAGTCAACAAACACCGCGCCGCTGCTCCGGGGACCACAACACCCGGCAGGCCACGCGGCGGCACGCAGGAGGTGACGACGAACGCGGGGAGAACGCGCCAGGAGGCGCTACAAATTCCCCGACACCCCCGCCTCGCGGGACGCCCGGGGCGAAGCCCGGGCAAAGGGCGGGCCCTCTACGGCCCTCATCGGCAGGAAGAGACAGGGATAGGGCTCCGACCCCTGGCTCAAAAGCCCAAGTAAGTTTCCTTCTCTTTATTGGAAGTACTAGTGACTGTGAAATCTCCTAGTGCCTCATATTGCACGGATCTACATAGTCGCTACTTGATATATCTGCCCACCATCATGTCTAAATCCAAAACGAGTGTCTTACTCAACACCATAGACAATTATATGGTACAGAAAGTGACCCAAATTAATAATGACAGGAGATCATCTTTGGGCCTGAGCCTTTCTCCAGATTTGCTCATCGATAATACACCTTTACCTACGCCTGCTCTTGACATTAGTAATGAAGTGTTTCAGTTCCCGGATACTAACCCTTCGCAGCAGCTTTTAGTAACTATTGCTGATCCTGCACCCGGGAGCACACCAGAGGAAGAACTAACACTCCTAGAAGTGGAGGCCCCTACACTGGTACCTGCCCCAAGAGTAGTGAAGGCAGGGGGGAAGAGTTTACCTAAACGGGGTGGCCTTCGCTCAGGGAAAAAATGTCATGATTTACCCCCACTGGACAATAACGGTGACGACACAGGGGGAACTACTGAAGGAAAGGTATATTTGGATGAAGACCAATTCAAGAAGCTGTTAAACGCCCTGGATAATAAGATTAAATCCGCAACTAAGCCGCTCTTAAGTAAAATAGATCAGTTAACGGAAGAGGTGAATAGGCCGGGGGGTCTCCTACAAAAATCACTAAAAGAAAAAGTGTATATCCCAATGCCGAAAACACTCTTAGTTGAAACAAAAAATACCCAAACAGCCCCAGCTTAGAACCACTTGAAAACCTTCCCTTGGTCCCCACGGAGTACACTGAACTAGGAAGGGAGGGCTCCAGGGTTTTACACATCAACCAGAGTGATTCAGAAGGGTCGAGACAAAGGCACGGTAGAGTAGATTTAAACCCAGAGAAGGGGACTGTAGAACTAATAGTGGAAGCATCTCCTTTAATTCTGGTGCTGGCAAATGTCCCCCAATTGGAAGAAGGGCAAGTTGAAAACATCCCATCCCTGATAAATAAATCCCTACATTGGTTATCTAGGAATATGGCTTTTACCCCGGGAGGCAGGGACCAGTTGGCGCAAGAAGTAGTTAAAGCTAGAAGAGTTAAGTGGATCGGGGGTGGCACTAAAAAATATAAAGGGGACTGTGTGGTGTTACACCTGTCTGATCCAGAAGTGCTGCCTAACATTCTAGCGAATATATACCCCCCCAACATAGATCAACTGAAATAGTGCCATTAACATTGGACTTTTTCTACGTGAGTAGAGGAGGGAATACTTTAAACCCAACAATGCTGAAAACTAAATGGATCCCAGTACATAAAAAAGCCAGAACCCTTGAGAAAAGGAACGATTGGGGAATACCGTTGGAAAATAGATTCTCGGCCCTTGCCGGTCTTTCTGACCTTAATGAGTGCGACTGACTGGAGGCTCGGACGACTATAGAGAAGAATAATGTTGTAGAGCCCCAAGAAAGTGGTAACGACGCCCCAATAAAGTTCCTAGAAATAATTACTAGTGCCGGTAAGACATTTGGAAAGACCGTAGATGAGCACATTACAGAAGAACTTGTGTCATTAATTCCCCGTAATATTATGTGCAATGAGGGAGTTAGTTCTACACCTCCCTTGTCGTACCATAATCAGGGAACTCCAATGCACGAGCGGCCTAATCAGACAAAAGGTAGCCTTAGACTTATTTCCTGGAACTTGGCGGGAATTCACCGTAAACTTGATTCCCCTGAATGGTGTGAATTTATCGACTCCCAAGATATTATTATGCTACAGGAAACTTGGGCAGTTGCACCCGTTTTCCTCCAGGGCTTCTTAAATTTCTCGGTCCCCGCTAACAAGAATACTAAAGGACGGCCTTCAGGGGGTCTAATTACTTGGGTACGACAATCCCTACAATGTACCATCAAGCAGAGGCCTGCTAGCAATTGTGATATACTCCCGATTGTGATTACTTGGGCCGATGGCCATAATATGGTCCTATATAACATCTACGCCAGGGGAACCCAAGGGGGCAAAGCATCGGTAGTGATAGATGCGTTGGACAATGATCTAGAGACCCTTCCAGCCCACTACACTGCCTTAGTGGGGGGAGATCTGAATACAACATTTGAGCCACTAGGAGCCGAGGATAATGAATTGGCCCTAGAGGAGGATATTAAATGGGGAGTCCCCCAACTAGATTTACCGCTGGTAAAAAAATGGACAGAAGTAGCAATTCAGGTGAAGAGCATGTGCCTGGCTAGGGGGTTGAGGGCAGTAAATGGCCGCACTCCCTCAGACCAGCAGGGCACGAATACTTTTGATAACTTGAGGTCAAGCAGTCGGATAGACTACATCCTCATAGATCTTAGAGATTGGCACAAAGTAGAAGACATGAAAGTGACACCAAGATTGGAGAGTGACCACAATCCATTGTGCTTACTCCTTAATCAGGACCAAGGTGAAAGCTCAGCTAATAAGGACGGAGGAGTCACGACATTAGAAGTCGTTCCATCTAATAATCTCCGACACGTTAAATGGGCATTTTTGGCAGATAATCCTGGGGTTATGCAGGACTTACAGGAGGTAGTTAATAAAGAGGTTAGTAACCTACAGATCCATTGTAATGAACTATATTTTAACCAATTAATTGAAGAGTCACAGCCTAAGTTCTTTACTAATTTGCAGAAGTTTTTCCTGAAAAAAACACAAAGGGGGAAGGGTACTGGTCCCCCGAGAAAAAGAGGGTGGTATGACCACTCATGCAGGAGGGCGCGACAGAACCTTAGCTTAGCGTTAAGGACCAAAGTAGGCGTACTAAAGGCCAAGGATGATTACAGGAAAGCACAAACCATGGCAAAAAGATTGTGGGAGGAGAACCTATGGCTTGATCTTAAGAAGGCATGTGTAGCTAAACAACAGAAAGAGTTCTGGGCTATTTTAAAGTGGGGTAGTGGGGGAGTAGCAGACTGCCCGAAAAACAATGTAGCGCAGGAAGCGTGGGTGGACTTTTTTAAACCCCAATATGCTGACAATTTGCCCCAATCAACCGAATTGCCTCCAGAAAGAGTATTCTATAGCCATGGAGTATTCTCACTGAAAGATGTAAATGAGGCAATGGATGGAGTAACCAGAGGTAGGGCTCCAGGAATTGATGGAATACCAGCGGACATATTTTTAGCGGACAGAGCGAACAGGTGTAAATACTTTGTATGGCTTGCGAATTCCATCGCACAAGGAGCAATGATCCCAGCAACATGGAAGGGCGCGGAGATTATACCAGTCTTCAAAAAAGGGGATAAGTCCCTACCAAGCAACTATAGGCCGATTAGCCTCATTGATTCGGCACAAAAATTGATGGGCAGGATGATTCAAAATAAAATTCAAGCCTGGATAGACGACAAAGATATCCTGTCCCCGTACCAAGCGGGCTTTCGACCATTAACTAGCTCTGTTGACCAGTTATTCCACTTTTTAACTTTGTTCTGGAAAAATGTAACCCTGACAAATGGCCCATTATATGCTGTTTTCGTCGACTTAAAGTCAGCGTTTGATTTGGTTCCTCGACAAAAATTATGGATTGTTTTGCGCGATCTTGGAATAAGCCCCGAATTGTTGACTTTGCTCATAAGAATGCATGAAAATAACTATGCAAGGATCAGGTGGGGTGCACAAGGAGACGTCACTGAACCTTTCCCTGTGGAGCGTGGGGTCAGGCAGGGGTGCGTCCTGTCCCCCACCTTATTCTCTCTCTATATCAATGGCATAGTAGATTTCCTAAAGCAATCTCCGACTGATGCCCCAGAACTAAATGGGGAGCGGGTCCCAGTACTAATGTTTGCTGATGTCACTTTACTGGTCTCGCGGACCCCAAGTGGCTTACAAAAGACAATCAACGCCTTTGGAGATTTTTGTCGGATTCGGGGTTTGGAACTAAACACGAAAAAGACTAAGTTTATGAATTTGAATCCAGCAAAGCAATTTAAGGGAAAAATTTATTTTAATGGGTCCATCTTGGAGGAAGTTAACGCTTTCACTTATCTAGGTATTTCTTTACAGGCCAGGATGAACTGGAAATCTCATATGGATTCTGTGGTGTTAAAGTTCAACCAATTGGCTGGGGCTATAGCACAAAAACATAAATCTTCATTTACAAAACCTATCCAGCCTACTATGGAGATTTATAGTATGAAAGTGTTGGGCGCTTGCCTCTACAGATCAGAGCTATGGGGCTTTTCCAACTTGAGTAGTCTGGCTACTGCTGAAAACAAATTTCTCCGCAGATTGGTTGGTGCCCCACAGAGCACTCCCTCGATTCCGCTGCTTTATGACCTTGGGAGAAAGAAAATCGAAGACATGGCTAGATTGCGCCCTCTTTTATATTGGAGGCGCGTAAAGACTACCCCTGAACTGGGCCACTACGCATCTGCTCTCAAGGACATTATTGGCTCTGACCGGTTTTATAAAATAGCCTGGCTCAAAGAAATCAGGACTTTGCTCCAAAAAATGCACCTTGAACATTTATGGACTGTAGTTGAGCCCCAGGCCTTTCCATCTAAGACACTATTGAAAAAGATGTACTGGGACATGATATACAATACTGCTTTGACTACTGGTCAACCGTCCATGTTGGCATCCCAGTTCTTGGATTCAAAAGTAACACCTAAATGTGAACAGTACTGGGATTTGATTATTAAACCCCTAGATAGAAAGCTGTACTTCCAGTTCAGAATTGGTTCCCTACCACTTAATGCTTTTACTGCTAAATGGTCCCCAGGCAATGTAAACACATGCTGTTACTGTAAAGATCATGTTGAGGACATCCCTCATTTCCTGTTTGCATGCCCGTTATATGCTGCCCCAAGAACAAGATGGCTAAAAGCGATTTGTAGGAACCTGGGGATTAGGAAATACCTAGAGGCACTAAGAATATTAAGATCAAATTGTGCCCCCAATCTTGCTATCGCTATAGCCAAATACCTGGGATGGGCCTGGATAATACGCACGCGCACTTTAAAATGTAATTAAATCATGTAAAATGGACTGCATAATCATGGGTACCACCTCAATTAGATAAGTCTTTGTACTGTGACTCAGAATTTTAAAATATATGAATTTTACAAATTGTAGTATTCGTCAGCGAATTGTAATTTGATGGTGTTTAATATGTATTTTAAGTTGATCTTAAAAATTTAGAATAGTATTTATAATGTTTAGGATAGGGTAACATGCTTTTATGACAATGCTGTCGAATAAAGTATTTAAACTTGAAACTTGAATCCTCATACCTGTCTAGAAATAGCAATCTAAGATTTTTATCGACAATAATATTGCACTTGTGTAAATAAGCATGGAATACATATTAATGAGATCTTATGCAAAGTGTGTTGTCTAAAAATAGATTGTATCTTTCAACGATCACTGCCATTATAACACTTACTGCTGCATCCCTTCTACTGCATCGCCTGACATTTTTTGGGGGCGACATAACGAACTTCACCCTTTTTTGTAATTTTTTCAGTTTAAATTGCCCATGCGATATGTTTAACTAAATAATTCTCACCTATACCTCATTTTATACCACTTGCCATTCACAATGTAATATTTGGCAATGTACTGGAGGTGACGCAGTGGCCGGGCAATATAGTGGAGGTGAAGAAATGTGGCAGGAAATGGGTGAGCAGTCCCTTTGATTTTCAGTCTGCCTCAGAAGATGATTTGGAAAATAACAAAACTTAGCTATAGACCCTTCAAAAACCAAAGAGAAGGTCAAGGCTGTATCAAGGCTGCATCAAGCCAGTACAGTTTACATGCCTAGTAGGGAAACTAAATGTAGGAGAAAAAGAACTAGCCAAGTACATATTAATGACTAGTCTGCCCTATATTAAAACGCTAATTGCATTAGCGATTACTCATCAAAATTACTCCCCCAAGCCATCACCCTACTCCATGCTCACCAATGTGGCTTCAGATGCTGAAATGGGAGTGACACATCATAGATCAAAGACAGTTAAACGTTCAATATCACATGAAAAAAGGAATGGACAAGAGCCTGCTAAAAATGTACTGTCAGCACAGTAATAGAGTAATCATACTGGACCAAAAGTGTTGTTTATTAAAGAGCACTTTTGTAAAATGGGCCAACCCTTTGTATCAAACTCGATGTTTGAATGCTTTATGTTATGAAACCAATGCTCTGCACCCAAGTGCCACCAGGAACTTTCTAAAATACAGAAAATAAAAACAAGCAAATTCAATACATATGGGATTTAGGGAGGGTCGGGTAGGTTCTAATTATTTTAAAGTATAAGTGTTTTACTATGTAAGGTGAATCCCTACTGGACTATTTTTGGTACAGTATTCGTAGATGTGTCTATTATTAAGGAATCCAACATTTGATAGTGCAATATATGAATCATGTGGCTTTGTGAGATGACAATATTTACATAGTTCAAATTCCACATGGATCATGTACTTATACTTCCAATTGTAGTTCAGAATGTGTGGCAAGAAGAAAATTAAAGTGGCATGTATATTTTTCATTAATTTGTGAGATTTGAGCTCCATATGCCTATTCCACTCCCTAAGACCAGCCATATTCAAATCAGAGTTGATCAGCCCATCTTCCTCTGCCGAAAAACATTCCGGCAAGGTCCCCTCCAGATGGCAACACAAGCAGTGGGAGACCATTCTTTACCTAGATGTACAGTATGGTGCAGTTTGGGTCCTATGGCAAAGTCCACAGGGGAGCCATGTTTATGCATATTCCGGGAAACAAACAATTATGTATATTAACTCAAGCATTCCAACCATTCACTTTTTTGACACTCCAATTGTGATTGTTATGTCCAGACAAGAGTTTCTTGCTCACAGTGACACATAACTTAAGCCACTCCAGGTGTTGGTGGTCTCACCTGGTGTGGCACTTTCATGTATTATTGGTCCAGTTGCAACAGAATGAAGCCTGATGGTGTCTGATGTGGCACAATGGGCACAATAAATAATAATGAACTGGAATGCATTCTGATTAATTATCAGTGGTTGAGATTAATCCAAGCATTGCGCACATCTCTTATTTGCTGATATTCATGGAAAAGGGGAAAAAACATGAATATGGTGTATCGTTAGTGTTATAATTCCTTGTCACTAACATTTACTGGTTAAAGGACATTTAATTAGTCTGTTAACTGGCACGTTCATGAATAATGAAGTGAACGTGTTTCGAAAATGAGAAAAATCGACAATATATAGTGTACAGCCCGGGAAAAGAATCCCATGTGCTGTTCTCAGATTCAGTGGTTATAATATCTCTGTAGATGCCAAGACTGGGTATTAACCCTCTGAGCCATCTTGCTGCCTAGTGTCTTTGCTTATCTTCTGCTGGTGGTTGTTTTAGTCGGCTGGCAACCTTGTCTACTTCTGGACGCACTAGTGTTACTTAAAGCAGATAACGGAATTTTGCTATATTAATCCCCCAAATGATCATAACCATCAGGTTTAACAAATATGATGCTGCCTCACCTTGCTTTGTGTTTTCATTTTTGTATAGGACCCGGTCCTTTTCTCTGGAACACTAAGAATGAATCTGGACCCATTTGAAAAATATTCAGATGATGACATATGGAATGCCCTTGAACTGGCACATTTGAAAATGTTTGTTGCTAACCAGTCAACTCAACTGAATTACGAATGCACTGAAGGAGGAGAAAACCTCAGGTAATATATGTTTGATGTAGCTTCTCCCTGCTTTTAACTTAATTGCATAAATGCTTCACGTCAACTTATGAAAGACAATAGTTAATGGAAAGTTTACAAGATGATTAGTGTGGTTTATTAGGTACTGATGCACCCTAATTTGATAAGCTATTTTCTTTAAAAACACGACTCTCCTAACAGAACCAGACCTCTTGGAGAATATACTAGGGTTCGCCTCACATTCATGTTCACACTGTAATCTCAATTAGGAATTTAAATGTGCCGTTTGAACAGCATCTAAAAACAACCCAAACAGTTTACAATAGCAACTGTGACAAGAGATACACAATCTGCCTTGTCAGCCATTGATATATTCTTTGTTGCAATCCCACCAGTCCCGAGCTGAAATAGGACCTGTTGCCACCCAAGCAGAAAATGTGAATACTTTTAAACTGTAACCTGCTCAATCCCTGTATTTTGAAAGATGAACACGCCAGTCTCCAGTAAGTTCCAAACGTGTTCTGTATTCCATCATGAATTAAACGTGAGCAGAAACTTTTAGTTCTTTGCTGAAGGAACTACTTCAGGGCTGTTACCAATCCATACAAAGTATTTGTTTATTAAAAACCTGATAAAATATAGGTAATTATGTATACAATTAAAACTAATTGAAGAAAAAATGCATTTATCATCCTTCAAAAATTGGCACACTATATCATTAATCACTTTTTTACAGGTAGGGAGAATAGTGCAGCTAAAAGTAAGAACACAGAGTCCCAGAAGGTCGTAGCACCCAGTGGGGTCGAAATATAACCCATTGCCCTTTCATTTTCTATTTCACAGTAAGACAATATAATAAAAGCAAGATTATTTGAAATAATTAACCTATGGGCCAGAGATTGTGAGTAGGCCTGGGCGAAATGTATGTTATGTTGGTCTAATCACCCCTAATTTTGCTAATTTCATTTCATGCCTTTTACGTTAAATTCCCAAAAGTACAAAATTAGACCTCATCACAGAAGTGCATGCTGTTTGTGGCAAACATTTAGAGCAAATGCACTGGAACAAGGCAAAAAAGCAACACACAAGTGGGTACTGTTTATGGCGATTGTCATTTTTTGTTTTTAGAGTGCTAGGGTCCAAAATGGATGCAAGGTTGCATTGTGCACTAAAATATAGCAGCTTTTTTGTGTAATTGTGTAATTACACATAACCTTTCCAAAATCTCCAAATAATGCAGATTTCATACATCCCACCCTTAGTGTGATTCCTTTGGCCATTAAGGGAATTGGAAGTAGGGAAGTTGCTGAACTCATTGTTAGCTATTGGAGCATTGGAATATGGAGCTATGGTTTTATGTCACCTTTTATTGGCAATATCCCCATAGCAAACCACATTGACAGTTAATTTCCACAGAAGGCAACCCTCATCTTCCAGGCATAAAATCCCGATGTCCCTCTCAGCTTTATCTCATATTGATATG
Organism: Lissotriton helveticus; assembly: GCF_964261635.1. Taxonomy (NCBI): domain Eukaryota; kingdom Metazoa; phylum Chordata; class Amphibia; order Caudata; family Salamandridae; genus Lissotriton; species Lissotriton helveticus. The sequence continues at coordinate 1,432,764,687 of NC_136068.1, forward strand.
GGCTCTCCCCTGTGAGTGGCAAAACAGCTTTCAAATTGGCTTTATATAACTTCTTACTAATTGTGGCCCATTTTAAAAGACTTAATACACAGACAGGTTGTGGGTTTCTGAACAATTTACAACAACAGATGGTGAGGTATGTCCAGCGCATAGCCCATGTGGCAAATAGTGGGAAAGAAATATTTTTAAGTTGCATCAAGGGGTTTCTGTTCTAATTGTGAGTAGAACAGAGTGGGCGGATTTACCATAATTTTAAAGATCTATGTAAAGGGATCAGTGTTGATATTGAATCGAAATTCAACATCAAAATGCCTGGCTATCAAGACATCCTCTACTCACACCAAGAGGCCCATAGGAATGAATGGGGATACATTCTCAAATTGCGATTTTCGAAGAGAAAATCGCAATTTGAGAATCGCAATTCCAAGGGTGCCAGGGTGTCCAAAGGACACCTGTTGCACCCCTGGAATGTGCCTGTAAGTACATGTGACTCACATTCTTGCCCTAAGGGCATGTCTGTGCGCCACATGGCACTTTGAATTTAAAAAAAATGCATTTTGACAGGAAATCTGAAAATACCATCTACTTGGAGTAGGTGGTATTTTGCAATTCCTTAAGCCAAAATCGCAATTTAAAAGGCACCCCTACATAGCATTTAAGGAATCGCAAAATTGCGATTCCTTAAATGCTTGAGCAAAATAAGGAATTGCAATTTTTGCGATTCCTTATTTTGCTATGTGGCACCTACATACCAAAATGCCGTTTGCGATTTGCAAACGCCAGAATTCTGCGAATTCCGGCGTTTGCAAATCGCAAACGCCTTCCTAAATATGCCCCTAGATTCCTACCTAAAATAGAAACAATAGCCATTCCACTTATTGGTGGATGTATCTCTATATTGAGACTTGTCAACGAAGGTGACCTAGAAGTTATAATCAGCAAATATAGTCCACTGGGATACCGGGAATATGTACTGGTTGTATGTCACAAGGAATCAAGGGATAGAGACAGATGGATCATATGTGAGAATGATTATTAACAACTCATTACAGACAGGGAACATGCACAATGAATTACAATCTACCTCTGTCATTTGCATTCTCAAAAATGTATAAAATGCATAATTTCTTGCTAATTATAGCCCTATGTCCAAATCGCCAACTTTTGAGAAGGGACTCTACAATCAACTACAGGAATTTGTGGAATTGTTTTTTATTCTGCAACTTTCCCAGGCTGTGTTTTGCTCCAGGAACAGTAAATAAATAGTAGTAGTTGCAGCAGTAGATGATCTCAGACCTCCAATCGGGGCATCCCTGACACCTTCATACCACACAACTTCTCTGCAGCATTTGACACCATAGACTACCAGACTTTGATGGACCCGCAACTAAAGGTAACCTTAAGTCTAAGTGGTTGGTCTTGGTTTGCAGAACATGGTGCTAGCTTGGTTTGAGGATTTCAAAAACTTGTTGTAGGAAGCTGGCTCTTTATATACTATACCAAAGCGAGGTATAGTGTGCACCGAGTCCAGTGGAACCCAAAAGGTAGGCATAGGTAAAGTAGATAGCACCTCACTATCTATTAGGGGTAGTGTGATCAAGCAGTAAGGCTTTATCAGAGGACACTATTAAGCATTTGTTGTACACACTGAGTCAGCAAATGAATATCCACGCTCAAAGGCTGAACTTCAGACCAATTGTTTCTGTATACAAATATTCTTTTAGTTATTTATTTCCCAGATCAAAGCAAGCCTGGCACAGGTAAGTGATAAATACTTTGCATTTAATATATAGTTGTAATGCAGTTTGGATTGTAATTGTATAAGCGCTTTGTTTTGACTGACAGTATTGTTACTGAGAAATGTAATGCTTTGTAAATACAGTACATATACTTTGAATAGGCTTTTTAGTAAAATGACTAAGCATGAGCGGAAAATCCGTTACGTCCGCGGATTTTTCGGATTTGTGGGGAATCCGCAATCCGCGTATTTTGCGGATTTCCCATAAAATCCGGAAAAAAAAATCTGCGGACGTAACGGGTTCAAAAGTTGAACCCCCACTCATGTAACTATTTTACAATGGCGCCAGCAAGCTGCCAGCGCCGTTGTAAAATAGTTACAAAGTTAGCTTGCACAGGAACCACTAGATAAAACGAAGCAGGTGCTGCTTTATTTTATCTAAGTGCTTCCTGTGCAAGCTAACTTTGTAACTATTTTACAACGGCGCTGGCAGCTTGCTGGCGCCATTGTAAAATGCTACTAAAACAAAAACAATGTTGTCCCCCAGGATAATTTTCTCTCACAACTTTGAGACTACAAACAAGGGAAAAAAACCTATTGTTTGTATGGGTTATTTTATTCAAACCCTTTTAGAAATTTTTTATTAAATCATTTTGAAAGGCATTTTTATGGTTGAGAAAAACACTACTTACAAACAGGGTCACCCTGGTTGGGCTTTCTAATAAGTTGTATTTTTCACAAAGATTGATTATTTGTGCGAACAGAATTGTTGTTTTTCTTATTGTAAAAGAAGCTTGTTTATAACTGTGGATTCATTTGTACATAGTTATTGTTTTGTGTTTAGAATTGTTTGTATGATAGCTGTAAATAGTGTAAATGTTTGTAAGTAGTGTTTTTCTCAACCATAAAAATGCCTTTCAAAATGATTTAATAAAAAATTTCTAAAAGGGTTTGAATAAAATAACCCATACAAACAATAGGTTTTTTTCCCTTGTTTGTAGTCTCAAAGTTGTGAGAGAAAATTATCCTGGGGGACAACATTGTTTTTGTTTTATTATATTACGGTCCAGTTGACCCCCTGTCCCAGGACCAAACTCCGTTTTTTTGCAAATTGTAAAATGCTACAGCAGCTCACTCAAGGGACCCCTGCGTCCTTCGGGGCGATTGCATAGTAACACACACATGGTCGCTCGAACTAGTTGATGCTCAAATTCAGTGACTCATTCATTAGCCCAAAAACAATCGTGAGCGTCGTCGAGGCTGGACAGGTGTGCCTTCTTCCCAAATCTACCGTGGAAAATCAGCTGTGATGCTGGATAGACTTTGCATCCTTGACTTTCACGAGCGCAATACCCATGAGTAGGCACATTGTGTTCGCACGGGTTTCTGCACGTTCGCGAGTGTTTTGTACAATAAAACCCTTGCGAACTTGCAGAAACCCGTGCGAACACAAAAACAAAAAAAATACGCTAGGATCCGCGGATTTTGCGGATTTTCGAAATCCGCAAATACGCAAATCCGCAAATCCGCGGATTGCCAATACGCAAAATCCGCTCATGCTTAAAAATGACCAGTACATTACTTTCAGATTACTTTTCTTACACAGTGTAGTATACCTGGACACTACACTGGGACATTTCCTGTAAACAGGTAAGTAAAATAGTTTTTTTTAGTTAGTACAATTTTAAAGAATTTCTTCAGGTTTTGCAACTCAACACTTCGAAACTCTTCATAGAAAAACAGTCAATGTAATCCTATGGAGGAAAATAGTGTTATTGGTTTGAGGGAGTTGGCATTCTGGGGTTAGACTCAGGGGTCCCCCTGGATCAATGATGCACTCTTGCTACACCCTCAGTGGCACTAGGGCGGCTGGGTGCAGAGTGCTGAGGCCCAATGTTATCCAATGGGGATAGGGGGCCTCCGGTTGGTAGCTGCTGACAAGCAGGCCACTGGGTTGTGGGAGCAAAGCTCCTGGACTTAAGCTCAGGGAAAATGGGAGTTTAGGCCAGCACAAAAGTTGCACCTTCAGCAGCACTGGCGCAGCTGGGTGCAGAGTGCTGTTTTGGCGTCGGAAGCCCTGTAGCTTTCAATGGGGAGTCTCTGGTTTGCAAAAGAGCTGCAGGTGCGGGGACGAAGGTCTTCTGGGTGTGACCACCACTTGGAAAGGTAAGTTGGGATGTTGGCAACTTTGTTGTGGGAGTTGGCATTCTGGGGTTAGACTCAGGGGTCCCCCTGGGTCAAGGATGCACTCTTGTTACACCCTCAGCTGCACTAGGGCGTCCGGGTGCAGAGTGCTGAGGCCCAATGTTATCCAAAGGGGATAAGGGGCCTGGTAGCTGCGGACAAGCAGGCCACTGGGTTGTGGGAGCAAAGCTCCTGAACTTAAGCTCAGGGAAAATGGGAGTTTAGGCCAGCACAAAAGTTGCACCTTCAGCAGCACTGGGGCAGCTGGGTACAGAGTGCTGTTTTGGCGTCGGAAGCCCTGTAGCTTTCAATGGGAGTATACGTTTTGCAACAGTGCTGCAGGCTAAAGGACGAAGGTCTTCTGGGTGTGACCACCACTTGGAGAGGTAAGTTGGGATGTTGGGTGTTGGTTAGGCACCATTGGTTGGGCCACCCCAGGCCAGGGGGCATCGGGTGCCGGGGTGCCTTTTAGTGTCGGATCTTCTTACCAGCTTCTGGTCACGGTTTGGGGGGGACCTTCTGGTTTGAGGGTGGAGGCGTTGGCTGGAGGCTTGAGGAAGGTCAGGGGTCACTAGATCTTGGGTCAGGATCGCTGGGGAGACCTCCTCCTGGTGTTTGGCCACTCGAACTCTGGCCAGATTGGTGCAAACTCATGGATCCTCTCGGAGCTGGAGTCTGGTGTTTGAAAAAATCCAGTGATCACGGGAGAAAGAGTCTTTGGGATGGAAGGCAGGCTGGTCCTCCGGGTTTTTCAAGGTTGCTGGCTGCAGACACACCAAGATTTTGCTGGAGCTGGTTCAAGGTGGGGACCGGCCGGTAGGGCTGGTGGCAAATCAGTGGGCATTCTCCTCTTATTAGCTTCGGCACGGTAGTTCAGTCCATCGTCTTCATTTCTTCTTGCAGGTTTATGTATGCTTTCTTGGTTCCAGGCTGCCCCCTAAATACTGTATTTAGTTGTTTTTTTTAGAGGTCTCGAGGTCAGTAGCCAATGGGCTACTGACCTTAGGGTGACTACACCCTTAGTGTGCTCACCACACATGGGGGAGTGAGCACAAGCCCTAATACTGATTGGGGATTGCCTCCCATCTGAGGGGTATGGTTGGCAAAGGTGGGCACACCTTCTGGGCTGGCTAATTTTTCCCGCCTGTCTTCCCGCCAAAAAGTAGGCGAGACAGGTAGGGGGCCTGCTCCTGATAGCAGGGAAGGCTGGGGGTCGCATTACAATGGCTGCCAGGCATTTGAAGCTCCCCTGCCACAGATGGCTCTTCCTGGCCTGGGGGAGGTTTGAACACCTCAGCCCAGAAAATGCTTTGTGTCTGGGCTCAGGGAGCGAAGGCTCCCACCCTTGGGGTCCAGAAATATGTCTTGTGGTGGCAGGCTGGTGTGTACCAGTCAGGGAACCCACCAGAGACTGGTTGTTTTTCAGGGGACATCTCTAAGATGCACTCCAAGTGCATTTTTCATTAAATCCCACACTGGCATCAGTGTGGGTTTAATGTGCTGAGAAGTTTCATACCAGACTTCTCAGTATTTAGTGTAGCCATTATGGTGTTGTGGAGTTTGTAGTGACAATCTCCCAGCACCATAAACTCTTAATGGCAGCACTGCACTTATAATGTCTAAGAATTAACTTAGACACTGTAGGGGGATTGGGCTCTTGCATCTGTATCATCTGTATCCTCACCATTAGTATAGGGCACCCAGCTAGAGGGGTGACTGATATATGGCAGGGCAGTTGGTTGTAGGATTGGCACACAGGGATCTGTGCCATGTCGATGTTCACTTTGTTCTGCACCAAAACACGGAGCCTGCAAAGGCAGTGTGTGTGTGTGTGTGTATAAAGGTACAAGGCCTGTAACGGTGGCACAATAAGTGCTGCAGCCCTTATAGGTCTTCCCTTGTCACAATGCCCTGGGTACCTGTGGTACCATTTACCAGGGTCTGACCTCAGGCCAGAGAAGCCAATTGGGTTTGGGTTAGTTTTGGGGAAAGAACACAGACTCTGGGAAGCTGATTGGCATGGACCCAGGGCACATCAAGTCCAAGTGCATCAGTAATCTGGAAAAAAGTGGGGCAGGGTAACTGCAACTGAAACGCAGCTTCTCACACTTGTGATCCCAGAAGCTACATCTATCCTCCTTTATTTACGGCCCTCAACCAAGTAGTCATGCAGCATCATTCGAGTCCATTCTGCTCATTTATTATTTAATCTGCACAGTCTCTTGCTGGCATACCAGATTCTTTCATTCAGATATACATTCTAGTATACTGATGTCATGCAGATACCCCTTAAGATATCCAATGATTTAGATACCAAATCTGAAAACTGTCACCTGTTTATCCATTTACAGCAAGGAGAGAACTGGATGAGCAATACCCATTTGAAGCTCTCTGCCAATAAGCTGGATTTGTTGGCCCTCTTTTCCAAACTTCTTTCACATCATATCCTTTTTGGTCCTCATAGCTAGGTACTTGTACGGCACAGCTTCTCTGTGAAGCACTTAGGAGTCAAGCTGGACACTGCACTGAATCTTGGAACCAAGATCAGTGCAGTAGTTAAAACCTGCATTGTTATATCTGCATATGCTTAAGAGACTATTCCATCTATTTTCTTTTTCACATAAGGTAATGATTATGAATGACCTCATCTTTGGGCACATTTAGTATTACAGTGCTTTACACCTTGATCTTTCAGCTGGAGTGAACTTTAGACTTCAACTAATACAAAGTGGTGCTGCAAGAATTATCCTAGGACTTTCAAAGCAGGATTAATTGGTGCTGTTTAAGTATATGTGTCCTGTTCACAAGATCATATATAGTAATAGGTTATTTGATGGATACTAAGAACCGCAGAATCCTTAACTTTAGAATATCCCCAGGTACCAGATTGGATACAGAGATTTTTCTTAGTTGTGCATCATGCCAGCTATTGTTAGCAGTGTGCAGCTCTGAAGTGACTCCGCACCACTCCAGAAGTGGAAGAGTGGAGTGGCATATAAGCACCACCCCTGCAACTGATGTCCGTTTCTTTTTTTATGGGCCTTCCGATGACAATCCGTAGCTCAACTCCCAATTTTGTCAGTCTTCTGATCCCCACTGAAAACCTCTGGCTTCAAGCCATGCTGAGAGGACAGGAGGCAGATGTTTGTCATGAACATGCTCATGGGCTCTGGACATGCCTCCAAGACTTGCAGCAGAAGTGCTCTCATGCACCCGAAAGTGATCCAAGACACGCAGTCAAAGATTTTGTCGCTCAACGTAAGAAAGGGTCTCGGTCAAAGTATAGGCCCCGCTTCTCCTCCTAGTTGTGCGTCCAGGTTACAAGGCCATTCCCAAGAGAGGTCTGCTTCTTGCTGAAAGTACTCCTGTAAGCCAAATTTGAAGTCCAAGAATAAGATGACTAAGAGGGACTCTATTCCTCATACCACTACCCAAGATCTCTTGAGAATTGCAAAAGGGCTTCAAGATCAAAACTACACCCTTTCAATGTTCTCCAAATTCAAACTTTTTCAGCAACTTGTCCCCGATGCACCACAAGATTTCCAGGTTGTCATTCCATGCGCAGCTAATATCACCCTTCAATGAGTCAATACTTCAGAGTTTTGGTATGTCTAATAATATGAGTCTTTCAAATTGTTCCAAAGGGCTAAGACTTTCCCCCCATTTCCTCCTCCACCCAACTTCCTCCAACAACATGACATCTTTCAAATGAGCACTCTAAAATACAGGTGCAGAAAGTCAATGTTTTGCTTTCTGTGGGTGCCATTGAGAAGGATGTATGACATTACAACGCATGCTTTTACCACGCATGCTGTTACAACGCAGTTTTTACAATGCATGCTGTTACAACGCATAGCGCTTAGGGGTGCTGGATAGTGAATAGTTTAATTTACTATTCTAACTCCAGTCCCCGTGGATAGTAGGGAAGGTGCTGGATAGTAAATTAAATCCATTCCCTATCCTAGAGCGCCCCTCAGCGCAATGCGTTGTAATGACATGCGTTGTAATAGTTGCGTCGTAATGGCACTGCGTGGTAAAAGTTGCGTTGTAAAGGATGTTTCCCCATTGAGAAACTCAATGATAGAGTAAGGGGGGGGATTCATGCTACTTCATTGTCCGAAAAAAGGAACAAGACTGAAACCTATTTGGAACTTTGCCCAGTGAATGTCTTTCTGATGAAGAATGAATTCAAAATGCTCACACTGGCTTAGGTCATCACAGTTTTCTGGACCCAGAAGACTGGGTGGTGTCCTTTGACTTGAAAGACACATATTTCTACATAGTTGCAGTCCCACAGGTGTTCAAAAAGCCGATGGCCGTGGTCACTGTCCATCTTCAGAAGCCAGGAGTATTCATTTTTCTATACCTCAATAACCGACTGCTGAAGGTGAGCTTGCCACAGTGAAATGTAAACCACCTTCGGACGATGAACAAAGTCCTGACACCTTTCAGGTTGACAATAAACCTATTGCAGCCCCATCTGAGCCTGTTGCAGACATTTCCATTAATAGGATATATTCTGGACACAGTGACATTCAGGGGCTTGATCCCAGTAGTTCTAGACTCAGTTTTGGGTCTTGCTGAGATGGGCTCCGAGGCTTCATCCTCTCGAGGTGGCAAATGCGGGCTTCAATTGATCTTCCATCCCAGTGGGCTCAACACCATGCCTGCCTTTCCGAATTCATTCAGACTCCAAAGTAAATGGCATAGAATCTGGCAATCACCAGCCTGGACTGCAACAGGCCACTTTCCATCCAAAACCCAGAGTTCTTCGTTATGACAGCCTTATCACTGCTGGGTTGTGGGCCATCTGGGAGAGGTGGAAATGTAAGGGTCTGCAGCAAAGAGCCACAGCTGTCATCTGGAGTTTTATGTGAACCCTCTGGTCCTAAACGTACTCCTGCTGTCCAGGGAGGCGGATTCAGGGTGGCTTTCTGCACTGCATGACAGCTACACAAATATGCTCCAGCGTATAGAAATAACATGATGGACAATTTGAATGATAGTTTCTGAGTAGTCGTAGAGTTAATACAGCATGTAATAGAAACAACCTTATATGTTTATGTCTGTTTTGCTTACAGTGTTGGCCAAAGGCAGCTTGTTTGTTTAGCAAGAGCTCTTCTGCGGAAAACACGCATTCTGGTCCTGGATGAAGCTACTGCAGCAGTGGATCTAGAAACAGATGACCTTATCCAAACGACAATCAGAACACAGTTTGAAGACTGTACAGTTCTAACCATAGCACACAGATTGAACACAATTATGGACTATACCAGGTAACTTTATTAATGTGCGATTTTATCATTATATTTTTTTATAAATAGTTATATGTGTATATTTATTGTGCCATGTCAAATTCACTATGCTAAATACTTTCATTTTCTAGTACAGTTTAAGCCCAGTTCCTGATTTCAACTCCATCTCTTCGTTAACTGTCTACATGCATTTTGCTTTCACTGTCAAATGCATGTAGATGATGGATGCATGATGGTATATACTAGTAGCAGTGATATGGGTCCTCCCCTGAGAGGGTTGATGGACTCGAGCTATAGAACAACCTCAGCAGGAAACTTTGGAGTAGTTGTTGCAAGTTACATGGCTCCACCAGGCCTATTTAGCTGCACACACAATAATAACAGGGCCCACTCAGATTTTTTATTGCAGATCAATGCATGTAATCTACATGTGTTCAAAAGAGCACTCCTCGCTATTATTCCTTTTATAATACATGCACAATTCTGGATTTCTGAAGAATGCAATCACACCAGCCTGTCTGCTTAAAGAAATCCCTTTTGTCCGGTGTAACCCCAGTTAGCAAGTTCCAAGCCTAATGAGCAAGTTACACCTCCACAAATTGACTGTATTGGACGGCATATTTCAGACAACCTGCTATTTCCAAAACTTTAAAAACTCGATTGAGATGTACCATTTCTTATTCAACAAAAAGTATACTTTTGTAGATAGAAAGGATGCATTCTTCCTGATCTGGTATTTTCTAGCTTCACCTTTCTATCTGTTGTCAGAATCCTCTAATTACGGTACCCTAAAACTACCCCCTCTCCAAATGCCTTTGTACAATGTTGCTCACAAGTCATCTACTCTATGTGGATTGTGTGTACATCTCAGCTGTAATGCATGTCTTTGCAATGGAGATGTTTATTGATCATGCTGCTCTGATCTGCAACATCGGTATTTTTAGAGATTTGGCAGATGCGTTAGAAACCCTTTTTAATTGGCTGGAATTTGAGTTCTGTTTAAATACTCCATTTGTATAATCTGATGCAACTTTGCTAGGCCTCTGTGATGCAGCAGATGGCCCTTTTTCTTGTTTCCCAAGGTTTTTATGGAACTATTAGTGCAACAATGCAAGGAATGCATTTCAAGTATATATACAGGTAGGTAGTTATGAATGAGAAAATACTGTTGTCGTCCATTTTAGGCCTGATGTACCCAAAGACATATACTATTAAAAATGCACAGAGTAGACTTTGGGTCTGCCTCCTAACTTCCACCATTGGTTTGTTTGAGACCATACCCCTTAACCATTTCTTGTATGAAGTGTCCTTCACATTTTGGGCCATCCCATGGGTGTTTACAGTGGGAAAGTGATTTGGGTCTTCTTCATTGCATTGCTGGCACCAAGAACTTTGTCAACAACCTGAAGCCGCATTGAACCAAGGGCTACCAGTCATGCCACTGACCTGCCATATTGTGGGTCATGGCATCTACAAAATCGGATTCTCAATCAGGGCATTCTCCAACAATATTGGTCACAGACTCTGGAGCCTTCAATGCGAGGATGTGTAAAAGCTTTCCGCATAAGCTGATCTTTCCTTTACACGACACACACGCGCACACACACTGAAGTACAACAATGAGAAAAAATTTGCATCTTACACATGTCTGGAGAAACGCCACAGAAACCTAGAAAAAGTGAGATAAACAGTTGCAGATTAATTGAGCTATGTGTCAATTAATTTGTGTTTTTGGAAGAACATTAGTTTCTTATCACCAGTGTGAGAAATGTTACAGATGTAGCAAGTTTGTACCTGGGAAGACAGAAGGAGGATCATGTGATGATCAGACCATTGTGGACCGATCGTTGACATCATGATGACAAATATGAACTATCTAAATCATTTGTTTGTGTGAGTCTGTTTTTCAATGTGCATCTGTACAAATATGCAAATATGTTTCTTTATTGCTGAATTCAGCATGCCATGCTTTAAGTTAAAGAAAACCATTCCACGACTGAAGTTAGGTGAACTATGCAAAGATGTAGTTCCAAGTATCTACTCAGAGCCCACCTAGCACGATTACGCAAGATGTTAAATTAATCTTGTCTGGCCACCGGAAGTCCAGAAGCCCAAAAAGGGTTGAGCCATATCTCTTTGGTCCGCAAATCATCAAATTCTAGAGATCAAGCATCTCTAGTACCGCTGGGACTATTACCACACCTTAGACTTCAGCCCTAACACCAAGGGCTTGTCATGCCCCTTGAACACTATCCTTGCATATGCTGAAATCCAACCCCCTGGGGATCCATCTGACTTCAGGGCAAGGAACATTCTTCAGCAGAGCACCAACGCTTGACCACAGCACCTTCTCTAATGAAGGATTAGCATTAAGCACTGTAAGGCAACCTTGACAGTAGAGGAATCTCAAGGGCAAAGTCAGGCCCATTGGAACCAAGAAGAATCCAACTGACCCTCTGTGCTGAAGTGCACTTCAAAGCTGATGAAGTCGGTGATGCCCAGCATTACAGGAGAGAAAGAAGGAAGATGCCCACTTTTATGTTATAACCCAAAGAGTGATGTTTAAGGACCTCAGATAAACTGCCATGGCCTCTTGGCTTTATTATTTTGACTGGCTTACCACATACATAATCCTTCCTGCGCATTGCATAGTCATATACATTCCCACTGGAGCTGACATGATCTTTCAGTCTTCTGACATGGCCTTACATTTTCAGTTAATGCTACAGCTTCTTCCTGGAAATCTTGGCTCCCCTACTACAAAAGAGAAACAGTCATCTTTTAATTAGGACATTTTCAAAACCTATTAATTCATTCAACGGGAGCTACACACACTGACAATAATCAACTAATAGATAAAAAAAAGATGGTGTCACCTCTGTGCTACAACATCTACAGAAATAACGCTACATAAATTTGCAAATGCCATAGCAAAGAGTGACACCATCTTGTTCTTTACCCATTAGTTGTTTATTGTCTGTGTGTGTAGCTTGAGTTGGTTCACTAAACAAAATCTGCACAAGTGTTTAAATAACTTCCTGTCATAGAGCTTACATCTAGGATAGTTTTTTAAGTTTTGTTCAGTTCTCTGGTGCATGTATTTATTTGTGATTCTCACTTAGGTGAGATTATCAGGAGGTAAAATTGCCCCAGTGAAGTACCACTACTGTATCATACCATTTTTACCACTAGGTGGTTTTAAAACCTGCTTGCAACTTTTGCAGGTCAATGAGAGATAACTGGTGGGAAGATTTTTACTGAACTGTCAAAAGTCCATGTTTTCCCACTATCTGGACTATTTTCCATGCATGGGGAAAACGCTGTCTCAATGCTTAGAGTGTCTCTGACATGGAAGAAGAAATTATGTTCAAACACTATTTGAGACAGATTTGAGACGTACCTCTAGTAGGAATGGAGGGGCATATTATCAAGGAGCTGTGTTAAAATTATCGCCGTTTTATCGGCAGGAAACTGCCGATAAAATGGCGATAATGGGCTTGATAATACGCTCTTGTTAATTCCCATTGAATCCCATGTTAACATCAGAACATGGGCTTCTATGGGAATTAACAAGGGCGTATTATCAAGCCCATTATCCCCGTTTTATCGGCAGTTTCTTGCCGATATAACGGCGATAATTTTAACACCGGTCCTTGATAATATGCCCCGAAGTTCCTGATCTACAATTGTGTTTATAACTGTGGTGGTAATAAGTTCCAGTTGAGTTATGATCTAACCTTATTCATGCCAGTACCAAGGCAGTGATTACAAGTATGGATTATTGGCTCCCTGCGTGAGATACTGTAGTGCTGTTCCCAAACCTGAAATCACCATGTCTGGAAACACCGGACCCAGTTTTAGCCTGCGTAAAATCGTGGTTGAGGAGGAGCGGGAGCTGCGGGCAGAGGCATAGCCCAGTAACTGCTAACCCCATATATAATAGGGCTGCAGACAACATTGAATCCTTAAGCTCCTCTTGCCCTAATGTTCTCCTTCTCATCACCTATATATGTAGCTGCCACATAATGGCTAAATGTAGTTGCAGGCATGCAAGCCGGAATCAGATTCTTGGCCCCTGATATCCCCACACCCAAAGCATGTCAACTCATAATGAAAACCCAAGAGTGTTATCCTCTGTGTCATAATATACTATCAGTTGTTTCAGTCCTGCACTGTTTTCTTCCTCACTTGCATGTGATGCTGTCAGGTGTCCTTAATGTATTCTTTTTTGGGACTTTCACTGCTGCTCTTCATTTGGGATATCACAGGGCATTACTTTTGTATATATAAAAGGAAGGTGTAATATTTCATGTGCAGTGCTGTTTCTATGTATCCCCGTTTTTAATCTTTTGTGTGATTGACGGAGTGAATTGAATAAAATATTAAGGGGCAGATTTACAAGCCCCATGCGCCGCCAGTGTATCACGTTGCGTGACGCACCGGGGGTGCAGCCTGCTAAAGGATATTTACAAGCACAGGTAAAGTCACTCTGCGTGACTTAACCTGTGCTTGTAAATATCGCCCCTGTTCACGCAACACTTTGCGTGTTAGGGGCGGGACATGGGTGTTGCTGTGGCTGTTCCCACTCAACACCCATGTACACTGATGCATTTCCAGATTTACGAGCAATCGTACACCTGGAAATGTGTCAGTTTCCTGCGCCACCATAGGGGTGCCGGCACTTGGCAGCTGCTTGTGCGCCTGCGCAGGGGAGAGCACAGGTATGCAACATATCATTGTAGATATGTCGCATTCCTGTGCTTTAAAAGTGCTGCAGCATGGCGCAGCCAAAGGGCTTGCGGTGCTGCGCTGCAGCACTTTCTTGTAGATCTGCCCCTAAATGTAGATTTACCATGCATTGCTTTCTGTTGTTTGTTCTGTACAAATCGTAAAACAGTGTTTATTTGCCAGTTAACCTTCCTGCATAACGAACTCATTCACACTCCTGCTCTACAGATGAGCCCAAAAATACTTGTTTTGCCTTTTTAGTGTGAACGAGCATGTGCTCGGTGCCTTCCATCGTAAAACCCAAGAGTGGACGAGGTCCTTCTGTTTGTAGAGATAATATTGGTCTATGCTGCGTCTCCTAATCTAACACTGTACGAAACTATGTTCATGGGCGTGCCTTTGGTTTTGAGTATGAGGTCATTTCTTTATAATAATCTATGCGATTGACATTTTTTTGAAAACGAATCAAAAGTCAACATAAATATACGCGCAAACTACTAAAGTTAATGAAACTACAACTGCATAATTAATTGAGCTTTCTTGGCTATCTTCATGCACGTATTATTAGTAATGTGGTACACCAATGTATTGTAGTCGGTACTAATAAACATATGTTGTCCATTAATGTTATTTTAATGTAGATAACTAAGTGCATGTTTTTACTCTTTGTAAATAGGGTTCTTGTTCTCGATAAAGGAAGGATAGCAGAATTCGACACTCCTACCAATCTTTTAGGCGCTAAAGGCATATTCTACGGCATGGCAAAAGATGCAGGACTGGCGTAGCAGAACGGTCTCATCCGCACGCAAAGACTGTCATGAAAGAACAAAAGCAATGCAAAGTGGCTCCAAACAGATGTTTTTATACATATATATATATATAACTTTATACTGTATATGCAGAGAATGTGGATTTGTTCATGATACAATAAACCTAAAAAAACTGAATAAAGCATTGACAGTTATTAAAAGAGTACAGAACTGTAGTACTACAAATTTTCAAGAGAATAGAAACATAAGCGGTAGGGTGCTGTACATTTTCCTTGAGTACTCTGGTTTAGAGGTTGGCTGTAACAGTGGAGAGTGGCGAAATATACTGTTATTGAGTTACTGGGTATTCCACTTCTTTGCACCATTACCGCCATCTTTAGTTATTGCAGACAGTGAAATATGGAATGACTTTCTTTATGAACCGTGGAAGAATGGACGGAAAATGAATACAGGAGCTTGCTGCTGGTTTGAGAAAAGTAACCAAGGCAGAACGTGGCTCTCAGAGTGCACACATACAGTAGAATGAGTGGCACTTGATGGGTTCCTACCAATTCTTATGAGATGGAAAGATCTTAAGTATGATCTTACCAAGCCAGGTGCAATAGAGTGGTCTAAGTACATGATACATTTATCATTGATAGGAAGTTTTTCTTTTTCAATTATAGCACTGGTCAGTAAACTACAAAACACCCGTGGCAAGCTATCATATTTGTTTGGGTTTGTGTCCTCACTCTGCAAACTGTGTCTGGTGTATTGCCATTTAACATTCTTCCGATCCTGTCACAAGTGTAAAAGGCACCAGCTGTCTAATACAGAAGAGTGGATGGCAGATTCATTTTGTAGCACAATCTGGTGATATGCTGAAGGATATAAGGTTGCAAACCATTTACCCATTTGCAGCAAGGTTGACATCTCTGCGAAATTATTTTTATTTTTTTATTTTATTTATTGATTTTCATAGTATAACAACCATTAGATACATCATTATTCGTACATGATTACAGAATACAGGGTATTATTCGGTTACATTTGAGCAACAGTTCGGCAGTGATAGCAAAGTAAAGATCATGGCTGAAACATACAATGCGTAGATTACTGTCTCACAGAATATCATTAGTCCTCTTTCCTAGTCATCATATATGCAGTGAATAGACTCCAAATTGCACGTGGCCGAGATGCACTGGTCAGTTCTTCAGCATACCATGTAAGTTGGTCACGACAATATGCTATATTTTTCAACCAATGCTCATGCTTGGGCGCAGGTCTACCACCCCATTGTATTGAGACTCTACGCTTCGCTAAGAGCAAAGCTATGGCCACCAGTCTACAATTCATAGTTTTGACTTTGAGCACATTTCCTAACAGACATATTTTCATATTACAATCTATCTGCTCACCTACCATTTCCGTCATTTTACATGTGACCTTTCCCCAAAATTCATGAATCTTTGGATAACTCCATGCCAAATGCTGAAAGTCAGCATTGTCTACGCCCCATCTTATACAACAATGTGAGTCTCTTAGGCCATATTTATGGAGTTGTGCAGGCGTATTATACATTTTGTGGATATATTTATAATGTATGAGTCTGAGATTCTCATTTGCGGTCAATTGACCTGTCATCTTACAGCATGCTTTCCATTCATCCTCCGTTAGTGACTGAGTTAGAATACTATTTCACTTCTCAATGGGGCCCATCCCAACATTCATCTCATCTGTTTGTGAGATTCTATATAATCGAGTAACAAGTTTGACCCGCCTCTGTGTTGTATATATTAGTTGCAGTGCTTCTAATGCTGGGGGTTCCTCAGGAAAACATGGCATAATGCCCGCAAGGCCGCTCGCAGTCTACTATATATGAACATTAGCATGACTGACCCCTCCTTTTCTCCTACAAAGCTCGATAGCTCAATGAATTTCCCTTCAGGGTATATATCTTCCATAGTGTGTATTCCCGCGTCTTGCATAGCTCGTAGTGATCCTGTCTCGCCTGTCACAGACAGCACCGTATAGTGCACCAGCAGCATTGCCGGAGCATACAGCTGCAGTCGCCTCGCCCTCTTCTCCAGCTCAGTCCATGCGTTAGCTGTACAGCGCACCTTATCTACTTCACCTTTTTCAAATACAGTAGTGGTGTTAACAATCATTGCTTTGAGTGGTGTTGGGTGAACAGCGCCAGCTTCCACCGCTACATGGGGCGTGCATTGTGGTGCTTGCTGCCAGTAGTAGGCATACTGCGCTTGCGCACAAAGATAATATAATTGTAAATCAGGTACTGTGAATCCACCCATCTCAAATGGTAACGTGAGCACCTCCCATTTAACTCTTGTTTTTTTCCTCCCCAAGCTAGCGTAATTAACGAGGTGCGAAGTGTATTCAAGAAATTTTGTGTTAACTTTATGGGAATATTGACAAATAAATATAAGAACTTCGGAAGTACGACCATTTTGATTAATGCTATTCTATCTGCGAACGTTAACAGTAGCTTGATCCATCTGGATACTTGCTCCGCAAGCCGTGTGATTGCCGTTCCATAGTTGGTCTGTATGACTTCCTGCAGGTCTCTATGAATCCAAATACCCAAGTACTTTACTGGGTCCGTCCCCCACTCTAGTGGATACCCCAATTCAACCCACGCTGTGCATTCCGTCAAGGAAATAATTCCGAGTCTTGAGTGCCATGCAAAGCAGATATGTTCCTGAATTAGTCGCTCTAAGTACACCGCTGGTTCGTGCACTTAAAGCAACCTGTCATCCGCATACATGGACACTGCCAGCGGCCTCAGGTTGAAACGCAGTGCCGCTTGCGCATACCGTTGACGCAATACACAGGCCAACGGCTCCAGTACTACCGCAAATAATATAGGTGATAATGGGCAGCCCTGCCTCGTACAGCATCAGATCCGGAATGTATCCGACATCTGTCCATTAACACGCACATGTGCTACTGGATCCGTGTACAACAACATGATCCAGTGTGTGTAAATGTACGGCACCCCCATGCCATGCAACACTGCGAACATATATCTCCAGGAGATAAATTAAAATGCCTTAGCGGTGTCGAGTAGGACCGCCGCGGCAGGCAATGTATGTTCAAGGAGGTGCAGTACCGCGAATAGCATCTTCAAATGATGTGCCGTGCATCGTGTAGGGATGAACCCTGATTGATCAGGTAGCACCGTGTCAGGAAACAATAATCGCAGCCAATTAGCCAGCACCTTCACTGAAATCTTTACATCTGTGTTCATAAGTGAAAGGGGTCTATAGGATTCACAGCTATCCACTGTCTTCCCTGGTTTCAATAGAGCTAGTATCAGCGCTTCACGGAGTGTGTCCGGAAGACGTTGCTACTCATATGCATCTTCGTACATCCCGTGAAGGTAAGGTACCGGTAAGTCAATGTACTCTTTATAAAGCTCTGTCGGCAGCCCGTCTGTGCCCGTAGCCTCACCATTGGGCAGCGCAGTAATAGCATCCCAAATTTCACCTAACTTCAGCAGGTGCATTAAGAAATCCTGCTGTCGCCACGACAACCATACCAAGGCTATGTCCTCTAAATATTGCGCTATGTCGTCTTCTGTTACTGTTTGCCTACTGTCATACATAGCTTGGTAATACTGCACAAATGAAGCAAGAATGCCCGGCGTGTCACAGCGAGTAGTGTCATCCGCTGCAATAGTTTTTCCTATATGGTTTTTAGCCCATGGTTCTGAAATTCTGGTGGCTAAGGCCCTCCCAGGTCTGCTCCCTTCTCCATAAAACCTGGCTGTCCATCGTCACAACATGTGCCTCACCTCCTGATCTGCTAGGTACTTATATTCAGTGATTTTTAGTCTAATGGTAGCCAGTGTGGTTCTTTCTGGTGTGCTGTCATAGCTTCTCTCAAGGAGCACCAATTCCTGTTCCAACCTCTTCATGGATCCCCTTAAAGTGTAAGTACTCCTGCCTGCAACCCTAAGCATACTCCACGTATTGCCACCTTGAACGCCTCCCAATGTGTGCCTAGACTTTGTACTGACCCAACATTATTAGTAAAATAGTTTTCTATGGCTCCCCGCACTTCTTCACGGAACACCTGATATGTCAGTGAAGAAGATTGCAATCTCCATTGAAATTGTGATGGTACATGCGTAGGTATGATCCTGCTAAGCAATACTGGGGAATGATCTGAAAGTGTGCGAGGTAAATGTTTAACAGTGGTGACCCATGAGTTCACATCACTCGTGGTCAGCCAGTAATCAAGGTGTGACCACGATTGGTGAATATACGAGTGGCATGTACTCTCCCTTACCTCTGGATGCCTCAACCTCCAAGTGTCTAACAAATACAGATCTTTTATGCCATCCTTATCAGTTTGTGCGACCTTCTTTACTGTGTACTCTGCAGTGGATTGGTGGTCAAGTGAATGGTCTAACACAACATTATAATCTCCTACGCATATTATCGCAGCCAGTGGCAAGCTATGTACTTTACTCCACAGTGTTTCATAGAAACCAGGGTCATCAATGTTAGGCCCATATATATTGACAATAGTCAGCAACATACCGCATAGTTTCCCCTGCACCAATATGTAGCGGCCGTGTTCATCTTCATCCACATGTAAATTTTCAAACAGAATATTTTTCCTGATTAATATAACACCTCTCGCATATGAGGAGTAGGTGGACATCAAACGTACCCCAGCCCATCTTGTAGCCACTGCTGATGCTGTATGTTCAGTAAGGTGAGTCTCCTGCAATAACGCCACTTGGAAATTATGATGGTCAAAGTAGGCCAACACCTGTCTCATTTTCTTCGGGTTGTTAAGACCTCTGACATTCCATGTTAGCATGTTTTTGCCATCCCTGGTGTCCGCCATTTACATGTCTCAACAAGAAGTTTGATATGCAACCTGTATCCTTTATGCTTATTCGCTTCTGCAGTATCCTTTCTGTTCTGCATTTCATATTGATGTATCCAGAACATACCCCAACAATCCCCCCTCCCACTTCAGCATCCCAACTATGCTAAGGATCCCCAAAGTAAGTAACAAAAAATACACGGTGAACCACCCGCCCCTGCTGTAGGCTCATAGTCTGCCCACAATGCTCTCCTCTAACCATGAACTTGGAGGTTGCCAGCCACCCACCGGCCCCTCGTTGTAGTAAGGGGGGGTCAGGGTGTACATTGTGATTTCCCCCAACCTGCATTGTAACAATATACCAGATAACAACGTCCATAGGTGCCCTGCGTATCAGCATTCTCAACAGAGGATTAGAACATGGAACATGAACTACTAGAATCCTGAATTTGAGCCCCAACACTACACCTTTGTTCATAATATGCATATTACCCCTGTAACATTGGCTGTGCAGCCATAACTCAATAGTGTGATTTTAACATAAACGCCTATGCAGCAACTTCACCATGTTCAATACAGCCATCAGCTGTGGCTCTCGGAGTGGAAGTGTGGCAGTTCCCATGTACTCCTGGGATTAGGCTCGCCGCATCCACAGCCATCCCAATAACAAGCCGTGTGCGTGGTCTCATGCAGTAATTGCAAGACATCTCCCCATCAGAACAGTACCACACTTTCTGCTTATCATATACTGTACCCCGTTCAGTCTAAGTGTCTGAAACTCAACCTCTTAAGGATATAGGACCTTAACATCACCCGCCTGTACAGGGTAGGCAAAAATACCTAACAATACCAGTCTGAACGTGTTTGCAAGCGTCTGTGGTTAATCTTCACTATCTGCATCGTCACCAGCCACTTTAGGAGATTCTTGCCGCTCCAGCTGCCACACAAACTGCAAAGCATCTTTGGGTGATGTGAAGATCCTGGCTTTGTCTCTGTGTTGCACTGGGTATAACATGGCGTACTGCTTTTTATTTCTTGTAGTTTTTTCTTCACTTGATGGAACTCTCTTCGCACTTGTTGTACTGCCATTATAAAATCAGGGAATAGTGCAACTTCTACCCTTTGATACATGGTGGTGCCTTTTTCTCTCGCTAGTCGAAGTGCAACGTCTCTGTCCCAATAATTTAGCAACCTGGTAATTATAGGACGTGGCGGCACTCCTGGGATGGGTTCAGGCACGAGAGAGCGATGCGCCCTTCCCACAACTAGCATGCTTGAAAAATTTTCCGCACTCAGCATGGTTTTAAGCATCTCCTCCACATACAGCTCCATTTTGGCTGTATTGGTGGACTCAGGTACTCCTGTAATACGGAGATTATTGCAACGGGACCTAGCTTCCAGGTCCTCGTTCTTAGCCTGTATTACCACTAGAAGTTTCTCCATCTGGCTACAGGAGTCAGTGATGTTCTCCACCTTGTCCTCAATGTTGGAGATGCGCTGCTCTGCCTCTATTATCCATGAGCCGTGCTTGTCTAGTTTTGCTGCCATATTATCCATGCGCAGATTCAGGTTATCTATTTTGTTATCGATTTTGTGGAGACTCTGCTGCATAGCCAGCATCATGCGCTGAAGCTTACTACTGCTACCAGCTTCCAGGTCCGTCTCGATGTCGGACGCAGCTTGCGTCTGCAACTTCTTTAGACGTTTGGATTCAAATAATAGCTTGGTCTGCTGTTGTTTTTCTGGTTTGCCCATCCTCACACCCTATGGTCATAGCACAGCCCACATCACTACAATACTATTCCTGGGCGCAGGAAGGGGCTGTTCCAACGTCAATTGCGCTACCCCTGGAGGCTTTAGGGGCTCAATGAGGCGATTGCCGATATGTCTTGTTCTCTGCGCTCTCTTCATGTTGTAGCAGTACTGTCTCACACCACCGAAACGCTACAACCTGCCCAGTGTTATGCAATGCTTTGAGGAGCTATAGCGCACCTCCACACTGTATTGGCCCTTCAGCCTTGCATTACTGTGTCCGGAAGACAGGTTCTACCATGCCTCGCCTACAGGTCGTTGACTTTCGCGCTCTTCTGGCCAATGTGCTCTTCCCAGTCGCAGTATGTTCAGAGGGACTACGCGAGATTGGGGTGGAGTAATGCCACCGCACGCGCCTAGTACTTACACCATGGTACAAAACTTGTAAAACTCAAAAGTACATGTCCTGCTTTTTCAGTACATTGCACGTTGCCCTTTGGGCTGTCTAGGGCCTACCCTAGGGGTATCATATGTATTAAAAAGGAAGGTTCGAGCATGACAAGAGGTTAGCCTTGTCCGGTTTTGTTTCATAACACACAGAACATTGAAATGTTGGGATGCCATTGAACACAATGGAGTGCTCTATGCTTTTACTGGCTGGTAAAGGCCCATAAAGCAACATTCCAATGTTATTTTCAAAGGCCTCTCTGAGCCTGAGGGAATTTAAACCCCTTAAACTCAGAGAGGCCTTTGTTTTATTTGCTGGAACATTCTGCCCTCTAATGGCAAAATGTTCTAAAAGCGTTATAGCCCTTCGTAGCTGGGCTTTACCGGCTATTAAAGCCCACTCACTTGTTAAAGTCCTTCACCTTTGGCTCGGGCCTTTAACGCTGAAGCGGGCTTTTATTAGCCGGTATAGCCCGCTATGGCTGGCTATTAGGCTATTAGGCTATAGAAGTTTACACGTCCTTTCACCTTTCAGGAGATTAATTAATCACATGATCATCTTTACAGTGAATTCTAAGCATGCTGTATATACACCTATGAACCTACCCATTAACCTGTGACCTGTGCCTGAAGTTCTCATTTTCATTTCCTTTATTTTCCTCATTATACAGGGTTATATATCCACTAAAGAAGGGCCCAGCCCCAAATGCATCGGGATATTTCAATCTATGGAATTATGAATTTTCTTGTATATACAACTGGAAATACATGGTATGTTTCAACAGTATACAGTTTTGAAGGAAATTAGTCACTCAAATGAATTCAATTTGAAGAATTAATGCTTCACTTATGAAGTGTTCAAATTCTTGAAAGAACTTTTGATTAATCAGATTACTTCCCAAATTGGGGACAGAAGTAGTGCATAAAGCGGACGCTTTCCCTGGTGTGGTGGGTGGCACAACTTATTTATTTAAGAGGTTGAACTTGCCAGTTCGACATGGCAGTTTAAAGCTGCACACACAGGCACTGACATGACAGGCCTGAGACATGTTCAAAGGGCTACTTAAGTGGGTAGCACAATCAGTGCTGCAGGCCCAGTGGTAGCATTTAATTTACAGCCCCTGAGCACATGTAGTGCACTTTACCAGGGACCTATAAGTAAATTAACTATGGCATGTGTGGAAAAGGACTTTAGCACTGGTTAGAAATGGTAAATTGTGGAAGAATCCTATGGCCAGCAAAAACAAAGTCAGCAAAACAGAGGGTCTGAAGTCAAAACGTTAAGGGAAACCATACCAAGGATGCCAGGTCTAACGGTGGCCATGCTGGAAGTACAAAAATGATGTTTCTAAGATGGCTATCACTTTGCTTCATGCAATGTGGGACCCACCTGCAAAGTATAAAAAATACAATTTTAAGAAAGTCGACCAATTTATGGTCTGTCCCAATACTAGTGCAATTTTTAAAGTATTGGTATTGGGAAAGTCAATTGCGTCAAGAGACTGGAGAGTGATTGCAGGCGTCCGGAGAACTGACGGAGGAGCAAGAGTAAAGCAGTTGAGTGGAAAGAGAGACATGGAGGGTAGAGAGATGCAGCTCAAGACTGAGATTCAGCATACTCGATATTGGAAAGCGAGGGAGAAAACATTACTTTAGAAAGAGGAGGAGAGAGAAAGAGATGAGTTGAAGACCAAGGAAAGGAGCACAAACATGGTTGAACAAAAGGGAAGTTTAAAAGAAAGCCAGAAAGAAGAAGGCCATGCACTTCTAAGTAGTGCTAAATCACAAATGATGAAGGAAAAAAGAAAAGAAGAGTTTCCTGAAGTCAGCAGTGAATGGACGCAGTCAACTCTTCAAAAACCAGGGTGAGGGGGGGCGTGGCCGGGCAAGATGGCCGAGCAGATGTGACCTGCTTCGGCTCCCGGACTGCGCGGCGCTCAGCGGGCTCACCTGTGGGTCCAGTGGAACGATTCTCGCTGCTCGGACGCGGGGCTGCGAGCGGACCGTCTGGGGAGCCTCGGCCTGCCTCCCCTTCCACCGTGGAGGCGCTGGGACTCCGACCTCCGTTCCTTCTGCCCGGCGCCGGACCCGACTCGTAAAATGGCGGCTGACGAGTGAGTGGTGCCGGCCGCCGGGGACACCGGCTTCCAGCTATCAGCGTCGGGAGGTGAGCGACGGCCTGGGGGCCCTGTCGTGAACATGGCCCCTCCCTGATGTCCAGGTGCTGCCCGGATAACTGTCGATTCCACGGAGGGGGACGCCCCAGCTGCCTGACCCTAAGATGGCGGCCGTCGGGACGCCCTGACCGAGCAGCAGCCTCGTGGAGCTCCGCAGGCGCTCCTGCATCATCCAGCTTCCCAATAATGATGGTGGTAAGCGCGAATGTACAGCGCTGAGGTCTTCTAGTGGCCCCAACCTTGCTTGACGGCAGACCCAGAGGGGAGAGCGATACCGACAGGGCCCGGACAGGGAAACAATGGGAACTACAAGCCACGCCACCTGCCGACTTGCTAAACAGAGGGGCAGCATCTAGACGGTGAGCGCTGGGCCTACCAGGAAGGGCTACATAGCTATAAAAGAGCTGTAGGCTACCGCCCTCTCTCGCTGACCGAGCTGCAGAACGCGAGCGGCTACTCTGGCACACGAGGGTGCGGCGAGGAGAGTGACCCTACCCCCTATGTCTCCGAAGAAGGGCACCAACAAAGGAACCGGCAGGGTCTCGGACTTCTTCACCTCTGCTGACGCCAGGCCAGCTCTTCGGAGCTCTACCAACGAGGCGAACATGGCCCTCTCTAAGGCGGACCTTCAGTCTTTGCTTAAAGATTTCAAATCAGAACTGCGGAAGGAGCTGAGTCAGGACATGAAATCGTCCATTGACCAGTTGCGTTCAGACATCACGGAGCGTTTGGTCACACTTCAACAGGATGTGGACTCTGTGGGTACGCGAGTGCTTGATTTGGAAGCCAATCATCAAACGCACAAGCAAGTGGTGGAGGATTGCCAAACTGACATCCGGTCGCTGAAGGATCAGCTCCTGCAAACTCAACTGAAGGCCGAGGACTTGGAGAACCACGCGAGGCGGGAAAATGTTCGCATCAAAGACCTGGAGGAGGGCGCGGAGGGGCCTGACCTGGAGGCCTTCGTGGAGGGCCTCTTCGCGGAAATCCTACACCCTACGGTGCTCAAAATCAAGCTTGACAGAGTGCACAGAGTGGGCCCCCCCCCCCGAGGGGCGATCGGCGGCGACCTCGGGACATCCTGGCGAAATTCCACTCGTTCAAAGTGAAAGAAAAGGTCTTGCAAGCAGCGAGGGCCAAAGACTCTGTCACCTTCCAGAACTTTACTTGCTCAGTCTTCCAGGACATCGCACCATCGACCCTGGCGAGAAGACAAACTCTGAGTCCTGTCACATCTAAGCTCCAGGACGACGGCATCAAATATAGGTGGACCTATCCCTTTGGCCTCAGCTTCGAAATGCACAACAAACGACACCACCTCACCACCCTGGGAGAAGGCCTCCGCATCCTGGGTTTGCAAGCGGAGGAGACAGACCCGGCGCCGGGAACTTCGGAGCCCTCACCGGGCGGAGCGGCCTCCACCTCGCCTTGGTCGCAGAGCACGAACAAGAGGAACCGCTGATGGCTCTGCTAGGCGAACAAGACATTCATTTCTATCATGAGGAGACCCTGCGGAGCAGGGGGCCGACTCCCTCTTGCTGGGGGGGCGACTCTACCTTGCCTCGTCTGCTGAAGCCCACCCGCTCATATGGTTGACTGTCGCTAGGTGGTCAGAGACGAACTGTAAGTGACTTCTTAGTTCCACTGGCTTTATATTGCTAATGCTGTAGCGTCGCGCGGTCCGGATCCCAGGACCCGTAGTCCCCACTAGTTTATGCGTGGGGTGCTCTATCCCGCGCAGCGACTACCTAAGTTCTCACATTTTTTGTTATGGTTGTTTATTCGGTTATTGGTTTTGGGGGGGTGGGGAGGGGGGATAACTGGTGGTGGCGGTCCGTTCTTGCTTTTGCGGGTTGACGCAGGTGGGGGGAGTAGCATGGGGAGGACAGTCTGGCGGGGAAGCAACGGTGAATTACACTGCAACATGAGGGGGGGTACAGACTCGGCCCCGGAGTTGGCGACAGATCGGCCCCTGAGCAGTGATAGGGGGGGACACGTTGCGTGGTGCCTGGCTGGGGACCTGGATACACTCCTCTGTGCCGGCACCCTGGGTTACAATTTACAATGCCGATAACAATAGCCACCTGGAATGTTAAGGGGCTTAATTCTCCCCAGAAGAGGCAGAAAGTGTGGAAATACATCCTAGACCACCACGTAGATATCATCGCACTGCAGGAAACCCATCTCATGAAAGCGGAGGACTTTAGCCTGAAACATAAGCTATACCCGCTTATCTATAAGTCCTCCGCTCCTTCCAAGCACAGGGGGGTGGCACTCCTTTTCCACTCTTCCACTCACTTTCAAACCATGGGTATCCTGTCGGACAAAGATGGCCGCTGGCTGATGGTCAAGGGACGACTGAAAGGGAAACTGTGCACCTTTGTGACGCTATACGCCCCTAACAGCGGGCAGAGAGACTTCCTTCACACACTCCTGGGTAGGGTGACGGACTTTGCTGAGGGCCCCCTACTTCTCCTAGGAGACTTTAATCTGGTCTGGCATCCCGCGCTTGATAGTACACACACTAACCGCTCTGGGCTGGGCTCTTTCCATTCGGACACTCAGGGGCTTATTCATGACATGGGGCTACTGGACACCTGGCGCACCCTCTATCCACACACTAAAAACTACTCCTTTTTCTCTCACGTACACCATTCCTACTCTAGACTAGACTACATATTCACCAGCCAGTCTCTACAGGGCAGCCTTAGGGAGGCTAAGATCTTTCCTATCTCTGTATCAGATCACAGCTTGTATTCAATTTGCATGTCCTGGCTTGGCAACGCCCCTTCACCGGCCCGGTGGTACTTCCCCGCAGCCCTGACGCGGGATAAGGAATCGTGCACGCTACTACAGGAGGCTATCAAGGATGTCTACCCGCATAATAACCCGGAGGACACCTCTGAATACAATACCTGGGACGCCCTTAAGGCTGTGCTCCGGGGTAAATGCATAGCTCTCAACTCCGCCCTTAATAAGCGAAGAGCAAAAGAAAGGGAAGCCTTGGAGGAGGAATTGACAGCGGTCAAAAGTTCCCACAAGCTAACGCCCACCAGACAAACACTCCGCCGCCTCACGGCCGTCAGAGGCAAGCTACGGGTGATTTATAATAACCGGGCTGAATTTACCCTCCTTAGGCTGCGTAACCTCTCTTACACTCAGGGTAACACAATAGGGAAACACCTTGCAAGGCAACTACGAGACAAACGGGAGCGAGAATACATAGGCGGTATCCAAGACCCTTCGGGAAATCTATGCCATAGTGATGAGGACAAAGCTAATCTGTTCAGGGACTTCTACAAAGCGTTGTATTCTGCAGATGCTTTAGACCCCGGCGCGCAGCGAGATTTTCTCCGCCGACTGCCTATCCCACAGGTCTCCCCGGCCTGGAATGATGAGCTGACGGCTCCGATCACGCAGGAGGAGGTGCTCTCCCTTATCAAAGCCTTAAAACCCCACAAAGCACCGGGCACAGAGGGATACACTGCGCTTTTTTATAAAACGTTTGCAGCCGACCTTAGTCACCACTTAGTCTGGCTGTTTAACCAGATGGCCTTCAAAGGCGACACGGCGAACTCTATGACCGAAGCAGTGATCTCGGTGATTCCTAAAGCGGGGAAGGACTCCACGCTCTGCGCCTCCTACAGACCGATCGCCCTTTTAAACATCGACGCCAAGCTTTACTCCTCGATCCTAGCAAAGCGGCTCAACGGTCTGATGCCGCTCATTATCCATCCTGACCAGTCAGGCTTTATCGCGGGACGGCAAACACACGACAACACCCGGCGCATCATTCACCTAATTGAGAAGGCTACCAAATTTAAGATCCCTGCTGTCCTAGTCGGACTCGATGCGGAGAAAGCTTTCGATCGGGTTGATTGGAAGTTTCTTTTAGCTACGCTTAATGCGTTTGGCTTTTCCCCCAAATTTATCCAAATGCTTCAGGCCAATTACAAGCTCCCGAGGTCTAGAGTTTCGGTTAATGGCACCCAGTCTGCTCCCTTCTACCATTCCCGCGGCACTAGGCAAGGGTGCCCCTTATCCCCCTTATTGTTTGCCCTTAGTATAGAACCTTTGGCTATCGCCATCAGGGGAAACCCGGGAATTGAAGGCCTTCCATTCACAGGCGAGACCCATAAAATATCGCTCTTCGCGGACGATGTCCTCTTGTCCCTCTCCAATCCAGGAACGTCTCTCCCGCACCTACAGACAGAATTGGGCCGCTTCGAAAGGGTGGCTGGCTTCAAAGTCAACCTGACTAAATCCTACATACTCAATCTTACCCTCTCCGCGGCTGAGACCAGTCACCTTAAGACACTGTCACCCCTGGCATGGGCGTCGGCCTCGCTTCAATACCTAGGAGTGCAGCTTACACCTAGAGTGGAGAAGCTATACGAGGCCAACTTTCCTCCTATTCTGTCTCGCATCCAAGCGGACCTCACAAGGTGGAAGCCACTTTTCCTCTCTTGTATGGGGCGCATACATGCAGTAAAGATGACCCTCCTCCCCAAATTGTTGTACTTATTCCAGGCCCTCCCTATAGAGATGGACCAAGAATTCTTCAGGAAGGTGAAAGCAATGATCCTACGCTTTATTTGGCAGTGGGGACGTGCTCGTTTCTCTTTCCATATGCTCTGACGCCCCCAAAGAGAAGGTGGCACTGGCCTTCCAGACATGCAACTTTACTACAAAGCAGCCCAACTTCGAATCCTTGTTGAGTGGTCGCAAAAAGAATCCGAGAAACACTGGCTCCATATCGACCGTAGCGTGGCGGGAAGGACGATCTGGGACTTAATCTGGCGACCGAAACACGATAGGCCCAAAAACACCTACCTTAGCACCCCTACACGCACCACTCTGAAAGTCTGGGACTCTGTGGTCTTCCTTTCCCTCGCCCTTTACCCCTATCCACTTCAACGTGGCTTTCCCCCTGGCACTCCAAGAAGGACCATTCGACACCTGGAAGGAGGGAGGGTGTTTGGCCTTGACCCACTTGTTCCACAATCACAATCCCCTCACATTTGACAATTGCAAGAGGGATTATGGGATAAAAGACTCTGAACGGTTCCACCATACTCAGTTGCTACACTGGGCCCTTGGTCCTCAGGTACGCGACGGGGCGACTCGATCCCTCACCAAATTCGAATCCTTCCTAGTCAAATCCTCGAATATGAAAGGGGCCATTTCCTTTCTATATAAACTCCTGCTGTCCACATCACCATCCCCGCGACCGCGATACATGACAATGTGGGAGGGGATGATCCAACGGGACATTACTGACGTGGAGTGGTCTCATCTATGGTCGGACAATTTTAAATTTAATCATTCTGCAGATTTAAGGGAAGCACACTTAAAGACAATGATGGATTGGTACCTCTACCCATCTAAACTTGCTCGAATTTTCCCGGGGACATCAGATAAGTGCTGGCGGGGTTGTGGTCTTCTGGGGGACTTTCAACATATTTGGTGGGACTGTCCCTCTATTAAACCCTTCTGGGAAGAAATTCTAGCGCAAATTAAGGACATGCTGGGGTACCCTATACCGACTTCCATGGCTGAGACCCTGTTGGGCGTCCGAGACCCTATGCTGGAGCACCAAACCAGGGCGGACAAGAGGATCATGTGGCTCTGTATAGGGGCGGCTAAAATTACGATCGCAGCGGCATGGAAGAAGAGAGAGGCACCGGCGATGTCCCTGTGGCACTCCCGTCTCTGGAGGCTTCTCAGTATGGAGCGCATGTCCGACATCTTTGGGGAGGACTTCAAGAACTTTGAATTCCGGTGGGGTCCATTAGTGACCTTCCTGTCTCGCAGATTGCCCTCGGCGGTTTGCCCGCCCACAGTACGGGCTTTACACCTGTTTCAACTCTAACTACACCCATTCTAGCGCCATCACTTTAAAGATTTACGCCACCACCAGGGGGGGGGGGGGTGAGGGGGTGTACTTGAGGTGAGGGGAAGGGGGGGAGTTCTGTTTATGGGTTGCCTCATGGTTGCTATCAATGGTTTGTTTCCTACATCTCTCACGTTTTGATCCCCAGGGGGCGACCACTCCTCTGTTACGAGCACTGGACTTTACCCACTTACAGACCCATCTGAGCGCAGGCTCGTCCTCAGGGACGTTGGAACCAATTGCACTGCTACTGCCATTCATGCTAAGATTGGCTTATGGGAGTACCCATTTTTCTTTGAAACTGTAACCTATAAGTAGACTTGTACGCTGGGACCGGGATACGTGAAACTAGTTCTTGGGGTTCATTCTTGCTCGTTTGCTTGCATCCTTATGATCAGGTCACCCCTGCGTGGGAAAATGGACGGATTGTGCCATGAGTTGTTTACAAAAATTAATAAACATATTTTTGACCAAAAAAAAAACCAGGGTGAGATCATAAATGTTGCAGTGCCAGGCCAAACACAGAAATAGATAACAAAGCCATAGAATCGGCAGCTGCAAAGTGGAATAGATAAACTATGCCATCCAATCAAGAGATAACATAAAAACAAATGCTCAGAAGTATTGAAGTATTTATTACAATTATGCTGCACAATGCTAAAGCTGTTGGCAGTGAGACCACACACTAGTACATCTTTCCCTAACCACAGTTTTTAGGTCTCGCCTAGGAAGTGCGCATGCGCTGCTCTATGAGGGCCTTTAGCCATCGGTTTGCTCCTTTTCAAGCACACTCATGCTTGTGCTGGCATCCACCTTGTGGGAGCAAGCAGGTGCGCACATTGTAATTGAAAACATATGTCTTTGGCGCCACTGCTGCTCGCTCCCGCAAGGTGGAGGCCAGCACAAGCACGAGTGTGCTTTAAAACAGCTGTGGCTTATTGTTAGGGCTCGTCTGAGCCAGCTCATGTGCTGCAGGACATTTAGTAAGTGGGTTTTCAAAGTGCTACCACATGCTTTTGCTGGCCTCAAGCTTGCAGTTACACGCGCATGCACGCGCTCAGCCGCCATCTGCCTTGCTGTCATGGCTCATTAAGCCTTACAGCGTGTAAATCATGCTCCTCGACCCTCTTGATCTCTGCTCTCACTACCCCCTCCCTTCTCCCCCTCCCTCGTCAGCTTCATGGCAGCGTGGGAATCATGCTCCTCTGCTCTCTGCTATCACTACCCTCATCCCTTCTCCCCCTCCCTCCTCGTCAGCTTCATGGATGACCTATTTCAATTTCTTCCCTCGCTTCACCTCTCCCTTCCTAACTTTTCTCGCCCACCATCTTCTGCTGCTGGAGGTCCTTGCCTTTCTCCCTTCCTTAACAGAATCGTTACACCTTCCCCCTTCTCCCTTCCTTCCCCTTCTTTAACTGCCTACCTCTTCCCAGCTAGCCCCTAACTCCTTGGTGATCCTTGGCAGAGAGCAGCCCTTGCACAGCTACGATAATGGAGAACAGGGTGTTCTGCTGCTTCGCCTTCTACGCATCGACCCTGGTGACCCCCCAATCCCCTTCGTTTATAGGTGCGCACTTGAATACCCCTGTGATATTCTCCATTGCCTGCTGTGTAAATCAATTCATGCTCCTTGTAAACCTAAGGCTAATATATGACAAAGGCACACATCCGGCAGTAAGCTCTCCGGGACGCCATAGTGTCACGCACCTATGCACGGCCGCTCTTAACAAGCAGCAAGGGTGCCTTGGGCCCTGATGCAAGGGCACAAACTGCCCAACTAATCTCCCATTTTAAATTCAGAAAACATCTAAAATGTGTCTCTGATTCAAGCTTCAGGAACAGCACATTTTTAATGTAAGCAATAGATAAACGTGCACAGTGCCGAATGTTAATTACAAAAATCCTTTCCAGCACATAGTATGTACACAATGATTCCATTTTCAGACCCCGAAACCAGGCATTGGGACTTCCCTCAAGAACTTACAACCACTGTACTCTGCACACATACAACTGTGCACTATTCCTGCTGTCATAGGATACAGTATTACAGGTGCACTCCTCTGCCGTTTCCAGGCCCTAAAGTCTGTATTTTCCGCCGTTTTCATGTGTGCATACAAGCGCTGCTTTTACCTTTTCTGCTCATAATTCACGGCTCATGTAGGACCTAAACTGCACAGGGGTAATCCTCACACACACCGCATGGTGCACACAGACATACGCGCACACCATGTGTACACCCCTCGTGCTCTCAAACACTTAATTCTGATGTACAGGGTCCCAGTTCACTCGCAGACAATTAGAATCAGCTCGCCTCTGTACTCAGATGCCATGTTGCGCACACGTGTTTCTCTGTATCAGTCACTAAAGGAGAGAGATACCTTGCCTGCACCCACACACACTTCAATGCTGCACATCACCCCCTCTCTTCCCTACTGTAACTGCTCTCATTGGCACCGTATTCTGCACAGGCACGTCTCCTATTACAAGGACAGACCCTGGCAGTTCACACAGACATTATAATCTGCACACAAATAGCCTCCTCTCCTCCATTCCCTTACAGACTTTGGCTCCTCTCTGCAACAACCAATTGTGATCTTGTTTATCACACAAAACAACAGCTCCTGTCTGGTATCACATACTCCACGCTGTGCACACTTGTAACCTCTTACGTGCACACTTCTCCCAAGGAACAGCCCCTGCTTACTCTCACAGACACCAATTTGCGCAAACGTTTGTCCTCCTCTCATACATGTGGCCCCTTTTCTTTAGAGCACTTACAACCACCATACTCTGCACACACACCACTATACACAATTCCTGCTGTTACAAGATACAGTATTCCGGGTGCACTCTTTCGTTGCTTCCAAGCCCCAAAGACTCTCACTTCCGCCGTTTTTACATGTGCACAGAAGCGCTGCTTTTACCTTTTCTGCTCAAAATGTACGGGTCATCTAGGATCTAAACTGTACTCTGTGCACAGCCGCCATTAACAAGCAGCAAGGGTGCCTTGGGCCCTAATGCAAGGGCACAAACTGCCCAACTACTCCCCCGTTTTAAAATCAGAAATAGGTAAAGTCAATAACTCTGGCTAAACACTTATAAGTTCCCAAAGGCAAGACCTATTGGCTATGCCAATGCTTGCCCTTTTTTTGCCGATGCAAACCGCATTCGCAAAACAATTAGGTCCAAAAGGCGAGACCAACTTGCTTTGGCAATGGTATGTTTATTGAGCAGTATCAGCTCCATCAATTGAACCACAAAGGCTAACTCTGTGCTGAAGTTAAAAGGTAACCCTCCCGTCCGTGAGGTAAAAAAATATCTCCAGTACAGTGGAAGTTTTCAATAGGGGTTTAAAGTTAATATTATAACGTCTATCCCGACTGTCGTTTTGCTTATAACCACAGGAGGGCGTTCGTCACCTTAAAATGCTTCACACTTTGTTTACATTCATAGCCCTCTTTAATATTCAGAACACTTTACGCAATATTTCAGGAACTTTAAACCATTTAATGCGAAATTAGCCTGAAATTTACGGAGGCATAATTTAGCACATCTCTAGGTCCTCGATCGCGCTAAAATGGCAATGAAAATCACAGAGAAAGGAGTACAAGCGTTGAATTGTCAATAACATGTGGAACATGCAGGAGAAAACCTGCTTTAGATGAATGATTTCGTCTCTGCAGAACATCCAAGGGGGTTATTGGGAATAGGTAAAGATTGCCGATCATAACAGATACCAGCCTTTCCAATCGCTATAGGCATGTGAATTTGCGATAGGAGGAAGGCTTTGGTAGTTGCTACTTTTTACAAAAGTGGAGTTTACAGCGTCAGTAATATTGCGGGGAAGGATCAGGGTGCATTAATAATGCCTATTTAAGAAATAAGACAGTTATAGCATGTGTTAACGCCGCTGAAGAGAGGGATTTTTCCAGCATCGCTGGAGTAGAGGGTACGGGCGTGAATGATATAAATGTCCCAGTTCTGATCAGCATATGTGTACTCAGGGGTACCCCAAAACCCCATAATTGGTCCTTAATAATCCATATAGAGCCTCGGGCATGCAAATCCTGGCTCCCCTTGACACCATCTGTTGTCTATCAAAGAAAGGATCACCACTTCCTCCAGATCATTACGGATATTTTCCACTGGCCCTTTAACAAACACACAGGACCATCAGAGACCCTTACACATAACCTAGAAGAACTCTGAACTGCATAGAAAAGACTCCGACCAATGCTCAACTATCTCCAGCCAACCCTCAGACAAGACGGGCAGTTTTTGGAGATACTCAGCATGCTCTCGCACAAGCTAAGGCATCTGTCACCCTATTTGGACATTAAGTAGTTCAACAAGTCTTTGGCCCACCTTCACACATCAACTCATGGCCAAATCACTGCCCGATGCCTCCTTTAGATACTCCGCCTTCTTTCAGACTCCGCACTAGACTCTCACGGACCTATAGTTAGCTTATAGCCAATCAGACACCTCCTGGTCACTCCCATTTACTCCTGGTCAACTGACAGGGGTGCCTAGGATCACTGTCCCACTCTGCAGGCCCTGAGAGTGCAGCAGCATGCCTTCACCCTCAGAGCTCACCTGCAGATGCAATCAGCTTGCCCTTAGAGAAAACATCTGGCAGCTTTCAAGCATACTCTATTGCTGGAGACAATTGGAGACAGGCTATGACAGATAAATGGAGATCTGCTTACTTTTCTGAATATGCTTTGAATACATTGACAAGGATATCCCAAGGTAAAAGAATGACGCGAATATGATTTCTCCGCAAAAAAATGCAGACATGTTATCTGCCCTTCTCTGCGTTCTGTGACCTTCTGGGATGTTGGAGGATAGCCATTCCTGATGGCATTGGCTTGCCATCAGAAATACCCATATGGAACCTTGATGCCATAATAAATGGCATTATATAGGCCACATAAGGAATCCTACTGGGGTAACGAAAGAGTGTTCGCCATTGGTGTGGGAGTACTCAGTGTTTGATAAAATACCCCTCACACACCAAAAATAACAACAGAGAGGCTCTATTGGAAGACAAACAGCAAACAACCCCAGAGGTCAGACGACCAATATGCGTCACAACGTATAACACCATGTCTAATGAAGTTTCCAAACTGGTTAATAAACACTGGGGCATACTAACATGCGGTACCTTAACATTGGAAAAACCGATGTTTGCACACCGCAGGGGAAGGAACCTTAAGGATATTCTGGTACATACACGACCCAAAACCAACAACGAAGCCAGACAACCCGCCTTAGGAATTCAGGGCCATTTTCATTGTGGCAATTGCAGCAGTTGTCATATGACACAAAAAAGCACAAAGTTAACATTCAATAACGGAACCACGTGGGAACAACGAAGGATGACAAATTGTAACAGCAAAGTTACCTAATAACTTGCCCATGTGGCATGGAATATGTGGGTATGACCACAAGGGCCATCAAAACACGGATTGGGGAGCACAAAAGCAACGTCCGGTGTAAGAAAATCACGACAAAGATGGCTACACATTATCTCAATGCCCAACTCTGTGTCAACGACCTAAAGTGGACAGTGATTGAACAATTACCATCGGACAAAGGCCTTTTCGAAAAGGAACAGTTTATCGCCAAGCAACATGATCCCTTTGTAAACCGCAACCACAACAACGGTCATTTATGGATGCCAAATAGTAACTATACTGAATTCCATAACGTTATGGAATGTTCCCAAAGACATATTGCACAGAAGACATTATTTGTTTGTGGTCTGTGGCCGTAGCGTTGTTTCAGACGTGTTCAACATGACACATCGCCCGCGCGCATGCGCGGCTGACAGGCGTCTAAATTCAACGCATGCGCGTTGTTAACGCTTGTACAGAGCATGCGCGAACAGGTAGTGTCCCGCGCGCATGCGCAAACCACATATAACCCGTCGACGCGAGGAATACTCACCGGGACTGCCCGGACCTGCCTTAAAAGGGCTTACAATTAAGTTAATTACTCTGCTACTGCCGGATTACGCATATAGGGGCAGAATCTGACATCCGCCCCACCGATAACGAGGCTAGCAATTAACCCGTTTTTCGAGTATAAATAACAAACACCATGGGCTCTTGATTCAGTTCAGCGGAGCAGCGTGTGGGGTAAGACGGAGGACGAGTAATCCTGAGTCCGTGAGTATGGGCCTTGAAACAAGCATTTACAAAGGCAACAAAAAGTGAGTAAAATAACATGTAATAAACCTGCATTGAAGACTACAAACCTTTTCTCTACTTTAGATTGCACACAGCAATCACCCCCCCAGACGTTTTTGAAATGCTCATGAAGCAAGCAAAGAATACTTGACAAGTATGGCCACAGCTTCTATTACATTTTTAGGGTGTTATATGTTTCTATGTTGTATATGTCTGTGAGTGTCTTTTTCCTTCCCACAGGACTATTAAGCGTCTGGTTGGTTCCAGGTGACTGCACCTGTCTTGAACTACCCATACCTTGGGTGACCAGTTTTTCTTTTGTTTTCTCAGGTGATGCAACTCGCATTTACTTGAGCTAATCCGCTGTAGGCACATAGTAGCCTTTAATTACATACACATGTATATATAGTTCTTTTCACTTTTGTTTAATTAACATATAACACACTTTTTTTTATAACTAAGTGAAACGTGAGTAAGGGGGGAAAGTTGTGCCCCCGTCCTGAAGAAGGAGCTTTTGCCTCCGAAACATGTTGACGCACACCTGAGGTACTGTCCATAATCACGACAGGTTTACCTTGCACTGCACCTCTTCTAATAGTACCAGCCCGGGGTCTTGAATAAACTTTTTTCTAGTCATTCCACGAGCCAGGTGCTTTTTAATTTTTTTTCACCTCAACCCACCACTCACATACAATATACTCACTCACTTGCACCACATATAGTCATTTCTATAAGTGCTCCCGCGTAGTCGTAGGTCGTAGCATGCCGCATCCCGTTAGAAGGGTGCGAAGACCCCGATGATGAAGCATGACACCAAGGGGCCTTTTGGTGTGTGAGGGGTATTTTATCAAACACTGAGTGCTTCCACACCAATGGCGAACACTCTTTCCTTAACCCAGTAGGATTCCTTTTGTTTATATGAATAAGTTTGTGGAGTAAGAATCCTTCTGTGTTACTCTGCCTCCCTCTTTTGTTAATTCGTATATTATATAGGCCACCACAGGTAGGTCGGCCTATTCGACACCATTCCACATAGCGTAGCTTCTGCGCTGGGCCACCATTTAAACAACTACCGACCTGTACACAAATGTACACAAATCTTTAACCCCTCCCACGCTTGTGACGGAACCGTTCCATCACGCCCCTCGGGTGGGCTGTGCTGGTGACGGAACGGTTCCGTCACGGCCTGCTTGCCGAGCCTGCGCGGCGCGAATTCCGCGCCTGCGCGGAGCGTTCTATTGAGCGGGCGGGGCCGTGACGGAACCGTTCCGTCACAAGCACAGCTCACCCGAGGGCCGTGACGGAGCGGTTCCGTCACAAGCGCGGGAGCGCCGCGTGGTCCCCCCCCTCCCCTTAGCACTGCGGCGGAATAGCCGCCGCAGTGAAAGGGTTAAAATGACCTTCGTGTGCTCAGAGGAAACTCCCAACAGGCCAGGCATATTTGATATGTGGGCCTAAGAAATTATTGCATAACCCACAATTGTTACAGTATTTTCCCAAAAGCATGATGGACTGCTTTCACAGATATTTCACAACTCTACCCCACCCCTAAAACCATTCACAAAGCAGCTCACGTGGCTTCTGGGAAATAATATCAGTCACACTGGTGGACGAGTGTAGATTTCGGCCTCCAACCCTGAAACAATAACCCCCTTTCGTCTTGTGCTCTGGCTTTGCACCTACAGTTAGTACCCTGAGCCTGTCCCAGTCCCTTCTGATTTAAACACTGATTTCCTCCGCTTGTTTTGCAGCATATCTTTCAGTTAGGATGTTTTAATTGCAGTGCATCTGAAAGTAGTAGCATGCACCAACTCCAATTGGTTCCTGAATTACAAAGTGGCAGCCCAGTTTTCTATTTATATGTGTGAGAAAAAAAAGTTAAGAGTACAGGGTAAGGAAGTGCAAGGTAAAGAAATACAACTGCCCTATCTGTAGCCCTCGATTGCCCCAGTATTCACTCCTCAGCCACCCTCACCCTGGTGCTTAGTCCCCGTGTCACCTGATTGCATACATTTCATTATTAGGACATATCCTTGTGGGTATTTATATATGTATTCACGGATAGCACTGTAACTGCAGACCATGTTATCAAGTGGAGAAGTCAAAACTGTTCTGCATTCTATACCAAGGGGCAAGGCACCTGGCCCCGACTGCATTCCAGTTGACTTATTTGTATATGACCAGGATCTATGGGTTCCATATCTAGTACAACTGATTAACGCCCTGGCGACTGGAGCAAGGGTTCCTGAGTCTTGGGCAGGGGCAGAAATCCTGCCAATATACAAGAAAGGAGATCGGTCTGTTCCTTCCAACTACAGGCCAATCAGCCTTATAGACGCGGTGCAAAAAATCATTGCCCGTCTTGTACTTGGCAGGATCCAGGAATGGATCGATGAGTATAACATCTTATCTCCGCTCCAAGCTGGTTTTAGGTCCCATGTGAGTACCGTAGATCAGGCCTTCCGGTTTATTCTTCTTTACTGGAAGACGGTTTACTTGGGCAAAGGTAATCTTTATGCAGCCTTCGTGGATCTCAGGTCCGCTTTCGATCTTGTCCCGAGGGCTGGGTTGTGGAAATGCTTAGTAGAACTGGGCATGCCAGCTCCCCTTGTCCGTCTCCTGATTAATCTACACGCACACACGTTTGCCCAAGTACAATGGGGCAAACCAGGGGAGGTAACGGACAGGTTCCCAGTGTCCAAAGGTGTAAGGCAAGGCTGTGTACTAGCTCCTACCCTTTTTTCTTTATATATCAATAGGGTTACTAAGTACTTTGACAACCACCCGACCGATGCCCCATCCCTAGATGGAATGAAAATCCCCCTGCTCATGTTCGCTGATGATACTCTTCTTATCTCACAGACTAGACAGGGTCTCCAAGAGGCACTGATGAGGTTCGAACTGTTTTGCAGCGAACATGAGCTTGAGGTGAATGTGTCCAAGACCAAATTTATGGTTTTAAGAGGAAAAAAGCCGATTTCAGCCGATCTCTTTGGAACAAACGAAATTGTTCACCTACCTGGGAGTAACATCCAGCGAGACCCTAAACTGATCCCACCAGGTTGATATTATGGCCCTTAAGCACACGCAGTTGGGAGGAGCCTTGATTAAAGAGCATAAAGGCTCATACACTCGACCAATCTCCCCGCTAGTGAAAATCTATGGATCTAAGGTTCTCCCCTCTGTTTTATATGGGGCAGAACTATGGGGTTATAGTAATCTGGACCCCCTGAGATTAGCTCAAAACAAATTCCTCAGGGTGGTAACGGGACTCCCTCAATCAACACCAAGGATCCCACTCCTGTATGACCTTGGGTTCCAGCCCGTGGAGGACCAGGCTAGGTTTCGCCCGCTAGCATTCTGGCGTCGCCTGTGGACAACGCCAGAACTCCATCTTTATGCTAGGGCTTGCTTGGAGGTCCGAGACCGCCCGGGTGCCCTCAGCATAGGCTGGTTTAAGGACCTAAGAACCACTCTGAACTCCATGGGCTACGGCGAATTGGGGTCAGAACCCGCAACCGCACCATTTCCTTCTAAAAAGGTCCTGAAATTATGTTATTGGGAATGGGTGGTTCAAGCAAGACACTCGAGACTGGGTTCTAGTACACTTTCCAGTCTATTTGTGGCCATTAAAGACGTCCCCAATCTCGAAAAATATTGGGACACTATAACAAAGCCTTTGGACCGCAAACTTTACCATCAATTCAGATGTGGCTCATTGCCTCTAAAGGAGTTTACCAAAAAATGGGGTTCGGGGGGGGTCGGGGCACTGTCCCAAGTGTCAGGGTCATGGAGAAAGCCTAAACCATTTTCTGTTTGTTTGCCCCCTGTATGTTGCTCCGAGAGCCAAATGGTTAAGTCCGGTCTGTAGAAGTCTGGGAACGCGCTCGGCTGTCACTGCCAGTAGAATTCTAAGAACAAATGTGTCACCTCTAATTGTAATAGGCGTAGCTAAATACCTAGGTTGGGCCTGGATCCTTAGAAACAGGTTCACTAAAGTTTCATAGGTGTTTATTATTATAATTCTATGTCTTTTCAGCCTTGGGCACTTATTTTAACTTGTGATACTGTGGCATTT
Source organism: Lissotriton helveticus (assembly GCF_964261635.1). Taxonomy (NCBI): domain Eukaryota; kingdom Metazoa; phylum Chordata; class Amphibia; order Caudata; family Salamandridae; genus Lissotriton; species Lissotriton helveticus. The sequence goes on from NC_136068.1 coordinate 1,432,804,742, forward strand.
GCTAGTGTTCTTGCTACAGAAGGTCCTTTTATTCTGTTTTATATTAAGTGTATAATTCATGTATATTATGTCATGTACGTCTTTTATGATGAATCAATCGAATAAAGACTATTTGAATTGTTATTGTTGTTATCGTTTGTCATTGCAATGATAGTAATACAGTGAAAAATAATATTTTTTAGGATAAGGTTAGGGTGAATGGTTTAAGGGTGAACAGTTAAAGGGTAAAGGAAGTTTAAGGTTTGGTGAAGATATTGTCGTTTAAAATAAAGGAATTAATAATAACTTGTAACAAAAAGGGTACAGAATAGGTAAGTGTACAAGTGTACAAGTGTACAAACAATGAGCACTGACAAACAGTAATAACAAGCATTGCAATGCAATAGGTCTCGCAATTGCGAGACATTAAGCTATTGGCATTGTAAATGACAATGCCTTTTATTCATGTTTAAAAAACCTGCAGTAATAAAATGCATTGTTGTTTACAATACCAATAGGTTAAAGTTTCGAAAATGTGAGACCTATTGCATTGCAAATGCTTGCTCATTAGGCTGTTCACTTTCTTGCTTATTTTCTGACTAAACTAATACCCTAACTCAAAGCCGCCAACCCATATGTGCAACACATCACCTTTTAAGTCCCCAAATCATAAACCTCTTTTTTTCTCATCTCATATCCTATCTTGTCTGAGATATAATTTTTACCACTTTCTTAATGCAGGTAACTATCCACCTTGCTTTAAATCTGCAGTAGTCCTACCACTGCTAAAAATATTCAGTGGTGCAAACTACCGGCCTCTCTCCCCACAACCTTTATTCTGTAGAACCCTTGAACGACTAATGTTTGCAGACCTTGCCATCATCCTCACTACTCACAAACCAATGGATCCCCTTTATCTAATTCTCTTACAGTATGTTAAACTGAAAGTGTCCCAAGCCGTGTGACAACATCATAAACTCTGCCCATCCTCATGCTTCATCTTTTTGGCCTTTGACAATTTGACCTTCCACGCTACCGCCCTCTGTATTCACCCTTGGCATAAAAGATTAGGCATTAATTAGATTTCATACACGGAGCTTAAGCTGTGGAGCAGAAGAGTGCATACCCGGAACAGGCAACCATTAACAATACCATGGTTACCTGCACAGTGAGGTCATCAACATTAAAAAGTGGTAATACCCCCCACATCCCTTAATCATGAGGAGGAACACGGCCCAGTACACTAAGGGGCCATGAAATTAAAAATCTATGACTGAAAGTGAGGAAGGTCGGACTCCAACAATACCACCAGATCCAAAAGGGCTACAAATCCTAGAAGATATAAAACAATCCAGCGAACGCTGGATGATAAAAAAAAAATACTATTTTAATGGCAGTGAATCTTCTGGCGATGGACTTCTGCAAGGTCACAAAAATTGTTGAACACCCTCAAAGCTGAAGTAGTCAACCGAAAATCTACACTTTGCTCCCCCTCGGAACTAACAAACTTTTTAGACCACAGGCTACAAAATGCATGAGGTAACAAGAAAGTGAGGCATCTGTAGAGATGCGTCAATTTCCCTGCGCCACTCTGAGAACCCTTGTGCCACCATTGATGCACCGTATTTACAATACGGCGTACCATAGCACAAGGATTGACAGATTCGTCAGAAATTCTGATGCAACTGTTGGGGCTAAAGTCACGCATTGCTGGATTATTGTCACAAGCTCGATGCAACTCCAGCAATGCATTTTGAGGCCTATTCCCACTACACTGCGTCACTCCTTACACCTGTTTCAAGCAGGCGTAAGGTTTTGACGCAGTGGCGTCCTAGAAGTGATGCAGTGAAATCTTGCAGATTTAATTGCATCACTTTTGTGAGGCTTTCCTGCATGGGAACGCCCACCCTGCATACATTATACCTGACACAGGTATAATGTGACGCAGGGCTTTACGTGACACATCTCCCTAAATGCGTCGCGTTGCAAATTGGCCGCATTTTTTACGCCGCCCCTGCATAACAAAAGTGACACAACGGCGACACAAAAGTATTTCAAGGGGCTTGTCAATTTGCCCCATTTGTAATTACTTTGTGGTTGAACGGACCCACAAGGCACTGGCCCCTTTACCACTCCACCTTCACAGCCCTTCCGAAATCCACGATTGTCAGGATGCTAAACTGATATTTGAACACCAAACAATGCAGATTTTCCCTGATTACATTGAAAAGGTGAAAAACATAGAACCCACAGTTGTAATCACAGTAACTCTCTGCTGTACATGACTATAGAGTTAGCATTGATGTCATCAGTGATGTCATGTGAGATGTCATCAATGGTGCTAATATTGTTATTTTACATATCATGAGTGATGTAATATGTGAGGTCATAAACTGTGCATGGCAGGGGTGCAAGTTATAGCTAGTTCAGTAAACTATCATTGGTGGATTTCACATGATTTTCAGCTTTCAAACATTAGTTTTAATCTTATTGCAACACCTAACTATAACCTAATTTCAACCTCTCTTCACGCTTTTAACACTCTGGATTTGTGCGAACATTAACATCTCAATGCTTATTTATTCAACCTGCTTTTCAGGAAAGTCTTTAAATTAAACAGCTCCTGTTCCAACACAATGGCATTCAAGAGTACTTCACTTGTCTCTTGAATACTGACATTTCAGCTGATCACCAGAAGCAGACTAGTAGTCTACTTCTGGTATTGAAAGTACATTTCAGTCTCCATATTAGAATGGTTTACTGAAATGGATGAGGATCATATTTAAGAACTCACGGAAAATTGTCCTCATTTTAGCTTTGTAGAGCACTAACTCTGATTTCTGTGACAGAAGACACCTGTCATATTGTTCATATCTAAAGGTAATGCTTTCAACTTAACAACTTTGGTTCCATCAAGATGAATTTAGGTGTGTCCCTCGTTAGTGAAAAATATGGACTATTAAATGTAAATGTAAATGTAAATGTAAATGTAGTATACTTGTAAAGCGCACAGCTGCCCCAGCAACGGGGCGTCCCGGCGCTGTATAACTCTGGGGAACCCGTCCTGGCTTTCCCTGTGGGATGGTCCCTTGCTGGGAGTCCCCAAGGTGGAGCCAGGCATCCCCGGAATTGGTGGGGCCGTTGTGGAGATTAGGCAAGCTAATGCCCAGAGTTGCCGAGTGGAACCCCTGATTAGAGTAGGCACCGAGGCGAGAATTATCGAGTCCGCTGACCAAGGTCCACGACCCTGCCGCGTCGGGAATTGAACCCTGGTCCCGGGCCGACTTCTGCTCTCAGGCCTGCCGCCTCTAACCAGTGAGCCACACTACTCCACTTAAGACTCTAGTTGATTGTTAGAAAACTGGGGGAAACAGGTGTATTATTAGGGACTTAACTAGCATATTGCTGCTCATGTTGGAAGTACATGTTTCAGTCTACTTCTCAGAATATTTTACTGGAATGAATGAGGAAGATATTTGAGAACACATAAAAATGGGTCAACCTTTTAGCTTTGTAGAATATTAACCATAATATCTATAGAAAAACAAATACATCTTTATCTTGTTAATATATAAAGGACATTCATTAGATTTTAAAGCTTTGATTCTATCAAGCTGGATTCAGGTGTGCCACAATGTTGTCATAAAGGAAGAATGTAAGCACTCTAGTTGTTCAATAGATGCCACTTTAGTTTAATAGAAAACTGTTGGAAGCTGCTGTAGAACACTGGTGAATAAACTGACAGGCTGCTGCTGTTGAAAATACATTTTTTACTCAAAATCAGTTGCAGTCCATCCTAAAGGTTGAAAGACCATGGCCCCTGGCCTTTTTCCCAACATAACATGTCTGTCATGCTGAGAAAAGATCAACCTGACAAACACTCTTTATCTTCAGGTAAGGCTGCCAGGTGATACTTATGCGCATGCACATGTGCTTGGCTGCCTGAGGTGAATTTTGCCTGATTGAAGATATCACAGCTTCTGTGGGTGCGACCTCTTCAGCCTGGAAAAGTGCTTGGAGGGCCTCCCCTTATGACAGCTGGAGCGCCATTGATAGCATTGGACCTGGGCTCTTCAGTTTTCAGCCCTAAAATGCCAGGGCGGAATGCCCATTGTGCTGACCCACAGGCCAGTGGCAACAAGCTGACTACAGATGGCAAGTGGAAGGTGCAGCACATGGACCATGAAGGACAGGTGGACGGGCTGGGCAGCAAGCTGACCATGAAGGACAAGCTACAGGAGCCGGGGCAGCAAGCTGACATGGACAGCAGTTTGGAGAAATTAAGGGTGCCACACGCAAACAGTGGTGCAGGCAGTAGGGGTAAGGTGCAGCAAGCTATCCACAGATGGCAAGCCGGAGGGGGCAGGTGCAACACACAGAAAATGAGATGGCAAGAGGGACTGGGAGATCAATCTGACCATGGTAGGCAGCCGGAGAGACAGTGGTGTGAAGTTGACCACAGAGGGCAGGTAGGTGAGGACAGTAGTATTACATGGAAAATGGAGGGCCTTTGCAGCACACTGAACATAGAGGACAGGCAGGAGGGGCAAGGTCAGCACAAGGGACTACTGCAGACAGGCAGAAGGAAGAGGCAGGAGTGTAGGAGAGAAGGATCTGCTTCCAATGGTTACCCCCACTTTTTGCTGTGTTTCACTGGTTTATCGACTTTAGTCTGGCTGTGGCCCTGCTAATCAGGACAACAGCCTAGCTGTTCTCTCTCTAAATTGATTGCATGTACATTAGGTACACTCCGGATTGGTTACTTGGTTACCCTTGTGAGTCCCTAGTATATGGTACCTTAGGTACCAAAGGCATAGGTACCACAGAGGCCTACCAGGGGCTGAAGCATGTATTATGCCACCCCTGGGAAGCCTTCCAAAATGGCACCACAGGTCTGCACTTGCAGCCTGGGTAAGGTGGTGTAAGCACCCCTTACTTAGATATATTATACCTATATCTACCTCTATTTATAGACACATATTAACCTATAAGTCACTCCTATGGCAGACCTTGACAATCCTGAAGGCAGAGTGGTTGGTTTTGTGTGAGAGGGTGCCCTAGCATGAGCTGAGCCCCTCTGCAGCTTTCGGAATCCCTTCTGTTGGACTTGGCCCTTTTTGCAGGGTCATCCCTGAGCTTTTTGCCTTCCTCTTATATTTTTTCTGACCTGTTGTTTGCTATTTTATGACTCTGGGCACCTTACCACTGCTGATCAGTGTTAAAGTGCATATGCTCTCCCTATTGTAAATTAATGTATGTATTAATTGGTGATTCCATGATTGACTCTTTGGTTTACTTGTCAGACCCTTGTACAGTGCACTGAGTGTGCCCAAGGCATGTAAATCCAAATGCTGCTGGTGGGATTGCAGCACTGGTTTTACCACCCACAGAAGCGGCCTGGTAAAATGTGTCTAAGGTCTGCCATTGCAGAGCCTGCTTGCAGTCTGGTACTGTCATGCTGACTGGGCAAGTGCACCCACTTGTCGGTAGAAAAACCTAGGCCATCTGCAGAATGAGTGACCAGAAAGTCTAGGACCAGTGGAGAAAAAGAATTATCGAAAAATAGTGTGTATATTAAAAAATATATATTTAATTGAACATAGATAAAAATCATATAGAGACTCAAACACATAAGTCAGACTATATGATACAGTGAAACAGTGACATAAAATAATGTTAAAAAAGCAAAAATCAACGTCAATAAATTAAAAACAGATACATCATAATAACATTATAAATCACACAGAATTGCAGATGATTATACATTCAGAATTAAAGATTGACAATTGCAGATATTACGAATTTATAAGGACTCGACGCGCGTTTCGGCAGAGAAAAAAACGCCTTCCTCAGGAGTCATAGGTGAAACTCTGAAAGAACATTATAGGAAGAGTATTATACATCACAATACACTTGTTGTTTCACATAATTAATACATATTCCTAACAGCATAACTATTTATCTATTATACAGTTTAGAATTCGAAAACATTTATTCCACTTATCAGGCCTAGACATGAGGTTTGGTCACTTAATGTCATATGATAGACAGGTCAGTATACAATGTCAATGCAGTACTTCCCTGTCTAGCTAAGTACTGCATTGACATTGTATAATGACCTGTCTATCATATGACATTAAGTGACCAAACCTCATGTCTAGGCCTGATAAGTGGAATAAATGTTTTCGAATTCTAAACTGTATAATAGATAAATAGTTATGCTGTTAGGAATATGTATTAATTATGTGAAACAACAAGTGTATTGTGATGTATAATACTCTTCCTATAATGTTCTTTCAGAGTTTCACCTATGACTCCTGAGGAAGGCGTTTTTTTCTCTGCCGAAACGCGCGTCGAGTCCTTATAAATTCGTAATATCTGCAATTGTCAATCTTTAATTCTGAATGTATAATCATCTGCAATTCTGTGTGATTTATAATGTTATTATGATGTATCTGTTTTTAATTTATTGACGTTGATTTTTGCTTTTTTAACATTATTTTATGTCACTGTTTCACTGTATCATATAGTCTGACTTATGTGTTTGAGTCTCTATATGATTTTTATCTATGTTCAATTAAATATATATTTTTTAATATACACACTATTTTTCGATAATTCTTTTTCTCCACTGGTCCTAGACTTTCTGGTCACTCATTCTGCAGATGGCCTAGGTTTTTCTACCCACATTGGTTATTACCCTGCCCTAGGAGTCTGTGTATTACCGATACCCAGGGGGTCCTTGTTTTCTCTCAATTCAAGTGCACCCACTTGCCAGTCCATGAACCTTCCCTTGTCTTCATATCAGACACCCCTAGGGTCGGCCCATGGGTAGGGTGCATTGTAAGTATAAGGTATGAAAAGCCATGATGTGTGTGGCATGTCCTAATAGTGAATTAAAGTCATTTTCGATTTTCACTATTGCGAGGCTACCTGTTCTCCATAGGCCAGAATGGGCTGTTAGAATTATTACAGTTTATAATCTTACCAGACTCAGAGAACATGGTAGAAATCTGAGTTTTGTATGCCTGGACTGAGAATAATAAAATACATCTTTTATTGAAGTTTATTTTAATATTCTGTGTTTGCAAATACCACTTTTAGAAAGTAGGTATTTGCTTGTCTAACCATGTAAGCCTGCCTCTGCTAGGTTGTGTATTCCTTGTCTGGAGTTTGAGTGAAAGGGCTGGGGGATTCCAGGAGACAGAATGAGTCAGCCCAGTGGTGAATAGAGAGATCTGCATCTAGATGGGAGGGAGGAGTTGCTCTTGGGACCTGAATAGGACTGTGCCCGCGCCCCACAATGCTGGCTCCACCCCCTGTGGTGCATCTGATGTCTCTGCTCTGTATACTGAAAGAAGAGAAGGAAGACTGTCAACAAAGTGCTCTAGGCTGTACTTGCCTTCCACAATGCTGACTCCACCTCCTGTGGGGCGTCTGGTGTTCCTGCCCTGCACTGTGAAAGGAAAGGAGAAGTCTGGTAAACAGAGTGCTTCAGAACTGGTTTGGACTGGGCACAGACCCCTCTCCCCTCAGAGAACAAAGGATTTTGGGGTGTAAATATTGGGACCCTGATCCCAGGAAATTAGATCACTTCTGGACTTACAAGACAAAACCTCTGCTGAGGAGAGGAACCTGAAGAAACTGAGGAGAGACTATTCCCAAGCTGAAGTGCTGCCTGACTGCCAAAGAGAGGAGAAAGAACTTTGTGGACTTTACTTTCAACTTGTGCAAAAGATCTCCAAGGGCTTGGAAGAGAGCGTGCCCCCTGGTCGAAGTCCCAGGACCAGTGGACTTCACCAGCCTTGCTGAATTGCTGCTGGAAACACTGTTCCAGTGGCTACAGAGGCAGGGAGCTGTGACCGACTCTCACGACCGGCACGGTGTCCTGTAGGTACTGCATCAAGCAACGTCCACCTCGAACAACGCAAGCTCTGAGCCACCAACTCCGTCCTGACGCCGTTGCCTACCGTTACCTGCACTGCGACTGGTGGACACCGCGACGTGTAATACCTCACTACACCGACTCGTACTGGTCTGACCGACGCAGTTTCTGCTGCTGAACGCACCTGAGTTGGGCACTGCCTCGCGCGCTTTGCAACACACTCCCTGACTCTCACCGCTGTCCAGACTGATCGAGGCCAGCTCCTGAACTCCGGCTCTGTCGCCGCACCGCAAGCTGCAAGCACCGTATCGAAGCACTGTCTCGCCCTGCAACGTACGCCTTGGATCCACCGACTCTGTCAACGGGCCGCTGCGATGTGACAGGGGTATCACATGGAAAATGGATGACAAGGAGGGGCAGGTGCAGTAAACTGAACATGGAGGGCAGACAGGAGTGGCATGGGCAGTGCAATTGACTTTGGAGTAGTTGGAAGAGGTGGAGGAGGCACATGGACCACAGAGGGAAAAAGGGAGGGGAAGAGACAGCAAGCTGACCATGGATCATAGGTTGGAGAAGGTAGAAAGCTGACAACATAGCACAGAGGGTGGAGGGCAAAGGCAGATTCTGGACAATGGTAGACTGGAGGAAGGGATAGGGCAGGGACAATGGACCTTGGAGGACACGTGGAAAATAGGGCACAGGTGGTAGGATTTTGGCAGTAAGTTGCCGACAGAGAGCAGTCAGGAGGCTCAGCGGCAGCACATGGACAACAGAGGAGAGGCAGAAGGAATAGGGACAGAAACCTGACCACAGAGGGCTGTGGTAGGGGCAGCAAGCTGACCATGGGGAGAAGGCATGAGGTGGCAGGGACTGTACAAGGAAAATTGAGGGCAGGTGGGAAGGATAGCGGACATATGTCAGAGGGTAGGCAGGATAGGCAGGGGCAGCATAGTGGTAATGAAGAACAGATGGCATGGCAACTAGCTGACTTCAGAGGGTGGCTGAGGGCACATGAGGCAGGAGATTCTGGCCTGGTTGCTGGGACAGGTGTATCTAATGCCCCATTAATCCCTCCGAAATATAGGAGTGAGATCCTCAATAAGAGTGAGGGTGTCCTATGGGTGCCACAGAGAGGTGCAGACATGATGATTTAAGGTGTGAGAAGCTGCTGGAAAAAGATATTTTGCATCGGGCCTTGGCATACCCAAGATGACAACAGTATAATGTACAGAGGGGACAAAGAAGGCTGTGGGGGTGGCCTGCCCACAGCATGCAGAGAGAGAGAATCCTGATAGATACCTTACAGTTGTAGTCCTTGGTGCAAGACCATCCTTGAGGAAAGTTCAGCACAGCCCTTCACACCAGCCCACAGGTTAGGTTAGGGAAGATTCACTGAGGCACACAACCTCCTACTTGGAGATTTTGTGATAGAAGACAGGGATGATCCAGTGGAAGGGACCACTGATGAATGCCTAGAAAGTGGAATACCCCTGTTGCACATAGATACAAGTGTTGGAGAGGTTCAGAGCCCACCATGGGACATTGCAACATCCAGCTTTAACATTTGGCGATAATGTTCACTGGTAATGGAGCTTTGTATAAACTTTAGACCCTTACACAGTGAGCTTGTCGTATCCTCCTGAGCCACCTGGTAATGCACACCAGCGTTGAAGTCGTAGGAGCCACACTGCGATGGATACCTCCTGACACAACAGTTTTAGGGGTGCAAAGATGTTACAATACACTTATTGGACTGAGTCAAGTACAGACTTAAAGTGAGTAATAACCTAAAGTCCATTGTGTGGAGGATTGGGTCAATTGCAGATGATATCGAGATCCCTGGCTCAGTTGGTAGACAACAAGGTGAGACCAAAACCTCTCAGAGTCTGTGACCCTCAGGAGGGAGCTGGAGATGCAAGAGCTGGGGTGGAGCCATGGATGGTGCTGCCCCTGAGTGAACAGAAAAACCTGGGGATGCTTCAGCGGCATCTGGATAAAATCCTACCTGCAATCACTACCACCAAAAAGAACTGAAGTCCATAATTGACGCGGTCACCTTGGAGTGGGGAAATCTACATGTGGACCACCGAAAGCTAGCTGACAAAGTAAAGGCCAATGAACAACAAGCATTGGCATAGCCAATAGGTCTCACCTTTGGACCTTATAAATGTTTAGACATGCAGCACTTTATCCTGTGTGCTACAACATCTGTTGTTAGTTCACGTGGGCGTGAATCTACAGAGTGAATACAGCTTGCACTGTCTAGCCGCGATCAAATAAATGACTTTGGGGATCACTGGCTCAAACAAACACACATACTGGTTGGATTTGGCACGAGGGTGAGTGATTTAACAAAAATGAAATGCACTGTTAATAATTGAAAGGACGAGAAACTGAACCATTAACTCACAGCTTGTGAGCTGTAAAGCCACCACAAGGCACCAACCTCTTGACAGGCCATTCATACACCTTTCATACGTGTGACACATACAAAACATTCACACATCTAGCCGCGGGCCCATCACATTACAACACTTCCACCAGCAGACAGTGCCATTCAAGGGCCCATCACTTTCACACGCCCACATTCCTGACACAGCAACTACACAAACTGATGGATTGCATGGAGTGGCACTCAGCTAGCAGTGTGTGTAGTGACCAGTATCAAGTCACTACTCACACACTGCCAGCCGAGCGCCAGTCCACGCACACCGCAAGTCAAGCACCAGTCCACTCACACCGCCAGCCAAACGCCAGTCCACGCACATCACCAGCCAAATGTCAGTCCATGGACATCGCCATCCAAGTGCCAATCCACGCACACTGCCAGCCAAGCACCAGTACAAACACACTGCCAGCCAAGTGCCAGTACAAACACACTGCCAGTCAAGAGTAGTACAAACACAGCACCAGCCAAGCCCCAGTCCACGCACACAGATAGACAAGGACCAGTCCAGGCACACCGCCAGTCAAGCACCAATCCAAACACACTGCCAGGCAAGCGCCAGACCACGCACACCGCCAGCCATGCACCAGTCCACACACACCGCCAGCCAAACACCAGTCCACGCACACTGCCAGCCAAACGCCAGGCCACACACACTGCCAGCCAAGCGCCAATCCACGCACACTGCCAGCCAAGCGCCAGCACAATCACACTGCCAGCCAAGTGCCAGTACAAACACACCGCCAGCCAAGAGTCAGTACAAACACACCACCAGACAAGCGCCAGTCCACGCACACCGTCAGCCAATCACCAGTCCAGGCACACCGCCAACCAAGCACCAATCCAAACACACCGCCAGCCAAACGCCAGACCAGGCAGGATTTTTTTTTAATATAAATAAGAAAACATAAAAAAATTGCAAATTGATACAAATCTGCTAACACAACAACTACAACTAAATACACTACACAAATGCCAACCTTGAAACTGAACAAAAATTATTAAACAATAGAGGCCAGGCAGTTCACTTTACCACTCATGGGTGGTCCCAAAAATTATTTTGCGTGTAGTATATTCTAAAACAAGCAGGCACGCACAGCCCAGAGTTAGAAAGACACTCGGGGCAGTACATACGAACCTCCTTCCGCATACCTCTTCGCCAACAGACTCTTCATCTCCTACTGGGAAAGTCTTTTGAGGGTGTGGAAGGAATGTGATCAGGAAAGTTACGATCTTTCAATCTAGCAACATCCTCCGCCCCTCCAACTCCAGGAACACTTGCCTGTTCCACTAAAACAAGGCTGCCTATTACAGACTCCTGAAATTTGATAAAAGTCATCTTTGACTCAGGACAAGATTCCTGGAACACAACAAAAGCATTAAAAGTTGCCAAGTGGAAAAGATGGATAGCCAACTTCTTGTACCAAATGTAAGCCTTACGAAGAGCAGCATACGTTTCCAACCTCTGATCTACTCTGTCAACACCACCCATGTGCCTATTATAGTCTAAAATGCACACAGGTTTACGCGCTTCAGCAACCTCACCCCAAACAGTCACCGGTTCAGTGCTTTCCTCATGGATGGTAGTCAACATGTAGACAACTCTCCTGTCAGGAAACTTCACAGCTAGTAGCTCCTCGCAACGCAATGCACTGCTCTGTACCCAGACAAACTTTTGACAAACAAATTATTTTGGGAAACCTTTACTTTTCCAGCGGATTGTGCCACAAGCAACAGTGTCCACTTTGGCCAATTCCCTGAACAACCGCACACCAGTGTAGAAGTTATCTACATATAAATGAAGGCCTTTGTCAAATAATCCTCTACCAAGTTCCCATTCAATTTTCTCAGTCACTCCAAAAGTGGACGGACAACCAGGGGGGTTAATCCTGGATTCCTTACCAGTGTACATTCTAAAATTAGAGACATATCCAGTCCGACTGTCACACAGCATATACAGCTTAATTCCATAGCGTGCCCTCTTACTAGCAATGTATTGCCTAAAAACCAAGTGGCCCTTGAACAACACCAAAGACTCATCCACTGCAATTTCTTTCCCTGGAGCATAGATCTCAGAAAATCGATCAACAAAGTGATCAATGACAGGCCGAATCTTGAAAAGACGGTCACAATCAGGGTGATCTTGTGGCAAAGCTATACCATTATCGACAAAATGCATCATCCGAAGCAGAAGCAAATACCTATCACAACTCATGACTGCCGGAAATATAGAAGTTGCCATCAAGGGACTAGTAGACCAATATGAAGCCATTGATGGCTTCCTTATCAAGCCCATCAAAAAAGTTAAACCCAAGAACTTCTTCATCTCTTCCAGATTTGTGGGAGTCCACCGGGTAGCTCCTGAGTGGGCCTTAAGGCTGGCACTGTTGTCCCTCAAAAACTGTTTGGCATACAAATTAGTCTGCTCAACAATCTCTACCAAAAACACATCATCCATAAACAACAGAAAAAAATCAATCGGCAAAAAGTTTTCAATGTTCACCCTATACCCTGGAACACCAGTAAAGTCTGGCAATGCCGGCTGCACCATGCCTGGGGCAACCCAGAGGTCAGCACTTCCAACGGGAAGCCTTGCAGCCCCAGGCTGCCGCCCAGCTGCCTCTTGACTCACTATACTAATGGGAAGTCTTGCAGCCCCAGGCTGCAACCCAGATGCCTTTGTCTCACTATACCAACGGGAAGTCTTGCAGCCCCAGGCTGCAGCCCAGATGCCTCTTGTCTCACTATACCAACAGGAAGTCTTGCAGCCCCAGGCTGCAGCCCAGATGCCTCTTGTCGCACTATTGGCACATCAATGTCTTCCTCTAACACATGCACTTCATCAGCACCAAGAGTAGCTTCATCTGCACTGAGAGTATCTTCATCATCAGATGATGCCATGTGGAGAAAAAACTCACTGCCTGAATCTTCCCCTCCCACCTTTGCCTCAGAATCAGAGTCAGTCTCTGGACCATGGTCAGAGGAAGAATCAAAAAGCATTCCAACAACTTGCTGAGCTGTAATCTGGCGGCTAGCCATTATCCTTACTAAGAAAGGAGACTGCACAAAGAAGTTAACAACCAACACTGTGCAAAGCAAGTAAAAAAATGTGTGCCTTTATTACTAAGATCTATATACTCAAAAACTATACAGTTCACTTACAAGGGACAGCTACACTCACCAGCACCTACTCTGCAAGGACACAGCAAATAGTCAACGATATCCCATTAGAAAGAAGAAAAAAAACAATGAATCTTCAGAAAACAAAATACACATCAAGCACAAATGCATAACATTTTTTAGACACTCAAAAAACAGAAACCAAACATACTGGTAGTGTTACACACTTTGCAAAAAACACATTTACATTGAAATTGTACAAAAAAGGTCTCTTACTAAACACATGCAACTACACAAACAGCAGGACCACCAGTAACAAAACCGCAACCTGCAACAGTCTAAAGAGCAAAAGCCTTGAACTAGAACAAAAAAGGGGGAAATAAAACATTACAATTCACAAGAAATAAAAACAATACACATTATAGCAGGCTATGACACCACACAAATGGGGTCTATTACAAAGCTGCCCCAGCACGGGGGTAGTCTCCTCCAAGCACTGCGTCAAGAACAAGTCTTTATGCACTTAATGATTTTAATAAGATTTTTGAAAACACAAATGTATAGCCAATGTCTTTGAAATTGTAGTCTCTATATCAACGCATTAAATTCATGGTTGTAAATGCTTCAAAACATTTCATCAATAGCGTTTGCAATTGGTTTAGTTTTCCCAATGCATTTTGGGCTTTCGTTCAGCCCTTCATCAGGGGTTTACTCTACAAGGAGAAAAAAGACATAAAAGGCTGTCAGCCTTAACTGTTGCTGTGAAGGATAAACGTGAAGTACATGCATAGTTCAATGTAGGTCATCGTGAACAACACAGTGTGCAAGATCTGAATAGCGTGAACACATGCTTTAAAAAAACGAAAAAGTGCCAGGTTGATGGTATTGCAGCTGAATGCCCAGAGAACGTGCATTGAACAACAAAAATGTGTCATTATTCTGATGCTAAATAGAGTGAACGCGTCCTCTCCTTAGAGACGATTGTGGTTCCTATTAAGTGAACTAAATAGAGGGAAAAAGAGATCGTGCTCGTGAAAGCCTACAGTCCTTATCAACATGCTTATGCGCTGATCGAAAAAGTGAAAAGACTCACGATAGTCGTTATCATTCGGTTCGCGTTCCTGCAAAAAACATGTGCAGCGCGTTAAAGCTTGATGCGCACACCGGTTAGAATCTAAATGGAGAATCGGCCCGAAACGGTACTTACTGAGGTTTGTTAAGGCTCCGCTAGGTTCCATGCGGGTGCTCTTCCATGCGCGTTACTCGATTGAGTGAAAACGTCCGGCGTCAGTGTTTGCATTAATAAATGACATCCAAGAAGGACTAGAACCACGTTAGTGGGCGCCATCTTGGAGTGGTGTGAGGTGCTCATTAATATTAAACTAAAGTGACAAGCGAAAACAACCACCGAGGCGTGAAAGAAGTGACAGGGCACAATGTTATGAAACATGGAAAAACATCTAAATGAAACAGGAAATAAAATGCAACATAGTGATATTATGCTCTCAAGAGAATAATCTATGATGGTTCACTTTCAGGCACAGTGTGTGTACAGTGTGGTATTATCGAAGGTCACAGTCATAGGTAGCATAGGAATTCCATCTTATCATTCAACCCGTTCGGTTGCATCGTCGCCATGTAGCGAATCCAGTAATTCTCCCGTTTGAGGAGTGTGTTCTTGTTGTGTCTTGTGGGTTTGATCTGTTCCAAAATCAAAAATTTCAACTGTGCCACTGAATGGTTTTTCTCTAGAAAGTGGGCTGCCACAGTAGATGTCACGTTTTTGGTCCGAATGTTACTCTTGTGCTCGAGGATACGTGTGCGTATTTGTCTCTCTGTGTGACCTATGTAGCATGAGCCACAAGGACATTTAAGCACATAGATGACATTTGTGGAGTTGCATGTGTCATTGACTTTTAGTTTGACCTTGTGGCCTTTCATCGGATGGTTGGTAAAATTCCCTGGTATGACGTTGTTGCAGTTACTGCAGTTGTAGCACGGCCTAAGTCCCTTGTAGGTTTGCGTGGTGGTTTGATTGCTAGGCTTGGTGAGGATTTCTTTGAGGTTACGACCTCTGGTGTAAGCAAAGATCGGAGTTTGTGCAAAAATGTTCTGGAAATCTGGTTCTGTACTCAATAGAGACCAATGTTTCAGAATCATTCTGCGAAATTGGTTGCTGGTGACGGTGTATTTGGACACTACCACCATGCGGGTGTTTTCTGATTTCGGTTTGGTGCGTAGCAGATCACTTCGTTTGGCTTTCATACAGCGGGCTGCTGCCTTGTCAAGTGTCTCTTGTGGGTACCCACGTGCCTTGAACCTTTGTAACATTAGTTTTTGTTGTTTGTCACTTTCAATGTTAGAAGACACTATGCGTTTGACTCGCAAGAGTTGAGAAAATGTTAGATTAAGTTTGAGGCTGGGACGGTGGAAACTCTTGTAATGCAATATAGAATTGCGGTCTGTGGGTTTGCGGAAGATGGTGGTGGATAGTGTGCCGTCTTGTCTGTGTATTTCTACATCCAAAAAAGTGGATACTTTCTCTGTCATAGTTCTAGGTAAATTGTATCCTGTCATTGATTGTATTCCAGTGTTCTAGAAAGTCGGATAGGCTTGTGTTAGTTCCTACCCAGAGGATGAATATGTCGTCAATAAACCGTAGGTATAACCTCCCATGTGTCTTCCATGCTTCGCTCTTCAAGATGTGGGTTTCCTCAAATGTCCTCATGACGATATTGGCATAAGATGGAGCTGCACAATTCCCCATGGATGTGCCGCACAACTGGTGAAACCAGTTGCCGTTAATGGTAAAATAACTGTGGTACAGTGTGAACACTAGGAGTTCCATGATAAACACTTGTAGGTCTGTGTCCAGAGGTGATCCGACTAGGACTCTCTCTATGGCTTCTATGCCCATGTCGTGTGGTATGGACGTGTACAGTGAGCAGACAGCTACTGTACATAACAATAAATCAGATTCTTTTAGTTGGTTGATGCTGTTCTCCAATTTGACTAAAAAATCAGTCGTGTCTCTGATGTATGATCCTGCTTCAAGGACAAAGGGTTGTAAATATTTGTCAATGAATTTGCCGATATTTTCATGTATACTTCCCTTGGTCGACACTATGGGTCGAAACGGCGGTCTCGTCGGGTGTTTGTGTATTTTAGGCACCATATACATGGTGGGTGCTTTGGGGTTATTCGGTGTCAAGTACCTTTTGGCTTTGTCATTGATTGTGCCATTGTCAAATGCTTGTTGTATGATGTGGTTCAGAAGGCCAGCATATTCAGGAGTAGGATCCTTCTGTAGGGGCGCATATGTGTTGGTATCTGAAGTATGTTCAACCGTTTTTTCATGATAGTATGTTGCATCCATGATGACTAACGCTCCCCCTTTGTCAGCTGTTTGACACACTATGGACGAGTTGTTTGCTAGTTTTTGTAAAATGTTTCTTTCTCTTTGAGTGAGGTTGCCCTGTTTGATGGGTGGTTGGAAAGGAAGTGTAGATATTTCGTGTTTAATCAGGTTTTCAAATGTATCTATAATTTTGTGGCTGATGGGTGCCATATATGTACTGTGGGGGCGGAGTCCTCTCAGTATGTCTTCTTCTTGAATAGATGTGGACACAATGTTCTGAAAATAGTGATGTAGACGCAGGTTACGTATTAACTTGAAAGCACTAACTTCCAATTCCAAGGTGTTCGTGCGCGTAGTGGGCACGAATGTTTGTCCTTTTTGTAGAGTGCGTGTCTCCTCATGGCTAAGTGGATATGTTGAAACTTTGATAACTAGATTGTTGTGATCCGTTATTTCCTGCGTGGTCCTCTCTTCTTCTCTGGTTCGTTTGATCTTTTTTCCACCTCTGATGCTTTTTCCACCTCTGCGGGTTTTCCCCCGCCTCGGTCGGTTTGTTGTCCTTGGCCTTGTTCTAAAAAATGAACCGCAGCATTTGATGGGCCTGCTGATGGTTGTAGTTCAGAGCGGGTGTTTTGCTGTTTGGCTTGGGTTCTGTTGTCTCCTTCTGATGATGATGTTTCATTTTCCGAATAAGGATTGTATGGTCGACTAGGGCGTCGGCGGGCGTACACTTCTGCCCAAGTGTACACCTCGCCGAGCTTGTAGTCGATGGTGTCAGGCTTAAATTTCTGAATTTTTCGCTCTTGTGTTTCTCTGGTGTGTTTATCTAGTTGGATATTTATGTCTTCCAGTGTTTTCGTTAATTCGGCTGCATCCATGGCATCAGTCAGTTCAGAATGAATATTTTTGATGTCCGTGGCTAGTTCCTCCAGGGCTTTGTAAAGTTCCTCTATTATGAGGAGGATTAGATCTAACGAGCATTTGTTGAGGATGGCATACCATCGCTCAACAAACCTCGTGTTGTTTTTACACAATAATGGTTTCAATGGGACTCTGAGTCCTCTAGGGATTCGCTGGGCCCGGTGATACCGGACGAGTGTGCTGGCATTTAGTTTCTGATTTGATGCTTTTTTCAACAAGTAGAGTAGTTGTTTGATGTTGCTTTCGACTGTGCGTACATTTGCAGTGGGTACTATATCTTCTTGTATCATGCCATAGATTTTGCTGGCATCATCTGTGGAAAAAGCAAATGTGTCTGCTTTGAGATCCATCATGTTTGAGATGGTGTCGAAATTCATGGTTAACTCTACAGCGTGCAGGGTCCCGTGGACAGAAAAAGTGGACTCACAAAGGGAATGAATGGGGCTTGCACTGCTAAATTCCTCAATTGTATGTGACAATGTTTTATGGTCTGTGGTGTGCTATTGAGGTATCGCTGTCTGTGCTCCACAGCGTAATTCGTAACAAAGTCTATTACAAAGCTGCCCCAGCACGGGGGTAGTCTCCTCCAAGCACTGCGTCAAGAACGAGTCTTTATGCACCTAATGATTTTAATAAGATTTTTGAAAACACAAATGTATAGCCAATGTCTTTGAAATTGTAGTCTATATATCAACGCATTAAATTCATGGTTGTAAATGCTTCTAAACATTTCATCAATAGCGTTTGCAATTGGTTTAGTGTTCCCAATGCATTTCGGGCTTTCGTTCAGCCCTTCATCAGGGGATTACTCTACAAGGAGAAAAAAGACATAAAAGGCTGTCAGCCTTAACTGTTGCTGTGAAGGATAAACGTGAAGTACATGCATAGTTCAATGTAGGTCATCGTGAACAACACAGTGTGCAAGATCTGAATAGCGTGAACACATGCTTTAAAAAAACGAAAAAGTGCCAGGTTGATGGTATTGCAGCTGAATGCCCAGAGAACGTGCATTGAACAACAAAAATGTGTCATTATTCTGATGCTAAATAGAGTGAACGCATCCTCTCCTTAGAGAAGATCGTGGTTCCTATTAAGTGAACTAAATAGAGGGAAAAAGAGATCGTGCTCGTGAAAGCCTACAGTCCTTATCAACATGCTTATGCGCTGATCGAAAAAGTGAAAAGACTCGCGATAGTCGTTATCATTCGGTTCGCGTTCCTGCAAAAAACATGTGCAGCGTGTTAAAGCTTGATGCGCACACCGGTTAGAATCTAAATGGAGAATCGGTCCGAAACGGTACTTACTGAGGTGTGTTAAGGCTCCGCTAGGTTCCATGCGGGTGCTCTTCCATGCGCGTTACTCGATTGAGTGAAAACGTCCGGCGTCAGTGTTTGCATTAATAAATGACATCCAAGAAGGACTAGAACCACGTTAGTGGGCGCCATCTTGGAGTGGTGTGAGGTGCTCATTAATATTAAACTAAAGTGACAAGCGAAAACAACCACCGAGGCGTGAAAGAAGTGACAGGGCACAATGTTATGAAACATGGAAAAACATCTAAATGGAACAGGAAATAAAATGCAACATAGTGATATTATGCTCTAAAGAGAATAATCTATGATGGTTCACTTTCAGGCACAGTGTGTGTACAGTGTGGTATTATCGAAGGTCACAGTCATAGGTAGCATAGGAATTCCATCCTATCATTCAACCCGTTCGGTTGCATCGTCGCCATATAGCGAATCCAGTAATTCTCCCATTTAGATGTTTTTCCATGTTTCACAACATTGTGCCCTGTCACTTCTTTCACGCCTCGGTGGTTGTTTTCGCTTGTCACTTTAGTTTAATATTAATGAGCACCTCACACCACTCCAAGATGGCGCCCACTAACGTGGTTCTAGTCCTTCTTGGATGTCATTTATTAATGCAAACACTGACGCCGGACGTTTTCCCTCAATCGAGTAACGCGTATGGAAGAGCACCCGCATGGAGCCTAGCGGAGCCTTAACACACCTCAGTAAGTACCATTTCGGACCGATTCTCCATTTAGATTCTAACCAGTGTGCGCATCAAGCTTTAACGCGCTGCACATGTTTTTTGCAGGAACGCGAACCGAATCATAACGACTATCGTGAGTCTTTTCACTTTTTCGATCAGCGCATAAGCATGTTGATAAGGACTGTAGGCTTTCACGAGCACAATCTCTTTTTCCCTCTATTTAGTTCACTTAATAGGAACCACGATCTTCTCTAAGGAGAGGACGCGTTCACTCTATTTAGCATCAGAATAATGACAAATTTTTGTTGTTCAATGTACGTTCTCTGGGCATTCAGCTGCAATACCATCAACCTGGCACTTTTTCGTTTTTTTAAAGCATGTGTTCACGCTATTCAGATCTTGCACACTGTGTTGTTCACGATGACCTACATTGAACTATGCATGTACTTCACGTTTATCCTTCACAGCAACAGTTAAGGCTGACAGCCTTTTATGTCTTTTTTCTCCTTGTAGAGTAATCCCCTGATGAAGGGCTGAACGAAAGCCCGAAATGCATTGGGAACACTAAACCAATTGCAAACGCTATTGATGAAATGTTTTGAAGCATTTACAACCATGAATTTAATGCGTTGATATAGAGACTACAATTTCAAAGACATTGGCTATACATTTGTGTTTTCAAAAATCTTATTAAAATCATTAAGTGCATAAAGACTCGTTCTTGACGCAGTGCTTGGAGGAGACTACCCCCGTGCTGGGGCAGCTTTGTAATAGACTTTGTTACGAATTACGCTGTGGAGCACAGACAGCGATACCTCAATAGCACGCCACAGACCATAAAACATTGTCACATACAATTGAGGAATTTAGCAGTGCAAGCCCCATTCATTCCCTTTGTGAGACCACACAAATGGGGACAGAAAGGCCAAATAAACCGGCTGAATAGACATAAACAAATATATGTCCCCTGGAAGCAACCAATTTATTTATTTTTACATCCCTGGCACTAGTGGGCTTTTCTGCCCCCCCCCCCCTGCCCAGGGCCAGAAATGCCAAAAATATAGGTAATCTGTCCCCAAAGGGGGAGGGGGGCAGACTTACAAATGAATTAGGCCCATAAGGAAGCGACTCTTGCCCAAGGGGTCGCTTCCATTTCAAATTTAAAACACTCACTGGTGTCTAGTGGGGTTTTCTGCCCTCTCCTGGGGGGGGGGGGGGGCAGAATATACTTTTTTTTTTAGAAATGGCCCTTGGAAGCGACTGGTCACTTCCAATTAAAAAAACAAAACAATTCCCTCGCTCTAGTGGCCTTTTCTGCCCCCCCCCCCCCGGGGCCAGAAACGCCAAAACATCAGGCTATCTGTCCCCGGGGGTGGGGGGGAGGGGTGGCAGAATATAATTTTTAAATAAATTGGGCCCCCTGGAAGCGACCCTTGCCGAAGGGGTCGCTTCCATTTAAAAAATAAAAATGAATTCCCTGGTGTCTAGTGGGGTTTTCTGCCCCCCCCCCCTGGGGCAGAAAGGCCAAACAAATAAACCAATCTACCCCCAGAGGGGGCAGAATCTACTTATTTCTAATTTTGGGCCCAAGGAAGCCCAAGGGGTTGCTTTAGATTTTTAGAAAAAAATATTCCCTGGCTCCAGTGGGCTTTTCTGCCCCCCCCCCCCGTGGGTCCAGAATCGGCTAAAAAACATCAGGGGGCAAAAAAGTCTAAATCAATTATTGGCCCCCAGGAAGCAACCCTTGCCCAAGGGGTGGCTTCCTTTTCACTAAATAAAACATCCTTGGTGTCTAGTGGGGGCATTCCTGGTGCATGATCGTGACCTGTGCGCGATTGTGCACCAGGAATGCCCTGCATTGGTACATCAGGGGAGAGGAAACACTGTTTCCTCCCCCCTGATGCCTCAAGGCACAAAGAAACGCCTCCCCGCCGCACCCGAGGCCCAAACTCACCTCCTGTTCCTGGACGCGCTGCAAACAAATGGTTTCCAGCTCGTCCAGCGCTTCCTGATGACGTCTGCGCGCGCTGTGCGCGCTGACGTCATGGGGAAGAGTGGGGGGGGTTCTCGGGGGTGGCAGCGGAAACTTTTCCGCTGCCATCCCTGTTTGTATGGGCAAAATCGATGCCCCAGGGGGCTGTGCTGATGACCATCCTAGTGATCAGAGCACACCTCAATTACATTCCTTGAAGATGTTGGAGGAAAATCCCCCATCCAAACCAGTAAGGATACCCTAGGCAGTCACACCCCTGAATTCTGGCTGTTACTCTAGTCTACATACTTCTCTTTATACCCACCTCACCTATCAGTTAACCCTTAAGATGCAAATAAAGATGTAATTGTTTAGTCTTCTTTTTTGATTGCTTGTTTATACATTATGAACCTCAACTCTACTCTGCTCCTGATTGCAAAAAAAACAGCTGACTTCAGATGGCAGGCGGGAGGGTCCCAGGCCATAGATGGACAGTGGAGGTGAAGATGGGGTGAAGGCGGCACATGGAAAATGGAGGGCAGACGGTTGGGGCATGGGTAGCATGCTGACCACAGAGAGTGATACTATAAGTATACAAAACAGTGATGGAAGGAATACTTGAATTAATCTCAGCCACTGGTATTCACTCAGGCCACATCCCAATCCATTGTTATTTTGCACACCATGCCTTCTCAGTTTGGGTAGAACAGAGGGCAGATGGGGAAAGAATGAGTAGCATACAGAAAACAGAGGATAGGCTGGAGGGACAGAGGCAGCAAACGGACACAGAAGGGCAGGCAGGAGGCACGGGGGCAGGTAGGTGACCATGGAAGGCAGGCGGGGGCGGGTACAAAATGACCACAGAGGACAGACTTGAGGTGGCAGCAGCAGCACACTTACTAAGGTGGGCAGGTAGGAAGGGTAGAGGCAACAGCTCATCTTGGAGGGCGGGCCAGCAGGTCAGAGGCAGCAAGCTGATCACTGGAGCCAGGTTATAGAAGGCATGAGCTGCACACAGACATTGGAGGACATTCCAGAGAGGGAGGGGAGCAAGCTGGCCATGGAGGGCAGGTGGGAGGGCCCTTGAGCAGCAAACAGGAATGGAAGGAGGGTGGGAGGTGCAGGGTCACCAAGAGGAACATGGAGAGCATTCTGGTGGGGCAGGGGAGAAAGCTTAAGATGGAGGGCTGGCTGGTTAGGCCAAGGGAGCACACAGACAACAGAGGGCAGGCAGGACGGACAGGGATAGTAAGCTGGCCATGGAAGACAGGTCAGAGTGGCAGGGGTAGCAAGTAGACCATGGGGGGCCAGTGGAAGTGGGCAGAAGCAACACACAGACAACAGAGGGCAAACTGGAGGGACAGGGGCAGCAAGATAGCCACAGAGTGCAGGTTAAAGTGAAGGAAGTGGCTCGTTTCGGGTCACTCGGGTCACTCACGACCACCTCTCTGCCTTCTATGAAGTGAAGAGTCGGTCAAACAGTAGAGAATACAAACCAATAACAGTTTATTTAAAGTTCGCTCAGCGCCGAGCCCTGTCTGCCCAGTCACTAAGAGTACTGCAGAGAGAGTCTAAGTTCAACAAGCATAACAATACATTATATATATATATATATGTCAGAATCAATGATAACACGCCCACCATGGTATTTTCCAGAAAGATGCAGCTGGATAGTAAATTACAAAGGAGTAAGTTTCAGTTCTGAAGCCGGGAACACATTATCTATCAGTCAAGGTCATTTCTGTCTGTGCCCGCTCCCTAGACAAGAGGGAGAGGGCTCACATCTAGGGGAAAGGTATGCACTAATAAGAACAGTGCATTCATTAGTGTAACACAATATGAGTTCCAAAGAAACATAACCTAAAGAAGGCCATTTCCGAGTAATGGTGGGTAATTAGTTTTGATCATAATACAAAATGTCGCCAGCACACAAGATGGCGCCGCAAAATGCTAAGTTACATGAAACAATACGAAAGCATGATTTTTATTCTAACAGACCCTCCTTTTAGCATGAGCTAAGCAAACATCAAAATAACAAAGGGAAAAATACATATTACGCAATAAATCAGAGTAATTGGAATTTAGGAAGATTCCATGTCTACAGCTTCAAGAGAGAGAAACAGTAAGGAGGGAAGAAGTCTCAAAAATACCCTTGTCGATCTGCATAAGATTGTTGACCTCTTTTTGGATCATATTGATGCATTAGTATCATGTATCGATACTCTTTTAGGAGTGAGAAGACTGGTGCATTAAGAACAACATAAGGGAAGACACTGCACTAAAACACAATAAGTAATCAGATTCACAATAAAATAGATCACCCTCTCAAGGATCCAAACTCATCTACCCAAGAGGGACCAACTACAATGTGTACTCTCCATTCTCTTGACATTATCCAAGATATCTAAAATGTGCTGGGTAATATTCTTTTCCATATTAGTGATCCCGACTACACACTGGTCTCCTACTACCACGCGCACACCAACGCTCTTAGCTAGAATGAAATCAACTGCATATCTGGTTTGCTTGGCATACATCTGCATACTTTCCAATTGGGTGATGATGTCACACAGAGCTCCTACTGTGGAATTAGAATGTATCTGCAGCTTACATCTAAAATATTACCTGGCCCCTTCACCCCTAGCCATAGTAGTCCACCAAAGGGGATAATGGAGGAGAGAATATACCCAAAGGTGATATCATTACTATAATTATTGATCTCAAGGTCTGTCACCCCTTCACAGATTTCCTTTGTTAGAGTTATTTTAATTCATCAAACCGTAGGCAACACCATCCCAAGAGCCACATCATCCATACCATTGTGCATATTGGAATAAGTCCCATTTGATAAAAAGAAAAACGTTGGGTGGCCTGTCATAATCTACAGCTGTATACCTGGAATTCCACCCAATAGTACTAGGGTCCTTTGGGTTTACCCTAGAGTGTGTGCCCTTAGGCAAAACTATCCCTGAGCAATTGCCATGGAGAACAAGGTCAGCGAAATTAACAATTGGGCACCAGGCAGGGTAATAACCAGCCTCTCGGGGGACTGTCGGTTCTTAGGACTACCAACCCACCAATGTTACATTTTGTTTTTATGTATAGAAATTATCACAATAAGTATTGTTGTTACATCCTAGATAACCTATGCCCCGTGGCTTTGGATAATATGCACATGGGCCTGGAGTGGATACCCAAACCCAAATACTCCCTTCACTTCCACAAAACCAGGGGGCGGAGTATAAGTATAATTAACAAGTGACGATGGATAAACAGTCCATAAACTTGTCATAGATTCAGTAGGCTAACAAGCTGTGCCTACACCAAAGAATTTCTTATGCGTATCTAGAAATGCGTATCAGGATTGTCCTTTTTGTAAGAACTTAAGGAACAATCTCTTATGTAGTACATGATTTTACATTGTGATCACGCTCCAAAACCCAGGGCATCACAACCAAAATCAACAGCAACAGTAACCCAAGAATAGCACAGAGTACTATTTGTTTGGTGGACCAAGATTTACGTTTATGAACAAGAGGAATTCCTGGCTGCTCTTTGTCAGCAACCATTCTGCCAAATGGCATAGCAAATGACAAAAGAAAGAGCCAAATCACCAGCAAAGGAAATGTACAAGTTCCCAGTTCCATCACAGCCTCACTGGTATAGGTTCCTATTGTTCATCAAACGTTGGCGCTCTTGAGCACCAGCGATGGAGCCTGCTCTGTCCAAAACTCATGATTAATCCCACGCCGATCAGGATAATGTACCCCCGAAGGAATATGTTCGATCTATCCTCTCCAATGTCAAATGGTGCACAAATCCAACATCATCCTAACTAACTCCGTTATGGATATACATGTTGAACTGTACCTTTCCTTTTCAGATACTCAACATGCAGGATCTGTAAGTGACAAGATTCCACCACACCCACAAAGCACTTTAGGGCGTGCGCTGATATATACACTCAGAGTGGCCTCCAAGTTTTTTTGGCTACATTCACTCTCATGGTCCTGAAAAAACCTCACGAATATCGTAGAAGGCTGAAACTAGTAGACCTACACTCTCTAGAGATATTGAGGCACATTTTCACCCCACTTATATCGCAACTATGTTTTTACTCATGTCCTTGGACGCTTCTAATAAAACGTTTATAAGGGTATTTCCAAGAGACATTTTTATCATTTATTCACACATCACATAGCACTTCACTTTTCACCCAAAAACCCGCTCCACTGTCAATCAGGTGTTGATGCACAGCTGAATTGCACTCGGCAATCCAGCTGGACCCCGATGATGAAGCATGCCACCTACTAGTTAGGTGTGTGAGTGGTTTCCTAAGACAACCACTGGTTGTCTGCGTTCCTCTACCTGGGTGAAGGTCAGCAACAATGACCATAACCTGTTAAGGACTTGTCCACATTATTTTAGCGTATTACTCTGGGAAAGGGACAAGCACCTGCTCCGTTTCCTTACTCTCTAGTTGTTTATTTGCCTCCTCCTTACAATATACACACTGATTCGGACCTAAAGGCATAGTTGTTGGCTACCTACTAGTGCCTGGAAGCTTTCGAGCAGGACCACCACGTCCTCTCCCATTCCCCCTAAAATCCTGCTATAACAACGCCTTCATCTTTAAATCCTTATGGCTCTTATCTGTCCTCCCCTTTTCCTCATTATCCCTATGCTCATAATATTGTGCCATATTCAAAATAGCAGACGGAAAGGAGGTGGACCATGTACTTTCAGATGCTTGCAATCGAGTCACAATTTCGGGAAGCAAATTAGAAACAAATCTATTGACAAACAGCCGAACACCTCCCTTAAAAGACAAATCCTGCCCACTGTAGTCCAAAAACATACCTTCAAATGTAATTAAAAAATCAGATACGCTCTCATCTTTCTTCTGTTGACAAGCTGACAATTTGTCCCAATCTACCCTTCTTGGAGGAATAAGAGAATGCATGTAAGTAGTAATGGGACCTGGCAAAGCAGGTATCTCTGCCTGAGGCTTATCACCTGGCTTTCTTTCCTGATCCTTTGCCTTAATTTTATTCCAAGTACCCTCCATCTCCAGAACATGATCTTGAGTATAGACCTGCCTCCAAATATCAACTGGAACAAGAAGACCAAAGAACATTTCAATGTTAGCTAAGGACATTCCTGTCAAAGAAGCAGCTGCGGTCAACTCTTGATAATAAGCAGTAGGATTCTTCCTAGGATCAGGCAATTGAGCTTTAAGAGATACAATCTCACTTCTTTTCCTTTGAGAATAAACCCATTGTTCTTGAAACCGGGCTGCCTGTGCCACCCGAGTCACATTATCTCACCGGTCCGTTAACTCTGGTATTACTGGGTGATATATAGGATGCATCTTTCTCATTGGAAACCGGGAAACCAACCAGGGGCTTTTCTCATGTAGTCGGCCCCTATAAGCTATGATTGTCATAACATTAGCAAAGACATGTTCTGGCCCCAAATCACTAATATACACTCTGTGTCAAATCTGAGGTGCCTCCACACCAAAATACTGTTGCCAAAGACCAATCAAAGTAGCTGACATGTGTTTATGCACATACTGCTGTATTAAGGGTCAAAATCTCACATAGTCGCCCAAACATCCTCTACACTATAAATAGGATTATGGGACCACTGCACAGATTGATTAGCTATTACTTGTTTCTCATCATCTCCCACATCAGACCTCAATAACGTCCCATGCGCTCCTTAAACTTTGTCCAGTCCCTATCCTCAAATCCACTTACCGGCGTCCCACTACTCACTAATGCCAGAGGATGAAAAACCACAGTGGGAGATGCAACAGTAGTAACAGGCACTATTGTCGCTGGGGGTTGAGTTACAGGGAAAGAGTTGGCGGAAGGGATGTTGAGCCATTAGGTACAGCAGGAGTACTAACAGTCACAGTTGCCACAGATGGCAAAGAAACAGAAGAAAGAGGAGAAGTAGGAGCCGTAGCCACAGCTATTGACGTAACAAAAGTGGAGACAGGGGCTGAGAGTAGGTACAACTGTAACGGGTGGCTGTGAAGGGACTGGAACAGTGAGATACATTCTCTGCGGGCATATGGGGGCGGGGTTGGGTATCCAACAATTCTTCCACAAAGGTATCATTATCCTCCTGTGCCACATATGATTTGTCAATATGTGCATTTGCAATACACACACAATCAATAAATGATACACATGACTCAATAAGGAGATCCACACCAATTTATAAAAATAACACGTATCTTTATATATATTTATGCAAAAGTATCAATACGATCAGGTAGATACCTTTTGAGACAGAAATACTTTTAGTTTTCAAAAGTCTGCATACAAGTTCTCTACAGCAACTTACAAGGCCAATCCTCAGGACTTAAGATGAGTACAGGGCAAGGTCCAAGGCAGCACCATTATGTCGCCTACAGTGGCACTAGGGCGGCTGGCGCCGTGGTGCAATACAGCATTGGGTGCCCAATGTAAGTTAATTGGTATTGGTCAGAAAGTGGCAGCACGTTTGGACTGGGAGGCCAGACGGTCGGACTCAACAAGTAGGCTCAGGTCTCACAATGCTCGGGATGTAGGGACACCTTTGGTCTCTTCTACTGGGGAGGAAGAGTACAGAGGTACTTTGAGGCATCAGGTTTTTGTCACCGGAGACACTTGTGGCTGAGTGGTCCTGCACACACAGACTGTAGGCGTCATCGAGAGGTCCACGGAGGGCAAGCCCAAGGTGGCCTTCATCTCTAGAGGGCCAGAGGACCATACTGGCACTGTTGCCCTACTTCAGCTCAGGCTAGGTTGCTTGGATTCAGTTGTGTTTTCTGATGTCAGGTTTTGACAGTCCTGACTCCTCACAGGTGTTGGAACTGGCCTTTTTTGCAAGGGCATCCCCAAACTTTTTGCCTTCCTCCTGTATTTTTTCTGACCTGTTTTTGTTTGTTTTACGACTCTGGGCAATTTACCACTGCTGATCAGTGCTAAAGTGCATGTGCTCTCTCTTGTAAACTTGGTAAGATTGGTCTACACCTGTTTGGCATATTTAATTTACCTAACAGTCCCTTGTACAGTGGTTTTCCATATGCCCAGGGCCTGTAAATTGTATGCTACTAGTGGGCCTGCATCTCTGCTTGCGCCACCCACTGAAGTAGGCTTTCAAACCTGTCTCAGTCCTCTGCCGCTGCAGGGCTTTCTTGCACGCACAGTTTACTGCTGCAGTGACAAGACATATGAAGGGGTTGCCACTTCTGAAACTCCCCTTTTACTACAAATAAGTCACACCAGAGTTAGGCCCTACCTAGCCGTATGGGCAGGGTGCTGTGTAGGTAAAAGTTATGACATGTGACTTTACTGTGTGGCATGTCCTAGTAGTGACAAACAGCCTATTTGATTTCCCACTTCTGTGAGGATTTTCTGGTATGAAAGGGGTAGTGTGACCATGTTTGGTATGCTTGGAATGGTAGCGAGATATCCTTCTTATTGGTGGAAGCGGATTTGTCATTAATATTTTAGAAATGCCACTTTTAAGAGGTGGGGAGTTATGTGTGCTTATGAGTCTTTGTGGCTGGCCTTGTGTATTCAGCATCTTGTTAAGACTGGCAGGAGAAAGGGAAAGTGCATTCACTCTAGACAGTCACAAGGGGGTTTTGAGGTGTGTCCTGCCTTTCCTGTGTGTGTCAGTGCTAGGCTGAATAGACCTTGGCTACATTTAGAGTGGTGGGAGGAGTTTTCCTTGGACCTGAATAGGCCTTGCCTGCATTTAGAGTGGTGAGAGGAGTTGCACCTGCATCTGAATAGGGCTGTGCCTTCCTTTTTACAATGCTTTCTCTGCCCCCCTGTAGTGTGTCTGAGGCCAGGGCTTTGGATTTAGGAGATTTAAAAAGAGGGTGTTGTGCACTTCTGAAAAGTGTTTGAAGTGCCCCCAGAACAAAGACTTTTGGACTATAAATACAGGGGTTGTGACCCCATGAATTCAGATACTGCGTGGACTTGTAACCAGACACTGCTGGCTCTACAGACTGCATCTGGCCAGAGGAAAAGCTTTATGCTGCCAAGAGAAACCGTCACTGGAACTTTGCCTTGCTGTGCTGACCTGCTGTAAGTACTGCTTCTGGTTCCCCTGCAAGGACCCTGTGTGCTGGCCTGTTGTCTGCTCCCTGCCTGTGTGCCCCAGTGATCTCCCAGGGCTTGGTATCTTGCCCTGCGGTACTTAGAAAAATTAATCCCGGGTGAGAACTGTGGACTGCTCTTGGTTGTTTCCCTACCACTGGGGCTTATTTTCTTTGCTGGTAAAAGGAGCAAAGCAGAGAGAGCGCCTCCTACTTTGTCCGCAATCGGCACGTGTGTGTGGTTTAGTAGTGGCTTCGAAAATGGGGGGAGCTACCTTGACCTCCCCTTTGGTAGCATGGAGAATTCCCTTTGGTGCACATTTGATGGGGGAGTGCTCTTGGGTGCTGACAGCACTTCTGCTTTGGCAGTCTTCGTGCAGCAGGCTGAGCAGCTGGGGAATCATCCACTCAATGTGCCCCGAGGCGCTCCGACGCTGTGAACAGCCCTGAGAGGCACATGTCATGGCAGCTGAGAAGGGCCAAGGGGAGGAGCCCCGAGGCATTGTGAGGTCCTCTATGAATTGGGGCATTTAAAGATGGAGGTCCCGACCCTGCAGCTCCCCCACCATAGCAGGAGCCCTATGTTAGGTTCACAGGCATCCTGGTCCCCTCCGGGAAGACCCGCTAGTTGCATAGAAATGCTAGGGAGGCACAGTCAAGTACGAAAGGGGGGGATTGGGGCAGTTAGACATGGCAACTTTTGTCGTGTTTTCCTTGAGTTTTTGCTTTCTGACCTCCCGGTTTTGACTCTGTTTTTGCTGGCGTAGTGTTTGTGCACACTTTTCCCACTGCTGATCAGTGGTAAAGTGCAAGTGCTCCTGTGGTAAATTGTGTTATGGATTGGTGTTTTCATGATTGGATATTTGATTTACTTGTTAGTCCCTAGTAAAGTGCGCTGAGTGTGCCAGGGCCTGTGAATCAAATGCTACTAGTAGGCCTGCAAACCTGATTGTGCCACCCACGTGGGCAGCCCTGAAAAGGTAACTCAGACCCTCCATTGCGGAGTCTACACGCAATTTGTAACTGCCATGTCGACTTGGCCAGTGCACACACTTGCCAGTCCCTCACCTTCCCTTTTCTTAAATGTCAGCCACCCCTAAAGTAGGCCCGAGGTACCCCTGTGGGCTGGGTGTGATGTATGTGAAAGGTAGGAAATGCCCTGGTGTGTGTGGCATGTCCTGATAGCGAATTATGGGCAATTTTGTTTTTCGCTATTGCAAGGCTACCTGATCCCCATAGGACAGAATGGGGAGTTTGTTTATAATATCTTATAAACATAACTAGCCCGGGGAAATAGGTAAGAAAATAAATTTTAGTATGCCTGAACTCAGAATCTAAAGATGCATCTTTAGTGAAGGTGATTGTTACATTCTGGGTTTGAAAACACCACTTTTAGAAAGTAGGTATTTTCTTGCTCAGTCATCCCGTGTGCCTCTGCTGGAATGTGGATTGCTTGTCTGGGTTTTGGATGCCAGAAGGTTGGGGAGCAGGAGTGGATCCAGATAGTCTAGGTGGGCCAGGAAAGGGCTGAATAGACCTGGGCTGCAAATGGGGAAGGAGGAGGCAATTCCCATGCACCTCAAAAGGGCCTGATCTGCCTCTGACCATGCCGTCTCCACCTTCTGCCAGGAAGTCACACCAGAGAAGGCAGAACTGGTTCTGGCTGGCACAAACACTCTCTGCCTAAAAGATCAAAGGATTTTGGGATGTAAATATTGGGGCCCAGACCCCCTAAACTTTAGAACTCTTTTGAACCAAGAAGACTGGCAAGAAGACGAGCTGGAGTAGCTGTGAGAAGCAACTACCACATTGCTGTGTGCTTTGCTGTGTTGGCTTCTGTCTTGGGCAGTGAAAGGACTGGACTGAACTTCCTGCAATCTACTTTGTGAGTTTCTACAAAGGCTTGTGGTAGAGCTTGCCCCCTTTTCAAGAAGTCTTAGGTGCAGCAAAGACTTCAAGCTCTTCTGGCCTCAGCAGTGGAAACTGTTTTTTGTACTGCAACAGAAGAAAAGCAACCCAACTACATCTACAATGCCGCTGCAAACTCCGTGTCCTGAAGGCACCGCAGAGGGCACCACCGCAATGCTGCCCATCGACCCTGGTCTCACCGATGATGCCTGCTGATGCCGCCACTGAGCCGCTGCTCGCACAGTGATCTGTGGGCACCCCACTCCACACCACCTCACTTCACGACGATGCGTTCATATTCCCGACAACGCTGCTCCACACCAAAATGGACGCCGCTGCTGGCACCGTGGTTTGAGGACACCACTTGTAAAGTTTCGTGACACACCACCCTCATCCCGCACCACCGCCTTGGCCTACCGACGGTGGTGCCATTGACTTCAGTTCCTCAGCCGACGACAGCGCTTCAGCAACTACGATGCAGCTGCTTACACCGTGACCTGCTAGCACTGTGACAAGCACCGCCTTCACCTTGCACCGCGACCCTGGCCTCACCGACGACACCATCTGATGATGCCACCAAGCTGCTGCTCACACAAGACCTAAGGGCACCGCACGCCGCACTGCTGCACTGCTGCACTGCTGCACTTTGCACCGCAGCACCCGACACCGGCTGAAGCCAGCGCTCCCGACTTCAACAGAGAGGAGTTCGATCTGCAATGCATGTGACTTCGAGGGCCCTGATGACTCCTGCACTGACCTCCGGGACTGACACCTGCGGACAGGGTGCTTTCAGAAGCTCAACGAGAGGTCGCCGACGCCCTGCATGTCTAAAAGGTACTGTTTGCGGGTCTTCCCGACACCGTAGCTTGCCTGCGACACCACAGTCAGCCAGAACTGTTTGGACCTGTTTGCTCACGACTCTGCGATAGCCCCGGATGGAGCTATTGACATCAAGCAACTGTTTTTCAAGCACATTTTGATAACCGCAGATTTTTTGTATTGTGAACTATTATCATATTTGGTCTTGTCTTAGGTATATAAAACTATTGGATATTTTTCTAAACTGGTGTGGTGCTTACAGTGTATTACTGTTGGTTATGTGCAAATGCTTTACACACTGCCTCTAAGATAAGCCTGACTGCTTGTGCCAAGCTAGCAGGGGTTATTTTAGGAGTGTAACTCCTTTATTCTGACTAGAGTGGTGGTTTCTGCCCGACTTGGGCACATGCCCTAGCCAACCAAAAATCCCATTTCTAACAGGCACCATGATTACCTAGTGAAATCCCTGGCATAACATAATGGCATTCTCAGGCCCTAATATTGTGTTTTACCTATGATCCAAAGTATTTATGGTCACATGTAGGTTTTGTTTAATGCGACTGGTCTGGTCTGTGGACTTTTCAGGACGCTATCTGTGATGTTATGTCTCCTAATGTTTGAAAACAAGGACAAGATAACAAATATTCTTCCAAATGGCACATTACATGTGTACAGTAACCTTAAAAATTCACCACTTTATTGTGTTGTTCATGACCTTCTCAGATTGTTTCCTTTTTTATTGTGTACTGTTCTGTAATTCTATGTAAATCGCCTCAACCGTATCTGTTGTGCAGGAATGATATGTAAAACTGTTAAATATCAAAATGGATTAAATGAGCACCGTTGCGCTATAGCTAATGTAAATAAATCCTCGTCTTCAGAACTACAATCCTTAACCTTACACCAAACACAGAACGGGTAAAAGGAACTGATGTTCTGCGACTGGTGAGCCACAATATTACTGTACATGTTCTAATGTTCTCAGTTACTGCCATTGCGCCAGTGCAAAAAGGTACTTCTCAGTTTAATCATTAAATATCAGACTAACTCCTTATCACTGCATTGCTAAGAACCTATACAAATAGATTTGAGAAAAACTTCAGTCACAAAATAAGTTGCTGCCGGAGAGGCTATAACCAAAAGACTATTCCTGTTTTATCTGCATTTGAATTTTCCCTTGTGTCCGATCCCCCCCTGCACCTGCACCACATTTTAATAATTATTTCAGGAATCTTTAAAAAAACGGAATAATTTTAAAATTGAGTTAGAATTCTCCAATTGAACGCTCCTACCCTCGTTTGGGCTGAGAATTCATTTCTCTCGGTCCACGATCCCTGGGTGCTTGTTTAGACCAGGTCCCGGGCTCGATCCCGTTTTGGCGGCCATCTTAGGTGGGGTCACATTAGAAGAGCGGTCTAGTCGCCCTATAAAAGGAGGGCTTAGCTACCAGACCAGAGATAGAGCATTATTGAGAGGCTGCTAGTCGAGCGCTCAGCTCCTGTTTTATCTGCATTTGAATTTTCCCTTGTGTCCGATCCCCCCCTGCACCTGCACCACATTTTAATAATTATTTCAGGAATCTTTAAAAAAACGGAATAATTTTAAAATTGAGTTAGAATTCTCCAATTGAACGCTCCTACCCTCGTTTGGGCTGAGAATTCATTTCTCTCGGTCCACGATCCCTGGGTGCTTGTTTAGACCAGGTCCCGGGCTCGATCCCGTTTTGGCGGCCATCTTAGGTGGGGTCACATTAGAAGAGCGGTCTAGTCGCCCTATAAAAATAGTCCCTTATGGCTCCGCGCAGCGGACGCGTGCAGTGGACGCGCCGGACCTGCGCCGGAGTTTCGCCAGAGTCAAGCCCGTCTGTGCCCGTCCGGGCCCAGACGGGACCAGGGCCAGTGGTTATGCCCGACTCGAGCCCCCTTCAAGCCACATCGGTCAGGTACACGATGGATGAGCTTTTTTCCTATAGAACACCGAAGTATGCTACATGTTGTTATATTGCTAAAGGTGGAAAACGTTTTAGGGGATGCAGAGTCTGCCAACTGCATCTTGGAGCAACTACCCCCACTACCCTGCGTCGTCTTGCCCTGCTGAATTGCAGATCCCTTCCCTGCCACGCTACGGAGATTAACTCCCTACTCCTGGACCACAAGGTTGATGCCTTGTTTCTCACTGAGACTTGGCTATCTGACGCCTCGGGTCCGGATGTGGTTACAGCGCTGGCACCGGGATATCTGATCTACCATCTTGACAGAGGCGCAGGGAGGGGGGGGGTTTGGCCATCATCTATAGGGAATCACTGGGCTGCAAAGCATGGGAGGCAGGGGTGAAAGATTGTGAGAGCTGCCAATTCTCCCTTAAATTCTCCCCTACCTGCACGCTGACAGGTCTCCTAGTTTATCGTCCACCTGGGAGTGTGGGGGAGTTTACATCTTCGCTTATGGAAACTACCACTCTCCTGGCCTCGGCTTCGGCCAACTTTATTCTGTTGGGAGATCTCAACTGCCATTTTGATGAGGTAACTGACCCTATGGCAACTAATTTGATGAGCGAGCTGACTGCCCTGGAGATGAATCTGATAAACACCGGGCCCACACATGTTAAAGGGCACCTTTTGGACCCGTTCTTTACGAACATGATGGGTTTATCAGCTATGCCCCCTCTCGTTCTTCCCTGGTCTGACCACTCATTGATCATGGCAAACTGGGAGATAAAGGAAGATGATACCCTCCCACCCAGGAAATTTAGAATAGACAGAGCATGGTCAAGGCTCCCGGTAGAGGCCTGGAAGGCCCGGTTGGAGGGCTCCCAGCCCGAGAAAGGTCAGGTTCCAGTGACTGCAGACGCTATGATGAGGAAATGGCTGACCAACGCAGTGGACCATGTGCTTCCACTCAAGAAGATGCTTATTAGGGATAAGAGAGTGGGGTCTGCCCCATGGTATTTCCCAGAGCTTAGAATCCTGAGAAAGAACTGTAAACAGGCGGAAAGACTATGGAGGAAGAACCCGGAGGTAGAGAGCAGGGAAAAATACCGTAGGGAATTAAGGACGTATAAACTTGCTATACGCGCTGCAAAGACCTCCTTTTTTGGGGAGAGAGTGAGCCATGCTGCGTCCTCATCCAGGGAAGCCTTTCTAGTGATGAAGGAGCTTCTTAAACCACCGGATCCCATTCTTGTTCACGACAGACCACAGGAAAAATGTCTGGAATTGGCCACTTACTTTAAAGATAAAATTGATACCATTATTAGTTCTCTCCCACCGGTGATGGGAACCCCGACCCCGTCTGAGGACCTAAGCATGTCGGAAAATCTATTGACGTCTTTTGGCCCCGTAACCTCAGGCGAAGTACTGAAGGTCCTCGGGAGCTTGAAGAGTGGCTCGCCTCGAGACCCAGTCCCAATGCGGTATTTAAAGCAGGCTGCCCCATCGATAGGAGAGCCTTTGACCGATTTGGTCAATCTCTCCTTCGCTCATGGCTCGGTACCGCCGGACTGGAAGAGCGCAGTCGTTAAAGCGCTTCTGAAGAAGCCTGGCTTAGATCCACAGAACCTAGCCAATTTCAGGCCCATCTCCTTGCTACCAGGGATTAGTAAGGTTGCCGAGAAACTTGTTAATCGCCAACTGTCCAACTTTCTCGAGGAGAATGGCCGGTTGAGGGACTCCCAGACGGGATTCCGTCCGGGTCATGGAACCGACACGGCTCTGCTAGCAGTTGTAGAGGAGGCCAGAAGCACTTTGGATACAGGGGTGTCAGTGGCAGTGATCCTCCTGGACCTAAGTGCGGCCTTCGATACTGTCAACCATGGAGTGTTGACACAACGCCTAGCAGAGTCAGGTGTCACAGGAGTGGCCCTGGAATGGCTGGCCTCTTTTCTGGAGGGGCGGACCTTCGAGGTTTGGGAAGGCAACGCGAAATCTCCTCCCCTTCCACTTCACTGTGGGGTGCCTCAGGGCTCATCTCTGAGCCCCACGTTATTTAACGTGTATATGGCACCCCTGGAGGGTGTGGTGTCTCCGTTTGGCTTTAAGACCATAAGCTATGCGGATGACACTCAGCTAGTGGTGGGTCTGACACAGCTGGAGAAACAGCCTGAAACGCTCCACTCATGCCTAAGAGAGGTGTTTGACTGGATGACCAGGTCATCGCTCAAATTGAACGGCTCAAAAACTGAGCTGATGATCTTGGGCCACTCAAGTTTTGCCCTCTCGCCGAGCAGCTGGCCCAACTGTATGGGCACTCCGCCTGACCCAAAGAAGGTAAATAAGAGCCTGGGGGTCTGGCTGGAGCCTGATCTGTCCTTTAGGACACACGCCAAGAAGATCGCTGGCGTGTGTTATGGACTGCTCCGATCGGCCCGTAAGGTCCTCCCCCTCTTACCTGAATTCTCCCGGAAGCTGTTAGTCCAAGGTCTGGTCATCTCACGCCTGGACTACAGTAATGCACTCTTTCTTGGAGCACCGGAAGCAACGTTCAAAATCCTGCAACAAGTGCAGAACGCGGCAGCCAGGCTGCTGCGGAACGTTCCGGCCAGGCAATCAGCCAGGCCCGCTCTAAAGGCACTCCATTGGCTCCCGGTCAAAGAGAGAGTGACCTTCAAGGCCCTCTGTATTGCTCACAAGAGCATTCAGGGGAAAGGACCTGCTATTCTGAAGGACATGATTCGGCCCTATAAGCCCACTAGAGCCTTAAGCTCCGATAATAAACACCTCCTTCAGATAAAGAGAATTAGGAGAGCCCGTTCAGGTGGCAGGAGCTTTTCTGTTCATACTGCACACGCCTGGAACTCCCTCCCACTCTCACTACGCTCTGAACCAAACCTGCTTAGGTTTCGGAAACATCTTAAAACGTATCTATTTCCAGAATAATTCCAGATCTGTTCTGCTCCACACAGGTAGCTTGTTCTGATTCTCTATAAGCGCTGGGATGCCTCTGGGTAACCGTGCGCGGTACAAAATTCGTTAATAATAATAATAATAATACAGTGATGGTGTTGTGCATAATGTTGGCATGATGTTTTTATAACGTGTGCAACCTACAAGTGTTTGCTTTTGTGCACTACTTGTGTTGTTGTTACCATTGCCCAGTGGCAAAGTGATTTTTATGTTCTTTGTGATGTCATGACAAGTGCCTAGTGGCACAGTGATTTATGTAATTGTGGTCTAAAGTGTTTTATATGAAATACAAAGGATATATGTGTGGAGTCTCTTTTTGTGGTGTGCCTAGTGTGTCACTGGTATATGTGTGTGTTGCTCGAACTCTTTACACATTGCCTTTGGGATAAGCCTGGCTAATCTGACAAGCTACTAAGCGGGTGAGCAGGGGTTATCTTTTGTGTGTAACTCCCTTACCCCGACTAGAGTAGTGGGTTCTGCCTTGCTTAGGTGTATGCCCTAGCCAACCAGAAACACTATTTCTAACAACAGGTCTCTTGGGGTGTCTGCAGGATTCAGGGAAGGAGCTCTGCTGCTCCGTGGGAGTTCCTGACTCTTGGCAGAAGTGCCAGCAGTTCTTGCAACCTTTTGGAGGCACAGCAATTTGCAGGGCAAGTCCACCTTGGTGCAATTGGTGTGGTAAGGTGAACAGGCCAGCAGTGTTTGGGCCAAGTCAGTTGCTTCTTCCACAGTTCTTGCTTTTCACAGCTCTTTGGTCCTTCTTCGACTTGCAAGTTGGCAGGATCTAATTTCCTGGTGCCAGGGGCTACCCTACATACTAGATTTAGGGGATTTAGGGGAGTGTAGGGTAGGAACCAATGGTCTACGTACCCCTGGGGTCAGTGTCCCCCCTATATGAACACTTCCCATGGGAAGAGGGCATAACCCTGTCCCAGAGTTCCTAAATTTGGCATCACTAAGATGGCAGACTTCTTATTTTCATATTCACTCCAGGCCCTGGACATGGGGGTCACCATCCTCTCCTGTAAGGAAAGCCAGAATTGCATACCAAATGTGATAGGCTATTTTAAGCTCACTGCCTTGGAATGTTAATTCGCAGGTCATTCTGTGGGAAGGTGTGTAAACACCATCTGACCGCACAGGCTTTGTTCCTGACCTCCTGAGAGGAAAGGCGCTCATCCCTGGGGGTCAGAAGTTTGTCTGTGATGGCAGGCTGGCTACGACCAGTCAGTCAAAATATTAGTAGTTGGTAGGTTTTCTGGGCGCATGTATTAATAAATCCATCACTGGAATACGCGCGGGCTTATTAATACGAGATGTTTGGTATAAACATCTCTGGTTTCAGTGAAGCCATCATGTAGCTGAGGAACTTCTTTTCACCAGTGTCCAGCACATGTATTTAAATGGCCTACCTAGTCACTTGTACTGGCAGTCATGGAACTGAGCAGCAGAGGTGCATATCTCATAGATGATAGACTGTCTATGAGGCAACAAGCCACCAAGGTGGCGGGCATCTGTTTTACTACCTTACGATGGCTCCAAAAAATTCTCTGGATGTTGCCTCATGCCGCTAGGAGAACCGTAGTCCAGGCGTTAGTAACATCTCGCCTGGACTACGGTAATGTTCTCTATCTTGGCGCAGATGCCGCGACTGTCAAAAAATTACAGGTCGTACAAAATTCATCAGCTCGTCTCCTTTGTAATATTCCGAGGAGGTCTTCGGCTGTGCAGGCTCTTCGCGATCTCCATTGGCTCAAGATCTCGAGTCGAATTAAATTCAAAGCCTTATGCTATCTTTTTAAAATCAAACAGGGTTCTGCCCCATTGTATCTACAAAGTTTAGTCCAACCCTATAGGCCCCAGCGTTCTTTGAGATCATCGGCCAATTGTGATTATGTTATCCCCAGATTTAAGCTAGTGAAGATGGGTGGAAGATCCTTCTCCCATCTTGGCCCCAAGTATTGGAATGCCCTGCCCGTTGCCCTGAAGACCGAGACCAACATGCTCTGTTTTCGAAAAAAACTGAAGACCCTACTCTTTTAAACTAATTCCCTGTAGCTCTTGTTGCTAAATTCAGCTGTGTCTGATGTCAGTTTTCTTCTTCAGTCTATCCCTTGCGCCGGGAAACCCACTGCGGGTAGCTGTTGCGCATTATAAATTTTAAATAAATAAATAAAATAAATAAATATCTACTCATGCAGATATGTCCACACATGTATTATAGTGCAGCCTGCCTTAGGGCTGTAATGCCTGCTGTGGGGTGACTTACCTGTACTACATGCAGTGTCTGTTGTCATGGAACACAGGGGGGTGTGCCATGTCTTGTTTTCACTTTTATCTGCACTGAGACACACAGCATGTAGTAGCAGTCTGTATGTGTTTGGTAAAGGGTGCCTTAGGGTGGCACACTACGTGTTGCAGCCCTTAGGGATCCACTGTTGTATCCATGTCCTCGGTACCTGGGTTACCATTTACTAGGGACTTACAGGGGTGCCAATGGTCTTACCAATTGGGGAAAGAATTGTACCTATTTGGGAAAGAGATCAGGAACCCAGTGTATTTCCTGCCAAAATTCCATCGAATACCAGACAAAACGTGGGGGTGACCATGTCAAAAAGGGGCACTTTCCTACACATGCATCTCAGGTTAGCGCACTAATCAGGCCCTTCTAGTTTTGGTATCCCCATTTTCTTCAAGAACACCCTAGAAATGTAAGTTTTTAATATGGGAGCCATGGCTAAAGAAAAAGGGTTAGGTGTGTGAAATAACTCAACCTAAGGACGGGTAAAGACGTACGAATTATTAAAGAAGATGCCAAAGGATACATGCAGAAAATTCACCACAGGGGGGTCAATGTACAAGGTCCCTTCAGATGTGCATGAAATTCATAAACTAATTCTTGTTTGGTATGTCACATTAAGGACTTGCACCTCAGGCAGATTGTAAAGCATCCATCTATGTGTTGCAGAGTACCTCTCCTGACTGAAGGAGTGCAACTTTCCACTAGAACTTTAGAGGTCCTCCTCAGAAGGATGTACACCCACCCGCCATCCTTATCATTGGAACTCCAGCTACACCAGAACCATTGCTCTTTGTCTCTCTCTTCAACACCCCATCCCTCCAGGGTTAGTCAACAGTATCAGTCATCTCTTCTGATACAAAGGATTAACATCAAGGAGAAGTTGCAAAAGATCTATGCTTCTGCAGAAGTCGTGCAAATTCAGTTGAGTGGCCAGGGCAAGACTGGGAAACAAAACTGGCCCTGGCAAAGAGCTCGGCAGCCCCCACTGGGAGCGGCCGAGCTGTTTGCCAAGGCCAGTTTCGGCCGATTTTGTTACAGGAGCCGATTTTGCAGCTATGCAGCAAAAACAGCCCTGTAACAAAAACGGGCCCCAAATCGGCTCCCACCCTAGCCGCCCACCGAGGAAAAACCTGGTGCCCACTACCGCCAGTCTGGCCCTGTAAGTGGCCCTTGTTGTGACAGCTGACCATGAAGGACAGACGAAGAGGCATATGCAGCAAGCTGACCACGAAGGAGATGTGGAAGTGGACAGTAGCAACACACAGACAATGAAGTACTAGCAGGAAGGGCTGGACACAAGATGACGATGGAGGGCAGGCTGGAAGGGGGTAGAAATAGTATACTTACTAAGGAGGGCAGGGATAATGGGGAATGTCAGTAAGCTGACCACAACGACAGGCAGGAGGGGAATGGGGCAGCACACAGACATCGTAAGGCGGGTAGGAGGAGCAGGGGGAGGAAACATGTCTACAGAGGGCAGGCAGGAGTGGCAAGGGCAGCAAGCTGACCATGGAGGTCAGGCTGGAGGGGATAGGGGCTGTACACAGACAATGAGGAGCAGGAAGGAGGGACAAGAAAAGCAAGCTGACCATGTAGAGCAGCCTAAAGGGGCAGCAAGATGGCCACGATGGGCAGGAGGTTGGAGGCAGGGGCAACACACTGACAATGAGGGGCAGGCAGGAGGGCCAGGTGCAACAAATAAACACAGATAGCACACAGGAGTACTAGAGGTAGCACAATGGACCATGGAAGATAGGCCAAAGGGCCAGGGATAGCATATTTAACCAGAGAGAACAGGCGTATGGTGCTGGGGCAGCACACAGACCACAGAGGGCAGGCTGGACAGGGTTCAGCAAGATGACCACATAACGAGGGGAGGCAAGAGGGGCAAGGGAATAATGCTGATCACAAAGAGCAAACAGAAGATGTCAGGGTTGGTACGCTGACCACTGAGGGCAAGCAGACAAGGCAGAGGCAACAAGCTGAAACAGATTGTTTATGGTAGGGGTAGGGGAAGTAAACTCACTATGGAGGGCAGGCGGAAAGGGTCAGCTACAGCACACAGACAATGGAGATTTGGCAGGAGCAGGGAGAGGCAGCACACAGACAACACGGGGCAAACAAGAGAGGCAGGGGCAGCAGGCGGAATATGGAGGGTAGATGGGCGGGGCAGGACCATCATGCTGACCACGAAGGACACACTGAAGTACACAAAAAGTGGTGTATGTAATTCTTGACTTAATCACAGCTGCTGGTAATGACTCAGACCATATCTCAGTCCATAGCTATTTTGCACACAATGCCATCTCAGTTTGGACCCAGTGGTATGTAAATCAGTCTTGACCCTTCTGCAGTGGAAACCGTCCAACCCGAACTGCTAAGCCAGATACTACACTGAACTGGAACACAAGTAATCCATGTCTGGTTTTAACCTTATTAGGGCTGATCAGCTGGCAATAGGTTAGTTCCATTGGCACAGTGTGCATGGGACCCATGTCTGGGCATAGCCATCCCACTTTTGGCATGACACTGAAGTACATTACAAACGATGGATGGAATGCTTGAATTAATCTCAGTCACCAGTAATTACTTGGGCTGGCATCTCTGTCCATCGCTATTTTGCACAGTATTCCACCTCAGTTTGGACCCAGCCATATGCAAATCATTCTTGACACTGCATCAACAGAAAGAGGCCAGTCCGAGCTACCAAACCAGGTCCTCCCTGAAACACCACTGTGTAGTTATAGTTGGGGACTATTTACCAAAGGAAACAGATTTTGTTGTTTACAAATAGCTTTGGTGCCATTTGATGAATCTTCATGAAACTGAAAGAAATTTCACCACATTTGGCAGAAAGTTAGATCTTTACATAGAAAGCATGCTTTTTGTAATTTTTTTCAATCTCTTTATTAGATTTTGAGAAATTAAGGTTTAACGCTTATGTATATCTGGACAGTTGGGTTTGCAAGATTCTGAAGTCCACAACACTAGTGATATATGACAATACCACTATTTTGAAACAGAACAAATGCACTGTGTAACTTCACTTGTCACACTATTCTCATAATATGCCGGCATAACTAGGAATTTTCACACTGCTGGAAAAAAACCTTTCGACAACATATAACAACTTTGACAAACTTAACATATATTAGTCATGGATCCTATGTAATTACCATGTAGCATGTTCGTTACCATTGTAACCGTCACTCTGCTACCAAGGATTTGATTGTGTACATTAAAAAATGGGGTGACTTGAGCAAATGGAGAGTGAAGTGGACGAAGAAAAGAGAGGAAGAAAAGAGAGAAAGGCTGGCTAATCAGTACCCAATGTGAGAAATAGCAGGAGGTGGTTATGTGCATGTTCCCTGGTCTAGACAAGACATTTTGTTGTTCACAAATGATTTTCCTCGGTTGAGAGAAAAGCCTGTAGAATGGTATCGACAGGTGGACAGGTTTATAAAAGTGTTGAAGGTTCTGTGGATTGATCTTGATGGATTCTTTGACATTGTTGTCCCATCAGATCTTTGGACAGAATGTAAAATTGCTGTAAGTTGGCCAAAGGTAGAACCTGCTCGAGATACAGTAACAGGTGCTCCATCATCAGAAGTCATGGGACTGTATGCCAAAGTGATTTACTGGTTGAAAAATAAGATTCCCCCAAAAGAAGTTGATTGGGTTAAAATAGACAGAACAAATCAGGAGCCAAAAGAATCAGTTCATTCATTCTATGAAAGATTACTGTTGGTCTTTAAACAGTACAGTGGCTATGAAAAATTAAGTGAAAAGGACATGAGCCACTTTATTTACAGATTTGTTTATGGCCTGAGACCTGAAATTGGTGAGATGATTAGAAATGGAATTGTCGGTTGGCAATCACTCTCGGTTGATGATATACTGAGAAAAGCAAAATACTGCAGTGACGAGATAGATGCAAAGCAGAAGAAACTTAAGGAAAAGGCAATGTGGGCACAAGTGAAAGTAGCTGAACAGCAGATTGCAAATTTAGAGAACAAAAATGTTAATGTTAACCAGAATCAGGGTCAAGGAAAATGTAAGGGTAATTTTAATAAGCCAAAATTTAATGTAAATATTGAAGAGCTAAAACAAAAGTTACCTTGTTTTAATTGCGGCGAAATTGGACACTGGAAGCGTGAGTGTAAAAATCCGCCCAGAAATTTAAAAAATGCATAATTAAATCCACAGATGCAGAATGATGTAAATCTGCAGCAACAGCTACAGCGACAATTAAATGAGCTAAATCTACAGCAACACCTACAGCGACAGTTAGTGAATCAACTGAGTCAGA
The DNA here is from genome assembly GCF_964261635.1 of Lissotriton helveticus. Classification (NCBI taxonomy): domain Eukaryota; kingdom Metazoa; phylum Chordata; class Amphibia; order Caudata; family Salamandridae; genus Lissotriton; species Lissotriton helveticus. The sequence continues at coordinate 1,432,848,766 of NC_136068.1, forward strand.
TTCCACAACCACCCCTTCCAAATTGTATGAATGGTCAGAGGTACAATCCGGAAACAGGATTCTGTGGTGGTGAACAGGTAATCAGACCGCAAAGAGTGAATGTGCCAAATGTTTCTCAACAATTTTTGATGACAGAAAATGGTGGAAGTGATTCTGAGGATTATTTATGACGGTGCCTGAGATAGGGGGAAGAGTGTGTACTTGGAGCCACTCTTGAGGTTGACCAGTCTGGCCCATATGTAAATGGTAAAGTGAATGATGTAGAAATCACTATCCTTGAGGACACTGGTGCTACCCGTTCAACTGTTAGATCAGTGGAAATTGAAAACCTGCCTCTCTCCGGTGACAGTATCCAAGTAATTGGTGTAGCTAATCAACAAATTAAAACAGATTTAACAGAGCCTGTGAAGGTAGAAATTGCTAAATTTAAAGAGAAACACAGATTTGTAGTTTGTAATAGCAGTCCTGTAAATTTGCTAGGAAGGGATATCTTATGTAAGATGAATTGCAAAATATGTTGCTCACCGGAGGGTATTGAGCTTCAGACATTAGAAGAAGATGGGCTGTACAAATTGACAATATTAATGGTTGAAGCAGAGGAAAGTAAATTATTTCCTGCATTTGATAAAGATAATTTACCTGAAGAACTGAAAAAGACAGTCAAAGCTGAAATTTGGGATTTGTCAGGAAATGAGATGGGTTTGATGAAAAATGTAGACCCAGTTAAAATCACAGTGAAACAGGGAATAGATTTTCAAACATTCCTCAATACAAAATGAAACCAGAAACAATTGAAGGTGTCATTCCTGTAATTGACAAATTCATAAAACAGGGTGTTCTAAAAGAAATTGAAAGCAGTCCATGTAATTCACCGATTATGGGGATCAAAAAGCCAAACAGAACGTACAGAATAGTTCAAGATCTGAGAAAAGTTAACCAAATAGTTGTTCCATGTTGTCCAGTTGTTCCAAACCCAGCAGTGATTCTTTACCAAATTCCGCATGCTGCAGAATGGTATACAGTCATTGACCTTTGCAATGCGTTCTTTACTGTTCCATTGCATCCAGAGAGCCAGCAAATCTTTGCGTTCAGGTTCCAAGATCGTATCCTAGCATGGTGTTGCATCCCTCAAGGGTATACAGAGAGTCCATCTATCTTTAATCAGTTGTTAAAGAAATCTCTGGAGAATCTAGAGTTACCTGGAAAATCGACATGGGTCCAATATATAGGTGACCTTCTTGTAGCAGCAAAAACTCGAGATAACTGTGTCACAGATACGATTATTCTTTTGAATCATCTAGCAGACGAGGGACATAAAGTGTCACCTGCAAAATTACAGTTTTGCAAACAAGAAGTAAAATACCTTGGTCACAGAATAGCAAAAGGAATCAGACAAGTGACAATTGAGAGAATAAAAATGATTCAGGGAATGCAACCTCCAAAAACACAGAGACAAGTCAGAATGTTTCTAGGAATGGTTGGTTATTGTCGTCAATGGATTAGTGGATGTTCAGTAATTGCGAAACCACTGCAGAGACTAACAAGATCAGATATAAAAGATCCAATTGTTCTCACGCAAATTGAGATGGAAGCTTTTGAAAAGCTAAAAAGAAGTTTGTGTGAGGCTCCAGCTTTAGGCATGCCAGATTGCGAAAAAGATTTTGAGCTGTATTGCAGTGAAAGAGAAGGATGTGCATTGTCAGTTCTAATTCAGAGACATGGGAAACTGAGAAAGCCTATAGCATATTTCTCAGCAGTGCTTGATCCTGTTGCAGAAGCATTACCAGGCTGCTTGAAAGCAGTAGCTGCAACTAGTGTGAGTCTTGAGCAAAGTGAGGGAATTATAATAAGATTTCCTGTAAAAGTCTATGTACCACATTCTGTGGAAATTCTCCTTACCAGAAGCAAAACGCAGCATTTAACCAGTAACAGGCTTACAAAATACGAGAAAGTTATTCTGGGATCAGATAATGTCTCGATTGCAAGGTGTGTGAATTTAAATCCTTCCACATTATTGCCAGTTGGTACTGTAACAGAAATCAGAAATGAAAATGACATCGACCATGAGTGCTTGGAAGTCTTGGAATATTGCATCAAGCCTAGGCAGGACATTAAAGATGTTCCTTTGCCTGTGTCAGATTTTGTTTACTTTGTTGATGGTTCTTGTTTAAGAACAGAGGAGGGTTTTCTGAGAGCAGCATATTCTGTTTGCACAGTTGCTACTGTGATTGAAGCATCATGTCTCGAAGGAATTCGTTCAGCTCAAGTAGCAGAATTGATTGCTTTGATTTGTGCATGTGAAAGAGCAAAAGAATTAAAAATTACCATAATAACTGACAGCCAATACGGATATGGAGTTGTTCATGATTATGGTCAGCTCTGGTCTCAAAGGGGTTATTTAACCTCTGCAGGAACACCCATCAGAAATGCAAAATTGATCAAAAGATTGATTGATGGCATTCAGTTACCAGAGAAAATTGCTGTCGTGAAATGTGCAGCACATAAAAAGGGTGAGGATTTTATCACAAAAGGAAATGCCTATGCAGACGAGATAGCGAGGTACTGTGCGAAAAACAATTATTCAATTAATCGGGAAAGGGATGATGAACATATTTTGAGCTCACTCATGCTAACATCTATAGTCGAAATATGGCAGGGAGTAAAGGACTTACAAGATGATGCAGATGATGAGGAAAAAGACATTTGGTTAAAAGCAGGTTGCAGACAGCGAGAGGAGGATGGAATTTGGTTATACAAAGATGACAGACCAGTTTTACCAAACAGCATGATTGCTGGGATGGCTAGGATGTACCATGGTCAGGGACACATTGGAAGAGATTCTATGATTAGGCTATTCAGGCAAACTTGGTATAACCCAAAGTTCAGGATAATTGCAGAGTCTCTTTGCCAACGGTGCTTGATTTGCCAACAAATGAACCCCAACAGAAAAACAGTTGTAAGCATGGGAACCATAGGACGGGAGGGTGGTCCTTTTACCAGATTACAAATGGATTTTATTGAAATGCCACAACACAATAAGTTACGCTATGTGTTGGTGATAGTCTGTTTGTTTTCAAGGTGGGTTGAAGCGTTCCCCACACGACACAATGACTCAGTTACTGTTGCAAAATTACTTTTGAGAGAAATTATACCTAGGTACGGTTTCCCGGTACTTGTGGAGACTGATCGAGGAAGACAGTTTGAAAACAGATTGATACAAATGGTTTGTGAAACTTTAAGCATAGAACAAAAACTACATTGTGCATACAGACCAGAAGAATCAGGTGTTGTTGAGCAAGTGAATGATACTATTAAAAATAGGATCGGAAAAATGTGTCTAGCTACAGGTATGAAGTGGACTGACGCACTTCCACTTTCAATTTCAATTCAAAATTCCTTTATTCGACTGTATAAAATGCAGTCATAAAAGTACAATAAAAGCAGCATATACATTCAAAACGATATTAAAAAAGACAGTTTATCAGTAGCGAGAAATTACAAAGAACAAAAAGAGACCATTTCTTGAAAAAAGAATGTGAGTAAACTAAAAAACATCTTGTTAGGGGAGGCATATTTCCTGGGGGAATTAACCTTCCATGCTTTTTCTGAATTTCAGGGCTGTTTTTAAAAAGTTACATAAAAACAGTGCACTTTCACAATGTAGCATTTGAAGATAAGATAATGCAGGCCTTATTTGTACAAAGTTCGCTTGTTTAAAAAGGGGTTTTAAAAACAGTTTTCGTGGTATCATGTAGTAGGAGCATATAAATAAAAAGTGAGCCAGATCTTGCGGAGACTTATTGTCGCAGCCGCAAGCTGGCAACACTTGTCCCCTATGGGCCCCACTCGGTACAGCTAACAACAAGTGGTACAAATCAAAGCGAAATCTGTTCATCAAAAAACGATCATATCTAGAAATAGGCCAGGATAGATAGGGTTCAATTTGCACACAGGTTTTTGTTAAAAAATTGCGTCCTCACACTGCTTTTCTTAAGCTCAGACTCTTCCCTAGCTAGCTGCCGGTTCAACAGAAAAGTGTCTTTCACGTGAATTACATCTTGTTTTGAAACTTGCTGTGGTGTTAAGAAAAGTTCCAGCCGACCCATTTCATGAAGACAGTTTCTGATATATTTTAACCATGGTATCTTGTATTTCCCTTCCCAGGTAAGTGCGTCAAGAAGGATATTTTGGGTAAACGGTATATCATTATTTTTCCAACAGTTTAACCAGCACAACAGAGGGTTTACAGCTATTTTATCTCCTAGGTAGGGCATACCAAGTTCTTCGTGAATGGAGAAATTGGCTGTACTTTTAGGAAGACTTAGTACTTGCTTTAGGAAATTGTTTTCAGATGTTATGAGGTCAGCCACCGGGACAAAACCCCAGATTTCACTCCCATAACAGGCCACGGCGGTGCTTTTAGCTTGATACAATTTCAACAAAGCAACCACTGGTGTGTTTCCCATTTTGCGTGCAAAGTCCATTATTGCGGCATTTGTCCTTGTTGTCTCTCCCTTTTTTTTCACTACCGCAGGTCCCCAAGCGAGTTTATGATCAAATAATACACCAAGGTATGAAAAAGTCTTTGTTATTGGTATTTTTTGCCCGTTAACAAAAAAGGGATAGGATTTTTTTGAGCCAGAGCCTATCTTCATAGCAAATGATTTTGTATTGTTGATACTTAGGCCCCGTGATTTCATGAAAGAATAAAAAGAGTCAAGTAGTGTTTGAAGGCCCATTGCAGTTCTGGAGATAAGGACGGCATCGTCTGCATAGAGCAGAACAGGCACGCCCTTTCTCCCTATGTATGGGTAATCAGTGTTTGTGTTTAAAAGATGCTCCTCAAGTCCATTAATATGCAGATTAAAAAGAAATGGCGCTAAAATACAGCCCTGTCTAACCCCCCGATTTATCCTAAAATCTCTGGTAACTTTCAAATCTTTTGTATAGCGGACATTTGCTCGAGTATCGCTATGGAGGTCAGCTAAAAAGTTAATCAAATTCTTCTCAACCCCCATTTGGAGCAAAACATCCCAGAACCTGCCTCTATCAACACAATCAAACGCCGATGATAAGTCCATAAAGGCCATATATATAGTTCCTTTTCTGGCCATGGTATACTTGCCGCTAATTAGATATAGGTTCAGGCATTGAGTTATTGTTGAGTGCCCTGGTCTGAACCCATACTGAACGGGGGACATTACGTTGTTGATTTTGGCCCACGTAGTCAGCCTGTTTAAAATTATTCCTCCCACTACTTTTGCAACTGAGTTTATCAGGGAGATGGGCCTATAACATGCCGCATTGTTTCTGTCACCCTTCTTGTAGACGGGTACTATAGTTGAGGTACCCCAGGACTTTGGGCTCCCAGTTGCGACTCCAGCGTTGACAACCGCAGTGAGAATTGGGGCCCATAAGGTGATATTTGATTTATATAGGTCTGGTGGAAGGCTGTCTGGGCCCGGGGCCTTGTTACTAGTCAGGCCACGAATCCCCTTCTCTATTTCTTCAACTGTGAAGTGCAGAGGAGCTTCTTCTGAAATGTTAGGTTCATATGCTGCCTGGGGTTCATCGCTCTTAAAGATTAAACTGTAATGGGATATCCACTCATCCTCAGGTATGTTGGTTCCAAGGCTGGAAGCATTAGGATCATCAAACATAGGCTTATTGATTATGCTCCAGAATTTGGAGCTATTACCCAGGGTTGATGGATCAAGCAGAGTCTCCCAGATGTGGGCTTTTATTTCCTTTTTCCGGAATGCCATAGTAGATTTGTATTCGGATCGCAGCATTTTAATATGTGCGGAGTCTCTTGGTTTTTTCTTGAGGGACATTTTCAGTTTCCGACTAGCTACTGAGCAAGCGTTGTCAAACCATCTTGGCTGGTAAAAGGTTGTGCCCTTTATTGGTACAGATAGCAATTGACCAATTTTATGAGCCACGACAGCAAAGGCAGATAAGATCGTTTCAGGTGGTGTAGACTCAGAAACACAGAGGTTAAATTCCTGGTTGCAACTTTTATTGACAGACTCATACAAAGTGTCACTATTTATCATGGACCATTTCAATCGACGGTTTCCATTGATTAACTTTAGAGCACCCGTGTCTTTATGATTTTTCTGTGAGTCAAAAAGTACCACTCCTAATACAATTGAGATTGGGTTGTGGTCGCTGAAGATGCTTTCATGTATTTTAAAGCTTGAGGCTAGGTTTGCCAGGTCAACAGAAAGAAAGATATGGTCGATAAAAGAGCCATGCTCGGAGCCTTTATAAGTTGGTACTTCAAAAATAAAGGAATCATCTTTCAGAGACATAGCGATGCTCAAGTTCAGATCATCAATTAGATTATTGACGTGGGTACCTCGTAAGCAGTGAGCAAAATGAAGGCCTGCCCTATTTTCACACCCCAGGGAGCCCATAGTTGTCGTAGCAGGGTTTCCACAAATATGCGTGTTCAAATCTCCAGCGATTATTATGTTCCGTGGCAATTTTGCCTTTTCGCCTTGCAGATGATTGTGGAGCTTGACGATATTACACTCTCCTGGTGATGTTACTGAGTTATAAAAATTTACCAGGGTTAGTGCATTTCTGCCCCTCCTTAGCTCCATGACCTGGATGTTCCTATTTTCCATATGCTTAGTTTTGGCCTGGCAAATAAGGGAGAGGCTGATGAATATTGCCAGACCCCCCTTTGGTCTGCCACTGGGCGATGGAGTAGCTGGCACGAAGAAGCTCTGAAAGCCCTCGATAAAAACATTATTGTCTACGAGCCACGTTTCCTGGAAACACAGTATAGCAAAGTTCCTTACAAATTCCACCCACGTGTGATCCTTTGTTTTTACAGCCAGTCCTGCTATGTTCCATGACAAGAATTTTATAGTCTTGAGAACATCGTGCGCGGCCATTGACTCTTCGGTTAAACCAGTGGGCAGATGCAAGTCTTGGTTATGTCGATTTGTTATAACTGCTGATTGATTTCCAGTACTAGGTGGCGAGTTAGGGGCTATAATAGGAGGAGAGCTGCAGAAATCATGGGTGGAAGGGAGAGATGTCGCTTGTAGAAAGAGATTCTCGGGAGGAATTATTAGAGACTCTATAGTGTTGGTAGTGGATGCCACTCTTGAGGGGGCTAAGGTGTTGTCAGTGCTCATTATATTAGATTGTTCCGCCCAATTCAGAAGGCCTAGAGAGGCGTTGGGGGGCAGGGCAAATGACTGTCAATCCACCTCATCCAATTGACCATGATCATAAAAAACATCATATCTATTTGAGGTCGAAACTCCGTATTGGTTATGAAACAGATAGGGGTGTACCTGATCTCGTTTATATACATGTGGTACAGGTTCCCTTCTCTCAAATGTTGATAGGTGATGATTATATGGTCTGCCTTCACGGGGTTGTGCATATCCTCTTTGTTCAAAGTCTGAGGTCGTCCCCTGACTAGGGGCAAAGGGTGGCGCCCATGGTTGATCATGAATTAAGGGCTCCAACAAGCCTTCCTGATGGTAAGAGGTCTGGGCATTTTTATTTTGCCCTTTTGTAGTAGAAGGGTAAAAGTAGCTTAAACCCTTCGTACGAATCAGACTATTTGTTAAGAGACTCCTCCAGCTGGTGATAAAGTTTGCTACTCGTCTGTCTCTAAAGTTAACTACAATGCAGTCTCCCTCTGTTGATTTGAATCTAGGGCCCACCCAATCTACTCTCTTCACATGACAAATCTGCCCACTTATATGAGAGGGGAGTGGTCTGTGTAAGGTTAACCACTGCATTACCTTATTTTTTTAGTTCCGTATAGGTCTCCCCCCTATTATCAGTCAGTATGGGAACCCCAATCATAACAATGGTGTAGGCATTCGATTCAGGTGGGAGATTTAGATAGATAGGTTTTTTTGCTGTCATGGATTTAAACTGATTAGCCCCTGCTGTTTTGGTGGGAATGTTCAAGATTGACGGGGTCGGGTTTTGCATCAGTTCTGTATTTGTTATAGCTAGATCTAGGGAGCTACCCTCAGCGGCCCATTCACTATCATCGGGTACATCAGTTACCTGTATAACTTGCGTGTTGCATATGGGCGTAGCTACTGGGGGTGGTAAATTGAGGGCTACTTGTGTAGTGGTTACTACGTTTGGGGTAACTGAGAGTCCCCGTCGCTGATGCGAAGGCTGTTTAATGACACTAGTTGTAGGGTCTTTATTAGCTTTCGCGGTTTTGCTGTTATTTTCATTAAGTGTTTTACTTGCTGGGACAAAGATGGAAGTGGGCGTTTGTAGTATTTTAAGCATGTTGGAGGAGACTTCATTTTGTGCTCTCTCAAATTTTCCTAAAGCCTTCTCTATGTTAATAATTCGTTTACTGATGGGCTGTAAAAGAGATTTGACCATTGATTCTATTTCGCTCAAGAGAGGTATTTTCAGTGTAGATGAATGATCCGTTTGACTAATCTGGTCTTTAACCGGATTACTCTCTATGGGTTTCTCGCTTAGGATTAGGGGTAGGCGTAGTTAGAAGCACCAGTTGAGTACGATTAGTCAAATGTATATATGTATGTATCTATTTTATCCATTTTAAATATCTTATGGCTTAGAAACCATATCAATGCTTTTACAGTATTATTTTATAATTCTGCTTTTATTGTATGCACTTTACTTAACCATAAGTATTGCAATAATATCGATTCATTTCTCTTGTATGAGAAAAGAGACTGATCAATAAATAACATCTTTTATTGAACACGCCCGTCTCTTTCTTTTCTCTACACTCTGGTGAAACTAAGAATGCACTGAACTGACTGAGTAAAATAAGTTGTCTTTTGTTTTCACACGACTCTAGAGATACACTCTTGATTAGGGGAGAGCAAAGTTGTCATGTTCTATGGTTGTCAGAAACTAAATCCCTTCTTGTCTATCCAGGGAGGTTAAACTCCTCCTTGCCTATTTGAGAAAGTTTCTAGTGAACTCTGAGCTAGCTGGCAAACCCAAAACTTTAAGTCTAATATCGTCAGTAGAAGACCTAGTTAACCTCTGTCCTAGGTCTATACTATTAAAGGTATTATTCCAATGCGCAGAGCCTATTGGGATAATAGGAACTACACTACAGTTTTGTCTAAGTTTTGACCAAATGTCTTTAATTGAATATTGCGGTTTATTCATTAAGCCGTGGATTTTCCTTGACGGGCGCTTGGTCTTACTTTTTTTTCTGTGTTGCTGAGTTGCCCTAGATGGATCTTGAGTTATACCTGATGTGAGTTGGGTGGCAGGTATTGGGTCCTCCGCTGTCTGTATCTCCGAGTGAGGAGATGAAGTAAGCAGGCAGCTTGTGTTGTTGTCAAGACTGATTGTCACCAGAGGACTGCTCTCCGTGAGGTTCCCAGTCTGACATGTAGACAGTGCTCTCGGGGTATTGTCTTTGATGTGTGAACCTGGCAAGTCTGTGAATGACTGCATTAACAAAGATTCTTGGGAATTGATTGTGTATATTGCCGCTAGTGTGTAGAGATAAGTATGGGAAGCACAAATCCGGGGTCAGGGAGAGTCGTCTCTCTGTATCCTGTATGGCATCCGCCACTATGCCAATAGTTTTTTGTAGCATAAGGTCTATGGCAGTTATGGTGGGTAGTGGTGTGCTAGCAGGTTTTAATCTTGTAGTAGATCTTGTCGCCACCGGGGTATTCCTTGTTTGATTCATTCTTGTAGTATAGATGTATTATTATATACTACAAACCTAGCTCATGAAGTACCTTGTGCCCAGGATGGCAAGTGAGTAGATGTTAAGGGGGTGGCCCGTCCCGGCCTCTTTGGTCCCCTGAGAGCCACAGAGGGCCCGCCCTTTGCCCGGGCTTCGCCCGGCGTCCCGCGCGTCGGCCCTTCACCTGATTTTATGGGTGGAAGGGCGGCTGAAGGCGGGGCACGCAGGGGGCGCTGACTGGATGATCTTTGGTCTCGCAGGGACTCCTGGGAAAGTGAGTCCCTGCCGCGCAACTCCCCTGCAGCCTCTCAGCCTCCGGTGTCCAGCAAGCACAGGGCAAGCAAGTAGCGTTGGTGATCAGCGTTGGTGGGCGGACCTCCCACGAAGCGGCTCCCGCGAAGCGGGAGAGGCGAGGAGCGGCGTCAGAACAGGACAGGTATGGAGCAGGTCAGCTAGTGTGCCTTCGCGGCGTCCCAGGGATTATCCTAGTTTTCTCCACTTGTTTTGATGTCACTAAGAAGTACTCCTGATAAAAAGACAGGTCTAAGCCCACATGACATCATCATGGGCAGAGTCATGAGACAAGCATTTATTCCGGAAGGAAAGCTGATGACAATAAATTATAGCGTCATTATGGACTATTGCAAAAATATGTCTGACGTCGTGACTTCTGTGTTCCATCAGGTGGGAACTGAAGTGCAAACAAGAGAAAAAGAGCAAGCACATGATCTGTTACCAAGTGACTGGGTAAGAATGAAAGTTCATCGGAGAAGAAACTGTCTAGTACGCAGGTGGCAAAAAGCAAGGCAAGTCATTCTTGTCACAACAAATGCAGTAAAGTGCAAGGGTTTGAAGAGGTGGATTCACGCAAGTCATACCATTCGTGTACCTCCACCTGAAAATCCTGATGAAGAAAGTGACACCACTACTGATTCAGATTCTGAAGAAGAACCTGAGAAAATTCCAGATCCTGAAGCTCGAAAAGAAAGTCGACATCTGGAGTGTTCAAATGTGAATCAAGCATTGAATGAAAAAGACTTGGAAATTGTGACGCTAGACTCTGGTAATGATGAAGAAGTGCTAGAAAAAGAAGCAGAAAAAGAGTCTGATCAAGCCGTGTTTCACGACAAGGAGAGTATTGAAAAGCAGGAAAGAAGCTCTGAAAGCAGGAACCAAAAATCTGAAACTGGGAAGTTGAAGGTAATTGAAGAAGAAGAAGAAGACGAATTACCAAGTACCAGCTATAAAGATGATGTTCCTAATGGAGTAAAGCTGCTGAGTAAAGAAAGTCCTAAATACAAGTTTCAAGTATCAAATACAGAATCTGAAGAGAGTGATGAAGAATCTGATATAAGAAAATTCAGAAAAAGAGCTTGGAGAGCAGAGTGTAATGTGACTGAGCCAAAGAAGAAATTACAGAGAAAAGGTGATAACTGGCCAAGAGAAAATGAAGGCCTGAAATTCAAGTTGATAAACAGATCAAAGGAGCAGGTTAACAAAATAACAAGTCAAAAAACTGATACTGAAAAGAAAACTGAAACAGGAAAGAAAATAGAAGTTATTAGTAGTAAGGCAAAAAGAATTGTGAAACCAAACCAGAAATATAAGTCACCTGAAATGACCTACATTATAATTCCGCCTGTAGTGGAAATTAGCAGCAGTAGTCAGGAGGAGATAGGGGACCATAGTGACAACGATTGAAGTGTCTATAATAAAAAGTAGGGTTTCTGTTTTTGGCATAAGGCTGAAGATATTGTGTTAGGTGACACAAGGTCGAAGAAATTGTGTTAGCTGGAAGAACACATTGTTGAGAGACGCAAGGTCGAAGAAAAGCTGTTAGAAAGTGGGATTTTCTAAAAAAAAAAACTTACAAATTTAAAAAAGGGGGGAGTTAGATATTAGAAATTTTAAAATGTTAGATATTAGACATTTTTTAATTTTTGATTTTTGTTTTCTTTGCAAGGCTTTGATAATTGAGTGAAAAATGCCTTAAATTTTTCTTAATAACAATTCTAGATGTTCCATTTTTAGGAGATGTTGTAAAATGTCTTTGATTTGTGTGGTCCTAGTAATCTTGCTCTGGCTAATCTTAGCTGTCATTTTCCCTTTTGGATTTGACAAGGAAATGTATAAGGTCAATATGACGAGCAAAGCTTCAGTTAAACAAGATAAACATAGTGCAACAGGCAAAACTAACAGAGTTATTGATCACAATCCAGAGATTCATCAAGATAGATCTGTTGGTGATTTTTCTAGTAATACTTTTTCAAGACTCCTGGCTGAATATGTAAAGGTCATGGAAGTCAAAGACTGTTACATTTGTGTGAAATTGCCTGCTTCTGTTTCGGAGGGAGTTACCTATAATATGCTTCCTCTTACTTATGGCATAACCTGTAGTATAATAGCTAGCTTATTTTATCAGACTGGTCGTTTGGAATATTATTATTCAAATTACGACTACATTTTTGCAAACCTGAAAATTGAGAAAAGCTTAAATAAGCACAAACAAGCCAAACAGATGAGGGAATTTTTCATTGTGACAAATGAACTCACCTATGAGTATGCGTTTAAGAACAATTTGACATGTAAATTGAGACCTGAGGAAAAGTCTTTCCTGAATTTAGTTGAGGAGAGAAGAGCAATTTATAAAAGAAATGAGATGTTAAAACAGACCAAATCTAAGTTCTGGCAGTCAGAGGACGAAAAATTAAATGGTAAAACATTTGAAATAGTTGCAATTCACATTGACAAACCAATTAGTGGGAAATTCTGTATCAGGAGAGACAACACTTTGTTTGATAATTATTTTGTAGGAGCAAGTCACCGTGAGAACACTTATCAAATTATGGGGGGTTGGGGATTCAAAGGTGGCAAGGATACGATATTTCCTGGAATTTATTTTGTATGTGGAGACAAAGCCTATTACAACCTCCCAGACCATTGGTATGGGACGTGCTTTGTTGGACTTGTTTTTCCAAAAATATTTCATGTTGACAGAAATGCATAGGTTCATTTGAAATCAGTAATCATTTAAACAGATTCAAAAGAGAAAGTTTCACAGAAATTTTGGGAGATATCTTTCAAGCAGTAATACCTTTAGTGGGTATAACCCTAAATGCAGGAAGAATTAGAAAACTGTCCACAATTGTTGACAGGTTGTCAACTGATACAGCAAGTGGCTTTCAATTAGTAAATACTGAGCTCATTGCTATACGATCCATGGTAATGCAGAATCGTCTTGCTTTAGACATTCTGCTAGCAAAAGAGGGAGGAGTTTGTGGCATTTTACATGTTCAACACTGCTGTACCTATATTCCTGACCAGAGTCAGAATATTGAGATGTATATTAAAAATATTACTGAGTTGCAATCAGAAATTGTGCCTTTAGAAGAGGATGATTTTTCAGAACGTCTGAGCAAGAGATTTGAAGCAATCGAAAAATGGTTTCAAGAGATTGGTGGTTCAATTCTTGGCAAAATACTGACACCTTTATTAGTTATAGTTTTTGTGATACTGTTGTTGAAGATCAGTTGCATGCTACACAAAAGAAAGAAATACTTGAGGGAAAAGAAGAGATTTTATAAGCTCAGAAAGGAACAGGAGAGAGAAATTAAACTGGAAGAGTTTCGTAGAACTCAATATGAGAGTTGTGGTCAAACAGCTGAGACAAAACTTTAGAAATACTAACATAGTGAAAATCAAAGCATGTTCATCTTTGGGATAAAATTTTGCTAAATATTTGGGTATGGTTTGGTGATTTTGAAATCACCAGATGAGGGAGTTGATGGAGCGAGATTTTGTTTTAACTTGCAAAGTTAAACTCTCATAATATAAACTAATTGTATTAACGTGTGTGGAATGAATATTATTAAGCAACCTAGATTAAAACTGCAAAACACGAATACATGGGGATTAACATATGTGCTCATATATGTGCTTTATGTTGCAAATGCTTGTTCGTGGAAAATAATAAGCTAATCTTGTCTATTGTTATGTCAGAATTAATTGCAGCTATTTTAATTAATGGCATGTGCTTATTTTCGTGTGCTTATGTTTTGTCTTTCTGTCTTTGTGAGGCTTATTTTGTTTGTTACTAAAATGCTCTGGCTAGGTAATATGTATTAATGGGTTAATAATTAGCAAAGGTGGGTGGGAAACAGAATGATTTCTAATTCTTGCATTATTTATTCTTTTGTGTTTGTTTGAATATTAGTTAACGGAAAAGAGGCTTGAGGCCTAGTACGACTTTAATGTGGTGTTGTCGAGTCCTGTTCAGAAAAGAGCAAGAGCCTACGTGGAAAAGTTTTATCACGTTTTAAAAATGCAAGTTCCATTGAAAAATGTACTATTCGTGCTCTTGGATGGACCAGGCCCAAGGAGAGTAGCCGGTAGAGATTGCCAAGCTAAGGAAGTCACGAACTGTCATTTACAAATGTTTCATTTTGGAGAAAGCTGCGTGTCTTGTGAATGAAAGACAATAGACTCAAAGAGAAGAGTTTGAATCCGGCTTCGAAAGGCAATGACACCATGTGGGTTGACGTCTGTCAACCAATAAGAACTTTGGATGGCAGGAAAGAAAGAATACATTTAGTGAGATTAGTCAGGGAAAAAGGTGTAAAAACTGACCCCTTTGGAGGGAGGGCGCCTCTCGCTTTCCGAATCCAGTTGGGCGTGACGTGCTGACGGACTCTTTGGAGCACGTAAGGATCAATAGGGTTAAATTACTTTTTACCTTTTATTCATTTAGGCAAAATGAGTTTTAGTCAGGGAAAATAGGGGTTAGGTGATGGAAAACTGTTTATTCTTTATTTAACATGTTCTTTGATTTTACTTGAAACTGACAGACTAATTTGCAATTCCTCAAACAATGCTGCTTGAATAAAAAGATTCTAAATAAAATGAACTCCTCTTTGAATAAATAGCTAATAAATAAGATTTTTGAAAAGACAAGCTGGCCTTGTTATTTCACAGTCTTGTTTCCATCAGTTGATCCATTTGCCTAAGTGGCTTAATTAAATGCTGTGTTTTACAAAACCATGGTAAAAACATTATACTGCAATTGTATATAAATGTATATATAATATGTGATTAGGTTTTATTAATTAGGTCACATGATTCAGTTGCTCAAAAATATGTCACGTTAGTTTATGGGCCTTATAAGTGTTTTATGATTAATGGTGAGTATTGTGGAGTTGGGTAGCGTTGTTATGACATATTTTCTAAAGGGTGCTGGATCACCACATTTGTATGCTGGTTAGAAGCCGCGAGATCGGGCTACAGTGCAGGATAAAAACGACAAGTCATCGCATCCTGTGTGTGCAGGGTGCGGGGAAATTAGCTAAAGTGTAAAATAAACCTGTGTAGTGAATTAAAAGCCTTATGACAAAATCACAGTTATGTCTATATTGGCAAGGGTGGTGCCGCACAATTTAGACCAAAGTGCAAGTTAAAGCAGTCACCACAACATGGGCGTGCGTGTTAATAAGCGTGATGCGTTAAAAAAGTTACGGTGCAAACTGGGAAGGCTAAAAGAATTAATTAAGAAGCCCTATCGAAGGGGCAGAGGGGTACTAGCTGCGCGCTCACCTGTGTAATCAAGAAAAATCGGTAAAGAGTGTTGGGCAAATGGGCCGTGGTACCATCTGTCCGCTGCAACAAGTTAGGGTGAATGTGCCAGAAAGAACATCTATTCGTAATGAAGCGCTGACGTGCCGTCTAGCGTGCACGTTACTGACGAACAGTATGTTGCTAGGCAACGACGTGCGTATGAAGTCAATCATGTATCACGCTGGGAGCGTGAGTCACTCAGAGCGAGCGAGATTGAATACAACGTTCAGTGGGGAATGATAGATCAATGGTGGTGTGTGCAGTTTACAATCAGTGCAATGAGAATTGGCAACACACACAATTAGGCATTTGTTATACATTTCATGGAACCAGCACCAAAAAGCTGATATGTTTACAGTGTACAGTGTGTTGAATACAACGTTCAGTGGGGAATGATAGAATCGACAACACACATAGTTTAGCTTTAGTTACACTTTTCATGGAACCTGCACCAAAAGCTATGTTTACATTGTGCAATGTGTTAATTGGAGCAATTGCCACAGGAGGCTTGATTGGTCTCTGCAACCACATGCCTATCTACCAGTAGCCGATTGTGTGCAATACATAAATTAAACAGGTTAAACACTATTACCATGTGCATTACACTTTGTATGTAAATAAAGCAGCACCAAAGTGGTGCAAAGGCAGTGTCACACATATCTACGG
This sequence comes from Lissotriton helveticus, assembly GCF_964261635.1. Lineage (NCBI taxonomy): Eukaryota > Metazoa > Chordata > Amphibia > Caudata > Salamandridae > Lissotriton > Lissotriton helveticus. The sequence goes on from NC_136068.1 coordinate 1,432,864,724, forward strand.
TAATATAAGACAACAGAGGGTGCTTGATGTATGTTGCATTAATAGATACAATGGCACAGGCTACTTGTTGTATGTGTTCCTCAGTGGTGCAAATGCCTCGGCGGTAAGGGTATTATAAAGCTAACAAGAGGGACAGGGAAGCCCTAGAGCAGGCCCATCTGTTTAGCAATCTCCTCCTGTTCGTTCAGTCCATTGGTCACTGCATTCAATGTGTGCATCCATTTGCACCCCTTCAGGTTTAAGGACATGGAAATAGAACTGCCCCTAGGATTGAGACTGATCTTTTCCACTACTCTCCATCTAATACTTTCGGGTGGATGGTTCAAGGACAGGAAATGTTCCACTAGGGAGGCTCCCTGTACCTTGCATCTGATTCAACTCATGTGTTGCATGATTCTGGACTTCACCTTTTGCGTCATCTGACCTATGTACGGAGCATTGCAAGGGCAGAGGATGATGTATATAACGTTGGTACTGTTACAGTTTGTGAATGAAGGTAATTTATATGTTTTATTGTTGTGTGTTAATGTGGAACCCTCCATGACCGAGGTGCAGGCTTTGCATGAGCCACATTTGAAATGCCCCACTATGGGCGGGAGTCCCAGTTGGCTCCACAGGTCAGGTTGTTTTGGTGGATCCAGGTAAGCCTTAACTACATTGTCCTTGACATTTCCACCTCTTTTGAAAGCAAATAAGAGATTCTCTGTCTTGTTGAGTTCAGTAGACACCAGATTCCAAAACTTCCTGATAATCTTTTTAATGCCATTACTTTTGGAATTGAAAGTTGTCACACACACGATGTTATCAGCATCCGTTTTCTTGTCTTTGGGTTGTAGTAATTGGTCTCTAGGGCAGTACCAAGCCCGTTTTCTGGCATGTTTCAATAGTCCTGTAGGGTAGCCACGCTCCTGCTGCCGCTACGTCAAGATGTCTGTCTCTCTGAAGAAGTCATCTCTTCGTGTGCAGTTTCTCCTCAGCCTTAAGTATTGCCCGTAGGGCAAGTTGTCCCTTAGGTTGCGTGGGTGGTGGGACTCATACTTCAACAATGTGTTTCTTTCCATTGGTTTCCTATATAAATCACAGTAATGGAGGCCATCGTCAACTCTAAATGTGAGGTCAAGGAAGTCGATGCTGTTTCTGTTGTAGTTCATGGTAAATTGAATATCCTTATTTCCTCTGTTGAGCCAAACTCTTTCAGTTGATCCTTCATGCCTGACCAGATCATGACCTCATCGTCTATATACCTCTTCCAGACTGTTATGGAGTCAAGAATGGGTTGTTATGGGTGTATAGGTGTTCCTCTTCGTAATCATCCATGTAGATGTTTGCCAAGCTGGGTGCGTATGTTGCACCCATGGCTACTCCTTTGCACTGGAAGTAACACTGCTTTCTGAAGATAAAGTAGTTCTTCTTTATGGCGATTTCTAACAGGGCATTTACAAAATCAGTCGGTATCCAGTGCGGTTTGGGTCGTTTGTCCAATGTGGAGCAAACCTCATCTAACGCCTTGCCTTGTGATATGGATTATAAAGCGATTAGACATCCAGTGTCACTAAGAATTGTGAGCGAGTGTCAAAAGTAGTGGCCTTCCAATAATTGGATGATGTGCATTGTGTCACGGACAAAAGACTTAGTTTCTGTGACCTATGGTTGTAGGAAGAGGTCGATGAATTGATTGATGGGTTCAAGGATTGAACGCAGCCAGAAACAATAGGTCTGCCGGGTGGTTTTTCCATGCGTTTATGTACCTTGGGCAGTGTGTATATTGTCGGGATTCTTGGTTTCTTCTTCTTCAGGAATTCCTTCTCTGGTGCACTCAGGAAGCCTTTTCTCAGTCCATCCTCTGTGAGGGCTTCAATGAGAGACTTGATCTCCATTGTGGGATCTCTCGGTGTGGGTGGGTAACTTTCCTGTACATCCAGTTGCTGCTCAATTTCTTCTATGTAGTCAGCAGTGTTTTGTACCACTACTGCCCCACCCTTGTCTGCCTCCTTGATGACAATGGTGCTTTTCCCATACAGACTGTTCAGTGCCAGTTTTTCTTCCTTGCTAATGTTATGTTTGATATACTATCGTTCTTCAGGTGAGCCCATCACCTCTTGTAGGAAAATCTGTTCGAAGGCCAGTAGGCGTTGGCTCATTAGGTATGCTCCTGGTGTGAAGGTAGATGGTGGCTTAAAGTGTAATGCTGTGGCGGCTGGTTCATAGGTATTCCTGCCAAAGTAATACTTCAGTCTGATTTTTGCGGAATTTTTTTGCAATTCAAGTTTTGTGGTGAAGGAATCTGGTCTACTCTTAGGGACGAAAGAAAGACATTTGATGAGTACCTCTCTTTCTGCCATGGTCATCATGTGACCCGAGAGATTGATAATAGGATCCATTGTCTTGTTATAGCACTCAGGAATTGGTGGGGCTGTCTCCGAGGTGATACCTGTGTTCATATTGGAGGTTTCCGGTGTAGTGACTGAGCTAGGTGTATCCAATGTTCGATTATCATCGGCTGGTGGGTCAACTGGTGACAAGTAAGTTTGATGGGAACTGTGTGGAATTACTTCTACCACCTGTAGGTTCGCCTTCATGTGGAAATCTTCCCATGCGCTTCTGCTGGGAAGAACCTCACTTGTGGGTTGCCTCTCTGTGAGCTCCTGCCCCTGTACCATCCTCTCAGGCGGTCCTTGTTCAATACCCCCTCCCCGGATGGAGTGGCGGTAGCCTTGCTCTAAAAAATGCTGTTGATCCTGGTTGCCCTGTCGGCTCGTTGAGGGCCTGTCGGAGTCTGAGTCAGACCCACTACCAAAGGAGGAATCTGAGGTGTTGAACCGCCTTGGTCCTTGCCTGCTTCTGTTGGTGAAGAACCCTTGGCTGTCCTGCTGGTATTACTCGTCAGCCAAGTAGGATATGTATATTTCTTATCGTAGTTTCTAATGTCTTTTGCAAGTTTGTCAAATTTCCTATTCAGGGTTATGGTGTTGAACTCCAAGGCCTCCTTTGCGTTCGATAGAGCACTGTCCTCCAGTATCTCCCTTTTTAAGTCTGCTATTTCCTGTGTGAGCTTCTTGACGTATTCGATAGCTGTCTCAACCACTAACACCATCCAGTGTCTAGAGCAATTATTTTCCACAAAACTGAAGCCTTCCCGGGGCATTACTAGGGTTGAAACGTCGATGCATACTCAAGGTCCAGACCTACCAAGACTCCATACAACAAAAGATAGGAGTCGCTGGTGTGAAAGCATTATCTGGCCTATCCCCCACCTGTACATATGTGGAGAAGTGTGGCTCAATGGTTGGAGCGGCAGACCCTGATGCAGAGGTCTGGCCCGGGACCAGGGTTCAATTCCCGCCTCTGCGGCTCTTGGGCTCAATTTCCCCGGACCTGATCATTCTCGCCTCGGTGCCCATTCCAATCATGGAGTCCCACTCTGTGATCTGGGCAATAGCTTGCTTAATCTCCACAACGGCCCCCACAACGCTAAGGATGCCTGGCTTCACCCTGGGGGTGCCCAGGAGTGGACACCTCACAGGGAAAGCCAGGATGGGTTCCACAGCGGTATTCGTACAAGCGCCTTGAGACCCTTGCGGGTGAGTAGTGCGCTATACAAGTATCAATTTACATATGTACCTAATCGGTATTTTACATAGTAACCACAACCACCCTGTACATACAATACACTTGTTGAGCACTGAGCACTAATGTCACATATTCACTCCATACCCATGTAAATAGTTCATGTTGACAGCTTGTGTTTACTGTGATTATCTATGAATGAATCAATTCTGATAAAAATAAACAGTACAAAGCACTCAAATTTCCATTTCAATTTCTTCAAACACAATTATTTTTACCACACAGGCGTGATCTATAGGTTGCTTCCATTTTTACAAATGCACTATGAGCAGCATTAAGTAATGTACTTTCTATCGCTTTTAATACTGCATTCCGTGAGAGCGCTAATATGAGTTCTGCCCCCAGTTTACTTGATCTGTTTTCCATCTTTTCTCTCTCCTGAAGGGGCTATACACATCACTCTTGCTCTAGAAAACCAAGTGCATTAACAATGGTTCATCCTGGACTTATCTTGTAAATACTGCCTCACAGCCTGAGTCTAAATCGGAGTCGTTATAACCCATTCTACACGTCTTTCTCTCTGCCACCCACTTGCCAGTGTAATTTAAAGTCCTCTCTGTAAAGTTCCATGTTTACTACCTGTTTATTACCTTAACTTCCACCCCTCTTTAATATCTCAATTTTCTGAAAGCAAACAGTTTTATTAAACACTGTTTAAAAGCACCTTCAATTTGACAACCTTATAGCGTTCTTTTTCACAAATTGTTTAGAAATTCGGGATCTGCCCATTAATTCTTTTAAACATCATCCTAAAGGACCCTTCTTACGATATACAATATAAATACTATTCTACTAAATGTCTACTAAATGTCTGTGCTACAGAAAGACCTACCTGCAGCCCCACTGAGAAAAATAACCTAATCGCATATGAATGGTGTTTCCTTTGTCCCCACTTCATTGTCTAGGCATGCCATGACATAAAGATCGCATTTGTCACTGAGACCTGGACGGATGCGGCATCAGGGCCAGACATAGTCAAAGCTACTCCTCCAAGTTATCTGAGCTTTGTTCTTGACAGGCCGGGGGAAAAAGGAGGTGGCTTGGCGGTAATTTATCACTCTGCTATCAGAGGGTCGTTCCAACAAGTGCTATCCGAAATATCCGAGATCCTGGGGTTTAAGCTCATTTTGTCTAACCACCAGTCTTTCAGGGGTTCTCTTCTCTATAGGCCCCCGGGTGTGAGAGCGCGCTTCTTAGACACTGTTGGCAGCCTTTTAGAGGAGGCCCTGTGCGCAAAATCCTTCACAGTCTTAGGAGATTTTAATTTTCATTTAGAGAACATCTCGGACTCGTACACGAATGCCCTAATTGAGCGGATGCACGGGGTGAGATTAACACAGGTAGTGACAGTTCCCACGCATGCAGCGGGTCACACCTTGGACGGGATATTTATGAACAATCCGGAACTGGAATTTGTTAAGTCCGATCCTGTTGCATGGTCTGATCACTCTGTAGTGCGGTTTCATATCTCTACCACACTGCCCTATTGGGCAAAACAGGACAGGAAAGCAGCAAGGACTTGCAGGTCCTGGAATAAAATCGAAGGAAGCAGGTTTGAAGACCTGTTGGGAGCCACTATGGCCCCTTTGCCAAGAGATGTAAATAAAGCAGCGGCCTCCTATTCCAATTGGATGGACCACGCTTGCACCATTTTAGCCCCACCGAACAAGTGCCGCCCCACACGCAAAGTTCCATCAGCCCCTTGGTTCACTAATGAGCTCAGAGAATCCAAGCTAGTATGCAAAAAACTTGAATGGGCCTGGCGCATAAACTACCATGACATAGACAAACAAAAACTTAAATCAAGCCAGGTGGCCTACAAAAATCTGATTAAGGAGGCCAAGAAAACTTACTTCACTCAGCATATCAACGAGGCCAAGAACTCGCCAAAGGAACTCTTTCCTACTGTTTCCAGCCTGGTTACACCTCAGCCTGTGACAACTCCACCCAGTGAGGAATGTTGTGAGAATATGGCTAAATGTTTCCTGAGTAAGGTGGAGCACATCTTTACATCACTAGAGCCGCATGTGAGAAAGAGCATGTAGAACTCTTACCCCGGAACTCCACAGCCAAATCACAGGAGGCCACATTCTCAGCATTTGGGCCGGTGAGCTCTGAGGATATCAAAAAGCTGCTACTTACCATTAGATCAGGTTCACCTCACGACCCCTGCCCGGCGTCTGTGTCAAAGCTGGCAGCAGCCCCGATAGCCGCGGTCTTAGCTAAGCTTTTTAATCAGATGTTCGAAGTTGGGGATTTCCCAGTTTGCTGGAAACAGCCCTCAATTGTCCCCTTGTTAAAAAAAACACATTGGACATTGCCGACCCCAACAACTATCGGACGATTTCCAGACTACCGTTGCCAGCCAAACTTATAGAAAAAGTTATGAACTCGCAGCTCTGTGCATTCCTAGGAGCCACACATGGCCAGGATATAGCGCAACATGGTTTCAGGGCAGGACACAGCACCGAGTCTGCCCTGATCAAATCAACAGAGGAGATTAGGAAGGTGCTAGATGCAGGGGGCAGAGCGGCCCCGGTTCTTCTCGATCTTTCCGCGGCCTTCGATACAGTCCACCATGGGAGGTTGGTGGACCGCTTGGAGGACCGTGAGATCCAGGGGAAGACCCTCAGCATCCTGAAAGCCTTTCTGACTGACAGGGTTCAGGTGGTGGCTTTGGGGGAGTTCGAGTCAAGACCTTTCGAACTGCCGGGGGGGTTCCACAGGGATCCTCCCTAAGCCCCACCCTCTTTAATATCTATGTCTCCTTGCTTGCCCCGATCATCCAGACATATGGGTTCGAACTAACATCTTATGCAGATGATACACAGATTGTGGTATCACTGCTCCCAGGGACAGGGGATGGCGTGGCCTCCAATTTTCAGGAGTGCATGGCAGCGGTCGGCTCCTGGATGGCCAGAAACTGCCTAAAAATTAACTCATCTAAAACTGAGGTGGTACTCTTCGGCACCGATGTCAACTTTTGGAGTCCCAAATGGTGGCCCGAAGGGATGGGGACTCTTCCCACTCCTGTCACAAAGGTGAAAAACTTGGGAGTTCTGATTGATGAAAAGCTCTCATTTAAACCCCAGGTAAATGCACTGACCTCCTGCATCCATTGGTCTCTTAAAATCATCCGGAAGATCCTCCCCTTCTTGCCAGAGGAGAGTAGGAAAACGGTGATGACAGACCTTGTGCTCTCCCGCCTTGACTATTGTAACAGCCTATTTTTGGGGGCCCAACAGGGGCTGCTCAATAAACTGCAGGTTTTGCAGAACGCTGCTGCCCGTTTGGTCTCGGGCATCCCTAACTTTGCTTCCGTTTCCCGGGAACTGGTGAAGCTGCACTGGCTCCCAGTGCGGAAACGGATAACCTTCAAATCCTTGTGCATTGTCTTTAAGGCGATTCATGGACGTGGTCCTTCGTTCCTACAACAGCACTTTCAGTGGTACAGACCAAACAGACAGCTTAGGTCGGCCAGTCAAGGGCTGATCAGGACCCCACGTAGCAGGAAAGCACGCTGGGGGGGGGCAGAAGTTTTGTTCTGGGGGCAGCCACTGCTTGGAATGCTCTACCAATTGCATTGAGACAGGTCACGGATCTCTTGACCTTCCGGAAAAAGCTAAAAACGTGTCTGTTTACCAATTAATAGCAGGTTTCATGGCTAGGGGAGCTATCACTATAGCGCCAGGACACCATTGGGTATCAGCGCGCTCTAAAAGTGCCTTAAATAAATAGGTCTCCTCCCTCCTGCTTCTCTGTTGGTACACTCCCACTCTATAGGGAAAACAACCTTGTCCAATCTTCTGCACATGAAAAGGCAGGAGGCTTCCAAATAGCACCCAGAGGCCTCTATTACACTGCTTAACTTATATACACGATGCATATACCACACTGGCCACATACTCAAATAAGCACAACATACACTTGGTATGTTAGCAGCAGGTATCTTTTGTACCTGCAGTTACTCTGCCCTGCCTTAGAAACAAACTAGAAGGGGATTAGGTAATCACACAAGATATACATCTGACTGTGCATTGGTTAGATGCTCTCAGTCAGTGCCAAAAAACTCATTTATAGTGCATGAATGAAACAACTGTTGATGTAGATTAGTGAGGAAAGATCATTAAACAAGACTTTTACTGCAGAAGGTGCCTGCACCAAGTTCTTTTGTGAAGTGTACAGACCCTGTACTAAGCTTGGGATACTCCAGACTATTTTTAAAAGGTCTGATGCAAGCATGGCTCTCAACAGCTTCACAATTTTAACGTTTAACTCATCTATACACTTGTCCTTGCATGTTTAAACTGTCTTCCCTGGACATAGCTTACTATATAAGATGTCATTTCTTTCTACAGTTCTTGCATTCTTTCTGCAGTTCCTGCATTCTCAGAAAGGCTTCTTCCCCTACACTCTGAAAACTCTACATGTAAAATGTACCTTTCCAAAGGAAATTGATTTTACAAAATATTAGATCATTGTATTGGGGAAATATTTTATGTTGATGTAATGCTGCATAAAATATGAACCATGTTTTTTTAACTCTTTTATTATTGATACGATATCCATATCCATACTAATATTATAAAGAGAGAGCCCAAACCTTTGAGGCGAGTAATCTCAGTAACCACAGCACCAATCACAACACCCTATACAGTGTTGGAAAGGGCAGTTGCAGCAGAAGGACATAGGCTATGCAGAATTAAATTGTTTTTATTAACTTTTCAAGAAACAGTGGTGTTTATCACAATCATACAGTGCAACATGTACAATTGTACCGTAGGACACCATATACATTTAAAAGATAAAAGAACCATGCCAGCAAAGTAGGCCCTTGTGGGCGTGTCTGCGTTGTGCTGTGGGCGTGGGCTGGGGGCGTGACAAACACTGGGGGCATGTGTCCGCCCTTCATGCCATGTGAGTCGTACATACAAGCACCAATTACGTTGCTGCGCAGCATCAAGGGGCACGCTGGGGACGTGACACGCTGGGGGCGTGAGAAACGCTGGGGGCGTGTGTCCGGCCTTCATGCCATGTGAACGCAATTGCGCAGCATCAAGGGGCACGCTGGGGGCGTGAGAAACACTGGGGGCGTGTGCTACGTTCCGCCCTTCATGCCATGTCGGTCGTACATTAATCAGAAGATCGTCTGGTGTGACCGTGTGCTGGGGGCATGACAAACGCGTTCAGCTTGAGGCCTGGTATGTAACATTACTGCAGCCTCTCCTGCGCGCTGTTACTGAACTCTCTCATTCAACGAAATTAGACGCGCCTGCTACCATCAACCACGGCTCTAGCCGGGCTCAGGCGGCGGATCAGTACACTAATTACATGCGCCTGACAACATCAACCAGAGCTGCAGCTGGGCCTCAATCGGGAGAACACGCGCCTGTTAACATCAAACAGGCCTGCATCTGGGCCTCAAGCGGGGGAACACGCAAATGTGCGTGTCTGCGGGGACAATTACTGCAGCCTCTCCTACTCGCTGCCACTGAACTCTCTCATTAAACTGATCTACCCACGGCTGATAACTCTCTCATTCAACAACATTACACGCGCCTGCTAACATCAACCAGGGCTGTAGCCGGGCTCAGGCGGCGGATCACTACACCAATTACAAGCGCCTGCAAACATCAACCAGGGCTGCAGCTGGCCCTTCTCCGTCCCTATTCTAATGAAACAAAAAATGTTGTCTACCGCAAGATTTTAAAATAAATTGCCCTTGCCAAATACACACATTGCACACATTCTATTTCATACCCGTACAACGTCGGGACGGGCTGCTAGTTGCATTATATAAAGGCAATACCAAATACAGTATATTTTTACATTTTGAGTATTGAGTATATGGAATAAATTAGACATTTTTACATTCAACAGTGTTAGTGTTAACATAGCTGAGTGGATTGTAAATGGATGTGGGGTTTCCCTATGATGATAAATATACATTTGTGACAGTAAGAGTGTGAAATACAAAAGGGATCTTTCTTTGCTTCATTGTATTTGCCCCAGTCCCTTTTGTTAGAAAGGTATCTCTCCCATACTTGTGGATTATTGGCAGGCAGACAGGACCATGAAAGTAACAGCAGGGGAGAATTTTAGTAGGAAGATCATTTTAATTAACTGTGCTTGTGTATACTTTGCCCCAGAATAATACATCCACACATGTTCAAAGGAAAATTCATTTCTTTCTGACAGTTTTGTGTCACATTTCTGAAGGTCAATATTCAACATTTAAATTTCCCTCATAGCTATCGCGGCATACACATCTAGATACACTTTTCAATGGTACCGAGGAATAATTTGGTTACATATATTAGTTTGCCATGCATAAAAATGTTCAGCCTGCTGTGAAAGTGTTTGGTAGTGTTGCAGATAAAACCGGAATGCTATTGTTTCGGTTTAAGCTGCGCATCACAATTTTTATGTTACTGGTAGAGTGGCTTATAAAGTCCATGATGCGTCAGAAATGAGTGTATCATTATTTAAGTGTTTCTCTTGTGTTTATTTGTAATTGTGGCCAATGTCTGAGAGACCAGACCTGAGCGATTCCTACTTGAATAAATACACATTGAACAGTTGTATTTCACCTAACAATTTGCTGTTGCACTTTTCCCGGAGAAAAAGATGTTCATTCTAATGGATTACTGTAAAACTGAGTGCATTTGACGGTGCAGAGTGTCACTTTTTGCTAAGTAAGTTTTTAGAAAGTTTGGTACGGCTTTGGTAAATACTAGGTATGATAAACTGGTGAGCTCAAACATGATTATTGTTAGACCCCGTTTGGTTGGGGTTTGTGGGGGGTGGGAGTGGCACGTTCCAAGCTGGGGATGCTGTGCCTGACTAGTGGGGGCTGAGGTAATTTGCCTCTGATGTTCAGAGCCCATATTTATGAGGATATGCAAACTGGGCCAAGTACATTACTTTCAGCACTGGACTCTCGCTGATAGAGATATCGAGTAGTCACAGGCTTCCCAGGGAGATAGTGTAGGGGTGTGCAAACTCGGGACTCAACAGCCACCCGGGAGCGCAGTAACTGAATGTCCAACCTGATGCTTTTACTTAAACAATAAAAGTACTTACATATGCACTCAAAAAGGAATACCACACATACAGCAGTAGATACAAGCCTATGCTGGCACTTGTGTTACTGCGGCTTGGCTAACTCCATCTGACCCCCTCCAATCTTCCCAGGTGTCCCCCAACTTTTATGTCCTAGCAGGTCTTTAGTCATAACAGAAAGTTGTTGTGTTGCTTAAATCAAGGCTTAAGTGCAGATACACCAGTTCAGTAGTAAATCTGCTCAGGTCGACGCAATTCACTTTTTGACTCACCAATGCAGATTTCCGCGTCTATTTCAGATGCCGGAGGGAAACTAGCAACCCACATCCTGGATCTATCCCGGCTCTGGGAGGCGACACACTAGCAGCAGATGCACCTTTGCTTCAGGCAGGCTGCAGCTGGATAGGACAGCAGGTGCTGCCCCTTGAAATCCTTCAGCACCAGTAGGTCCCAGATGCAAGTGGGGGGCCCTTGGCAATCATTGAACCCACTTCTTGGTCACTGGACTATGGACAGCAGTTAACTGCAATGCAGGCAGAAGAGCCACAGAGGCACAATGACTACTGCTGTGGGGCACACATCTCAAATGTGTCAGTGGTGACTACAAGCTCTTGGTTTTTGTGGCGATGACCAACAGGCTCACCGTTTTTGATTCTCGTGGGGATTGCCACTGCGTGCACAACTCTTGATGTGACAGTCATGATTGGTCTTCTTTGCACAAACGTGAGGTCCTTTGTTCATCGGTGATTCCAGATCAGGACCACACTCTTGAAGAGACTATGCCTACTCTGCTAGGGATTACAGATTACTTGCTGCAGTATTCCTCCACCTGAAAGAACCACCGCCCTGGGGACTGGCTGCCTCTGTCACTCCCCAGACAGGCACGTTCCCTGTAGAGCTGGCAAATATCTTCCCTTTCACATAAGACTGGTTTGTTTCCAGGCACTTCAGGTAAGAGGTACAGTTTTTTCTGCAAGAAAAGATAATGCCCCCGCACCTCTGGGCAACAAGCTCTCAGGTAGATACCAGATCAGACTGCATAGCAGTTCTCAGCATACTCTGCAGTCCACTCCTTTCCTTGTTCAATGACAGCTTAGATCTGATACAAGTTGGTCAATGACTGCCACTGTAGAAGAGTAGGATCTGCTTACTATGGTTACCCCCACTTTTTGCTGGTGTTTCACTGTTTCTCGACTTTAGTCTGGCTGGGGCCCTGCTTACCAGGACCCCAGCCTAGCTGCTTCCTCTCTAAATTGATTGCATTTACATTAGGTACACTCCAGATTGGTTACTGGGTTACCCTTGTGAGTTCCTAGTATATGGTACCTTAGGGACAAAGGGCATAGGTACACCAAGGGCCTACCAGGGGCTGAAGCATGTATTATGCCAGCCCTGGGAACCATTCCAAAATGGCACCACAGGTCTGCTACTGCAGCCTGGGTAAGGTGGTGCATGCAACCCTTACTAAGATATAGGCTACCTATGTCTACCTTTAATCACCAACACATATAAACCTATAAGTCACTCCTATGGCAGGCCTTCTCAATCCTGAAGGCAGAGTGCTTGGTTTTGTGTGAGAGGGTGCCCACGTTTGAGCAGGACCCCTCTGCAGCTTTTGGAATCTATTCTCTGTAGCTGTTCTGTGATGCAGCCAGACCATATACTCTTAATTGAATTATAACCTCGCTGTAAATGCTAACTTTGGAATGGCTGCATGGAAACTTGTCGTGTTTGGTGTAAAACACTTTGGAATCCTACCCCCCCCCCCCCCCACCGTTCCAGAGGAAAAAGACATGTGCACACTTACCTGACTGGTAATAGTTTAAAAGAGCCCCAGCATCACAAAATGAATGCTGCAGCCACAGACACGAGCCTGACCTCCTGCTGCTGGGCAAAACTCCTGCAGGGGAGGCCTGGACAATAGGTTTCGTGTCACAGGGAGGTGTAACCACCTCTCCAGACAGGCTTTAGTGTATTGGGGCTGGGTGGGTGCATTCAGTGAATGCTTTTCAGACAGTGCTGGTGGCACACTTGGTGTCCCTGTGCATATTCCAGTTCAAACCGGTTGCAGCGATGCTCAACCCCTGCTCTGGTGTGAAACTGGACAAAGGGAAAGGGGTGTAACCAGCCCCTCCCTGAATCCACCCACAGGTGGGCCCCTAGAGTAAGTCTAACCCCTAAACTTAGTATAAGTATAGCAACCCAGTCCTTAGGACTTTAGATTACCCTGGACGAAACTCTTCAACATATATCCTGGAAGTTCGACATTCTATTTTGACTAAAAGATGGAAGAATCTTCCTTGGGGTCAAGGAGTGACTCCCCTGTTCAAACAGGCACCAAAGAAGCATCTTGCCGGTCTGCATTTCCAAGGCTCCCGCCGGATCCCGATGGATTTGCGACACAGGACATGGACTTCCAGACATCTCTGAGGCCGACCCGAGATCCCAGCAAAGCTGAGACCCGCTGCCATCACAAGAGACGTGGGACTGGAACTCCTGTGCACCGGGCACATTTGCTAGTGCATCAACTTCCCGAGCTTTCCCGAAGTTGTGCATTAGGCTACTTGTAGTCCAAGCCCCAAGCACAAATTGCACCAAAGATTGTGGTTGCTCCAGACGTGCTCTGACTCCCCTCCAAAGGGTGAGTCCCTCAGACCTTGCTGGTCTGCACCGAAGCCAATCTCTGCTTTCTGCGTTGGTTGCTGTTGCCAAGGCTTGCTGGGTCCCATCTGGAATCCGACACTGCAGCACTCGACATCCTTTGTGCGACAGCTTGAATCTGGCTTCTGGTAATCGTCCACACCTCCTGGTCCTCGTGGATAAAGAGTCAAGCTTCACCTTCTTCACCTGAAATCACTCGACATCGATTCGCATCATTTCCCTGCCTTCATGGTCACTGGCTAATGACCCAGACTCTTTCCCCTCTGCTTTCAGGTTCTGCTCAACTCTGATTCAGGCTTGGATCCATCCTGACACTTTTGACTTGAACGCCTGGAGCACTTGTTCGTAGCTCGCCATTGAAAACGACAACGAAACCCGACATCAAAAGATACCTATGCACCGGCTTCCCTGGGTGAGGTAACTCATGTACTCCGGTGCTCCTGTGGGTATTGACTCTAGAACTGCCTAGTTCTAAAGGGATTTGCTCCAAGTCCTCTTCTAAGTGTCCTTCCTTTGTAATTTTCCAACCGCGACTTTCCCCTTAGAAGCTAATGGTGATGCACGGCTGTGTTTAGATACTACACGTGTCCCCCATGGGTCCCCTGTGTCACTACCTTGGGTGGTTCCTGGTGGCCCCAGATGTTCTACAGCCTCTAGGCATTGTATCTATGTCAATCCTGGTTCTCATACCACTTTCTTAATATATGGTTTGTGAGGCCCCCAGGGCAAAACATATACTGTGCTAGTTTACTGTGCGCTAAAATAAGTTTAACTGATGTACTTTTGCCTCTAGCCTCATAAAGAGACTAGAGGCGTGTGTTTAGAATAAATCATATATTTTATATATATACCTGATGTGGTTCTCCTTTCATTTGGTCATTCTCGAGATTATAGACTGGCAAAACAAGCTGCTTTACATTCCTTCAAGACTTAGACTGAAGGCTGCTCTCCACAGTTACCACTAGGATAGCTTTCTATAAGGTTGTCTTTAACCTTCCATGAATAAGGGGTCATTTGGACTGGTGCAAGGTGCTCACTAGAATAGTGGACAGCATATGCCAGGCCAACTTCTCACAGCCACCTTTACACAGTCAAGGCAAACAGGAGATGTGGATTCTCTGTCTTTCAGAACCCATCTGGGGTGGTTCTGTTTTTTAAGTGCTCTTTGCAGGCTGTACTAGACACAGTCAATGTATAATATGATGCTGTCCACAGCAGTAACATCCCTAACAGAGGCACAAAGAGGTGTGAGCTTTCTACACTTGGCTATCAATAGCCACATTGAGCATTTACCTGGAAGAGACAAAGGGATGGCCTCAACTAAACACTTTAGGTTGGGGCATATGAAAGCAATCAAAATAAACATCATGTCTATAATGTTGTTCCTTGTCTCTATCATACCAGTGGAACTACTGGATTACTACTGGATATATAATTTAGGATATTAAATTGATCAAGAAAGTAGCAAAAAATGCCAAGCAACACACTGTGTAGAACCAAGGACAGAGGAAGATTTGGTTGCCCAGTCTTTAGACCTTACCACAAATTCACCTTGTAGTAGGTATTGGCTGATTGCATTACAAGAGGGCTCCAAATGACAGTGGATTTGAATAAACATTGATAAGATTTGCCATACAAAATAAAGGAAGTTTTGTATGTTTTTGAAAAAAATGTATGTGCAGCTAATAGGATTACTCATATTCTAACAGACCTTTCAGGGAATTAAAAAAAGATGGATATCACAATTGACCACCATTCGCCTAGGTCCTAGACCAGGTATTGCTTTAGAAGATGATTTGGGAAAGGGCTGTTCACCCTTTTGAAGATTTTGTGAATTTAAAAAAATGTTTCAAATAGTAGGAATCATCCTGCCAATATACATTTTCAGGACCAAACAATCCGAAACAATGTAGCCATGCAAGGTTCACAAAAAGTCTATTGCCTGGAGAGTAAGAACATTAACGAGGTGATTAAAAGTCTTTGCCTCTCCATTCGGATGTATTGTTGATAATCTTTAGCATCCCAACAACTGCAATGAACATTGAAGGGTATGACCTATCTTTCATTGCTGTATCCAGCTATCAAGTTGTGCTTGGTGCACTGGGAAACTAAGCACCTTCCCAATATATTAGATAGCTGAACATAGTAACAGAGATACTAATAGTTGATCCACTCACTGCAATAATAAATAATATTTAATTTAGGAATGACTAAATGGTACTTCCATGCAGCAATACTCAGAAGGCCTCACAATGTCACACAATGCTAAAAACACTGAAGGCAATTACAGTGCTATAAGCCAGTAATAAATAGGGTAAATAGAGTTTGTGGGTGGAGCTATCTGAGGTCAAAACACAAATAGATGCCCAGGGAGAATAAAGGAACCTGTTTAAAGGGGTGTGGTGCATGACAGAAATGCATATAGATGATGTGCCTGATTGGAACTATAAAAGTTCACTTGTGCCCATCCGACGACAGATACTGACAATCTGGCTGGGTAACATCTGTAAAAATAGAAAAGATCTTCCTCCAAGCCTTGGTGGAGGAGATAAATTCACTGCAATGACACATAGAAATCCCTTTAGTCAACCTCGAAAGCAAGGCATTACGGCTAGGCTTTGTCAAGGGTGGGTAAGCATAATAATCCATAAAACAGTGATGGCATAATTTCTTTCATAGCTTCATTTGCTTCTGGAGAATTCACAACCAAATAACTCACCTCTGCTTAGTTGTGGCATGGTGAAGGCATCATCTTTAGCAAGACTCATGTTGTGGAAGTTATCATTGTAGACGAAATTACACTATCAATGCTTTCATAAATTGTATCATGAGTTTACCAGTTTCAAAATGCAATGAATGTTGTTTGGATGAAACATATTTCCCAGAGCAGAACACCCATTTCATATTGGTAGCAAAGGAAGAAATGTTAAATTGCAAATTGAAACTTAGAGTGTGTGAAAGTGGGAAGCATGAAGAGATACAGACCCAGTAAGAGAGGAAAGCAGAAAGACAGAAAGGGTGAGTAGGCAAGAGGAAGAGGGTTGGAGATATAAGTAGGAAGGAGAGAAACACAGATCGATACACTCAGTGAAAGACTAAGCATCTGGAACAAGCTACCCGCCAAACCCTCAGTCTGCCATTTTGAGATGGATACACCTTAGGTACTCTGTTGACGGAGCCCCCATTAGCTCAGTTAAACAAATACTTCCTCCAATGATATGATGGGATAAGGGTTATCGGAAAAAGGGCATTTAGTTTGGATGGTGTAATATCTGTTCTTTCTGTCCATCGCCACAAAGAAAAACCTGGATGTGAGGGACAGATAAAAATGACCCCCATTCTCTCAAAAAACATCTGTAAAGGTTTTTTTTGTTCTTCAGAAAAAAATGGCTTTTGGAGTTTGTTTCAGAAATACCCCAAACATTTGTATTTTTTTAAATTGATGGACGGCCATCAGAACCAAAGACGGATGTCTGAGTCATGATCGTGGTCCATTTCAATGAACAGAGATGTCTGGCAGGCAGCTCTAAAGCTAACAGATGGTACTCCATTTGCATAGTGGAGATAATGTTCTCCACCATTCTGGCTCATCAGACAGACAGACCCTAAGAGAGAAAGAAAAAGAGAGTGTGAGAGAGAGAGAGCGTGAGAGAGAGAGAGAGAGAGCAAAGTAAGTTAGACCAGTGTAATGCATGTCACAATTAGGTGGTGGTGCAAATTGTCCCTCAGAACATGTGTCCTACTGAAAGATGCAGGCACTATGTTCCACTTTCAGAAGGGGGAGTGTTGAAATTAGAAGCGTGCAGACCACTGTCTAGTAAGGTATTCAGAGACAGCTAAAAAGGAGACCAAGCAATGAAGGTAAGCAATAAGCGACTCAGAAGTACACTGAAAGAAATAAATACAATTAAAGGTGTAATTCCTATATCACCATAGAAGAAGGAGACAGTTACAACAAATTGAAAGATTTTATTGCACCAATGTCTTTGTTGCTGCGTGTATTTGCTTTGGCTGCTGATTCTTCTCCAAATGCATATTTCCACTTGATTAAGGTTTTCTTTAGTGCATCCCTTACTTCTTTATTTCTCAGGCTGTAAATCATAGGATTTAACAATGGAGTCACAACACAGTAGAATATTGACACCACTTTATCCAAAGCAAATCGAATGTTAGAATTTGGTCTTATGTACATAAAGGTAACTGTCCCATAGAAAATGCTTACAACTGTGAGATGGGAGGCACAGGTGTTGAATGCCTTCTTCTGACCTTCGGTAGAAGGAATGCGTAATATTGAATGAATAATACAAATGTAGGATATCACTGTCAGTAAGCAGCAACCTAGTATGACACTCCAAGCCATGACCAAAAATGTAAATTCCCCCACTGATGTGTCTTGGCAAGAGAGTTTCAACAAAGGGGCATAGTCACAAAAGAAGTGGTCAATCTTATTAGGAGTACAAAAGCTCAAGGACGAGATCCATAAGGCAGGTGGCAAAGCTGCAAGCATTCCACTCACCCAGGCACCAGTAGCTAGATGGCCGCTGGTTTTGTTTGTCATGATAGTGATATATCGCAATGGATTACAGATTGCCACATACCTATCATACGCCATCACTGCTAGGAGGCAGTTTTCAGATGCTCCCAAGCCAAACAGGAAATAAAACTGTGCAAGGCAATTTGGGACAGAAATTGTTTTCTCTTCAGTTAGCAAAGCCACCAACATTTTTGGGACAGTAACAGTAGTATAGAGAATCTCCAAAAAAGAAAAATTGGATAGAAAGTAATACATTGGTTTGTGAAGTGTCCTCGTCAATATCACTACTGTGATAATCATCATGTTGGATCCAATTGTCAAGATGTACATTGTCGTAAATAAAGCAAAGAGAAAGATCTGAAGCTCTCGTACCACTTCAAATCCCACAATGATGAATTTGCTGGCGAAGGTTCGGTTTCCATGTTCACCATCTGACATGATCCTAGAATTAGAGATATATTATTAATTAAAGATTGAATTGGCACCCGTTAGATGGTAACATAGATGTTTGATTTAAGGAAGTTGTTTCGACACAGTTGTTGGTGGATATTTATTTTGGATTATGATCGTGTGAAACGAGGTCGAGAATGAATCAAACAGTCTGGACGCTGCAATGAGGAATACATAAAAGTGATGAGTGCAGTATCATCATCATCATCATAGATCTATATTCGAATTCCAGGAATTCATAAAAGCACATACACAGATTTACAATATTGTTATAAAATCCTTATTAAAATTGATACATCACATTAACCATCAGTCAAATTTACAAATTACTGAACAAAAGAGAGTCAAGGATTGTCCAGCATTTTACGTGCTCGGGTGGCAATTCTTAAGAAAGTGCTGGTGCGTAAAATTATGAGTTGCCGTACTTTAATTAATCTCAGGCTGGGTAATTACTCGGGCAGCACTCCAGTCTACTTTTTCCCCACAGTACCATCTCAGACAGGAACTAGCCATGTTCATGTCAGTCTCAGTCCAACCTCAGTCCTCCTCCAATAACAACTGTCAGAGCCTTAACTGCCCTTACACATACCCTCTGAGTAGGAATGCAAGCAACACCAGCCTGTTTTAGGCCTATTAGGGTCTCATGAGTAAGGAACACCCTTTGCCATAACATCAAAATCTACTGAGCATGGACTCTGGCTTTTCCCATCCCATTCTGAATACAGGGTTTGCTTTGGCTATGCCATGACCACTAAATTAATCGGGACCCTGCTTAGAAAACCTGCTGCCCTGAGCAGCAGGCTCTTGGTGCATCAGCCTTCCTGTAGCTACCATTGGTGCATAAGATGCAGTGGCTCATATGTTTAGAGTCCTGAGGGGCCCATTGAACCCTTTATAAATGCTGTATTTTTCTATCCATAGAGCAATCATAGGGTCCATTCTCCTTGCTTGTACCAGGGCCCATGGCATCCTTGCTGTGCTCCGGTGCATCATGCTCTCTGTATAAAGTGTGTGCTTCATCTGTGTTCTCTGTCTATAGCTATATTTCTGCTTCTTACTTCCTCTTCGTATGCGTGCTGCAGCACACATACCCAGAGGAAAATTACTGTAAGGATTATTTTTGTGCAGGAAATTTATATTTCACTTAATTTTCATTGGATGGTAATTCATTTCGTTGAAGTGAAGTGATGTCTATGTTCATCAGTGTTTACCGGTTTACATTGATTAAAGCTATTTCCTTATTGGTCATATTTTGCCAGTGCTTTTTTTTTTTTTTTTTTTTCCAAAACCTTTATTGCACCATTTAATCACACACAGCACTTGGCCCACAACCCAGCGGGCCGGCCGCTACAACATAAAAGCAGGAGCCTCTGTACTGGAAAAGTCTGCACATTAGTTACTGTGGCCACGTTCCGGTCAATTCGCTCTTTAGGAAATGTGCCTTATTCACAAGTAAAGTCCTGCTCGCCCAAGGTTTAGGTTTTGGTTTTTATGCATTAAACAATAAACAAACCTAAAAATCAACAAAGAAATCTCGGGTAGGTCAGCTCGCGCTGAAGCGATTCCGCACACGTTGTGCTTTGCGAAGTTCCTGGCAAATTGGCCTGCAAAATATTCTTACAATTACTCATAACAAATAGTGCTGATGACAAGGTTACATGGAAGTCCTACGGTGCACCTGCTATATCGTCCCCTTCGTGCCATCCCTCCCATCTCCCCATTGTCTCCCGTTGCCCCCACCCCTCCCCCACTCCACCTCCTCCTGGGGACGCTAATCGTCCTCATCTTCCTCGTCAGACGATAACGGTTCGTCCTCTGGTAGGGGCTCACAGATGTCTCCCCGGTAAGTGTTCCACGGGGACCAGATCTTATTCCATTTTCTCGGGCACGCCCTGTTCCTATATACCTCTCTTTCTGTGAGCATTACCTTGTCCAAATTCTCACACCACTGCGACCTCTTCGGCACGTCCGCGGCCCCCCACTTCTGTGCTATGTCTCTCTTAGCTATGACCAAACCCAACGTGACCCACTGCAATCCATACCTGGTCAAATCATTAGGTTCCCACACATTAAGTAAGCATTTGCGCGGTTCAGGGATCAGGGAGATTCCTACAGTTTGTGATATGGTACGCAGTATACTTCTCCAGTATTCTTGAATGCGAGGGCAGTCCCATATCGTGTGGAAGAAAGTACCCTCCTCCCCACACCCTCGGAGACAAAATGGGTGTTGCGCGCGGTGTATGAGGTGTAGCATCGTCCTAGTATAATACACTCTGTGTAGTATTTTGAGCTGTATGAGCCGGAATTTAGCTGATATACCTACTTCTTTGGGCGAGGCCATAGCTTCGTTCCATTCGGTTTCATCCATAGCTGCCACATCCCCCTCCCACTTTTCCTTAAGTTTGAGCATGGGGTCCGGTAAATTGTTGCTTAACTTTCTATACGTGAGTGAGGTGGCTCGTTCTGGCATATATTCCGTAAGGAGACGGTCTTCAAGTGGCGAGGCCTCTGGCACCTCCGTGTCTGGGGGGATGGCTGCGAGCAATGCGTGTCGGATCTGTGCATATAGAAATGTTTCTCGGGGCCCTAGCTTGTATTGGTCTCTCAGTTGTGCAAACGGAATCACCGTGCCCCGTTCCCACAGATCCCCCACCGTGGACAGGCCTAACATGTCCCAATGGGCGAAGCCTTTACTGTTCCGTAGGTTCCCCAGCGCCCGGGAGTCCCACAAGGAAGTAAGTTTAGTTATCCTCCCTTTCCACCCTAGAGACGCCTGAGCCCTGTGCCATAACCCCGCAGTGAGTTTTGTGGGTCCCTGAAGTGTGCGCACCTTGCGTTGGTCGTATAAAGGGGCCAATAGCGTACTAGTTCCCAACTGTGTCCTGTCCGCTCTGAACGCTGGGTCATTTTGGGGGGCATGTATCCACTGGTTTATGATTTTCAGCTGCGCCGCCCAATAATACATTTTCAGGTCTGGCAATGCAATCCCTCCATCGTACCACCCTCTGTGCAGCTTGGCCTGCGCTATGCGGGCCGGGCGGTTACTCCACAGGAGACTTGCCACCACCGCCGACACTCTCCTAAAGTATCCTAGTTCCACCGGGTACGGCGTATTCTCCAGTATGTAAAGGAATCGTGGCAATGACATCATTTTATATAAAG
This sequence comes from Lissotriton helveticus, assembly GCF_964261635.1. Classification (NCBI taxonomy): domain Eukaryota; kingdom Metazoa; phylum Chordata; class Amphibia; order Caudata; family Salamandridae; genus Lissotriton; species Lissotriton helveticus. The sequence goes on from NC_136068.1 coordinate 1,432,886,220, forward strand.
CTGCCTTACCCAGCATCGTGAGGGGCAGCCCGGCCCACACTCCAACGTCTTGTTTGAGCCGTTCTAAAGGAGGCATCAGGTTTTTCTGCGCAAATTCAGTCGGGTCCCTGGTGACATCTATGCCCAGGTATTTGAAGGAGGAACCGGCCTCGGTCAGGGTGCCACGAGCATCCAGTGTCGGGCCTGGTCCCTTCAATACATACATTACCGACTTATTCCAGTTCAACGTGTATCCCGAGACTTTCCCGTGATCATCACACAGAGTCAGAAGCGCCGGAATACTATGGTCCGGGTCAGTAAGGTAAACCAACATGTCGTCTGCGTATAGTGAGACGCGGTCCTCCTCTCCCCCAGCCCAGGAAATCCCTCTAATCAGTGGTGTGGACCGTATCAGGTGTGCTAGCGGTTCCAGGGCGATTGCAAAGAGCAGTGGCGACAGGGGGCAACCCTGTCGAGTTCCTCTACCCAGTGGAAATGTGCGTGAGATATGACCATTCGCTGCCACCTGTGCCATTGGCCCCGCATATAACAGCCTAACCCATGCTATGTATTTGGGACCGAACCCCAAGTGTGCCAGGACTTCGAACAGGTAAGTCCACTCAACCATATCGAATGCCATTTTCGCATCGAGTGCCAATACTACCGCCGGCTCGAGAATCGACTCCGCTCCCGCCATCACTCCGTGCACTCTTCTCAGATTCAATGCCGTGTTTCTATGCGGCATGAACCCGGACTGGTCGGGATGTATGAGGTCCGGCAGGTGTGTCAGCAATCGGGTAGCTAGGAGTTTGGCTAGTATTTTAGCTTCTGCATTGAGCAGGGATATGGGGCGGTATGAGTCGCAGTCTTCCGGTGGCTTCCCGGGTTTGGGAATCGCGATTATTGTCGCTAGTCTTTGGTCTGGTGGGAGCTAGCCTTTCGCTAGGCTATCCTCGTACATGGCCAGTAGGTATTCACTAAGCCGTCCCGACGCGGCCTGGTACCACTCAACCGGGATGCCATTCGGGCCGCTCGCCTTACCGGGCTTCAACGCTCGTATTGCCATCTGGACTTCATCCACCGTTAGGTCTGCCTCCAGGTCTGCTGAAGCCTCCGGCTGCAACCGCGGTGTGTGGATCGGCTCTAGCGCAGCCCTGGCCATTTCCACCGTCACCTCCCTATCAGACGTGTAAACACCCTCAAAATGGACGGCGAAGATTTCTACTATGCGCTCCGGGCTCGTGTGTAGCACACCCCCTCTGTCTGTCACCTGTTGGATACCTCTCGAGCTCCCTCCCTTCTTGTCCAACCAGGCCAGCATCTTGCCCGCCTTGTCTCCTATATCATATATTCTGTTCTTAGTTTCCGTTATCTGCCCTCCGACCTGATGCCGCAGATATTCCGTATACGTGTGCTGCTGTAGGTGCAGTGCGTGTGCAGTGTCCGGCGTGGGGCGTGTCTCGTGTGTCACTGTCGCTTCTCTCAGTGCCAGCTCTATTTCGGCTAATTCGCGCGCCCTTTCGCTCCTATGGCCTGCAAGTGTAGCGATTGCGTGCCCCCTCAACACTGTCTTGTACGCTTCCCACAGGGTCGCCGCCGAATGCACGGACTCTAGATTCTCTTCGAAGTAAAGCTTCGTCGGCGCCTTAAGCGCTTTCCTGACTTTGGGCACCTTGAGGCACGCTGCCGGTATAGGGTATATCCGTTTACGGATTTTCCCCTGGGTGGAGAGTGTTAAGAGAACCGGGGAGTGGTCCGAAATGCCCCTAGGGTGAATGTCTATGGTGTCCATGTGTTGCATACTTTCTCCCAGCGCCAAGAAGTAGTCTATCCTGGTGAGGCTGTTGTGGACAGCCGAGTGGTGGTACGTGTATTGACTCATGTGTGGGTGTGCATGCCTCCACATGTCCACCAGACCCATTGCATTCAGAAATCGTTGGAAGCGTGAGGGAACCCCTGACGGTCCTGTGGGCGGGAATCTATCAAGTGTAACGTCCACAGTGGCATTAAAATCCCCCCCAAGTATAATGTCCCCCTCCGGAAGGGCCAGTAGGAATTCACCCAGAGCCGGAAGCATGACGGAATGAAGGGCCGGCGGAATATAGATCGAGACCACATTAAGAAGTCTTCCTTCCCACTGTCCCTGTATGGCCGCAAAGCAACCCTGCCCATCTGTTTTCGTGCTCAGTGGTATAAATTGTGAGGATTTCTGAAGTAATATCCCAGTCCCTCGAGACCCAGATGAGAACTCTGAATGCACCACCATTCGATAACCTCTCCTATCAAGTGCCTTTACAGTCCCCCCTTGTAGATGAGTTTCTTGTAGAAGCGCCAGAGCCGGCCCCTGTCTTTTCAGTGCAGTGAGTACCAGCCCACGTTTTACCTTATCCCCCAGGCCCCGCACGTTCCATGTTAGAATGGGAAGGGGTGCACCCCGGTGACTAGGTGCACTCACCTCCCCCCTACGGTGTGAGCAATCTGCCATGTTCCATCGTGTGGCTATCTATGTGACCAATGTGTCCCGCGATCATCGTGTCCCACCCTTCCTGCCCAGTGTGACATCGCGGGCACCCGCCAGCACAACCCGACCAACCCAGTAGACTTCCTAAAGACTCAACTAGCTTCCCTTCTCCCTTCCCCAACTGAACCTGGAGAAACATGCAGCAAAGTACAATTCGCGGTTCACTTAAAACGTTCAAACATCTCCCCCAGCCCCCTCCCCTCCCTGCCTCCCTGCCAGACGGGCTCAAAACTGACCGCCTCCCCAACTCAGCAGAGTGCTTTACCCAACCCATTAACAGTACTTGCTTGCTGGGGTGAAGTGTCCTCCGGAGTAGACATGACCCCTGCCCTCTCCGGTCTCCCCCAGCCAGTGTCTAAGCCGGGTCACACCCATGAAGCCACGGCAATGTTCATTCCGTCCGTTGTCGGGGACTACTCCTCCACTTCTTCCAGACTAACGGCGTGTTCCTGCGCCTGTGAGTGCATTGATCCAATTCCACCTGATGCTTGGGACCTCGGCTGGCTGTCTCCTCGGTGGCTCTGGTTCATTCTCTGAGAGCGGCGGGGTAATCCTACTTGACGCCATCCATCCAGCCAATCTCGCGCTGACTCTGGCGTATCAAAAAACCAAGTCTTGCCGTCCGCGACCACCCTCAGCCGGGCCGGGAACAGCATCGAGTACGGCAGTTCCTTAGTCCTCAGTTCCCGTTTGATGTCAAGGAAGGTCCTCCGTCTGCGCGCCACCTCCGCTGTATAGTCCGGGAAAAAGGCTATCGTGGAGTTCTGGACTTGAAGCGGCGCCGCTCTCCTAGCCGTCTGTAGGATCGCATCCCGGTCTCGAAAGTTGAACAATCTCGCTATTATGGGTCTGGGGGCGGCACCCGTCTTGGGCTGACCCCCTGGAACTCTGTGCGCCCTTTCGACGGAGAAGAAGTGCGAGAGGCCCTTGGGCTTGAGCTGTGTCTTGACCAGGTCCTCCACGTACAGATCCATGGCTTTAGTTCCTTCCGACTCCGGGACCCCAAGAATTCTTATGTTGTTGCGCCTCGAGCGCCCTTCCTGATCGTCCAGCTTTTCTTTCAGTGTCTTGTTCTCAGCCGCCACTCGTTCCATTGCCAATTGTAGGTCGGAGACGTCCTCCACTAGAGATTTAGTGACCACTTCGACCTGTTTCACTCTTTCTCCCATTTTCTGGAAGTCCGCCCTCAGGAGCGAGACTTCCGTGGCCGTGGATCCCACAGTGGCCTGTACCTGTGCCAGCGCCTTCATCACGTCCTCAAGCGTCGCTTTTTTCGTCCCATCAGTCTCCGGCGACTTTCCCGTTGACGTGCGTGGTTCAGCCTGAGAGTGCGCCTGCCTCTCATACGCAAATTTGTTCAGCGTAGATTGCGACGAGGTGTTCTTCGGGCCCCTGCCTGCCATGTTTCGACCCGGCTCCCTTACGGTCTGTGGGACGTCAGTGAGTAACGGGTGAAGGGTGGACCCCGATGTTCGCGTTCACCCACTTCCACTACTTGGAGAGCGGGTAGTCCGTGGATGGCAATGTGTCGGGCAAGATCCCTGTCCTGACAAGCAGTTAGAAGAAGGCTTCAGTTCAAGGGCAGACCGGGTCAGACCCAGTGCACCGAGCCACCTGACCGCCACTCTTCGTTCCTCCTCACCTCGGGGTGCCGCCCTCCACCTCAATCCGTGCTACGTGACGACTCCTCAGCAAACCCCAATCCCGTGCCAGCTATGTTTGGGTGATGTGGGGTGGAAGACTCTCCCAGCCCACCATCAGTTCTGGGGCTTAATGCTGTGTATGGGCACCTCGCCTGTGCCCTCTTCGCTGCCCGGGCCTTCTCCTCATCCTATGCCGCTCCTCAGCTTCTGCCCCCCCCCGCCTTGCGCACAGCAAAGTCCGCTTTCGATCCAAATGCGGGCGTGTCCAGAGTGGCACCGACTCACTTCAGGATGCGGCAGGTGCCGCGAGCCGCACGAGTGCAGGTCCCTGTAATCGGAGACTGAGAGCCGGCCCGCTGCGGCCCCCGCCAAACGTGCTCACCGTTCTCCCCCTACCGCCGTCTACGTTCTCCGCCTGAGTGTGCCAGTACTGTCCTTGCTCCCCCGCCGATCGGCGCCCCTCCACCTCCGTGGGCTTTCGGGAGCGCAGTCACTCGGGGAGTGCTCCGATCAGTGGGTCTGGCGTGTTTTCGGGGGGGAGGGGTGGGCAACGCTTACTTCCGGTCGCCCTGTGCCGCTTCCCTCGCACTTCCTCCCGGCCTCCAGATCTACGAGATCCCGGTGTTGCTGGAGCGACGCAGGCCCTCTGATGGCGGATGCTGGAGGTTATTCGTGGTCGGATTAATGGTCGGATTGTTGTGGGGTCGCTGTCTCACTCACGGAGCCCTACAGCTAAGCGACCACCATCTTCAGCCGCTAAGCCACGCCCCCTTGCCAGTGCTTTTTGATTTAAAATAAAAAGGGAAGATGACAACAGCTACATTTCCAGGGACATGTTCAACTACACTGAAGCTGGACCAGCGGAGTAGGCTTTTCATTACATGCTAAGCTGGTAATTAGATCCCAGAAAATCTGTCTTAGCACGTTACCATAGTTTTTTCTCCCTTCATCCACATATTTACTTGAAGATAAGATCTGAACCCAGTCATACCTGGTTCCAAAATTAATTACTTTACAAATCAAGCAATACTATATAAATACCCCAGATTGTACTTATTTAAAACTAGGGGGCATATTATCAAGGGGGTTTATCTCCGCTTTTTTGGCTTTAAAAGCCAAGAAAGCGGAGATAAAATTATCTCCCTATTACCTAGCTGTCGCTAACACCAGTTAGCGACAGCTAGTAGGATATAGCGACCATCTTGGGCCCCACTTTGCATGTCAGTGATATTTATCACTAATGACATGCAAAGTGGGCATGCCAAGATGTTAGCGACTGGAAACAGTCGCTAACATCGCTATCTCCTATTACCAACTTATGGCGATATTCGCGCTAAGCGCGAATATCTCCAAAAGTTAACACCTGCTCTGAGCAGTTCTTAGCCATGTTATCCAATGGGAGGTGGATAACATGGCATTAGCTCGGTAATGCATGAATATCGCTGACTTTTCAGCGATATTCATGCATTGCGGCCGTTTTTTATCGCATTTACGATAAACCTTGGTAACACCAAGGTTTATTTGCGATAAAAATCGCCGCAGCTCAGCGGTAAAATTTTGTCTCGGTCCTTTTCACCATTTCAAAAACACATTGCACTCTCCTACTGTCTTGCCATCCCTTTTGTTGAACTGTGCTGCTTTTTGAGCTAGGAGTGTCACCTGACTTTTAAAAAAGTCTCTAATTCCTTCTGTGCGCAGTACTACCAAACAGAGAACTAGGCGCATGGGTAATAGAGAATTCTGTATACATACGTTTTTTTCTGTGTGGAAGAAGACTTTCCCATACACAGCCAGTGCCTAATTTCTAACATGAAAGAAATAAGTGCAGGTTCGAACAAGTTTTCTTACATGCCATCACCCACTTCTCCACATGGCACTGCCCACTGCCTCTGCTGGCATCACATTCTCCCCCCATTTACTTCGTACAACACTGACTCCAGCCACTGCCCACCTTTACAATGCCCAAAACCAAAGCAAGCAAGTGTAGGAGGAAGGTTTCTCCCTGGGACAATTTCGAAAAATTGGATAAAACAGAGCGTTTTACAATCAGGTTTTCACTTACAGATGTTAAAAGATGGGAGTGTTAGGAAAGTGATCCCTTGAAATAGCCTAGTAGCTGGCGTAGGTGAATATATTCTCTGAACCTGTCCGCTGGCCAGGATCTGTGCTAATGATTTTTTAAAGTCTCTTGTGAGAGGAGACAATTTGAAAAATCTGTACCATTGCCCCCCTTTCTAAGAACATTTATCAGAGTTATTTTAGCTTCCTTTATTTTCGCAATAGTCCACTACTTGAAGATAGATTATCAAGGACGGGCGATACATTATCGCCGCTTTATCGGCAGTTTCCTGCCGATAAAAGCGGCGATAATGTATCGCCCGTCCTTGATAATATGCCCCAGAGTTCCTAGTAGTGGCTGGACTCGTTATCATTTAGTTTACTCCTTGGTTTTCGAGTAGAAGCTAGTGCATCCTATAGTTGCCCACCCCATTGGTCATGGCGGGCTACACACGAGGGTCATTAGAGCAGCCGCACTAGATTCAGACACAACTGCGGTGTAAAGCATTTCCTCTGATTCTGGAAATATCGACATCTTTTTTGGTTTAAAACATCAAACAACGGATCACCCTGCTAGAGACTCGAAGGGGGGAAGAAAACAGGAACTGATATGACTGGTCAGAGAGCTCCAGAGGCAAGGTACAAATCCGAGTCTTAAGCCCTTTCCCAAAAGCCGACTCATTTTCTTCTGGTCTCAGGGAGAGGGGACCAAAGGCCCTAGCTCTTGGAACAACGAAGGAACGTCCATCTCTGGTAGCAAATGTAAACTTAGGAACATGAAGAAGATTGGTATTAGTTTATCTTAAAATCATTTCCATACTGCAACAGTCAAAACGGTGGAGAGATATTTTAGGCCAGTCTGATGAAAGGCTCCTCCTTCTAGGAGTTACTCTGTAATTTTCTTGTGTTAGAAAGAGGTGCCTGACTCATGTTCATTTAGGTCATCATCTTTTAAGTGCTTCAGAGTTATTTAATTGTTTTAAGTTGTATTTTATTCCACTACTTGAAGAGAAGCATCCTAGTAGATAAGGGAGCGACTGGACTCCAGCTATCATTTTAATGTAACCCCTTAGTTTTCATTTTAGAGGCTACATCACCATCACAGTAGCCATGTCTCTTGGCTACGGTGGGCTTTAACAGTCGTACGGGCAGTTTATCGTAACCCTCTGTGCCTGGAGTGCGCTGAGCAACTGGAACCCTGGTCCCATGAAGCACAGTCACTACTCAGGCACACAACTATATGCACTGCAACTAACAGGTAAGTACATTACATTGTGTATTCCCCTTAACCCTGCTCACACATTCTCAGCTACTTGTGAAACGTGATTTTCACTGCTCTCCGAACTCGATCGCTTTAACAAGGACAACCCTGGAAATGAGTAAAAGCTAGGGGCCTTATTTATGAAGGCCTTGCGCCGCCGGTGCGTCACTTTTTCCCATTTTAAAAGTGACGCACCGGCGGCGCAAGGCCTTCATAAATAAGACCCTATATTCCTAGTGAAACACAAATGTGAAACCGACGATTTTATCTACAGCCATTTGTGTTCACAGTGGAAAACTGGCTGCACATTGCTATAGATCGTGATGATGCTCTAGTCGTCCACCAAACCATATCATATTATTAGGTAGGTTCAACAAAGGTCAAGAATTGATATATTATTTACAATGTGTGATTGTCGTTTGCTCGTGCATGACGTCTTTCCTGAGTCAGAGAAGGTATATTCACTCTGAGGTTCAGTGCTACTATTGCCTTTCGGGTGCACTTATTGTCACCCTCGTGGACCTAAAGTGGGTGTTTGTGATAAAATTGGCTCTTGTCTGGATCCATTTATTCCTCCATCTTTAAAATGTCTTCTCGTATGACTTAAGCAAACGTGACACAGTACATTTTTTAGAAGCTGTGTCTGTTATGGGGCTTACACAATTAGTAAGGTACCTGCATATATAGTAGGCCGTCTACCTAAAGCATTGTTTACTAACCATGATTCACCTGCCTAACAACAGCCCACCCCACAACCATGTCCGGACCATGCCGCATTTCCTATCATATTTGTTTGCTCTGGGTGGATTAAATCCATGTCTAATTTAAATAATAAGCCTACTCATTCCAATCCGTGGCAGAATCTTCGACGAAGCCTTCAATCATCACATTTTACTCACTACCCAACACATCAATGATACAGTTGATAACTTTAACCAGTGGATTAAAGTTATCAATGATGTACTTAACTATGTTAAGTCAAGTCAAATAGATTTTATTTTGGCAGTAACATACACCCACGAAAGCACAATACAAATATAAAGAGCAGCGTAAAAACAAGTTCAAAATGTAGACAATCATCAAATAAATAAACATATATTAAAACATTGAAGATAAAAACATGCACAAAGTACCTTCAACACACAGCCTCAAGCTGTTAAATAAACAATTGCTTTCTCTTGGCGAGGGCACACTTTAAAAATGAACAAACATTGCAGCAGAGTGTAGCAGAGTTCTGTGATTGCAGATACAACAAAGGCTCAGCACATCTTCTAATGTCACACGCTCTAATTATTGGAACTAAAAACCTTGTGGAATAAACCCTAAGTATTTACAGAATAAGGTGAAGTGGAGCATGTTCTTGGGAGAGGACTCATCGCAAGGGCAGTTTAACACATTGGTAGACTCAAATTGACCCATCGGAAACTTAAATGCCACCTTAAACCAAACCTGACTCTGGTTAGCAAAACTCTGTCCCATTTGGTGTCCGTTAAAGAGAGATACGGTTCCATATTGGGGGGGGGGGTTTGCAAATCAACATACTCCCTGACAGAGATTTTGACTGATTCAGATTCCTCTCTACGCTGACTATTCCAGGTTAAAAACGCTTTCCTGACCCAAGTAAGATCTGCCTTAGATATACTAGCGGGGGCGAAAAAGAGCTAGGCTCTCCCCAAGTAAGACATTTGCCATATGATATATTGCAGGCCGGGATGGCTTAGGCTCTTTCACAGGCAATGCAGTCCCGGATCGCCTTCCTATTCAGGCCTGCATGTGAGTTTGCAATGATGGTGCACCATAGCGATTGGGGCAGTTTAATGAGGTCTTTGACAAAACCAACACCAAGCTCCTAGTGGACATTATAGGTAGAGTCTTGTCTCTTGATGCCCTCATACACTCCAAAGGATCTCATGCTTCATCAACAGACTTTTGCTCCTAGTTGGGTCGGCGCTGCAATGCCTTACGGGTCCACTGAAGGGTCGCTTTAGTGGAGATCTTTTGTATGTACTGCCATATGGTGAGTGTGGGTGGGAGAAAAGAGGGTTCTAAGAGAATGGCGAGTGGGTGCATGAATGATAAAACTTGCTAAGGGACACCACAAGTGAATAAGGTTTAATGTGTAGGTTCCCTTGTCAGGTTAAAAAACCCATAGGTCTTGAGTTACTGATATGGCGTAATGTGTCTTAGTAACTAGAGGTAGACATGTTTCGCACCTGGTTAGTCAGGAGGATCCCTGGCGCTTCTTCAGGACCAAATAACGTGAATGAAAAGTGAATGGAAGTGGTGGGGGTCAAGAACCCTACTTCATCAGAGCTGGCAAGCTTTGTGTGTGACTTCAAGATGGCACAAACGTAATTGTATGGCTGCTCCTGCCGCAAGCTAGTCTAATCAATCAATCAGACCATTTGTAAAGCGCACTACTTATCCGTGAGGGTCTCAAGGCGCTGGGGGGGAATGCTACTACTGCTCGAAAAGCCAGGTCTTGAGGAATCTTCTGAAGGTCAGCAGGTGTTGGGTCTGCCATAGGGGGATGATGAGGGTGTTCCAGGTATTTGCGTAGAGATGGGAGAACGATCTGCTGACGGAGGTCGCTCTTCAGATGCGAGGGACTGTGGCGATGGTGAAGTCGGCGGAGTTGTCTGTTGAGGTATGCTGGTCTGGTGTTGTGGAGTGCCTTGTGTGCGTGGGTGAGGAGCGTGAAGGTGATCCTCTTGTTGACGGGAAGACAGTGCAGGTCTCTCAGGTGGGGTGTGATGTGGCTGGGGTGAGGGATGCTGAGGATCAGGCATGCAGAGGCGTTCTGAATGCATTGAAGTCGTTTCAGGAGTTTGGCCAAGGCTCCTGCGTGAAGGGCGTTTCCGTAGTCCAGCCTGATGCTGACGAGGGCCTGGGTGACCGTTCTTCTCGTTTCGGTGGGGATCCACCTGTAGATCTTGCGGAGCATGCGGAGGGTGTTGAAGCAGGAGGATGAGACGGTGTTGACCTGCTTTGTCATGGAGAGGGTGGAGTCGAGGATGAACCCTAAGTTGCGTGCGTGGTCGGTGGGTGTTGGAGCTGTTCCCAGTGCAGTCGGTCACCAGGAGTCGTCCCAGGCCGAGGGGGTGGATCTGAGGATGAGGACTTCCGTCTTGTCCGAGTTTAGCTTCAGTCAGCTGTTCTTCATCCATTCAGCAACGGCTTTCATTCCTTCGTGGAGGTTGGTTTTGGTGGTGTGGGTGTCCTTAGTGAGGGAGAGGATCAGCTGGGTGTTGTCGGCATAGGAGATGATGTTGAGCTCAGGCAGTGGGGCGACGTGGGCGAGGGGTGCCATGTAGATGTTAAACAGTGTTGGGCTGAGGGATGAGCCCTGGGGTATGCTGCAGATGATCTCGGTGGCTTCGGAGCGGAAAGGGGGAGTCAGATGCTCTGGGTTCTGCCGGAGAGGAAGGAGGTGGTTCAGTCTAGGGCGTTCTCTTGGATCCTGGCGTCGTGGAGGCATGTGCCTAGGGTGTGGTTGCAGACCGTGTCGACGGCAGCTGACAGGTCCAGGAGGATGAGGGCCCTGGTTTCCCCATTGTCTAGCAGGGCCCTGATGTAATCAGCGGCGGCGATGACGGCAGTTTTGCTGCTGTGGTTGCTGCGGAACCCTGACTGGGACAGGTCCCAGATGCTGTTCTCCTCAAGGTAGCGGGTCAATTGTTTGTTGACGGTCTTCTCGATGATCTTCGCTGGGAAGGGGAGCAGGGACATGGGCCAGAAGTTCTTGAGGTCCTTGGCGTTTGACTTGGGTTTTTTGAGTAAGGCGTTGATTTTGGCGTGCTTCCAGCTCTCCAGGAAGGTTGCTGTCTCGGAGGAGAAGTTGATTGCTTTCGTAGATGGGGTGCGATGGGTGTGCTGGCTTTGTTGAGGATGTGGTGTGGGCATGGGTCTGATGGAGATCTGGAGTGGATGGTGTTCATGATTTTGATGGTGTCATTGTTGTTTATGTTGGTCCAGGAGTGAAGGGGGTCCGTGCGAATGGTGGTCTTGGGAGCGGTGGTCTCAGTGGTTGTTGGGGCGGTCGTGGCATTGAAGCGGTTGTGGATGTCTGTGATCTTGTGATGAAAGAAGGTGGCAAGGGAGTCGCATAGATCTTGCAAAGGTTGGTGTTGGAGCTGGGGTTGGAGAGTTACTTCACGATGTTGAAGACCTCTTTGCTGTTGTGTGCGTTGTTGTCTAGGCGGTCTTTGAAGGAGGCCCTTTTGGTGTATCTGATGAGGTTATGGTGTCTGTGGGTGGCGTTCTTATGGGCTGTGTAGATGTCTGGTGTTCGTTCACGTTGCCATTTCTTCTCTAGCTTTTGGCAGGTTTGCTGGGAGGCCTGGAGGTCTTCAGTGAACCAGCTGGCTTTCTTGCTGGTGTGACTGTTGGAGGGTCTCTTGATCAGGGTGACGGTTTTGGCGCAGTCGCGATCCACTGTCTGAGGTTGCGGGCGGCGGTGTCGGGGTCGGTGGGGTAGGCGGGTGGGCTCCAGGCAAGGGTGGTGGCTAGGTGGTCTTCGGTGACTTTGCTCCAGCAGCGGCGGGGGATCTGTTGGGTGCGGTGGTGTGTGGTGGCTTTCTGGAAGGTGATGTGGATGCAGCGATGGTCAGTCCAGTGGAGTTCGGTGGTGTGGTTGAAGGAGACGTAGGAGCTTGCGGAGAAGATGGGGTCAAGCATGTGGCCAGTGGAGTGGGTGGGAGTTATGATGAGTTGTCTGAGTCCGAGGTTGGCGTGGTTGTCGATCAGGATGGTGGAGTTGGTGTTGTTGTTGTTCTCAAGGTGGAAGTTTAGGTCCCCGAGGAGGATGTTGTCCGTGGAGGCGAGGGCGTGTGTGCTGACGAAGTCGGCGATGGAGTCGCTGAACTGTGGTCAGGGTCTGTAGATGAGATTTCCTCTGAGTGTAGTGTTGCGATTGGTGTGGATCTGGAAGTGCAGGTGTTTCGGCAGTGCTGAGGGTGTATTCGGTGTTGGTCGAGACTCTGAGAGTGTTCCTGTGGACGATGGTGATTCCTCCTCCTACTCCATTGGTGCGGTCCCTGCGGGAGATCTTGTAGCCGTCCGGGATGGCTATGGCGATGTCGGGTGCCGAGGCGGGGTTCAGCCAGGTCTCCGTCAGGATGGCCACATCCTGGGAGGTTGAGTCGAGTAGGTCCCAGAGTTCAATGGCGTGTTTGCGGCGGAGCGGGTGTTGAGAAGAATGGATCTGAGGTAGTTAGGTTTGTACCTCGTGGATGGATTGGCGGGTCGGATGCTGCTGAAGCTGCAGTTCTGGCAGGAGAAGGGTCCTTGTGTGCACTTCGGGTGGCCAGGAAGCAGGTGTGTGATCATCCGGCGTTGAGTGCATGGAGGTTGCTGGCATTGTAACGGAGATGGGCGTCGTGGCGTTCACGGGGGCCAGGGGTTCTGGCACTGGGCGCAGTCTAGGCGCGGACGGCGCATACGGGCTTGCCTTAGGCACGCCTTTGGTGCACCAGCGGCGCGGCTGTTCAGCGGCCGCCATAAAAAGGTGAGGTGGGAGGGAGGAGGCAGCTGGGAGAAGGGAGCGGACGAAAGGGCGAGTGGGGGTCAGGGCCACAGGGGGTGCAGCAGCAGGAAAACGGGTGTAGGAACGATGAAGGAAACAGAAGGCAAAGGGGCACAGGGCATAGAATAAAAAACGGGGCACAAGGAGGAAGAAACGCTGAACAAATAAGGCAATACAATTAGAAATACGAGGAAACAGAGGCAAAAGGGCACGAGGCACAGAATGGAAAACGGGGAACAAGGAGGAATAAACATTAAACAAATAAGGCAATTACAGTTACAAAAAGATAGTAGGCAATGCAAATACCTACCTACAGCCTACCACTGGCCACCAGGGATGAGGCCCAGGTGACAGCCTGCGGGTGGAGGAGGGCCTCGAACTCTCCTCTGCAGCAGCAGCTGGGGCTAAGGGCAGGACACACAGGCTGTGCTGTGCGGTGCGGCTTGGGGAGCGGCCTGCCTAAGAAGGGTCAAGGGTCTAAGGTATTAGGTTGCTCCATAGGCTAGCGCGTTTGGTAACCCGCACCGTAACAGGAATTTTCCATTGGGTGCATTATCTGCAAGTACCTACCCGTCAGCACACCCACCTGCATATGCATATTTTTCACAGGCAAGAGACAACACAGGACCCTGTTATCTTCGGTCTGGAGGGCAGAGATGTTAGCATAGCCCCAGATGCGAGCCTCCTAGGTGATGATGGGGAGACATGTACTCCTAAATAGCAGTGGGGTCAAGGGCTTCTGCTGATGCAGGAGGTTAAGTTGTATATAAAGCCAGCAGCTTTGAACTTAAAGGAATCCCAGTTACCCTTGGCAACAAGGACCAGGTATGCGCTTTTTGATTTAGTAAATGTTGGCCCACAGCAGTGCATGGTAAATATTTTTAAGCATTTGGTAGTTAGACTCAAAGACCACATAAAGCTTACAACTTTCTGAAAAAGGGTGTTTAGGCTTAATGAGTAAAACTCTTAGAGATCCTCCATTTGCCCACTGGTAAACAGATAAACTCCACAAATAAAAATATGAAGAAACTGGAGAAAAATCTATGTCCCTGAAGTGAAAACACAATGCAGCTTCCAGATCTGCTAATACAAGCAACATACGAGACAAAAGTCACACATTATTCTTCTCTGATTCTGACCTCCAACTACCAATGGTACAATCTTTTCTGCATTATCAAATAACGTAAGAATCCTGAGGTACGCAATGTTTCAGTTCCCGCCTCTCAGAGCTATCTGACCAACACACAATGGGCCATATTATCAAGAAAGGGTGATACATTATCGCCACTTTTATCTGCAGGAAACTGCCGCTAAAGTGGCGATAATGGGCTTGATAATATGCACTTGTGAATTCCCATAGAAGCCTAGGTTAACACCAGAACCTGGGCTTATATGGGAATTCACAAAGGCATATTATCAAGCCCATTATCGCCGCTTTAGCGGCAGTTTCCTGCTGATAAAAGCGGCAATAATGTATCGCCCTTTCTTGATAATATGGCCCAATGTTCTGTAAAACTAAATTGAAAACATACATTTATTTTTTCAGCATCCTCAACCTGTAATTTCACAAACTGTAATTAACGCTGATGTTAATAATAAAATAATAATCCTGAGCTTATAAAGCGCCTGGTTACACCAGCCAGTGTGTCCCCGCGCTGTACCGCTAAGGAACCCAACCTGGCCTGTTCCTGTGAGGTGCCTATTCCTGGGCATCCCAAGGTGAAGCCAGGCATCCTAGCGTTAGGGCCGGTGTGGAGATTAAGCAAGCTATTGCCCAGAGTTGCAGAGTGGGACCCAAGATTAGAGTAGGCACAGAGGCGAGAGAATGATCGGGTCCGAGGATATTGTAATTGTAATTGTAATTGTAATTTATATAGCGCATTATCACCAACGGTCTGTAAGCTCTTGCTTTGGGAAGCCGTCCTGGTTTTTCCCTGTGAGATAACCCGTACTGGGCACCCCCAAGGTGAAAGCCAGGCATCCCGCCACGGGGGTCCATAGTGGAGATTAAGCAAGCTATTGCCCGGAGTTGCAGAGTGTGAACCTGTGATTCGAGCAGGCAACGAAGCGAGAATTATCGAGTCCGTGGACATTTTGGGCTCAAGACCCTACCGGGTTGGGAATTGAACCCTGGTCCCGGGTCTGACCTCTGCTTCATGGTCTGCCTCTTCTAACCATTGAGCCACACTTCTCTACATGTTTCTTGCACATTTGGCCTATACTCTGTGAATTCGGTTTCTCATCTAGCCCGCTTCATAAAATCTGCATCACCTTTATATCTTTGCAGCACTCAAGAAAATGCCTAGTGCTAAGGAGTGTGGGAATGGTGGATTCCCCTTGGAGTTTTTAAAAGTATTCTCCAGTGAATTGGTGCCCTTTTTAGCAGAACATTTTTAACTATATCAAAGAGGGTGGAGAAGTCCACTCTACCTTTCAGGAGTCAAGTATTGTTAGCTTTCCCAAGAAATGCAAGAATCTGACACTTTAGCATTCAAACAGACCCATTAGTCTTTTACAGACTGTTGATGAAAGTCTGGGAAACTCGTATATTGGCAGCAGCACAGCTGCTAATTCATAAAGATCAGTGTGGATTTGTTGCGGGCCTTCTTATGTCAGAAAACACCCAATTTCCAATACAGGCAGTAGATTATTGTTCTGCCAATCATACAATAATATAAAAACTTTAGTTACGATGATCAATGCTTGGAGGATGGCCGCTGGTAGGAGGCTCTCTCGGGAGCTCCAGGGTTAGGGACTACCGTCTCGGTCAAAATCCCCGTTAAACCCCGCCATCCACCCCCCACCCACGGACAACCAGCAACATAAAGTGGCTGGAGGTCAAGAAGAGGAAAAAGAGCGACTTACCCCGAAGCAGAGATGGTCATCGCATACGACTGGCCAGCTCAGAAAGCGGAGACGGTACTGCTGGGAAATAGAGGAGAGCGGGGCCCCGAGGACATCAGTGAAATAATCATGAGCTGCGGAGGAGCTGCGAATAGACGACGCCTCACATAACAGAGGAATTACACCGGATTAAACGAGCAACGGTATCGGACTATGGAGGTCATCTGCCGAACCTTAGGAGAGCAGCGGGGGAGCTGAGCTGAGGCGACGCTTCACACGACCTAGAAGAACTCCGGAATTCGGAGAGCAGCAGGTCGGGGAAAAATAGCAGCGGAGGGGACTCGAGCTGAGCGGAGACATCGGAGCGCCTTGCGATTGACATCAGCTGTGCCCCGGTGAGCGGATGAGAGACGCTGCCAAGAGGCAGAAGGTAGGAGGCTGAAACAGGCTAGCCGCACGGCGATGATTGGAGAGGGATAACTGATAGCTTCCCCAGCAGCACGTCCAGATAATAGATCGCCTACAAGTCAAGCTATCGCTACGAGCGAATAAATGTCTGAGAAGGTATTTGAGCTCACGAACCGGCCTGCCTGACCTTAACATGGCGGCCGAAGAAGACAATAAATGCTGAATAGAATCACGGGCCTTCTGAAACTACATTTTACCCCTATTTGAGGAACTACACACAAAATGGCAGAAAGGAAGCAAGGCAAATAAAGAAGGACAAACATAAAACAGAAGGACAAGCAGAAAACAGAATTAGAAGAAGGACAACTGGTAACAGGAGTTATTCAATTGAACACAAAATGGTAGAAAGAATTCAAGGTAAATGAAAGAGGACAAGCAGAAAAACAGAATAGAAGAAGGACAATTGGAAACAGAAATTATTCTATTGAACACACAAAGGACAAAGAAAGAGGACAACTAATATAATTAGAAAGAGAGAAAGTATCCTCAGTGCACAGAAAGCCTGCTAATCAGGCGGACATCTTGAAAGTACCTTTTCACCATAACTACAAGACATCTTGAAAGTACCTATCCACACACAAACAAGAAGAGGATACCCCATTTAAAGCTCATCTGCAATTCACAAATATGGAGGTCAACTACCTAGAACGAATAAGTAGGAACGCCCATATCATAAATTACCCAACCAAGCTTTCAAAAAATGCAGCCACAAAACTCAAACACAACATTATGAGAAAAAACCCTGACACACTAATTTCCGACACTGCCTACTGCGGGGCCAATGGTATAATTGTGAAAGACATGATATTCTTCACCAGAAAAACGGCGAGATGGCGCATTGCCATTACTAAGACGCTTAATATAAAATCTATAGCTAATATCCCACATGGTACGAAATTCATGACAACAGCATCCCTAAGACTCAGAGGGGACCTTTGCATAACGATTTTTAAAAACGGAATAGTGATGATTCAAGCCTCTAACAATGAATTGGAAAAATTCGATAACATGTTCTCAACATTAAAAAGAATGGTTGAAAACTCAAATCCACTATACCTGCAAAGTCCTCTAACGGAAAACACAATCTCAGCGGACAATAGCAACACAACGAGCATACCAACGAGAGGCCGCCAGGATCAGGATATAAATAGAAAAAGATCTACTGAAAACGCTAATCCTCTACACCATCAAAGTCCTCTAGTAGACAACACTATCCCAACAGATAGCATCATTACAACAAACTTACCAACGAGAGATCACCAAGAACGGGAACTAAATAGGCAATTAAGAGACTCAAGCCACGTACAACACCAGAGACCCTCAGAAGAAGAAATCACTAACCCACATGACTCTACCACCACAATTAACACACCAACTATAGACCCCCAGGATACTGAACAATCTACGCAACTAGGAGTCATAAACAGAACAGAATTCTCGACATCTGGGAGAGACTCAGACAGAACAGAGAATCCACACATCAACATAGAACCTCCTCAGAGTGAAAAATCGATCGCTGACATCACACTAACTTCTAGGGACTCATCTAGAACGATATACTCCTCTAACAAGAAACCAGGAACGCAAAATAAAGACAGCACACCAAACATAACAAACAGTGTCATGAGAGACGACCGAACTAAGGGGAAACGGAAGAAGTTACTGGTGAAAAACCCAGAACGAAAACTCAAAATCAAAGTTAATGAAATTCGAAATAAACAAAGAAACAACCCCAGTACATCTCCTAGGATCATGAGAAAATTCAGTGAGCTCCAATCACAAATTAGCAACCTATCACTGGAATTACTAAGCACCCTCAAAGGAATTGAACAACTACGGGATATTTCGCAACACACTCACACAAAAGTCGAGCTCATTCGAGATCTACTTAACATTCCTCAATACAAGAGCAATAAGAAGGCTATGCCTCTCTCAAACAGACAAAATAGACCAGACAGAAAACAGAATTACCTAACTGAAGAGGAAATCCTATCCCTACTCAGGGAGTATGAGATCACTGACTGCAATAGAGGGGATGAAATCAAAATAGTACAGATAAACGCCAACAGAATACCTAAGTCAAATGAAAGAAGACCCAATTTCAACAACCTACAACAAATACATTTAATCCCCGAAACGCGAATTGCAAAACCACGTAGATCAGAAAAGTCTCTAAAATGCCTACTGCTCAACTGTCGATCAGCAAATAAACATGCGTCTGACATAGCCAACATCATTATTAAACAGGAAATAGACATATCAATCCTCACGGAAACATGGCTAACTGAATCTTCATCCCCAGTCATGGACCTGCTGGTGCCACCTCTCTACAACATTGTAAGACTTGATAGACGAGGAAAAACTGGAGGCGGCATAGCCTGCATACACAAAGCTGACTTAGAAATTAACCAAATACAATCCGATCCTCTGGAATCCTGCGAATATCTTGGTCTCAATATAAGATCGAATAATACCCAAAGTTGCATCCTACATGCCTTATATCACCCTCCGGGAAACAATATGAACTTCATTGACCAGCTAATGGAGGTCATCACAGCCAACGCTAACACTGACACTAATAACATATTATTGGGCGATTTCAATCTACACTGGAATAACAATAACGACAAACAAGTCAACACGCTGAAAGACTTTTTAACTGATCTAAACTTATCCCATGCATGTTTACAACCAACACACTCGAAAGGAGCAACATTGGACTGGATAATCTCGAAAAACGATAATATCTCAATCCTCACTATAGAACCATGCGACTGGTCAGATCATCATGCCATAACCTTTATGATACCCACATGGATGAAAACACAAACCATTCAACCTATCAAAGCCAAAAGATGGATGCGGGATACGAGAGACTCTGCAATGGAACTACTGAGCGAAAACATCAAGAAAGACCTAATCCTTCCACACAACATGCAGAATGTGACTGACTTAACAAACCATTACACTACATCAGTAACAAATATAGTCGACGCCACTATACCGTTAAAATTGAAAAGAATAACAGAAAAAGAAAAAAAACCATGGTTCAATGAGACACTAAATGAAGACAGGCGAAAGTTAAGACAGGCAGAAAGAAAATGGAGACAACACCCTTCATCCCCGAAGCTGAAATTTCTTAGAAAAATCAGAAATGAATATAACAAAAAGATCCTCAAATCTAAAAAGGAATTTATTAGAACAGAACTAGACAACGCCAAGAACAGACCTCGGAAACTATTCGAGATCTTAAAACAACAATCAAACAAGCAGGCCAAATCTGCCCAAGAATTCACCAAAACTCCACTAAGCTGCGAAGAGTTCTCAACCTTTTTCACCGACAAAGCCACCAAACTAGACAGAGAACTCAAGAATGCTGCAGACAACAATGACTACCACACACCATCATCAGTCAACACTACGTCAAGAGAAGGGGAGATCTTGCTAGTATGACATTGCTAAAACATTAGCTGACATCAAACCTAACAATCACTATAACGACCCACTACCATCAAAATGCCTGAAAGATGTCAAGCATATCTTGATTCCAATATGGACAGAAATAGTAAACGCCTCTCTCGCCCAGGGGATCCTCCCAGAATGCCTAAAAACAGGTCAAGTAATACCGATCATCAAAAAACCTACAGTAGACCCAGCTGATCCAAATAACTACCGCCCAGTGACCAACATTCCACTCCTTGCCAAATTAATTGAGAAATGTGTTCAGAAACAGCTGAACCAACACAACGACAATTTCTCTATTAGATGACTGCCAATCGGGATTCAGAACAGGGCACAGCACGGAAACGGCAATCCTTCACATTGTCGATGATGCTCTACAAGCACTAGATCACCCCATTTAAAGCTCATCTGCAATTCACAAATATGGAGGTCAACTACCTAGAACGAATAAGTAGGAACGCCCATATCATAAATTACCCAACCAAGCTCTCAAAAAATGCAGCCAAAAAACTCAAACACAACATTATGAGAAAAAACCCTGACACACTAATTTCCGACACTGCCTACTGCGCGGCCAATGGTATAACTGCGAAAGACATGATATTCTTCACCAGTAAAACGGCGAGATGGAAGGTTTCCTTGCTTATCATATCAGTGGATTTGTTGGCAATATTAGGAGCATGGCGTGAAGCTATCGAAAGGTATTCCAAACCCTGTTGCACTTCACCCATTGTACTTTGTATTGCACTTTGTATGCACAAATGCACTTTTTCTTTAACATTCTTCATTTCATTGAGAAAAGTGATTGGTCACCCTAGCTGCAGCTGGGTCAACGATTAATCATTGCACATTTAATTTTCTTTTTACACACATAAAAGATGTGTACTAATGGGTGTGAAACACGGAAGTAGTGAAAATGTTTATTTTTATCTGTATAGCATATTGTGGTATACATTCTTGTTTTCTCTGTAAATCAAAATCATGTTGTCTGTTTCTGCTCTAAAAATAATAAAAGTTATTTTTTATAAAAAACCCTTTCTATCTTTGTCCTACACATGTTCTTAAAAAAGCTATAAGTAATCTCTCCTAGAGTCATGTGCAATTAGACCGTTAAACTACCAGAAGTTCCACTGGCCTGGAAAAAGCTATCATTACTGTTAGACCTTAGGGTCTCTAGTTGGCTGAGGTAGGTACCTTAGGTCAAAATGGGACCCTTGCTTCTAAGTCAAGGAAAGGAAGGACACCTTCTCAGATAGCCCCTGCTCACCCCCTCAGTCAAAAGATCTGGGTTAAATCCAACGTTCTTCTGCTCACTACGCCACCCCAGTTTGGAACGTCCAGCCCGAACTGCCAAGACAGGTCCTCCCTGAACCGGAAACAAGCATCCTGGGACCGGTTTCTGGGTATTACCCTTTATCAGACAGGCGCAGGGTCAAAGACTGATTTGCATATGGCTGGGTCCAAACTGGAATGGCATGGTGAGCAAAAAAACGATGGATTTAGGCCCAGATCTCTGTACTGCGGTCAATTGATGCATTCTGTCCATCAATTGTTATTTTTGCATTTGTCACCCCGAGTGGGACGGGTATGCCCAGACGTGGGCCCCGTGCACTCCATTTTATTTATTTATTTATTTGCGAGTTTGTAACGCGCTAGGATCGCCTCCCGAAGGAGTATCTCCGCGCCTTTGGCAACCTAGAAGCAAATAAACAACCTGTCGCTGTGTCTCCATGATTTAGAATAAGAACGTTTTCAGCTGTCGCCTAAATGCGAGGTGCTCATTACAGAGTCTCAGGGAAAGTAGATGGGTATTCCACAACATGGGACCCGCAATGGAAAGTGCTCTGTCCCCTTGTCTCACCTTTTTCGCTCTAGGTATCTGCAGCAAGGCCTGTTCACTTGATCTCAAGGACCGTGGAGGCACGTAGGGAGAGAATTTGCTAAGCAGATATAGAGGGCCTTTTCTCAAAAGACACTTGTGCATAATGCAACATACCTTAAACTTCACCCTTTGTTTCACAGAGAGCCAATGCAACGCAGTCAGAAGGGGTTTAGAGGGTGTTCGGGGGGGTTTATTAAGGACAAGGCGGGCCGCTGTGTTTTGGACAACCTGCAATCTAGAGGTAACCCCCTCATTTGCAGAGAGGAGCAACCCGTTGCAGTAGTCCAACCGACTCAATATCAGGGCTTGTACCAGGGTCTTCCTTGTTGAGTCCGGCAGTAGGGGAAATACCTTCCGCAACATCCCAATTATGTGGAAACAGGACCCTACCACTTGGGCAGTATGGTTTTTAAAAGAGAGGTCCTGGTCTAGACGAACCCCGAGATCCTTGACCACCTGTTTAGGCTCCGGGACTGGGCCAAGGTCTTGTGGCCACCAGTCCGGGGACCAAAGGATTTTGGCTTCCCCGAACAGCATCACCTCCGTTTTCGCAACATTGCATTGCAGGAGGTTAGATGCCATCCAGTGGGCCACTGCCTTCATCCCCTGGGAGAAGGAGTTCCTGATCTCATCCGTAAGGATTTTAAAAGGGAAGAGGAGTTGGGTATCATCCGCGTATGACGCAGGGATGAACCCATGGGATCTCATGATGTTAGCGAGGGGGGCCACGTAGATATTAAATAAGGTAGGGCTCAGGCAGGAGCCCTGTGGCACCCCCTTTGAGATCCCCGACTCCTCTGACCGATAAGCACCCAAGGTGACTGTTTGGGTGCGATCCATCAGGAAACTCCTCAACCAAGCCAGAGCCTTATCTTCCAGGCCGATGTTAACAAGCCTGGCGGTCATGATGTCGTGTGACACAGTATCAAATGCCGCAGACAGATCCAACAGGACCAGGATAACAGAGTAACCTTTATCCTGGAACCTGTGTAGATCGTCTGCGACTGACAGCAAGGTGGTCTTGGTGCTGTGCCCTGGCCTAAAACCCGACTGGGAGGGATCCAACCCATTAGTCTCTTCGATGAATTTAGACAGGTGTTGGTTAACGTGTTTCTCCATAATCTTACCCATAAAGGGGAGAAGGGAGATCGGCCGTAAATTGGCTAAGTCCGTCCAGGGAATGGCAGAGTTCTTCCTCAGAGGTCTCACCAAGGCCCGTTTCCAGTCTCTCGGCACTTCTCCAGTGCTCAGAGATAGGTTTATTAACTTTTGAATTTCTGGGCCCAGGACATCAGACAGCAAAGGCATAATGCGAGCTGGAATGATATCCAGGGGGCTACCGCTCTTGATCTGAGTAGTTAATGTAGTAACCTCTTCTAGTGAGATGGGGGAAAGCTTTTAAGGCTAGCTACGGTTGAGTTCGAGAATACATTATTGTCTGGGAGATTTATGACAGCTGTCTCGTTTAACTTAGCAGCCACTATCTTTTCATAGATGGCATCAATTTTCCTCGTAAAAAATAGTGCGATCTCATCACATAGTGCCTGAGAGGCATTCTCCGTTGTTTCACAGGTTGCCGGTTTGGTAAATGTTAATAGGATTTTATACAACAGCCCAGGATCTTTCCCAGCCTCTGCTAGTTGTGTTCCTATATAATTTTTCCGAGCTACCCTGATAGCTTTATGATATTTCCTTAAGGAAACTTTATGCAGTTCCTTATCCTCAGACCCATGCCATTGGAGTCAAGCTATCCTGGCTGATGAGGGCTGAAAGCCCGAAACCGGTCCTAGGATGCTTGTTTCCAGTCCAGGGAGGACCTGGCCTGGCATTTCGGGCTGGACTGTTGGGCTCAGGGTCAAGACTGATTTGCATTGGCTGGGTCCACACTGGAATGGTATGGTGAGCAAAAAAACGATGGACTTAGGCCCAGATCTCTGTACTGGGGTGAATGTATGACATTGTTTTGCATTCTGTGCATCAATTGTTCTTTTTGCCGGCTTATCTCCAAGGCAAATGTATAAAGTATTTGCAGCCACGCTCTCAGTAACCCAATGATGACACCACAAATGGATTCCACACGAGTTTCATAAAAACAAGTATATGTTTATATAAAAAGATATACGATGAGACCACACGATAAAAATCCAACATATGCGTATTTGTAATATTCCTCCTGTCTGGTTATTAGGCCAGGCAGCCCTTATAGGTTTTGGTGGTATTAATGAGCAATTCTAGATAATACAATGCAGTCCTAATGTAACGCAAGCAGTTCGAAATGCAAGAATCAGGCACTTCTCAATGAAAAAACAACG
This sequence comes from Lissotriton helveticus, assembly GCF_964261635.1. Taxonomy (NCBI): domain Eukaryota; kingdom Metazoa; phylum Chordata; class Amphibia; order Caudata; family Salamandridae; genus Lissotriton; species Lissotriton helveticus. The sequence continues at coordinate 1,432,910,174 of NC_136068.1, forward strand.
CAGCTCGTTATGCAACAATCAAGCAGTTTGTAATGCCAAAATAATGCAATGCATAATGCAACAATCAGGCAGTTCATAATGCAAAAATAATGCAATGCGTAACCTAACAATCAAGCAGCTTGTTATGCAAAAATAATGCAATGCGTAATGCAACAATCAGGCAGTTCGTAATGCAAAAATAATGCAATGCGTAATGCAACAATCAGGCTGTTCGTTATGCAAAAATAATTTAATGCTTAATGCACTCCGGCACCGATCATGGTGCTTTAGAAGGTCTCTCTGCCACTTGTACTGACTTGCGGTCAGCTTCCGCCAACATATGCCCCCAACATGGGTATGGTGTAAACCAAAGTGCAGCTCCACACTCCAGCCCCGGTACTGCAACTCCTCGGCAAGAACAGGCCGCGATACGAGCTTGAGCAGAGGCTCGCGCTGCAAGAATGGGAAAGGCCGAGGGCATCCATCTCTGAGCCCACATCCCGCCCCAGGCGACGACGCACATTACCTGGGGGGTGCGACCTCGCTCTCCTCTCCTCTTCTCGCAACTTTGAGCCTCCAATGCAAATTTGTTGATTCCGCGCAGTGGAACTCGGCCCTCCTCCAACAGGGTTGGTTCGAGGTCCTGCTCTGGCAATGGCGGGTTCGGGCCGGGGGAACAATTTCTCTGGGGATGCCGGTCCGGGCCGATGATGATAACTTAGATTTCAGGCTGCAGCAGGGCACATGCACACAGCGTCGCTGAGACTCACTTGAGCTTCGGGTGTGCATGATCACAGGGCAATACTCACAAAGGTCTCAGGCTGCACGAAGCACACGCACCCAGCAACGTTGAGACTCACTGGAGTTCCAGGTGCACACGATCACAGGGCAATCCTCACGAAGGTCTCAGGCTGCACAAAGCACACGCACACAGTATCGCTGAGACTCATGTGGACTCTGGGTGTGCGCGATCAGAGGGCAATCCTCACGAAAGTCTCAGGCTGCACAAAGCACACACACACAGCGTTGCTGAGACTCACTTGGACTCCAGGTGTGCACGATCACAGGGCAATCCTCACAAAGGTCTCAGGCTGCACAAAGCCCACGCACACAGCATCGCTGAGATTCACTTGGTTTCCAAGGGGAACACGATCACAGAACAATCCCCACGAAGATATCAGGCTGCACGAAGCACATGCACACATCGTCGCTGAGATTCGCTTGGACTCCAGGTGCCCACGATCACAGGGCAATTCTTATGAGGGTCTCAGATTGCAAAAAGCACACGCACAGAGGGGAGGAGCCAAGCTCGCGATCGTAATGGTCGCTTTGTAGCTCGGCTCCGCCAGCCTTCCGGCCTGACTCGCATATCCTGATGCATATCCTGCCCCGAGACGACACACTCGAGAAGAAACAGAAACGTAACGTGTTGCTCCTACTCACCGTCTGACCTGCAGGCTCCTGCGTGCCGCGGTTCCGAAGTTGTGCCCCCGAAGGGACCGGGGCCTCCGTGGCTCTGAGACCGGGGCCTCGCCTATTGGGCCCAGCCTGGCGTTGATGTAAACGTCGGCCCCGACCGAGGGAGTGAACCACTGGCGAGAGGCCGTTGTGCGAGCATCCCGGTGGTCCTGATCCGGGCTTGCCTTGGCGACCGTGAGGCTGGTGCGGGGCGCGGTGCTCCGAGGACTGATCGTGTGAAGGGGTCCCCCCCGCCGCTGCTCCGTCCACCCATCCTGGAGCCTTGCGCCCGGGCTCTGTTCGTCAGACACGCCAGCGATAGTACAGGCGGACCCCCGACTTTGGCGGCTCTCCTTTCTGCACCAAGGCTACCATTAGCGGGACCCCCTTAGTACCTGAGGGGGTCCGCATCTGTGGGACTGATCCGAGAGTCGCGGAGGGTGGCGACGGGGCTGAATCTACAAAATGGCGGCCGTCGAACTAGACCGTGGATATCCTCAAGACGGCGGACTTGGGTTGCTGGACTACACGGGGGCCTGGACATGTGTGCGGGAGCCTACAATTGGCGACGTTCTTGACGCATTACGATCCTTGCATGCGGCCTTGGCCCCCAGTGCCCCTGAGGGATCGGTGCGGTCCGCCGCCATCTTAGATGGACGGTTCTTCATGGTCCCCTCGCGTCTCGGTGATGCCACTGCCTCGCCCCCCTCGGTCGCGACGAGGGTTGCTACCGCTGTCCGTCGACAGGTCTGCAAGCAAGTGACTTTGGAACCTCCTGCGATTCAATGTTTGGTGTTTGGGGACTTGGATATCGTGCTGGGGCCCGACCCTACCTGAGTGCCCGAGGAGCATGGTGGACTGCTGCATATCTTTGCCTTGATGAGGTCGTGTCTTTGTACTGCAGGGGAATCCCCGCTTTCCCGGACGGCGAGACTGGACTCCTGTCTTTTACTGCCCTTGTTAACATTGTTGGGACACTTCAACTGCATACCCGGACTTTTGTTCTCTTGCCTATGGATTGACCTCCCTGGCCCACGTTTTTATCGGAATCTTTTTCATTCGTGTGATTGCCCCGCACCGAGTTCCTCACTTCCCGCTGTCCTGTGGTGGGTGGTAATTGTGGCTAAGAAAGGCCTGGGGTGAGATACATAGGTGACCCCCTTGTAAGTTTTATGACGCTCGAGATTGTGTCGTTTTCGTTTAAACGTATTACGATTGTATGGTTGGGCGGAGGGCTGAGGCCGACCGTTTTGTCTCTGCTCCTTTACTCCTCCCTCCTACTTCTTTCTGTCTTCATGTCCTTCTTTTTGTCTTTATTCTTCTTCTCTCTCTTGTCTCTACTACATTTCGGGTTCTGATTTAGGGCGACAGGCACGCTGCTGGGGGGGTAGGCCGTAGCCTTCTGCAGGGGTGCTGGGTGGGATGGGTGGGATGGGTCTTATCTGCTGTTTTATTTTCCTTAGTTCTATGGCCCTTTTGTGTCTCTTATAGGAGCGCCGCGTCTGTCCCTGCCTCCCGTGGTGTGATTGGGGTGGGGTCTGTACCATCACTGCTCTCCTTCTTGTGGCTATGCTGCATTTCAATTGCGACTCCCATCCCCTCCTCGTTGCTAATAATCCTGATCTTTTATGTGTCCTTGCTACGGGGTGCTTGTATCAGAGCGGCGCTCTTCTCTTTCAATCTGTATTTTTCTTTTTCCCCTCTTCCTTCCCCTCCCCCTCTCCTTTTTTCTCTTCCAAAGGTTAGTATGACGGGTTAGTTCTAGTGATGTCAATATTCCGGTTCCTTTGTTCTGTTTCCGATGTACTACTGGGTGGTGGATGTGCATAAGATGAGTCTAATTGAATATTGATTTGTGTTAACCGCATCTGTTTTCATATTGCTGTATACTGTAGTGACACTCCTCCGCATTGCTGCCCTTTAGCCTTCTTGTAGCCACTGGTTTGCTTTGGGAACCCGGATTCATTTATGCTGTAACCGAGCCTGTTATACTCCTTATCGTAATATTATAAAAATTAACCTTCTTTGTTCCTGTTTACGGGCCGTCCAGAGCCTCCCCCCTCCCTCCTTCCCTTTTTTGGGCTGTATTGATTGCGCTCCATTAGGATTGATTCTGTATATTTTCCTTCTGGATTTCTTGATTGCTCTATCGTGTCGTGGCCGGCCGGACTGTTTGTAGGCCCAGATTTGTATATCCTTTCTGTACAAATAAAGGTTTATAAAAAAAAAATAAAAAAAAAGCACACGCACACAGTGTCGCTGAAACACACCTGGAAACCTTTGTGTTCCTGAGTTTCCACAACAGGGAGCCAGCTCTCCTCGGGCCCTTGGGGATAATTTACTTCAGGACACAACACTCAGCAAAGTCCTTTCAAGCAGAGGGACACAGCACACAACAAAGTTCCTTTAGCCTCTCATTGGTTAAATCAGCAAACTGCAGGCCAACCCCAGAACACACAGCAATGGTCAGTCCTTTACTTTCAGTCTCTTCAGCTGTTTCTTCCTTGGCAGAGGTTCCTCTTGACCATGAAGTAGTTTCAATCCTTTTCAGTCTTGATCAGTTCCATCCCAAAGTCCAGGGGTTTAAGTTCTCATAGTTATGCCCCTAAATGTCTTTGAAGTCTTGGTGTTCAGGGGGGCACTGACCCCTGTCCAAACCAATTCTGGGTGTCTCCCTGCCAGTGACAGCTTCTTTCTTTGAAAGTGGGGGTTTGGATCCTTAATCACTCAGCAGGAGATGGAGCCATTGTTTTATGGCAGGAACCTAGGCCTCTTCACCTCCAGCGGCTACTCCTGCACCCTACACTCCAGATGCAGGTCTGCCTGTTGCTGTCTCACCTTCTCCCCTGGGTCAAACATTCCCCAGAGCGTATCACATTCATATCTAGACAGTCAATCCACAACCAGGCAGAGACACACCGAAATGTTAGAGCACAAAAACCCAGCCACTTGTAAACAAGTGGTTTCTAAACACACAATGCAAAAACCTTCTTCAGAAAAAGATATTATTAAATTGTGAGTTCAGGCATAATAAACTTCACCTCTCCATCTTAAGCCTTTGGGAAGATAGGCTGGAAACATATTACACAGTCTCCCCATTCTGTCCTATGGGCAAGATGGCCTTTCAACAGTGAAAAACGAAATGGAGAGTATTTCACTGTTAGGACATTGTACACACCTCAGTACATGTCCTACCTTTCACATACACTGCACCCTGCCCAGGAGGGTACCTTTGACCTACCACAGGGGTGTCTTGTGTGCATATAAAGGGAAGGGTAAGGCCTGGCAAGTGGGTGCACTTGTCAGAACAACATGGCAGTTTCACAAACTGCACGTAGGCACTGCAGAGGCAGGCCTGAGTTCCCTTTGTAAGGCTATTTGTGTGGGTGGCACAATTAGTGCTGCATGCCCACTAGTAAAAGTCACACAATTGATGGATGGAATGCAGAACAAATCAAAACATTCACCCCCGGCCAAGAGATCTGGGTTAAATCCATCATTCTTTTGCTCACCATGCCACCCCAGTTTAGACCTGCCATATGCAAATCAGTCTTGACCCTGTGCCTCATGGAAACAGTCCAGCCCGTACTGCTAAGCCAGGTCCTCTCTGGTCCGGAAACAAAGCATTCTAGGACCGGTTTCGGGGTTTCACCACTCTTAAGCCAGGATAGCTTGAATCCAGTGGCCCAGTGAGCCTGGGACCCACGTCTGGGCATACCCGGCGCACTTATGGCGAGAAAGCAAAAGACACACAATTGATGAACGGAATGCAGAACAAATCAAAACATTCACCCCCGGCCAAGAGATCTGGGTTAAATCCATCATTCTTTTGCTCACCATGCCACCCCAGTTAAGACCTGGCCATATGCAAATCAGTCTTGACCCTGTGCTTCATGGAAACAGTCCAGCCCGTACTGCTAAGCCAGGTCCTCCCTGGACCGGAAACAAAGCATTCTAGGACCGGTTTCGGGGTTTCACCACTCTTAAGCCAGGATAGCTTGAATCCAGTGGCCCAGTGAGCCTGGGACCCACGTCTGGGCATACCCGGCGCACTTATGGCGAGAAAGCAAAAGACACACAATTGATGAACGGAATGCAGAACAAATCAAAACATTCACCCCCAGTCAAGAGATCTGGGTTAAATCCATCATTCTTTTGCTCACCATGCCACCCCAGTTTAGTTATTTTTGCATTTGTCACCTCGAGTGGGACGGGTATGCTCAGAAGCGAGTCCTGTGCTCGCCATGCCACTGGAATCAAGCTATCCTGGCTGAAGAGGGGTGAAACCCCGAAACCAGTCCTAGGATGCTTGTTTCCAGTCCAGCGAGGACCTGACCTGGCAGTTCGGGCTGGACTGTTCCCATTGGGCGCAGGGTAAAGTCTGATTTGCATATGGCTGGGTCCAAACTGGAATGGCATGGTGAGCAAAAAACGATGAATTTAGGCCCAGATTTCTGTACTGGATTGAATGTATGACATTGTTCTGCATTCTGTCCATCAATAGTTCTTTTTGCAGGCCCACTAGTAGCATTTGAATTACTAGCCCTGGCATACATAGTGTACTTTACTAGGGACTTTATTAGTAAGGCAAACATATCAATCATGGACAACCAATTACAATTACACTATACACAGGGAGCATTTGCACTTTGACACTGATCAGCAGTGGCAAAGTGGCCAAAGCATTTAAGCCCGTCAAACGAAATTCATCACAGCATCAAAAATAGAGAAGGTAGAGGCAAAAAGTCTGGGGTAATCAGGCCAAGAAATGCCAGGTCTAACAATTACACTTCTACTGAAGAAACCCTAAGTGGATCTCACTATACTGTCTAACTTTAGACCAGTTTCTCTGTTACTGTTCCCATCAAACATTATTAAAAAAGATCTTAATTCTCAGCTATCTAAATATGCGAAACACACCACTCTTTGAAATCCTTCCCAATCAGGTTTTAGACAAGAACATAGCACAGAATCTGCACTACTTGCTATAACTGGCAATTTGAGAATGATCATGGACCGTGGCGGCCCAGCCTTCTTGGTTCTTGTTTGCATTCATCATGGTATCACACAATGTCTTATTATCCTGATTTATTATATATGCAAATAAACCATCGAGGTGGGTTTATTTCAGATTGAGCAAAGGTCGTTTTTAGGTCTCGCCTAGCGAACACAGCACATGCGCTGCTTCGCCTTGGCGAGACTATTTGTGGGTTTGGTGCACGAAGGGAGACATACTATGTGTGCGCACGGACAGGCGATGTGCACGCGCATGGCGTCTCCTCTCTGGGCTTCCACCATGTGCTCCCACGCTCCCACCGCGCGCTTGTTTTTGTTTGTTTTATATGGCACAAACTCGACCCGATGGCTATCAGAGCGCGGAGTTGCGTTCCAGACGGACTCGTTAATTTTGTAAGGCAGGGGAGCATAAGTAATTTGCCCAGAATCACATGATTGTGAGCATCCTTCCCGAGACTCCAACACAGTACCACGGCTTCGCGCTCAACCGCTTTGGCTGTTAGGCCACATCCTCTCCCCATACGGATTGATAGTGAATGTTCTACTTATACTTAGCTTTTTACTTTAAAAGCATGGCGAAGTTGCCTGCGCATTTGGAATGGTGTGTGGTTGAGACACCGGGGGCATATTGTGAAGGTCTGTACTCGCCCAGCACACAGCCGTGCACCTGTCTTTGTGCGATTGCATTGTGTAAAGTGCATGGAGTCCCAGAGAGGAAACAACTGCTCATTGCTTCCAAGCTGTCATGTCTGAGGAGCGTTAGATTCCAGTTTGCAGGGTGCAGTTTCATCTTCGTGCACTCTGCTGGGCCCCACCACCTTCAGTGTTCTCGTGATGCATGTCTGCACCACGCACAGTTTGTGCTCTTGGCATGGCAAGGTCACAGCTTCAGAAAACGGTTTGCCCTGAAAGTCAGTGAACCTGCCTTCCTCTTAAGTGCCGCTCAGAAACTCCAGCAGGCATGCCAGGGCCCCACCCGCTGTGGTTACACCTGCCCACTCTGAATGTCTTAAAAATCACTGTTTCTAAAGAAACAGGCAAGTAACCTTAATTCTGCAGCTTGCATACATTAGAACTCCGAAAAGAGGCAGAGGGAGATTGTGGGTTTTTTTTACACAAAAACCGTGTCTCGGTGCATGGTGGGGCCCAAATTTGTCAAGAATGGGCGCCTATTTACTCACATGGATGGCTCTTGTAGATTTGCTGAAAACCGAAAATGTGAATGCTGTTAAGGAAGTTTTTTAAGGCTGGGTGGGCAGAACAAACATTGGTGTAACAGGTACTGTGGCGCTATTGCTCAGTGTGAGAGGCCAATTGCATCCCAATTCAGCTTTTTTTTAAACTATGCATAAATGTCCCATTTTCCATCTACATTGTGGCTCATGGTACACTTGCTCTTGAAGACGACGCTTTGATAGGGTGATCAAAATTTGAAAACCAAAAACCAGGCTATGTCACAAACATAAAAGCAGGACTGCAAATATTCAGCCACATTATAAAATGCCTGCACTCTTTCACTTATGCTCCTGGTTACTGACAGCACTTGCATGTCTTAACATTTAAGTAATCTCTTATCACATTTATGTGAAGTAAAAAGAGGCTACAGACTAGACTAGAGCCGCTGCGAATACCTAAACTTTAAACTTCGTATCCAATAGCAAGAAATGTGACACGCCTTTCACATGAGCTGCTGTAACATGAGACGTTGTGAAATCAGGAATACAATAAATAAGTGGAATTAGGCAAATGCATTAGTAGCAAGTTTTATAGCTAGCTCAGTACATTAATGTACCCCCTGCAATGATCTGTGTACAAAGCAAAACATGCTATTTGGCAATCCTCCTTTATGTGGAGAGAATGAGCACTCACCGTTTTTAGGTGGAGCCTGGGCAGAGCATGAGCTGCTCTGAGGCAAGCTGTATTGGTGTATGGAATAGAAGCCTGTCCACTCTCTGCCCATATTTGCCATTGGCTTGTGTCATTGTCCTTTGAAAATGCTGGATTCTGATTTGTTAAAAGGCTTGTTATTCTCACCTTAGTCCCGCCTTGTCTTCATTTGTATTCTCCCACGAGGACTGGCCCTTTTACTTCGGTTGTTACACAGTATGTCTGTTTTAGTCTGTAAGCACTATTTTCTTTAATGAGTTTCTCCTACTGCAGGCACGACATGCTTTCCTGCAACATTCAGCGCACCATGCACGCTTTCACTTTCCAAGCACCCCGGGCCAATGAAATTAAATGAATTCCAGTATTTGTAAAGTGCAATATTACCCAAGGGTGTAAAGGCACTGGGGGCTGTCGAGAAGATTAGGCGAGCTATTGCCCAAAGTCACATGGTGCTGGACTAATCTGCTGCCGGCACTGGGGATCAAACCGTGAACCCCATGGTCCGGAGTCAGGTGCCCTGGCCGCTACGCCACTCCTCTTCCATAAAGGGGGCCGCTTCTTTGAATAGGTCTCTCATTTACAAGAATTTGAGCTATTGGCATTGTAAATGACAATACCTTTTATCTATGTGTTAATTAGAAAAACAGATAAATAAAAGGCATTGTCATTTACAATGCCAATAGCTTAAACTCTCGCTAATGCGAGACCTATTGCATTGCAAATGCTTGTTTTCCACCTTATCAATCTCTTCCTTTTCCTTGCAACAAGTCCAAAAGTGTTAATTTCTAACTCCTAAACAAATGTACGTATCTCCATTGCCATGACTGGTAAGACACTTTGGATTTAGAATGGTTTCTTACGCAGATTTTGCTGTCAAACTCCAAAAATTGTGAAAGTACAAAAATGTACTTCTAAAATTGTATGTCGGCTGTGGCATTGCCTATGAGGCATAACTGCCTTAAACTGAATGGAGACTTAACAGAGGTCCTGGTCTTTGCAAATCTCTCATGGCTTGGTTTCCTGATTGGTGGCCAAGTGAGATAGATGCACTTCAACCCCAACAAATACAGCTAAAAAACAAGTGTGATCTTCCATAGACCCTGTCCTTTGCTAAATAGACTAATACTGTAGCAGCCTCCTGTTCTGTGTTAAAAAAAACCTTAAACAAAATATTTTATCTTTTGCCTACAGCCTCTTGAAAAACAGTAATTTGAGCCTTTATTTCCTCTAGACTGTTCTACAGAAACTCTTATGATAACCCGTGTTCCCAGATTTATGACTCCAAGATGTCAGGTTCTTGTATTATATGTTTAATGTAAGCTCAAGAGAAATCCTTCTTTAGGGGAGAAAAGCCTGGGTCAAACTGTCACTGCTGGACTCTTGGTGTACATTCTATATTAACATTCCACACCAAGAGTCAAACTGGGATGCCAAACTCTCTTTATCTAGGTGTCCCCCTACATATTTTGAAGTGATTACAGATAGTTCAGAATAGGGGCTGCCAGACTCAGCATGAGCCTCCATACATTGACATAAACTAACTCCTTGCGTTGGCATCCAATACAAAAGAGCATTATATTTAAATATTTATGCATTACACATAAAGCAAAACAGGGGGCCACTCAATGTAATACATACATTTTCCACTTATGACCCTGCGCATAATTTCCGTTCAGTTAATCACCCCCAAAATGAAATGGATAAGAGGCGGAGCCTTTTCCGACCTCGAGGCCAAATTGTGAAATTCACTTCTTCATATCAGACTTATCACCAACCACAATTGGGTAATGAAAAACATCAAAACGTGTTTTGTACTAGATAAATCTCTGAATAATTATTCCTCTCCTCTTCTCCGTGACTGAATCTACAGTGCTAGGATGCCTTAGAAGTAGCTGCGAGCTTTGGACGTCATTTTTCATTCATTATAGCTCTCTGCAAGATCTTAATGAACAGCATTATGTCCCAATCCTCCCACACACTGAGGAAACAAAAAAAAATGCACAAAAAAGCCTGCAGTGTTTGGAATCTGTGTGAAAATCTGCCTGCAGTTGGTCACTTACTTCACTTGCACCATGTGAGGATTGAAACTCCAAGGGTTCTCGCAGACCTTTATTTTGTTAAAGCTTCTAACTATCTTCAGTAACCGAGTTAAGCCTCTCCTGAAATAGATCCCTGTGTTAGTTTTAAGTACACAAGACAAAATAGTATAATTTGAAGAGATTTAATGTACATAGGGTAACAACCCCTCTCACGGTCCTGCTCTTCGTTAACTGCCTACGGGCACCCCCTAGAATCCAGCAATCTAGATTCCAGGAGTGGAAGCATCCGGTTGACTGAAGACAAGTAAGATCACAACATATCCCCTTTGTTTGAAAAAATTAACAACGTTATAACCTGCTATGTATCAATAACATGTACATCCATAAGTATATATATACATTATCTTCAATTGCTAACAATAATTTGGTTACTAAGTTTTCTAAACCTAGTAAATTAACCTAAAGGAAAGTTATATACACATTTAAGCATTTGTTAACAAGTGCATATATAATCTTCAAACATCTTTGGTCTCACCCTCGAACTTTCCTCTTGAAGAGTTCCTTCCTACTCAAAAGGTTTATTGTTTTCCTTCACCCATTCTTGACGTTTCACTACACTGCACATCGGCTTCTTCCTTACATTAAACATTAAACATCTGATAACCTTAGTATTTTGCCTTCAGCCTCCTCAAATTTCTTTGGTTCTGACAACTTTTGTCACCATATTACCCAGACACACCCTCACAAACATCTTCCTCAAATTCCGTTCCTTTTCTTTTTATCCTTTCATTGTGCCTATGGACAGTTGTCTCCATCTTCTTGTTCAACTTCTAATATTCTGCTTCCTAGTGCTCAGACTGGTCCATCCATCGTGGCACCACCACTGTGCAAGGTACCCTTTCCATAAGTAGGTGAAATGCAGTCTCACGCAACACAGAATGGGGAGTGGTACTATAGTTCTGCAACATTTCCTTCACTTGACTCCACTAACAACCATTACTTGCCACTGCCAACTAGATGCTTTCTCCCAACACATGGTTAAAGTGCTCAATTACACCATTTTCCCTGGGATGGTACACCACAGTCTCACAATGCTTGATCCCTCACTTTTCCAGGAAAGATTCAAACTCCCCCAATACTAATTGAGGCCCATTGTGGGTCTGAATCATGGCAGGACAACCTTCATGCTGGAACACATCCTCACTGAATGCAATCACATTACATGCCTTTACTTCTCTCATAAATGCCATATCTGGCCATTCTGAGAAGTAGTCCATCACAAGCAATGCAAATCTTTCATTTGCACCCAAACACTCAAAGGGCCCACATATGTCCATCACCAACGTTTCTCTTGACCATTCAGGTAAGACAACAGGAGATATCGGAGTCTCTTGCATGATGTGCGATTTGTCACTACACATGCATGGTATGCAGTCACAAACAAATCTTTTAATCTGCCTATCCATTCCCAGCCACCAGAAATCCATACGGGCTTTCCTTTCCAACACTGGCATTCTCCCACATTCCTCATGCAGCAATCACGACAGTCTTTGCCTGAAATTGCTAGGTACCACCAATCTTTCACTACATCTTAGTATTCCATTCAACACAGACATCTCTTCTCAGACACTCTTGAAAATCTCCAATTTCTCTGACATCATCCACCTCTGTCTACATGGTATTACCTCTATCAATTTCAGCAGCATAGGATCCTCTAAAATGGCCTTCCTCCACTCATCTTCTCCTATGGCTCTACACTCTTCTGCAATCTCTGCCACCATTCATTCAACCTCCTCAACTCCAGATTCCACCCTAATGGGCAGTCTAAATAAACAGCCTACATTGAAATTTTCAGCCCCTGGGATGTAAGTTATGGAGAATCTGGAGGCGATTAAGTCACTTGGCTAATCCTGGAGTTGGTTATCCTGCCCCTGCTGTGGAAAACTGCTTGATCAGCGGTCTATGGTTTTGCATAGTTCAAATTGCACCCCCCGTATGAATACATTAAATGCTGCACCCCCACCAGCATTCCAGGGCCTACTTTCCTGTGGTGGAGTATCTGCTCTTCGCTCCTCTCAAAGTGCACAAAACAAATGCTACAGGGATGATTGTTTATGTGCATGAAGGGACTCCTTACTGCAACAAAACAATCAATAATGGCAATAGAACGAGCAAAAACATGGAGAAATTAATTATTTCTCCTCCTTGCGCCATTTTAGTGTCTTGTAGTCCATGGTGTTAGTTGTTGGTGCTGCCTCAGCCTTGTAATTCTGGGGAAGCATCAATAAGCAATGGGTGTTGTGGTGGAATGCTGACTGCAAAACCTATTGCACAACCTTTGTCGCAGATGACTTATGCAGAATGGGACATTTTTACAAGGTGGCAAAGTGGCCTTGCATCACCTTGTATATATGTAAAAGGCGCTGCGCCACAGAGGGTTCAAATAAAGTGAAGCTCCAGTGGCACTGAGGGCTTGTAAATATGCCCCATGGACTCGTTCTAAAAAGTGGTACACAAATATGTGACTGGGAAAATCCAAAGCTGTAAAAAATGTGTCCCCTGTCACTTCCATCAGTATCTCATTTATGCAGGGAATGGGATGGCGATGTACCCATATACTTTCTTTCACATCTCTGAGGTCGACACACTTGTGTAAGCTTCAGTTCAGTTTCCAAGAGATCACAATTGGGCTCAACAAATCAGAGAATTTTATTGGTTCAATCATGCCTTCCTAGCACAATCTTTGCAGTTCTTTTCAGCAAACTACTCAGGGCTAGCGGTACACTCTGCGCATTGGGGTCTTTAGGAACAGCTCCTTTATTTAATACAATCCAGTGTTAAAACTTCAAACACCCTAATTTTCTCCTGAACAAATTTGGAAATATTTCAACCCATTCATTTGTCCCTTCTGTGGCATTCAGCACAACTTGCTTTGGATGATTAGAGTTCAAGATCCCACCCAAATACTTGTTGTTCCTTCCAGCCTATTAACGATCTACCCTTTTTGACCACATACATTTTCCCCATCGCCTTTCTAACCAGAAATTGTGCTCGGAAATATCCCCGACAAGCAATTTGCTCTCACAGTATCCTTCACGGTCAACATACCGGGGACTAAACACACTCATCTAATCATTCCCATATGCATAAATGGTGAGCAAGAACCCGCCCAAAGATTTACCTCATTGCACTTCAACCTGAAGGTACATTTCGGTGGGCAATACTCTTCACTTGTAATCCCTGCTTGACTCATCACCTGTGGCTCAGTCTCATTCACCACCAACACCTCTCGTCACCTGATGTTTATTGTCCGTTCACTAAATTCACTGTTTTTCTGGACTTCGAGTTGTTCCCCATCTTAAACACTTTGGAGAAGTGACCTATCTTTTTATAGTTAAAGCGCTTGCTTTTGGTAGTAGGGCTATTACTCACTACAATTGTGTGACACATACTACCACACCTATGCTTTCTTTTTTCAACATTTTGAGTTTTCCCATCACTCCTATTCCCCTCTATACTTCTCCATAAGGGTTTCTTTACCATATTCACTTCAACTGCGTTTTCCTGGTTCACCTCCTTCCTTACCAGCAACACCACCCAATTGCTTGAGGTATTTTTCATGTGCCTAGCCATTCAATACTTTTATCTAAAGTTGGGTCTTTCAGTCCTAATAGCTTATCTTGAATTTTCATATTCTTGTTCTGTTAATCATCAGAGCTTTTAGTATCTAATTTTGTAGATCTCTGAATCTACAAGTCATTGACAACCTACTCAGGGCTGCAATATACTGCTTTATGTTCTCCCTGGACTTAGGAAAAATGTTTGCGTCTTTCGACCAGTATACTAATCTCTCTACTGTAGTTCTCTTCCAATGCCTTCATAGCAGATTCATACTCATCAACCTCTTCAACATCAGAACCCTCATCAGCATTTTTCCCTTACCTTACAGGTCTCGGCAGAGTCTAAAGAATGTTTCTGCCCTCCACCCCTAAACTGTGTTTCAGAACGGATAATGTTCTTTTTAAAACATTTTTTTTGACATTTAGCAATATTTTGAAATTGGAGGTATCAGGGGCTCATTTCTGTTCCGAATTCAGGGGTTTCTCCTGGGTGAGCACAACGTATGCATGGAGCATTTCTCCTTTCCCTTTTTCTGGACCCTTTTTGTTCATTTCTGGTGCAGATCAGATCTGGGGGGAGCTAGTCACTCTGACTAATCCTACAACTTTCCACTTGAAAGCTTTATTGCATTGCGTAATCATAGGACAATACACCTTAAATGCTTTCCTTAATGTGCTTGCTCATATTCTTCCCAGATGCTCCAGAACTTGTGCCTTTTACCCGTGTCCCCCCTCTGTCTAGTTTGTTTACTTTATGTGTTGAAGCCAGCATTCACTATGTGTTGGAGGAAAGTTTTTCACCCACAATACATATTTCCCTTCTGGCTAAAAGTATCAGCATAAAAAGTATACTTTCTTGGTCTTTACTCATCTTTGAGGCTTCTGTGTTCTGCTGACTTATCCCAAAAATAACGAGATGCAATACTCACCTCTGCCTGAACATGTGTAGGTCATCTCCAGCCAATTCCCTGCATTCAGGGCAGCTCCTCTCTTTTTTGCCCATTGATCTTAGACAGTTTCTTAGGCATTCAATATGCTCTGTGAGTGGTATATAAATGATTTTTTCTCAGAGGTGCAGATTTAAAAAAATTCCAACAGGTAGCTATAGATAAATGCCATTTATTGTGGATATCCAGCTCCGGAAGTTCTTTCCCCCAAATCACACTTGGAACTTTATAGTCTTCTTCCCCTTCTTGAATTAACGCCCAGTACCAATACGCTATTTCCTTCTTGATGTTTTTTTCCCCTTGCATCATTTCCTCTATGTTCCCCTCTCCAGCTTGGATGTCCTTTTGACTTTTTGCCTATCTTGTAAGCTGGTAGTACTTAAATCATGATATTTTGCCCTCTGTTCTTTCTTGTAGGACTTCCCATTCCACAATAGAGTTGTGTTCCAGTAGCTGGTTCCATCCTGTGATGTTATTCTCTCTCAATTGTATTGCTAGCTTATCTCTAAGGAATTCAAGTTTACCTGGGGAATCCCACACTGGGGCATATTTGCTGTAATATGGAATTTTGAGTATTTTTCTCATCTGATACCATAGCTCTGCCGCTGATTTGCGTATCTTCAGTTTTGCTTTCTTGAAGTATTTTAGGGGTCCAAACTTATATAAGTAGTAGCTTTCTTCATTGCTTACCAGGGCCTGCAAGTAAAGGGGGTATTGGTTGAAGTTGGTCAGTAACTTTCTGATGTTTTTAAATTGGAAGGCTCTACAATACTCCAAGATGTCCGGGCTTGCAATGCCCCCTTGCGCCTTGTTCCTCCTTATTTTCTTCCAAGAGATTCTAGCCCCTTTAGCAGCCCAGATGAAACTGCTTAATTCTCCTTACAGTTTTTTTTATTTGTCTTGTTTTGAATTTCAGGGGAATTGTGCTAAACAGGTATGTGAACTTGGGTAGTATCGCCACTTTGATTATGTTGGATCTACCCAAGAAGGTTAAAGGTAGGCCCCCCATACTTTTAGTAGCTTTCTTACTTCTTTATGTACCCTGTCAAAATGTATACTTGCCATATCGTCTATATTTTTTGTAATGTCTATCCCAAGATATCTTATCTTCTCTTTCACCATTAGATTATGGGGCATATTAACAAGGGCCTTATCTCTGCTTTTTTGGCTTTAAAAGCCAAAAAAGCAGAGATAATCTTATCGCCCTATTTGCAAGCCGGTGCTAACATGCATTAGCGCATGTTAGCAGCCGTTTTGCCGACGCCTCACTTTACATCTCTAATGAGATGCAAAGTGGGCGTCACTGGGCGTACCCCTGACTGACTACCTGTACATTATCGCGAAATGCACATCGCAATATGTACAAGGAGGCCCTCAGGATTTTAGCAGAAGTTAGTCTTTGGCCAAAACCGCGGTTTTCACCAAAAACTAACGTCTGCTAAAATCCTGACTTACCTGTTCACAACATAGGGGGTGGAATATGCTGATACGACCACAGGGTCATATCAGCAAGGTTATCACCGTTTTCCATGGAACATCGCTGGAAAACCAGCGATGTTCCATGGAAAACACCGCTATCGCAGGAATAATTATCGCCATTGTGCTATGCGTTGTTGATCCAGCGCTAGCATGGCGATAATTTCCTGCAATAGCCTGCGATAAAAAATCTATCGCTAAGCGCGGCCAGAGTTAGTCTTTGGCCAAAACCGCGGTTTTCACCAAAAACTAACGTCTGCTAAAATCCTGACTTACCTATTCACAACATAGGGGGTGGAATATGCTGATACGACCACAGGGTCATATCAGCAAGGTTATCACCGTTTTCCATGGAACATCGCTGGAAAACCAGCGATGTTCCATGGAAAACACCGCTATCGCAGGAATAATTATCGCCATTGTGCTATGCGTTGTTGATCCAGCGCTAGCATGGCGATAATTTCCTGCAATAGCCTGCGATAAAAAATCTATCGCAAAGCGCGGCCAGAGATAATTATTGCTGGCCGTTGATAATATGCCCCCACATGAGTCGTCATTCCATTCCAGAATTTCTGATTGTGATTTGTTTTCCATATATCCTGATACTTCCCCATACTTTTCCAGAATCTCCATAATTTTGGGGAGGGAGGCTATTAAGTTGCTTGCGAATAGCATCAGGTCATCTGCAAATAGTGCTACCTTCTTCTCCCAGCCTTGGTGGTTAAAAGGTATTATGCCGTTTTCCTTTCTTAGTAGACAAGCTAGTGGCTCGATATAGAGATTAAAATGTAGAGGGGATAGTTGGCATCCCTGTCTAGTCCCTCTCTTTATTTTTATTTTATCAGTCAGGGTATCATTTACCAGCACCTTTGCTGTTGGATCCTTATATATCTGCTTTATTGCACTCTAGGAGGTGTTTCCAAGATTCAACTTATTCATAGTAGTGTTTAAAAAGGGTCAGTTAACCCTGTTGACTGATTTTGCAGCGTTGAGGGTTATAATTGTTATGGGAACTGAGTTCTGTGTTGCTATGTCTGTAGCGCCAATTAGCTCTAGTGTTAGGTCCTGTATTTGTCTTCCTTTTATAAATCCTTTTCGGTCAAGATGCACTATAGAGCCCCCTACTTTTGTTAATCTTTTTGCCAGGATTTGCATGTAGATTTTATGGTCCGCGTTTAAAAGAGAAATTTGTTGATGGGAGAAGATGGCAGATGACTCGGAAGTCTAGTTGCGGGTTCCGATCCCTCAGAGACAACATGACAAGGAAACAAGCGGAAAACTGATTTAAAATGTCATATGGTTCCGTACAATTATAACAAGATTGCCAAGCTCTGTCCTGCAATGAAAAAACTCGAAAAATTAAAGGGTATAAAGGAAAAGCAAGACCTACTGGCACGAGCACCTGAGACGCGTGGTGCGGACACTAGGCAACCGTAGCCCGGATTGAATCGACGGAGAGCTGCAAGCGAGGTGTGTGTGGGGGCGCGAGGAGTACTGTGAAGCTGGATGGGGCGGCAGAACACAGCAGCATGACCGCATCATAATACTGCAACATGTGGGCGAAAGCGGCTATGGTATGCCGGAGGAATAGGAGTGCTGCAGCGAGGGTGCCATTCAGAGGCAAAACGGCAGCGGTAGTAGAATGAAGAGAAGTCCCATACAAGAACCACCATGCTGAGGAAGAAGGAGTGGAGAGTGCGGCTGGGGAAGCGGAGACACCACATGGACAGCAAGAAAGGGTGAGAGAGGGAGAGCGGGAGAGAGGGGGTTGGAAAACAACGAGAGGTGGACTGGGGGTTAAGACCATACACAAGCAAGGTGGAAAAAAACACTTATTCACTATTGGGAATCTGATTGAGAAACCTAAGGAGACAGACTACGAGGTGAACACGCTAGAGGTCAATACTCTCTCCAGACTCACAACATAGGTCGCAGGACAAACAGAAAAGAACGAGGTTGTACTGCTTAAGGAGTAGACAGAAACTAGTGATAGAGGTACAGCCCTCCCAAAAGGAAAGAAGGGATATTGCCTGTTAGATCTGGAGGTCTCTAGTTGGCAATAGTATTCACCTTTGTCCAAATAGGACCCTTACTTCTAAGTCAGGATAAGGGGATTACGCTCCTTAATAACCCCTGCTAACCGCCTTGGTAGCTTGGCACGAGAAGACAGGCTTATCTCAGAGGCTGTGTGTTAAGCATTTGTGAATATACACAGTAATACAGTGATAACACTACAGATGGCCACAACACAGGTTTTATAAAAATAAGTATTCTTTATATAGACTTAAACACAAGACCACAAACAACAACAATCCACAATACTACACTTAAAATTACTTAAAAGATGATTTAAAGTCTCTTTGTTCAAGTTGATGGTAGATGCGACAAAGTTCTCAACAAAGTACCTGGATGCGTAATGCAAAGTAAACAAAAGGACTCGCAGAAGGGGAGATGCGTCAGTTCCGTGACCCAGGGGAACGGTTGCGTGCTTCCCCAATGCTTGCACAGAGTAGTGGACTCGTCGTGAGCCTTACCGGTGCGGAGGTGATGCGTAGATTCTCGGCCTACGGGACTGTTGTGGGGCGCAAGATGGCGCCTTGATGCGCTGCGATGATCCAGTTGCGATGCGAGAAGATGGCGCCCTTGATGCGGCCATGCAATGACGATGCGATGACGCCCTGGCAGCCTTGCGGCGACTCTGTACTTTGGAGCCGCAACAGGCCCTGCGACACGCTTCTCCGGTGATGCAATGGCGACTCTCTCGATGGCATCACGCTTCTCCGGCGATGTGACAGCAGGCAGCTTCGATGAACACACGCTTTCAGGGAGATGTGACGAAGGCTCGCTTCTCCGGCGTTGCTATGATTTCAGCTGCGGTGGCGACACGCTTCTTCCTGATGTGTCGCGCTTCCAGCTCTCAGCGGCACGCAAGTGACTGGAGTCAGAATTCCCAGCAAGGAAATTCAGGAGGGAGCTGGAGGTGAAGTCTTTTGGCCCTGAGACTTCAGCAGGAGGCAAGCACAGTTCAAGCCCTTGGAGAATATTCTGTAGATGAAAGTCCTTACAAAGTTCCTTCTCTTTTTCCTTGGCAATGAAGCAACCACTGCAGGCCAACCCAGCAAACAGCACACTGGCAGAGGGGAAGTCCAAACTCATGCAGCTTTCTTGATTTCTTGTTACAGAAGTGATCTAAAGTCTGTGGGACTGCGTCCCAATATTTATACCCCAAAATCCTTTGTTCTCTGGAGGCAGAGAGGCCTCTGCCTAGTTCAAACCAGTTCCTGAGCACTTTGTTGACATAACTCTTCTCTTCCTTTCACTGTGCAGGGCAGAGACATCAGACGCCCCAGAGAAGGCGGAGCCAGCACAGGGGAGGGAAGATACAGCTCTGGAGCACTCTGTTGACAGGATTCCTCTTCTCCTTTCACTGTGCAGGGCAGAGACACCAGACAAGCCACAGGGGGTGGAGCCAGCATTGTAGAGGGAAGGCCCAACCCTATTCAGGTCCCAGGTGCACTCTCCCCCTCCCATCTGGATGTAAATCTCTCTATTCACCACTGGGCTGTCTCAGACTATCTCATGGAATTTCCCCAGCCCTGTCACACACAAACCCACACAAGGAATACACAAACCAGCAGAGGCGGGCTCAAATGGTTAGGCAAGCAAATACCTGCTTTCTAAAAGTGGTATTTGCAAACACAGGATATTAAAATAAACTTTACTAAAAGATGTATTTTATTATTCTGAGTTGAGGCATACTAAATTCGAATTTCTATCATTTTCCCTGAGTCAGTTAGGATTGTAAAAATGTAAGAATCTTAACTGCCCATTCTGGCCTATGAGAACAGGTAGCCTTCATTAGTGAAAAACGAAAATGGCTGTAATTCACTATTAGAACACGCTACACACACCAGAGCATGTCCTACCTTATACTTACAGTGCACCCTGCCCTTGGGCCTACCATAGGGGTGTCTAATATGAAGCAAAGGGAAGGTTTAGGGACTGGCAAGTGGGTGCACTTGGCCAAGTCGACATGGCAGTGCTAGACTGCCAACAGGCCTTGCAATGGCAGGCCTGAGACATACTTTACAAGCTGCTTCTGTGGGTGGCACAACCAGTGCTGCAAGCCCACCAGCAGCATTTGATTTACAAGCCCTGGGCACGCATGGTGCACTGTACTAGGGGCTGAAAGTGAATCAAATAACCCAATCATGGAATAACCAATCAGTACATTAATTTAACATAGGGAGCACTTGCACTGTGGCACTGATTAGATTAGCAGTGGCACAGTGCTCAAAGCATAAATCCAGCAGAAACATATCAAAACCGAGGAGGAAATCCGTCAAAAAATGGAAGGGAGACTCAGACCAATGATGTCAGGTCTAACATTGCCTATATAGTCCCTAAAAGTAAAAAAGAAAGTAAGGAAGCACAAAGTGAAGGCACAACGCCCTTTATCCAGTGCAAGCTAAACGAACTAAAAACTCCAGGATTAAACAGAAAACAAAGGATAACTCCAACACTGAGGTCCTTCTTTGAGCCCAAGTAAAGCAAAAAGAATGCATTCTAGAGCCCCAAGAACCCCAAGAAAAGAAAAGGGTGGATAATATAGAGCCGGAGAGAAGTCAAAAGGAAACTAGCAGGAAAGAAAGAAATAAAACAAAAATGTATAGTAACAGATACAAGGTACTGACTCCAGTTGACCAAACAGAACATGCTACGGGACCTGCCAGGGATCACCAGACAGCAATAGATTCCGGGATACAGCCAGCAACAGAGGCTGCAGTACAGTCCATTGAT
This sequence comes from Lissotriton helveticus, assembly GCF_964261635.1. Classification (NCBI taxonomy): domain Eukaryota; kingdom Metazoa; phylum Chordata; class Amphibia; order Caudata; family Salamandridae; genus Lissotriton; species Lissotriton helveticus. The sequence goes on from NC_136068.1 coordinate 1,432,931,396, forward strand.
GGGACTGATAATCAGCGGGGCTTGACACAGTCAAACAATACCGAAACAATGATGGAGATAATGATGAATGAAATGAGAGGTAACTTCGCGACCTCAGAAAAAGACCAGACGAAAATACAGGAAGCATGCGAAATGCTTGATCAGAAGATCAATGTTCTCATGGATAGAGTTAACACAGTAGAACTGGAGGTAGAGGATTTGAAGAAAAAGTTGGGAACAAATCAAAAAGAGATTGCCCTATTAAGAAAGGAAGACATCAAGATTAGGGACAAAATGGAGTCATTTTGTCCCTAATCTTGAAGAAATAATCCTAGAATACTTAATGTACCAGAAGGTCTCGAGGGGGAGGACATCGAAAACTTCATGATTAATCTACTGGAGGAAATAATCCCCTGGACGAATGCTGCTGACCTCGCAGATGACATCCACAGAATACACCGGGATCCCTTTGGGAAGGGGAGAATAAGATAAAAAACAAAGAACATATAGGTGAATTTTAAAACATACATCTTGAAAGAAAGAATTCTGAGTGAAGGTCTGAAAGTAAGTTCTTTCCCAAAGAACGATTGGTCGTCCAAAATTATATCAGACATCTCAAAAATAACACAGGACCGACAGGACCGACAGTGGGAATTAGGCCAACTCATGCAACAGCTGAAAACGTTAGGGGCAACAGTGCAAATGCACTTTCCCGCCTCCCTCAGAATAATGTGGGACAACAAGATGAATGATATGCGAGACCCCAAGGAAGTCGAGAGCTTTATAGAATGCATAAAGGCACAACAGAAGGAGCACTCGTAGCCAAAAGTGGATGCGAAAAGAAGCAAAACATAGAGCAGTAAAGAGGGCAAGGAGCTCAAAAAGGGCAGATTGATGCCCAAAGAAAGGAAAGAGGAGGCTTCTCCAGGGAGGGGAGGGAAGAAAGGAAATTCACTAAAAACAGAAATAAATGCACAAGCTAGGGAGCATGATGGGAGAAAAAAGAAAAAACAAGTTCTAAGAAGCAAAATAAAGGAGAATGAGACCCGAAGAGAACAAAAAAGACAAAAGATATGTTTCAATACCAAACAATCGAGGGAAGAAAAGTAAAAGAATGGCAGTAAATATTATGTCATGGAACGTGCAAGGCCTCAGGATAAGGAAAAGAAGGGCAAAAATCATGGAATACCTGAAAGAAGCAGAGTGTGAAATAAATATACTACAAGAGACCCACCTAGTGAAAGAAGAATGGGTAAACATTCTAAAAAAACAGAAATGGGTAGGCGATTATACCTGCACGAATCAGGAGTGTAATGTAAAGGGAGTAGCAATCCTGATAAAAAAATTGTTGAAGGCAAGAATTGAAACTGCGGAGGTAGATGGGTAATAGCAAAAATAAAAATACAAAACAATCTCTACACAATAGTGGGATATTACGGCCCCAATATGGATGATCCTGAACCTCTCCAGAAAGTGTACTCTCAACAATAATGGCGGGTGATTTCAACATAATACTAGACCTAAAAAAAGGCAGATTTCCAGCAAAAAATGGCCCCAATCTACCAAAAATGAGAGAGTGGGTAAACGTATGTATTAAAGATCTAGGTCTGATTGATATATGGGGAGACAGAGGAGAAAAAACACACAGATTTACCCTGCTAAATAAAAGATTGGGCCACTCGTCCAGATAGATAGGAAGCTTTTACACAATACCCAGAAAGTGGTACACAAGCCAGCACAACTATCAAACCGCTGTAGTTCTGTGCCTTACCCTGAAGAAAGCCTCACCTAACTTAAGATGGACAGTAGACAGACCTATACTTCTTGAAATATCGCAGGTGGAAACATTAGCGAAAGACACAGAGATATTATTCGATATAAACAAAGAAGAAACCACGAAACAAACTACTTGAGATGCTTACAAGGCTTATATTAGGGGAAGAATAATTAGCACTGTAGCATACAAAAACCAAGCAAAGAGGAGCACAGTAAAAAGGCTGGAGGATGAAATAGCTACGCTCGACGTCCAACTAAGCAAGAAAATAATAGAGCAGGAGAAAATCAGTGTTCTAGAAAAAAGAAAATTGACGAAAGAAGAGATTGTCTCGAAAAAAATGTCAGGGAAAGATGGAAGTTAGCAAGCGAGCACATTGTGAATACGGCGAAGGGTGTAGAAAATGTCTAGCCTGGGAAATAAAAACGCATCTAAATCATAACAGGGTAAATAAAATACAAAAAGATGACCAACAATATAGTCAAGAGGACACCGAGATAAGAGGTGAGTTTGTCAAATTCTTCCAGAGTCTATATTCAGAAGAAACCATAGCCACAACACAACAGATAAGCGCAGTACTAGATAAGATTGAAATACCATTTACATCCTGTCGTGTTCTCCGACCCCCAGGAACACACAGGAAACGATTGGTACTTCAGGTACTCATTTATTATAATTTCTGGTACAGCGCATGTGTCCTCTGACCTCTTGCCTCGAGCTCCTGCTCATTGTGTGTTGCTTGTGATGCCTGTGGCAGGGGGTGCCTTGATACGTAGTCAGCTGAGTTGTGCTCCTTCCCTGGCTTGTGTATTATTTCGAAGTTGTAATCCATGAGCCTTATCCCCCACCTCTCTATCCGGGGTGGTATTTTTGCATTTGGATTTCCATATATTGTTATGAGTGCTTGGTTATCTGTTATGATTGTAAATGTTTTCCGTAGATGAACATGTGATAGTGTTCACATGCCCATACTACTGCCAGACTCTCTTTTTCCGGCTGGGAGTATCCCTTTTCCACGTCTGACATGCTCTTGCTTCCATATGCTACTACGTCTCTTGGGGAGTCTTTTCCTGGTTGATGTTGCGCCAATATTGCCCCTAGTCCCACTGGACTCGCATCTACCGTTAGCTCGGTGCATAGTCTTGGATCAAAATATGCTAAGTGATCTACTGCCGTCACAGCATGTCTTATTTCTTCGAACGCTTTGCTGCATTCTTCAGTCCACTTGAAGATTTGGCCTTGTTTTGTCAGTTCTCTTAGGGGTGCGCTTACAGTAGCAACATCTTTAATATATCTTGCACAGTAGCTAGCAAGACCAAGGAATGACCTCACTTCTGCCACATCATTGGGTTGCTTCGCTCTTTCCAGTGTTTTTACCTTGCTGCGGTCCGGGCGCATTCCTTTCTTGGAGAAAATATGGCCAAAGAATACTAGTTCTTCTCGCTCTAGCTCACATTTGTCTTCATTCAGTGTCAGACCTGCCTGCTCCAGGTGAGAGCATACTTCTCTCAGAGCTTTGTCGTGCTCCTCGTCTGACTTTCCGAACACTAGAATATCATCGCTGTAATTTAAACTGTTCTTTACTGGCCTTATTACCTGTCTTATTGTTTCCTGAAAAATCTCCACAGCAGATGAGATCCCAAAGCTCAGACGTATCTGAAAAGACCTAGGTGGGTGGAGAACGTTGTGATATATCGAGACTGAGGATCTAGTTCTAGTTGGTGGTATCCCTTACACAAATCTAATTTGGAGAAACGCCTTGTGCCTGTGAGGCAGCTGATCATATCATCTAGATGTGGTCCGGGATGCCTTTCACGTTCATTTGCTTTGTTTGGTACCCTCATGTCGACACAGATTCTTATTTTTGATGTGCCCTTCTTTGGAACGGCCACTATTGGCGACACCCAGGGAGTTGGTCCTTCTGCTGGCTCTATTATGTCCTGCTTGAGCAGTGCTTCAAGGTCCTCCTCTACCTGTGGCTGCAGGTGTATCGGCACTCTTCTATGATGTTGCGCTATTGGCCTTACTGTTTCATCGATGTGGAGCGTTATTTGCCGCCCTTTCAGTTTTCCTAGTCCTTGCAGTAGCTTGGAGTATTCCTTCAGGATGCTTCTTTTTCCGGACATATTGTAAGTCATTTCCAGGAGACCCATCGACAGAGCCGTGATGTTGCTCAATAAGCATGGTGCTGGGATGTCACTCTTCAACACGTGTATTTCCTTTTTTGTCTTTAGATCTTTGTATGTCAGTTCCTTCATGAATTTTCCCATGTTTGTTATCGGTTTCCTGGACCCCCAGGTGAACACTTCAACTCGGGATGGCCTCAATGCTGGTTTTATTTTCATTTTTTCGTATTCAGAGACGCACATGATATTACATGTTGCACCACTGTCCAGGACAAACGTTGCCTTGTGTGGCCCTACACCGATGGTCACAGATTCTGTCTTTTTCATTTTGCTTTTGTCCACAAGGCATATTCTTTTCTTTCAATCAACAAGAAGGGGGAACCATATTGGACTATTTTTAACGGGGTCCAATGTATCAGTCCAACCAACTAGTAACAGAAAGAAAGTACAAAGTTCCCCAGTGTGAATAAAAGGATAGAGTGAGTGTGCAATGTAGGGAGGGAGAGGAAGGAAAAGGGGGGAAACCCTTTTTGGAACTAAAACCCTCACACACCCAGCAAGCTAGGTGTCATGCTTCATCATATGGATTCTGCTTCTCATCAGACTGGTGCTGCAATGTCTGACGGGCACCCGTAAAGGGCCTCTTTATCGGAGATCTTTTGTTCCAGCCATATGGTGCATGCGTCTGAGAGGGCAAGGGAAGTGTAGTCGTGATGTGAAGGTGGGTTAAAAAAGGGTAAGTCAATCCACAATATACTTTATTGAGGTGGTAGACTCCCTTGATTAAAAGGGGGTGGGAGGGGAGATATAAACTTGAAGGGTTCTCAGTAAACTATCTACAACCCTCTGGTCAGGTCGACATGTTTCTTGCCGTCATGACAATTCTTCAGGCCCTCGGTGTAACGTACTAAACAGTGTGAAAAAAAGGGAAAAAAGAGAAGAAATACAACCTCATCCAGTAGGTCAGAAATGGCAGGCCAAGTGGTCCTACTCTAATCAGGCGACCTACAAATGTAAAAAGCAATAGAGGAGTCAGTAAGAAACTCCATTGCCTGGTAGGTTGTTGATACTTCTACAAATTGCACACACACAATTAAAACCAGGATGCTGAAAGGCATCACAACAGTGAATACAGGCTCAAGAGGAGACTGAGGACAAAGGATATGCAGAGGTATGGAAAGCTATTCTTACCCTAGAATTTGTCAGAGGGTGCCTCGAAGCCTGTTCCTGTGGGACCTGCACAGGCTATGGTAAGGGACCTATGGAGGAAAATGTCAAATAGAATGCCAGTAATGGACTGGGAGTACTACTAGTAATGAAGCTGTTCTCGAGGGGCACTGTGACAACAACATGAGCAGATGACCACCTCTCAGATAACCACAAAACCAGCCCTGTGTGTGTATCGTGGTAGCCCCATGGGCGCACTGTAGTGATTGGGGCCAAGTGTGCTGTCAAACACCACCAGCCCGCAGAGAGGACCGCTACGCGAACATCCGATCCCAGGCAGGGGAACCTGCAGAGGGAACGACGGACGCGCCGCGGCCAACCCCTGGCCAGTAGCATTCCCAGCAGACAATCGTGTGCTAACTACGAATGTGGCCTCAATCAAGTGCCAATCACGGCAGTGGAAGTTAAGGCGCAATCAGGTAGGAGGTAGTGCACGTTGCACAGTCGCAAGCCGCGTGATCCAAGGAGCGGCACAAAAGGTCCACGGAGCTCGGCTTACCTCAATGGTGTGCTGTCTACACCTACCCCCACGTCCAGCGCCGGGTCAGGGCGAAGAGCAGCTGGTGGCGCCCTCCATCACAGGACTTCGTATATGAAGACCGCATAATACCGTCATGTCCGTGCTGAGAGTGGGCGTGGCGGACAGCACCTGACAGCGCATGCGCCACGTCGGGACCTGAGTTCTGGTAGACCTGTGGACCATGTATCAGTTTAAGCGGAAAACGTGGCGGCCATCATGAGAGTAGCGATGGTCGGGTAAACAAGGGTAACCGACTGTCCTAAGTACGATAGAACAAGCCAAGGAAAGGGCATCGATGGTTGGAAAATCCAACCTGTTGATTAGGTGACTCAATCAATTCACCTAAGTGCAATACAGCCGCCAGAGAGACTAAACTGAATCTCCTATATGTCAGATAGCCAACCGGATATCTGAAGCGGAATGTATATAGAGCATATAGTCTAGGTGGAGAAGTTCTAGACATGGAGGGCCGTGTATGCATTTGTAAATCACGATCGATACTGAAAGTTCCTATGGGAGGGGAACCTCATTATTAGGAATGGACCTAATGTGACCGATTTAACCAGAGTATTGCCAAATAGGGGAAACCCTAGTACAATACGGGGAAATAAAAGGGGGCCCGGATATCAGAAAATTCAGGATTTGGGTGCCTAGTTAACCTCTACAGTTTGGGCATCTAAAGGAACACAGCAGAGTGATGTTGGAAGATAACTCATTGTATGGCTGATGAAACAGGGTGGTGCCCCGGGTATCACAAAGTGTAAATAAGTAAAAAAGGTTAAAAAGGCAATGTATCAGTGAAAACTATGGTGTATGATTTGGGTCATCTTAAAGGGAGCAAAGAGTGTCGCTATCGTGCCAGGGATGACCAGGGGACAGAGTCATTCAGACCCATTGTATCTAGTTTCAGCCGGTGCACCCATCTCTGTTCAAGCCTGAACAGTGCCTGTTGTGTAATGCCTGGGTGGCATTCTAAAATCAACCAGCGGGCATCGTCCGCTTGGTGGCCATGCTGCGTGTAGTGTTCATAAAGTCTTGTATGTGTCTTGGAGCATCTAATGTTGCTTTTATGCTCCATTATTCTTACTTTGACTTGTCTCATTGTCATCCCTATGTAATGTTTCCCACAGGGGCAGGTGAGTATGTAGATACATCTTGTACTGTTGCAATTAGTGTGTCTCTGTAGGTGCCACACAAAGTCTTCAGTAAGTTGAATGTCCATGCACTGGATTGTTTGGGGGCAGGCTGCACACCCACCACAGGGAAAGTGGCCAATTACTGGTGGAAGATCCCATAGTGTGTTCTGGTTGTCATGTTCTGTTTCTTAGGCCTTGTATGAATTAAGGAGTCCTTCAAGTTGGAGGTCCGCTTAAAAGCGAAGCGGGGACGTGCGATATCTAAGCCCCCGGAATTGATAATGTTCCAATGCTTGTTTATTGTTTTCTTCATGAAGGCTGAGTTTTTTGTGACACAGCTCACACAAGTGATCAGTTCTTCAGAAGCTTTAGGGCGTGTCTCAAGCAAAGCCTCCCTAGGGTTATTCAGGACTCTTTTGTTTGAGTTATGAATGAGTCTAGTGGGGTACCCTCTGTCCTGTTATTTGTGTTGAAGTAGCCTCGCTTCCTGTTGGTAATCAGATCTGGCGGTACAGTTTCTGCCCATCCTGAGGAACTGCCCAAAGGGGAGATTGTCCCTCAGGGCTTTCGGATGATGGCTTTCATAGAGCAGAAGACTGTTCCTGTCAGTGTTTTTACGATAGAGGCTCGTGCTGATGCCTGTGTTGTTAAGATTGATACTTAGGTCAAGAAAGGGTATTGTTGTATCAGACATGGTGCCCGTAAATTTGAGAAAAGGATTCTGTTGGTTGATCCAGGCACAAAAGGATTCACAGGTAACACGGTCGCCTCTCCATAGAACCAAAATATCATCTATGTATCGGCGCCAGAGTGTGATGTTGTTACAAAAGGGGTTCAGTGCAGACCTGATAGTCTTCTCTTCGAAGGTGGCCATGTAAATACAGGCCAGACTAGGGGCAAAGGTCGAACCCATTGAAGTCCCCCTAATCTGATGGTAGAGTTGTGTACCATATCGGAAGAAATTCTCAGTCAGCGCTATACTGGTAAATTAAACCGGTGTGGGTGAAGACCACTCTTCAAATAAGAGTGTAGACTCCACAGCTTCCAGGGTGGCTTGTTGGGGGATGCTGGTATACAGTGCTTCCACGTCAAGGGTTAGGAGGAGGTCAACGCCCTCTCTCCCTTCGATGGAGTCAATAAGACGGAGCACATCCCTGGTGTCTTGAAGGAATGATGGAATTTTCCTAACCACTGGCTGTAAGAAGACATCACAGAATTTGGAGAGGGGCTCCAATAGTGAGCCAATGCCTGGTACAATAGGTCTCCCTAGGACAGGTGTCTGCCCCTTGTGAATCTTGGGCAAGGTGTAAAAGTAGGGAATCACCGGGTCAGTGGTCAGAAGGAATGCTGCTTCATTTTTGGAAATCCATTCATTGGTTTCACCCTCTAGAATAAGGCTGGTAATCATGGTTGTGAGCCTTTTGGTGGGGTCTCTAGTCAGTGGTCTGTAGTGAGTAGTATTGGCCAGTTGGCGTTTGCACTCTCTGTCGATGCCCTTTCCTTGGCTTGTTCTATCGTACTTAGGACAGTCGGTTACCCTTGTTTACCCGACCATCGCTACTCTCAAGATGGCCGCCACGTTTTCCACTTAGACCGATACATGGTCCACAGGGATACCAGAACTCAGGTCCCGACGTGGCGCATGCGCTGTCAGGTGCTGTCCGCCACGCCCACTCTCAGCACGGACATGACGGTATTATGCGGTCTTCATATACGGAGTCCCGTGATGGAGGGCGCCACCAGCTGCTCTTCGCCCTGACCCGGCGCTGGACGTGGGGGTAGGTGTAGACGGCAATGACCGCACACCATTGAGGTAAGCCGAGCACCATGGTCCTTTTGTGCCGCTCCTTTGATCACGCGGCTTGCGACCGGGCAACGTGCACTACCTCCTACCTGATTGCGCCTTAACCTCCACTGCCGTGATTGGCACTTGATTGAGGCCACATTCGTAGTTAGCACATGATTGTCTGCTGGGAATGCTACTGGCCTAGGGGTTGGCCGTGGCGCGTCCGTCGTTCCCTCTGCAGGTTCCCCTGCCTGGGATCGGATGTTCGCGTAGCGGTCCTCTCAGCGGGCTGGTGGTGTTTGACAGCACACTTGGCCCCAATCACTACAGTGCGCCCATGGGGCTACCACGATACACACACAAGGCTGGTTTTGTGGTTATCTGAGAGGTGGTCATCTGCTCGTGTTGTTGTCACAGTGCCCCTCGAGAACAGCTCCGTTACTAGTAGTACTCCCAGTCCATTACTGGCATTCTATTTGACATTTTCCTCCCTAGGTACCTTACCATAGCCTGTGCAGGCCCCACGGGAGCAGTCTGCGAGGCACCCTCCGACAAATTCTAGGGTAAGAATAGCTTTCCATACCTCTGCATATCCTTTGTCCTCAGTCTCCTCTTGAGCCTGTATTCACTGTTGTGATGCCTTTCAGCATCTTGGTTTTAATTGTGTGTGTGTAATTTGTAGAAGTATCAACAAACTACCAGGCAATGGAGTTTCTTACTGACTCCTCTATTGCTTTTTACATTTGTAGGTCGCCTGATTAGAGTAGGACCACTTGGCCTGCCATTTCTGACCTACTGGATGAGGTTGTATTTCTTCTCTTTTTTCCCTTTTTTTCACACTGTGTAGTACGTTACACCGAGGTCCTGAAGAATTGCCATGACGGCAAGAAACATGTCGACCTGACCAAAGGGTTGTAGATAGTTTACTGAGAACCCTTCACGTTTATATCTCCCCACCCACCCCCTTTTAATCAAGGGAGTCTACCACCTCAATAAAGTATATTGTGGATTGACTTACCCTTTTTTAACCCACCTTCACATCACGACTATACTTCCCTTGCCCTCTCACACGCATGCACCATATGGCTGGAACAAAATATCTCCGATAAAGAGCCCCTTTACGGGTGCCCGTCAGACATTGCAGCGCCTGTCTGACGAGGAGCAGAACCCATATGATGAAGCATGACACCTAGCATGCTGGGTGTGTGAGGGTTTTAGTTCTAAAAAGGGTTTCCCCCGTTTCCTTCCTCTCCCTCCCTACATTGCACACTCATTCTATCCTTTTATTCATATTCTTTTCTTTCTCTATCGCTCCTGGTTTTTGTCTCAACATGCTTGACGTGCCTGCTTGTTGACATTCATGGTCTTCCTGTTCTTCCTTGGTCATTTCTGAAATTCATCCCTTGGCATAAGCTGGCATAATGGTTTCTCCCATTGCACTTCCTGCACGTCTGGCCAAATGCCAGGCATGGGCCTCTATGCGGAAATTCAAGTCCGCACCTGTAACATGTTACTTCCGGTTGCTTAATAAAGAAATCACAAGGGAAGAAGTAGTAGAAGTAATGAAGAGCTCAAAAAAAGGCAAAGTGGCCGGCCCTGAAGCACTCCCAAATGAGTTTTATATAAACCTAAGAGAAGTCCTGGCCAAACAACTGACGGAACTTTTAAATTACGTGTTCTTTAGAAAAGTGAACCTCCCGATCACCTGAAATGACACGATTATAAACATCATATTAAAACCAGGGAAAGACCCTACAAAATGTGAGTCACAGCTAATGTTGTTTTAGCAACAAATGCATCTCCCCCAATACCTCCAAGCAAGTTTCCAAAGTTTCCTTCCAGTCCTCCCATCCCATACATGGTAGCCCTGGATCTTGTAAAAAGACAGGAGGTGCAGTTATCAATTGTGTTGCTATGACTAACTACACCAATACACACTATTGTTTTATAGTCCACATGAAATGGATGGTATTAATATATCCTTCTGTGGGAGGTCGGCTCTATAGCTTTCACTGTACTCAACCGGTTCTCCTTTGCCAGGTCAGAACTCTAGCTTTTCTCCCAGACTCCCATCCCGCACAGATTGGCTATCCAATGACCCTTCTTGCAGAATAAGGGGCAGAGCAAGCTCAACAAACCATTCCTACTACTCCCCAACCCCTATTGGAGGGAAGTTGCAGTACAGCTCAAGGAAGATTTTGTTCATTCTCCTTGTTGTTTCTCGCAATGTTCTCGAATATGCCTCCTATCGAGTTTGCCTTGAATCAGGCTCTTCATTGCGTTCTTGCCTCCGACTGCGTATAATTCTGCGCCTTCCGACCAGCACTCGGTTACCCAACAGCTCTCCTTAATTAGAAATTGGGCGGGGCAAGCACAGGCTGTGCTTCAACATAAATAAAATCCTATTGCACTGTTCAAGAAAATCAGTACCTGGCTGATTATAATGGTGAAAACGGGGCTCACACACCCAGTACTTCTTGTATACCGAGACTCCAATGGTGCAGCATGTGCACACTAGTCTTGTGCACAGTGCCTAGCATGCCTCATAGTTCATCCAGGCTGCCGATGACAGGTGGTCATGTGCTCCTTTGAAGCATCAATGCGCTCCCCTCAGGCTCGATAATGCCACCAATGACAGTGCGTCTCACGGGCCCCATACACTCCCTAGGGGCCCAATAATGTTTCCGATAACAGCGCTTCGCATGAGAATGCGGGATCATGCACGCAATTCAAACCATAATACTATGGTTCATCTGAAGAGGCTAGGGGAGCAAGATGGTGGCTGTGTGAGGTAGCCGCGGAGCAGCAGCAAGGGCACGGCGCAGTCACCTCTCTCCCCCCATCGAGGAAGCGACTTACCCGGTCGAGAGGAGGTGCGCTGATGACCTGCAGTCCTTGGTGGACCGGGGCAGTGGGCTTCGGTGCGAGGCGGATCGCGGTCACAGACGGGATTCTGAGGCTGCTGCTCACGGCCGTTCTGGCGTTCTGGAGCCGACGCTTGCGGCGCTGGGGGCGTGTCAGGAGCTGGCAGAAGCAGGTCGTGCGAAACGAGGGGAGAACAGCGGGAGGAGCACCTCTGCTTAGAAACTTGCAACGAAGGCTGCATTCAGCCAATACTACATCAATAATGGCCCCGAAAACGACAGCAGGAGCTGCAGCAAAGGCAGCGGCTGCTGCAAAGAAGAAAGCCCAGGCAGCACAATCAGCACAATCAGCACAGGCAATGCAGACAGCACAAATGGCCCTAGCTGCAGCTCCAAGTAAGGAGCAAACACAGCATGAGACAGCAAACTTATCTCCGTCCTCACAGATCCGGAATATAGGTGAAAATGTTGAAACACCGGCGCAAACTAAGAGAGGAAAATTGGCGGCACAGCGTTTACGGCAGTCCCCTTCTATTTCGGAGCTGTTGATTCGTGGTGGTAAGAACCAAAAGAATGCTGATGTGACGGTGCTGCAGCCCCTAGCCCAGGAGACAGTGACACAAAAATTTAAGGAAACTAAAGGAGCAGGTATCGATCCTGCACTTACCCCCCTTCCGGATGAAGTAGAGGAGCTGGCGGATGCGACGTTGCCTGCTGCTGTGCAGGCCGAAGATCCTGCCGAAACCGAGGGCCAAGTGGTAGCTGACGAACTCTTGGCGCTTACAGGTACAGATAAACAACCTGGTGGGGCTGCATCTGAAAGCGGGGGGTCAGTTGAACTTGTTTCGTATACCGTACAACCAGTGCCTGTACAGCCTCCACAGCCAAGTAACCAACTGGAGATGGCTGTGGGGCAAGCTATGGTGTTTGAAGAGGATGTGGGTAGAGTGAAGGAGAAGGAGATTACACAATTGTGCCCTCCTCTAGCTCAGCTGACTCTTACGGATGAAAGGTATATAGAACAAGAGAAGGATAAAGACAGTAGTGAATGTTTCTTCTCAGTATCAGAGGATGCAGAATGGCCCAATGAGGTGAGGTCCTGTGAGGAGGAAAGCATTCTGGGTTCCGATAGTGATTTGGAACAGAACCCCCCAGCACGGCTAAAAGACTTGCTGCCCATGGAAGTGCCCATACACAACCCATGTGTGATCTGGCCTGGGATCATTCTTCTGCTACACCCCATCAGGGAAGTTCTAATACCGAGGTCCCCGCATCCTATCCTCCATTATTAGATGTCATCTATCAGATCATCTTTACGCACAGGGAAGAAGCAAGGCAGGACACCCGGAAGGCACAGGCAGCAATGCGTAAGATGCAGGGTGTCGTTAGAAAACTGTCTAAGGCATACACTAATGTGGGGGATAGGGTCACCAACTTGGAGGAAAGGATTGTGGCAACTGAAGTGGAAGCTGCTGCAGCATCATCTAAGGTAGACTCCCAGAGCGCCCAGGTTATTGACATTCAGTGGAAACTGGAGGATATGGAAAACCGGTTAAGGCGCAATAACCTGCGCGTTCTGGGGGTTCCGGAAGGGGCAGAGGGCTCGGACATCAGGGCCTTTATGATCAATCTTTTTAAGTCAGCATTCCCCGAATTATCGGAGTGGAACTGGGTGGCGGAAATGCAAAGAATACACCGCACACCGTTTAGACCTCGCCCGGGAGCTGGAAATAGTGACCAGCCAAGGGCAGTCTTGATTTTTTTTGGGAACTTTGTCCTTCGACAGCTTGTCTCTGAAAAGGCTCGCCCTGATGCAATAAGTGACCTTTTTTGTGAGACCGGACTTCTGTCATGCAACGGTCGAGAGGCGGTGGAGACTCCGCCAATTGATCAAGCCCCTTCAGGATAAACATCTCCAAGTCTACTTAGTGAATCCAGCGCAGTTAAAGATAATGGAAGGACTCTCTACTTCTCGTCAGAAGTAAAAGCAAGGGAGTTTTTGGACTCTTTGTAACTTAAATAAGCTTGAATAGCGGAGGATTCAGTCTGCTGAGCGGTTTAAAAATGCATAACGCGATTGCTCCTTTTTGCTTGTTCAGATTTGTCTAGTTTGATAGTATGACTTTTGGTATAAGGATTTAGAAGGATCTAGAATCATTTATGCTTAGGGCTAGATATATATATTTTTTTCTTAACCTAGCTTCGTTCTTTTGACTCCTCTTCTCTATTTGGGTTTTTTCTTTTGTTTTGTTTTTCGTCTCTTCTTGATGGGGGGTATGGAGGGGGTAAGATATGGTTCACTTGATTGTTGATTGTTTTGGTTTAATCAACTGCTGCGCCCACGATCCGTGCTGCACTCAACCATTATCAGCTCAGACCAAGGTCTGAGTGCTTCCAGTGGAAGGGGGGTAGCAAGGGGGAAGGGGGTGGGAGGGTAGCTTGAGGTGTGGGGGGGTCACGGGTTGGGGGGGTGAGCAAAATAAACTGAGAATTTATGATACAGCGATCTTTGTAGTTTTCGTACTTTCAAGAAATGACACATATGTTACGGAAAAAATCTTTACTCTGTATTCTCTGCAGGCAAGAGTAGGGTGCCTTTTTTACAGTGGGTATGTCGAGCCTTAGTGTATATTCAATAAATATAGGTGGGTTGAACGATTGGAGGAAGAGAGCAAGATTGGCACAGTTTGTCAAAACTGAACCTATCGACATTTTTTGCCTGCAGGAAACCCACCTACCATGGGCTAAGAAGCAGCTCCTCAGGCTTGAGGGGTTCAATATATTGGCATGCTCCACTCAAACCTCAACAGTAAGAGGGGTTGTGATTTTGGGGAAAACTATGCTGGGGCGGCGAAACGGGCTAAGTCTGATGCACATGGTAGATGGGTCCTGGCGGAGCTGGAGTGTGGTCTCACAATCTGCGGCATTTATGGTTCAAATCAGGATGACCCAGAGGTTTTTGAAATATCGGAAGAGGAATTGGCTACTTGGCCAGTCCCCATCCTCGTTTGCGGGGACTTCAATATTTCTATAGACCTTTCTGCAGGGAGTTCGTATGCTGGTAGAAAACCCAGGGTATCTACGGCTCTTTGGTCTATGATGTCATCTCATGGTCTAACGGATATCTGGGGGGCAAAGGAGCCTAACGACCCATGTTACACATATTTTTCCTGTCCCCACCAGAGGTATAGCAAGCTGGATTACTTTCTTATTTCATCCACGGAAATTAGTAAGATCAGTATCAGGAAACTCCCCAAGGTCCTCTAGGATCATAGTCCGCCGGCAATCTCATATAATGGCATAGCATTGGTTAGGAGCTGCAGGGCTTGGACATTTAACCGAAAACTCCTGTCAGACGCACAGTTTGTGGAATATATGCAAAAATGGACCATAGAATACTTTGATGTCAATCGATATAGCGCATCAAGAAACTGTGTGTGGGTTATCATTTAAGGCAGCACTGAGGGGGGAGGTCATTAGTTATACTGCTCACTCCAGGAAAAACGTTCAAGCCAATAGGAACAGGCTCTTGGCAGATTTAGTAAAGGCAGAGGAACAGCATTGCCAAGATCTAACACAAGGAAAGGAAGGCAAAGAGAGTCAAACCAGTATCTGCCTAATTAAAGCGGAAATACAAAAACAACTGGCAGAGAAAGCGGCAGCAGAATATTGGACATATAGGAGGAGAGTATATGAGACCGGTGAGCAGGCGGGGAAGGAGTTGGTGTTAAGGGTCAGGCAAGGCTATACTAAGATTACAATAACTAGCATTCAAGAGAATGGACAGGAGGTTGTGGAACCTCAGGGTATGCTTGCAGGTTTTGCAAATTTCTATCAAACCCTGTATAAGGTAGAATCGGGTGGAGAGCGCCCACTTGGCAGATATCCGGACAATGGGCCCAGAGTGGGATCAGAGAACAGAGCAAAATTGGAGCTGGACATAACACTGGAAGAGATCCGCAGGGCGCTGTCTGAACTGGCCTCCGGAAAGGCCGCCGGGCCAGACAGCATCCCCCTTGAGTTGTACAAGTGTCTCTCAGGAGAGCTGGCTCCAATTTTGCTGGATCTATTTAATGGCATTATATGTACGGGTAAGATCCCGGAAACATGGAAAGACACTACCATCATAGTCTTTCATAAAAAGGGAAAGCCAAGGAAGAATCCGGGGTCCTACAGGCCCATATCTCTGATTAACTCAGAGAATAAGCTGTATGCAAAGATCTTGGCCGCACGGTTAGGGAGGATCATTGGGGGGCTCGTCTCGTCCTGGCAGCATGGGTTCATCCCCGGCCGGGGAACGACGGACCACGTTAGGAGAGCAATTTCATGGTTTGAGGCCCTTGCTGCTGGGGGGAGGGGGGTCGCCATGATCCTCCTTGATGCAGAAAAAGCAATCGACCGTGTCAGGTGGCTATTTCTGTGGGACGTCCTGACAGACAGAGGCTTTGGCCCAAAATTCCGGATGGCTATGGAGGCCATGTAGCGAGACCCAACGGCCCGCATTCAGTTGATAGGTCAGTGCTCTGATAGGATCAGGATTAGCAGGGGTACCCGTCAGGGTTGCCCCTGCTCACCGATCCTGTTTGCACTATACATTGATCCACTGATCAGGCAAATTCTGGGGAACGTGGGAATCCTGCCAGTAGTAACCAATGGTTTTGAAAGCAAAATATTGGCGTATGCCGATGATCTGGCAGTCACTACTCCAGAGCCAGTTGAGGCCATGCGGATATTGGTGGAAGTCACCAGGGAATTTGGCAAGTACTCGGGGTACAGACTAAATGAGTCAAAAACTCAGGTAATTTGCTCAAATGAGGTCATTAAAGCTGATGAAAGATATGTAGATTCTGCGACTTATCTTGGGGTAGTAATTAACGCAGGGACAGGCTCTATTGTTCAGGATAACTATGCTCCACTTTTAAAAAAAATCGAGGCAGATTTGAAGCGGATGGATTCACTGCACTTATCTTTGATAGGCAGGACTAATGTGCTAAAGATGACTATGTTACCCAAGCTCCTTTATTTGTTTAGATGCATACCTTTTTTAATTGAGGAAGGGTTGTTAAAAAAGTTTGAGTCTATTTTTAATAGTTTTCTCTGGCAGTATGGTAAAGTTAGGAGGGCAGCCAGGTATATGACCCTCCCACAGGAACGTGGAGGCCTAGCAGCCCCAAATATAAGATTCTATCATTGGGCTTGCTTGCTGACGCAGATGTCTATATTATTTATGCCAGCACCCAGTAGAAGGTATTCATATGACCCGACATCTGATTTATACGAACCACCATCAATTTACGAGCTATTGATGGGCAAGGAGGCCGTAGGGGCACTGTTGAGAAAAACTAGCCGCAGATTTTTTTTTAAATCCCGGCATAAAGGGTTGCTCAGTGCCTGGGATTTATGGAAAAAATCTGCAGAAATTGCTTCATATCCCCAAGATTAATAAGTATACCCCGCTGTGGAACTCAGGGTATCTACCAAACTTGAGTGTGGATGGGGCCTGGCAACAATGGGAACTACTGGGTATTCGGACGGTTGGAGATGTAATGCCAAATGGCAGCATACTGAGCTTTAACAGGCTACAGGAGAAGTTCGGTCTGACCAGCGGCCACATTTTTAAATATCTCCAGATCTCCCAAACACTTAAAACTTCTTTTTCAGAAATAGCTCCTGGCCCACCTTGCCCAGTGCTGGGATATTTGATAAGAGGAGGAGATAAGATCAGGAATATATATCAAGCCCTTATAGAAAGAATACCCGATGACCTCGAGAAGCACGAGGCTGCTTGGGCAGACAGACTACAAGATCCTGATACCGATCTTGATAAAGCTTTGGGGCTGGATAAACAAATACTGCGCTCCTCAAACGTGAAGGCTCAACATTTTAAAACATTATTTAATCTGTACTATACTCCCTCTAAACTACATGACTGGGGTATGAGGATTGATAGCAACTGTCCCAGGTGCCAGAAAGGCCCTGGAGATCTCCTACACATGTTCTTTTATTGTGAGAAGCTCAGTCTGATAAAAACTAGGATTGAGAAATTTTTGGAGGGGCTGCTAGGCACAAAGATCAGCCTATCCCCGACGGTGATGATTTTTGGGAGTCATAGTAAAACGGCTCTTGTTAACAGGGAAACAGAGGCTTTTATTTTTCAGGCCGCTGCGGTATTACGCATTTTACTCTCAGCCGCCTGGAAGGATCCTAATGCCCCAACATTCCAAATGTGGCTGTCCAGACTTATTGGTATACACAATATTGAATCCACCTTATATCTCTATAAGGGTAAGAAAATGCGTGATTTCGGCAATAAGATGTGGGACCCCCTGAAAGCCTGGAGGGATGGGCAGTTATAATTAAATGAGGCTGGGCCCACTTATATTTATATTTATAATGTATGTGTAAATATGTATTTATTTGTATATATATTGTATGAATTTATTTAAGCCTGTATCTCTGTTTTACCGAACTATTTTTACCGGGTAATACATCTTCGTTAGTACTATGTGTATTTATTGTAAAGAAAACATTCTCTTTTGCTGCATCTGTTTTGTATCAATGAATTCTCAATAAAAAATAAATAAATAAAAAAAACACTATGGTTCATCTGTCTTGTGCTGCCCAATGCCTGCACTCTTTAGGGTGGTCTCACCTTTTCTCCCCAGAAGTACTTGTCTGCCGCACGTCTCCACAGGCACAGGTCAATTCAGAGCAAAATCGCTGACCTTCACAACTTCTTAGCGACCAGGATTCACTTCTAGTTGTACACCTTCATTTAAGTTGTAGTCTGCAGATTCCTTTATTCCACAGTGTCCCTTTCATTTGGATCCCATACTCATCACCGCTTTTTTTCTGTAGACAGGACACAATAGTATAAATTGAAGAGATTTAATGGACATACGGTGACAACTGCTGTCAAGTGCCTGCTCTTGAGCAACTGCCTGCGGTCTCCCCTTGGAATCCAACAATTTTGATTCCATGAGTGGAAGCATCCAGTTGTCTGGAGACAGGTAAGAACACAATAGTTTGGTAAATAGAAGCAGGTGTAATCACCATAAAAATAGAGCATCTTAGCTTCCCAATAATTTATCATTTCTTTTCTAGAAATATTTCTTGTTTCACCTTGATTTGAAATGTAATAACACATATGTTTTACACAAATCAAATAAATACTCAAATAATAATCACAGTCTTTGTTAAGGTGAACCAAAAAAGTCACTAAATACACCTATGCTTAACCTTCTAGTAGCTTGGGACAACATCAGTCAGGCCCAACTTAGAGGCAATGTGTAAAGTATTTATGCTGTACGTAATACCAAGCACCATCCTGTACACCCATCAGGACTTGGGTAAGTATTATATTTGTATACAAAGTGCCATGGGAATCATTTAGTGGGCAGGAATCACATCCTAATTAAGCGATCCCTCATTCAATGTAATCACTCCTGTATATAGGGACAATTTCTCAGTTAACCCACAAAAAAACAAAAAGGTCTGACAAGGGTTTCTTTTGTTGAAATATAGTCTCTCAAAAGAGCTCAGTACTCATCTGTATAATTTTGTATAAAAAGTGCAAACGACGCAGTGCTCAAGTGAGTGTGACAATACATAAAGGTGAACTCCAGACACTGTACAATTTCAGCCCATCCAATATTTATAACAAAAAATACGATTGAGATTATTGCACATTCATAAGTGACACAGTCGAAAAAGAAACCAGGAATGGGATGTCAAGCTGAGTAAAAGGGTCTCCTCTGGAACAAGCCGTTTGGCTTAGGACCTGTGAGAGACGGAGACAGAAACCCAGTGACCACACATCAGTTACTCACGCTAATTTTGTTTGTATACGTGATAAACCTCCACTGAAAGCAACCACTCACTGCTGATTGTCTTTAACATCTCATGAAATAACGCTTATTAAACTATTCTGACATCAATTATTTTGGAAGCACAGGAGCTCAAGTTTCTTTAGAAAATTTTTATTGGCATTGGCATACAAAAGAAGGCCGTACAAAAATATATATATACAGATGTGCGTACAATGATGGCGGTTTTGTCTATAAACAGTCCATTCGTGGGTTCGTTCTCCCTCCACTGGGAGAAGAAAGAAAGAAGAGAGAAAGAAAGAGGGGGGGGGGTCGAGTGAGTGGGCACATTCGTTGTTGTCTTTTACTGGGTCTTCCTCAGGTGCTCGTCTAGCGGGTCCCACATAAGTTTCTAACCCGTTACAAGACTCAATTAGTATCTCTCCAAAATCCTATTTTGGTGAAACAAATGGGAGGCGAAATCATTACAGAAATGATTGCACTGTATTTCCTAAATCATGTGCTCCAAGCGCATGATAGCATAGGTAAATTACCAGTTATCGATCATGCATCAGCCCCTGTGCCGATGATTGTTTCAAGTTTCCAAGCTAATCAAAGAACTCCATCATCAGAGTCACAATATCTAAGCAGCATACACATGGCAAGGTTTTTTGGTTGCACGGTAGTGAGTCATGCTACCTCACTGTGCCGATAGTCATCCCCCAAATCGCAGAATTGACAACCCATAGTCAATTACACACCGACCCCGTAATATACGCGGAACATCTACGGTTCCAACACAGGTGCCATACATTCCTAATGTTTCCAAAGGGTATTGTATCTACTAAAATAGTGTCATGCACAAAGGCGTGGTAGTAAACATGCACCACCAGTCTGATAAATATACCCCTTGTTTATTATTCACTACAGACAGAATTTTTTTTTCCCCTGGCATGTCTTAGGCGCTTTTAACGTGACAGGGACTTACCATTGCACACTACATAACTAGATTCAAATGTGCATTCATCTTATATCATTTGAACAATTGTGCCAAAATGTGCAACAAACACTTTATCGGATGTATGACGTTACAACGCATACTTTTACAACGCATACTTTTACAACGCATACCTTTGCAACACATTTTTTACAACGCAACATCCTTTACAACGCATTCCATTACAACGCATGCCATTACAACGAATTTTCTGAAAACTACCTTTACAACGCATTCCATTACAATGCATACTACCTTTACAACGCATACCATTACAACGCATACCATTCCATTGCATGTATGGTAAGTATTGGATAGTGTAGGGGTAAAAATTACTATTCTAACTCCAGGGGGTGCAACAGTAGGGTAAGTGTTGGATAGTGTAGGGGAAAAAATTACTATTCTATCCCCAGGGGGTGCAACAGTAGGGTAAGTGTTGGATAGTGTAGGGGTAAACATTACTATTCTAACTCCAGGGGGTGCAACAGTAGGGTAAGTGTTGGATAGTGTAGGGGTAAAAATTACTATTCTAACTCCAGGGGGGGGCAACAGTAGGGTAAATGTTGGATAGTGTAAGGGTACTATGCGTTGTAATGGTATGTGTTGTAATGGTATGCGTTGTAATGACTGCGTTGTAATGACATGAGTTGTAATTGTATGCGTTGTAGTGTCATGCGTGGTAATGGTTGCGTTGTAATGGCATACGTTGTAAGGGATTTTGCGTTGTAATGACTGCGTTGTAATGGTAGTGCGTTGTAAAAGTTGCATTGTAAAGGTTGTTTCCCCACTTTATCCTGTGTGCATCAACTGAGTTTATAGGAAACCTCGGTGTTAGCACACAGTACGCTCACCATCATCTTCCCTGATTGACCCTAAAAGCATGCAACACTGACCTTCGGCAAGAGGTCAGTAAAATGTAATTGTCAAACAGGTAACATCTTAGGACCAAACCAGTACGTGAAGAACATGTAAAAAGACAAGAGAGTGTTGATAATGCCATGGTGTGGACATCATGGTATTGACTGAACATTGAATCAGAATCAGCTCAAGCACAGTATAAACTGGAACCAGAATATACTAGCATATCTTTTTTTTAAAGTTAAAAATAATGGAATTATAAATTCAAGGTCAGCATTGGCGACTCAAAGCCAACATAATCACAACACAACCTTCTGTTTTGCATTTACTAATGTAAGATTGGATGTGCATGTATGAGTCCCGGAGTATTCCCAGGTGGCTCTCTGGTATCCTGGTATGTATGACTGCATGTATGTATGCTTATTTGTAGAACGTGACGGAGCGTTAAACATTGACGGCATTGAAGCAGGTTAATTTGGGGGATTTTAGGTTGTTAATTTTCTTTCCTCTTTCACAAAACTGCAGTGTCTGCCTTGCAGGTTTTGAGTTAGTACTAACAGACACAAAACACAAAAATGGCTGACTGAATACAGGACCTTTCAGCGCAGGATGAACGTCAGTTCCATACCATGCACTGCCACACGTTCGAATTCCAGCAGGCCCACACCACCTTTCATCCTTGCAAGGTCCAAAATCAGTGCTCATCGAGGCCCTGTTTTAGAAGTTCCAGTAATTTACATCAGCAAGGATTTAGCCGGTTGTGTTCCCTCCATGAGTACTTTGTACCGCCATGCCACAGTAACCTACGCTGCTTTCACGGGAGAGGCTTGAGGTGTGTACCGCCATGCCTCAGCAACTTACGGCGCTGTTATTATTTAACATATATACTGGGGGGGGGTTGTGGGGGGGGGGAGACAAATCGCGCGGGGAAGATTACAATAAAATAAGAAGAGAAAACCTACCGGTCCGCGCCGCCTCCACTGCAGGACCCTTGAAGAGCGTGGGACACCGGACCAGGAGGCGCAAACAGGAACAGCGGCGACGTCACTGCAGTCAGTGCCAACCCCTCTCTTACGCTGCTCAGCAGCGTTGCCAGGATTGGTAGAAGGGCAGGGATACTTCCTGCCCATTAGGAGACGGGGGGGGCTGCGGCATCAAACCCTCGGGTCTCCTTACGTGCAGCCTAGAGTGCGCATGTTCGGGCTGACCATGAAAATGATTAGCCCAAAAATGAACATGCGCTGTGCGCACTATTGCAGGGACTGTAACTGTCTTTAGTGCGCAGCGCTGCTGGCCTGTCACTCAACTCCCTGAGTGCTGCCAGAGCCCCGCCTCCACCCCAGCGTCTCTCGTCTCGTTCTACTTCTCCGACACTAATTCCAGGAGTCTGATAGCGTCGGGGAAGTAGAACAAGAATTTTGGGCCCTGGCATTAGTGGGGCAACGCCCCAACGCCCCCAATGGACGAGCCGCCACTGTGTAACAGACAGCTCATGGCTTGAAACACAGCAAACACGTCATCAGTCTCAAGAGACCCCAGGAGTGAACATGAGTTATACAAATACATGGGCTATGTTATTCAGTAATCCTAAAGACACCTTTGAAGAGAGTTTACTTTGCTCAGCTTCTATGGAGGGGATTGTCACCTTAAAAATTCATTTGCAATAATCCCTGGAAATCTGACACCCTTAAAAACAGGAACCTCAACCAACAGGAGCCGCTCCCGCCGGTATCCACGAAAAACAATGATTGATAACTCGCATACAGGCACATGCGGTATTCTTGAAAGCACACCTAGAACACATTTATATTTTTAAATTATAGAACTAGAAAGGTGCTAACAGTTAAAATTTCCACCCCCAAAAAAAGACTCCTTTGAATACATAAACATGAGCCCTGTGTGGCTTTTCATGGCCTTGTAAATACTGCCCTTTTTCACGCATCACTTTACGTGAGAGGGGTGAGCAATGGGTGTTGCTGTGGGTGTTATGCAGCAACACACATTGCTTTTTGATGCTGCCCCAGATTTAAAAGGATTTGTACGTCTGAGTAAGCTATAAAAGCTAACACCCTTGCAAAGCAGGTGTTAGGGTGCTGCAACAAGGGGAAATACCTTTATTTCTCCTCGTTTTATGATCCTTCTATGTATGCTGCATTTTGCGCACACATAGACGGAGCAAATCACCTTTAATGATCATCTCTGCAACGCAGTCACCCTTGCAACATGGCACAAGTGTGTCTGTGTTGGCGCTAGTCAGCTTTTTTAGTGCCGGTGCAAGGAAAAACACAGGGGTACACCGTATTCTTGTGAATATGGCGCACCCCTGCATTTTTTAAATGATACAGTGCGGCGCTGCTAAATTGCTTACAGCCCCACGTTGCCTCATTTCATTGTAAATATGCCCTATGAAGCGCTAGCAAACCTTAATTGTAACAATTAAATACTGCCTACAATTTACAAACGTAATGCTTACCATGTGATGCATAGTTCGCAACATTTTCTAGAATAGGGTTGCAGCGTGGGTAAAAGCAGGGAGGATAGGCAAAGGGAGAATCGAGTTTGAAAAACAACACAACATGGGAGACCAGTGGGGGACAAAAGCAGACGACAGAAAAAAGGTGAAAAACACATGCACTGTGATGGACGGCTTCACAAAACAGAAAAAAAAAATGTTTAAAAAAATAGACACTGGTGGAGGCACAGATTCAGGGAGGTGGTTCAATGCTCCACAGGAGGGACAAACATTAGTTGGATTGGCTAAAACAAACAGCAAATAGAAAGTAATAAAAAGGGAATGACATAACAAAAAGCCACTGTTAAGAAATTGTTTGTCATACCTAAGCCAACTTTTAGAATGTCCCGAAGATACCTTTCGCAAACTGACAGTCTGGTAGGCTTCGACTTAAAAAGCAACCTTGCATTTTAAATTGCCAATAACACAAAGAAAAAACAAGTTGTGGGTAGTAGCCCTGCTTGTCTTTTTTCTATCCACTGGAAAACAACAAGTCAATTTCTCTGCAGAAGGTACTAGCCTGGTAAATGCAAAGCCCACGTTCACCAATATTTGACCTCAAAGAACATACGTATTAACTCTATTTTGGTTGTATGTTCTTAAAGGACAAAAACATATTTATCTAGTAAGCCATAAATTACCCCTTGGCCTCCTTTTTCCAGATAGACAGATCAGTCTTAGGTCACACGCGCATCAAGCGCATCCAGGGGAGTGAGCGAACGAGGCAAGAAGACTCCATGGGCTCCCTGGCAGCTGCTACAGATAGGAGACATTGACCTGTGGGCTTCAGCAGATAACTTACCTCACTCGCTTCCCCTGCTGGGTGGAGCAACCAGAAATTTGGGACTGCCTTGCTTGGAGAGGAGCGGGCAAAGAGGAGCAGAATGCAGTGGCATCAGAGACTGGTAAAGTAAGGTCAGAGCCGCGGCTCCCGCCGACTGGGGTGGAAGCCGCCAGCATTAGGCCAGAGCGGCTTGCTCCATCGGAGGACCGCAACCTGCAATGTGCAGCCCACAATCTTTGCTTTCTGCTCGTAATCCCTTACTTTGTTGTTCGGACTCATTGGTCTGCTTGCCCAATGCCTAACGCCTAATGCCTGATACGGTTACCCCTCTTGCCTACCTATACTCCTGTGGAGCTCCGGCCCCCTCTACCTGCTTACCTCTCGTTCATCTGACCTGGGGCCACAGCTCAGCCACACCACAGCTCAGCCAAGACTGGCTCAGCACAGCTCATGGCACACTGCATCGCCAGGCATGGTGAGCCTGTATTAAGAGGGTGCTGCAGCTGCTGGCAGTGTGGAGGCTGTAAAAAAAGTGGAAGAAGAAGGGAGCATTTACGGAGGTCTTGCACTGGGGAATGGCAGAAGGAAAGTGGACCTCTCATTGGTGAGTGGGGAGCACAAGAGCGGGTGGGAGTCGGCCCTTCTCCCACTCATTCCACTCGTATGTGAGCAGTAAAGCTAGGCAAGACACCTGTTTTTTTTTTTTTACTCCAGTTCCTGGTCACCGAGGTCGTCACCTCAGACAAAGGGTGCTTGTGTCCCTCACAGCAGGGGCGCAACTAGGTCTTAAGTTCGGGGGGGGCTGACATGGCATAAAAAGGGGCGTGGTTAACATGTTAATGGGGGCGGGGCTAAAATGGCAGACAATCAGGATCGGATAATGCTCAGGCCAAGCTAAGAAAAAGAAGTGGCAAATTCTCCATTCAAAACTGGATAACAATCAGTTTTATGAGAAGTAAATTGGAGAACAGAGGGTAATGTGAACCATTTATATAGCAGACAAGGGATTTGTTCATTTTGCAATAAAGTGTCACTCAAATACATTATATTGTCTCACAACGATATTATGTAGACGGTTAAAATTACACCCTTTATTCTAATGGAATGCCCATGAAACTGGGTCTAAAGAGCCCAGAACAACATGCTACTCTCTGAAAAACCTAGACTGTTCACAGATATAATTCACACAAAAAAGGGGACTCTGTCCACCCCCCAAAGACAAAGAAGGAATTTGAGATTTTGCAATGTGTACATTTGCAGTGTTGTTACAAACTATAGTATCAATAAACATTAATTTATTGGCAGTACAGACATTAAAGCATGTTGCTTTAATGTACAGGCATAATAATCATGCTGGAATTCAGAGGGTGCATGAGAAATAATAAAGCATTTACATTTTGATAATATCATGTTACATTTGCTGTTCTTCGCACTTACTACCCCATATGAGGTGTTGAAGCGGTTTTTGGTGGGTAGCACGCTACTCTGGAACCCAAACAGAATTAGTGGGGACTGATATAGGGAAATATGAAATTAATCTGAGTGGTGGAGATCTTAGTCTGTTATTTGTATTGAAAAGGAATAGTGGAGCGATAGAAGAAAGAAGGAAAGGTCTAGAATGTGTTTTTGGGGGGGGTAACAGCAGTAGGAAGTGGTTTGGAAAGGAGGTGGAAGAGTCAGCGTGAAGGGTTTAGAAAGGCTTGTTTGGGCGATCTGAATACTAAAAGAGGTATGAGATGATGGAAGGAGGGGTAGAGGATAGAAGAGTATGGGGTTTAGGATGAATGAAAGAGTGTAGGTAGAGAATATACTGCTAGAGGTATGGGGTTAAAAATATGGCAGTGCATTGGAGAGAGTAGTAGAGTGAGGTTTGAGATGAGTCGGGGTGGAGGTAGGGAATATATTGCGAGAGATATATGGTGAGATCTAGGGTAGTGCAAAGTAATAAACATAAAGATACTTAAGTACATGAAAGGTATCTAAATGCATAAGGAAGGGAATCTATGTAGAATAAAGTTGCATTTAATACACTAAGACTTTCAAATGTTGTTGTACTTATGTGTTTGTGTAAGGTGTTAGATCATTCTGTACCATTACAGACCACTATCCCGCCTGAAATAAAGGAAAAAGCTAAAAACCTGTATTTTCACATTATAGTTCCTTCCACCAAGCTGAATCTGTTATAAGTTTCATATCTATAGCACCAAGAGGCTCCTAGCGTACATGCTTAACAAATGGCCAAATAATACTAAAGAATGAAGAAAGTAACAAAATGAGACCACAATCAAGCCAATTTATCTAGTAAACAAAATATGAAATGAAACTAATAAAAAGTAATTATCCTAGTCTAGACTCATGGCCTGGGAACAAGCCTGGTGTTATATATCAGCTTAACACATTGGGCCTGGCTTGAGATGGAGGAAATTGTTACAAAGAACCAGTAGCGGTCGGTGGTGGGAGTGCTGCCGGGCGGTGATGTGGGATGGGGGAGGGGCAGGGTGAGGGGTAGAAAACTATGGAATATGGACAAATACAGGTAACATAAAAATAAATAAAACGAATTTCGTTGCACGCACTGCATCGCCAAATGCGATGCAGTGCGCACAACAAAATTTGTTTTATTTATTTTCATGTTCTTAAAATGTGTATTATGATGATGTAACAATTGAATTACTGCACAGTGAATATTTAAGATTGGCAGGTATTATCGGTCTTTATTGAGATAGAGGGTGAATCGAAGAAAAACAAGAAAATAAACTAAAAATCCACAAATAAACTTACGAACCTGTCTACAATACACATACCTAGGAAATGGTAGACATATTCAACCATCATCTGTTTTTACAGTACTGCAGACTTCTTTAGAAAGGCCAACCTACCCCTTGACGGGATGTATTAGAAGTGGGCCCCATATGCTTCAAACATCATCCCGGACAGGGACACCCCACCTGTGGCACCAGTGGCTGGGGCCACTCTGCAGATAAGGGGGTGTGTCCTGCTTCACATCAGCATCACATCTCTTGCAAGGACATGCCAGGGCCACCACCGCCACAAGGCCACTTGCTGAGAATGCGGCTACGATCTGCTTCGCAACAGCATCACTTGCAAGTACCACCCATCCATAGTACCTCTGCTTCGCAACAGCATCACTTGCAAGTACCACCCATCCATAGTACCTCTGCTTCGCAACAGCATCACTTGCAAGTACCACCCATCCATAGCATCTCTGCTTCGCAACAGCATCACTTGCAAGTACCACCCATCCATAGCACCTCTGCTTCGCAACAGCATCACTTGCAAGTACCACCCATCCATAGCACCTCTGCTTCGCAACAGCATCACTTGCAAGTACCACCCATCCATAGCACCTCTGCTTCTCAACAGCATCACTTGCAAGTACCACCCATCCATAGTACCTCTGCTTCTCAACACCATCACTTGCATGTACCACCCATCCATAGTACCTCTGCTTCGCAACAGCATCACTTGCAAGTACCACCCATCCATAGTACCTCTGCTTCGCAACAGCATCACTTGCAAGTACCACCCATCCATAGCGCCTCTGCTTCACAACAGCATCACTTGCAAGTACCACCCATCCATAGCACCTCTGCTTCGCAACAGCATCACTTGCAAGTACCACCCATCCATAGCACCTCTGCTTCTCAACAGCATCACTTGCAAGTACCACCCATCCATAGTACCTCTGCTTCTCAACAGCATCACTTGCAAGTACCAGCCATCCATAGTACCTCTGCTTCGCAACAGCATCACTTGCAAGTACCACCCATCCATAGCACCTCTGCTTCGCAACAGCATCACTTGCAAGTACCACCCATCCATAGTACCACTGTCCGGCCCACTCAGCAGACACGGGGGCAGGTATGTGTGGCATCACTGCCCCAAGCCCACACAGCTGAACTGAGGCCTAGCACGTGCCCCTGACCACCACCTCCATCGCACTTGTGGTGTAAGGTGAGGACACACCAGGTGTTGCAAAACTTCACAGCCATAATTCTCAATGCAGGATCTCTGCTCTCACTTCACCATGTTACCCTACAGCCCACCCAGGAGTGCAGAAACCAATTCAAAGCTCCTACATCCATCGATGCACAAACATTGTGGGGAACCAGGGCCTAACATTTTATTTCCAACCAAGTAACACCCTTCAGTGGCAAGATTTGTTAAAAATAATAAAATCGGATTGATCATAGAACGGACCATTCAAGCATTAGATTAAAGAGTTGCTTTCCCCTCGGCTGCTAGCGCCTTCCTATTAGAAGTTGGGCCACTGTTGACAGCATCTGGTGACAGCCCCACCCCAGGCACCAACAGTAGGTGCTTCCATTCTCCCTACCTCAATGTGCTGCTTTCATAGCCAGCACAAGCACTGAAACCAGTGCCAAAACCCACTTGGAGCTATATCCGTGCTTACGCACATTCACAGCTCCTCTCCACCCCAGCAATCCCTTCCAACCAATGAAGGGGCCATAGGACACAATGAGCAGCACTATCGTGCACCCCTATTCACTGTGTCCAGTCAGGAAACTGATAATGCGTGTAATCCTGGGATGTACTGTGCACACAGCGGCGGGTCGCATAAAGAATGCCCGTACAGTACCCACAGGTCGCGAGTGTAGTGCTCTTCACACAGCCCTCTAACATTTACCATTGCAATGCGTCTCCCCTCCTCATGTAGATCTGCGGTTTGAGCAACGCTCCAAGTACAGGCTGGATACAAGTAAGGACAGCTCCTAAGAAAAAAAAATCAGTTGAGGTTTTCCTCGAAAAGCTGTGTCCCAAATGCCCAGGGCAGGCGGGGCCTCACTTGAGAGAGTGTGAAGATGTGCACAGCAGGGGTAAAGGGGTGGCCAGTGCAGGTGGCGCTTTTCCTTTGTACAGGAATTTCCGCTGGCGTCATATCTCCCTGCTGTGCACATCTTCACACTCCATGCTGCACAGACCATCAAACGTGCTTAAGTGAAATCCCCTGCTTCAGGCAAGGAAATCACCTCGGTGGCACCCCTCTGAAAGAAAACAAAAGGTAGGGGGCAGGGAGGGTTGCTGAAACCGTCAGAGGATAGCTGCCTCCGGCTGGTTCTGGGCCTCTCTGAAGGGGTCATTAAAATCACAATCTCGGATTTTAAACCATCCGAGAATAAAAGTGGAGCCTTAATACAAATGAAAGTGGGAAAACGCTTTTCATACTTTCATTATTTTACATCATTGTAAATCAGGAAAGTATGTTGTGCTGTCATCTGAACCTTGGCAGCCCGGGCTGGAGATGACGACGGGGGGGGCTGAAGCCCGTTCAGCCCAATGGGTGTTGCGCGCCTGCCTCACAGCATCATTCTTGGAGGACCTATGGTGGGTGAGGTGTGGCGACGCTGGTAAGAAGTGTATTGCAACATTGCTGTCTGTGGCAGAACTGTAGGAGGGCGTAAGGAGCGAAGGCAGAGGTGCTGCTTGCCACATGCCACTTGTTGCTTGCCACTTCTGCCACTCTGCCTATCACTAACTGACTCCAGCGCTCTCCAGCAAAACGAGATATTGCAGCTACAACAGCAAAATGCAGGTTGTGGAAAGCACTTGAACACGAGCAAGATCGGAGAGAGTGATGCGAGAGAGGGAACAAGAGTGGAAACAACCGAAGACAGCAGCCAGTGGGAGCCTGCGAAGCTCAAAAGGCAAGCAAGGCAAGCAAGCAACACACCCCCAGAGGCCTCCTATAACCGCCACTGAGTCAACAGCCAATGAAAAAACAGAGGCAAACAATATAAAATAGAACTTCTTAAAAAAACTGTCCAAAAAAGGGACACACAAGGAGTAAGAACAATAGCCGTGCTCATGGAGCACAGTGCACTGGTGGGAACGCATCTTAATACCCTTCATGTGTAGTGGAAGAGTTGCTTTTGGTCGCCTTTCAAGCACCACTGGATACAAACACATGGACCACAAAGGAAAGTGGAACATGGTCAACTGATCCAGAAACTTCCCTGGTTCACTTAGCAATGTTTGAACCGCTTCCGCACAAATATGCCCCTATTAACATGGAGGCTGCTTGCTCAAAGGTATCGCTGACCAACTTGGCCTCTTTGCCCGCCGAATCCCTCCCGCTAACAATGCAGTCTCAGTCTCCAAGGAAAGCCACTCAAAACAAGGTCCCTTGTAATAACCTAGCACAAAATACACTAAATACGCATGTAGCCAACTTAGTCATATCCTACCTCACAACACAGGAATGGGTATAGCTGGAAGCCTTATATACTTCAAAAACCCTGGTCCAATTTTGGGGAAAAAGCAATCAAGATGACTGAAATTAACATCAATAAGGATAAAAACTGCACAGGAGAACATTTGTGCCTCACTACTGAACACCAGGCAAATGGCAGTCAACGCAAAGCAATATCAATGAATATCACTGTCCATATAAGTCTCAAACATTGACACCAAACTGGCTGACCTCAATAATCTGATCAGGCAGACCCAAAAAGAGACACAGCTTACACAAGCAAGCTGCGCCTAAGTAATCTTAGATAAGCTATCAATCCTAACATCAGTGATGGGAGATCTCCCCACGGACATAAGGAAAGGAACCAAAATCTTGCCGGCTGCAAAGTTGGCTGACCCCCTTCAGAAGGTAGATCCACCTTCAGACCAAGCAACTCGGGATAATCTAGAAAGCAGACTTAGTATAGACATTGGACAAGTCCGTGAGGGGAAATTGTTGACAAGGGAAGGAATCAATGACTCAACTCATCAAGAGCACCAAGGGCAGATGACCCTCCCCATGCAGGGGCCTGCGACAACAAGCAGACCATTACAGTAAAATACCTGATCAGTTTTTAAACAACAAAGAAAACACAGAAGAAAGGGATGGAGAAGGAAGACTAATATAACAGAATACTTCAATAGCTGAGTCTCCAGTGAATGATCGCAGGGGAATTAAGGGAATCTTCAACCTCCGAAAATATGAAGGTGGAATCTAGTCAAGCTACGACTATTGGAGAGAGACCAACAATTAGGGGGGAGAGAACGCATGCAAGAACTAACGGCCACTAATACAAGACCTAAGCATGAAACTCAGGGGGAGAAATCATCCATTTAACGGGAGCCAGACATAATCCTTGGAAACGGCTTAGATATAACACAATCTGACTTAAGGAACCCTCAAGAAACCAGAGAAAGAGCACAGCAATCAACAGCCTCACAAGGCCCGCAGCTACAACCTGAAATGTCTGCCACACTGTTTTATCCAGAATACAAATCTAAAGGCCGGGTGGACATAATAAACAGTGGGAACATCTTACGGTTTCTTACGACAATTAGCTGGTTTGTAGGATTTAAGATCTTGTGACATGGAATCAATAGAATTTGTGGAGCCCAATAATCAACCAGGGAATGAGGCAACTAAAGCGGTCTGGGCATCGTCTAGTAAAGCTAAGAGGATTCCGAATCAGCAAGAACAGCTAAGAGCTTGGGGAATCAAATTGATGCCAAAACCAAGATATCTGGAACCCCTACTACACAAGAACCATCATGAATTCCCCCAGGACCATACTCCGTGCTAAGGGGGGATTGCAACACATCCCCAAGGCACGAAGAAGAAACAGCACCACCAGGTCCTGGGACACATGCAACAGGAACCCCAGTACCACAAGTCTGGGGCTGGTTAGCTAGGACAATAAATGCTTGAGGCCACAATCCCTGACAAAGTAAGAACGCTTCATCAAAGGCTGAAAACATATTGCGTCCCTGCTCCTGGAACCTAAACGGTGTAGGAAACAAGATAGCACACCTAGAGCTGTTACAATAACTTCAAACATTTGACCTTATCCTTTTACAAGAGACCTGGCTTGATCAACCAACTCACCTACAAGGATTTAAGCTATACCACTTAACATTCACCAAAAGTGTCAAATTTGGACACTTTAAGGGAGGACATGCAATCTATACCTCCTCAAGGAGAATATATGCAGTCAATATGCTATCCATCAAGTTAGCACTGTCTAATGCAATACAAGCTCTCTGAATAATGATACATCGCCCAAATAAACACATACATCTGGTACTACTAAATGTGTATTTGCACCCACAAGATAAGCCCAGGGAAATCGGGATGGGAGAAGAACTTACTAGAATATTAACAGAACAGCAAATCTCCAACTTTATAAAAAACTGGTGATTTTAATCTGCACATGCTGTTTATAATGGTTGATGATCCCTCACTAGAAGACCGCCCTTTCACATGGCATATGCCACCACAGGATGTGAACAAGTGAGAAGTACAAACCAAGCTTGCACAGAAACTCCTAGGGAGCCTAGAGCACCTCAGTTTCCATGCTCTAAATAGCCTATTTCCGGGAGATTGTCCACAGCCGCTACTTTCCACAACACAGTAACTAGCACTACAATTAAATACACATTTATATTGCTCTCACTGTTTGGCAAAGTAGAGGACTAACACATTGGAGTAACGGACCACAGTGATCACCACTCACGAGAGATTACAATGTGTACGCAGATCACAATGCCAACACAGCCATTAAACGTGTCTAGTCCTGCATACACTATTAACAATATAAGGCTTAAATGCAAAACTCATGACCCAGAAAGGCTGTCAGCCTTGGCGAAGAATGTTCTGCAGGAAAAACTTATGGCAGAACTTGACGTATTAGCAGGCTGGGAGAGATTCGCAAATGTACACAGTTAAAAATGAGCCACGATCAAGGGGAAAACAGAGCCTCAACATGGGTGTCCTCCATCTCAATGAATGCACAAGTAAAGCAGCTTAAGAAATCAATAAATCAAGCAGTACTGAAGCTCCAAAGAGGGGGCCCGGATGCCAAAATCCAAAGTGAACTGAGGCAATTGAAAGCAACGTGTAAAAGACTGATCTGACAACTTAAAAATAATTGAAATAGAGTTTGTGGGCCAAGCTTGTATATAATACACAGAACAACAACAGCTCAAGATTTTGGCATATGCTGAACACGGTACTACATCCAGCAACCCAGGGAATTAGTTCTCACCTGACAAAAGAGGCGTGGATACATTTCCTTTGTAGTCATTTCAATGAGGAACTAGGTTGTGATTCTAGTCCAAATATCAAAATGGACCAACAGGAGCCAGTGAAAATCCATGAAACACTCAACAATCAGACATCCAATTCAATTTCCATTTCTGGCAACCTAATTTCCAAGAAAATAACCAAGGGCTGAAGAGAGTGAACCCTGGATCCTAAAGGGATTCCCCCAATCTTTTTCAAACTAGATCAGTGCTACTGGGCAGAAGCGCTGACACCAGATTTTTAGTTAATTCTTCAAACAGAGTCAATATCAGCCTCATGGAGGAGATCAATTTTTTCCCCAATTTATAGAAAGGCTGACAGGAGTGATTCCAAAAACTACAGATTGGTAGCCCTGATAGACAATGATGCTAAATATTATGCCTGGCTCATCCTACATGAATTATCTAACTGGGCTGCATAACATGCAGTTACACCTCTAAACCAGACAGGCTTTTGAAAACGTATGGGGACTACCACAAACATTTACCTCTCTCCCTGTTGATGCCATAACAGAAGTGAAACAATCTCTGTATGTATGCTTTATCGATTACACCTCAGCATTCGATCGCATCAATAGAAACATACTATGGCGCAAACGTACTAAATGGAATATCCCGCTTCTCCTCCTGAAACAGCTAATTTTCCAGCACACAAATGTGGGGATTCAAATAAAACTCAGGGTAGGAGACCATTTGACAAGGAAGATTCCAATTACATTTGGGCTGAAATAGTGCTATGTTCTAGCTCCAACCTTGTTCAACCTCTTTATGGCAGACCTGCCAATCAAGCTAGATAAGTGTAGTTGCCATGCCCCTAAGATGGGGGGTCTTGTCCTTTCAAACTTACTATACACATATGATCTCGTACTCATCAATCACAATCCATTTGGCCTTCAACACTTACTAGACGCAACACAAAGCTACCCTGATGAAAATGGCCTGAGCATAAATTTAGACAAATCAAAAGTCACGTGTTTGAATCAACAGAGGGCTAAAGGAGAATATTATTGGCACTTGGCTAAACAACAGTTGGAAGTCGTCCAATAATATAAATATCTGTGAGTTACAATAGACAGTAAAGAAACCTTCACTGCTCAAATGGAAGCCATAACAAGGAAGAAAACAGCGACAGCCATTGCACTGAGAGACCTAAAGAATAAGATTGCTGCCTTAAGCTACTCTTCACTAGTCCAAGTGATACAGGCACAACTTATACCGACAACCACTTATGGAAGTGAGGCCAAGATGAGGGAGAGATGTAGTTACACTAGATGGCACAGTAATGGGAGCACTTCGAATGATCTTCTGCCTACCCAAATACACGTCACTTGCCCAATTAAGATTAGAATTGGTATGCATAAGCAAGGGCTGGCCCACAAAGGAGCATACATCAAATGTTGGCACAAGATAAAAATAGGGGAACCAGGGTTTTTAAACGCCCATCTATGGACTGAATTTTCAACTAAGGAGATGAGCGCTACAATGGCCTACCTGGAAGACTCCCTAGAATAGCATGGCTTGCGGGGTGTCTGGGAGAGCTTAGGGGCACACAAAAGCTTTAAAAAACTTGTCAACAAAACTGTCAAAAGAGTCTCCTTCTTAGAGGACAAAGCAGCATCAGCCGCAAGGGCACATTGATGGTTCATCTTACATAGCAATTCAAAGGCAACTCATCAATCCTATCTAGGTACCGAGTTCACAAAAACCTCCAAGGAGAAATACCGGCGGTATCGTCTAGGCATATTATCCTCTGTATTCCATCGCCCACCATGTATGTGCCCTTATTTATCATCATGTTGTCGGCGGTGTTGGCAGGTATGGGAAGATATTATTTACTTTCTATGCATATGCAAGGAACTATTACGTGAACACAGAACACTTTTCTGATGAGGATGTACATTCGATCCACTGCCTGGTAAGGTTCCTGAGCATATAGCATAAAAAAGGCTATTAAGCAGGGATACGGTTGAAGGACACCCGGCGGAATTGGTGGAGGCCTCCTGAAAATGATCTGTAATTTTCCAGCAGCCCCCAGATAAGCGTTGGCCCTAAACCTTGAGTGAAAAAATGATCTTATCACAGACACAACGCAATTTATAACTCCTATAACTGTGCAATTTGCACTAAATTGCTTAATTTGCACAAATATAATGTAATTTACAATTTTAACTGTCACCATTTTGCACATAACTGCGCATATTTGCACAATCTTGCCAAATTTAATCGAATGAGGCCAAGAGATTAGACCAGCTAGTCGGTATATGATATAGCTGTTTTCTCTTATTGTACCTTAAAACAGGTTGGCGTTCCAAACTTTGCAGAGGGGAGGGGAGAACGGCAGTATTCATATACTGTTAGTTGACACATATAAAGGTATTTTTTTATCTTTAATTTTTAGCTTGTAATGCATGTAGGAAAACACGATTTAGTGAATCACTTTCTATTTTGCAATTCTTAATCTTCTTCTATTTACTTTTACTGTGCATAATATTGCAACGGTTTTAATTGTTCATGCAAATAAATTATTTACTTGCATTAACCAAGCCCAACCTCTGCAAAGGAAATCTAGCGTCTTAAAGTGGTTTGCAATATGTTGTATGACCACACCTGTAGAAGGCTTTTTCCAGTCCTTTTATCCCGGACACTTAAGCAATATTAAAAGCACAGAAGAACTGCATTCAATTTCCAATGTTACGATAAGCAATCAGAATTATACTTCTTTGGAAGAGGAAAATAATCTGAAACCTGAAAGTGATCTGCACTTGCCACCCCTCACCCATGACAGTATAGGTATTCAAGGCTGACACTGGAGGCAGCAGAATATTACAAATGTACTAGTATTACCTTCAAACCTTTACTATTCAACGCTTACATGAAATCTTCAATTTGCACCTCAGTCCACAATAGTGCCATACGGATGCTGGGTCCTTATTAAGGTTCCAATATCTCATGGAAGTGATGTAACCATGTGTTGTCAGTCTGGGGAGGCATGGCCTCTGAGACATCATCAAAGATCACAGGGGACCTATTAGTCACATACATCAGTCTAGGGCTTTTGGTTGTTGTGCTAATTTTTAAAAATATGTTCTTTACTACTGTCATTTTTATTACTCAGAATACAGCAAGGACAATGGCGAAGAACACACAGAGGTATGCAAGCAACAATTAGATCAATTTCGAAATAACTTGTTTAAGTTGCTAAATCCTTTGACATTTGTGAAACTTTGATCAGGAGAAACAAGAAGCTCTAGTACGCATCTAATGAATCCCAGTTTTACTTCATTTTAAAACAGGTGGCACAGCTAAAAAACACAGATCCACATTTCATGTAGATTTAGTTTTAAATGGGATTCACAAATCTTCATGAACAGTAATTGATCAAATGCAAAGTTAAGGTATGGCATTTAAGCACTATACTTCTGATTAACTGAAACATATACATTTGTGCATAGAATTTCAATTTCACTTATTGTTCCTGATCGGATATATAGTTAATTTCTCAGTTCCATATGATTGATGTGAACAATACACAAGATAAAAAGCACATTATTTGGAGGCCTTCACTGAAGACTAAGACCTACTATTTCATCCTCAACTCAGTTAAACGTCCACCTCAGAAGTTCTTCTTCAATAATAAGGGTTTAGGTAATTGCTTCTTCATGTGGGATGAAGATAAAAAACAAATGTAGTTCTGCTTCCATTGCCTTTTGCTACACCTGCAAATTCTTTCAGTCTAAAATATTCATTTGCAGTGTTCTATTAGCAATGGGGATGTAGAGGTTTGTGTAAGTAGCTTCCCAATTAAGTGAACCTTCAGATTCAAGCAACATATGTGGTACACAATGTCATACCAAGAGCAAGGTAGCTTACTACACTGATGCCAACCAACTGATCCAAGTGCCCACACTGATCAGAAGTGGCCATGCCACCATTCCAACAACATTACCACATAAAAACGGAAAGGCACTCAAGAAGGAAGGAGCAACAGAAGCGAATACCAGTATTTTAGAAAGTTTGTTCTGCCATACTAGCAGAATCTACCAGAATTTTTGCTTATAAGGTTAATCAACAAAGCTATAAGTAAATCTTTAGAACACTGTGGAATATGACACAGATGTTTTTTTTTTTAAATGGAAAAAATCTAAAACAATAGTCAAAATATTATCCATTCATACAGCGTACAAAGACTCTCAGAATCATATTTCACCTGCTGAAATACTCCAAATGAAAGGAAAAGGGCAACTGGTTGCAAGAGATGCGCAAAACCAAAGAAGGGGAGAGTGGCAGATCCTATGAAAAATATAACCATCACATTAAACAAAGTAACTATTGAGAAAAACAGAAAACTACTTTCAGAATTTATAAGGAAAACAGAGCACACCATGCTCCAGCTTTAAAAAAAAACAATAACATAATAATGTGCACCCCTTGTTGAAGCACTCTAGTCTACTTCTAATAACAAACACACAGCATAAAGGCCATTCCTGCGTTCGGACTGGAAAACAACATATCCATTGAAATCTTTTGTTTGCAATTTCAAGATATGGAAGATTAAGGGCCAGATGTAGGAGCCAAAATACCGGTCGGTAACGGCCGATTTCGGCCGTTACCGACCGGTATTTAAGAATTGGTATGTAGGGGCATATTTTTACAGAATCGGTAAATTTACTGATTCGGTAAATTTACCGATTCTGTAAAATACCGAATCGGTATTTTTACCGATTCGGTAAATCTCAGATGTAGGTGGGACTCTTCTGAGTACCAAAGGCCCTACATATTCGGTATTTTACCACCCAATCCAATTGGGTGTTAAAATACCGAATTCAGGTGTGCATGCACATGTGTGCATGTACACATAGCCATGTGACAGACAGACATGCCCTTAGGGCATGTCTGTGTGCCACATGGCGCACATGCCTATTTGTGGTGTGCCAGAGGGTGTCAAATTGACACCCCCTGCACCCTTGCAGAATTCGGTATTTACCGATTCGGTAATTACCGAATCGGTATTTCCCATTGATTCCTATGGGCTTCACAGCCCATAGGAATCAATAGGGAATATCGATTCGGTTTCTACCGAATCGGTAAATACCGAATTTTAACGATTCGGTATTTCCACATCTGGAAATACCTACATCTCCCCCCTTCATATTTACCGATTCATAAATACCGAATCGGTAAAATTCGGTATTTATGAATCGGTAAATATCATTTACCTACATCTAGCCCTAAGTATCTCTATATGTGAGGCACATCATTTCATTGACCGGTGTCCTAATCAACCACGTTACTTTTCTTTTCATTCTCAGGTCTCTGATCAATGAGCTGCATTCTCTTTCTAAACTATTCTTTCAAATGTCCTCTCTGTATCTGTGTATGACATTTTGACTATTCCAATTTCCTTTACCTTGGTTTGCCTTACACTGCCCTTAGAGTACATTTTCCAAACTTGGCAATTAGGAAAGTGTGGTATCAGTCTGGAGATCGATATATTTAATTGCATATGGGATACCTCATGAATAAAATCTAATGGGATGGTATTCAGCAATTATGGAGTGTCTGGGAAGTGCTCCATTTTGAGGCATTAATGAGAGATTTCTGCATATCTGGACAAGACAAGGGATAAATTCAGAGTAACCACACTGTTTGATTGATTTAGGTCCTTGAGCTCGTGGTAGCGCAGATGCCCCAACTAGCTTGCTATTTAAATGGGTTTTAAAAGCGGAAAAACGGTTATATAGTATCTATTTTTATGTATTTTTTTATTGTGTTATTAATTAAAATTGTTGCAAATACCCCACCATCAGTAAATATAATGAAATTATACATGAAAGCTCAGCCAAAGCGTGACCTTAAAGCACACAAAACTTCACAAAAGCGTTTAGTTAGTTAATGACTAATATTAATGTACACCAATGTTGAAATAGCCTTAAAATAATGAATATAGTTTTTAACACTAATAAGGGATCAGTGAAGATAACATCATCATGATCAAGACAAAGTTATATGAAATCGAGATTTTTAGAAACTAAACAAAAATGATACTATACCAAGACTCAGATGAATTGCTTTAAAACAAAGACAACGCCAGATACATGGGCTTAATTGGGATGTTGCAACTTAGAGGCCGATTACGATGTTCATCCGAAAGGCTACGAATGAGATTCGGAATCTCAGAATCTGATTCGGAACCTATGTTTCTGACCGAATCGGTCACATTTCCAACTGAACGACTACGATGCCCAGAAAGCGCATGGGCTGTCCGGTTCTGTTCTAAAAGACATTCGGGCAGCCCGAGTCTTTCAGAGCCGGATCGTACAGCTCTATGGACATGGTTTTTGAACAAGCGATTACAATGACCGATTCGGACAGCCTTCTGATTTGGTCTGCTAGACACGAAATGGCTGTTGGAATCTGACTTTGGGAGCCTGTAGCAGGCCCCCCCTTCCCCCTGAGGCCTCCGGTTGGGGGCCGTGGGGATACCCAAGGGCCCCTCCTCCCAGCCATACACAATGGGGCATGCACCAGAGGGTGCCCACCACGGGGCGCAATGTTTTCCCCAACCACACCTTTTTTCAATGGGAGCCTGTGTTCTCGTTCGGAACACGGGCTCACATTGAAGTCAATGCGAGTCAGACCAAACGATGTTGGGAAGCATCGCAATCGATCAGTCGGACTTGCAGAACCTGATACAGTCGAAAACTATTCCAAATCTGATTTGGTCAGAAGAGTTTCCGAACGACATAATAATCGGCCCCTTTATTGCGAAGTTGCAAATGATTCATGGACCAAATATAGTTCAAGTAAGCAAGTCCTAGATCCTGATCTCAAATTGAGACTACTTCAACAATATAATCCTCTGTATACATTACAATTTATAGTGGTGTATACCTGCTGAAATCAGGATTAATTCACCAGGATTAAATCATCTTTTAGTTTCTGCCCTGGTGCGAAATATCTATGAGAGCAAATAAGTGAGAGAGTAAATGGGATTTCAAGCTATGAGTTTGTCATTAATATCAGGATGTCGGTTTTTAATGACACACGGAAGAGGCTTCCAATCATCCAACCCTCCCCAATTCTACTCTGAGAGGGAGAGGTTCACGCAACAGAGGGTTCAGATCGCGTGAACGACCCAACAACAACTTTAAGAGTGAGTACTTTACCCCCTCTTTGTTCTTCTTCCCGTCAAAAGTTGAGGGGCAGACTCAAATTCTTCTATCAGAATTGGAAATTAATCACTCATGACCCACGGGTATTAGATTAGATTCTGTCAGAGGTTTCAAGATAGTATTTGTAGAAATAGCTACACAAACATCTCACCTGAGAGACATTCCACTGACAGAGGAACAACAAAAAATAGTAGAGGAGGAAATAACTTCAATGCTTCAGAAAGATCCAATAATAGAAGTAACCTTGGAGCTGAAGAAATTTGTAAGTACACTCTCCCTCATCCAGAAAAAGGACAAAGGTTGGAAATCCATTATAAATCTCAGGGAACTAAAAACAGTTCTAGTTTACAGGAATTTCAAGATGGAGTGCATCCACCTCCTGAGGGATTTGTTATTGGAAGGAGACTGGTTAGTCAAACTAGATTTAAAGGATGCCTACTTTACCATCCCAATGGCCAAAGAACATCAACCCTTTCTCCAGTTTATTTGAAACAACCATCTGTTCCAATTTCAAGCCCTACCTTTTGGGCTTTCATCTGCCCCGAAGAGCTTCACCAAGGTTATGAGGACTATCGCCTCTCTCCTGAGAAAAAGAGGAATTCGACTAATTATATACCTGGACGATATCCTCATTATGTCCCAAATCAACACACAAATCATTCAAGACCTGAAGGTAGTTAGGGATCTCATAGAAAGCTTAGGATTCATTATAAACAAAGAGAAAGCAATACTAATTTTCTCCAGATCCCTGGAGTTCTTGGGGTTTACCGTAGACACAACAAAATGCCTCCTATTACTACCCTCAAAGAAAATAACCAAAATTCGAAAGGAAATAAGGTTTGTTTTGAAACAAGAACGCCTAACACTAAGGGAATTAGCTAGGTTTCTTGGTCTCCTTTCCTCATCTCTTCAAGCCATCTTTCCGGGTCCTCTGAGTTACTGGGCTCTTCCAAGGTTAAAAGCGAGAGTTCTAAGGTCTGGACTTTGGTAAGGAGATCGGACAAGCCTAGATCAGGATGCTAAATCAGAACTGATTTGGTTGCTATAGAATTTAGATGCCTGGAATGGAAAATCTATATTTGGTTCAACACCAGAATTTATCCATGAATCAGATGCGAGCCTTCATGGTTGGGGAACTTGATTTCTCATTCACAACACAGCGCTGACTGCTGGTTTATAATCTCTGATGAGCTTCCAACATTCCTTTCAAGGGAGATCCTTCATTTTGAAGATGGACAGTATGTCAGCGGTGGCCTATATAAATCATTTAGGGGGACAAAATCAGCAGACCTCTCGAACTTAGCAAAGAAACTCTGGATGTTTTGCCTCAAGCACAAGATTGCTGCCAAAGCAGAATACCTCCCAGGGAAAATAAATGTATCTGCAGATTGGAACTCGAAATTGCTATTATATTGCAGCGACTGGAAACTCAACGAAAATGTCTTCAGAGCCCTCAACCAAATACGGGGCCCTTTGGAAGTAGACCTGTTCATGAGCAGACTAACCTTCCAATTGGAGAAGTACTGCAGCTGGATGCCACACCCGGGTGCTCTTGCAGTAAACACTTTTCTCCAATGATGGATTAGGGAGGCAGACCAGCCCTAAACTACCCAATCTTAGTGTGCGGGATGGTACATATCGTGGAAAAAGAGATTTAGGGCCCGATGTAGGTGGCAGATACCAGTCGGAAACGGCCGAATTCGGCCGTTTCCGACCGGTATTTGGCATCTTGAGATGTAGGGGGTCAGATTTTACAGATTCTGTAAATTTACCGAATCGGTAAATTTACCGAATCTGTAAAATACCGAATCAGTATTTTTACCGATTCGGTAACGGCCAGATGTAGGTGGGACTCTTCAGAGTCCCTAAGGCCTTACAGAATCGGTATTTTACCACCCAATCCAATTGGGTGGTAAAATACCGATTCCAGGTGTGCATGCACATGTGTGCATGCACACCTAGCCATGTGACAGACAGACGTGCCCTTAGGGCATGTCTGTGTGCCACATGGCACACATGCCCGTCTTTGGGGTGCTAGAGGGTGTCAAAGTGACACCCCCTGCACCCTTGCTAAAATCGGTATTTACCGATTCTGTAATTACAGAATCGGTATTGCCCATTGATTCCTATGGGCTTCAAAGCCCATAGGAATCAATGGGCAATACCGATTCGGTATTTACAGATTCGGTAAATACCGAATCTTAACGATTCGGTATTTACAGAATCTGTAATACCTACATCTCCCCCCTTCATATTTACCGACTCTTAAATACCGAATCGGTAAAATTCGGTATTTAAGAGTCGGTAAATATGAATTACCTACATCTAGCCCCTAATACCTGCTGCACCTCCTCCATTTACAGCTTTGTGAACTAGGCATAGCGCCTTAAACTGCACCCTTCGACGAACAGGCAGCCAATGTAGTTGCCTTATGCCTTTAGACGTCAGGTGGTGTTTAGGAAGATCCAGCAGTATTCTTACAGCAGCATTCTGCAATGACTGAAGTTTGGAAAACTGTCTTTCTCCAGTTCCAACATACAGTGCATTGCAGTAGTCGATACACGATAGAACCAAGGCTCCTACTACTGTTTTCCTTAATGAAAAAGGTATAAATGGCAGTATTTTTGGGAGGACCTTCATCTTGAAAAAGCAGGCTGAGCTAACCTGATTAACTAGAGAGGTAAGTGTTAAATCCTTGTCAATCAAGAAACCTAAATTATTAGCCTTTAGCACAGGGACGGAACAGGTGCCAGCTTCTGGGGGCCATCATAGATGATTCCAAATTGAGGGTTTTTGATCAAATTCTACCACCTCAGTTTTCTCTGTGTTGAGTTTTAGAAAATTAGTATTCATCCAGCTTATCACACTTGTGAGGCAAATTCGGAATTGTCCTGCTGTAGCTTCTACACTGTGTGTAAGTGACACCACTAGCTGGGTGTCATCTGCACATGACACCAGTATTAGACC
Organism: Lissotriton helveticus; assembly: GCF_964261635.1. NCBI lineage: Eukaryota > Metazoa > Chordata > Amphibia > Caudata > Salamandridae > Lissotriton > Lissotriton helveticus. The sequence continues at coordinate 1,432,974,972 of NC_136068.1, forward strand.
TTGATCTTGTATCAGCTTAGCCTGTGGGGTCACATACAGATTGAACAATGTTGGGGTTAAAGCTGATCCTTGAGGAACTCCACATGGGAGACAGAATTCTCCGGATTGAATTACGTCCCAGGAGATTTGTTTTACTCTGGAGTCCAGGAAGGACCTAAGTAATGTTAAAGCAGCATCCCTGACACACACGGCTTTAAGCCTCTGTAGTAGGACCACATGGTTTACGATGTTAAAAGCTGCCGTTAAATCGAGCAGAATTAAGACAGCTCTGCCACCTTCATCCATGACCTTACAAATCTCCTCAGTTGCCATTATTAGAGCAGATTCTGTAGAAGGTCGTGATCTAAAGCCATGCTGAGAGGAGTCCAAGATGTTGTTAGAATCCACATACTCAATCAACTCCTCATTCATGGCTTCCTTCAATATTTTTGACGGCAGTGGGAGACAGGATATGAGACGATAGTGCTGGGTATCCTGAGGGTCCAGTTAATCGTTCTTCAAAATAGGTCTTATACAGGCCTGGAGAGGAACCTGGATTCCGTGGAGGCTCCTATCATACACATAGTAAACTTCCTTGTAGAACAGTTTGAAAGGGGTCTCAGTTATAGAACCCTTAATTGTTATAGATCAGCTATTTCTGCAGGTCATGTTCTTGTAAATTTAAACATTTTAGGCAAGAACATCATAGTTTGTAGAGTCTTAAAAGAATTAGAATAAGGAGACCCCTAAACCTAAATACGAGTCACTGTGGGATGTTAAACTAATTTTAGACCTATTCACAAATTGACCGGTTAACAGACAACTAGATAGGAAAAGTCTTTCCATTAAACTTGCAACCTTATTGTGTCTAATCTCATGCCGAAGGGTTTCAGATGTCAAAGCTCTTGAACTCTCTATTAGATCTTACAATATGTTTGATGTTAAATTTAAGATGATTAGAAAAACTAAAACTATGTTGGATTCAATTTTGTATCCACATTTTGACTTATGCAAGAAACTCTGTGTTGTAGACAGCATGAAAGAGTACGAATGTAGAATGAATGGTCTTCGTGCTCACAGCGTGAATTAATTACTTATATCCTTTGTCAAACCTTTCAAAGCCATAAATTCAGCTTCTATAGAGAGATGGGTCAAATCCGCAATGAAATTAGCGGGCATCGATTTAAAGAAATTCTAAGCTCACTCCCTCAGAGGTGCTATGGCCAATAAATCTTACTGGTCAGGAGGTAAGTTAGATGAGAATCTCAAGGCAACCAACTGGTCTAATGGAAACACATTTGCACAACACTACTGCAAACCAATTGAACATATGGTAAACATCCTTCACAACGCGGACAAAACACCGCGGTGCCATTACGATGCGTCTTTTACAACGCAAGTCATTACCACGACTTGCGCTGGAGGGCGCTCTAGACTAAGGAATAGTAGATTTACTATTCCAACACCTTCCCTACTGTACGTAGGCTGGAGTTGGAATAGTAAATCTTTTACTATTCCTAAGTCCAGCACCCTACAGCGCAAGTCGTGGTAACAACTTGCGTTGTAAAAGATGCATTGTGATGTACCGCGATCATTTTGATCACGTTGTAACATCATACATCCGAACATATGTCTGATAAAGTCTTACAAAGCTACCAACATGCATAATGGTAGCCTCTGGTCTTGTAATGAAATGGCGATTCTCCTATTACCATGACAAGAGAATCTGGATTTCAATAAAGACATGGAGGGTATTCACAGAAGTCATTTAGGAGTCCTAAAGTTAGGAGTCCTAACTTTAGGACGCCTAAATGCCTTCTGAGAATACCGAAAGTCTTAAAGCTAGGATTTTCTCAGTTTAGGAGTAGTAAAGTTAGGACTCCTAACTTTAGGACTCCAAAAGGCCTTCTGGGAATACCGAAAGTCTTAAAGTTAGGATTTTTCCCAGTTTAGGAGTAGTTAAGATTCCTAACTTTGCTACTCCTAAACTGAGAAAAAATCTAACTTTAAGACTTTCCGTATTCACAGAAGGCCTTTCGGAGTCCTAAAGTTAGGACTCCTAACTTTACTACTCCTAAACTGAGAAAAAGCCTAACTTTAAGACTTTCGGTATTCCCAGAAGGCATTTAGGCATCCTAAAGTTAAGACTCCTAACTTTAGGACTCCTAAATGACTTCTGTGAATACCCGAAATAAGTAAGTGCCTTCTGTGAATACCAAAATGAGTAAGTGCCTTCTGTGAATACCAAAATGGTAGTAAGTTTAGGATTTTGTCTTAAGTTAGTTCTGTGAATCAGGCCCGTTGTGCGGAAGGTAGTTTGTGCTTGCAGTCCATGTATAAACAGTAAATCACATGTAGTTTCAGTCACTCCAATACTGTATCGTAAATTATTTATGTAAAATAATTTATCTCAGTTGTACTAGCAACCAGTTTGAAAGTTTCCTTTTCAGCACGGTAGAGTTCATTTTCATGGCAGCAAAATGCTGCTAAACCACTGGTTAGTTTAATGAGCAGACACAGAACTTCTTTTCGTAGAGCTGCTGTAAACAAACACAGTCAATCTGGTGGAAAAAAAACGAGGGCAAGTGAGGTGATAAAATAACAAATCTACCATCATACTATCAAAAATGTTTTTGGGGCTTTTTAAAAGCAATAAATCAAGTACATTATTTACTATCAGTCCTAAAAAGATTCACGCTACGATACACCGTAAAAATAGTGTAATACACTCTTAAAATAATAAAACAATATCTTCAAACTCTGGCATTCCTTTCATTTTATTCTTCAGGCTGCTGTACGGAAATGTTACCTGAGCTGAATAAGATTCTGGAACTCAAACTCAAAAACCCCTGAAATTCACCCATTGTAGCTAACTGAAGCAACTGACTAGTACTCTGGACATGCACTGCTTATTACTTCACACATTACATACCTCTTAACATTTTCTATGACATCTTTGACAAATGACAGACTATCAACATATATAAAACACAAGTATTGTCTTTAAAAAAAAACAATAATGATAATTAATGTATATGGCATTAATTCACACATCTCAATGTTTATTACAAGTGATTGTCATTTAAATAAAGCTTTCTTAAAATATTACACCTTTGAAACTTCAAAAAAAAGATTCAGGCTAAAAATTGTGGAACCGCCCACACAGGAGCTTGTACTTCAGCTGAATAGCATAGAGCTTCAGACAGGATAGCTCTACATAAATATGGTAAGCTTTCGGGGGGTCATTGATTTATTGACCATGGGTACTTACTATTTTTTAGGTCGAGCGTAAGCGTACAACCTCTTGTATACTTTATTAGGTTGAGCGTAAGCGTACAACCTCTTGAATTCTTTAGTATACATCTCTGTGGGCCCATCCATTCCCAGGCTTCTCTTGCTATCGGCCAGTCCTGCCTCTTTGTCCCTCCTTTTCCATCCAAGGAGCGAGGACATTTTATTGTGTTCATCTGTTCTTGGGAGGACTATTTTATTATGTTTTTTCCACCTCGTGTTACACTGTAGGTGGACAGGCCTGTAGCGGTTTACATTTTATTGCACCATTCGTCCCACCCAGTTCCTGTCATGTGGCTGACATTCTTTTGTTTCCTCTCCAAAGACAGCTCCCAGGCTGGCATGTTTACAGTTTGCTGGTAAACTGTGGAGTTAATGGGGCATAATGTTCTCCTGTGGATGCTCGGCTTTTACCTCTGTTGTCAGAAAGAGCTCACTGAGTCAAGGGTTTGTTTACTTGGGGCGTCATTTCAAATAATACTTTTTCCTGTAGAAGCATGTTTATTTTTCTCATGTGCAGCTTACAGAGACCGTTCTTCTTTCTGCATGTGTATTTGGGTTTGCTCTTCGCAGTGTTGAAAGGAGAGTTTGTTTTATGGGACTGGACCTATGCATGGGTACAATTTTGCTTGGATGTCAGAAATACAAGTAATTATAGAAGAGCATCCCCGGCCCTTTAAGACTATTACTACTCATTTTGGTTGGCCTTAATTCATTTGCATTCTTCTTTCATCATGGTCAAGTCTGCTTCTAGGTTATTAATCATTTATGGATGTTGTGATTCTTTCTTATATATAGTGGTTTAGATTGTTATTTATCATTAAACAGGGATCCAGAACCGCACTGCCCTTTATTTATTTTTATTGAAGGGCCTGAAGCGCTGTGCATGAGCATCGCTTACAATACACAGAAACACTTAGAAAGCATTCCATAAAAGTGCATCTGCAGCCATTTTTACTGCATGTTAACCCACCACCCCCTCACCCTCAGTTGTTGTTTTGAATGAACCAATGCTTTGCCACCTTCATGATCCACCGCCTCCTCTTCTGTCACCTTTATTGTTTTACCCGACCACCAACTCCTCCTTCAGTGACCTCCCTTGTGTTTCAGAATGCTAGTAACCAAGGATTCAAATGATTCTACTTGCAAATAGAGAGAGCCTCCAAATCCAGCCTTTGGATCACAGTGGGCTTGACTGGTAGAGGCGGGCCAGGCTCTCAATCTGTTGGGATGGAGAGGGAAGCATTGACTACCACATGATCAGCTGCTGTATGTGCGAGCCGAGCTTGTATTACTATTTTTGCTGTACACGCTGTAATTGAAACAAAGAATACTGCACCTATGTTTCCCACAGTGCTGTGGTCTTTGCTATGACTATTCTCCGCATGCAATGAAAGCTTTACAGCTCCTATACCACAGTTGTTGTTTGTGTCTTACTGACGCAAGAAAAACATTTTTGCTTGCCAGAATACAAAATGATTGCCTTTGACAAGGTTTTTTTTATGGGGCCCACATCTCAATAAGTTAACAGGTGATCTACCTGTGCCTCTGAGCTACATTTTTAAAAAAGTTTTTAATTGTTTTTATCTATTACCCACTACATAATTTAAACTTGAAAAGTTCAATGCATGTAAAAAGAAAATAATAAAACAATTTGCCAACACTCACCATTTAACATATAAATAAACTCTTTCTCAATAAAATACATAAACAAAATTAACAAACAATGAGGGCAACTTAAAACATATGCACTGGATGCAGAATTGGATGAGTGACAAAAGCACAAAAACAGCCACAATCCAATGTAAAGGGGCGCTCCAACAGACAACATTTCATTTTGCTGTCGCACCAACAATTTTTACACCAATATACACCAATGTACATTAACATAAGCAGAAGCCAGAAGGACAATGTTGGGGACTCAATTAGCGAAGTGGATCAGAGGAACGAACATTTTTTTATTATAACTTTTCAACATGATAGACAGCAGTCACACTACTCTACACCATAACCTTACCACATTGGCATAGCCAGTAGCTCTAGCTAAACACTTAAAAGGTACCAAAGGCAAGACCTATTGGCTATGCCAATGCTTGTTTAGTAAGGCACTTAAAATGTTCCTATTCCACTAATCTCAATCTCATTGATGACTATAGCTCCTTAATCACACTTATACGTGACAAATTTTAATTGCACAGCTCTTCACTGAAGATTCTCAGCAACCACGATTTTGGGTTGTACCTGTGCGGAGGAAAGCAAGCCGCATAGCTTTGGATTCGTCTAAATGATACTGCACTAGGAATAGTGATGAAATTGAAGAGCCTGCTTGCTTAGATGCCCTGAAGAAGCCCGTATATGGGCGAAATGGATTGGCTGTATCCAAATTCTACAAACAATATGAAATAAAGGATCAAATATCTAAAGGAAATTGCTTGTCTTGTTTGGTTATGTTTGGCAACTTTGCTGTTACCTCACTAAAAGTTGGTCTGTTTGCCTCTCAGATTTTTGAGGTTGATGGTAATTATTTGTGGTTCCAATTGGTGGTGAACCATTTCTTGAGGTGGGTACCTGTACCTTTGTTCTATCACTTGACACTATTAGCAACACCTGATTGTGCGGCAAACCGATCCCCTAGTCACCATTGTTTGTTTGATCTCTATTCCACTAATCTCTTCACTTACCTGGTCTCATATTCTTCCATGACTTTTCATTTTCTTTAGTCCGTCTCAGCATCATGATGCTTTCAAGTGAATCAACCCTTTATTTGTTTCTCTGGAGGCATCACTGTTGAACAGGAGGTTACATTGTGACTTCAAGTAAAAGGTCTGCTTTCAAGAGAGATCTGCTGGAGAGCAGAGATAGGGAGTAGTTTCATGGTTAAGAGACACTTTTTTCACACAATTGTCTGCACACAAATATGGTTTGGGCACAAACTAATCCACGTTATGGAATACGAAGTGTTTGCTAGTAAGACTGAAAAATAAAAAGTGTGCATCATTCTAAGAGACATGAAAGAGAAAGTAGCAAAATATGTCTATACGTGTCATCGAAAAACACACTGTGCCTGAAGCAATAACATATAAATGGAAAAGACCACTGCTGGGCAGCCTTTAATAGTTAATATCTTTTGTTTTATGTTTACTTCAGCAGTGCTTGTCTGGCCTGTCATGCTGAGCAAAGACTTTGTTAGACAAGTCAGTCTTAGGGAGATCTCCCCCCAAACATTTTGCCTTCATCCCTCTTATTTTGGACAATATTGTTTTTGCTGGCCTTAAGCCTCTGTGCATTTTACCACTGTTGACCAGTGCTAACAAGCTTGTGCTCTCTCCCATGAACATGGTAGAATTGGCTTATACCCATATGCCATATTTAGTTTACTTGTAAGACCCTAGTAAACAGGTACTTTAAGTACCCATGTCCTGTAAATGAAATGCTACTAGTGGGTCTCTAGCACGTACTGTGCCACCCATTTAATTAGCCCTGCAAACATGTCTCAGACCTGCCATTGCAGCCATTTTGCCCTGGCAAAATAAACCTTTTGCCAGGCCAAAACCTTACTTTGTAATACATATAAGTCACTCTAGGATAGGCCTTCAACAGCCCAGGGGGCTGGGTGCATGTTGTAAACTGTACACTTGTTATCTCTATGGTTTGCTCTATCCTCCATGTTCTTCACTCCCTGTGTTCTAGAATTGTATTACTAATGTGGACTCGGAGTTCTGCCAGGACAGTTGGTCGACTGGTCGGCAGGCGCTGGGTCTCTCACTACTGCGCTAGTAAATAAACCTCCTTATTTACCTTAAATGGTCCGTGAATTTATCTACAACAATTTGGCGACTTGTGCCTGCAGACTCCTGACTTACCCTGCTGTCTGACATCCGAAGACACCATGGAGAAGTTCCCGGTCGGAGCAATGCGCAGTAGGACCCAGCAATAAAGAACCCAGTGGTGCTGCAGTAATCTCCTACCGTGAGATTCCAGTCATCGGAGACCCCATCGCCGGATTTCGGAGCTGTTTCAGGCCATTTTACCGATTTTTCACTCGGCTTACCTGTGAGTAGCGGTATCCTGGCAACGGCTTTGAATCTCCTCTCCAGTGTACTCGAGCCTGTGTGCGTGACTATAGCCTGTGTCTGACGTATCCAAGCGTCAAACTTCTTTCCAGACGTCCGGCCATTGTTATATGACGTCGGCACACTCGGAAGTCGAGACGTGCGTATCAAGCCTCGTTTGTGCTGGGCGGCCATTTTAAAGGTCCAAGTTGAACACAGTGCGCTGAATTTACCGATCTCCTCAATATTTAACGAGAATTAATTACGTCGGTAAGAGAACTTCAATCAGCGACAAAAAAAAAAGGAAAACAAAGGTATTTATCTTTACTTTGTTCATCATTTATCCTTGTTTACATTATGGCAACGGCGCAAAATATAAATATCACGTCTCCTCCACCCTTTTTAAATGAACCGGGGAATCCTCCTGTACCATGGGAGGATTGGTTCATTATATTTGATAACTATTTGGAGGCAATTGATGGGCAATAATTCTCTTCGAAGAGGAAAAAGGCAATTCTATTGAGTACACTTGGGAAGGAGGGACAGAGGATTTTTAGATTTTTGCCAATCGCATTACAGGCGAATGGTGAAGCAATTCCTGATATGTATAAAGAGGCAATTTCCAGATTGGAAGTTAAGTTTGCAAAAGAAGAAAACCTTGTGATGCATCGGTACAAGTTTTACACCCAAAAACAGAGGTCAGAGGAGGGTATTGATGACTTTGTTACCCGTCTCAGAGAGTTGTCAATAAAGTGCAAGTTTGGGACTATGGCAGAAGAACTTATTCGCGATCAGCTAATAGTGCAGTGTAGCAGCCGCAAAATACAAGAGAGACTTTGGGCAGCCAAAAATCCGACTCTCAAAGTTGCCATTGAACTTGCGCAAGTCATTGAAGAATCAGAGAAGTGCATCAGGGTTATTGAGAACTCCAAGAAAAAACAATTAGATCAGGAAGTATCTATAGTTTCAGACAAAGATGGAGAATATGATTCCCATTCTGGCGTGGATGACTCTGTTGCTGTCATCAGAAATAAATTGAAAACTCTTCCTAAGAAAGCCCCTACTCAAAGCAAGTTTTGCAATAGATGTGGCAGCAATTCACATTCATCAGAAGCCAGATTTTGCTTTGCCGCAAACAAAGAGTGTTTGAAATGTGGCAAAGTGGGACATTTCTCGAAAATGTGCAAAACTAAGAGTAAGCAGAAAGTTGCTGTCGTAGAAGATTCCTCCTGTGACTATGGTGGAGACAAGCTATTAGTAATTGGTGACTCAGATGTTGCCAATGTCAATGATCAAAGAATGAATAGACCTAAGGCTATGATCACAATAGATGAGCGCGAAGTTTCGCTGATGGTTGACACCGGATCCCGTCACACTATCATTCCTCTGTCAACATTTAAGGAACTTTGGTCTGACAAACCTTTACTCAAGAGTGACATATCTCCCAAAGGATTCCAAGGAGAAACTATAAATATTATTGGTTACTTTGAATCTAGCATTGTGTTTAAGAAAAGATCCATAATGGGAAAGGTTTATGTGTCATTTGATGGACCGCCCATTTTGGGGTGGATTCATCAATATGATCTCTATATAATCATAAATACGAGGGCTCCTGACCAAGTTATGGTTTTAGAGGATGACTCGATTGATATGATATTGAGTGAGTTTGTGTCTGTTTTCAGGAGTGAATTGGGTGAGTTGAAAGGCTATTCACATATGATAAAGATGAAGGAGGGGTGCATACCCATCCAACACAAGCTCAGGAGAGTTCCTCTCGCTATTAGGGATGATGTGAGAGCGTTATTGGAAGAGATGTTACAGAGTGGGGTCATCGAACCTGTGGAAGTGTCACCGTGGGTTTCGCCAGTAGTGATTTCAAAAAAATCGGATGGCAAGCTACGCTTCTGCATTGACCTCAGGTCTGTGAATAAGTGTGTGGTTGCAGACATTTTTCCCCTTCCAAACATTAACGAATTGGTGTCTACGCTACAGGGCGCCAAATATTTTTCAAAACTTGACCTAAAAAGCGCTTACCACCAGGTTAGGCTGCATGACACTTGCAAGCATATCACCTCTTTCATCACCACCGAAGGTGTTTTTCAGTTCACTCGTTTACCTTTTGGGTTAATTTCGGCGGCAAGTGTTTTCCAGCGTTTGGTACATGAATTGTTTAAGGGTCTTGCAAAAGTTATATACTTCCAAGATGATATTCTAGTGTTTGGCAGTTCTGTGGAGGAGCACAATAAATTACTCAGGCAGGTACTACATAGGATTGGCGATGCAGGGCTTACATTACGTAAAGAGAAGTGTGTTTTTCTTGTCCAACAAATTGAGTACCTAGGGCATGAGATCTCTGTGGATGGTATTAGACCCAAGAGAGATCTGCTACTAGCGATAAGGTCAGCTCCTCACCCAACTGATAAGGATCAGTTGAGGTCCTTCATGGGCCTTATAGAATATTATTCTAAATTTGTCAGCAATTTTTCGGAGAGGACTATTGAGTTGAGGAGCTTGCTCAAGAAAGGTTGCAAATTCGTTTGGAGTACAGAACAAGAATCTGCTTTCGAGATGATCAAGGAGCAGATTTGTAAAGCGGGTGTTTTGGCTCCCTTTGACACTAGGCTTCCAACGATTCTCATGGTTGACGCGAGTGCATTTGGATTGGGTGCCATTCTAGTACAGAAACATGGTTCTTTGGAACGACCTGTTGCCTTTGCTTCTAAGACATTGTCTGATGCTGAGAAGAATTATAGTGTTATTGAGAAGGAGGCCTTGGCTGTCGTGTGGGGTGCACACTATTTTCGGACATACCTTTGGGGTATCAGCTTTGTTATCAAAACTGATCGCAAGCCTTTGCTTAGGATTCTTGCTCCTGGTGGAGCTGTCAGAGGTTCTCCTAGGTTGGCCAGGTTAGCCTCCAAATTGCAAGATTTCCATTTTCAAGGAGAACATATTCAAGGTTGGAGAAATCTCCAGGCGGATTGTTTTTCTAGATTGCCTTTGGTTTCTACGAATTCTGATCTCCATTTTGACCTGTTAGATGAGAGTGTTGCTTGGGTGCAGGACGTCACCTCTTTTGGGGTGGGTTCCTTCTCACATCAGGATTGGGTGGATGCCATGGAGAGTGATGAGGTTCTTAAGGAGGTGGTCAGGTTGCTCAAGGATGGTCCTAGGAGAGAGAGTTGTGTGCAAATTCCTGTTCGTCCTTACATTAAGATATTGGATGAATTATCTACATGTGGGGAAGACATTATCTTGCGCAATGACAAATTTGTTCCGCCATGTAGCCTTAGGCGCAAACTATTTGACATTGCACATGAAGGGCATCTTGGGCAGACGTTGACTCAACAGAGACTCAAACGTAATTTTTGGTGGCCCGGAATGGATGCGCAGATTGCAGTGTGGATTGAACAATGTGGACTGTGCAAGGAAGGAGAAAAACGTCTGAAAGTGGCTGTTGGCTCTAACATGGGTGAGATAGCTTGTCCTGAAGTGCCCTGGCATACCATATGCATGGACTTCATTGGGCCCATGTCTGAGCTTGGCCTGCATCAGCGGTTTGCCATTGTGTGTGTTGATGCATTTTCTAAATGGGTGGTCGTCAACTTTGTCAGAGACATCACTACTGAGACCACCATTTTGTTCCTCAAATCTTTGTTTCATTCTGAGGGTTATCCTAGTGTCATTGTCACTGACAATGGGACCCAGTTGGTCTCACAGAAAATGCAGTCTTTTCTTTCCCATTCTGGTGTGTCCCATCATCGTACTTCACTCTACAATCCTCAGGGAAACGGATTGTGTGAGAGGATCAATAGGCTGGTGAAGGGAACGATTCAATTGGCTGTCTCTGGTGGATGCAGTGTGTCTGATATTGTTCAGGAGATGGTGTATGCACATCGTACGACAGTTCATGGGAGTTCCATGAAATCTCCTTTTGAAATTTTACGTGGAAGACCACCGAGTACAAAGCTTGTTCCTTCTTGGTTCAAACAACTTTTGTTGAATCATGGGTCTGTTGATTCTAAGCATGTTATGTCATCTCCAGCTGAGAGTTGTACAGTTTCAAAAGGGGATTTGGTCAAAGTTAAACCAGGGAGGTGTGCCAAGGGTTTGTCGAAATTTCGAGGACCTTTTACTGTTAAAAAAGTTTTTTCTAATTATGTACTCCTTGAAAATGGGGAAAAGTGGAATTTGAGACGGGTTGCTGTGTACCAGAAATGTGGGCGAGGTTCTCCTGCTTCTGTTGTTCCTGTGTCTCATAATCCTGATTCTGTTTCTGCTAAGGAGGGGGGTGGTAGTGGTTACATGTTTTTATCCCAAGAGTGTGCTTCTTCCTCCTCTTCGGACAGGTTTTGCTTCGGAGGTGGTGATGCATCGGATCCTGGTTCCTCTACTATTCCATCCACCACCATTGATTCTTCTCCCTCCCTTCCTCCTCCCCTTTCCACCTCCAGGATTCCAAGGTACCGCAAACCACCCAATTATCTAAATGATTACCTTTGTAATTAATATGTTTTCCTTTCTGTTGTTTAATTTATAAGGAAAGGAGATGTGTTGTAAACTGTACACTTGTTATCTCTATGGTTTGCTCTATCCTCCATGTTCTTCACTCCCTGTGTTCTAGAATTGTATTACTAATGTGGACTCGGAGTTCTGCCAGGACAGTTGGTCGACTGGTCGGCAGGCGCTGGGTCTCTCACTACTGCGCTAGTAAATAAACCTCCTTATTTACCTTAAATGGTCCGTGAATTTATCTACAACAGTGCACTGTATTCAAATCGTGGGACATGTACTTTTAAGTTTGTTATTTAAAGAATTGGAATAAAAAGCCTACTATAAGGGTAGAGAACCTGACCTTATGGGCCAAGCGGCGCAGGGCACTCCTAATATCTCCAGGTTCATCTGCCTTGACAGACAGAGACACGAGACACTCTGTTAGGCGTAGAAAAGCAGATTTATTAGCTGCAGCTAAGCACAGTGGTCTAAGAAGTACCAGGTGGGTATGTTCTCAAGAGACTGCCACTTCATTCCGTGGCGTACAGTCTATTATACAGAACAAGTTTACAATGACAACTCCCAAAACACACAAAACTGACAAATAAGAATAGTTAAAAAACAAGCTATCGAATGTCTAAAACACACCCTCCTTTCAGACCCCATGTGCTCTCCTCCCCTCAAGTTAATCAACACTAGTGCCTGTAATTCAATTTGCAGGTGGTAAAATATGTGTAGAATGCTTCAAAGGATAGGCTATGTAACAAGAGAACACACGAAGAGAATAGTGAAGGCCAGTTATACAAGATAAAGTCAAGAAGATTGGTGGGACCCAAACAGTGGAGTAAGACATGGATTAATCTGTCTAGACATGGCTTTAACTCGGCCAGATCTAAAATCCAGTAAATGAAAGATGAATCCTTATTTGCTGTATCAGGAATGTATGTTTATTCTTGGTGATCAAATAATCAAGTACAGCATTTAGATAAGGTAGTAATCCAAGTTCCATTAAAGGTTAAGGTAAATGCTCCACCGGGAGCAGCTGCCCTGCTGCTCAGCCTCCAAGGTAACTGACAGTACACCTAAAGATACACAGATAGAACTAAGGATGACATCATAGAGGCAGGCTGAGCAGCAGAGTACAAGAGACTAAGAAAGGACAAGAAAGAGAGAAGAGCAGGAAGAAGCAGGATACAAACACACCTTCCCCCTTTAAACGAAAAGTTGAAGAAGATAAAACAGAGAGCAGAAGAGTAAAATAAAGGAACAATATAAAAACGCACAAAAATAAACACCCTCTTCAGAATGGTGGAGAGAAGGGGAAACGCACAGCATAAACACCCTCTTCAGAATGGTGGAGAGAAGAGGTAAGTGCGAGGGTACCAACATTGTACCAACACCATGAGCCAACAAGAATAAAAGTGGTTATGATAAACCACATGACAAAATCAACATTAGCATGGAAATAGAACTGAACACCTCAATGAAAATTTGAGCAATAAAGGTTCAGTAGCGTCAATCATAAATGAAATCTGAACACCTCTAAAAAACATAGAGCACCGAAGTGGTTCAGCATACATAAGCACCAACAGAATTGAGCCCTAGGCTCATCACCAGTAATAACAAATAGAACTGTGAATCTCAATATGAATAGGACACCTCTAACAAAGGAGAGCACCAAAGTGGTTCACAAAATGTAAGCATAAATATAACTGAGCATATCTACGGCTCCTCACAGACACTGAGAATGAAAATGTAATATTAGCACTTCTAACAACATAGAGTTAAGCATAGATAACACTGAGCACCTCAACAAAAGTCGAGCAACTAAATGGCTCAGTAGCAATACGAATAAAACTGAGCACCGTTATGGCTCATCATAAACATTGAGCCCTCTATGGCCCATCACCAATAAGCAAAACCAGAATGGAGCACCTCAATAGATATTGAGCAAATAAATGGCTCCAACAAACGTAGCAGAATTAAAATCCCTACAACTAACCACCAGAATATACAAATGGAAATGAACATGAAACTGAACACCTCTAAATAATCAGAGCACTAACGTGGTTCATCAAAATTTTAGCACAAATAAGTGAGCACACCACGGCTCTTCAACTTTAAACTTAACAGGAATGTAACTCCTCAACGAAGTTGAGCACAGATATGGCTCATCACAGCAACACTTGAAGAATTCATCAGCATGCATAGTTTCTTCTTTTCGTTCTTTCTTTCATTTGAAACATTAAACCCCTCAACACATTAACCCCCTAAAAGAACCAGAATCCAGTTAACTAATAAAAACTAACAGAATGGAGCACCTCAATATGTATATATTGAGCATCAAAAGTGGCTACCCATTTTGAAGAAAGAATTGTACTGACATGTATGAAGTGACTTGCATAAAATATCACATAATAGGTAATTAATCACAATGAACTTTAAACAATCAGATCAACAACACAGTTCGTAAATTAATTAAAATGCAAGGTGCAGCTAACAACATTTTAAACAAAACAAATTAAAATAATAAATGTAGTCACCGTTGTCAGATTTTCGGACCTTCCTGACTTGTAGTACTGCCAAATAAAATGATGTCCTTCTGAAGCTGTAGTTGCATTAAGATGCCATGGCACACATCATCAAACTGCAAACGTGTAAGCGTTATTCCTTGCACCAATTGAAAGGCTCTGTTGCAACAAATGATGCAGGCGTAAACAGGCAGGAACAGTACAAGGTGAACTGACTTTAGATAGGACGAAATTCCAACCCTAAAATGGCGGTACGCAACGCACGCTGCACTGGGTGGCTCTCGGCACGTAGGCGCTTGATAATCCATTGTGATGCATTTCAGCAGCGAAGCTTTTATGGACGTAAGACAATCTCAGGTAAGCCGTATGCACATTTTCCAGCTCGAAGATAGTTTGTAAATGGCAATATAACAGTTAAACTGTCCGCAATGGCATTGGGAAAAGGAGCAGTCCCTAAAAGTACAGATTTATGCTTTAACTTTCACTCAAATGCAGCCCATTCACAGTCACTTCAAACCGGGACCCAATCTTCACCCTGATTAAAGTATGAAATCATAAAACTCCACCACATGTATATGGGCTGACATCCTCGTGGCAAGGACTCTAACGATGCATACTATCCAGCTCCCCTCAGGTGCACTAGGCACTTGTTCACAGCACACCAATGCAGAATTATTTCACAGATCTGATGATAGGACTTTCAAACACGAGTGGATTGTCAAACTTCAGATATCCACATGCCTTTTTAGACACGTAGCTGGCAGATTCCAAGTTAATCAAATCACCTCCTTTTGTAAGATGCGTGAAAGGCGGTGCAAATTCCATGTAATAGCAGATTTAAAGAAGCAGGTGACAACAAAACATCCAACGGTTAGGTGTATTTTAACATGTCCCAAACCCAACTTACTTCTGGCTGTCTGCTGTTGTAGACACCGGTGGGGCAATCAAGATGTTTGGCATGAGGTTCAATTAGTTTCTTCTGTTGCAGTATATTTTTGATCACGCGTGGTTTCTTTCCTTAAATCGTCGCCAGTGTAAAATCCAGTAAATGAAAGATGAATCCTTATTTGCTGTATCAGGAATGTATGTTTATTCTTGGTAATCAAATAATCAAGTACAGCATTTAGATAAGGTACACAACTAGTATTGCTCTAAATCATTATAAATTTTATACGAGAGCACAGAAGGAAAACGAATCTTTTGATGATTTTTTAACGGGTTTGAGAGCTTTAGTTGTTTCATGTAATTTTGGGGCAATGACAGATGAAATGATTAGAGATCAGATCATTGTTAATGTTAAAAGCAAGAAAACACAAGAACAGTTGTGGATTTTAGGTAATCCTACTCTGTTAGAAAGCATTTCCACTGCTAAAGCTTTTGAACAGTCTAACAAGTGGAGGAAAACTATCGAAGAAACGAGCAGTAGAGGTGGCAAGAATGATAAACTAAGTGAAGAAGTATGTGCGATGAACAATGTTACTAAAGGTTTTCAAAATTATAGAAATGTATCGCGGAATCGCATTGTATGTTTTAGATGTGAAAGTTACAATCATGTAGCTTCCTTCAAGTTTTGTCCTGCTTTGGGAAAAGAGTGCAACAAGTGTGGCAGAATTGGTCATTTTTCCAAGTCTTGCAGAGAAGACAAAAAGAAAATTGGAGACAAAAGTAATTATTTTAAAAAAGGGGAGGTCTCTTGTGTGAGAGATGACACAGATTTTTGGTCTAGTTTATCAAGGTGTGAGCATGTCGTGTCTGATGAATCTCTTAAGGAAAGAGGAATGATTGTGTCATTAGTGAGTTTAGGGTCACTTGAGGAGGATGTTTTAGACTCTCCTAAATGTGTTGTTAGATTTATGGATGTTGAACTAGAGCTAATGGCGGATTCCGGGTCTCCTTGGACCGTTATAACGGAAGAATATTTTGATGAGATGTATGAATCTAAAATTGCTAAGAGTGATTTATGCCCTCCTGATGTAATGGCACAAGGTTTCAATGGTTCAAACATTGATTTCATTGGTTACATTGCTTCCATCATTTATTTTAAGGATCAATCTACTTACATCAAATTATATGTTGTGGTAAAGGGAGTGAATGTTCTGGGCTGGCGCAATCAATTCAAACTTAACATCATGTTGAATCCACGCAGCAAAGATCCGGTCATGGTGTTGCAAGATAAGGATGTTTTAGGTAAAAGAGTTATGTTTGTGGAGGAAAGTTATGCTTGAAAGTTGCTTTCCAGTGAATTCCCTGGAGTTTTTTCAGATAAGTTAGGTAGGCTAAACAGTTTCACTCATGTCATCAAGCTCAAACAACGAGCTGAACCAGTTGTGCAAAAGCTTAGACCTGTACCACTCAATGTTGGAGAAGAGTTAAGTGATACACTAAAGGATATGTTAAAAAATGACGTCATAGAGGAGATAGAATCTTCAGAATGGGTTTCGCTAGTAGTTTTGGCATGCAAACCTGATAAATCCTTGAGACTCTGCATAGATTTGAGAGCTCTGAATGCGAACATAGTGGTAGATTGTCATCCTCTGCCGAATATTAACGAAGTGGTGAGTATGCTTGGTGAGGCTGTTGTTTTTTCCACCTTGGATCTGAGGTCCGCTTACCACCAGGTGGTGTTAGCAGAGGAATCACGATATCTCACAGCATTTATCACGCCTCAGGGGTTGTATCAATTCAAACGGATGCCGTTTGGTTTGGCATCGGCAGCCTCAGTTTTCCAGAGGTCGATGTATCATATTTTTAAGAACATGGGTAACTACGTAAAGTGTTTTCAGGATGAAATCCTGGTGTTTTCTAAGAGTGATGAAATACACATGGAACACCTTAGAAATGTGTGTAAAATGTTGGGTAAGTTTGGTCTTACTATTAAGAGTAAAAAGTGCAAGTTATTCCAAAAGACTGTAGAATATTTAGGACATACTGTATCTGGGAATGGTGTTGCTCCAAAGAAGTCGTTGGTTGATGCGATTCTGAAAGCTCCTGCACCTGATTGCAAAGATAAATTGTTATCATTTTTAGGACTCTGTGAATATTATAGTAAGTTTATAGTTGGTTTTGCAACTAAAATGGAGCCGTTAAGAGAATTAACCAGGAAAGATGTTGAATTTTTGTGGGGTACTAAACAACAAAACGCTTTTGACACTATTAAACTTGACATGGTGTCAGCTCCTACACTTAAGCCTTTTTGTTTGAACAAGCTTTGTGTTTTGACAGTAGATGCTAGTCTTTATGGTCTGGGTTGCGTGCTTTTGCAACGTTCGGGTAAAGAAGATTGGAATGTTGCATTCGCGTCTAGGTCTTTAAATCTCACTGAAAGACGGTATGCCGTGATCGAAAAGGAATTGTTAGGATGTGTCTGGGCTGTTGAGCACTTCCGGAATTATATTTGGGGTGCAAGATTTTTGATACTTACAGATCATAAGCCTTTGGTGGGCATTCTTTCACCTGGTGCAGGTTTAAGTGCGACTGCTCGTATTGCTAGATTGATGTCGCGGTTGCAGGAATACAGTTTTGACATAGAATATGTGCCGGGTAAACTTAATGTGACTGCAGATTGTTTGTCAAGGTTATCGTGTCCCAGTGTCGATGGTGATGAAGATGCAGAAGTAGTGGTTAGTATTTCTGAATTGTTGTCTGAGAAATTCAGTGTTATTTCGGAAGATTTGCGAATGAGAAGCATGACTGAGGATGATGTCTTGTGCAAGGTGAGAGATTATGTCAATTTGGGTTGGCCTTCTAAGGAGTTGATTCCTGCTGAAGTTATACCTTTCTACAATGTTGCTGATGAGTTGGCCATAGAGGGAAATTTGTTATTCAGAGCTGGAAAATGTATTCTACCTTTTGCGGTAAGGAATGTTATTTTACAAATTAGTCATGAATGCCACATGGGTATGTCCTCCATGAAAAGATTAATTAGGTCAAATTTCTGGTGGCCAGGAGTTGATAAGTTTGTAGATAAATTTGTTAGAGAATGTCCTGAGTGCATTGAAAGTGATAAGCGTGCAAATGTGATCCAGCACCTTTGACTCCAGTGAAGTGGCCAGATCATCCGTGGCAGAAATTGGGGATCGATATTGCTGGTCCATTTAATTTTTTACCGCAAGAGTGTAGATTTGCTATTGTTGCTGTAGATTATCACTCCAAGTGGCCTGAGGTCAAACTTGTACCTCATCCTAACACTGAAAGTGTTATTTTGTTTTTGAGAGAGCTTTTTTCAAGAGAAGGATTCCCGGAAAGTGTTGTATCTGATAACGGGGTACAGTTCAAATCTTCAGAGATGTTGGAGTTTTTGCGTACTTATGGTATAAAACATTGTACCACTGCTTTGTATGAACCACAAGGAAATGGACAAGTTGAGAGATATAACAGGGTTCTCAAACAAGATATCTTATGGGCACAGAAGTTTGGGGGAATGTGGAAAGAGAAATTGAGGGAATAATCATGGTTGTACCGGATAACCCCTCATGCTACAACAGAAGTTTCACCTTTCCGCCTACTAAAGGGTAGAGATCCTGTATCTAATTTATGCCCTTGGTGGTTTAAGAAGAGTGTTGGCTATCGCATGGTTGATGTGAATGTCAAGGACGTGGCTGAGAAAGTGGAACTTAAACAGAGTAAATACAAATGTGATTATGACTCTAGAATGAAAGTCAAACAACCTGCATTTATGGTGGGTGATGTTGTTAGGATTCGTAAACCTGGTTATGTTACCAAAGGTGAGACAAAGTTTGGCAAACCGATGAAGGTTGTGAAAGTTTATCACAATAGCATAGTTACACAAGATGGCAAGAGATGGAATGTTAGAAGGGTATCCAAATGTGTATCTTAGTATTCCTATTGTGTTCTGTAGTGTATTTTATGTGTGAGAGTTTATCTTTGGAAATGTTTGAGTTGTCACTTAATTCTCTTTAGGGGGAAAATGTGTTGTATTCTTATTTGTAGATATTTCCCTTTTAATATATTATTTCATCTCTGTACATATTTCCCTTTTAATAGAATGTTTCTTCATAGCTGCACATGCACACTGTGTGATGGATTCCATGTAGAATTATTATGATCTGAAATGTATAGGAGTTGAGAAAAACTACATGTAACCTGGAGAGTGGAAGTACTGTGCTGCAGTTCAATAAACCTTGGATTTTTACCTGGATTTACTACTTCTTTTCAACAAATTTAAAGAATACAACACCAGACCCTGACATCGGTTTTGTAAACATGGACAAGGGTTACTCTTTAATCAGAAAGACATGTAGCAGCTGAAAAGGCAAAAACACCACGTTTACCGCGTTAGCCGTGCTGCCTGAGTGAGGCAACACAAAATGGCGGGTAAGCACAAAATGGCGGCTGAATACGAAGCGGAGTCGAAAACTACGTAACCTCAGACCCTCCTTTTGCCATACTCAGGCAAAGCACAAAGAGACTCATGTTAGTTTGAGTCGATATAAATGGTCATGAGGTCATGAAATTGTTGCTGCAACATCATTCTAATATTCTCTGTTTTCTGTGCTACTGGCTTAGAAACACAGATAGTGGCACAAAGTCCACAAATAGCTGGGCCACACTGTAAACAGAGACAGCAAGAAAAGATGATTGCTAGAATCATTCCAAGGAAAGTTAGAACTTTCCATCCCCAAGTGGACAGTATTCCCCAAAACCATCCCATCACAGACCAATCTCCAGTGTCTGGATGAATGGACTCGGAAATGACATGTAGCTTAGAAATGGCTTGGTATACTGTAGGGGCATTATCAGGAATGTAAACGCAGCAACTAGACCCAATCAATTTACAGACTCCTCCTATATCTGCAAGGACAATGTCTAGAACCATTCGGTTCTGCAAAATGATAAGGCGATCCGCCTGGAGTTCAGCTGTCAAATTACTCAATGCTCCAGAAGTCACGTTTATGGTAGCATCGACCACACGAACTAGGCGTCTGATGTTTCTACTATTAACTATTAGACCCCAAAAGGGAAGAAACCCTTTCAGAAAATCTCCTCCCTCTTGTCCAGCTGTGTCTTCAGAATCAATAACCCCTCTACCATATCTCTTTCTGTGATGATTTGCAGGAGCAGTATATGTCGGAGGAAGAAGAAAAGCTATATAACATGTTCCCGAGAAATATGTGGGAAGCCATGTATAAGCTCTGTCGTGACAGATAAAATATGTACCTTGACATGGTACTAACGGTGAAGAAACCAAGGGTGTGTAAACGTATGTATGGGAACAATTACTCTTTTCCTGTTTAATTTTGGTATTCTGGCCATTTATTTGTAAACACAAATTACCTTTATGGGGTATAATCCAAATCGGTGCAAATCTTTTCTGTTTAACCTTGTCAGTAAGGCTAGTGATATAACGAGTCACATTCCACCCATCATATGCTTGTTTCTCATCCTTGGGAATTTTACAAATATCAGCAAATTTTGCCATGGTTACTATTCCCTTTATCAATGGACCGTGACTAAAATCTACTCCACCATTATAGGACCCACCAGGAGGATATCGGAGTTGGTTCTGGTATGCATTAGAAAACATAGCCAGATAAGCCCAAGCAGAGCCTTCATATGAAAATGGAAGGACTAAGTACGGCATCGCTCTTTCTGTATATGTGGCATGAGCCCACAAACCCAACAATCAGTAGTATTTACTACCAATTGATGCTGATGTAACAATTGGATAAATGAATTGTTGAGATATTCCATTCTTCTCATTTGTTCATGGTCTGGGAGTGAGTAAAATTTGTGCGGGGAAATAGTAGTAGAGGAAATCAAAGGGACAGAAGTAGGAACAGGTGCTGGCTGCATCCATCCTACACATGCTAATAAACTGCATAAACATACTAAAATACATAATGCTACGCCACAACGACTGAATAATAATTTCTTATAATGGTTTCTTTTCATCATTTTAATATCACTCCCTTTTCTGTGTTATCCATTACTCTAAAGGCGTTGCTCACGATAATCTTCCTCAATCACTTGGCTGTGATTGTTAGCCGTCCTATGACACTGCAAGTCCTGTTGACCTAGTCACTATTCAGGTCACAGCCTAAGACTCCTACCGTGACCCTGCAACTTGATGGATAATGGAAAAGGAATGTTTTCTTTTTAATAAAAGCAAAATTATAAAACACAAAGTTCAATTGTCTTTGGGCAACCTTCGTCTTAGGTTGTACCGTGTCTGGCCAGGTATCGTTTGGTCCTTAAAAAAAGTCTCTGGATCTGATGTGTTTAGTCGCAAGTGTGAAGGTACAGCTTCCTGCAAAACGTCGTCGTCTTCTTTTTCCGAACTAGTCCAGTCCAGGCGTGCACTGCTGAATGGTACAAATCTGGGTACTTTCTCACATTCACATCACCAGCACCTTTTCGGACCCACTGGTCATAAGGTAAAGGTAATGGTACCCTTTTGCAGTGCATGCCGTGGATCCAGTTATTTTTCCCAACGACCTTCACTTCTGCACAAGTAGTTAGCAGGACTTGTCTGGGCGGCCCCCAACGAGGTTCCAAGTTCTTTGTCCTCTGGAAGTTTTTCAGACAAATCCAATCCCCAGGTTGGATGGAGTGTCCTGGATCTGAGGAGGCCTCCGGCAAAGCGTTTTGGACCCGTTGACGAATAACATACAACTTAGTGATGAGGTCATGCAAATAATCAACCAACAATTGATACGGAATGTCCGAGTATTTCTTGGGTCGAGGGACTCCCCAAACATTGGCTGGGCGTTTATAAACAATCTCATATGGGCTAAGCCCCAAACGAGAATGGACAGTCGTTCTTGTTGAGAGTAGTGCCAAAGGCAAGGCATCAGGCCAGGAAAGGCCTGTGCTGGCCTGAATCTTTGCTAACTTAATCTTGAGAGTGCCATTATAACACTCTACCAAACCCGCTGACTGAGGGTGGTTTGCCTCATGGAATTTCTGTCTAATACCAAGACCCACGCACACCTTCGGTATATTTTGGCCTACGAATTCACTCCCATTGTCACTCCAGACAATGCGCGGCAAACCAAACCTCGGGAAGGATTCCTTCAAAATAACTTAGTAGACAAAGCAGTATTGTCCTTTAGGGGATAAGCCTCTATCCGTCTGGAAAAGGCACAGACCACCACCAGGACATACTTAAGATTGTTGAAACGTTCCATATGAATGTAATCTATTTGCAGTACCTCAAAAGGATACGTAGGGGGAGCAAAATGACCTGCTGGAGTTGGGGTTCCCTTTCCTGTATTGTGCATCAAACAGACAATACAATGCTTCACCATGTTTTCTGCAAATTTAGGAATACCTTCATTCTGCCATACTGGAGCCAGAAGTTTACATATACCCCTTGCATTAATATGGGCTGGTCCATGAGCCATAGTAACTACAGGTAGTACATACGCATCTGGTAACAACCACCGCTGATGCTCTGACAAGTCCGTCCAACATCCTATTGTGTCCAACATTCCCGTACTCTCTCTCCACTGACTCAATTCTTTCTCAGTTGCCTCCTTCTGAATCATTTTCACGCTTTCTACTGTGTCTTCACACATACCACCTTCTGCGACCCATCTTGCAGGGCCTGCAACATACATGCGACTTTCAACATCTTTCGCTGTTACCCTCGCTACTTTATCCGCAAATGCATTTCCTCGACCCACGTCATCAGTAATCTTTTTATGCGCACTGCACTTCACAATCGCTACTTGAGCAGGCAAAGCAAGTGATTCAAGAACGTGTGTTACCAACTGACCATGCTGTATTTTAGTGCCGTGGGAGGTAAAGAATCCTCTTTCCTTCCACAAACGGCCAAAACTATGGGCAACGCCAGAAGCGTATTGACTGTCTGTATAAACAGTCACTCTCTTCCCTTTCGCCAACACACATGCTCTCGTTAATGCAATCGACTCTGCAGCTTGCGCTGAATTCTGTGTAATGCGTGCAGTTTCTACTACTGTATACAAAGTTGTAACAGCATAAGCTGCTGTCGTCTCGCCATTAGGAAGCTTAAAACAAGACCCATCTACCCACAGGATCCCATCCGGATCCGCAAGTGGTGTATCTTTCAAATCAATTCGACCTTTAGTTTCTTCTTCTGTACTAAGAAAACAATCATGCTGATCTTGTACATTTTTCTCATCCAAAACAGGTAACAATGTTGCTGTATTCAGAACATTACATCTCTTGATATGTATGTGACTAGCTAAAAGCGTCAACTCATATCCAGACAAACGGGCGTTCGTTAAGTGCTGGGTTTTTGTCCAGTTCAAAAGAGTATCTACTGCATGTGGCACCATAACATTAAGAGTATGATCCAACACCAATCCAGCAGATTGACGAATGGAAATAGCCGCTGCTGCTGTTGCTCTGAGACAACTAGGTAATGCCTTGGCTACTGGATCTAATGTAGCCAAAAAATAGGCACATGGCCTTTGTTTGTCTCCAAATTGTTGTGTGAGCACCAACAAAGGTTTAGCTAGTAAGGAAACATTCGGAATCCACTGTCTACAATAAGAGGTAATGCCTAAGAAAGCACGCACCTCTCTTTGTGTAGATGGTACAGACATTCGTACAATTGAATGGATACGTTCTGGGGTCAATCGCCTTCCCTCCTTTGACAAGAGATGACCTAAATAGGTAACCTCTTGGCGACAATGTTGTAACTTAGAAGGTGACACTTTATGGTGTAGATCAGACAAATGTTGCAGAAGTGACACAGTCGCATTCTTACAAACATCTTCTGAATCGACAGCCACTAACAAATCATCCACATATTGGAGAAGAGTAGCACCTGGTTGCAAAGAAAAGGTGTCAAGCTGAGATTTCAGAGCCTGACTATAGATGGAGGGACTCTCACAATAGCCTTGAGGTGCACGTTTGAATCGGAAACTTCGGCCTCCGAGAGAGAAGCCAAAGAGATCTCTACTTTCCTCAGCAATAGGAATGCTAAAGAAAGCATTTTTGAGATCAATAACCGAAAACCAAGCTGCCGAAGCAGGAATCATAGTGAACAGAGCAGTAATATCCGGGACAACGGGAAACTGAGGGACAACAATTTTGTTGACCTCTCGGAGGTCAATCACAAAACGATACACAGGTGGCTGAGAAGGATCAGTACGTTTAAGAACAGGCAGAACAGGACTATTGCAAACATTTCCTCTGGTCTCTTCGACCACACCCTTCTGAACCAAGTCATAAACAATAGCCAACAAAGCTCTCTCACCATCGTTAGAGATTTTGTGTTGTGGAATGCGTGGCAACTTAACATCAGGCTTAACAGTAATCACATAACGTGGAATTTGAAGCAAACCAACATCATTCGGACCCGTAGCCCAAAGCGTAGCTGGAAGTGAATGCAATTCGAGTGGTAGTTGGTCTTTAGATACATACATCGGAGAAGTCAATTTATCACCCAAAGTAAGATGTACACCAGAGGGTGAACAATGCAATGTGGCATGCAAGCGTTTTAATAAGTCCAAACCCAACAGATTCTCTCCGCAACCCGTCATTAAAAGAAGTGGAGCTTCTAAATCATACGGACCAATGGAAATGGGCAAAGGACAGGAAACAGGGTTACTAACTGGGGCGCCAGAGAATCCTACAGAAACATTTGTTAAGCCAGACAAAGGTGCCCCAGGGAGTTTGGAATGCATGATAGAACTTCTCATTGCACCAGTATCCAAAAGAAATGGTTCCGTAATACC
This sequence comes from Lissotriton helveticus, assembly GCF_964261635.1. NCBI lineage: Eukaryota > Metazoa > Chordata > Amphibia > Caudata > Salamandridae > Lissotriton > Lissotriton helveticus. The sequence continues at coordinate 1,433,000,007 of NC_136068.1, forward strand.
TAATGCTACAACATTAACATAAGGTCCATTCTGATCCACTGGAACTGATACGACTCCCTTACTCTGTCTATGGCTGTCCTAGCTAGTGTGAAAATCAGCGTTTTCATTGTATGTGCAATAATCGTCATTGTAATATTGTGCAGACTGGGAATTCCGCTGATCAAAATAATTTGTAGAGTCCTGAGGGGGCGAGGAACGTCGTTCCTGAAACGACGCACCACGCCCTCTACCTCTGGGCACTGAACGAGAATCACCACGACCCCCTGGTGCTAATGATCCACCATAACGTTGCAACAAAACTGGACAGTAATTCTTAAAATGACCTTCCTCTTTACAAAAGGCGCATTGATTAGGACCCAACGGAAATCGCGGAACTGAAGATACAGGTTTCTGTAACAACCTCTGAAGCTGTGGAGGCTGTTGTAATTGGTGCTGAGCAGAACGAGGGGGATAAGCCTGTTGCAGAAGAATCTTCGTTTTCAATTCTTTAGTCTTTTTCTCCACTTTTTCCTTATCTTCCTTATTCCTATTCTCATAATACTGAGCAGTAGCTAATATCTGGGCAATCGATGAAACGGCCAATGAACTCTCTGATTGTTTCAATGTATGCGATATTTCTGGAAGTAGATTAAAGACAAATTTATCTACGAATAATCGCTGTCCACCTTCAGTACTCATATCTTGACCACTATGGTCGATGAAAGTCTCTTCGAAACGAGTAAAGAAATCGGAGACACTTTCATCCGTCTTTTGTTTGCACGCTGCTAACTTATCCCAGTTAACGCGTACAGCAGGCATCATTGTTTTCATAAGATCTATTATTCTACTGGGCAATTCCGTGATCAAATCGTCGGGTTTGGCACCACCTATTTGTCCTGCATCCGCAGCTGTAATAGCAGCCCAATTACCACCTAGAGCTTGATCATGGTCTTCCTTCCAAATTTTAGCCCATAAAGCTTGTGGGACTACATTTCCCATCAATAAATCAATATCTGCCAAATTCATGATACATGCATCAACAGTCTGGGACAACTCTTTATAATACCAAGCAGGATTCTAACGAGGGTCCGGTAAAGACTGTTTAAGTGCCAACAATTCTGATCTTTTCCAAGGATCATGTACCCATATATACGCTGGAAATGAGCAAGAACAGGCGGAGCAGCGTTAGGATCTGCCTCTCTCCATATTGGAGGAACTTCTCGCATAGGATATTGTGCCATTTTACGACGAACCGCAGGATCAGGTTCAAAAGAAGCTAGGTAGAAAAAGGAAGACCGGAAAGTAACAAGCTTTTGAACAGCACGCTCTACATCAGGACCCACAATAAGTCCCTTATCAAATTGATCCTGCACCTCGAGCAAATCCTGAAGAGGTAAATCCAAATCCATATCTCCCCACCCTTTGATAAGAGTGTTGCACATAACATTAAAGACATACCTCTGCGTATGCGCATTCCATTGAAGAAAAGTGTCTAGAATATCGCGCACACTATACTGTGGACCACTCATGATCCAATTACGAGCGAGAGAATCTAGCTTAATCCGTTCTTCCAAATCTGGAATCTGGCTACGAGATTGTCTTCGAGACGAAGCAGGAGAAAAATAAAGAAGCCCTAGAAAAGGTGACAAGAGACCAGAAACAGTTTCAACTAATCGCTGTCGAGCTGTAGGGGAATCTGACACTAGAACAGGAGACAACGTATTCTGTAAGACAGGAGAAGAACCAGTAGCAAAAGAAGCTAAAGGTAAAGGAGACTGAAGCACAGAAGATTGGGGTACAGAAGTCGGTGGCAAAGGATGCGGAGGTGGAATCACAGGAAGAGGCAATTGTGCAGGAACCGGAACAGCTGGATTAGCAACAGGTTGTAATGGAGGTGCATTAGCACCTAACACATAAGGTGGAGGTAATGTCAATAGATGGGACATGAAAGGATCTTCGTAAGGACCCTTACTCTTTGTGCCAGTAGGCAACACAGGATAACATCTTTCTATTGCCATACGATGCTGTCTGTCTGAAAATTCAATCATCCGATCAACCTCATCATTTTTAAACTGTTGGGCAGTCTGTAAAATCGTCATATTCTGCTCTTTCTTATCTTTCTTCATTTGCTTAATTTCTTTCTGTTTGGCTTCCTTACGCCAGAGGTGGAAAGAGTCAAACATTGCCGGCCGGGCTTTTCTCTTAAATAAAATTGCTTCCAAATTATCTAGTATATCAGTCTCAAAACTACCATTTTGTGGCCACTGTAGGACACCATCTTTCTTCTTATATCGAATCCACGTTTCATTAAAAATAATAGGACCAAGAACATGTTTCGAATAGAGCTCGTAAGTGGGAGTTCCAACCGGAGGAATTTGACAAGAATCCTCTAGCCGGGAATCCCTAGAACAACCAAAACAACAAAATTTCCTAAACTTACTAAATCCAGGCATTTCGTAACGAACCGGACTTCTTACAAACATCAAGGAGTTTAGACAATATAGTCACAGCACAAACATACTTACCCCTCGGCTTCGATAAGGGCACTAATCGAATGACAAAAAAAGAAAAACAAAGAGTGGGGGCTACCCACGAATACTTAACTAAATGTTTTCTCACGCCAACAGATGTCCGTCTAACATCTCGCGATACCAATCATCACCAGAGGGCCAAGGCAGGGTGACAGTCAGGGCAGCAGTCGTCAGCAGCCGTCAGAAAGGAGTAGCCGCGCTTCAAAAGACCTTCGGTCCACTTCGACATACAGGGGTCGCTCACGTGGCTCGCGAAACCCTCCGGAATTTTCTTGCGAAGCTCCTCACGACCCTCGGGCTGAACCACTTCCACTGAAGTCGCCTACACGTTTGGCCGCCAATTGGAGAACCTGGCCTTATGGGTCAGGCGGCGCAGGGCAAGCCTAAGATATCCGGGTTCACCTGCCTTGACAGACAGAGACACTAGACACTCTGTTAGGCATAGAAAATCAGGTTTATTAGCTGCAGCTAAGCACAGTTGTCTAAGAAGTACCCTATGGGTATATTCTCAACAGACTGCCACTTCATTCCAAAATGCGGCGGCTAGAACGCTGGTCCGTCTGCCCCGTAGATGTTCAGCCAGAGCTACCATCCGCAAACTCCACTGGCTGCCTGTGGAAAACAGAGTCAAATTTAAAGCTCTCATTACGATCTTTAAAATTGTCAAACAGGGAAATCCCCCTATACTACAAAACCTGACCTGCCCCTATGTTCCTAACCGTGAGCTACGATCCTCCAACCAACTTCTTCTGAAAGTTCCCCGAATAAAACTATGTCGCACTGGAGGCCGTTCCTTTAAGGTCCTGGGACCCAAGATGTGGAACACTCTCCCTCCTCACATTCGCGCCATAGATTGCCTCTCGACCTTTCGTAAGGCAATTAAGACCCTCTTATTTCCCGCCCTCTAGAGCTGCTCCTAGTTTCCCCTCCGGGTAGGATGTGTGTTGTCTCCTAGCGCCGGGACGCCCCTTTGCTGGGGTAGCTGTCGCGCTTTACCAAACCCAGAATAGAATAGAATAGAATTCCGTGGCGTACAGTCTATTATAGTACACATGTTTACAATGACAACTCCCAAAACATACAAAACTGACGAATAGGAATAGTTCGAAAACAAGCTATCGAATGTCTAAAACACACCCTTCTTTCAGACCCCGTGTGCTCTCCTTCCCTTAAGTTAATCAACACTAGTGCCCGTAATTCAATTTGCAGGTGGTAGAACATGTTGAATGCTTCAAAGGATAGTTTATGTAACAAGAGAATACAGGAAGAGAATAGCGAAGGCCAGTTAAACAAGATAAAGTCAGGAAGAATGGTGGGACCCAAACAGTGGAGTAAGACAAGGATTAATCAGTCTAGACATGGATTTAACAAACTCGGCCAGTCTCTAATATCGGTTTAGTAATCAAGGACAAGGGTTACTCTTTAACAGGAGAGACACGTAGCAGCTGAAAGAGCAAAAACACCGCGTTCACCGTGCTGCCTGAGTGAGGCAACACAAAATGGCGGCTAAGCACAAAATGGCGGCTAGATACGAAGCGGAGTCAAAAACTACCTCATGAGGCTGTTATCAATTGCTATTTTTTGAGTCAATGACCCCTCTGTGTCTCTAACTACTTGGGCCCAGTTGCCACTGTGTTACTCTTTTATTATCCTTAGCAACCCCGCGGGGATTTTTTTGTTTTCTAGGGTTTCCCAGAGGCAGTTCCAATCAACTGAGTCGAATGCGGCTCGAAAGTCAACAAAACAGCAGCACAGCTTACCATTTTGTTCCATTGACTTACGTGCCATTGCCCATAGGGCAAAGCAGTGGTCGACCATGGAGTGGCCTTCCTTAAAGCCCCCTGTTCAGCTGGTACTATTGCGTACACCTCCACCCAGTTCTTTAATCTATTCAGGATTATTTCTGAAAAAACTTTTCCCCTATATCTAGCAGGTTAATTAACCTATAATTTTGTGGTGCATTTATGTCCCCTTTTTTATGTACTGGTCTTATTACTGCCCCCTTCCAATTCTTAGGTATTTTCCCTTCATCTAGGATTACCAGGAACATCTGAGATAAGAAACTCGCCCCCAACCACTTCATCTCTGATTTTATTATTATTGCTGGGGGATTGTCTGGGCCGGCGGCCGGTGTTAGCTTTAAGTTAGCTATTGTGTTTTTTACATTCAATTTTATCAAATCTGATTTCAGATCTTTTATTGACCCTTGCCATGGCTCTGGCTCTTCCCCTACTAAATCTCTCTGTGGGATGTACATTTCCTTCAAATACTTCTCCCCTACTTCCTCGTCTACCACACAGTTCATTGCCCCAACAGGGTGGTCTGCTGCTGCTTTTACCAGTTCCAGAGCTGTCTTAAATGCTGTGATTCAATAGATTCCAATACATTGTCCCAGCATTTATCTTTTGTAAGTTCTTTTTGCATTTGCCAGTAACTTTTTATATTCTCTTTTCAATTTTTCAAGGTGCCTTTGCCTCTTCCGATCACATTTTTTTCTAATACTTCTGGTTTCTTTCCTAATCTCTCTTTTTTTCTTCTGACATTCTACGGAGAACCATTTCATTTGTCTTGCGAGGATTATTTGAAGGTTTAATTTATCTCTTTTTAATTAGATTCGAAGGCATTGCACCACTTTATCTATTTTTCCCTCATACCATTCCAGAATTTGGGATTTTCGACTTGTTGTGCCATTACTTTACCACAGGGTTTCAGGCATCCCCCTTGAATCGTCAACTGCTGGGGGTTATGGTCACTCCTTTCTGTCTGGAGTATCTTAAATTTACTTATAAGAGGGAAATTCCGAGCAAACATAAAGACATAATCTATTGGGCAATTTTGTATGCCTATCTTGAATCTTTTCTTTGTTGGGCAATCTGATTCTAATCTGCCATTCAGGCAGAACAAACCCTTTGTCCCTAGATAGTTTCCAAGCATTTCCTCCAGTCGTAGGGGTTGACAAACTGGGAAGGTTGCTTCTTTTATTTCATATGCATCCAGTACATCCCTGTACCAGAGATCTACCTTCTTTGGGCTCAGTTTGTGATTGAAGTCCCCCATTATTAAAAACATATGCGATTCATACTTTTCGCATAAAGAGTCTATATCATCTTTAAAATGCTCCAACTCACTTTCATACTCCTTAGTATTCTCCCATTGCATGTACACGTTTATAATAATTACATTTTCATATTTTTTATCTAAAACCAGCAAGGACAATCTGCATACCAAAAGCCATTTACATTTCACTTTTAACGGAATCACGTTCTTCGCTATTTTTGTAGACACTAGGGTCATAATTCCCCCCTCCGGGCATCTGAACCTCTTTTTCCTAGCCGGACAATGGAATTGGAGGAAGCCATCAAATATTGGAGTTTCGTCACATAGCCAAGTTTCTTGCACACACATGATTTCCACATTCTTTGCTAACTTGCTTAAACATTCCTGTTTTACTCTATCACCCAGGCAGTTTACATTCCAGGATAAGAAGTTAAGTCTATGCGACACCCCTTCATCCTATTCCACCTCACTTAAGCCTCCGTCTTCATCCATATCTTCTTTATACCACTGGGAGGAACCTGTAGGGCTGCTTCTTTGACTCCAATTACCCCCAAGAAGTTTCAGTTACTGAGTTATTCACTCCTATATTTAAAGTGCCTCTCCCACTTCATTATCCTCCATTAACCTCACCTATCTCTTTCCAAGGCCTGCATGACATTTTAGGAAGTTTCTACCTAATTAAACCTTTTTTCCAGTTCTTTCTCTGAAATTAACTGTATCCCTTCCTGATCTATCTCACTCTCTGCTTTCCAAATTGCCAATTTTACCAGATCTGAATAGACAAGGACTCTTGTGATTTCCTTCCCATTTGTATTTTCTACAAAGCCCACTTGTCTCAGATCTTTTATTCCTATTCCCCTCAGGCTTGGGCATTTTGAGATGGAGAAAACGATTTGGGACCTATTTAAGGGTTAGATCTTCCGTGTTTTCTTTCCCTTTTTTTCTGGTTGAGCTGGTTCGAAATACAGCCATTTATTACTTCCTATCTCGGTCCCTGTCTTGGGGACTTCTATACCTGACTGCCCGGTATCCTTCCATCTAGCATTCCCCAGTTTACTTTTTACTCCTATTTTACCAAGTTGCGGGGCAGCCTTTTCTAGGGTTAGATTCTTCTGTGAACATATGTTATTTCCCACATTTTTGGGTTTAACTAAGGAGTTTACTTCTGATTGCTTTTTATTTAGTCCCTTGCTAATCTGTTTCTTTACTTGATTTTTGGGACCCTCCTTCTTACCCTCCGATCTTTCGGACTTATCAGGTACTTGTGTTAATGCTGGGCTCTTTTTCCCCACTGTTTTTCCATTATTTCTACTTTGGATTCCCTCTTTCTGCCCATTGCTCTTCTAGGTTGTTCACTATAGTTCATAGAACTGTACCTAAAATGTTCTCCTCTTCTTCTTATCAACATCGGGCGTTTAGATATATATACATTATGAGGGGTTTCTACACTCCCTTTCTGTTCTATAGGCTGTGGGTATTCTATTGGTCTCATCATATGTGGCATTTGACTTCTAATTCCTTGCAACTCCTCCTCGATCTTTTTTAAGCATGTTTTTTGCGTTTTCAAGACCCCATTGTGTAACATTGTAACTTCTAGTATCCCCTGGAGGGTTTTCTGAAGCATCAACAATAAGTCCATCATTGAAGAGGAGGGAGTAGCGGAAATATCTAAATCATGTTTGCTGTTCCTCTCTGGATCATCTGTTCTTACACTTCTCTGTGTTTCCTGCTGTAGTTCATTTGACCTTAGGGCCGATGTATTTAATACCTCACCCCAATCAATTCTCGACCTTTCGCTAGAGTTCCTCATTTGACCTGAGGTCTCTAGTACCTGTGTTTGTAACGAGAATGATTGGGGGGATGAAGACAGATGTGGCGCTGTTGTCAATTCATTTTGGCATAAAAGTGACTGATTCAACAGGAATGATGCCTCCAGTAATTCTTCAACGATTTCTACGGAACTATTCCCATTCTTCTATACTGCTTCTGCTTTCAAAGCTCTCATGGATGGATCTACTCTTTTGTAGTGTTTACCTACAAAGTCCTTTACGGATTTAGAGACCGACAGACATCCTTTATTTTCTAGCACCGTCTCTTTAGTAGTTTTTATAATTTTTCTCTTTTGCGGTGCTGCTTTTGCACTTGTTATAGGACTGGCTTGGCTCTCCTGGCTCTCTTCTAGGGTCCTTGATTCTCCAGAAAGTTCTCTCCTCCTGGGGCTTTGCTCCATATGCTCTTCACATGTCTTTTGCTTCCTTTTTGGTGCCATAGCTCACAACCCGTGAAAATAGCATGTATGTTCTTATTTTACGGTCTAATGTACTCCAATTTTGGCTTTACCCTCTTAACTAACCCCTTAAGCAGTTAAGTGTAACAATTACTGTTTGATTTAGGGGGGCTTTTAGGTACTGCAGTCAAACATACACTTACCTCTGTTTATCCAGCCGTGCCCGCAAGTTTGCATTGTAGCTTGAAATTGTCCTGCAGGTCTCCCCCTTATTCTGCCGGGGTGGCGCTCAGGGTACGGCACCAGGCTTTCTTGAGGTCTCTTAGGTGCCCTCTGTCCCTTTATTTCCGGGGATATATTAGCTGCCTTCTCCAGCTCCTGTTTTTACAGGAGCCCTGTCTGGGCTTGTCTGGTGGCTCCCACGGTCTTTTCCTCCTCCGTTGTCGTGGTGCCGGGGTACCGCGACTCTCCTGCTCCTAGCTCAGTCCGGCGAGGCCCCGAGCTTTCTAACGTCCGCCCGGTCTCGCCAGGTCCAGAAAGTAGGGGCACGGGTGCAGCGCGGCACGGCAAGCTGCTCGCGTTCCATAGCTCAAACCTCCAAGTGGCGGGCTAATACGACGTTGCTGTGTTGCACGCGTAGCGGTCTCTGTAGGCAGGCGGGCGGCAACAACAGAGAAAATCGACTCTGAAACCCAGGTGGGTGCACTTGCCAAGTCAATATGGCAGTACTAGACTGCACACAGGCTCTGCAATGGAAGGCCTGAGACAGACTTTACAAGCTGCTTCTGTGGGCGGCACAACCAGTGCTGCAAGCCCACCAGAAGCTTTTGATTTACAAGCCCTGGGCACACATGGTGCACTGTACTAGGGTCTGACAAATAAATCAAATAACCCAATCATGGAGTCACTAATCAATACATCAATTTAACATAGGGAGCACTTGCACTGTGGCACTGAGTAGCAGTGGTACAGTGCCCAAAGCAACTAACCAGCAAAACAGATCAAAAACAGAGGAGGCAATCAGGAAAACAAAATGGAAGGGAGACTCACGCAAATGATACCAGGTCTAACAATATGCCTATGTATACTTTATTCCAAACATATTTATTGACAATCTAATAAACATCAATGAGTACACACTTAGAAGATCTGGGGCTCACCATGCGAGGTGATTGGTGCTTACAAACAGACATGGGGCTCTTCAAGAAATGGACAGGAGAAAGTGAGGTGCTTGTAGTGAAAAAAGGTGGACAGACTGAAGAACTGGGGCAGACGTATAAACTGTGTGGAGCATGGGTCACATAGATAAACACATAGGGGAGCTTGGTTTGCACACTGTCCAAGAAGCTTCAGACTCATGTGCACATGATGAGGGGAACTGAGGCGCATGATGAGGTAACACCTGAGCACTAATGAACCGAGGAGCTTCTGCTACATAGTTTGTGATGATTGCCAGGCTCGTGGACAGGGCAACAAGCTGACTTTCTATTATGATAATGTGAGATTGACCGTGCCAGGAGTTTAATGCAAAATGAGAGGACTTTTGTAAAGCAAACTATGTGACAACCATGCTCTTTTAGCATGAAACAATATTTAAATACCTATAAATTAACTGTACAAATATATAAAGATGAATAAAGAGGTAGGAAAGCACAATTTGTTTTTCTTAAGTGTGATTAAAACCATTTTAATAGGATGGGAACAAATCAAGAGACTTTACTTGCGCAAATTACAAATATTCTCGGAACCCAATTTCCACACAGAACTGCATGTGTCCTTTATAGGTTTATCTGTAAAGCTGTATATCTGTCAAAGTGTAGTGGTCATTTTAATTGAAAATGTGCTTTCTATAAATAACAGTGTACTTCCACACCATACTTCAGTAATATATCTGTGATAGTGTGCTCATAAATACAACATCAGCTACATCCTGCACCATTACCACTCTCCTGCTGAATGGGTGTAGGTAATTTGTGACACATGTTCTTTATGTGAAGCGTAGAATTTTCAGAATTCCCTATAACTTCAGTGATTTAATATTGATGATGGGACTCCACGTCTGAAAATTCCTCCAGCACCACTGGTGCAGCTCTGGCCATTACAGGCATGTTACTGCTCAATTATGAGTGGCGGAAAGCCACTTGCCCCCTCTAAAAAGTTAAACGCTGACCAATGGGGTCATGTAACTAGTTGGCATGGAGGAATCTTACTCATTATCAGAATTAACTAGACAAATCTCTCTACCAACTGAGAATGGCCATGCACCATCAGCCACAGAATCGAAAAAGAGCTATCATTCTGTCAGTTCTTTCTGTGTCAGGGTGGGAGAGGTTTCCTGAGTTGAGTCAAATTAAGCAGCCCACTCTGCTCTTACTACTGCCTGTCTAGTCAATTCCCTTAAGGTTCTGCTTCACAACTGTCCCCCCCTCCCAGAATTCAAAGACTTTAATTTCCCAGAAGCTGCTTTGTGACTCATAGCAATATTTGCTTATGATTGGAACTACAGCGTTATGTGATTGTCTTTCAACCTCAAAAGTGTGTTCTTGATTAATAAGAACTTTCTTGGCAAATGCTTTTGCTTTAGTTCGTCTTGTGAAAGTCCAATAATTTCACCTCCAGCAGCACAATGCATGCCTCACTGCCCCTCTTCATCATGGCCTCAGTTCCAAAAACAAACAGAATAGAAGCAGCGATGTATTCCATTATTCCTTTCAAGGGGCACAGAGAGGCAGAGGTTGGGACAGGCTGTAGATGTTCTCACAGTAGTCCGCCAGCTCAAACCCAAATTCACAACTTCTAGCTTTTAAACTGTAGCAAAATTATTAAGCTCTATTTGACCTGAAATTACCGTGGCTGCTGGCACCAGATTAGCTCTCCAATAGATCTATGTTAAAGGATTCAAAGCATTCTTTCTCCAGTTGCAGGGCCTCTAGAAAGTCCTGTATTGTTAGTTTTCAATAAATTCTCCCCAAGTCAAAGTTGAAGACTTGGCGGTTCTCTGGTAAGCCTGGCTGCAGCACAGGATCATTATGCAGCTGTTGCACAATCTCATGGGGGCCTGAATTTGCTAAAATCTGTCAAAATAATAGACAGGCAAATTCAGGGTTCATGAATAAAATTCAAAGTCATGGAAATACTAGTGGGGTGGGAAATGTTTTGGATATTTCTGATATTGTTGGCAAGGAATGTGATTCTATCAATAGCATTCAAGATGATCTGGGGGGGAGATGGTTGTGGTGGTACATGATGATGAAATCATCACAGGAGATTCATTAGAATGTATTGATCCTTATGTCGAAATTGGTGTGGGTAACAAAGTTCTTATGCTGCTTGTTGATTCAGGCGCAAGAATAACGATGATTACTCATGAGTTGTTCAATGAAACATGGCCTGAAAGAAAGTTAGAACCTCCTGCTAGGGCTCCTGTTTCTTACGAGGGGCGCAAGATAGATTTGGCTGGTTATTTTGAAGATGTACTACAATTTAAAGGAAGGAAAATACTTGGGAAAGTTTATGTGGCTATAAAGGGTTTGAACATCTTGGGATGGTTTCATCAGGGTTTGTTCCAAATGGTTCTTAGACCAGGCACAAAAGAACAAGTTAGTGTGGTAGATTCTTCTGATTTCACGGAAAAGTTGAGTTTTACTTTCCCCGCAGTATTCGGGAAGGGTCTTGGAATTATCAAAGGTTTTACCCATGAGATTAGAGTTAAGGATGGAGCTATTCCAATTAAACACAAGGTGAGAAGTGTCCCTTTTAGTGTAAGAGATAGTCTGGAGAAGGAGTTAAATGAGTTATGTATGAAGGGGATCATTGAGCCAATAGAGTCGTCTTTGTGGTTGTCTCCCCTTGTAGTTGTGAGGAAAAAAATGGCGATTTACGTGTATGTGTGGACTTACGCAGTCTTAACAAAAATATCTGGGTCGACTCACATCCGTTGCCTAAGATCACAGAGTTGTTGTCACTTACAAGAGGAGCAAGATGGTTTACCAAGCTGGATTTGGTGTCCGCTTACCATCAGGTCATGCTAAGTCAAACTTCTAGACATTTTACTGCATTTGTCTGTCCTTTCGGAAGCTATCAATACTGCAGAATGCCGTTCGGACTCGCGTCGGCAGCAGCAGTTTGTCAGAGACTAATGAATCAAATGTTTAAAGATACTCCTGGTGCCATCGTTTTCCAGGATGATGTTTTAATTTTTGGTGAAAATAGAATTGATCATGACAAGTCATTGAATCAAGTTTTGGAAATAATGCAGGAGAAAGGGGTTGTACTCAAGAGTGAGAAATGTGTTTTCCTCAAAGAAAAGATCGAATTTCTTGGTCATGTTGTTTCGCATGATGGTGTTGAACCCCGTCCGGGTTTCGTGAAGGCTATCGTTGATGCTAGTCCACCTGTTGATAAATCTGGTTTGAAGTATTTCATTGGACTCAGTGAGTTTATCAAAGATTATGCTTCAATGGTACAACCTTTAACAAACATGTTGAAAAAAAATTTCCCTTTCAAATGGGATAAGGGTTGTCAAGAAATTTTTGATTGGATAAAGTTGCAGTTAGTAAGCGACAGAATTCTGAAGCCATTTGACCCTAACAAAAAGTGTACTGCAACTGTAGATGCTAGTGGTTTTGGACTTGGAGCGGTTCTTACTCAAGAACACGGACATACAGATAACACTATAGAACATGCTTCCAGGGTTTTAAGGGGAGCTGAATGAATTTTTCAGTCATAGAAAAAGAACTGTTAGCTTGTTGGTGGGCGGTCAGGAAGTTCAATCCATTTATATGGGGAAGTCATTTTGTGATAAGGACTGATCATAGTCCATTAGTATCTATTTTGACTGGTGACAAAATCAAAGAACACACACCCAGAATAGCTAGGCTGTCATCGAAATTGTTGCAATATAATTTTGATATTGTCTATTTACCTGGTATGAAAAATGGACGAGCCGACTATCTGTCACGTTTTCCAGTTACGGGAAATGGTTCAGAATTTGAGAAGGAAGATGATCAAGATGATTGTTTTGTTGCTGCTTTGGATGTTGAAGGAATGTGTGCTATAAGTGAAGTTGAGTGGAAAAGAGAGTTGGTGAAGGATGAGGTTCTTGTACAAGTCATAAAATATTTGAGATCCAGTTGGCCGAGAGAGAAAAATGTGTCTTGTCAGTTTCAAACCTATGTGAAAATTTCAGAAGAGTTAAATTGTAGAAGACGGTATCCTTCTACGGTGTGGAAGACTTATACCCCCAGAGAGTTTAAGGAAACGTCTGTTAGTTGGTGCACATGAGGGGCATTTGGGGAAAACGTTCACAAAACGTAGGCTGAGAGGTGTGTTCTGGTGGCCACACATGGATGTTTGCGTGGATGAACTTGTTGATAGTTGTGTGGTTTGTAAATCATCTGACAAGAGTCACAAGGTGAGGACACCACCTTTGGAACCAATTGAATTTCCAGGGAGACCATGGGAAAAAATTGGCATCGATTTAGTAGGACCGTTCAATCTTCTACCTTCTTCTTCGCGTTTTGCTATTGTGACCATTGATTACTATTGTAAGTGGCCAGGGGTACGATTTATTAGTGAACCAACTACAGCAAATGTGATCCATTTTTTAAAAGATATTTTTTTAAGAGAAGGTTTTTCTTCTTGTGTAATGTCTGATAATGGGGTACAATTTGTCAGTTCTGAATTTGAAAATTTTCTGAAACAAGGTGGTGTCATACATCAAAAGAGTTCTTTCTATCATCCTCAAGCAAATGGCCTCGTTGAGAGGATGAATCGGGCTCTAAACAATTGTGTGCAGTGGGCTATTGCTAGCAAATGTGTTGTGGAGAATGCAGTGCTATGCTATGGTTCTATCGCACTACTGCACATTCGTCGACTGGAGTTTCTCCTTTTGAACTATTGAAAGGAAAAAAACCATCTACCAAAATTTGCCCAGGCTGGATGTCAAAATGGGTAAAAATTTATGTTATGGATGATGTTGATGATTTTGCAAGAGGCAATGGTGGCAGAGCCCAAGAAAAACAAAAGGTCTATTTTGATGAAAGGAAGAAGGTTCTATTTGTATTGGAGATGTTGTGCGTATTAAAAGTCCAGTTCATGTAATCAAGGGGTGAGGTAAATTCTCAGAACCTTTAATTGTTGATAAGGTTTGTGGAAATGCTGTGAGGGTCAACAATAAAAATTGGTGGAACTATTTTAGAATTGTTAAAGTAAAGGATTGGAATGTTGACCACAATACCAACTTTGCTAACTATAACTTTGATACAAAAAATGTATTTGTCAAAGGCAATGATAAGAATAATGATGTTGATCTTGTACCTAAACTTCGCAGGAGCTTGGGAGTTTGTAAAGTTCCTCTCAGGTTTAGATAGTTTTTTTTGTTTTTTTGCATATTCATTGTCAGTTTTACCATGGGTTTTCTTTTCTCATTTTTCCTTTTTCTGTGTTCTTCTTTCTTCCGTGTCTCTTCCATCTTCTTTTTGTTTTGCTTCACATCTTTCTTTCTTCTTTTGTTGGTTTTGGGAGAGAGGGGATAATGTAGTATTCTGTGTTAGATTTGCCTCTTCAGGCACTTGTAGTTGGAATCTCCATGTTATGGTGTTCTGTATTCTTACTTGGAATATTGGGAGTGAAGAGTCAGTTATTCCTGACTGTGTTTGCTGTCGCTGTTAATCTCCTGAGCTAAATAAACTAAGACTTTAAGGAAACAAGTCTGAAGAACTTACTACACTGAATCTTCAAATGTGCTCTCATTGGGACTTCCAGGACATCCAGGGCATCAGTTCACACCATTCACTCCTGTAGGACATGCTACCAGATGACCGGACCTGACGGAGCGCCATCTGAACACATGGTGCCTTGTGGAAAGTGTTTCTGCTTGCATTGGGAGTACTCTTCCGGACAGGGCTTGGAACAAGAGCCTGGCCTGAGAGTGCACCATGCTAGGTGCCCCCCAACTGGATCCCTACCTGGGCTCTACCCAGAGCTTTTCACCACAGCAAATTAAGGGAGCCCTCCTTGGGCCTGCAAATGCCTATACGGGGCACTCGCAAGCACATGGTACCCAGTTCCAGAGGGACCATCTGATGTCTGGCCTGGGGTCTTGGCTGACCTTTTCCACCACACTGAGGCCACAGACTGGCCATCTGGTTGTTTTAACAAGGCTTCTAAGAATCTTTGCACTGTCTGGAAAGAGCAACAACATGGTCAGCAAGTTGCCTACACCCTCACCCTACTAGTAGGAAGGATGTCGACTAGCCTTCATGTAATCCATGCACTCTTGGCAATAGGGGGTGGCATTTCAGCCTCTTAAATCCCTAAATGTGCTTGAACATTGCAGCTTTAAATGAACCCGTCTGGGGAAGCCCGGCCAATAGGTGGTGCCACATACCCCTATTAGGCTCTCCAACGGATGGCCCGGGCTGACTTGGTGACATGATGGCCCAGGTCGCGTGGTGACCAGAGTTGCCAGGCCCAGGATAGCCCTGACACAGCATGAAGCTTCAGCTGATCCCTCATTCAGACTTCCAGGGTAACTCCGAATTCTGAACAGAGAGTCAAGCCCACAATTTACATGACAAGAGTGCCAATATATGCTGAGGCCAGTGCTCAGGAGGCCCTTCCTAGAGCCACCCACTGCCATGCCATCAATCAGCAATTGATTAGATTACGGTACTGGCTATAAACCATCCTTGACAGGCCACCCTGCACAAGGATGTCAGCGTCATTTACCTGCCTGCTCTCCAGGAAGACAGACTCAATTCAATTCAATTTAAGTTTTTATATAGACTCCAGTGCATATTGCAAAAACCTCTCTGGAAAACCTACAGGGCTCATGTAGCTAGACCCCAGCTTCAGAAAAGGTAGGATTTTAGAATTTTCTGGAGCAGATTTCTGACCGCTGATTTCCGAGGGAAGTGGGGAGCAAATTGTAAACAAGATATGCAAAGGAGTGTCCACCTCTTCTCACTTTTGTAACCTTCGCTGTTGACTTGAGCCCTTGACCGCTTGACTGAAGGGACCTTCCTGGAATGTAGTAGGTAAGTAAGTTATGGATGATAATCAGGCCTTTCCCTTGGAAGGCCGTAGTGCAATGTAGAGAGCCTTGAAAAAGAATTCTCTATTGAACTGGAAGCCAGTGAAGGGCTACTAAGGCTGATCTGGCTGACTGATGTTTCGGTATTTTGTGAAGGACTCTGGCCACTTGGAGTCTTATTATCACATATTTCGGACTCCCTAAGTGAAGGCGATTCCCACAATTTAGACTTGAGTTTAAAAGACCCAGCATCACTATCCCCCTCGTGGTTTGTGGTAACATGGGTAAGAACTTTCCGGGATCTAAGAATGCCAAGAAAAGATCGCACACATTTTCTGGCCTGTGTTTCCATCGTGATCTTATCATCTATCGAGAATCCTATATTTTTTACTGCCTAGGCAGGTTAAGTAATTCTCCAAGTTGTTCTGGCCATGCTAGATCCATCCATCTTGACCTGTTTTTTCAGATCCCAAGTACCTCCAATTTATCACATCTGCTTGCATATTTCCAGGCTGTGACCTCCTTGAGGCATGAATTCATCTGAGTGGAGTTTCGAGTAACATCGGGTATAAGTGGCCCTGATGAATTAAGTGCCATCAGCATATAACACTAAGTCAAGTATATATGACCATACCATTTTTGCTAGGGGGCGGACTAATAGGAAAGGCCCACTGGACAAGGTTTTTAGGCAGCCTCAGACTAGGCCCCGGGGCTCTCTCAGCACCTGAAGAGAACAATCAGATTACAAAAGGTTCCTAGTACCTTGTCCCTACTAGTACAGAGGAAGGTCACCCATGCCTTATACACACCAAATGACAGAGGGGTCAGTCTGAGCAAATGCACCTAACTTCTTGGGGTCTTGGTTGGGCTCAAACAGCCAAATGAGCCCTCATCAGAACGTACAATGCATACCAGTCATGAAGGGGTGCCATGCATTCTTATGCAGTACACAAGCAGATGTCCAACTTGGAGAGGCAAGATGATTGAGCTGAAAGGACAGCCATTTGTTTGCACCTTGTGTTATGAAACACGTTTGGCCAATCTGGTGGGAAGAAAACCTTGGACCTTAAGCTCAGAGCTTTGGCTGGGCAATAGGCAATGTGCTGTGGGGGCTCTTACAGAGCTTTGACTCAGAGCCTATATGCACATTTTTATACCAGCAAAGAAGGAGAGCCCTGACCATGGAGACCCTGGCAAGACATAGGTTCTTATGCCATCCAAGCAGAGGGAACCTCCCTCGGCCTGCATGACCCAGTTCTGGGCACTTTGTGACACAAGGAGCTGAAGAATGGAGTGAAGGGCCAGGGTCTTCAACCCTCAGGCCAACTGGACTTCTAGCCTAGGGCCCAGTCAGACTTCTAAATCTGACTAAGCAGTTAGGCCTGCCACATTCCTCCAGAACCCTTCCTGGACTCTAAGTGACACAGCGAGCTGAAGAATGGAGTTCAGGGCCTAGGGCTTCCACCCTGAAACATGCTGGGCCCGAGACTTCCATCCTCAAGCCAGCTGTGCCTCTGAACCGGGGCCTGATCAGAGCTTCTTATCCCGGCCAAGAAGGAGAGCCCTCCCTGTCCTAGGCACCTTGCAATAGAGCAGGGTGGAGAATGGAGCTGAGGGCTTCTTCCCTTGGGGTGTGCTGGAACTCTGACCTGGAGGCCAGGCAAGGGCTTCTAAATTCGGCCAAGCAGTGAGATGTCTTAGGGCCTGTGGGGGCCTCATTTCAAGCACTGTATGATACCACAAGCTGGAGAATGAAGCCCCAGGCCATCTGGAGCTATTACCCAGAGCCCGACCATAGCTTCTTAACTAGGCCAAGCAGGGGGGTACTCCGAGTGCCTGCGGCACCCCATTGCTCGCACTTTGTGACACAGAAGCCATGAGAAAGTATGCTCAGAACTGGAGTCTTCTACCCCCAGATCAGTTGAAACACTGATCCAGAGGGTAAACATATTTTACATTGTGGTGATTACACTGCGATGCATTTAGAACGCTGCCATTACAACGCAAGCGTCACATTGACTTGCACTGGAGGGCGCTATAACCTAAGCAATAGTAAGATTTACTATTCCAACACCTTCCCTACTTTACATAGACTGGTGTTGGAATAGTAAATCTTACTACTCCTAACTCCAGCGCCCTCCAGCGCAAGTTGTTGTAATGACTTGCATTGTAAAAACTGCGATGTTACATACCGCGATCATTTTGAGCGCATTGTAACATCACAAATTCATCCAGATCCAAGTCAGAGCTTCTTAAATGAGCCAAGCAGTGAGTCCTCCTGGTGATTGCAAGACTCTTCTCCTGGCAATTTGCGAAGCTGCAGGCTGTTGAATGGAACACAAGGCAGAGGACTTCCACCCTCGGGTGAGCTGACACACAGACCTCAGGTCCTGGGGTCCTCACCTGGGGAATGCTAAGAGCTCTTACCCGGAGACTGGTGAGGTCTGTTCGAACTATTGAATCAAGGTAGCCCTCCCCAAACACACTGTGACAGCGGTTCAGCACATGGACCCCAAGCGGGCCCCACTGGAGCTTTGCCCTGCGGTACTATCAGAGCTTTCCATCTAACTGGGACCAGAGACTGGCCGTTTTTTACTTGTAGGAGGGTCCCAGGACTCTTGTATCAACCAGGGAAAGCAAACAGATGGACAGAAGGTCACCCTCTCCATCTAATATGGGGGCAGTCAAGTTGTCATTCTTGCAATCTGTGCAATCTGATTAATCGAACATGACATTCTGATATCCAAGAGTGCTAATTGGAGTTGAAGCTTCAAATGATCCCTCTTCGGGACTTAGGGGTCAGCCACCCATCGGGCTGTGCCATGCACTCCTATTAGACAGACCAACAGATGATCCAGGTTGACCTGGTGACCAGAAGGCTAAGGGTGCCTAGGCTTACAGCAGCCATGACATAGCTTGAAGCTTCCATTGATCCCTTAGTCAGACTGCCAAGGCTACTCGGAATTCCAAACACTGATTTGAGACCGGAAAGTATGTGTTTCACTTATCTATTTTAAGTACAAAATATCAGCAGTGATGCTGGCATGGCATATTTTTGACCACCCATGTGGTTGTGATATATGTCTCACAAGCCTAATTTCACAACTACTAATTAGCATTTCACATGCAGTTAGAGATATCCTGTGATAGGTGATGATTTTGAAGGGACATTATGGGAAACACTTATAAATTTGCTAATTTCAATGTCAATATGAATAACGATACATTCATGTATAAAAACTAAATTGCATCTCTCATATTAACTCCACATGAACCCCGATTCAGGAATGCGCGGTCAGAGGGGCGTTGAGACCCCGGCCCGAGGTCACTGATTGACAGGTCACGGGTAGGGTGGCACATAGCTGGCAGACAAACAAACGAAGGGGAACTTTACCGCAATGGTTCAGGGAGATTGGCCCTAATAAAGCAAACATGGTTGGAGGGCTATGTGCATTCCAAAACACCATAAAGTCAGATGCCACATGAACTAAGGAACACATAGTCAATCAGGACACATCACATATAGTACATGCAGTGTTCATATGCTCCCCATGCCGGACATCTGAACAGGTTATCACACAAGGTCGAGGCCCACCTGGATTCCTCATCGAATGCATTAATTTATAACTCCAAAGACAGCAGTTCACATTCCTTACAACAAAATATTGCTGGAACTATGTTATGGTGTTCAATGAGTTGTAAAAAATCCATGTCCATTCAATTGTAAATTGAGACAATCCTCGGACCCGTTTCCTGTAACTGTTCTGCTGGCTGCATTGTTTGATTAAACCAAACGCCTCTTGTCTCTTGTTTTTTCAAGGTCTTCCTTGCTCAAGTGATAAAGTATAGCATATGTTACATTCATGTCCTCTGTTTCTTCCCAGATTTTGAAGGGCAACTTTTTAGTGGCCTTTAGCTCCTTAAGTATTTGGAGCTTTCGCTCATGTCCTTGATTGGTAATGTAACTGAGGATTACATTTGTATATGTAAAATAATGCTTTGTTTAATATACTGCTTTACTATAGTGTTTCTGCTTTAATATAGTGGATTTGTTATTGTGGATCTGTAGATTAATAAACTATGTTTTACCTGTCAACACAATTTTAAATTTAGTTTTATAGAGCAATGGTTCTTAACCTGTAGTACTGGGACCCCTTGGGGTCTGTGAAGGCTACTCAGCAGATCCCCGACTGCTTAGAAAATGGAATACTTTTAACAGAATAATAACATTTAGAAAAAGAAGCAAAATGCACAAATGAACATTTTAAAGCGATCTCTAAATGTGAAGGATTTTGAAATTGAAAAGATTAAGTGATCATTATCAGATTGTTTTAAGGGATCATTGCATCCAACTGAACATAGTATGGACAAATAGTGGCCTCAATTGACTTTTTAATTTTTTTATATTTGTTTGCAAATTAAATAAAAGATTTAATTATTTGTGTATTTGTTTGATGAATGCTTGTTTCTGTATTTTTAACATATTATTTTACTGTTCAGTTCAACAAAAAAGGTTAAACCCGGGTCCTCGACTTCCTGTAATGACTCAGTGGGGGGTTCCATATTTCAGTAATGATTCAGTGGGGGTCCACAGATGTAAAAAGATTAAGAACCACTACTCTAGCACGTCTTTCCTGTTCACCATAACATGGTGAAAATTATCAGAAGTTAAAACTGTCCAGGAGACAGGGGATAAAACATACATTTGACTTTTTTCCCCAGGAGAGTTTTGCCAACTGTCTGTTTCATACTTTCCCAGGTGCGCCAGATAGCATGCAGCAAGATTCCTCCCATTCCCCATCTCCTTCCCCCATCACCGTCCGTTCTCTATCATTCTAGCCTGATTACCCTGCACAACAGTCTCCGGGTAAAACCTGGAGGTATTTGAACCGTGCAAAGCCTGCGACAATGCACAACCTGTTTGGAGTCTGAATTAGGGCCCAGTTAGGATTCACATACGGATTTTAAATTACTCCTAACTCAGAGTGAAGTGATTAGTCTCTATTGTGGTTGAAATGGGGGTGGCAGTGGGTTGGCAGTTGAGCTGCGATCTCACTGTACCCATGTCGACACCAAGAGTGTAATGTCCTCTGTGGTTATATCCTGTGAAGCAATTGCTTTCGAGAGAACATTAAGGGAACAATTGTAAAGTATTCCATGTTGTTCAACCCTGGCTCTCCTTCAGTTCTCACTTGCATGTGCTTCTTTTTGGTGGCGTTTAGTTAATTTATTACTTGGAACCAGAGGCTGTTTAAGGCATGGGCAGTGGGCTCTGGCACGGGGCCCCAGCCTTTCAGGGGGCCCCCCTGATAGGGCCAGATCTGTTCTACAGAGTCTTCCCCTGATGACCTTAACTAATTCTTAAACATATTCTTTTAAATAACGTTTTCCTTTAATCCATTTGTAATGTGGATATGTCAGTCTATTACGGCCATCTGGAAGAGAAATGTTGTGTTTATGTTTCATGCAGCATCCATAAAAAATAGTTTTTTCTGGATCAAAACAAGACCTCACATATGAGAAATGGGAGCAGGGTGTCACGGGGATTATTTGCATAATATTAGTGAGCTGCTTCTGTTACAATATTTAAAACACATCATTATCCCTGAATATTAGATGGAAATACATTTTGAATTTAAACAAATGTGACCCAAGAGAGCATGAAAGAGCTGAAAAGGGATCATTAATTTAAAAGCTGTTCCGAACAGGGGCCCCCAAAATACGTTTGGCCCAGGGCCCCCGAAATCCCTAGGAAGTCCCTGCTTGGAACACTCACTGACCCGCTTCATTGTGATCCCACTGTGCACTACTTTTGCATATGTAACATGGCTTGTTGTTTCATATATTGTTTTTTCTTTTTTACAGTTGGATTTGTGGCTGTGGGTCTACAGAATATACTTGCTTTACCTAAATCATAGAATTGTAAAATATATTCTACCACTTTTTTATTGGATGAGTTGCATAATGGAGCTCATTCCCACTCCTGTTCTTCAAATGACTCCCAGAAAAGTTTGCTTTTTCTGTTTTTTTTAGCACTTCCTATGTTAAAATAAAATAGACTAGAGGGCATTCAGTTCGTAGATATTATTAGCATGTGTTGCATCCACTAATGTAACACTGTACATACATTTGTTTGTTCTCTTTATTTTGCTGTCAGTGTGGAATCATTTGTCTACAACACATGGTTTCATAAAGTATTATTCGGGGCAGAGAGGGGTTCCCGTCCAGCACTCGTCCTCTCTTAATGAACTTTTCAAAGTAAAAAAGCGTGCTGTTCTGTAGAAGTAGGGGGTTTCAACAACCACACTATGGTGTCCATTAGGATGGCGGGTGGATCACCCCCGCCATCCTTGCAGGAATGACCCCCCGCCATATTTTTGTGGCTGGGGTGTACGCGGCGGACGGAAAGGCTGCAATATTGTGGCGATGTCTGTTTGACACCGCCAGCAATATGAATGAATGATGTAGGTCTTATCATGCGCAAACTTAGCCCAATGGGCGTCAAGGCGCCTAAAACAAATGACACAGCTAGCAGACCAACCCAACAGTCCATCACTGATAAGCTTTGGTAAAGTACCAGGTCTTCAGGGCTTTTTTAAAAAGCTCAATTGAGGGAAGTACTTTAACCTCAGTTGGAAGAGAGTTCCAAAGCTTAGGGGCCACTACAGAAAAGGCTCTTGCTCCCCATGTGGCCAACCGTATACGCGGTACTACCAGTTGGGACAGACCAGCAGATCGTAGGGATCTAGTTGGGGTATAATGTGAAAGCAGAGACCCAAGAGAATCATCCGGACCTGCTCTGAGCGCTCTGTATGTGAGACATAGAATCTTAAAAAAGACTCTATACTGGACAGGAAGCCAGTGAAGGTCTCTTGTTGTACATTGATTCTTCATGTAATGTGGTTGTCTGTAGTCTTAGTCCTTTCTTAGTGTTCTCTCATTCTCTGTCTACCACAATGCCTATGTATGTTCTTACTTCCACCTAAGAATTCTACTAGTGTCAGTTGATGGTCTGGTCAGCTGGCGAGGTTGTGTGCTCAGCTGTGTCCTATAATAAACCTACCTGTAATCAACTAGAAGTATCCTGTCATCCTTTACCATCCTATATACAACATTTTGGCGACGAGGATGGGATGTCTTTTACCCAATGGTGTACCCTTCTTTGGCGAGGGTGTGGGGCCTGTCAGTACCCATGGTATACCCTATGTAGGGTATGTTGTAGTTTTAGTTCCAGGGTGTGAGCTTGTGTGTTTTGGGGGTCATGGTGGAAAGTGTAAGAAGAGCTGTTGTGGCTGTACTTTCCTAGGGCGGTGTCTATTACCCAATGGTGTACCCTTCTTTGGCGAGGGTGTGGGGCCTTTCGGTACCCATGGTATACCCTATGTAGGGTATGTTGTAGTTTTAGTTTCAGGGTGTGAACTTGTGTGTTTGGGGGTCATTGTGTAGGGCAGTGTCTTTTACCCAATGGTGTACCCTTCTTTGGCGAGAGTGTGGGGCCTTTCGGTACCCATGGTATACCCTATGTAGGGTAGGTTGTAGTTTTAGTTCCAGGGTGTGAACTTGTGTGTTTTGGGGGTCATTGTGGAAAATGTCTTTTACCCAGTGGTGTACCCTTCTTTGGGGAGGGTGTGGGGCCAGTCAGTACCCATGGTATATCCTTTGTTGTGCTGACGTTCGGTGCCTCATTCTTGTTTTACGGGTCAATACCCCTGTTGTACCCTATCTAGGAGAGCTTATATAATTTTACCTGGTTTGTTTAAATTATTGTGTGTTTTGGGGGTCAGTGTGGAAAGTGTACCTACTCTTTGGTGTGCCCGTGTTTGGGGAGGTTGTGGGCGTGATCACCTTTCCTTATCTAAACCACGTTTTGGTTCCACCAAGGGAGGGGGATGGAGTGTGTACAAATGTCTACTATCTTTTTGTATTTGTGTATCTCGTTTTTGTACTACATGGGGTAGGTGTTGTAATCTCGGTTTTTGTTTCTTTTTCATTTCTTTTCTATAAAGGAGGGAGATGTGTTGTACATTGATTCTTCATGTAATGTGGTTGTCTGTAGTCTTAGTCCTTTCTTAGTGTTCTCTCATTCTCTGTCTACCACAATGCCTATGTATGTTCTTACTTCCACCTAAGAATTCTACTAGTGTCAGTTGATGGTCTGGTCAGCTGGCGAGGTTGTGTGCTCAGCTGTGTCCTATAATAAACCTACCTGTAATCAACTAGAAGTATCCTGTCATCCTTTACCATCCTATATACAACATCTCTCCTGGCAGTCGTAGCAGAGGATGCTAAGGGAAGGGCCAGCACAAAGCGTGCTGCCGCGTTCTGCACTATTTGCAGTTGATGAATAAGACCTTTGTTAGACTGCGCATACAAAGAGTTGCAGTAATCAAGCCTTGATCCTACAAGAGCCACTGCAATCTGCTTGCGGGCCTGAAGAGAGAGATAATGACGGATCCTATTCAGGATCCTGATCACACCCCAACATGTGGCCACCGTCCTATTTACTTGGAGCTTCATGGAGAGTGAGGTGTCAAAAACCACACCGAGATTACTGGCTGATTGGGAGGGAGTGGGGCAGATGCCAAGAGACAGAGGCCACCACTCATTCGACCAAGCATCTTGGTCCTTCCCAAAAACCAAAACCTCTGTCTTATCGCCATTTAGCTTTAGGGAGTTGATGACCATCCAATCTGCTACATGCTGCATGCATGATCTAAAGCTAATGGCAGACAAGCGATCAGAGGAATGGGCCAGAGACACCATGATCTGGGTATCATCGGCGTAGGATACCACCTCCATCCCCTGCGATCTTACTAGTCTAGCAAGGGGGGCCACATAGATGTTAAACAGGGTCGGACTAAGGGCCGACCCCTGTGGCACCCCGCATTGCAACGACTTAGCAGGGGAAAGAAAGTCTCCAAGCTTTACTCTCTGTTCTCTACCCGTGAGAAAGGAGTTAAGGAGATTCAGAGCCGACCCAGAGACCCCTGCCTCCCTAAGCCGAGATGTTAAAATGGCGGGAGACAGGGTGTCGAATGCGGCTGTGAGATCTAATAGGACCAGTATGGTGGTTTGGCCTCTGTCCACTTTTCGACGGATGTTATCTGCAACCACAGTGAGAGCGGATTCAGTACTGTGACATTTTCTGAATCCGTGCTGGGTGCAGTCCAAGTACTCATTGGTTTCTAGAAAAGTGGAGAGATGTAGGTTAAGGTGTGACTCCAGTATTTTCGCAGGCGCCGGAAGCAGAGAAATAGGCCTAAAGTTTTTAAGAGTGCCAGGGTCCAGAGAAGGTTTCTTTAGAAGGGGCCTCACTATCGCCTTCTTCCACACAGAAGGAAAGGAACCCTGAGTGATGGCATCATTCATAACCTCCAGCAGAGGTGGAAGAATACTGTTTCTGCATTCTTTCAAAGTTTTTAACGGCAGGGGGTCCATAGGGGAGGAGGATTTAGTCCTATCAAGTAGGAGATTAAGTCCTTCCAGAGACAATAGAGGAAATTGTTAAAATTGTTTGGAAGGGCCTTCACCCCTGGAATCTAAGTTAGAAATGGCAGAAGGAATATCCTTGTCCAGGGAGCGCCTTTGTAACTCCAGGGCAGTATGGATGTCAAGAATTTTATTGTGAAAGAAGTCGGAGATGTTATTACATAGGTCCTGAGAACTGACCACAGGGTCAGGGAGTTGAAGAGAGCATAGTGAGTCAGCAATTTTAAAAAGTTCCCTTGATGAAGTTAGGGAACCTGTGAGGTTGGTAAAATACTCTTGCTTCTCCAATATAACTCTCCGCTTATAGTCTCGTAATTCAGACTTAAGCGACTCTCGGTCTTTCGGATCCCAGGATTTCCTCCATCTTCTCTCACTACTCCTGCAGCCTTGCCTAAGAAGTCTCAGACGCTCCGAGAACCAAGGTGCGGAGGGTTTCTGTCGAGCTACATATCGAAGGGAGGCAGGGGCAAGCTTTTCTACCGCATTGGTGATGGAATCAGTGAATTTTTGAGCTGCCTCATCTACTCCCTTCAGGGAGATGAATTCTAGAGCCCGAATTTGGGGAAGAATGGTGTCATCAGTAATATTTTTAAAATTTCTCCTGAGAATAAAGGAAGAGGCAGCCGAGTTGGCTGGGAGGGGGGCAGAGGAGACAAAATCAAATGGCACAGCGAAGTGGTCTGTCCAAACCAGAGGCAGGGGCAAGCCCGAGATTATCCTAGAATCACTCGAAAATATTCCATCTAGAATATGGCCAGCCTTATGAGTAGAACTACTCACCAGCTGAACAAGATCAAAGGCTCTGAGTGAGTCAGTTAATGTCATGGTATCCTTAGAGCTGATATCATCCAAATGAAAATTAAAATCACCCAAAATAGAAAACTGAGATTTTCCATAATAGGGTTCTAAAATTTCCAATAGCTGTAAAGAGAAATTCGCCCTTGGACCCGGCGGTCTATAGATCAGTATTCCAGTAAAAGAAATGGATAGAGCGCACAATATACTAAAATAGAGTGCCTCGAAGCAATCTCCAGGCCTGGACAATGATTTGATGGTGCAAAAAAGCGATGACTTACAGAGGACAGCAATACCTCCTCCTCTTCGAAGAGGTCTGTCCTGTCTATAAAACGAATAGCCATCAAGAATGGCCAGAAGTAATTCATGTCCAGAGGACTCCGAAGCCCACGTCTCCGTAATAAAGACCCAGTCCGGCTGTCTTTCTTCCACAAAATCGTGGAAGACGACATTATGTTTAATTAGCGATCGCACATTGACTAGGAACCCAGTTTTAGAAATCGGGACAGGGCGACGCAAGGAACGTGACTGTGATCTAGTAGGGCGTGAGTTAGAACAGCTAAAGGGAGTCCTACATGTGAAGCAATGCTGAGAATGTAAGATTCCTTCAGGAGAAAAACGGTGAAAGCACCGTTGCGCTAAAGGCCTGAGTGCCCTGAGTTCCAGCATGGAGTATTGCCTGGGTACCTTGTAAGATGGAAGAAGGGTACCTACCGTGTCCAGCCCGTCCTGCAGCCCGTCCTCAGCGCGGACGGGCGCAGACGGGCTGAACTCAGGCGTAACTCCGGCGGAAATCCGGCGATCCCGCTGCGCAATGACGCTGCGCGTAAGCATGCCTGCAATTTATGTTGGTCCAGCCTCCTAAACGAGGACTAGATTGGGCGCTGGGGAATGCCAATGCCGCCACAGAAAGGCATGCAGAGTCTACCTACGGGGGCCCGTTGCGGGCCCCCAGGGACTCCGGGGGGGTGGAGGGTGCACATGGGGGGTACCTATGGTACCCCCCTGCATTTCAAAGAACAACGTGGCAGGCACCACGCAGTGCCTGTCACGTTGTGCTTTGAAATGCACAACATATATTCTTAGCATTGCGGCGGGCGGTGCTTTCAGCACCGCCCCCACAATGTTAGAAATACAGGATGCGCCTGCCACTGTGGCGGGCGCATCCTAATTTCCCCCACGAGACCCCCGCCCTTATGGTGCACGGTCCCTTTCTACGATGGGATGGCGGGTGGACAAAGTCCGCCCGTCATCCTAATGGGCCCCTATGAGTCGGAATCCGTCAGGTCATTGGAGGAAACTCCTATTAAGATCAAAAGCTCTCACCCACCAGTCTACATACTGTTTGAACTTCTTGTTGATTCAGTTCCTGAAGATGCTAAAAGTCAGTCATACCTGACCAATTGGGTAAGAGGGCTCAAAATGTACAACTGACAACTTCTTAGTGTTGAAAAGGCCGCTTTATTAAGGCAGGTGCACATCTCAAAATACTTACCCAAACCCTGTCCACTATACAAAACTAAATCTCGCTATGAAGGAAATATCTACACCTACCCCACCCCTAAATGTATCCCCAACACATCCCTTTGAACGTTATCATCTTTCCTGCGCAACACTTCACAACATGAACTTGAAAAACCTACTTTGTTTTTCCAACTCAAAAGTCTTCAACTTCTTGCTTGCTCAAGATAAATAACCATCTTGAATTACTGAAAAGCTTCTCTTTAAATGCCTAACACCACCTTCCCCAGGAGACAACACATGACATCAACACAATCCAGGTGCACCTGTCCCAACAATATAGCCACCAACTCACAAGGAGTTCCCGCCTAAAGAAACCTCCCCTCCAACTTTTATGCCCCAATCCGACTATTTTTTTGGGGGGCAGGAGGGAAAAAGTTCTCCTTAGTGGTGGCTTCTCTGTTATGGTGGAGAGCATCAGCCCCCACCAGCCTCTTGAGAATTAAAATGATAATAAAAAGAGTTTAATATTGGGTTTTTTCAACTTCTAAAGGCTGGGCAGAGTTTTGGGGGTGGGGGCATCGTGAGGGCAGTCACAAGGCAGAGTGGTGGGCACTGCCATCAGTGTGCATGTCAGTTTGGCTGGCCATCTCAGGACGGCTAAACCAACATTCGCACTGAACTGTCTCCAACTCGAGCTGCATTGCCGGGTCAGAGACAGCAAGCACAGGGGGTGTGGTCTCGGCGCCACGCAAGATGGACGCCTGAGCTCAGAGCTCCGTAACACCGGGTCCTCTCGCAAGTTGCAGGTGCGATCCCGCACACCTTTCACTCACGGACTTCTTATTTATTTACACCAGAGCACGCTATAAACTTAATGATGGGATTTTGAAAGGCTGGCCCTTCGCTCTTCTACTCATTTACAGCATTGCT
The DNA here is from genome assembly GCF_964261635.1 of Lissotriton helveticus. NCBI lineage: Eukaryota > Metazoa > Chordata > Amphibia > Caudata > Salamandridae > Lissotriton > Lissotriton helveticus. The sequence continues at coordinate 1,433,028,514 of NC_136068.1, forward strand.
GCCTCGTCACGGTACGGCCGCCATTTCATGTAATATGCACCAAGTGAACCTCTCTTTCTTGGTTTGTGCTCTTTATTCAACACCTTGACTTTCTGGACTTTGCTGACAGTGGTCCATCTGCAGAACATGGCATCATGTGTATTGAAATGCGCCCAATGATGGTATTCTGAAGTGTTAGCACATCGTTGGTGCCTCGCTTTTCTACTCATTTCCAGCATTGCTGCCTCATCACGGAGCGGCCGCCATTTTGTGTAATGTGCACCAAGTGAACCTCTCTTTCTTGGTTCGTGCTCTTCACTCAACACCCTGACTTTCTGGACGTTGCTGTCGGTGGGCCACCTGCAGAACATGGTGAGCTGTTTTTTGTGCCTGTTTTTTTGGTACTCTATGGCGATTATTCCCTGCTCCTCACCGTCTCCCATAGCGGTCGCCATATTGTTTTCTAATTTCCCGGTAAAGCTTCTCCTCACTGCTCTTCACCTCGACTTCTGATAATGGACATTGAGCTCTACTTTTATTTCTACCACCGACCATGAAAAGGCTTTATGTGTTTTGACGTGCGCTCAATGAGGGTATTCTAAAGTGTTAGCACATCACTGTTCTGCTCATGCGCCACTGCATCATCACAGAGCGACCATCATTTTGAGTTCTGTGCACTGAGTGAATTTCTCTTTATTGTTCAAGCTCCTCATTCAATACCCTGAATTTCTGGTCGTTGCTGGCGGTATATCACCTGCAGATCATGGTGAGTTGTGAATATGTTTCTGATGTTTTATAGCAAACATTTCTCACATCTCACCGCCATTTTGTCCTCTAATTAACCCGGAATGGTCCACTTGACTGCTGTTTACCATGAGTTCTCTTAAAGGCTACTGAGTTATATTTTTCTCATTGTCGCTGATGCTGTGAAGGTATTTTGTGACCTACCTAGACACCTTATCATCTCAGTACACCTCTTTTTTATGTGCTGACCTTTTGCAGTTATCTACAGCTTTGAAAATACTTTTTGCTTACACTAATTTTGCTACACCTTGTATTGGAATTTACAATTGTGATCCTCGTATATGGGCAGAATACATAAACCACAATTCTTCTTCAATCCCAAGCCTGCCACCATGGTGATTCCTCTCACACCAGTTCTCACACCAGTTCTTAACAACACTCCATCATTGCAAACAGACATGGCTGGTGTGTCCTCTAACCGTAACCAACCTTTGCAGGAAGTGCAGGATGAAACCTCTCTGCCTACATCAACACCTATACGCTTGAAACATGACCCTCCCCCTCCAGATAAATCACCTCCGACTTTCTCCTTGGAATTGCAATTAGATGAAATACGCGCACTTCGCCCATTTGTGGAAGAAACAAATAACAAAATGCAATTTCTGGAGGAAAAATGGTCCTCAATGGAGGGTAGAGTATCTGCAATGGAACAACAATTTCGTTAGTGCAAGCTGACTCTCAAAGACTTACTTCGTTGGAGCAGGAAGTCTGTAGGCTGCAGCATCATACTGAGGATTTGGAGAATCACAACAGATGGAACAATCTTCGTATTTATGGTCTACCTGAAGCTTTGGAAGGTGATGACCCTGTTGCCTTTTTCACTCTCCCAAAATTGCTAGATATGCCTTCGTCAATATCTCTTAATATCTCAAAAGCTCATAGACTTGTACCTCGTCCTCCGCTTTCCTCAAGTTCAGCTTCAACTTCAACTTCAGTTCGACCCCTGGTGTCATCATCCTCTTCCTTAAATACACCGACTTACTCTCGGTCCTTGCTGCTGCTCGTACAAAACGACAACTCTCTTGGCTTGGTCAGAGGGTTTTCCCATCTCAAGATGTCTCTAATGCTACGGCTGCCAGATGCAAGGAATGATCAGTCTTCATCCACCTCTTCGTACCTTGGGTGCCTAATATGGTCTTTTTCACCCTTGTATCTTCAAGGTAACTTTCCAAAATCACACTTTTTTTTTTTGAGGAACCAACGGAGCTCAGAAAATATATTCACTCCCATGCTCCAGCCAATATAGATACTTCTGCTGGTCCTCCCAATGGTGGACATTTATCATTTGACTTCATCTTCTTCTTGGTTGTATAAATTGTTCACATAGTATTATATGTCCTAAATTAGTTTTTCTATATTCCTGGTTTTTTTTTTCTTTTCTCAAGATCTGTAGTTACTGAATGAGGAATATCCATTTAAGCCTTTTTCTCGTCCATTCTCTGCTCATTTTTTAAACGTTTTCCTTGTTATTTCTTACTCATTCACGCTTTCTGTTCTGGTTTACCTGTTATTTCTATGCTCCATTACTGTGCCTCTTCTCTTACTCCTTTTCTTTTTCTGTTATTTTCTTTACTTCACTTTTATTTTTATATTAAAGAATCTTTGCATTGTCTACATTTGTTTTTCTGTACTTCCTAATATTCTCTCTGACATTTGTGTTCCATCCATGTTTCACTCATTTTTAATTGGTTGTTTAACTCCTTTTATATTTATTCAGGTTCCATCTCTTATGATTAAAGTTACAGCTTTAAGTTACTGGACTGTCTACACTTCTCTATTTGTCCCGGTGTGATTTGGACTCCCTGTTCGGACGTCCGATCTTCCATTCGTCGCCATTGCCCCAGTCTTATCCTGTATTTGTTCCTGTATTTGTTCCCCACATGTATGTTTTTTCAATCATCCCTCCTGGATATGTACTCTCTCTCCTTGTATTTCTCCTCTATTCCCTACATTCACTCCCCTCTTTCCTAGCCCTCATTCCCTGTCTGGTACCGTACTGCTTTCTCATTTTTTCTATTAATGCATATTTCGTTTTGTATAATGCTTGACTGACTGACTGAAATATTTATAAAGCGCTTGAATGCCGCGGCGTCTTGGCGCTATAGTACAGAGAGAGCAGGAGAGAGCAAGTTTTAATGCAGAGAGAAAAGCCAAGTTTTCAATGCCTTTCTAAAGCACATTTTAGATTTTTGTGAGCGCAGTACAGGGGGCAAAGAGTTCCATGATCTGGAGGCTTGGTAGGAGAAGGATTTACCACCCCATCGGGCTCTCCTTATTCTTGGCTGACATACTAAGTCTTGGTTGGCTGATCTCAAAGTGCGTGATGGTAAGTACCGGGGAAGGAGTCTGGTAAGATCGTCAGGTCCCTTACCATACAAGGACTTGTGGACCAGGCAAAGAGCTTTGAACTGTATTCTGCGCCTAATTGGAAGCCAGTGAAGTTCGCGGATGGCTTTGGAAGTTGGGTGATGGTGTGGTAGATTCAGCAGGACCCTGGCTGCGGCATTTTGGATTGCCTGCAGTTTGGTCAGCTGTTTTTCTCCTGTGCCCAAGTAGAGTGAATTGCAGTAGTCCACTCGGGACATTACCAGGGCACCCATCACCATCTTTTTTAATGTTGACGGGATGTATGGTAGGACTTTTCTAAGAACCTTGATGGTATAAAAGCAGGTGGAAGTCACCTGGTTGATTTGCGCCTTACAGGAGAGATCTTTATCTAACATGAAGCCAAGATTCCTAACCTTGTCTGCAGGACTAGGGCAGGAACCCGCCTCAGGAGGCTACCAGAGGTCGCTCCAAATGGAAGGTTTCTGGCCGAACTCAATTATCTCGGTCTTATCCGTATTTAATTTTAGAAAATTACAACTCATCCAGTTTTTTACACCAAGGAGACACTTCTTGAAACGCTCTGCTGTAGCTTCGATTGACTGGCATACTGACACTACAATTTGTGTGTCGTCGCCGTACGACACTAATTGTAGGCCATGAGATTGAATTAGGGCTGCTAACGGAGTGACATACAAGTTAAACAATGTGGGCGATAATGCCGAGCCTTGGGGGACCCCTCCTGGGAGGGAAAATTCATCAGATTGAAAGCCTTCCCAGTGCACTTGTTGAATTCGAGAATCCAAAAAAGATGTTAAAAGGGTCAGAGACTGCCGGCAAAGCCTAAGGTTCTTAATCTGTTTAGCAAGACCGAATGGTTAACGGTGTCGAAGGCCGCTGTTAGGTCTAATAAAATCAGGGCCGTTCTGCCACCCTCATCCATTGTCCTTTGAATATTTTCCGTTGCCATGATCAAGGCAGACTCTGTTGAGTGGAAGGGTCGAAATCCATGTTGTGAAGGATCTAGTAGCTTATTATGGTCTACATATCTCATCATTTCTTGATTCATGGCTTTCTCCAGAATCTTGGCTGGTAAGGGCAGGCAGGATATAGGCCGGTAATGCTTAGGTTCAGTAGGGTCCAACGTATCCTTCTTAAGGATGGGCCGGATACAAGCTTTCTTCCAGCTCCTGGGGAATTCACCTGAGATGATAACCTTGTTTAACAGGGGAGTCAGGACAGCTGTCACAGTCTCTGGAATCATATGCAGTACATGCGGTGGGTAAGGATCTAACGGGGAACCTGATTTCATCTGTGTGATTAGGTCCATCACCTGCGTCTCCTCTAATAGAGGGAAGCAGGAGTAGCTGGGATCAGTCAGAGTGGCAGTCTCACTGTTTTCAATAGGAGAATCTGCTGCTAAGGTGCTAAGGTCATCATAAACTGCCTGAACCTTCTGTTGAAAGAAGGTAGCGATGCTTGTCGCAAAGTCCTGGTTGGGACTAAAGACAGTATCACGGGGGCTCTTTGTCAGATGAGGGACGGTTTTAAATAATTCTCTGGCAGTGTTGGAGGCTACTTGAATTCTATTTGTAAAATAGGCTGATTTAGCCTGAACTATTGCTGTCTTATATTCATGCAGGGCTTTGGTGTATTCTAATTTGTTTTGAGAACTGTAGTCTGAACGCCAAAGCCGCTCCAGTCGCCGGCATTTCAGTTTTATTAGTTTCACCTCTGCAGAATACCATTGCGCAGTGGCAGACCGTCTTCTAGTTTTGTTTATTTCCACTGGAACCAACTCATCGACTGCATGACTGATCCAGTTTTGGAATTTAATCGCTCCGTTTTCAGTGTTAACAAGCTCAAATACAGGGGGATCCTTAGCAAGTAAGTTAGCCAAAAGAGTGGGTTTGAGCTTCTTCCAAGGACGTATTTTTTCAGGGAGTGTGAGACCTCTTCGATGATTTACTAATTTATTTAATTGCAAATTAAAAAAAATAGCACTATGGTCGGACCAAGGAACTGATTGAGTCGAAATAACTTTAATATGATCATTGCTTGTAATAATGCCATCAAGGGTATGTCCTGCAATGTGAGTGGGATTTGAAATTAATTGATTCATGCCACAACTAAGAAAATTGTCAATTAATGTAGTCGAGTCAGAGTCGTTATTTGCTTCTAAATAGAAGTTAAAATCACCCAAAATAGTGTAGGTGGTAGAATCAGAAGTAGTTTCTAAATAGGTATGTAATGCTCTAATAAACGGGGCTCTCAGACCGGGGGGACGATACACAAGCAGGCCCGCGAATATCAGGCAGTTATTGTCTTTAATTTTAAAGCTCATGGCTTCGGCTTCTAAGTCCTGTTGGGGGAGTGCGAATACTTTTAAGTGGGATTTATTGATAATCCCAATTACACCACCCACTGCTCCTAATCTATTTACATATTCCACAGAGTAGCCTTCGGGAACTGCAACATTCCAGTGCGGGCCTGAGGCATCAGATGCCCACGTTTCTGTTAGAAACATTAGGTCAGCAGCGTGGTCAGTGATCAGTGCTTCAATTTCATGTTTATGTTTAACCATTGATCTCGTGTTCAACAAAATACATTTTAAGATTATTTTCCCACTAGCCGGGCGTCCTGACCCAAACTTATGGTTGTTATTGGCCCACAGAGGAATATTTAAAGTAAGGCACTTACTCGTGGCCAGGCGCGGGTTGGGCAGTTTGTGTGATGGAAAGGGAGGATTATTAAGCGTCTGCAGGCCACAGGAGGCGCAACTAAAAGCAGAGGAGAGATCTACAGGGTTTGCTCTTTGCAAAGGTTTACAGGGGTATTGGTCCATCCTGAGCAACTCCGCTCTAGAGTAGTGGATTTTTTGGAAATGGCTATAGTTTCCCGCGCTAGGCGCGGGTCTGGCGCGGACGGGCGCAGACGGGCTTGCCTTTGGCGCGCCTTTGGCGCGCCACCGGCGCGCCCGCTGCGCTCCCTAGATGAGGTGGCCATTTTATACCCCCAAGGGCGTGAGGAGCCGAGCACTAGACCGCTCGTCTGCTCCTTGCCCAAGATGGCGGCGTCTGAGGCAGTCCCCTGGCAGCACCTTAATCAGCCTAAGTATGACTGTCTGTGCAGAAACAATTCCCAACAGGTATTACGTAGAGACAGTTTCAATTTTGTATGCCATAGGCATTACAGAGGAACAGAGACAAGGAGTCAATTGATTCTGGAAAAAGTGGTATTATTCACCAAGTAACAGAGGGGAAAAGAATTTTTCTTATGTAGGTACAGTTTAAACAACACTGTAAAGATCAGATCTTGTGACAACCCAGTGGCACTTGGTGCAAGGTGCTATATACAATTAGTGAGGTGAATGTGCAAGTGCTTTTAAAAACAGCATTGGTGATGCATTAATGAAAGTATATACATCAGTTTCAAGCTCCAAACAACAAGTTACAATCACTTGGAAAAACCAATTATTTCTATGGGAGCTTAAACAGTGATATGCGTCATATAGTTCAGGCTGTATGGTCGACGGCGTTTCGATCCCCTTTGGTCGGGATCGTCATCAGGACAGAGTTGTCGATGGGTACAGTGAGTGTAGCCAAGCAGGGATGCGAGACTCGCTATGTTCCGTGGCAGAGTAGGATAGCCGAGTGCTGGTCGCGGTTTTCAGTAGGGCGGCTCGCGGGGATTTAGGCAGCGTCTGAGTAAATCAGTAGGTCAGAAGGCGAAGGCTCATCTGGCGTGGCGGCTCAGGGCACCGAATGCGGGAGCCCTGAGCCGCCACGCCAGATGAGCCTTCGCCTTCTGACCTACTGATTTACTCAGACGCTGCCTAAATCCCCGCGAGCCGCCCTACTGAAAACCGCGACCAGCACTCGGCTATCCTACTCTGCCACGGAACATAGCGAGTCTCGCATCCCTGCTTGGCTACACTCACTGTACCCATCGACAACTCTGTCCTGATGACGATCCCGACCAAAGGGGATCGAAACGCCGTCGACCATACAGCCTGAACTATATGACGCATATCACTGTTTAAGCTCCCATAGAAATAATTGGTTTTTCCAAGTGATTGTAACTTGTTGTTTGGAGCTTGAAACTGATGTATATACTTTCATTAATGCGTCACCAATGCTGTTTTTAAAAGCACTTGCACATTCACCTCACTAATTGTATATAGCACCTTGCACCAAGTGCCACTGGGTTGTCACAAGATCTGATCTTTACAGTGTTGTTTAAACTGTACCTACATAAGAAAAATTCTTTTCCCCTCTGTTACTTGGTGAATAATACCACTTTTTCCAGAATCAATTGACTCCTTGTCTCTGTTCCTCTGTAATGCCTATGGCATACAAAATTGAAACTGTCTCTACGTAATACCTGTTGGGAATAGTTTCTGCACACACGATACACCCATCCCAACGAGGTTTATGGGTTTTCTCCTGTTTTTCCTATAAGTATGACTGTCAGCAGAGCAACGAGCTCAAGAAGGGCACACAGCGCTCTGGCACTTGAGCACAAAATAATAGTGCAAAAGGAGAACAGTGAGTACAATAAAATACAAGGCGCAGTGAGTTTTAAAAGAAGTTAGATTTCTAACTGCACAACACACTCTCTAGTCCCGGCTTCCGCCTCAGGACACACACGCTCTAGCAATGCTTTATTGTTTTTACATTTAGAGTTATTTCCTGGATTATAAAAGGTTTTAATAATCCTATTAAGAGACAGAGAATTCTTTCACACCTTGCCACTTATAGCCCTGATTTAGTTATTTTGCAGGAAACCCACCTCAATGAATCTGAGGCGTTAAAATTAAAAAGAGGCGGGTGGGTACAGTGCTTTTTTCTCCTTCAACTAATAAAAAAAATGGTGTCATCACTTTACTTCATAAGAAGTTGAAATGTAAGGTTTTAGCTCAAGAAATTGAAGGTAGATGGTTACTAGTTAAATTGTTAATTAACAATGTTCCTTTAACTGTTTTTAATGTTTATGGTCCTACACATCCTGATTGTTCCTTTTGGCCTATTGTCACACAAAAATGTGTTCAATTTCAAGATGACTTTTTCATATTAGGAGGCGACTGCAACCAAGTTGATTGTACATCTCTAGTTCGTTTTCCTCCCACAAACACTTTCTCTACACTATCTCTCAAGCGCACCTCATTGACTCTTGGAGACTATCCCACCCTGATTCTTTGGATTTTTCTTTTTTCTCTCCTCCCCATGCTTCTCTCACCTGTTTGGACTATATCTTTCTCTCTCACTCTCTACCTCAAAATCTCCTTTCCTCCTCTATGGAACCCATTGTTATTTCTGACCATGCCCCAATAGTTACTGATTTAGATTTGCTTCTTCTCATCCCAAATCATCTCGCTGGCGATTTATTAGCTCTCTTCTCTCAGATCCTGTCTTTTCCTCTTCCTTTAGCTTGTTTGCCTCAGAATACTTTGATCTTAATTGCACACCCAACTCATTCCCACATATCATATGGGACTCTTTTAAAGCAACTGCAAGAGGCTTAATCATGGATTTTGTCTCAAAAAAGAAGAAACGCTTTCTTCCACAGCGAAAAAACACTTAGGCAAGTATCAAACTCTTAGAACTTATCCGAGCTAAACTTTCTTTCAATAAAACCACTGCTGACAATGCAGCCTCTGTACTCTTACGTAGTAGTGCTTGTTACTATGGTGGTCGTAACAAAGCAGGGAAGCTTTTGCCAAATTATCTCAAAAGACGTAAGGAGCGTACCCTAATAGATGATATTTTTTCTTCTAATGATTCTCTTTTACATAAAGACCAAGAAATACTTAATGAGTTCAAACTCTTCTATCAGGATCTTTATACACCTGAATCACCTCTATCTTCTAGCATTCAGGAATATCTTGCGAAAATTCCTCCCCTCCTTCATCCCACCTTAATTTTCATGCTCTTGAATCTGATTTGTCCCTTGCAGAATTTTCCAATGCCCTGAATTATCTTACTAAAGGGAAGACCCCCGGCCCAGATGGCTTTCCTGTTAAATTTTATATACACTTCTCAGACCTTTTACTGCCAAAACTTTTAGTTCTCCTCCAATCCTTTTTTTCATTTGGCAAGACGGACGGTACCTTTCAAGAAGCAACAATTTGTCTAATTCCTAAGGAGGGTCATGATCTTAAATATTGTAAGAATTATCGTCCAATATCTTTGGTAAATGTTGATTATAAGTTGTTTGCTAAACTCCTTGCTCTGCGCTTAGATCCTCTTTTACCCCAGTGTGGAGCAGTGTGGATTTGTAAAGGGTAGGCACACTTCTGATAACTCTCGACTTTTTCTTAATGTCCTAAACAACTTCCCTCTATCTCTACTTCTCTAGCGGCTATATCTGTTGATGCTGAAAAAGCTTTCGATAGGGTGAATTGGTCCTTCATATTAGCCTCATTACATTGGCATGGATTTGGTCCCAACTTAATTTCACTTATCTCTCTTTTATATTCTGCCCCTCGGGCCTCAGTTTTAGTTAATGGTTCTATTTCATCCTATTTCCCTATTCAACGTGGAGTCCATCAAGGATGCCCTTTATCGCCTCTTCTTTTCATCCTAGCCCTTGAGCCATTTTTGTCTTCTATACATAATGATAATTCTATTTCTGTTTTTTTTAGAGACCAGCAACTTAAATTTTCTGCATATGCGGACGATATTGTTTTGTTTACTTCTGACCCAGACACCTCCATCCCTCCTTTGCTTCATGAATTTGACTCCTTTTCTGAGGTCTCTGGTTAAAAGATCAATTCAGACAAAACAGAAATTCTTCCCCTTACCAAATTCTGTCTTCCTCATTCTTTTTCGTCCACTGGTTTCGCTTAGAATCCTTCAAAAATTAAATATTTAGGTATTTGGTTCTCCAATTCTATTGCCTCTTTGATTAAATTAAATATGACTGCTGTTCTGTCTCGTATCGATACATTCTTTCTTCCTGGAATCCCCTTTTTCTTTCTTGTTGGGGTCGTTTAGACTCAATCAAAATGATGATTGCACCTATTTTAATTTACATTCTCTCTATGCGTCCCTTCCATAAATCCGCCATTTATAGGAAACATATTGATTCTTGTCTTTCTACATTTCTCTGGAAGAATAAAAAATCTAGATTTTCCCTTTCTTCGCTTCGTAAATCCAAACCTGATGGTGGCTTTAATTTTCCAGATTTTTGCATTTACCATAAATCCTTCTTTCTTTGTCAAGATTCAAAGTGGCTTGTATCTGAACACTCTCCTTTTACTTCTCTTTGTTTGTCCATTGAACAAACCTTATTACTACCACTCGCTCTCAATGAAGTATCGGCCTTTTCCGCTAAAACTTCTTATACATCCTCCCCCCTCTTTAGACACACCTGTTCCCTTCTGAAACCTATAGTCCTACCTAATCCCCTTTCTCGTGATGATTTCTTGCACTCCCCTATTTGGCACAATTCTCGTATTCTTAATAACAGACCCATCTTTTGGCAGGCATGGAGAGCAAAGAACATCATTTGGGTTGAACACCTTTTCAATGGGCTTTAGCCTTGTTCTTTTGCTGAGTTTCAAACCTTATTTCACTGTCCTCGCTCTTTCCTGCTGAAGTTTACCACCCTTATGGCAATTATTTTAGATGTGTACTATTCTCCCCCTCCACTTCTCCTCCTCCCCAGAATTTGCTTCTGAAACTTCTCCTCTCTTTACCCAAAGCCTCTCTTATTTAAATATTATTCAGCCCCCGATCTAAATTGTGCAAGATCTAAATTGGAACTCTCTTGGGAGTCTGATCTGGGATGTGAATGGACTATCTCCTTTTGGGGCAAACTATGGTCTACATCCTTAAAAATTTCTCGCTCTGCCTCACTAACTCAAGTTATGTGTTTTCTCTATCATAGACTATATTTCACCCCCGCCTCTATTGCCTGCTTTTCCTCCCCGAATTCCGAAAATGTTAAACCTCCCTCAATTTCCTTTCTCTGTTCTCTTTTCATATCATTCTGTATAAGTTGTTATTTATTGTTACATGATTGGTAGCTTGCTCACATTTCATTGTTTTTGCAATGTATTCTGCATTCTTTTTTCATACCAATGTGTTACAAATTTTTCCCTTCCCTTTCTCCCGGTCTCCTTTTCCTATTCCTTTATACATAAAACCTTAAAATAGCTTTAATTTCCTTTATTATACTAGCCATATTTCTTGTTATCGCTGGACTTCAATAATTGAATTTGTTGCTGATATTTCTTCTTGTATACCTTTCTGTTTATCCAATAAAGCTCTGTAAACACAAAACAAAAGAAGCAGCAAACACAGGCTCCCAGTCTCTCTGGTATAGTTAATTTAGGGTGCCCAGGCCAATCCTGATGCTGGTTTCATGCATGAGAGAAGCATCAGGATTAGCAGCAGTGAAGTCTGGGAGCCTGTGCTCTAGCGAGAACTCTGAGCAGAAGAGCGGCAGGTCGCAGGTAAGTTCTTTTTTTCCATTTTTTCTGTTGTCGTCTATTGCATCGGCAGTTCACCCGTACACCAGCTGCTACTGGTTCATCTCCTTGCCTTCCCGCTACCAGCCACTGTGTTCACCTTAAAATGGTGGCCCAAAGGCATAGTCAGTCAGTCCTTTTGGACCAAACCCCTCACCCAAATCTCCCCAGGGCCATAACTCCATTGCTGTATTCCCCCAACCCCACATAAGCAATGCAAAAAAATCTCCAGCAAAGTTCTGTATGCAGTCAGAAAATCCCTCGGAGACTGAAAATACACTTCTAAAATACAGCTGAAAGAGCTCTATCTCATACATATTGGTGTATATCATTGATATTACTCTGAAGTCTAAATATAAGGTAATCATAAATATATTTAAGAAATACAACTGATAGCTGCACTGTAATTGAACACTCAACAGGGTTAGTTGCTGGAAAATGTGAAATACTTACTACAAACCCAGAGGAGGACTTTAGGGAGGGACACATATACAACCACACAAGAGTAAGTCAATTGCTTTTCCGAATCTGCAACTCTAAAGTTACAACAGTAATCTCAACACTCGGACTGGAGAGCCCGGGCAGCCCTCAGTGCTGCCAGTGAGGGCCAGGATCCTGCCAGAGTGATCGTTCAGGAGAATAGCACCATGGGGCTGGCAGCTCCTGAAGCACGATTGGGCTCCTCGAGGGCTGCATCTGTCATGATGATGGACATCAACCTCACTGACACCACAGTTGAACGTGAAGAGACTTGAAGGAAGCCGGGCTGGGGGTCAGTAAAGGTTGAGAAAAGATTCCACATAACACTATATGCAATTAGGTATGGTGTGCAATCTACAATACAAATAGTGGGGCTGGGAGCTTTCTCCACTTATTATTTGTAGGTTTTGTTGGTGGGGTTTTAGGCTGTAGGTCCTGACAGCAAGATCTAGAATGGGCAAACACACAGTGTTGTTATGGTGTGATTTTTCCGGGGTGGGGGCCGTTCAACATTTGTTTTTACTTCATTCCTTTATTTCCCGTGAGCAATTGTTTGATGGTTACAGTGCATGCAGGGGGTTTGATTGGGGTGTACTTTATATGAGTCACAGATACCCTGCTGCCTCCTGGGACAACCGATGATAGGGAGCAGGTGGGTGTTCACAGGGAAGTCACAGGTGGTACGGAAATAGCGTATGCCAGCCAAGCTCCCGAGGGACCCAACGAGGTGGGAGACATTGGCATCTTCACTCCAGGAGTACTTGGAGCACAACTGAGGCAATACCACCTCTAGGGCTAACGAGTGGGACACTCTCAAGGTCGTGCTCCGGGGAGTCTCTGTCGGGACCACTTTCGTAGTCCGAAGACAGTTATTAGCAGACATTGGTGGCCAGGAACATGAGTTGGCACAATCCAGGGGGGAGAAGCAGGCTCAGTGACTGTGCACGGGGAGATTCTGCATCCCCAGCATTCTCTGAAAGAGCAGTCTGCACACTCTTACTGCTTATTGACAGCACCTACACAGCCTACACAGTGAGGGAGACAAGTCGGGTCAGCTGCCAGCCTGAATAGTGAAGCACAATGTGAGATCCCACCCGTTCAGCATTTACGTGTTCTGGATGTTATGTGACATCTCATTGGGACATGCTGAGGGTCCTCATGAACCATTTCTAGGGTGTATCCCGAGCCAATGCTGATGACTGCACACACTTGGCAGAGGAGTTCTGTGCTGGACTGGACCTGCCCCGTCCCACCCAGGATGAGGTGAAGGACACAGAAGAGAGCATCAGATTGGAGGAGCTTAAGCTAGCCTTGCAATCAATCAATCAATCAATCAAGAATTTGTACAGTGCATTTCTTACCCGTGAGGGTCTCAAGGCGGTGGGGAAAAAATGGGAGGGGGGCACTACTGGTCGAACAGCCAGGTCTTGAGTACCTCCTGAAGGTCTTGGGTCTGTCATAGGCTCAGTGGGAGGGTGTTCCAGGTCTTGGCGGGAGGTGGGAGAAGGATCTGCCGCCTGTGATTGTTCTTCGGATGCGAGGGACGGTGGCGAGGGCGAGGTCGGCGGAACGGAGCTGGCGGTTGGGGATGTAGAAGAAGAGTCGTCTATTGAGGTAGGATGGGCCAGTCTTGTGGAGTGTCTTGTGTGCATGGATGAGGAGCTTGAAGGAAATCCTCTTGTTGACGGGGAGCCAGTGCAGGTTTCTCAGGTGAGGGGTGATGTGGCTGTGGCGTGGTACGATGAGGATCAGGCGTACAGAGGCGTTTTGAATGCGTTACAGTTGTTTAATGAGCTTGGCCGCGGCTCCCGCGTAGAGGGAGTGTCCATATTCAAGTCTGCTACTGACAAGGGCCTGGGTGATTATTCTTCTTGTATCTGTCGGGATCCACCTGTAGATCTTGCGGAGCATGCAGAGGGTGTTGAAGGAGGAGGAGGAGACTGCAATGACTTGTTTGGTCATGGACAGTGTTGAGTTGCGGATGACTCCAAAGTTGCCTGCGTGATCGGTGGCTGCTCCCAGTGCCATGGGCCACCAGGAGTCGTTCCAGGCTGAAGGGTTGGAGCCGAAGATGAGGACCTCCGTCTTGTCCGTATTTTAGAATCAGTCGGCTGATCTTCATCCAGTCGGTGACGGCCTTCATTCCTTCGTGGAGGATGGATTTGGCGGTTAGGGGTCCTTAGTGAGGGAGAGGATCAGTTGAGTGTTGTCGGCGTAGGAGATTATGTTGAGGTTGTGCAGTCGGGAGACTTGTGCAAGCGTGGCAATGTAGTTGTTGAACAATGTTCGGCTGAGGAGTGATCCCTGGGGTACACAGCAGATGATCTTGGAGGCTCCGGATTGGAATGGGGGGAGGCGGACGCTCCGGGTTCTGCTGGAGAGGAAGGAGGTGGTCCATTCCAGGGCCTCGTCTCGATCCCTGCATTGTGGAGGTGTGTGCGTAGTGTGCGGTGGCAGACGGTGTCGAAGGCGGCTGAGAGGTCCAGGAGGATGAGGGCCACGGTCTCACCATTGTCCGGCAGGGTACTGATGTCATCGGTGGCGGTATTGAGGGCAGTCTCGGTGCTGTGGTTGCTGCGGAACCCTGACTGGGATGGGTCCAGGATGCTGTTTTCTTTGAGGTATCAGGTTAGCTGTCTGTTGATGATCTTCTCGATGAGCTTGGCTGGGAACTGAAGCAGGGAGATGGGCCGGTAGTTCTTGAGGTCTCTCAGGTCCACCTTGGGTTTTTTGCATAGGGCATTTATCTCGGCATGTTTCCAGTTCTCTGGGAAGGTCGCAGTCTCGGAGAAGAGATTGATGACGTTGTGCAGGTGGGGTGCGATGGAACTGCTAGCTTTGTTGAAGATGTGGTGTGGGAGTGGGTCTGACGGGGAGCCGGAGTGGATTGTGCTCATGGTCTTGATGGTGTCATCTATGTTAACGTTGGCCCAGGCTGGCAGGGGTTCATGGTCGATGGTGTGCGGGGTGTCTGGAGTGTCGATGTCTGTTGGGGCTGTCTGGGCATTGAAGCTGTCGTGAATGTCAGCGATCTTGCGGTGGAGGAAAGTGGCGAGGGAGTTGCACAGGGCTTGCGACGGTGGGATGTTGTTGGTGTTGGAGGAGCTGGAGTTGGAGAGTTCCTTTACGATGTTGAAGAGCTCCTTGCTGTTGTGTGCATTGTTGTTGAAGCGGTCTTTGAAGGAGGTCCTCTTGGCAAACCTGATGAGGTGATGGTGTTTGAGGATGACGTCTTTGTGGGCTGCGAGGCTGTCCGGTGTCTTTTCATCATGCCATTTCTTCTCTAGTTTCCGGCAGGTTCACTTGGAGGCGAGGAGTTCTGGGGTGAACCAGCTAGCTCTCTTGCTGGTGTCTATGTGGGTGGGTTTCCTCAGCAGGGCGCACGGACGAGCAGCAGCCGCCATATATGGGTAGGTGGGAGGGAGGAGCAGCTGGGAGGCTGGAATGGGCAGGCAGCAAATGGGCAGTCAGTGGGGTGGGGCCGTGTGGTTGCAGCGGCGGGACAGAAGCAAGGGCACAGAATCCTGGGGGCAACGGAGGGGACAGAAGGAGACAAAACCACAGAATCACGGGGCAGCGAAGGGGACAGAAGGATAAAAAGGCACAGAGTCATGGGGCAGCGAAGGGGACAGAAGGAGAAAAAGGCACAGAATCCTGGGGGCAGCGAAGGGGGCAGAAGGAAAAAAAGGCACAGAATCACCGGGCAGCGAAGGGGACAGAAGGAGAAAAAAAGGCACAGAATCACGGGGGCAGCAAAGGGGACAGAAGGAGAAAAAGGCACAGAGTCATGGGGGCAGCGGAGGGGACAGAGGGAGAAAAAAAAAGGCACGGAGGCAACGAAGGGGAGACAGACAATAGCAGTCATGGACACCAAGAGAGTGCAATACAATGGATGACAATGACAAACAAACCTAAGGCCTACGACTGGCCGCCAGGGATGAGGTGCAAGTGGTAGCCTGCGTGTGGTGGAGGGCCTCGAACTTCCTCAGCAGCGGCAGCTGAGGCAGGGGACACACAGGCAGTACTGTGCGGAGAGGGAGCGACCGACCTGGTGGGGTCAAAGGTCACTCTTCTCACCGTGCAACGGCCGTCCTATATGGGGAGGTGGGAGGGAGGAGCAACTGGGAGGCGGGAGCAGCGTATGGGCAGTCAGGGGGGTGGGGTTGCGGGGGATGCAGTGGTGGGAACGGAAGCAAGGGCACAGAATCCCGGGGGCAACGGAGGGGGCAGAAGGAGAAAAGAGGCACAGAAACACGGGGCAGAAGGAGAAAAAAGGCACAGAATCACGGGGGCAGAAGGAGAAAAAAGGCACAGAATCACGAGGGCAGAAGGAGACAAAAGGCACAGGATCATGGGGGCAGAAGGAGAAAAAAAGGCACAGAATCACGGAGGCAGCGAAGGGGAAAAAAGGCACAGAATCAAGGGGGCAGAAGAAGAAAAAAGGCACAGAATCACGGGGGCAGAAGGAGAAAAAAGGCACAGAATCACTGGGGCAGAGGTAGAAAAAAGACACAGAATCACAGGGGCAGCGAAGGGGAAAAAAGGCACAGAATCATGGGGGCAGAAGTAGAAAGAAGGCACCGAATCACGGGGGCAGAAGGAGAAAAAAGGCACAGACTCACGGGGCAGAAGGAGAAAAAATGCACAGAATCACGGGGGCAGAAGGAGAAAAAAGGCACAGAATCACGGGGGCAACGAAGGGGAAAAAAGGCACAGAATCATGGGGGCAACAAAGGGGACAGAAGGAGAAAGAAGGCACAGAATAACGGGGCAGAAGGAGAAAAAAGGCACAGACTCACGGGGGCAGAAGGAGAAAAAAGGCTCCGAATCACAGGAGAAGAAGGAGGAAAAAGGCACAGAATCATAGGGGCAGCGAGGGGGAAAAAAGGCACAGAATCACGGGGCAGAAGGAGAAAAAAGGCACAGAATCACGGGGGCAGAAGGAGAAAAAAAAACAGAATTACAGGAGCAGAAGGAGAAAAAAGGACCAGAATCATGGGGGCAGAAGGAGAAAAAAGTCAAAGAATCACGGGGGCAGAAGGAGAAAAGAGGCACAGAATCACAGGGGCAGCGAAGGGAAAAAAGGCACAGAATCACGGGGCATAAGGAAAAAAAGGCACAGAATCAGGGGGCAGAAGGAGTAAAAAGGCAGAGAATCACGGGAGCAGAAGCAGAAAAAAGGCACAGAATAACAGGGGCAGAAGGAGAAAAAGGCACAGAATCACGGGAGCAGAAGGAGAGGAGAAAAGAGGCACAGAATCATGGATCAGAAGGAGAAAACAGGCACAGAATCACGGGGGCAGCGAAGGGGAAAAAAGGTACAAAATCACGGGGGCAGCTAAGGGGACAGAAGGAGAAAAAAGGCACAGAGTCATGGGGGCAGCGGAGGGGACAGAGGGAGAAAAAAAGGCACGGAGGCAACGAAGGGGAGACAGACAACATCAGTCATGGACACCAAGAGAGTGCAATACAATGGAATGACAATGACAAACAAACCTAAGGCCTTCCACTGGCTGCCAGGGATGAGGGGCAGGTGGTAGCCTGCGGGTGGTGGAGGGCCTCGAACTTCCTCACCAGCGGCAGCTGAGGCAGGGGACACACAGGCGGTACTGTGCGGAGGGGGAGTGACCGACCTGGTGGGATCAAAGGTCACTCTTATCACCGCGCAGCGGCCGTCCTACATGGGGAGGTGGGAGGGAGGGGCAACTGGGAGGCGGGAGCAGCGAATGGGCAGTCAGGGGGGTGGGGTCGCGGGGGACGCAGTGGTGGGAACGGAAGCAAGGGCACAGAATCCCGGGGGCAACGGAGGGGACAGAAGGAGAAAAGAGGCACAGAATCACGGGGCAGAAGGAGAAAAAAGGCACAGAATCACGGGGGCAGAAGGAGAAAAAAGGCACAGAATCACGGGGGCAGAAGGAGAAAAAAGGCACAGGATCATGGGGGCAGAAGGAGAAAAAAAGTCACAGAATCAGGGAGGCAGCGAAGGGGAAAAAAGGCACAGAATCAAGAGGGCAGAAGAAGAAAAAAGGCACAGAATCACGGGGGCAGAAGGAGAAAAAAGGCACAGAATCACTGGGGCAGAAGGAGAAAAAAGACACAGAATCACGGGGGCAGCGAAGGGGAAAAAAGGCACAGAATCATGGGGGCAGAAGGAGAAAGAAGGCACAGAATCACGGGGGCAGAAGGAGAAAAAAGGCACAGACTCACGGGGCAGAAGGAGAAAAAATGCACAGAATCACGGGGGCAGAAGGAGAAAAAGACAGAGAATCACGGGGGCAACGAAGGGGACAGAAGGAGAAAGAAGGCACAGAATCACGGGGCAGAAGGAGAAAAAAGGCACAGACTTATGGAGGCAGAAGGAGAAAAAAGGCACAGAATCACAGGGGCAGAAGGAGGAAAAAGGCACAGAATCATAGGGGCAGCTAGGGGGAAAAGGGCACAGAATCACGGGGGCAGAAGGAGAAAAAAGGCACAGAATCACGGGGGCAACAAAGGGGAAAAAAGGCACAGAATCATGGGGGCAACAAAGGGGACAGAAGGAGAAAGAAGTCACAAAATCACAGGGCAGAAGGAGAAAAAAGGCACAGACTCACGGGGCAGAAGGAGAAAAAAGGCTCAGAATCACAGGGGCAGAAGAAGGAAAAAGGCACAGAATCATAGGGGCAGTGAGGTTGAAAAAAGGCAGAGAATCACGGGGCAGAAGGAGAAAAAAGGCACAGAATGACGGGGGCAGAAGGAGAAAAAAGGCACAGAATTACAGGAGCAGAACGAGAAAAAAGGACCAGAATCATGGGGGCAGAAGGAGAAAAAAGTCAAAGAATCACGGTGGCAGAAGGAGAAAAAAGGCACAGAATCACAGGGGCAGTGAAGGGAAAAAAGGCACAGAATCACGGGCATAAGGAAAAAAAGGCACAGAATCAGGGGGCAGAAGGAGAAAAAAGGCAGAGAATCACGGGAGCAGAAGCAGAAAAAAGGCACAGAATAACTGGGGCAGAAGGAGAAAAAAGGCACAGAATCACGGGAGCAGAAGGAGAGGAGAAAAAAGGCACAGAATCATGGATCAGAAGGAGAAAACAGGCACAGAATCACAGGGGCAGCGAAGGGGAAAAAAGGTACAGAATCACGGGGGCAGCTATGGGGACAGAAGGAGAACGAAAGGCATAGAATCACGGGAGCAGAAGGAGAAAGAAGGCACAGAATCAAGGGGGCAGAAGGAGAAAAAAGGCACAGACTCACAGGGGCAGAATGAGAAAAAAGGCACAGAATCACGGTGGCAGAGGGAGAAAAAAGGCACAGAATCATGGGGCAGAAGGAGAAAAGAGCCACAGAATCATGGGGCTGAAGGAGAAAAAAGGCACAGAATCATCGGGGCAGAAGGAGAAAAAAGGCACTGAATCACGGGGGCAGAAGGAGAAAACAGGCATAGAATCACGGGGGCAGCGAAGGGGAAAGAGGGCACAGAACCACGAGGGCAGTGAAGGGGACAGAAGGAGAAAGAAAGGCACAGAATCACGGGGTAGAAGGAGAAAAAAGGCACAGAATAACGAGGGCAGTGAAGGGGAAAAAAGGCACAGAATCATGGGGGCAGAAGGAGAAAAAAGGCACAGAAACACAGGGGCAGAAGGAGGAAAAAGGCACAGAATCACGGGGGCAGAAGGAGAAAAAAAGGCACAGAATCACGGGGGCAGCAAAGGGAAAAAAAGGCACTAAATCACGGGACAGAAAAAGAAAAAAGGCACAGAATCACGGGGGCAGAAGGAGAAAAAAGGCACAGAATCACGGGGGCAGAAGGAGAAAAAAGGCACAGAATCACGGGAGCAGAAGGAGAAAATAGGCACAGAATCAAGGGGGCTGAAGGAGAAAAAAGGCACAGAATCACGGAGCAGAAGGAGAAAAAAGGCACAGAATCACGAGAGCAGAAGGAGAAAATAGGCACAGAATCAAGGGGGCAGAAGAAGAAAAAAGGCACAGAATCACGGGGACAGAAGGAGAAAAAAGGCACAGAATCACTGGGGCAGAAGGAGAAAAAAGACACAGAATCACGGGGGCAGCGAAGGGGAAAAAGGCACAGAATCATAGGGGCAGAAGGAGAAAGAAGGCACAGAATCACGGGGCAGAAGGAGAAAAAAGGCACAGACTCACAGGGCAGAAGGAGACAAAATGCACAGAATCACGGGGGCAGAAGGAGAAAAAAGGCACAGAATCACGGGGGCAACGAAGGGGACAGAAGGAGAAAGAAGGCACAGAATCACGTTGGCAGAAGGAGAAAAAAGGCACAGACTCATGGAGGCAGAAGGAGAAAAAAGGCACAGAATCACAGGGGCAGAAGGAGGAAAAAGGCACAGAATCATAGGGGCAGCAAGGGGGAAAAAAGGCACAGAATCACAGGGGCAGAAGGAGAAAAAAGGCACAGAATCACGGGGGCAACGAAGGGGAAAAAAGGCACAGAATCATGGGGGCAACAAAGGGGACAGAAGGAGAAAGAAGGCACAGAATCACGGGGCAGAAGGAGAAAAAAGGCACAGACTCGTGGAGGCAGAAGGAGAAAAAAGGCTCAGAATCACAGGGGCAGAAGGTGGAAAAAGGCACAGAATCATAGGGGCAGCGAGGGGGAAAAAGGGCACAGAATCACAGGGCAGAAGGAGAAAAAAGGCAAAGAATCACGGGGGCAGAAGGAGAAAAAGGCACAGAATTACAGGAGCAGAAAGAGAAAAAAGGACCAGAATCATAGGGGCAGAAGGAGAAAAAAGTCAAAGAATCACGGGGGCAGAAGGAGAAAAAAGGCACAGAATCACAGGGGCAGCGAAGGGGAAAAAGGCACAGAATCACGGGGCATAAGGAAAAAAAGGCACAGAATCAGGGGGCAGAAGGAGAAAAAAGGCAGAGAATCACGGGAGCAGAAGCAGAAAAAAGGCACAGAATAACAGGGGCAGAAGGAGAAAAAAGGCACAGAATCACGGGAGCAGAAGGAGAGGAGAAAAAAGGCACAGAATCATAGATCAGAAGGAGAAAACAGGCACAGAATCACGGGGGCAGCGAAGGGGAAAAAAGGTACAGAATCACGGGGGCAGCGAAGGGGACACAAGGAGAAACAAAGGCATAGAATCACAGGAGCAGAAGGAGAAAAAAAGGCACAGAATCACGGGGGCAGCGAAGGGGACAGAAGGAGAAAAAAGGCACAGAGTCATGGGGGCAGCGGAGGGGACAGAGGGAGAAAGAAAAGGCACGGAGGCAACGAAGGGGAGACAGACAACAGCAGTCATGGACACCAAGAGAGTGCAATACAAGGGAATGACAATGACAAACAAACCTAAGGCTTACCACTGGCCGCCAGGGATGAGGTGCAGGTGGTAGCCTGCGGGTGGTGGAGGGCCTCGAACTTCCTCAACAGCGGCAGCTGAGGCAGGGGACACACAGGCGGTACTGTGCGGAGGGGGAGCGACCGACCTGGTGGGGTCAAAGGTCACTCTTCTCACCGCGCAGCTGCCGTCCTATATGGGGAGATGGGAGGGAGGAGCAACTGGGAGGCTGGAGCAGCGAATGGGCAGTCAGGGGGGTGGGGTCACGGGGGACGCAGTGGTGGGAACGGAAGCAAGGGCACAGAATCCCGGGGGCAATGAATGGGGCAGAAGGAGAAAAGAGGCACAGAATCACGGGGCAGAAGGAGAAAAAAGGCACAGAATCACGGGGGCAGAAGGAGAAAAAAGGCACAGAATCACGGGGGCAGAAGGAGAAAAAAGGCACAGGATCATGGGGGGCAGAAGGAGAAAAAAAGGCACAGAATCACGGAGGCAGCGAAGGGGAAAAAAGGCACAGAATCAAGGGGGCAGAAGAAGAAAAAAGGCACAGAATCACGGGGGCAGAAGGAGATAAAAGGCACAGAATCACTGGGGCAGAAGGAGAAAAAAGACACAAAGTCACGGGGGCAGCGAAGGGGAAAAAAGGCACAGAATCATGGGGGCAGAAGGAGAAAGAAGGCACAGAATCATGGTGGTAGAAGGAGAAAAAAGGCACAGGCTCACGGGGCAGAAGGAGAAAAAATGCACAGAATCACGGGGACAGAAGGAGAAAAAAGGCAGAGAATCACGGGGGCAACGACGGGGACAGAAGGAGAAAGAAGGCACAGAATCACGGGGGCAGAAGGAGAAAAAAGGCACAGACTCACGGAGGCAGAAGGAGAAAAAAGGCACAGAATCATAGGGGCAGCGAGGGGGAAATAAGGCACAGAATCACGGGGGCAGAAGAGAAAAAAGGCACAAAATCACGAGGGCAACAAAGGGGAAAAAGGCACAGAATCGTGGGGGCAACAAAGGGGACAGAAGGAGAAAGAAGGCACAGAAACACAGGGCAGAAGGAGAAAAAAGGCACAGACTCACGGGGCAGTAGGAGAAAAAAGGCTCAGAATCACAGGGGCAGAAGAAGGAAAAAGGCACAGAATCATAGGGGCAGCGAGGGGGAAAAAGGCACAGAAACACGGGGCAGAAGGAGAAAAAAGGCACAGAATCACGGGGGCAGAAGGAGAAAAAAGGCACAGAATTACAGGAGCAGAACGAGAAAAAAGGACCAGAATCATGGGGGCAGAAGGAGAAAAAAGTCAAATATTCAAGGTGGCAGAAGGAGAAAAAAGGCACAGAATCACAGGGGCAGCGAAAGGAAAAAAGGGACAGATTCACGGGGCATAAGGAAAAAACGGCACAGAATCTGGGGGCAGAAGGAGAAAAATCTAGAGAATCACGGGAGCAGAAGCAGAAAAAAGGCACAGAATAACTGGGGCAGAAGGAGAAAAAAGGCACAGAATCACGGGAGCAGAAGGAGAGGAGAAAAAAGGCACAGAATCATGGATCAGAAGGAGAAACAGGCACAGAATCACGGGGGCAGCGAAGGGGAAAAAAGGTATAGAATCACGGGGGCAGCGAAGGGCACAGAAGGAGAAAGAAAGGCATAGAATCACGGGAGCAGAAGGAGAAAAAAAGGCACAGAATCACGGGGCAGCGAAGGGGACAGAAGGAGAAAAAAGGCACAGAGTCATGGGGGCAGCGGAGGGGACAGAGGGAGAAAAAAAAGGCATGGAGGCAACGAAGGGGAGACAGACAACAGCAGTCATAGACACCAAGAGAGTGCAATACAATGGAATTACAATGACAAACAAACCTAAGGCCTACCACTGGCCGCCAGGGATGAGGTGCAGGTGGTAGCCTGCGGGTGGTGGAGGACCTCGAACTTCCTCAACAGCGGCAGCTGAGGCAGGGGACACACAGGCGGTACTGTGCGGAGGGGGAGCGACCGACCTGGTGGGGTCAAAGGTCACTCTTCTCACCGCGCAGCTGCCGTCCTATATGGGGAGATGGGAGGGAGGAGCAACTGGGAGGCTGGAGCAGCGAATGGGCAGTCAGGGGGGTGGGGTCACGGGGGACGCAGTGGTGGGAACGGAAGCAAGGGCACAGAATCCCGGGGGCAACGAATGGGGCAGAAGGAGAAAAGAGGCACAGAATCACGGGGCAGAAGGAGAAAAAAGGCACAGAATCACGGGGGCAGAAGGAGAAAAAAGGCACAGAATCACGGGGGCAGAAGGAGAAAAAAGGCACAGGATCATGGGGGGCAGAAGGAGAAAAAAAGGCACAGAATCACGGAGGCAGCGAAGGGGAAAAAAGGCACAGAATCAAGGGGGCAGAAGAAGAAAAAAGGCACAGAATCACGGGGGCAGAAGGAGATAAAAGGCACAGAATCACTGGGGCAGAAGGAGAAAAAAGACACAAAGTCACGGGGGCAGCGAAGGGGAAAAAAGGCACAGAATCATGGGGGCAGAAGGAGAAAGAAGGCACAGAATCATGGTGGTAGAAGGAGAAAAAAGGCACAGGCTCACGGGGCAGAAGGAGAAAAAATGCACAGAATCACGGGGACAGAAGGAGAAAAAAGGCAGAGAATCACGGGGGCAACGACGGGGACAGAAGGAGAAAGAAGGCACAGAATCACGGGGGCAGAAGGAGAAAAAAGGCACAGACTCACGGAGGCAGAAGGAGAAAAAAGGCACAGAATCATAGGGGCAGCGAGGGGGAAATAAGGCACAGAATCACGGGGGCAGAAGAGAAAAAAGGCACAAAATCACGAGGGCAACAAAGGGGAAAAAGGCACAGAATCGTGGGGGCAACAAAGGGGACAGAAGGAGAAAGAAGGCACAGAAACACAGGGCAGAAGTAGAAAAAAGGCACAGACTCACGGGGCAGTAGGAGAAAAAAGGCTCAGAATCACAGGGGCAGAAGAAGGAAAAAGGCACAGAATCATAGGGGCAGCAAGGGGGAAAAAAGGCACAGAAACACGGGGCAGAAGGAGAAAAAAGGCACAGAATCACGGGGGCAGAAGGAGAAAAAAGGCACAGAATTACAGGAGCAGAACGAGAAAAAAGGACCAGAATCATGGGGGCAGAAGGAGAAAAAAGTCAAATATTCAAGGTGGCAGAAGGAGAAAAAAGGCACAGAATCACAGGGGCAGCGAAAGGAAAAAAGGGACAGATTCACGGGGCATAAGGAAAAAACGGCACAGAATCTGGGGGCAGAAGGAGAAAAATCTAGAGAATCACGGGAGCAGAAGCAGAAAAAAGGCACAGAATAACTGGGGCAGAAGGAGAAAATAGGCACAGAATCACGGGAGCAGAAGGAGAGGAGAAAAAAGGCACAGAATCATGGATCAGAAGGAGAAACAGGCACAGAATCACGGGGGCAGCGAAGGGGAAAAAAGGTACAGAATCACGGGGGCAGCGAAGGGCACAGAAGGAGAAATAAAGGCATAGAATCACGGGAGCAGAAGGAGAAAAAAAGGCACAGAATCACGGGGCAGCGAAGGGGACAGAAGGAGAAAAAAGGCACAGAGTCATGGGGGCAGCGGAGGGGACAGAGGGAGAAAAAAAGGCATGGAGGCAACGAAGGGGAGACAGACAACAGCAGTCATAGACACCAAGAGAGTGCAATACAATGGAATTACAATGACAAACAAACCTAAGGCCTACCACTGGCCGCCAGGGATGAGGTGCAGGTGGTAGCCTGCGGGTGGTGGAGGACCTCGAACTTCCTCACCAGCGGCAGCTGAGGCAGGGGACACACAGGCGGTACTGTGCGGAGGGGGAGCGACCGACCTGGTGAGGTCAAAGGTCGCTCTTCTCACCACACAACGGCCGTCCTATATGGGGAGGTGGGAGGGAGGAGCAACTGGGAGGCAGGAGCAGCGAATGGGCAGTCAGGGGGGTGGGGTCGCGGGGGACGCTGTGGTGGGAACGGAAGCAAGGGCACAGAATCCCGGGGGCAACGGAGGGGGCAGAAGGAGAAAAGAGGCACAGAATCACGGGGGCAGAAGGAGAAAAAAGGCACAGAATCACGGGGGCAGAAGGAGAAAAAAGGCACAGGATCATGGGGGCAGAAGGAGAAAAAACGGCACAGAATCACGGAGGCAGCAAAGGGGAAAAAAGGCACAGAATCAAGGGGGCAGAAGAAGAAAAAAGGCACAGAATCACGGGGGCAGAAGGAGAAAAAAGGCACTGAATCACTGGGGCAGAAGGAGAAACAAGCATTTGCAATGCAATAGGTCTCGTATTAGGAAAGTTAGAGCTATTGGTATTGTAAATGACACATTTTTTATTTTTAGGTTTTGTTTTTGAAAATTGCGAAATTAATAGCTTTGTCATTTACAATGCCAATAGTTATAACTCTCGCAAATGTGACACCTATAGCATTTGTAATGCAATATGTGTTGTATTTACGTGACTTACATGTATTGATATTACAAATAACAATGTTTTTTATTTTTTTTAATAGTTAATACTTAAATAAAAGTTATTGTAATTTATAATGGCAATAGCTTAAACTTTTGTAAATAACATTTGTGAAGATTATGTTCAGTGTATTTTGTGACGCAAATCCAAGAACATATGTCAAATATTAACATCGTTTTGTTACATTTGTAATAAAGCTTGAAACATTGAGATAACATATTTGAACCAGTTGTTGTTGAATGGTTGCACAGATTTATGCTGTGGTGGAGCTCAGTGATGCTGTGGTGCCACTGAGTGATGCTGTGGTGGTGCTGAGTGATGCTGTATGCTATTCTATGTTTTGTTTTGCTATCCTATGTTTTGTTTTGTTATGCTATGCTATGCTGTTTTGTTATGCTATGCTATGTTTTGCTATGCTATGCTATGTTTTGCTATGCTATGTTATGCTATGCTATGTTTTGCTCTGCTATGCTATGCTATGTTTTGTTGTGTTTTATTATGCTATGCATTGTTTTGCTATGCTATGCTATGTTTTGTTGTGTTGGTATGCTATGCTGTGTTTTGCTATGTTATTATGTTTTGTTATGTTTTGTTCAGCCATGCTATGTTTTGTTTTGTTAAGCTATGCTGTTTTGTTGTGTTTTGTTATGCTATGTTTTGTTATGTTATGCTATGTTTTGTTATGTTATGCTATGTTTTGTTATGCTATGCTATGTTTTGTTTTGCTATCTTATGCTTGGTTTTGTTATGCTATGCTATGTTTAGTTTTGCTATCCTATGCTTTGTTTTGTTATGCTATGTTTTGTTGTGTTTTGTTATGCTATGCTATGTTTTGTTGTGTTGTGTTTTGTTATGCTATGCTATGTTTTGTTATGCTATGCTATGTTTTGCTCTGCTATGCCATGTTGTTTTATGCTATGCTATGCTTTGTTGTGTTTTATTATGCTATGCTTTGTTTTGCTATGCTATGTTTTGTTATGCTATGCTATGTTTTGCTGTGTTTGGTATGCTATGCTGTGTTTTGCTATGCTATATGTTTTGTTATATTTTGTTAAGCCATGCTATGTTTTGTTGTGTTTTTTTATGCTATGTGTTGTTGTATTTTGTTATGCTATGTTTTGTTATGTTATGCTATGTTTTGTTATGCTATGTTTTGTTATGCTATGCTATGCTTTGCTGTGTTTTGTTATGCTTTGTTGTGTTTTGTTATGCTATGCTATGTTTTGTTATGTATGATATGGTTTGTTGTGTTTTGCTATGTTTTGTTATGCTATGTTTTGCTAGGCTATGCTTTGTTATGCCATGCTATGTTTTGTTGTGCTATGCTATGTTTTGTTAAGCCATGCTATGTTTTGTTGCGTTTTGTTATGCTATGCTATGCTTTGTTGTGTTTTATTATGCTATGCTTTGTTTTGCTATGCTATGTTTTGTTATGCTATGCTATGTTTTGCTGTGTTTGGTATGCTATACTGTGTTTTGCTATGCTATATGTTTTGTTATGTTTTGTTAAGCCATGCTATGTTTTGTTGCGTTTTGTTATGCTATGTGTTGTTGTATTTTGTTATGCTATGTTTTGTTATGTTATGCTATGTTTTGTTATGCTATGTTTTGTTATGCTATGCTATGCTTTGCTGTGTTTTGTTATGCTTTGTTGTGTTTTGTTATGCTATGCTATGTTTTGTTATGTATGCTATGGTTTGTTGTGTTTTGCTATGTTTTGTTATGCTATGTTTTGTTATGCTATGTTTTGTTATGCTATGTTTTGTTATGCTATGCTTTGTTGTGTTTTGCTATGTTTTGTTTTGCTATGCTATGCTTTGTTATACTATTCTATGTTTTGTTTTGCTATGCTTTGTTTTGTTATGCTATGTTTTGTTATGCTATGGTATGTTTTGTTGTGTTTTGTTATGCTATGCTTTGTTATGCTATGCTATGTTTTCCTATCCTATGCTTTGTTTTGTTATGCTATGCTGGTGAGGGTGAGTGAGGGTGGGTGGGTGAGGGTGGGTGAGTGAGGGTGGGTGAGTGAGGGTAGGTGGGTGAGGGTGGGTGAGTGAGGGTGGGTGGGTGAGGGTGGGTGGGTGAGAGGGTGAGTGAGGGTGAGTGTGTTAGAGCGAGGGTGAGAGGGTTGTGAGGTTGTGTATCCTATGCTTTTTTTGTTATGCCATGCTATGTTTTGTTATGCTATGCTGATGAGGGTGTATGAGGGTGAGTGAGTGAGGGTGAGTGAGGGTGTGTGAGGGTGAGAGGGTTGGGAGGGTGAGGGGGTGTGAGGGTGATATTCTCCCAAACCCTGATGTGCTGACCTCCTGATTAACACTCGACAATGAGTGGCGGAAAAGTGAATCAACCAATATGTGCACCATGTGCAGGAAACAAAATTGTAAAAGTGCCAATATAAGAACGGTCAACAACAGTCCTAGTGCTACAATATGGCAGTGAACCATATCAAATCAGTCAACTCAACATGGCCTTGTATGTAATAATGTGACCAAAACCCAGTGTCACAATAAACAAAACTAGCACGACTTCATGAACCAGTCATCTCCCCCGCTCAGTACCAAAGCACACAAACTTGCACATACTTGTATTCACCCTTAAGCGTTTTTAATTCCAGAGTCAAGGGAGAAGCTGTGAATATGCACCCTGGCACTGCAATAGCCGCTTTTATTTGAAACAGTGAAAGTGGAAGGAAGCGCATGACTGACTTTTGAAAAGTGCTTTCTCAACAAGCGCGAGGTTGAAAATTGACATTTTCAGTGCGATGTCAGTTTAAATTTCACATTTTCAGTGCAATGTCACTCAAACTTTTCTATCTTAACATGAACTTTGAGTGACATCGCAAAAAAGAAAGACAAGCGCAAGGTTTACATTGGACATTTTCAGTGCGATGTCACTCAAAAAAAGAAAGACAAGCGCAAGGTTGATATTGGACATTTTCAGTGCGATGTCACTCAAAAAAAGAAAGACAAGCGCAAGGTTGACATTGGACATTTTCAGTGCGATGTCACTCAAAGGGTTCTATCAAAATGAACAAGCCCGCTGTTACATTTGAGTGTGATGTTACATTTGAGTGCGATGTTACATTGAGTGCGATGTCACTCAAACGTTTATATTCGAAAGGGTGGAAGGCTGAATGGATGGGTGGGTGAAACGGTGGGTGGGTGAATGGATGGATGAAAGGGTGGATGAATGAAGAATGGGTGGATGGATGAAGGATGGGTGGATAAAAGTGTGGAAGGCTGAATGGATGGACGGTTGAAATGGTGGGTGGATGAATGGATGGATGAAAGTGTGGAAGTATGGAGAGCGGGTGGATGGGTGGATGAATGATGGGTGAATGAAAGTGGAAGGAAGCGCATGACTGAATTTTAAAAAGTGCTTTCTCAACCAGCGTGAGGTTGAAATTTGACATTTTCAGTGCAATGTCACTCAAACTTTTCTATCTTAACATGAACTTTGAGTGACATCGCAAAAAAGAAAGACAAGCGCAAGCTTGACATTGGACATTTCCAGTCTGATGTCACTCAAAAAACAAGTTTGTAAAGTTATAAAAATATTAAAGTTACATGAACTGTTGTGCGGTTAAGTGTAGTTAAATGTAGCAGCACGATCTGGAAATACAGCAGTTTAAAGGAAGGCATATGGGACAAATTGTATTTGGGGCTAAAATCAGCATTTTGCAATGGAAGGGGCAAGAGAGTCATGACTTCACAGGGGAAGGGTAGAGTAAATACATACTTGTGGGCAAAGCAATAGCAGGAGCCTATAGCAGGAGTTATAACCCCTGTATGAAATCTCAGCAGAGGTGAAAGAAGGAGTATGGATGTGGGGGGTGCAGCAATGGGAGTTTAGCGTCCCTGGGGGCTGACGCAGCAGAGGATATGGAAGGCTCCAATTCCAGGAGGGGGCCCTGGTGCCTGGAGCAGGGAGGGATGCTGCGAGGCTCTGCCTCCCCTCACTTCTTGGCTCATCTGCTGCAGGAAGTGTGTGGGTTTTTTAACTGATTAGTATAGCATAAAGCAAAGTACGTACATGTCGTGAATTACAATGGCGAAAAAACATGAATGAATGAATTGAAATTATAAAAACCACAAGTCCCATAATACCTCGCGTGAAATGAATCCCTCAACGGGGGCCGAGCACTTTTAAATGTTGAACGAGCTGATTTGTCGGGGTAGCTCTCACGCTTTCAGGCATATTAACATGGTCCGTCGGAGCCTTGCTTCCTGTGCGGGGGTGCGTGCGCCCCTCGAGAGGCAATTATATCCCTTGCCCTTTGATCTGTGCCCTTGTCTACACTGTGAGTAGATGCTTTTTTTTACAAAATTCAAAGAAAAATCAACATATGTTTGTGAAAAGTTACAGTGCTGAGCATGAATGAATGACAATTGAGAGACTACGAATACCATGATGCAAATGAATCTTAAGGGGCTGGACCTGCCCAACCTGAAAAGCGTGTGATCTGCAATTACTTTATATCAATTTCATTTCCTGTGTTGTCATTGGGACATCCTTCAGAGCATTACATTTAAATATAGCACCCAGAAGCGATCCAGTCTATACAGTGCTCTGTGAAACTAGAAGTTTGCACTTAATGCTAACAAAGCGCACTGGGAAATAAATAAAATGTCATGCAAACTCAACCCCAGCCTCAACCCCAAGTACCTCAGACGCTATTACCGGACTGGTGGTCTGAGCGCCTCTTAAGATTTGTGGGCGCTATGTGTGCGGTTGGGGGTCAGGGGTCTGGTTTCAAACACATAAGGGCAGCATTGTAAAGAACAGCAGTGACAAAGAGTGTCTGAACTGTTTTGTGTGTTGAAAAATTGTCATGTAGCGCTCGTAGGCTGCCTGTCTGCCGTTTCAAAGCGCTTTGAGACACTGTAAACATGCAGGCAAGACAGGGCTCGGAGAATACAGCGATAGTGTAATATGTATGCAGGGTAGAGCCCCCCCCCCCCTGGGTTCAAAGGGTTCCAGCCAGCAGGATATATTCTGGTTGTCTATCTGTCCACCCCATCTGTCAACGCGTATTTACAAAACAAGCTCCTGGCATTGGAGGGGGGGGGGAAATGCAGCTCGGGAGCAAATGGTAACGAGCGCGTGAATGGGAATAGCGGCCGTGGGAGGTGGGAGGGGAAGTCGGAGAGTGCGAAGTGCAGGCGGGGGGCGGGAGCGGAGCCTTTGAAGTGTGTGAAGGTCTCGGCAGGCAGGCGGAGCGTTCATGAGACCACATGCACTTCTTGTTTGTAGTGGCTCGGCTTCCTCTTCAGAAAGAATCCAAAGGCAGCTTTGCAAACCCTTGGACTCTCTCAGCTGAGGTCTTAGAGTGAGAGGCATGACGTTTAAACTGCCCACTTCTAATTCCAAATGTTTGTGGAAAAATATTTTTTGCTTCTGTGCTCAGAATAGCGCCTATGTGGTGTGAAGCGTTATTTACAACACTCCCCCGATCGCTGAGGCAGAGTGGATAAGTGAGTCATCTGCCATTACCCTAGCCTGGAGATTATTGATGATTGAGGAGGGGTATGCACATATGTACTACCGCTGGGTTGTGATTTGGTCCGCCCAGATTAGCACTGCACCACTGTAATCGGTGAGCTGTACTTACAGCACCGCCACTTTAAAACAATATCTTCTCTTTGTCTGGTGCAGCAGCATCGTTTTAAAGTGCTCCGTTCTAGCTCTCTGCTGCAGCCGGCAAGCAGTCTCTCTTCAATTGCGCTTCCTCTTCAAACCCGATGTCGTTTCCTGACAGTGCACACATATCGGAATCAGAGTAGATGAGTGAGTCATCCGCCATTGCCCTGGTATCTATCATGATTGATGACACTGATAAGGCGTGGTTGAGGCTCCGGTCACTCTACTAATTACCCTGCAGCTAGCAAAGAGTGCTACGATTACAGATAACATTGCCTTGCTGCTTCAGTGTACAACCCTCCTGCTAAAACACATGGGAGTGATAAGTGGTAGAGGGAGATTGGTTAAAAAATGTTTAAAAGAAAGTTACCGAACAGTGCGACGGTCATTAGATGAGTGCTGTGCTGAAAGCAAAATGTTTTTAAAAGTTACTGATAGTAGTGCGGTGGCCGTGAGATGGGTGCTGAGATGCTGAAAGCAAAATGTTTTTAAAATTTACTGATAGTAGTGCGGTGGCCGTGAGATGGGTGCAGATAGTAAACAAGCATTGCCCGTGAAAGTGAAACTGATATTGGAGTGCAAGGACGGCGGGGGGCGGGGCAGCTGAAGCCTTTGATGTGGCAAATGCTGCTGGCAGGGGGAAGCCTGTGGGGAAATGCAAGCTCGTGCACGAGGAGCTTGTGGTCACGTGATTTCACGTGAACTATTGAAAATCCGGATCGTGAAAAGTCAGCTTTGTGGATGGGCAGTATTAGGTCTCTCTACGAGACCTAAAAAGACACGGAATCACGGGGCAGCGAAGGGGAAAAAAGGCACAGAATCATAGGGGCAGAAGGAGAAAGAAGGCACAGAATGACGGGGGCAGAATGAGAAAAAAGGCAGAGAATCACGGGGGCAACGAAGGGGACAGAAGGAGAAAGAAGGCACATAATAACGGGGCAGAAGGAGGAGAAAAAGGCACAGACTCACGGAGGCAGAAGGAGAAAAAAGGCACAGAATCACAGGGGCAGCGAGGGGGAAAAAAGGCACAGAATCACGGGGGCAGAAGGAGAAAAAAGGCACAGAATCACGGGGGCAACAAAGGGGAAAAAGGCACAGAATTACAGGAGCAGAACGAGAAAAAAGGACCAGAATCATGGGGGCAGAAGGAGAAAAAAGTCAAAGAATCAAGGTGGCAGATGGAGAAAAGAGGCACAGAATCACAGGGGCAGAAGAAGGAACAAGCATTTACAATGCAACGGTTTCGCCTTTGTAAAAGTTAGAGCTATTGGCATTGTAAATGACAAATTTTGTATTTATGTGTTGGTTTTGAAAACAGATAAATAAATGGCAGGGGGCAAGCATGACTGACAACATGGGCGCGCAGGGGGCAAGCATGACTGACAACATGGGCGCGCAGGGGGCAAACATGACTGACAACATGGGCGCGCAAGGGGCAAGCATGACTGACAACATGGGCGCACAGGGGGCAAGCATGACAGACAACATGGGCGCGCAGGGGGCAAGCATGACAGACAACATGGGCGCGCAGGAGGCAAGCATGACTGACAACATGGGCGCGCAGGGGGCAAGCATGACCGACAACATGGGCACGCAGGGGGCAAGCATGACAGACAACATGGGCGCGCAGGAGGCACGCAGGACTGACAACATGGGCACGCAGGGGGCGCGAAGGAGGCAAGCATGACTGACAACAGGGGCGCGCAGGGGGCGCGCTCTGCATCACACGTCAATCACCACAAACTGTTACCACGTACAGGCGGCCGGAGTACCAGATCAATCAAAGGCAAAGAAACCATATGAAAGATATTGCGCGCACAAAATCATCTGAGCCGTCTTTAATTAACAGGTTTTCATTAATTTGGGATCAAACGCCATTCCCTTAATGAAGCCGCGAACGGCCAATGTGATCTCCTAAAGTGAGGCGTATGCACTGCTGTCCTCGCGCCTCTTGGCGCCGTTAGGCGCAGAGGTGACCGTTAGGGCCGCCTAACATTGAGTCAAGGACAGTTAATGGATGCCCGAGCACAAACATGGGCGCTCCGAGCATGTCAGTCAAGGCTAACCTGAGGCGAAAACATCAGATTGCAGCTTGGAGTTTTGACATTCCTGCAGGCTCTAAACGCCTCGCCAGTGAATTTTTAAAGTCAATACCCCCACTGCTGGGGAACACTTTCCGTCTGATGAGTGCGAATAATGAGGCTTTGATTGAACCGCGGCTGCAGCGCGACTTAAAAGGTGGCTTTGCATGAGCGTTCTCTCTTTTTTTTAAGCGTGTCTTTTCTCTGTGATAACCACAAAGGCAGTTTGCACAGATTATCACAGACTGTGTCTTCAGGCTTCAAGGTTATGTGATGAAAATATTTGAACAAGATGAGATTAGATAAACTACACAATAATTTTAAAGCGTGCCTTTACACAAAACAAATCCCGGGGAAGGAAAGGAGACGGCAGGAAAGGAGACACGGTCAGCGGGAGGAGGTAGGCGGGAAAGGAGACACGGACAGCGGGAGGGGGGGCACGGTCAGTGGGAGGGGGGCAGGAAAGGAGACGGCGGGAAAGGAGACACGGTCAGCGGGAGGAGGGCGGGAAAGGAGACGGCGGGAAAGGAGACACGGTCAGCGGGAGGGGGGGGGCGGGAAAGGAGACACGAGCCAAATCAAGGTGAAACAAGAGGTTCTTTTAGAAAAAAGTGAAGGTAGATAACTCTTTTAATGTTGATAAAGCCCCTGTAAAGTGAAGGTAGCTGACTGTTTTAATGTTGATAACGCCTTCTTCCCCTGTCTTAACAAAGGGATCAAGGATATTTTAGGAGAGTCCATGGAGTTTACCTGTAACCAATGATGGGCAAAGCTCGGCTGCAAGCAACTTTCACTCAGAGCCCACACTGTGCAAGTGTATTACATTTTTCATTACCCTCTGAAGTGGCGGGTTGTCGATCAGTTGTATTGACAATCACAGCCTTGAGCGTGCTATGAAAGAGCTTGAAGAAAATCATTAACATAACGCTCCTCTCTAAGAACTTTAACAGGACTTTGCAGGGACTTCACTCCCAGCTCATCTACAAAGCGAACATGGCACAGTTCTGGGCAGCATCTCCTCTGCTGCGTAAGGGAGCGGGGAGCCATGAGGTAAGAGGGTGTGCGGTAGGAGCCACCTGAAGGCTTGGCTCGTGTAGCTTGAGGGTCCAAGAAGATTTTGAGCTGAGCCAGAATCACTCATTTGTCCCGCCCACCCCTAGAGACAAACAAGTCAGGTCCCGGGCCGGCCAGCCAATCACAGCGCGGCCCGGGGAATAATGAACACAAAAACAAAATGCCGTGACGAATGCCATGACGAAAAAAGGGGCGGGTGAGGGGCGGGTGATGAAAAAAGGGGGCGGGACGGAGACGACAGCCAGGCACGACGGAAATAAGCGCACATTATCAGTAAAGTCAGCATTAAACACACATTAGCATATGCAGTTACTAAAAATAAATCATAAAAAAAGGTCTTACCTCTCATACTCGTAATGAACACAAAAACAAAATGCCGTGACGAATGCCATGACGAAAAAAGGGGCGGGTGAGGGGCGGGTGACGAAAAAAGGGGCGGGACTTAAAAAAGGCACGGGAACGCCCCCGATTCGCGTCCGGATGGGGGAAAGAGTGACGGACAACAATGTCTGCCAATGGCTAGCCTCCATTTATGGAGCTAGCCAATGATAGACTAAGGCGGGACATTGTCACATAGTGTAGCTCAACAGATTTCGCCTGCGCGAACGCTGCTGCGCAGCGGACGCCAGGCGAAACCTAAAAAGGCACCGAATCATAGGGGCAGCGAGGGGGAAAAAAGGCACAGAATCACGGGGCAGAAGGAGAAAAAAGACACAGAATCACGGGGGCAGAAGGAGAAAAAAGGGACAGAATTACAGGAGCAGAACGAGAAAAAAGGACCAGAATCATGGGGGCAGAAGGAGAAAAAAGTCAAAGAATCAAGGTGGCAGAAGGAGAAAAGAGGCACAGAATCACAAGGGCAGCGAAGGGAGAAAAGGCACAGAATCGGGGCAGAAGGGGAAAAAAGGCAGAGAATCACGGGAGCAGAAGCAGAAAAAAGGCACAGAATAACTGGGGCAGAAGGAGAAAAAAGGCACAGAATCCCGGGAGCAGAAGGAGAGGAGAAAAAAGGCACAGAATCATGGATCAGAAGGTGAAAGAAGGCACAGAATCAAGGGGGCAGAAGGAGAAAAAAGGCACAGACTCACAGGGGCAGAATGAGAAAAAAGGCACAGAATCACGGGGACAGAGGGAGAAAAAAGGCAGAGAATCACGGGGGCAGCAAAGCGGAAAAAAGGCACTGAATCACGGGGGCAGAAGAAGAAAAAAGGCACAGAATCACAGGGGCAGAAGGAGAAAAAAGGCACAGAATCACGGGGGCAGAAGGAGAAAAAAGGCAGAGAATCACGGGAGCAGAAGGAGAAAATAGGCACAGAATCAAGGGGGCTGAAGGAGAAAAAAGGCACAGAATCACGGAGCAGAAGGAGAAAAAAGACATAGAATCACGGGAGCAGAAGGAGAAAAAAGGCACAGAATACAATATGTTTCAGGGCATGGTGCTTGTATTTATTGACCTGGAGAGAGTCTTTTAATTCTGTCAATTTGGGGCTATCTCATAGCGGTATTGTGGGGATGGGTTTTAACCCAGTGTTTCAAAGTTGGATACAGTTGCTATATATGAACCCCTTGGCTGGGAAGGGGGGGGGGGGTTTGGAGGTCTGGGATATTGGGAGGGGCACTCGACAGGGTTGTCCCTCTCACCACTCCTCCTTGCTTTGACTGTGGAGCCGATGGTGTTCCTGCTGCACAGGGAGCTGTAGTCCTGATGTATACAACTGGGTGAGCAGAACCACATTGTCTCCTTATATGCAGATGATGCTCTGATTCACCTCCACTCCCCTGCAGAATCAGTGCCATCCCTGCTACAGCATATGGTGGCTTTCCACCGAATCTCGGGCCCACGGGTCACCATTCAAGGTACCTTACTGTTGCTGCTGGGGAGGTTGGCCATGGCACCCCTAAATCAACTTCCTGGGGGTGGGTTCCGCTGGGAGAGGGAGACCTTCTGTTACTTAGGACTCATGGTCACACATACGGAGAACACATACAAGCACCTGAATGTGGAGTGTTGCAAGGCTTGACTGGGTCTATAGACTACTGGAAGATGCTACCCCTGTTGGTAATCGGATGGGCATCCACTGCTAACATGGTCTTACACCCTGTTTGTCTATAGCTTGTCAAGAGCTCCCACTAGGAATGTGTTTTTTTCCATCGCCTCGACAGTCTGTTGATCTCCCTGGGGCGGGCAGAGAAGCGTCGCCGGGTTACCCTGTCAGTTCTTAAAAGACCAACTACAACATGTGGCTCAATGGTTAACAGACACAGACAATTGGGAAAGAGATTGCTGCAGGGTATGATCGGGGAAGACACCTTAATGTGTCTATTGATGAGGGTTGGTCGCCCTGACAGTCCAACCCTTTACCTGGTACGGCATATAGCCAGGGTGTGGGAGGTGACAGTGAAGAAGGGTCTACTTCGGGCCCTCTTTGATAGGGAACAGCAGATCTCGGACCTTAAATCCTGTCAGTCTATAGAGAAGGACATTTCCATGAACAGATGGAGACTTGGGGCATGCCTCATAGGTGGGAGAACCTCTACTCGAGGGAAGTCTGCAGGACACCTTTAACATAGGGTAGAGAAACTTCCTCCACTACGCCAAGCTTGAGAAGACTGCCAGAGAGGTCTGATGCAGCCACCCACTGTCTTAACACACGTTGGGTGGCCTGATTAGAATAGGAGAAGGTAGGCACCTTATTACACTTGTCTGTAATGCTCCCAGGCATGACTAACCCAAAGCTCCCTTCAAGGGGAACATGTTCTGGGGAATGGAATTGGTGTCCCCGTTCAAGGATTCGTGGCAGCAAGGAGGCAGTTGGATGAGTTCAATACATATGGGGCCCTAGACTCTGACCAGAGTGAACAGGATGCACAAGGGTGTACACAGAAATTAGATTATGGGGTCAGCTAGTGCGGATTTCACTAAGTTATAGGTTGGCTCGGCTTGTGGACTTGGTATGTGTAATACTACTTAATCTGTACAGCAAATCGGTTTCAAGGATTCTAGACATGGGACATACCGATTGCATGTGATGATAATGCACTGACTGTTATGTTCAATGTTTTACAAATATGCACAAATAAAGGTTAAAAAACAATGTTAAAAAGTGTATAACTGATATAAAAAGTAAAAAGTACATCTAATTTTATTTATTTTTTACTAAACTTTTTTTAATTAAAAAATACATTCAACGTTACATATTTCAGAGAACAATTTTTAAATGAATTCTTATAATAACGTTTAGCATTTTTCAATATGTGTCAAATGAAAATAAACATTTTATTGTAGATGAGGTTGTTTTTTACATTTCTAAATATATAATTATTTAGGAGTTTAATATGTTTATATTAATTAATGTTTATTACATTTTAGGATAATAGTGCTGTAACCTTTTTTTATTTGTCCAGGTTGAAAAAATATTCAAATTATTTTATAACAATATTTAAAAATAACTTCTTTTTACTAAATTTGGTTATGGTACAATGAACTTTTTTTACCTTTTCCCATACTTTGCAATAGGGAGCTTTCAGTCCCAATGGTGGAGACGGCTGTCTACTGATGAAAAGTTACTAGTAGTAGCTTTACACTCATAAATTTGGCTTCAGAGGGTGGGAAATGTGGGTCTACACTTCAGAGTAAATTTACACTAAAAAATGTTGCATAGCCAAAATCAGTAAGGTTACTACAAAGTGGAAGAGGAAATGTTTACATGAGTATTCCTATGCATCTAAATGTATCTTCATGAATAGGGCCCTACATTAAATAATATATTATCAAAGCGATTAGGTGCTTCCAGGCTTTAAAGCTTTATTGGTTTTTAGACCAGTCATATCTAACAATCCTCGTCCTCAAATTCAAGCTCAATATCAGTAAGGTAAGGCCCTAATAGTAGAGCTTTGGAATAAACAGCATACCCAGTTATAGCTGAATGACAACAATCAATATTGCCCTCTAAACTGGCTGGTAGTACATGCAAGTGTTCCAGAATCATCAGAGGGATCTCTGGCTCTATGATACACATTTATACTTCATGTTGGGGCTACCGTCTTAGCCGGGCATAAAATCTACAGCTAACATATGTACATAATCAATATCTTTATTCATTCTGTTAAAATTAGCAATATGTATGTACATAAGCGGCGTTCATTTGTGTTCTCAGTGCCCCTTGATGTAAACAGAACAAATATCGCTAAAACTCTGACTATGTTGTCTCCCTAGCATAGACCCATGCACACACGTACGCGACAGCCATTTTAGGTACCATGGTCTCCCTGTTCACGATCGCTCATCAGCGCCCTTCCCTGACCCTGCGAGCACCCCCCCGTGTACCCTGACTGCCCCCGCTCTCTCATGCCCAAGTCATGAGCCCTCCCCTCCCGCATGACTCTGTCCCTAAAGAATCGCACCCCGCGCCTGACCAACACCTCCTTCCCGCCCTTGAATACCCCTCTTGTGATCAACCCTTCCACAGCATTCGACTGTCCACACTGACCCTCCCTTTCATGAATATCTCTCCTTTGATGACCTCTTCCTCTGAGCCTGAATGTTTGCACGGACCACTGGTCATCCCTTTGCCTGAGGATACAGTTTATTGCCCACTACTTTATGCACTCGTCTCTCTTGGAAGAAGCTACTATTGATCATGGCCACCCCACCCCCTGAGACTCGATCAGACACACACATTCCAATGGAAATCAGCAGAACACTCAGCTGCGTGACAGCCCCTCCTCTTGCATGGAGGATAAGGGCCCGTACTGTAGCCACGTGTTGAAATACCTTCATACTATACAATGTATTGATTGTAATATAGGATGCCTGTGTGTCACGAACCTGTGTATAAAAGGCGAAACCTCAGAGAACTTGTGAGAGCACCTCCCGAAGACACTATGCGAGTGTCCCAAAGGACAGGCTCTCCTCATGAGTAATAAACCCTGTTCTTGTTTTCCTACTTCCAGTGCCCGTCTCTTTATTTTGGTAAACTATTCAAGAAGGAAACGAAGAGTCGCCCTGCGCCAGCAGCCTGGGCATCCGGGGCGTTATGGGCTGACTCCACTGATGAACATGAACTTTTTATTTAAAAATAACGAACAAGAAACGATAACAATACGTAATAATAAAACCTATTAAATGCTCTTGAAACAATAAAACATTAGAAATAAGAACGGTAAACTGTAGAAAATGCAAGTCAGCAGAACATCCGCCCCCACTCTGGAAACTTCCAAAACGGGGCAGGGTTGCGGCCACGCCCAGCCAAAGGCAACCCATATAAGGCGGGTCCTGCTGCCAAAAGTCGGCCAGGAAATCGTAACATAGGGTGGAGCCGGAGGAGAGACAGGGGCCAGCGGGACCCAGCCAGGGGATCGCCTTGATCACACTGAAGAGTTGTAGGGGGGGGAATGTCTCCTCGACCCTTCTCTCTCTCCCCCAGTCCGGCCACAGCGGCCCTTGAGAGTTGCAGGTAGTCCCGCCACATGCTCCCCCGGTCCGGCCACCAACGGGCTGGGGCCGACGAGATCCGGCTACAGCCGATAAACCAAGGAACCCGTTCATGGGGCCAGAGCAAGGGGCGTCCGGCCGACATCCACCGGAAGCCCGGCCCAAAGACAGACGGGACATTTTTCCTTTTCTCCTTCGTAATAGCAGCGACAACACGCCAGGCGCCACTTCTTTCTTTTCTCCTCCGTAATAGCAGCGACCACACGCCAGGCACCACTTCTTTCTTGAAAAATGGCTTTGACAACACTGGGGGGGGATGTCTTGCACATGCCTCCGACCCCCCCCCTCGTCCTCATCGCCGCCGGCCATAACAAATGTCAAGCGAGGCGCGTGGGGTGCACTGGGAGGGAGAGACGGTGCGAACAGGCCTCTCCCGCCTCCTCAGGTGGAGGCTTCCCAATTGCACCCTCAACGCTCCAGGCACCCGGAAAAGGGTTCGTCCACTATGGCGATGCCGCGACGCCTCATCCAGCAGGTTGGAGCCCATCCGCTCGTTTGACCCCGCGATTGCTGGCGGCTGCCGAACTCCCAAGATGGCGGTCGACCCGGCAGGAGTGGGCCCAGCATGCAGGTATGGCCTGGTCCCTTGTTGACTCCACCGTCGTAGTTCTCCACAACCTTGAAGATTCTAGAGGAGCCGCGGGAGTCCCCGACTCCCGCAAATACCCCCGATGGGGAATAACTGCCATGATTGCCCACGGAACGATGGAAATGTAGCCGCAGGACGTCGGTGCTTCCATACTGGCGCCAGCCTCAGTTTGAATGACTAGAATCTTGCCGACCACAGTTCGGATCAGTTCCGGTGAAAGCACAGTATGACCCGGTAGGAACGTTGTTGCCTCCCTCCCCTTTTGACTGATGGTTCAAACCACCGATCCTTTCTTTTGCCCTTTTAACGGAACTTTTGGACTGCCAAGCGAAGCTCTGAGCCAACCACGAGTTAATAGACATTTAGACTATGCCTGGTTCTGCCTCACTGCACCCAAAATGGCGCCGATGCAAATGAAACTCTCACACCCCTTATTGTACCCCGATTGCTCAGCCTTGGTGTCATAGAATATGTATGAAGTTTTTAAACTTTTAGATTGATATAGGATGTGTACTGATTGTGAGTTCGAAACAATGGATGGATATAGGATGTATACTGTCAGCTCGAACAATGAATTGACATGAGATGGGTACCGATTAGGTGTTCGGACAACGAAGGACCATGAATTTGCGTAAGATGGGTACCGATTGAACATTCGGACAATGAATTGTTGTTGAGTTTGGCGCATCATGATTATTGAAAGTTCGAAATTTTGATGTTTATGATATT
Organism: Lissotriton helveticus; assembly: GCF_964261635.1. NCBI lineage: Eukaryota > Metazoa > Chordata > Amphibia > Caudata > Salamandridae > Lissotriton > Lissotriton helveticus. The sequence goes on from NC_136068.1 coordinate 1,433,069,947, forward strand.
CGCTCGCGCTAAAAGATTCAATATGATTTCATTGCGCTTTTCGCACTTTATGTAAGAAATAAACGACCACCGACTCCATTAAAGTTTTTTTCTAATAAAGTATCCTCACATCTACAGTTTCAGCCTGCTCCGTGGCTGGTCCACAGGAGAGTAGTCCTGTATTTATGCACCGACATTCTTATTAAAGAGTTTTGAGAAAGCAACTATAGTTGTCCGTGTAACTTGATAAAGTTTTGAATGAATGATCCCTATTTTTTCGATATAACTAGAACAAAGACGGAATGACTAAGCTCGATTAGATAAAAGGTTGAAAAGTATAGTACGTAGAAATATTGCAAATAGGAAGGGTCAAATTTTAGTTGTGTATTTCTTCCTTTTTATACAGCCATAGGCAACAGCTAAAGATCCTGGTATTTCGCCTATACTTTATATACTACCTGCATAAGAAAAGTCACGCTAAGGGTCCACCTGGGCTTAAGCGCCCCAGTTGGCAGTAACTGCATCCTGTGGAAATAGACCGAGTACGCAGTAAGTAAAAAGCCTTTCTGGGTTTATGCGCGCTAGTGTGTCTATCAATGTAGCCTCCTGCTCTCCCCTCCCTTCTTTTCCCTCCTCTCTGCAGGTCACCTCGGAATGCCGACTAATGTACGAAGAAGGTGATCCAGCGGACGACGAGACAGGAAAAAGGGTCTAATTATAGTATCTAACCGCGGCAAACCCCGAATAAAGCGAAAAGGAATAATGTACACACTTGATCAAGCATTCTTACATTCGACTAAGTAGGAAAAGGTCTAGGGTATTTCGAGGTAAGGGTTACACAAGTATCCTCCGCCGAGAGGACTAGGGATATTACCAATGTTTGAAATCCTACTGCCCCCTTTTTTTCTTCCTTTCGCATCCTCATAGACATATAACTGAAAGCTGCCCCATTGCCCTCCAATTGACACCAACGGTTGTCTCAGCCTGGAAACGCACTTGCTAAAATGACTCGAATAAACCTCCGTGAGCATTAGCCCGACCAGGTTAGTTTATGGCCAGTTGCCAAAGGCGTAAGTGTGTACAATCAAAATCATCAGTAAAAGGCAGCCAACGGATAAAGGATAAGAAACAGGTAAAAAGAGCTCAGGACAATAAGTATGCCCAGCATGCAGAAAAAGATAATTGTGGCCAATAACTGTTTTATGTCTTGTCTTGGATCTTTGTGTGTGATACATGTACTGTCTCCCCCGTCTGAATTTGTGTGTACATGATGCATGAATATACGTCATCCCTCTGCCTGTGCTTTTGTGTTACTTAACCCTTGTTGTTCTGTGTTGTGCGCGCACTGAACGGCCCATTATTGTACACGTCTCTCTCTCTCTCTCTCTCTCTCTCTCTCTATGTCATACGTGTACTGAATGGACCATTTAGGGTGCGCTCGCTCACTCTCTCTCTCGCTCTCTCTCTCTCTCTCTCTCTCTCACTCTCTCTCTCTCTAAAGCCCCCCCCTATGCCAGGACATTGTGCCCCTCCGGCACAAAACATAATTGGGTTCCCTCGAACGCAAAGGTGTTCAGCAAAATTGACCAAACCCAAAATGATTGAGACTTGCCATATTATTACTTCTCCCTTCTGCAAACAATAGAACCCGAGTTGGAAATGAAGGAAAGGACGGGTAAGACGACGGATGTCCCCTAATCTGGCCTTTTATAAGGGAACTATAGCGTCAATGGTCTTCTGTCTCTCAGCTTGTTAGAAAATGCAATCCCCAATGCCTCGATTGCCCCACCCCCTCGCACCTAAGTGCGGGCGTCCAGAGTACCCCCCTTTTCCCGATCGACCCCAGCTCCCTGTCCAAACGTCCCCATTCCCCCGATTAACCCCAGCTTCATGTCATCTACCCTCGAAAGCGAAATTAATGACTCCGATTAACGTTCACGCCCCAAGAAGGGCATGTCTTACGTCCACCCCCTTTCTTCATGACGATAACGCCCCACATACAAGAGTTAGCCAACCCCGAAGGGAAATGTAAGATTGTCGATACTTGGGTTACAGGGAAGAACGAGTCTCTACATAAGGACTCGACTTTGAATTGTCTATAATGTTGCACTGTGTGTAAAGGTCCAATTTCTCTCCACGAACGCCACGAATGAGCACTGTACATTGATGAATTCCATGAGCAATGCACTTCTCCAGACTCCATAAGTGACGACCTCTGACTGTGACCGATGAACCTATCCCCCACCTACTCAGGAATGGGGAAGGAATTGAGATGTATATCTGTTCTCTCGACCAGTTTTCTAAAACTTGTTTTTCCCCCATTCAAAGATACAATCACCGGAGGAGAGGAGCTGGACGTGACGCACAGCCTGGCCACAGATCATGGAGCATGTGTGACGACCAAAGGTGGAGCCGCAGAGCAACGTGACGTGGGACGAGGCATAACTTTCAAACTCAGCAGATGGAGGAATGAAGGGCTGCCTTGAAGCCCTCGACTCGCTGACCCTCTTGTGCCTGAAGTCCCCGTCCCCTTTTTTTAATCCGATTATTGGGCTTGCCTGCTCATCATCCTTTGCTCCCTTGGTCCCTTGGTGTGTTCAAAGATCTGGCCCCACTCCGCCCTCTCTTCCCTCGATTATTCAACAACCTCTTTCATATAAACTTTGACTATGGACTGGGATTTTGCCACGAAAGACAAGAAAGACACGCAGGTGCCCAGCATAGGGCACCCCTAAGAAAATGAGTTAGGAAACAGGACTGTGATCTAACAGCAAAGGACTGATCGCACCCTGCAACGTGTAAGGACGATTCCGAGCTGGACTTATAGCTCCACCGCCGGTGCTCAGCAGCGCCAACAAAAGAAGACGGACTCTGTTAAAAGACATTGCGACAAAGACCCTCCCGCTTTCCAGAACTTTCTATTTCGCCCCTTGACTAAATTACTTGTATCGAATTGAATACCTCCCTCAACCATTTTTGTATTGCCTTTTAAGAAATGTTTCATCGGTCACTCATGTGGTTAGGTTTTCCGAAAATTCCCTATGATACTGACAAGCCGGAAGGTATCAGAACGTTCTTTCTGTACGTGATGCCACTAGAGAGAAAAATGTGAACTTGATTTGTATGTATCGGAACATTTTTCCTTGATTCTACACCGACCAAATATTATGCCGATTTCCAGGCTTGTATAAAAGAGCCCAACAGACATAGATTGACACGCATTGTATTCTGCCTATCACATCGACTATGTAGAAATAGAACGTGCTTATGTAAAAAGTGGGGACTGTTAAAATTAGCAATATGTATGTACATAAGCGGCGTTCATTTGTGTTCTCAGTGCCCCTTGATGTAAACAGAACAAATATCGCTAAAACTCTGACTATGTTGTCTCCCTAGCATAGACCCATGCACACACGTACGCGACAGCCATTTTAGGTACCATGGTCTCCCTGTTCACGATCGCTCATCAGCGCCCTTCCCTGACCCTGCGAGCACCCCCCGTGTACCCTGACTGCCCCCGCTCTCTCATGCCCAAGTCATGAGCCCTCCCCTCCCGCATGACTCTGTCCCTAAAGAATCGCACCCCGCACCTGACCAACACCTCCTTCCCGCCCTTGAATACCCCTCTTGTGATCAACCCTTCCACAGCATTCGACTGTCCACACTGACCCTCCCTTTCATGAATATCTCTCCTTTGATGACCTCTTCCTCTGAGCCTGAATGTTTGCACGGACCACTGGTCATCCCTTAGCCTGAGGATACAGTTTATTGCCCACTACTTTATGCACTCGTCTCTCTTGGAAGAAGCTACTATTGATCATGGCCACCCCACCCCCTGAGACTCGATCAGACACACACATTCCAATGGAAATCAGCAGAACACTCAGCTGCGTGACAGCCCCTCCTCTTGCATGGAGGATAAGGGCCCGTACTGTAGCCACGTGTTGAAATACCTTCATACTATACAATGTATTGATTGTAATATAGGATGCCTGTGTGTCACGAACCTGTGTATAAAAGGCGAAACCTCAGAGAACTTGTTAGAGCACCTCCCGAAGACACTATGCGAGTGTCCCAAAGGACAGGCTCTCCTCATGAGTAATAAACCCTGTTCTTGTTTTCCTACTTCCAGTGCCCGTCTCTTTATTTTGGTAAACTATTCAAGAAGGAAACGAAGAGTCGCCCTGCGCCAGCAGCCTGGGCATCCGGGGCGTTATGGGCTGACTTTTCGACAATTCAGCAACGTCTTTATGTGGATTAATCTGCCTTGGTGAGACTGAAGCGTTGGACACATTGTGTACGCTTCCTCAGCCTCTCTTATTCATGCTCTCAGAGTCCCTGTAACTTATATTTGGAGGAGATTCAGCCAAGCAGGCCAGTGAGATTTGTTTTGCATTACACACCTTCATGCTGAACACAGTGACAAGAATCGCTTAGTTTATTCCATACATGCTGGATCCTTAAAAAGAATAGTTAACGTCGTCAGCATTGTTTAGGTTTGCGTTGGACCCCTGCAGGCTTTCCTATGAAATATCGATTGGTCTGATGCATATTCAACAACATACTATGCTCACCTTTGAGCCTCTCACAATGAGGGACAGGAATAAACAAGCATTGGAAATGCAATAGGTCTCGCACCATTAGAGTTAGTGCTTTTAGAATTGTTTATGGGTTTTTTTTGTAAATGTTTAGCATTTTTGTTTCCTGTAGCCAATGCTAAAGAATTACAAATAAAAAAAAGCCATAAATATTTATAAAAGCTGTAACTGAAATGGTCTGAGAGCTATTGCACTGTGTGAGGGTGAGGTGTTGAGGGTGAGTGAGGGTGAGCGTGAGGGTGGGTGAGGGTGAGTGTGAGTGAGGGTGAGTGAGGGGTTGAGGGTGAGTGAGGGTGAGGGGTTGAGGGTGAGTGAGGGTGGGTGAGGGGTTGAGGTGAGTAAGGGTGAGTGAGGGTGAGTGAGGGTGAGTGAGGGTGAGGGGTTGAGGGTGAGTGAGGGTGAGGGTGGGTGAGGGTGAGTGAGGGTGAGGGGTTGAGTGTGAGTGAGGGTGAGGGGTTGAGGGTGAGTGAGGGTGAGGGATTGAGGGTGAGGGGTTGAGGGTGAGTGAGGGTGAGGGTGAGTGAGGGTGAGGGTGAGTGAGGGTGAGGGGTTGAGGGTGAGTGAGGGTGAGGGTGAGTGAGGATGAGGTGTTGAGGGTGGGTGAGGGTGAGTGAGGGTGAGGGTGAGTGAGGGTGAGTGTGAGTGAGGGTGAGTGAGGGTGAGGGTGAGGGGTTGAGGGTGATTGAGGGTGAGGGGTTGAGGGTGAGGGTGAGTGAGGGTGAGGGTGAGTGAGGGTGAGGGGTTGAGGGTGAGTGAGGGTGAGGGTGAGGGGTTGAGGGTGGGTGAGGGTGAGTGAGGGTGAGGGTGAGGGGTTGAGGGTGAGTGAGGATGAGTGAGAGTGAGGGGTTGAGGGTGAGGGGTGAGGGTGAGTGAGGGTGAGTGAGGGTGAGTGAGGGGTTGAGGGTGAGTGAGGGGGAGTGAGGGTGAGGGTGAGTGAGGGTGAGGGTGAGTGAGGGTTTGAGGGTGAGGGGTTGAGGGTGAGTGAGGGTGAGGGGTTGAGGGTGAGTGAGGGTGAGGGCATTCACATGTACTGCGCGTGGGTGTCCTTCCTTTCCTGGAAATGCTAACTTTACTGTCTTAAAAGAAAGTGAAAGCAAAGCAGACTAAAGATCGAACAGAGATCGTCGGGGACTTTCCACTTCGACGCAAGTGTGGCTTTGTTCAGCTGTTAGGCAGAGGGTGTTTGTGGAGTGTGGGCGGGGCTACCTGTATTTGATGGGTGACATCACCTTTCGTAGGAGTTTGGAGCTTAACATTGGCCACAGGCTAAGCCAATAGGCCCTAGAGCCCTAGTCTTCAAACTTTTTAAGCCCCCGCGTCAATACATTTCATTAGGGCTCCCAGGCGAGCGTGGGAAAGGAGAGGAGGGGAGAGCAGCAGAAGAAGCCGAATGAGAGAGATCGAATGAGGAGAGAGGTGGGGCAGGAGCCCGCTTGTTAATAAATAATCCCCGGAGGTGGTGATATTTCCCGGGATTGTGACAGAACATTTCTCGCTGCACCAACACAAACAGAGGCAGCGAGAGACATGTCACCGGGGGAGGGGGCGGGTGTCTGCGCGCTGCTCCGGGGACAGCGGGGGAGGGGCGTGTGTGCGGTGCTGCTGGGGAAGGCATGCGGGGCTGCTGAGCAGGGACAAAGGCAGAACAAAAACGGAGGTTGGATGGGCAAAGGAAGAAAGAGGTGACACACGAACTGGAATAAATAAAACTAAAAAGTAGAAAATTGGGGATATTAAATAGAAAGGGGTGAAAGAGGGGGAGGCAGGAAAGTAAACGGAGAGCGGTGAGACAAAACGAAGACGACTTTCAGGAGGCGAGCGCGGGAAAGGAGAGGAGGGGAGAGCACGGCGGGCAGGGGTGGGGCGGAGAGGGGAGAGGTGCGACACGGCAGGCAGGGGAGGAGAGTAGGAGGAGGAGGGGGGAGGAGAGTAGGGGAGGCACAGAAAGGTCTTCTGCTCGATGTTAATGATAGCCAAATGGCATATATATAACCCAGACGGGGCTTATTTACAAAGCCAGCGGGGATCTTCAAAGGGTGGCACAGCTCTTGCCCCGGTGGAGCAACAATGGGCAATGCAGCCGTCCAGGACTGTGTAGCTATGGAGAGCACAATATTATACCATTAGTTGCCCGAGGCTATGCCATGTTAGCTACAACTGTAGGGTGTTTGTAACACGAGCTCCAGACATTTGTTTCCACGCTCTAGGCATTGACAGTTATAGCCGCTCAGCAAAGCTTCGTGGTGCCTTTGTCTGGTGGAGCGCGGAGCGTAGATGATTTAAAAGGCAGCTGAGACATGCAGGATGAAAGAGGAGTGTCACTGTAGAATGCTGGAGATGAGAGGGACTGCCAGCCTAAGATCCAGGAGGCGAGAAAGACCGTCAGTGTGGAGTGCAGGATTCGAGAGAGACTGTCAGTGTGGAGTATAGGAATGAGAGAGAGCGTCAGTGTGGCGTGCAGTATTCGAGAGAGACTGTCAGTGTGGAGTATAGGAATGAGAGAGCGTCAGTGTGGCATGCAGTATTCGAGAGAGACTGTCAGTGTGGAGTATAGGAATGAGAGAGAGCGTCAGTGTGGCATGCAGGATGAGAGAGAGACTTGTCAGTGTGGAGTGCAGGAGGCGAGAGAGACCGTCAGTGTGGCGTGCAGGATGAGAGAGAGACTTGTCAGTATGGAGTGCAGGAGGCGAGAGAGACCGTCGGTGTGGCGTGCAGGGGACGTAAGATATTGTAATTGCTGGGTGTACGAGGCGTGGGAGACTGTCATGTAGGGTGGGTGCAGCAAATGAGAGAGATTGTCAGTGTGGCGTGCAGGATACGAGAGAGACTGTCAGTGTGGGATGCAGGAGATAGAGACACTGGAAACGAGAGACTGTCAATGAGGCGGGAGAAACGGTCATTGTGGGAAGCCGGAGTTGAAATAGACTCAGCGTGGGACGCCTGGGATAGGAGAGACTGTCGCTGTGAGATGCAGAAGATGAGAGGCAGTGTGAGTGCAGGTGTGTGGGTAGGAAAGGACGGCGTGTACGTCATGAGTGCGGGCACGGCTTCTGTGGGGTGAAAGGGAGAGGAGGGCTGCTGGTCTGGGAGGGTGGTCTGTTGGAAGAGGGGGTCGCCGTGGGAGGCACTGATGACGCAGTACTGAGGGAGAGAGTCCGTATTTGCACCGAGTGGTCGTCAGAGGTGTGAGGGCACAGGCCGCGGTGCCCGTGACATTGTGAGTGAGGATACGAAGCCGGATTTGACGGACGGGATTGTGACAGAACATTTCTCGCTGCACCAACACAAACAGAGGCAGCGAGAGACATGTCACCGGGGGAGGGAGCGGGTGTCTGCGCGCTGCTCCAGGGGACAGCGGGGAAGGGGCGTGTGCGGTGCTGCTGGGGAAGTGGAATAAATAAAAACTAAAAAGGAGAAAATTGGGGATATAAAATAGAAAGGGGTGAAAGAGGGGGAGGCAGGAAAGTAAACGGAGAGCGGTGAGACAAAACGAAGACGACTTTCAGGAGGCGAGCGTGGGAAAGGAGAGGAGGGGAGAGCACGGCGGGCAGGGGAGGGGGCGGAGAGGGGAGAGGTGCGACACGGCAGGCAGACAGGGGAGGAGAGTAGGAGGAGGAGGGGGGAGGAGAGTAGGGGAGGCACGGCCTAGCGGCCGTGCAATCAAGAAGTGAGGGGGCGGGAGAGTAGGCAAGGCAGGCGGCTGGGGGCATGTGCACGCGCTTTTAAGCTCAATGCTCATGCGTATTGAGCTTAAAAGTCACGGGCACTGCAAGGAATCGCCACGATTCCTTGCAAGTTGGACAAAGAGTGGATAAGCCCCCATAGTCTCGCAAGCTCGATGCGCATGCGCATCGACAGGCGAGACCTAAAAAACAGGAAGGCTAGGGATAAACACAGTCTCAAATTAGAGTCGCCTGTGAGGGGTCTATACTGACTGCGCAGAATCACTCATATTTATTCTTAGTGAAGCTGTCAATTCTGTGTAACAGCTGGTTGGATGTGGAAATACTGAAAAAACGGGCTTCAGTGGATCTATCAAACCCCTGCCCCAGGTTCCACTGCATCTGCTGCATCACTGATAGCTACCCCCGGGGGAGTGTCCAATCAGACAGATGCCATCCTGGGGCCTCTACAATTTTAGAGCCCTTGTATTGGAATCAAACACCTACCAGCATGAGGCCTCTAGGCAGCTAGATCCATAGGTGACACAGTGAGTCAAAGTGACACGTCACACTGTATACTCGTGTAACAGGATAATGTCAGTCACCAGAGCTTTTCCAAAGGTAGTATAGCTGATGAGATCAAACATGTGACATGCCAGGAGGGCTGAGCACAGTTAGTCAGCCAGAAGTGCAAGCTGTGAATCCATCGTATATCCAATAATCTGAGGCAAAGCCTGTCACATGACTTTGTGACGAGAGCTTACCCCAGGTACATCACTGTTCAGCAGTTTATTGCAATGGAGGGGCATTTTAGGTGGTGTTTGTCACCTGTATCACCAACAGTCAGGAAGGTTTGTGGTCTGACATACCCTTAAAGGTTTTGTATGTTCCTCAGTCAACGACAATAACTTTAATTCAGCACTTAAAGTGTGATTGCATAGCAGGGGTTCCTTATAGTTTCTACCATTCCACTCCTCATAATAACGTTAAAGTACTTTGTATGATGCACAATTAATATTGTTCGTTTAATATAGGAGCATTTTCTCGCTCGTAGTTGATTGAAAAGAGTTTTTCTTTGTCCGTAGCTCGACGAGGAGCATTCCTACAATCATTCTGGGTTTCATGACTATGAATCAAAAGGGTGTGATGATTGGCTGTTGGCCAATTTGTGGTAAGAGGTTCAGGGCATGGACTGAGATGTCCCCGGATGCACACGGATCTGACATGTAATCACCAACCTCAAAAGACATAGGAAAGTATTTGGCAGCGACCACTGGCAGTTACAGTATTAGCAAATGCAGGGGAAGGAAAGACACCCTCCTTGAGCAATATCTCTTTTTTGCAACATCTGCTTGTCATTTCCATAAATAATTCCTCCAACGTACCTCTTTAGCTCATTTTCGCGTTGACTGTTTACAACAGCGATCGAAGGTAAGGGAGTATTTTGCATACTAGAAGTCATCTTGAAGTTAGCCTTTCAGGAAAATAGTAGAGCTCGTGAGTCGATAGTTTGCTTGTCTCACAGCGGCACACCAGCTTTGCCAAGAACGTATGACGTCGGGCCAGAGCTGCCGTCTTTTGAACTGGGCAGCGAGGATTGGGTCTGGCGTCGACTCAACATCCTGTGACTTGGGGCAAAACACTCCCCGTGCACAAACATTAATAATGTGACCTTATGTAGAGTAAATGGCGCTCATGTAAAACGATCGAATACCTTCCGATTGAGTTCGCCCTATATTAAGCTGCAAAAAAAGTTTCCATTGCTTCAAGCAACAGAACGGAGCTGCTGTTTTTAAAGCCCCCTGAAGCCGAAGCTAATGCACCTTTAGAAAAAAATTGCCACTTGTGAGAAAAGGCGGTCCCGGTAGAAAGAATCAACTGGGCTGCATTAGCAGATTTAATCAAAATAAACTCATTAAAGAATTGCAGAATGAGATTATTGTCAATGCTTCATGTGTAAAAAAAATAAGTGCTATGGTCCAAACTTTTGATGAAAAGATTATTTTTGAATGTCGTGGGAACCTAATACTGTGCGCCTTGATTCCACCTCATGGCTCCTGAATCCCCTATTAGACACCCCTGCCTCTTCATGTCACTCTTGCAAGTTCTACGTTCTCCATTTGTCACCATGTTTCCTTGTTTTCTTCACCCTTCTTTCCCACTTGTGTGCGTTTTAATCCCCCTGTGAGTCAAAGTCTAAAAAGCCCAAAAATGAGCGCAAGAGGACCCCACCTTTAACACCTGCTCAAATTAAGCACTGATTATTATACACTTGATACTATTACCTGACTTCAGGTTGTCTTTGGCTCATATCTTACATACATACTTTAATGGAGAAAAAGTAGCATTGTATTCAATTGCAGGTTGTGGTTTAAAGTTATTTCAAGGTGGAAATATTGAGCTCAAAGACTCTTATTGCAGTCTTTCGTCATAGATAGCAGAGAAGCAAAGCTTCCATTTTTAACTACTTTTCCCTACAAATGTGTCTGCGTTTGAAAAACCTGCCTATTTCTACACTTTTAATGGATAGGCTCCCTGTGGATCTTGCTCAGCAGTGTGGCTAGCTCCTATATGAAAAATTATAAACACTATGCTTGATTTTTATGACATTTTTAATGCCACAATTTTCGGCTGTTGGAGAGGACCGAGGCACATATTTATTATGGGTTTGCATCGCCCTTGTGCCATGCAAGTGATCGCAAGAGCGCCCAAAAAACCTTGAACGATATTTACCAAGCCATGCATTCTTCAGCACACACAAAAAGGAAAATGACTCTGAGGACTGTTTTTGTGCAGAAAGGTGTCCCTTTGTGCACAAAAACAATCCTGCCTACAACTCAGGCATCCTTGCACCATGGTGTAAGGTTGCCTGCGGTGGCACTAGACAGTAGTTTGCTATCCAGTGCAGGCAGAGAGCAGAAATGCATCATATAAAATTAGATACAGTGCATTCCTGCCCTCTCCCGTTCATGCAGCGCAGTGTAGCAAGGTGCATTACTGCATTGTAATGCATAAAAAACTTGATAAATATTAATTTAAATATTTGTACTTTGGACCAAGGCTCCCTCCAAAGTAGAAATCTAGTGGTGTTATTGCCAATTTACTAAAAAAAAATCAGCCACATTTCATGATTAAGCAAAAGAATAGAAATAAATATATTGTACAAGGAAATTAAGAGAAACCATTTTTTAAAGACAATGTAAAAACTGTTTGAAGGTACAATGCAACAATACAAAACAATGTTAGACTAAGGGCGCACGGAAGACCACTTTTCATTGTTTCCGTTGTAATTCTTTGTTTTTCTTGTCTTCTTTTGTTTTTAACCGCAGCGAGTCTGCATTGACAGATCTTTCCTTTACTAAAAGCTTCTACCTGGAAAGGGTCCTTCACTTTGAGAACTGCATCAAATGTGATCTTCTTTTTTAAGCTTATTTCAGGATATTTTGAATGTCATTGAAACATATTAAACTACTTTTTATTTTGCCCGTACTTAGCTTCTGTTACCAGGACTGTTGGGAGATTTCTTTTTCCTACTTCAAAAACCATTAGCATCCTCTCACTGAGCATGAAATCTGGATGTCCCATCCCTTAGCCCAGGGGTACTCATAGTACGGCCCGCGGGCCGTCAGCGGCCGGGCAAGCCTTCCTTGACGGCCCGCGGACCTTGCAGACATTGTACCTGTGTTTTTTTGTTTTGTTGAAGAGTGTCAGCAAACACCGCCACAGCAGCCCGACTCCGAGAGACTCTGGTCTAGGGGGGGCAAGCGATTCTAGTGATAGTCAAAGAGGAGATGCAGAGGCGCTAAGAAGAGGTGAAATACAACAAAGCCTTATTAACAAGTAAATGGTCTTTTAAAGTCCTGTGAAGTACTGGGGTGCGGCTGTGTGTGTGCCCGGGAAGCTGTCTCAGTCTCGGGTGCCAGACATGCGGGGTCAGGTGACAGAGGGTGACAGACAGAGGAAGACAGACAGAGGGAGATAGAGGGAGGAAGACAGAGGGAGACAGAGGGAGGAAAACTGCGGTGGGAGACATGGGGCGAGACAGAGGGAGGGAGATAAGACAGACAGAGTTAGACAGAGAGAGAGAAAGAGAGACATAGAGAGAGGGAGACTGAGGAAGGGAGACAGAGGGAGACAGACAGAGGGAGAGAGGGAGGGAGACAGAGGGACCGAGACAGAGGGAGACAGAGGGCGACAGACAGAGGGAGGGAGACAGACAGAGGCAGACATACGGAGACAAACAGAGGGAGACAGACAGAGGGAGACAGAAAGAAGGACAGAGAGAGAGGGAGACAGAGGGAGGGAGACAGAGGGAGGGTGACAGAGAGGGAGACATAGTGCGACAGGTAGAGGGAGACAGACAGAGTGAGACAGAGGGAGACAGACAGAGGGAGGAGGGCGACAAAGGGAGGGAGACAGATAGAGGGAGACAGTGGGAGGGAGACAGACAGAGGGAGACAGACAGAGGGAGACAGATGGAGACAGACAGAGGGCGGGAGACAGAGGGAGAGGGAGGGAGACAGAGCGAGAGGGAGGGAGACAGAGAGAGAGGGAGGAACAGAGAGAGAGAATTAGAGAGAGGGAGGGAGACAGCAAGAGAGAGGGAGACAGAGAGAGATAGAGACTGAGAAAGAGAGAGACAGGGACAGGCAGAGATAGATAGAGGCAGAGACAGGGACAGGGGCAGACAGATAAAGACAGAGACAGACAGAGACAGAGAGATGGAGCGGGAGACAGGGACATACAGACACAGGGACAGACAGACACAGGGACAGATAGATCGATAGAGGCAGACAGGGACAGGGACAGACAGATAGAGGCAAAGAGACAGAGGCAGAGAGACAGGGAGGGAGAGGTAGACAGAGGGAGAGAAAGAGAGAGAGAGAGAGGGAAGGAGAGGGAGGGAGATTGAGGGTGATAGACGGGGGGAGAGGGAGGGAGCCCTCGGCCACAACTACACTGCAAATTTGCCCCCGTGAGAAAGTTTGTGAGTACCCATGCCTTAGCCTCTCTATACCTTTAATTAATAGTACATCATCTCTTTTCTTGGTGAGACTCATTTTCATGTGCATAGAATGTCATTGGAAGAAAGAGTTCCCAACGCATATGCTTGCTTTTTTGGTACTGAAAAGTCTCTTCCTTCCTAGAAGCCAAAACAGGGGCAATCATATGTCCAGACTTTGTCTTTCTGAAGTCTGGGGAGCCTAACTAAAAAACGGTATTGTGCTGAGAACTTCAGGTGTCTGATCACCTGTCAGTATTTCTTCTTGCTCTGTCTGGCTGCCATCAGTGAGTATTTGCGACCAAGGTATTTTGGCAAGGGCCTAGCTTAAGTGAGATTTGCTGCTATTAGTGAAATAAGAAGCAAGTCAGCAGACATGTAAACCATAAACGTGGCCTAGATGGAGCCAAATTATGCACATCCTGTACTCAATCTTTAAAGGTATGCTACATTATGCACATCCTGTACTCAGTATTTAAAAGTGCATTCATGTGTGATAATTAAAAGAACAGGCTCTGTGAAATTAAAATTTTTGCCACAATTTGTACAAGCAAGGCAGTAGATATTGATTCCAGGTTAGCTGGTTTCACATTTTGAAATTCAGATGCTAGATGTTATCTTTGACACGCCTTCTCTATAATTTACGTCAACTCTCACTGGGGCATATTATCAAGCTGGGCGTTAAAATTATCGCCGTTTTAGCGGCAGAAAACTGCCGCTAAAGGTTATAATGGGCTTGATAATATGCCCTGTAGAATTCCAATAGAAGTGATAATTCTCAACGCCCTGCTTAATAATATGCCCCACTGTTTCAGCTTTCATTCTTTCCCCAGGTTGAGAAAAACCAACAACACCGACATATCAGACCCGACTCAGATCCCCTGGACCCAACTACCAAGCTAAGAATGCATTTGTTTGGGGGGTTGTCAAACCCCAAAGATCCACCCCACACACCCCACAGAACCCATACCCCTGTGTCTCTTTGCATGTCTCCTCTATTAATATGTGTCGCTGGTGTGCCTTAGGTATGACGTTTGTGTATTTTGTGAAATACCTAATGTTATTGTCATTGGTATTGACCATGGTGTCTTAAATGTAAGCTTATGAAGATATGAGTTTATGTTCTGTCTAGAATTACGCTTCGGAACCTTGTTAACTAAGAGTTGGCTTTGAAGTACTATTAAAATGATCAATTCATGATTTCCACCTCAGGGCTGCTGTTGCAAGAACCACTAGCACGCTAAATGGGCTAAGCAGCAGACATGTGATGACAACAGACTCACAAAGACATTACATGGAACATGGGACATTAAAGGCTGTTGCAATTTAAGCAATAATGATTTCTCTTCTTTTATGCTTTCCCCCAAACTAAGCACTAAACTTGAAAGATAACATCAGTGTAAACACCACCATAGACCACCATGGACTGGTAATGCATTTGCCTTTTAGTTTCATAATATTATCATCACGGAAGCCAGGAATGCTTCTCAGTTCACGTTTAAAAACTGCACTTTTAATTCAGATATACTCCGATGTACTAGGGTGGTAGACATCTGCATGTTACAGAAATACATGGTATTACATTTTCAAGTCACCTTATCTGGGCTCAATCGCAGTATCCCTGTTTGACCAAGTTGTGTGATCCTAGGCAAATACTGTATATTACCAGGCCTCCTCCTTCTTTCTCATTGCATAGGTGAGGCCAACATGGCTGGTATACAGTTAAGTATCAGGCACCCTTATGACTTACTCTGACCAACATCACCAGCCTGACTGCCTGTGGCTGGACCAATGGTTTGAAAGGGCATTATTTGGGGCTGTGGCCAAGGGGCATTACAGGCTGCTGGAACATAAGCAATAAGGGTATCTCAGCTTACTCCTTTCCCCCAGCACCTCTTCCCACTGTCCGGGCTCTACATTAACCCCTTCGGGGCTAGGCCTCCCCCCCCCCCGTGCTAAGCCTTTTTTTGGCTATTTGGGGTAGTGGGTGCTTAGGCCCCTGTAGCTTTTTGACCACATAAGGTATCTATGCCAATTTAGTGTCCTTTTCTTCCAACATCATGGGGATTCTAAAGGTACCCAGGGTTTGTAGATTCCCTTTAAGGGGTCCCAGAAATTAACCAAAATACAGCAAAATATTTTTTTTTTGAAAAATGGGAAAAACGGGCTACAAATGAAAGTGTCTGGGTTTTTCACTGACAATATTATCAAAAAGGGGTTGTGGGGCTGAAATCACCATTTTCCCAGCTTTTAGGGAATGACAGACTTTTGTCAGAAAACCAACCTTTTTTACGCAATTTTGGCATTTTTCTGGGACATAGCCTATTTTTGCTATTTTTTGTGCTTTCAACCTCCTTCCAGTTAATGGTAAAAATGAGTATGAAAGCAATAATGGATCCTGGAAAGCTATACATTTTATACAAGGAGACAAAATTCTGCTGCATTCAGTAAGGGGTTATTTGTGTAGATCCATCAAGGTTTCTTTATAGAAACTAACAGTTAAATATTGAAAAAATTGAAAATTAGTTGAAAAAAACAGCCTTTTGTGTCATTATTTTCACCTGTAACTTCTTGTAATTATGACAACTCTTTGAAAGCGATAGACTGTTACATCCACTGGATCTTCCTTGTTGTGGGGATATGTAGGACTTGTAAGTTCACCAAAAACCAGACGAACCCAGAGTCAAAAACTGAGTAGCCATTTGCAATGGCTTTTTATTATGTACCGGGTATAAAGCAATTATTGTGTGAAAATGCATACATGGAAAAATCGGTATGAAAAACACCTATGTATTTCTGAAATGGGAACAAATTATAGAGTTTAGAAACAGTACATATTTGCACATTTTCAAAATTGGGAATATTCATACTAGCATGAGAATTCTTGGTCATTTTTCAAAATGACTTCTTTTTTACACAATGTCTTTCATTTGGAAGGCAGAAATGCATCGAAAATATATAGGTAATAACAATTGCTTTTCAAATCTGAATTACCCTAAGTCTCCTGATAAAAATGGTACCTCACTTGTGTGGGTAGGCATTGTGTCCACGACCGGAAAGGGCTAAACCCAACATGAACACACCACATTTTCACAATGAACATGTACCCTTTTTTTGCGAAGTGTGTAGCTGTTGTTTTTTAACCCTAGCTCTGCTGGCACCTAGGTAAACCTAACAAACCTATACATTTTTGAAAACTAGACACCCAGGGAAATCCAGGATAGGTTGACTTGACTGCCTCACACCAGGTTCTGTTATCCAGAATCCCTTGCAAACCTATTTTGTTTTATAAAAAAAACATTTTCACCATATTTCTGTGGTGGAAAGTTCTGGAATCTATGGGGATCTACAAATTTCCACCCACCCGCATTCCCCAAAGTCTTATGAGAAAATTGGTACCTCACTTGTGTGTGTCGGCCTAGTGCCTGTGACAGGAAACGGCGCAAAACCTAACGTGGTCACACCTCAATTTCGCAGTGAAAAATTACCCATTTTTGCATTGCAAAGTGCCTAGCTGTAGTTTTTGAACCCTATCTCTGCCGTCATATAGGGAAACCTAACAAACCTATACAGTTTTGAAAACTAGACACCCAGGAGAATCCAGGATAGGGTGACTTGACTGCCTCACACCAGGTTCTGTTACCCAGAATCCCTTGCAAACCTAAACAATTGTCAAAAATTTCATTTTCCCCACATTTCTGTGGTGGAAAGTTCTGGAATCTGCGTGAATCCACAAGTTTCTACCCACCCCGCATTTCCCAAAGTGTTACGAGAAAAATGGTACCTCAGTTGTGTGGGTAGGCCAAGTGCCGGCGACAGGAAACGGTGCAAAACACAACATAGTCACACCCCAATTTTGCAGTGAAAAATTACCCTTTTTTTGAAAAGTGCCTAGCTGTCGTTTTTGAGCCCTAGCTCTGCCGGCACCTAGAGAAACCTGGCAAACCTACACATTTCTGAAAACTAGACACCCAGGGAAATCCAGGATGGGGTGACTTCACTGCCTCCCACCAGGTTCTGTTACCCAGAATCCCTAGCAAATCTAAAAAATTGTCCAAAAAAACACAGCTTCGCTATATTTCTGTGGTGGAAAGTTCTGAAATCTTCATGGATCCACAAATTTCTACCCACCCCACGTTCCCCAATGTCTTCCAAGAACTATGGTACCTCACTTCTGTGGATCGGCTTAGTGCCCGTGACAGGAATCGGCGCAAAACACAACGTGGTCACACCTCAAATTTCACAGTGTAAAATGACCCTTTTTTGGCAAAGTGCCTAGCTGTAGTTTTTGAACCCTAGTTCTACCGGCACCTAAGGAAACCTAGCAAACCTATACATTGTTCAAAACTAGACACCCAGGGAAATATAGAATGGGGGTTTTGACTTCCTCCCTCTAGGTTCTGTTACCCAGGATTCCTTGCAAACCTAAAAAATAGTCAAAAAAAACAATTTTCACCACATTACTGTGTTGGAAAGTTCTGGAATCTGCGTGGATCCACGAATATCCACCCACCCTACTTTCCCCAAAGTCTTATGAGAAGAATGGTACCTCACTTGTGTGGGTAGGCCTAGTGCCTCTGACAGGAAATGGCGCAAAACACAACGTGGTCACACCTCAATTTTTCCGCGAAAAATGACCCTTTTTTGGCAAAGAGCCTAGCTGTAGCTTTAGAACCCTAGCTCTGCCGGCACATAGAGAAAGCTAGCAAACCTATACATTTTTTAAACTAGACACTCAGGGAAATCCAGGATGTGGTGACTTGACTGCCTCCCTCCAGGTTCTGTTACCCAGAATCCCTTGCAAACCTAATAAATTGTCCAAAAAACACATTTTCCCCACATTTCTGGGGTGGAAAGTTCAGGAATCTGTGTGGATCCAGAAATTTCCACCCACCTCGCGTTCCCCAAAGTATTATCAGAAAAATGGTGCCTCACTTGTGTGGGTCGGCCTAGAGACTGCGATAGGAAATGGCGCAAAACGCAACATGGTCACACCTCAATTTTGCAGTGTAAAATGACAATTTTTTGCAAAGTGCCTATCTGCAGTTTTTGAACCCTACCTCTGCCGGCACCTTGGGACACCTAGCAAACCTATACATTTTTGAAAAGTAGGCTCCCAGGGAAGTCCAGGATGGGGTGACCACCAGGTTCTGTTACCCAGAATTCCTTGCAAACCTAAAAAATTGTCCAAAAAAACACATTTTCCTCACATTTTTGTGGTGGAAAGTTCAGGAATCTTCGTGGATCCACAATTTTCCACCCATCCCAAGTTTCCCAAAGTCTTATGAGAAAAATGGTACCTCACTTGTGTGGGTCGGCCTAGTGCCTGCAACAGGGAACGGCACAAAACGCAACGTGGTCACACCTCAATTTCGCAGTGAAAAATTACCCTTTTTTGGCAAAGTGCCTAGCTGTTATTTTTTAACCCTAGCTCTGCCGGAACCTAGGGAAACCTAGCAAACCTTTACATTTTTTAAAACTATACACCCAGGGGAATCCAGGATGGGGTGACTTGACTGCCTCCCACCAGGTTCTGTTACCCAGAATCCCTTGCAAACCTACAAAATTGTCAAAAAGCACATTTTCCCCACATTTTTGTAGTGGAAAATTCTGGAATCTGCATGGATGCAGAAATTTTCACCCACCTCGCTTTCCCCAAAGTCTTACCAGAAAAATGGTACCTCACTTGTGTGGGTCGGCCTAGAGCCTGAGACAGGAAACGGCGCAAAACGCAAGGTGGTCACACCTCAATTTCGCAGTGAAAAATGTAAATTTCTTTGCAAAGTTCCTACCTGTAGTTTTTGAACCCTACCTCTGCCGGCACCTAGGGAACCTAGCAAACCTATACATTTTTGAAAAGTAGGCACCCAGGGGGATCCAGGGTGGGGAGACTTGACTGCCTACCACCAGGTTCTGTTACCCAGAATTCCTTGCAAACCTAAATAATTGTCAAAACAACACATTTTCCCCACATTTCTGTGGTGGAAAGTTCTTGAACCTGTGTGGATCCACAATTTTCCACCCACCCAGTGTACCCCAAAGTCTTATGAGAAAAATAGTACCTCACTTGTGTGGGTTGGCCTAGTGCCCGCGACAGGAACACCATGTGGTCATACCTCAATTTCGAAGTGAAAAAGTGCCTAGTTGTTGTTTGTGAACCCTAGCTCTGCCGGCACCTAGGTAAACCTACCAAACACACACATTGCTGGAAAGTAGACACCGTGGGCTTCCAAGGAGGTATGGCTTGTGTGGATCCCCCAATTTTCCTTACCCAGAATCCCTTCCAAACCTCAATTTTAGCTGAAAAAATCAGTTTTTACACACATTTTCATGTGAGAAAGTGTGGCATCACTGGGCTCACACAAATTTCCCACCACCCAGCATTCCCTCAGGTCTCCTGATAAAAATGGTGCCTCACTTGTGTGGGAGGCCCAAGTACCCACGACAGTCAAGGGCCCAAATTTTAGTGAGGGGACATCAAATTTGCCTTTTTTACTAACCACCTGGTTTTGCAAGGGGGTCACCTGGGTTTTTGGCCCCATGCTCGGCGTCCATTAGGGAAACCTACCAAACCCACATATCTTTGAAAACTAGACACCTGGGGGGCTTCCAGGGAGGTATAGCTTGCATGGATCCCTCAGCGTTTCCTTAACCAGAATCCCTTGCAAACCTCAATTTGTGCTGAATAAATCACTTTTCTCACACATCTTTGTGTGGGAAAGTGTGGCATCACTGGGCTCACCCAAATTTCCTACCACCCAGCGTTCCCCCAGGTCTCCTGATAAAAATGGTGCCTCACTTGTGTGGGAGGCCCAAGGACCCGCGACAGGCAAGGGCCCAAAACGTAGTAAGGCAACATCAAATTTGCCTAACTACAAACCACCTGGTTTTGCAAGGGGGGTCACCTGGGTTTTTGGCCCCTTGCTTGGCAGACATCTAGGGAAACCTATAAAACCCACACATTTCAGAACACTAGTCACCTGGGGGCTTCCAGGGAGGTATGGCTTGCATGGATCCCCCAGCGTTTCTTTACCCAGAATCCCTTGCAAACCTTAATTATTGCTGAAAAAATCACTTTTCTCACTCATCTTTGTGTGAGAAAGTGTGGCACCACAGGGCTCACACAAGTTTCCTACCACCCAGCATTTCCCCAGGTCTCCCAATAAAAATGTTGCCTCACTTGTGTGGGAGACCCAAGTACCCACGACAGGCAAGGGCCCAAAACGTAGTGAGGCAACATCAAATTTGCCTATCTCCAAACCACCTGGTTTTGCAAGGGGGGTCACCTGGGTTTTTGGCCCTGTGCTCGGCGGCCATCTAGAGAAACCTTCCAAACCCACACATTTCACCCAGGGGCATTGCATGGAGTAGTGCTCAGCTAGCTGTGTGTGTAGTGCCCAGCAGCAAGTCACTACTCACACACCGCCAGCCGAGCACCAGTCCACACACACCGCCAGCCAAACGCCAGTCCACGCACACCACCAGCCAAGCGCCAGTACACGCACACCACCAGCCAAGCGCCAGTCCACGCACACCACTAGCCAAGCGCCAGTACAAACACACTGCCAGCCAAGAGTCAGTACAAACACACCGCCAGTCAAGCGCCAGTACAAACACACTGCCAGCCAAGCACCAGTCCACGCACACCGCCAGCCAAGCGCCAATCCACGCACACCGCCACCCAAGCGCCAATCCAAACACACCGCCATCATATTTAGGATTTTTTTTTATATCAATAAGAAAACACAAACAAATTGCAAATAGATACTAATCTACTAACACAAAAACTGAAACTAAATACACTACACAAATGCCATCCTTGAAACTGAACAAAAAATATTAAACAATAGAGGCCAGGCAGTTCACTTTACCACTCATGGATGCTCCCAAAAATTATTTTGCGTGTGGTACATTCTAAAACAAGCAGGCACACATAGCCCAGGGTTAGAAGGACACTCGGGCAGCACATACGAGTCTCCTTCCACATGCCTCTTCGCCAACAGTCTCTACATCTCCTTCTGGGAAAATCTTTTGAGGGTGTGGGAGGAATGTGATCAGGAATATTGCAACCTTTCAATCTTGCAACATCCTCCACCACTCCAACTCTAGGACAACTTGCCTGTTCCACTAAAACAAGGCTGCCTATTACAGACTCCTGAAACTTAACAAAAGTCATCTTTGACTCAGGACAATAATCCTGGAACACAACAAAATCATTAAAGGTTGATAAAAGTGGAAAAGACGGATAGCCAACTTCTTGTACCAAATGTAAGCATTACGAAGAGCACCGTAAGGTTCCAACCTCTGATCTACTCTGTCAACACCACCCATGTGCCTATTATAGTAATAGCGCTTGGACGCCCCCGGGCAGCAATTGCGCTCTACAAATCCACATACAATACAATACAATACAATACAATAAATGCACACAGGTTTGTGCGCTTCAGCAACCTGATCCCAAACAGTCACCTGTTCAGTGCTTTCATCATGGATGGTAGTCAGCATGTAGACATCTCTCCTGTCTGAAAACTTCACAGCTAGAAGCTCCTCGCACGCAATGCACTGCACTGTCCCTGCACAAGCTTTGGACAAACAAGTTCTTTTGGGAAACCTTTACGGTTACACCGGATTATGCCACAAGCAACAGTGTCCACTTTGGCCAATTCCCTGAACAACCGCACACCAGTGTAGAAGTTATCTACATATAAATGGTGGCCTTTGTTAAAAAATCCTCTACCAAGTTCCCACACAATTTCTCTGTCACTCCAAAAGTGGACGGACAACAAGGGGGGTTAATCCTGAATTCCTTACCGTTGTACACCCTGAAATTAGAGACATATCCAGTCCCACTGTCACACAGCATATACAGCTTAATTCTATTGCGTGCCCTCTTACTAGGAATGCATTGCCTAAAAAGCAAGTGGCCCTGGAACAACACCAAAGACTCATCCACTGCAATTTCTTTTCCTGGAGCATAAATCTCAGACAATCGATCAACAAAGTGATCAATGACAGGCCGAATCTTAAAAAGACAGTCACAATCAGGGTGATCTCGTGGCAAAGCTTAACCATTATCGACAAAATGCATCATCCGAACCAGAAGCAAATACCTATCACGACTCATGACTGCAAGAAATATAGCAGTTGCCTTAGCAAGCCCATCAAAAAAGCTAAACCCAAGAACTTCTTCATCTCTTCCAGATTTGTGGGAGTCCGCCTGGTAGCTCTAGAGTGAGGCTTAAGGCTGGCACTGTTGTCCCTCAAAAACTGTTCTGCATACAAATTAGTCTGCTCAACAATCTCTGCCAAAAACACATCATTCATAAACAACTGAAAAAAAATTATCGGCAAAACGTTTTCAGTATTCACCCTACACCCTGGAACTCCAGTAAAGTTTGGCAATGTCACCTGCACTATGCCTGGGTCAACCTAGAGGTCAGCACTTTCAACGGAAAGCCTTGCAGCCTAAGGCTGCAGGCTAGGCTGCCGCCCAGCTGCCTTTTGTCTCACTATACCAACGGGAAGTATTGCAAACAGAGGCTGCAGCCCAGATGCCACTTGCCTCACTATACCAACATGAAGTCTTGCAGCCCCTGCCTGCAGCCCAGATGCCTCTTGCCACACTATCGGCACATCAATGTCCTCCTCTAACACAGGCACTTCATCCACACCAAGAGTAGCTTCATCTGCACTGAGAGTATCTTCATCATCGGATGATGCCATGTGGAGAGAAAAGTCATTGCCTGAATCTTCCCCTCCCACCTCTGCCTCAGAATCAGAGTCAGTCTCTGGACCACGGTCATAAGAAGAATTTAATAGAATTCCAACAACCTGCCGAGCAGTAATCCTGCGGCTAGCCATTATCCTTACTAAGAAAGGAGACTGCACAAACAAGTCAACAACCAACACTGTGCAAAGTAAGTAAAAAAATGTGTGCCTTTATCACAAAGGTCTATATACCCAAAAACTATGCGATTCACTTACAAGGGACAGCTACACTCACCAGCACCTACTCTGCAAAGACACAGCAAAAATCAACAATATCCCACTAGAAAGAAGAAAAAAAACAATTACTCTAAAGAAAACAAAATACACATCAAGCAAGAATGCAAAACATTTTAGACACTCAAAAAAATGAAGCCAAACATACTGGTATTCTTACACACTTTGCAAAAAACACATTTACATTGTACACAAAAAGTCTCCTACCAAACACATGCAACTACACAAACAGCAGAACAATCAGTAACAAAACCACAACCTGCAACAGTCTAAAGAGCAAAAGCCTTGAACTAGAACAAAAAGGGGGAAATACAACATTACAATTCACAAGAAATAAAAACAATACACAATATAACAGGCTATGTCACTACACAAATGGGGTCTGAAAGGCCAAATAAACTGGCTGAATACACAAAAATAAATATATATCCCCTGGAAGCAACCATTGAATTTATTTTTAAATCCCTGGCTCTAATGGGCTTTTCTGCATCCCCGGGCCAGAAATGCGAGGGGGGGGGGGGCATAAAAGTCTTACAAATTAATTCGGCCCATATGGAAGCAAGCCTTGCCTAAGGGGTCGCTTCCATTTAAAATTTAAAACACTCCCTGGTGTCTAGTGGAATTTCCTGCCCCCCCCCCCCCGGCGGCAGAAAAGCCAATTAAACAAACTGATCTGCCCCTGAGAGAGCAGAATATACTTTAAAAAAAATATGGCCCCTGGAAGCGACCCTTGCCCAAGGGGTCACTTCCAATTAAAAAAAAAAAACAATTCCCTGGCTCTAGTGGGCTTTTCTGCCCCCCGCACCCCCCGGGGCCATAAACACCCAAAAAATCAGGCTATCTGTCCCCAAGGGGGGCAGAATATAATTTTGAAATACATTTGGCCCCCTGAAAGCGACCCTTGCCCAAAAAATCCTGGTGTCTAGTGGGCTTTCCTGCCCCCCCCCACCTCCCCCCATGTCCAGATTTGGCCATAAAATAGCTGATTTGTCCCCGGGGGAGGCAGAAAAGTCTGATTTAATATTTGCACCCTATGAAGCGACCCTTGCCCGAGGGGTCACTTCCTTTGGGAAACATCCTTTACAACGAATCTTTAACAACGCGGTACCATTACAACGCAGGTTTTACAACGAAAGTCGTTACAACGACTTGCGCTGGAGGGCGCTGTTGGATAGGGAATAGTTTAATTTACTATCCAACACCTTCCCTACTATCCACGGGGACAGGAGTTGGAATAGTAAATTAAACTATTCCACTATCCAGCGCCCCCCAAAGCAAGTCGTTGTAACGACTTGCGTTGTAAAACCTGCGTTGTAACGGTACACGTTGTACCGTCATACATCCCTTCCTTTTTACCGAAAAATACATATACGTCCCTGGTGTCTAGTGGGGGCATTCCTGGTGCTCGATCGCGACGCTGTGCACGATCGTGCACCAGGAATGCCCTGCATTGGGACATCAGGGGAGAGGAATCACTGTTTCCTCCCCTATGATGCCTCAAGGCAACAAGAAAAGTCCCCCCCGTGCCACCAGAGGCCCATACCTACCTCTTCTCCCGGGAAGCGCTAGAAACAAATGGTTTCCAGCGCGTCCTGTGCTTCCTGACAACGTTGGCTTGCGCAGTGCGCGCTGACGTCTTGGGGGAGTGAGGGGGGTCTGGGGTGGCAGCGGAAACTTTTCCGCTGCCATCCCTGTTTGTGGGGGCAAGATTGATGCCCCAGGGGGGGAGCACCAGCTCTCCCTCCAGGGGTTGTGCTCTTGACGGAGCGGTTCCGTCATCAGCACAGCCCAACCGATGCTCATGACGGAACCGCTCTATCATGCGCATCGAAAGGGTAAAGCTTGAGTGATAACATCTACGTGAACACCACCCCCACAGACTGCTGACTGTTTCAGGGGAAGATTCCAACGGTTCTAAGAACCTTCTTTAACGTTGTGGAAGGCACTGGTTTTCTTTTTGCATTTTTATATAGCATAAACTTGACTCAAAGCCCTTGGAGTGCGTTACATGGGCATGAGTTTCATTACATAAGGCTACATAAGGCCACATTAATTTTGTAGGCATGGGATGATTAAATGATCTGTCCAGAATCACAGACTGTAGTGTTGAGCTGACCCTCATACTACTTAATTCAGAGATATAATTCAATGTTCTAAAGTGACACATATGTTCTCAGGTCTCCGCTTTGTTTGTAGTCATATATGTTTTAATAGCTTTTCTAAAATTCCTTCTTCAAGAAGAATATAGGCTACATATAAGGTCCATGTCTTTTAGTTTACTTGTATTATTGTCATTGTGGCAGGACAGGAATGTTTCTCAGTTCACTTTAAAAATAGGTGCACTTTTAATGAAGACTAATTCAGATATACAGTCTGATGTACTAAGATGACATACATTTATGTGTTAAAGAAATGCAAGGTTTTAATTTTCAAGTCACCTTACCCGGGATGAATCTCAGCATCCCTGTTTGACCAGATTGTGTGATCTCAGGCCTCCTCTTTGTTTGTTATCGCATTGGTGAGGCCAACAGGGCTGATGTACACACAGTCAAGTATCAGGAATCATTATAACTCACTCTGACCCAAGATCACCAGCCTGACTACCTGCATGGTAGAGAAGAACCATTTTAATATCCACTTTTAGAAACTGGCGGGCATATTCATAAGGGAAGAGTGGTATTAAGCAAACATTGCTAATACCACCCTCTGCCATTATGAAAACACAGGGATAAACCATATTCACAAGAATACGGCGCACCTCTGCATTTCTCCTAGCATTGGTGCTATATCTAGCTACCTAGCTCCACCGCAAATACCCATGCCCTATAGTACAAGGAAGTCTGCGTTGGAGAGAATGATTGATTATGTGCAGGATGGTGTCCCTTCCTGCTTATACACAATCTAGAATGGCGAATTGTAAATTCTATGTGTGTTGCATTGTTCAGCCCACATAGAATTTGCAAATCGTCATTTTTCAAATGATTGATTATGTGCAGAAAGGGACACCTTTCTGCACATGAACAATAATTCATGGCGATTTGCTGTTCCTATGTGTGCTGCACAATAGCACACATAGAAACAGCAAGACCAGGAGAAATGATGCATTTCTCTGCTTTTCGCCAAGTTAAGAGGTTTTCCTTGGTCTTAATTTTGGCTTTGCATCCTATTTACGCCACTCTTGTAAATAGAGGGCAGCATAAAAATAAATTGATGTTGCGGTGGAGAGTCCATGGCACGACTCTTTCACGGTAAGTGAAGTGAGAATGGGGGCCTTATTTACAAGACAACGTTAAGCCACATTAAGTGGCTTAAGGCCATCTTGTAAATAAGGTAAAGGGTTTATCGACACAGGAACTTCATAAAAAGAGACGTTCCTGTGGAAATAGGGGCTTGTAAAAATGCCCCCGGTTTCTGGTTGGCAGAGGTATGCACCCTGTCAAAGCAGAAACCACAATGAGTCAGTGTAAGTCAGAGACACAACATAAATAAGCCTGTGCTCATCTTCTGGTATCTTGGCACAAAACAATCAGGCTGAACCTAAGAGGCAATGTGTAAAGTATTTGTTCAACACGTCAAGCAGTAATGCAGAGAAAACCCCACAAACAGACTCTACACCAATTTAGAAAAATATGTACAATTTAATCATGAGAGAGCACATGCTCAGAATTTGTTTTACAGAGTTGCTCCAGCACCTACTTGATAGTAAGCTGGCTGACTTTTGGGCCACTACGAGACTGTTCAAAAAGGAGTCTGGGGGGACCCCCATAAAAGTGTCAGGGTTCTAACCAGCAGGAAGAAGGGGGAGAAAAACCTATACATGAGAAGTTCTCTAAGGCCCTCAAAATATTTCTTAAGCGAGTAGTAGTAACATGTCCCAGTCTGATTCTACGTTGAAGGGCATGATTATGGGCCTGCCTGTGCCCATGAGATGTAAGTAGGATGTCTTCCTTCCATGCCTGCCCTTTGCCTAGAGGGAGGTGCCACAGAAAGGAGTAGGGTTTAGCCCCTTTGAAATCCTCTATAGCCACCCTACTAGGGGGCCTCTGAGCCTTGTTGGGAGAGGTGGGAGCGAGCTCCCAGAAAACCACCGCCCAAGGATGTGGTCATCTGCATGCTGTCCCTCTGCAACCAGGTGCATTGCTTCTGCAAGTAGGCGAAAAGTAATGTTGAGGCCAATCAAGAAGTCATGTAGCTCTGGTATGACCAGAAAGCCACTCCGGTTGAGTTTCAACCTAGTTAAAAGGTATGGCCATTGAGTCAGTAGAGCCCAGATCTCTCCAGGACCGCTGAACCATAGCATACAAAGAGAAGGAGCGGCAGTGGGAGTCCACCTACTTGATAGATCTCTAAAACCCTAGGAACCCATTAAGGGTGCTCCGTGTTAACTGACTTAAGCCTCACTTTGAGATGTCTGAAGCGAGCATGCACCTTGTGACAGATGAGGGAGTAGAAGAGGAGAGTAAACCTCTCCCTGACCTCCTATCTTCCTAGGAACACGATCAGTGAGTGAAAGGAGTCAACCTCTCTTCTACCCTGACCCCAGAGCAGCAGAGTGCATGTTACTAGCTACTGGGACACTTTGCCTCACTGTTCTACCTCACCCCAGGACTCACACAGCTGTGAGTCCATAATACCAACACTGGAGACAGCTCACCTGTTAACAACAACATTTAATAATAATAATAATAATAAGGGAGTTTTATAAAGCGCTTGGTTACGCTCAGATGGCGTGTCCCCGCGCTGAAACAGAAGAACAGAAGAACTCCCACCGACTGGATCGTGGAGTCTGCTCGGTTACCGTGTATATAAGTATGTTTTTAGCTTCTTCCTGAAGCTAAGTTCAGATGACTCCAGGCGGAGGTTCAGAGGAAGGGCATTCCAGCTCTTCGCCACCAG
Organism: Lissotriton helveticus; assembly: GCF_964261635.1. Taxonomy (NCBI): domain Eukaryota; kingdom Metazoa; phylum Chordata; class Amphibia; order Caudata; family Salamandridae; genus Lissotriton; species Lissotriton helveticus. Next base: position 1,433,098,086 of record NC_136068.1, read on the forward strand.
GTAGCGGAAAGATCTACCCCCCATGCGAGCCCTCCTTATCCTAGGGACCTTTAATAGGCCTTCATCGGAGGAGCGCAGGGCGCGCGTGGGTACGTGCCTGGTGACCAGGTTCTGGAGCGGTGCTGGCGCCTTCCCAGTAAGGATGCGGTGGCAGGTACAAAGGGCCTTAAACTCGACCCTACTCCTCACTGGCAACCAGTGAAGGGTCTGAAGGGCAGCTTTAGAAGCCGATCTTTTGGGAAATTTTAGAATGAGGCGGGCTGCCGCATTCTGCAACACCTGAAGGCGATTAATTGCCTTGCTGGTTGCTCCCAGGTACAGCAGGTTGCCGTAGTCCAGGCGCGATGCACCAGCGTTCTACGAGCTGACGTAGGAAGGAGATCTAGGACCTTCCCTAGACTTTTTAGGACGCTGAAGCAGACACCCGCCACACGGCCTATCTGAGGTCCAAAGGACAGGTCAGCATCAAGCCAGACTCCAAGGTTTCTAACTACTTGACAGGGTGTTGAAACCTCGCCTAAGCATGGAGGCCACCACGCCGATGACCAGACAGATGGGTTCCCTCCCACTACGAGCACCTCGGTCTTGCTGCCATTTAATTTGAGGCAGTTGGTGGACATCCAGGCTGCAAGGTCTTGCATGCAGGCTCTGAAACTTTCCACCGCAAGATCGGGTGCTCGCGAGAGGGAGACAACCAGTTGCGTGTCGTCGGCGTAGGACACTACGTGCAGACCATGGCCCTCAGCAATGGGGGCCACTGGAGAGACGTATAGATTGAATAGGGTGGGGCTCAGGGACGATCCCTGGGGTACGCCCTGGCCCAATCCGATATCCCTGGAATAACATTCGCCCTGGCGGACCTGAAAACTTCTCCCCGTCAGGAAGGACTGGATCCATTCGAGTGCAGCTCCAGATATCCCTCCACTATTCAGACACTGTAGCAGGGTGGTGTGAGCTGCAGTGTTGAATGATGCACTCAGGTCCAATAGGATGAAGGCCATACTATGACCCTCATCCACCCCCTGACGTAGGGTCTCCACAGCCCTCAGAAGCGCTGATTCCGTTGAGTGGCGGGGATGGAAACCAAACTGGGTATCGTGTAGTAGGGCAGCCTCTTTCACGAAATCCATCAGTTGCAGGTTTACCGTTTTTTCCGCCACTTTGGCCAGGTAAGGCCGAAGGGAGATCGGTCGGAGGTTCTCTAGCTTTTCAAAGCTGATGTTAGGTTTCTTCCTGAGAGGTAGAACCACCGCCTGTTTCCAGTCTTTGGGCACGGTCTTAGTGCTAAAAGACACGTCCAATAGGTGTCTGATATAAGGTTCCAGCACCTGTAAGCTATCCGCTAGCCGTTTCGGCGTGGTGGGGTCCCGCGGGGAGCCCGACTTGACGGATCTACAGATTTTTAGAAGGTCCTCTGGGGGCGGGGTGACATAGTTGGTCAGTATATGTCTGTCCCCCCATTCCCTCGGGCTTTCCACAAATTCAGTCCCAGCAATGGGATGACTAGGAAATGCAGAGTAAATTTTGGCTATCTTTTCGGTGAAGAAGTCCGCGATCCTGTCACAGGATTCCACCAAGCAGTCATCTGGAACAATTGCTGGTTTCCCACTCGAGAGGGTTTTATAGAGCGAGAAAAGCTCCTTCATCGAGTTACCAGCTTCACTAATTCTAGTAGTGTAATATGCTGCTTTGGACTTCCTGATTAGCCCGTGATAAATTTGCCTCTCAATTAGGTAGGCTTCCCTAGTTTCCTTAGAAGGGGCCCCATGCCACTGTCTTTCGACTCGCTTCAATGCTGCTTTCGTGACTCGTAGTTCATCACTGAGCCACGGGGCAGTTTTTTGAACGCGTCCACCCGATTTGGCGCGCGAAAGTGGGGCTGTACAATCAAGCGCCTCGTTGATACGCTTACATAGATTGATGTTAGCCGTGTCCGCATCATCCCCCCCAGGGCTTCCTCCTTTGGTCAGTGCCGCACTGAATTTAGCCTGGGAAAAGGTAGCCCATCTCCGCCTGGGGTGGTACAGTGTTGCTGGCTCCGGAGATCTTACCCCGGGAATTCGTATGGAGAATGGTACTAGATGGTGATCCGACCAGGGGATGGGAATGGGGATCCTGGCTTCTACTTCCCCCCAATTGACAAATATGGGGTCAAGTAGGTGTCCCAACTGGTGAGTGGGACCACTTACTATTTGATTCAGCTGCAGGGCTCCTAGCGCCTGGCAGAAGTCCCTGCTGACGTTGTCTGTGGGGTTGTTCAAATGTAAGTTAAGATCCCCCAGTACCAGGAATTTGTCTTTGCGCAGTGCAGCCTCCATTATGCCTTCAACCAGACTCTCCCCAAACCTGGCTATAGGGCCAGGGGGGCTATAGATTTACATGCCCTTCAGCGTACAGTCTTCTTTTACTTTAACAGTAAAACTCCCTGCCTCGCTATCCAGGATGGGAGAGTGGTCTAGTTGGCATCGTAGACTTTTCTGGGCTACAATAGCAATGCCCCCTCCTCTACCGGTAGGTCTATCCTGCCTAAGCATTATGTAGCCCTCTGGTAGTGCCTCTAAGGCATCAGGGGTAGAGCCTTCATCTAGCCATGTCTCAGTACGAAACACAAGATCCCACTGTTTCTCAGTGAGTAGGTCGTATAGATCTAGTTTGTGTTTCCGCAGAGAACGTACGTTGAGCAGGCCACAGTCCAGGATATAGTCTCTAGGGGACACATCCCTGCCAGGGTCATAGGAGAAGTGGCAGTGTTCGCAGCCTATATTATCCTCCACTCGCAAGTTATGCAGACATGGGCCGGCAATGGTACTGCGGAAGGTCAGCAGTTCCTGCCTGCTCCACCGTATGTGTCCCTCCCGAGGGACATAAGGTATGGCCCTGTACCGCGTACGATCGCGGACGGGTGCAGACGGGCTTGCCTCAGGCGCGCCCGCTGCGCTCCTCCGCTGCGCGTCCGAGGAATGCTCATTTGTATAAGGAGGTGGGAGGCGTGGCCTCAAAAGTGGGCATGTCCCGGTGTTTGAGCCGCGATGGCGGCGCTGTTGTCCCCTCCCTGTAGCAGCGCTCAGGTCCGCTGTGCCAAGGTTTTAGCTGCAACTTCCAGAGGAGAAGTGCTCAGGGTGAGTGGGGCGAGGGTTAAAAACACACAAAATACAATGCAATATTTTAAAAATTACGAGCAGTCTCTCCCGGCTTCCGCCTCAGGAGTAGGTCAATTTCTTTTGCCGCGCTAGTGATTCAGCGCGTTATATAGGGTGGAGATTAAGTGGGCGTGGCCTCAAAAGTGGGCGTGTCCCGGTGTTTGAGCCACGATGGCGGCGCTGTTGTCCCCTCCCTGTAGCAGCGCTCAGGTCCGCTGTGCCAAGGTTTTAGCTGCAACTTCTAGAGGAGAAGTGCTCAGGGTGAGTGGGGCGAGGGTTAAAAACACACAAAATACAATGCAATATTTTAAAAATTACGAGCAGTCTCTCCCGGCTTCCGCCTCAGGAGTAGGTCAATTTACAGGTTGTTTGATAAGGTTAGGACCATTTTGAAGGAGGAAGTCTTCAGAATGCTTGAATTGGGGTTGATGTAAGCCCTCCAGTAGTCCCTGACCGAACCCTGTGCTGCTGGTACCATAGGCTGCCCCACAGGGCCCCACTCCAGAACTTAGGTTCTGTGTGAACTACCAGAGTCTTAACTCCGCCACCAGGACTGATGCACAATTCCTCCCCCGAGCTGATGATCTCGTTGCCAGGCTGGACACTGCCAAATTCCTCAGTACCTTTGATTTGACATCAGGGTACTGGCAGATCCCTCTGCCTGGGTTGGCCAAAGAGAGGTCAGCATTCTCAAACCCAGAGGGCTGCTTCTGATTTTTGAGGATGCCCTTTAGATTGAAAAATGCTCCTACAACCTTCCAGAAGTTGGCTATCAGGGTCCTAGCTGGTAAGAAGGTATTTTGTGCCACCTACAAGGCGACATTGCTATCTATAGTTCCAATCAATATAAATAATTGTTTGGCAAATAAATTCACTATAAAAGAATAGAGATCAACGGCAATAGTATTCAATTCATGGTTGATAAAATCAAACAGTATGATAACTCATAAAAGCTGTGAACATTAAGTCAGTTAATCAGGTCTCGTTCTCCTAGACAATCACACAACTCGTAAAAAGGATAAAACAGTAAAAATCACATACTCAGTGGGAAGCATCTGAAGGTACATCAGGGCTGGCCAAACATGTTTCAAATTCAAAGATTTCATCAAAGGAATTAAAAAACGCTTCCTCGGCCAACCAAAATAAGTGCAACATTTTATAAAATGCAGCATATCCTGGAGAGACGGTGTTGCAGCAGCCGGGTGCCCATGCCTTAGGCCGTACACACCCACATGGGGTTGCCAGGAGATGGTACAATTGATTGAACCTAAACCTGTCCAGTAAAAAACTATCATGTTGTGAGCCAACCCAGACCAGATACAGCTCCATCCCCTGCACAGTTTTTAAGAGCATGTTGCCTCAAACTGATTGATTCTGAAGTTCTAAGCTTCCTCTCTCCAAACAAGAGTGTTCCAAAATCAACCTTTTGACACTCACCAGCTTGTGAACGGAGAGAGAGGTAGGGTTCATAAAAATATCAGACCTGCCTAGGGAAGAAAAAGCTGACTGAACGTAAGCTATCCACTATACACTATTTACCCAATCCAGGGCCAAACAATCCTCAAAGATCAACTAACTTAGCTTCAGTTTTACCATGCACCAGATCTTGATCCAGCACAGGAGCGGGCTTAAAGCTATCAGGTCCGAGACTTGATCAATCCCAAGCTTCGCATGCATGGAAAATGCTGGGATAGACTGTGGGACCTGAAAAATTATTCTCCATCGTTTGGATCCGATCCAACTGGACTGTGCCCCCAGATTTCACTGCCATAATGAAGCTGTGTGATACACTTGACTTGATAGATTTTTAGGAGATCCTTTGGAGCCCTGGAGCCAAGCTTGTGTGCAAAACTAAAAAGGCCCCCCACTGTTTTTACTGACTCTAATCTTTTTGCCTCAACCAATGGTTTCCAAAAATTATTAACATCAAATAAAACACCCAAGTAAGGGAACGTCTTGACTTTCCTCTAGGTAAAATTGGATACCTTAACAGTCTTACTTCTTGTCTATTTGAGGCCCACTACCATTACGTATGACTTCGAAAAGTTGACCGACAGGTCAAGGTGTCCCAGTAGCAAATCCAACCCATGTACAGTCCGAGCTATAAAGATTGCATCATCCGCCTATAATAAAACAGGGAGAAATCTTTCACCAACACTGATAAAAGGGAAGACTCTAGCTCTTTCACATAAAAGGTGAACAAAAAAGGTGCAAGTATGCACCCATGATGACCCCCACAGCTCGTCAAGAATGAGCCAGTACATGCTGCACCTTGAGATAAACGCACTGAGGCTGAGGTCTTTGAGTGGAGATCAACTAAAAGGGCAACAATATTAATATCAACCCCCATCTCACTGACTGAGGCCCAGAGTTTCACTCAGTTCACTCTATGAAATGCGGATGTTAAGTCCATGTATGCTAGATGTAGAGATTCAGACTGGGCCACTGAGTACTTATTAATAATTAGATGGAGGTTGAAACATTGGTCTGAAGTTAACCTCTCACCCTAAAACCATATAGGAGGTCGCTCAGAATGTTATTTTCTTGTGACCATTTGCACAACCTATTTAAAATCACCTTCCCCAATACCTTGACAGTTGCATCCAATAGCGATATTGGTCAATAACATTGTAGGTTCTCTTTGTCCCCCAACTTGAAAATGGGAACAATCACAGTAGTGGACAATGAGGGTAATGACCCCTCCTGAGCAATCACATTCCGGACCTGCATTAGAGTTGGAGCCCCATCTCTATATTTACTTTAAAGAGATCTGTCAGGGCCAGGGGCCTTGTTACTAGACAAGGCAAGCGTGCCCTGTGTGCCTTCATCTAAAGACAAGACCACTTGGTTACCAGCTATGACAGGTGCAATAGGGGTTATAACACCACCACTAGCCCCCTGATTGTGAATATCTTCAAAATGATCCAGCCACTGTTGTTCTGAAATGTGGTGGCATAAGAGCGAACCAGAACTCTCAGCAAAGCAAGGCCTGTTAACTACACTAAAAAAAATAGAGCTGTCCCCCTTTCACAAGCTTGACTGAGGTCCAGCCAGTCTGATATCTGTAAGTTATGTTTGCACTCCATTTGAGCCTACTTGTAAGCCCTCCTACAATCTTTTATCAAATGCCCATCCCTCGGTGACTGCATCAAGGCTGCCTTCAGGAGACACATACCTCTTGAGCAGTCCCTATCAAACCATTTAGGGTTTTGGGACACAAGGGCAATAGAGGCTGTAACAGTCATTAGTTTACAAACCCCCAGCGCTATGTCATTAAAAGTTTCCCATACTTCCCCCACCCCTGCATCACTATTGAGATAAATGTTGATTTCACGCAAACAAGTTGCAAAGAGGGTAGCTTGATGGCACTGAGGGTCCACCTGAGAACATTCCTACCTTCTCCCTTGGTCAGCAGCAGATAACCTCATTAGATTCCCCCATTGACTGTAGATTTGGGCACATGGCAATATCTAATGTTAAGGAATATGGGTGTGATCACTACAAGGGCTAATTATGTTAAAATGAGAAATAAGTAAGTATAAAGGCGGTGAGACAAATATATAGTCAACAAACGGGTTACAGCCCCTCCCTTCTTAAGTTGGGCACATTACGGGGTTAAAAGAATTCACTAGTTTCTCCATGCTAAGAACCAAATTGTGAGAATCTAAAAGCAAATTTATCTCCAAGACCTTCCTGTGAGTGTACAAAGTGTAGACCATCTTTCAATAGACAACTGCAAGTTGGAGCACCGCCGTCTAGGGGAGGATTACGTAAATGACAATTAAAATCACCATGGTTGATTTGGGCTTGACCATCACCATTAACTGAGATGGAGCTCAAAAACTCAGAAGGGCTCTGAGATACCCTGCTTACTATTATAAAAATGGATTAAAACCATTGGCAAACAGCCAGGCAGTGAAAGCCGTACTCCCTGCATTATGCGGGTATGCCAATTGAGGTCCATAAAATAACCACTCAATTCAATTATGAAAAACATACTTAATCCTCCTTTTACCCTTCCTGCCATTGAGGGTTCAGCAGGTTCAAAGTGAGTCATATATCCCTCAAGGAAGAAGCAGTTATCAGTTTCCCAAGTATCTTGGAGACAGAATATGAGAAAAGATTTACCATATCACACCCACCTGGGATCTCTAAACTTTGAGGAATGACCCATGATATTCGAGGAGAGGATAGTAAGGCTCTTTTGGTGCAGAGATGGAACTAATGGGGAAACACTGTGGGTCCTACGAGACTAGGAAGAATCACATAAATCCAGTCAGTCGCAGGACTCCAAACCACTGAACGGGAGAAATTTGTTGGAGATGGACACAAGGGGAGACACCCTAATTACAAGGTGGTCATTAACTGGACAGGACCCCCTAGCAAAGTGATGAAAATCTAGTGGGCGATCTAAGCTACCTGTAAAAAAAACCAGAGGCAAGGCAACTATCGCTGGTGTACCTATTTTCGATCGAGGGTCAGCAGCAAGTAGGTCACCCGCTAGCCAGGAGTTATTAAAACTAACCACCACACACCCTCCTACCCAGTGTTTCCAATTCTTTCCTAACCAGCTTACTATATATGCCATGATGATAGAGTCTGTAAGCTCCCTCTTATGGTTAAGTATGGGCGAAATTTGCGAATTCGCGGTCCGCAAAATCCGTGAATTTGCGAAAATTATTTTTTGTGTGTTCGCGAGGCTTTTTGCGTGTTCGCGGGGCTTTTTGCATGTTCGCGCTGCTTTTTGCATGTTCGCTGGATTTTTTCAGCGCGGCTACGGCGAGGTTACCCATGCGGTCGTACATGGGCTAGTTGCGTGCTCGCGTTGTGCAATTGCGTGTTCGCGTCCGTTTTTGCGTGCTCGCGGACAAAAAATCTCGCGACCAAGCAAAAAAATCTGCAGGCTTGCAAATTGCACATTTTTTGACAAATTTGCGTGATTCGCGGAACGCGAATTTGTCAAAAATTCACAAATTCCGGAAGCGGAACAGATTTTACGCCCATGCTTACTTATGCTAGAGATGAGAGCTAAGCCAGTGCTTCAACTTGTTCTTAAGTTCCTGATATTATAACCCAATGGAGCTGGGGCAGGAGGGGACATTTTACAGGACAATAACATAAGCAGTTGCTTCAGGGGTCAAGTTCAGCACTCCACGGGGTTGGTAGGAAACACTGGGTGCAGACTCCCCCGTGATAACCCACAGAGTGCGGGGGAGAATCTGTGCTACAAGTTTCCCCCTTATGTCCTGGCTTTAATACAACATGGAATTGGTCCTATACCATCAAGGTCATGAGTTGACATGCGACCCTCAAAGGGCCAAATTAATTGACCCCTCTTGCTCTTCTAATGAGCCTTGTTCCTGGCCTACCCCCATCATATCCTCTCCTTTACCAGCAGGGAAAATATCTCAGAAACCCTTACTTGAATGTTAAAAATTCTCGCCAAGATTGGATCTAACTTATTACTTAGCAATGTCTCGAGGTCCCTAATCAAAACATTCCTGAGGGAATAGCCCCCCTCCTATCCAGATGAATTAGAAATAGCTTGTGACACCGGCATACCCTTAGCAGGAGGTTGGGCAGATACACAAGCATTTTGTTTCCGCATCCACCTCGGGCTGTGGTTGAAATTATATATCAGTCCATACCAGGAATATCCCCCCCCAAAGATCTTCCTCGCGACCCCTCAATTGTCCCTTGTCATGAGGCTTTCCCGCCAAACTAGAGCAAGTGGGTGATCCAAGAGGGGGTGCAAGAGACATGTCCCTGTCCAGCAAGATCCTCCTTTCAACCAGCCCTATATCTTTGGATACGGCCCCCACTGCCCGGAGGAGAAAACCTTCTTTGGTAGATACACAGAGGGCGTCAGAATGGGGAGACAAAGTGAGAACCTTCCTGGGCCTCACAAGATACTATAGGAGATGCGTTAAGAGATAAGACACCTTGTGGTGCCCTTAACGTAGCTCACTACAAAGAAGCAGGCCCGATTGGTGATCTGAAGAGAGGCTTTGGAGAAAGTCATTGATACCCTCAAGAAAGTCATGTGTACAACACCTGTATTCAGGGCACCTGATCTCCCCAAACAATTCATAGTGCTGGCGGAATATTCAGAGCTTTGTACTAGGGCGGTCTTAGCATATTTGAATGAAGAGGGCCTAGATCAACTGATAAGCTTCACTAGCATAAGGTTACTTCCACAGGTATAGCGGTAGAGTGAAAGAGAAGCTTTTGGTGTGCTCTGGGACCTGAAGAAGTTAAGACCATAAAAAAAAAAACATGTGTGTGCAGGGTCAAGGGAAATATTTAATGACCTGTCTACTCGCTCCCCTGCTGTAAGATACAAAACACACAAATGAGCAGACCAGGTCTAGAAATGGTGTGTAGCTATACTGGCGAAAGTGAACCAGTTGGATGCATGTGTGGACGCATACTATTGAAAACAAAGGCTAGAAAAAATCCCATCAGACCACTCTTATGGTGGAGTTAGCGTCATGTGGGATATTACTGATCATTCCATATCACGTTTGACCATATAGTGCCAATGTGGGAATGGATGTCAGTAATCTAACCATGATGTCCATCATGAAGTGGTGTTAATAAAGTGCAGTGCTCAGGTGACAGTGATAAATAAAATTGACTACACAGACTCTGGGAAACGTTCAAACAGAGGTCCATGTGTCAAAGGTTAAAATCACGCCAAGTAGTAAGACTACCCTGTGGCGCTGTGCAGGACGGTCGACATGTTTCAGCCTACGGGGCATTGCCCCGGCTTTCTTCAGGACCATAAATAGAATAGAATAGCTACTGCAACTGTAAGTGATGTGTTAGGTGAAAAAATAAATGTACTAAGAAAAAGTTATATATCTACCAGGAACCTTCACAGTTGAATGCCCACTGGAGGGAGAGAAGCATGTCTTCTTCCCAGCTTTGTGTGGGTGAAGACCTCACCTCACCCGGCGACCGCTCGGGAGTATGAGGCCCCGCTCTGCCCGTCCGTGCCCCCGACTTTAGCTCGGTCTAAAGTCAGGGGCACCGACGGGCAGAGCGAAAGCCGGGGCAATGCCCCGTAAGCTGAAACATGTCGACCGTCCTGCACAGCGCCACAGGGTAGTTTTACTACTTGGCGTGATTTTAACCTTTGACACATGGACCTCTGTTTGAACGTTTCCCAGAGTCTGTGTAGTCAATTTTATTTATCACTGTCACCTGAGCACTGCACTTTATTAACACCACTTCATGATGGACATCATGGCTAGATTACTGACATCCATTCCCACATTGGCACTATATGGTCAAACGTGATATGGAATGATCAGTAATATCCCACATGACGCTAACTCCACCATAAGAGTGGTCTGATGGGATTTTTTCTAGCCTTTGTTTTCAATAGTATGCGTCCACACATGCATCCAACTGGTTCACTTTCGCCAGTATAGCTACACACCATTTCTAGACCTGGTCTGCTCATTTGTGTGTTTTGGAAGTTAAGACCATACCTGTTTGGGACTCACCTCCTGGTTCAGAGAGGCCACAGGGCCCTTAGAGGGCTCATGCGGATGAGCGGTGAAAATCCCAAATTGTTGAGGTAGTCCATCTCCATAATAGACTTTATGGTTGAACATCATTCAGAGTAAGACCACGCCAATTCAGATGGTCTCTCCAGGTACCTCCACCTTAGTGATACAAAAGGGGATGATGGACGGAGCGTTTGAGCAAATCAAACACTCACCCCCAGTCAACTGATCTGGGTTTAATCCATCACCATTCTTTAGCTCACTCAGCCATCCCAGTTCAGACATGGCCATATGCAAATCAGTCTGACCCTGTGCCTCATGGGAACAGTTCAGCCTGAACTGCCAAGCCATGTCTTCCCTGGACCGGAAACAAGCATCCTGGGCCCGGTTTCGGATTCATAATCCTCATCAGCCAGGCTATCTTGAATCCAGTGGCCAAGTGAGCAAGGGACTCACGTCTGAGCATAACCTGCCACACTTAGGGCGAACAAAGCGATACAAAAGGGGATGATGGACGGAGCGTTTGAGCAAATCAAACACTTACCCCCAGTCAACTGATCTGGGTTTAATCCATCACCATTCTTTAGCCCACTCAGCCACCCCAGTTCAGACATGGCCATATGCAAATCAGTTTGACCCTGTGCATCATGGGAACAGTCCAGCCCGAACTGCCAAGCCATGTCTTCCCTGGACCGGAAACAAGCATCCTGGGACCGGTTTCGGATTCATAATCCTCATCAGCCAGGCTATCTTGAATCCAGTGGCCAAGTGTGCAAGGGACTCACGTCTGAGCATACCCTGCCACACTTAGGGCGAACAAAGCAATACAAAAGGGGATGATGGACATTAGTGAGCTACCAAGGGACATCTACTAAGGGTTGTGTATCTCTCCTGCATTCAGCTGGGGGGGATGCATGTTTGACCTGACAGTCTTAGGGCAGTCTTCCCCCAACGGTGTGCTGCCACCTCCACCTTTCTGACCTAGTTGTTGTTTATTTTAGGACTCTGTGCACCTTATCACAGCTAACCACTGCTAAAGTGCTTCTGCTCTTTCCCCGAAACAAGGTAATGTTGGTTTATCCCCAATTGAAATATTTAATTTACTTATAAGTCCCTAGTAAAGTGGTACTCCCTGCACCCAGGGCCTGTAAATGTACTGCTACTAGTTGGTCTGCAGCTCTGATTGTGCCACCCACTTAAGTACTGAAAGGAAGGGGTCTCAGTAAGAGAACAAATATACTTATAACTTTAAAGAAGATTCAAACAATACTAAATGAATTCGACATTGTTTTAATTCACAATGAGGAGCAATGTATCGAATACATTAACATTTTAAATGCATAGAATAGGTTGTACGGTGCCCAAAAGGGGAGGGGAGGAAGTGATAGTGTGAGGATGGCGTGGTGGAAACTTGTGACAATAAAAACAAGAATTATCCAAAAATCTTTGCTACAATTGTGTTTTCATTTCATTACACAAAGAATGAGTCGCTTTGACGATATATACATAAACAATGTCATACTCCAATACAGCAACTACTGGCAAAAATGTGGGGAAGGAGTTGACTATATGGATGATGTCGACGTTTCGACCCTCTGAATAGCGCAGGGTTGGTTGAGCCCTTGCCGTGGGGTCTTCTTCAGGACAGGGAAACGGGCAGGCAACCGTTGTACTTGGCGCTCTATCTGATCTCTGCAATCGTCTTCCAAGTGGTTTGACGTACGTTAGGATAAGTAGTCCATCATACATTCGAGATACATAATGGAGAGTTGGAGAGCGCGGCCGGCCGTGAGGCGCTGACACGGTTAAATTCGGTGTCCCAATCGGATTACTAGGTGGTGGTGCGTCCCCTCTGTGTCAGTAAAATCGATTTCTTCAGCTTGGTCGGTGTGGTCTAAGGCGCAACCTCGGTTTGATGGTTGACCTCAAATGCCGACTGAATCGGACCACGGGGAACGCTGGCGTCTTGCGAGGACGCACCACCACCTAGTAATCCGATTGGGACACCGAATTTAACCGTGTCAGCGCCTCACGGCCGGCCGCGCTCTCCAACTCTCCATTATGTATCTCGAATGTATGATGGACTACTTATCCTAACGTACGTCAAACCACTTGGAAGACGATTGCAGAGATCAGATAGAGCGCCAAGTACAACGGTTGCCTGCCCGTTTCCCTGTCCTGAAGAAGACCCCACGGCAAGGGCTCAACCAACCCTGCGCTATTCAGAGGGTCGAAACGTCGACATCATCCATATAGTCAACTCCTTCCCCACATTTTTGCCAGTAGTTGCTGTATTGGAGTATGACATTGTTTATGTATATATCGTCAAAGCGACTCATTCTTTGTGTAATGAAATGAAAACACAATTGTAGCAAAGATTTTTGGATAATTCTTGTTTTTATTGTCACAAGTTTCCACCACGCCATCCTCACACTATCACTTCCTCCCCTCCCCTTTTGGGCACCGTACAACCTATTCTATGCATTTAAAATGTTAATGTATTCGATACATTGCTCCTCATTGTGAATTAAAACAATGTCGAATTCATTTAGTATTGTTTGAATCTTCTTTAAAGTTATAAGTATATTTGTTCTCTTACTGAGACCCCTTCCTTTCAGTACTTCGAATACCCAGGTCTCAGTGACTTGTTATGGGCTAACCCTGTTCTAATACCCACTTAAGTAGCCCTTTAACCATGACTGAGGTCTTCCATTGCAGAGCCTTTGTGTGCAGTTTGTTATGCCATGTCGAGCTGGCAAGATAAACCTTTTGCCAGGCCCTAATCTACAACTTTTATACATTTATGGCACACCTTAGGTAGGCTCTATACAACTCAGAAGGCGGGGGACGGAATTATTTAAAAGGCAGGACATGTGTTTTGAAGTTTTACATGTACTGGTAGTGAAAATCACCCAAAGTCATGTTTCACTACTGTAAGGCTTATCTCGCCCACAAGATAACATCGGGATTACTGTAGTACATTTTATAAGTGTAAGTTCCAATTGGGAAGAGATAAAACCTTCCAGTCTGGTGTCTCTGGAAGCCCTATTTAACATCCTAATTTATGGTGCAGTCAAATTTTAATATACTATTCTGAAAATGCCACATTTTAGAAAGTTCAACAATACAAGGCATGCTTCTTGTGCTCATCCCTGTTGCACTGCGAAAATTAGGAATCATCCCCCAGAATAGCCAATTCACCCCAGTACTCTTCCACAAACCTTTGATGCAATTCATTAATCTGAATCCTTTTTAACTTGACCCTGTTCATTTCATCACTACGGATACGGTGTAATTGCACCTGCATATTTTATTCAACTTTTCAATCTCCAGCTGTATGCCTGTTCGGGCTTTATACAATGGCTCGTTTTATACAGGTCAATCAATTATGGAGTAAATATGAAGTATGCCGACCCAATGCATTTCGAGCCATGGAGGCTCCTCATCAGGAGTTTCTATACCAGAATAAAAAAAACAACTCAGATGACCAATCCATGTGAACATAATATAAAATGACACAAACGTGAAGCAGCAGCAATATAGCTTTCATTATCTCAATCCACTAACCCCAACGCCCTTCCCGTAACCCAGAACACACTACTGTGCTGAATTTCGTTTGCCAATCCTCACCTTGCTATTCCCAAACAGACAAAATTACTTATGATAGAAACTAACCACCAATACCAATCGCTAATCCGAAAATGCCTGTGCAAATTAAAACTAATCATCCTATTTATAAACCCTTCCATTCCAAAAACTCCCATAATTGCACCTAGAGCAAGGGTGGGAGAGTGAGAGGTTATGAATAACAGGGTGAAATTATGGGAGTTTTTGGAATGGAAGGGTTTATAAATAGGATGATTAGTTTTAATTTGCACAGGCATTTTCGGAAGGTGACACCTAGTCAAGCATTTTGAGATCAAGTGGCTAATTTCTTGCTTAACAAAGTTAACATAATCTTTCAAGATTTCCAAGGTCAATTCATTGGTCAAGTTCATTTTCCAGGTACTATCAGTGATACTAAAACGTTAAGCCAAAATTGCTCTGCCCTGCCACGGTTCTGCCCTAATTTACTCATCTTAAAGCAGAACAAATGGTTTCTCATTTAAAAATGATTAAGTCAAGATCTCCTACTGATCCCTGTCCTCTGGAGGTACTCTAGTCTGTCTCAGATACAATCACTGCTCACCTTAATAGTATCATAAATAATTTATTGGATTTGGGATATTTCCAGACAATATGGAAGAAAGCATCTACCCTAGATTAACAAAAGAATCTCTGGACTCCTCCGTAGTGAACAAATATTTCTCGTTTATATTGGAGAAAGTGTTGAATAAAGAGGTTATCTATTTTTGAGATTAGAATAGTATTTTTGATTCCACACAACATGGTTTTAGGCCTGGACAC
The DNA here is from genome assembly GCF_964261635.1 of Lissotriton helveticus. Lineage (NCBI taxonomy): Eukaryota > Metazoa > Chordata > Amphibia > Caudata > Salamandridae > Lissotriton > Lissotriton helveticus. The sequence goes on from NC_136068.1 coordinate 1,433,113,147, forward strand.
AGCACAGAGTCAGCTCTTCTGGCAGCTACCTACACAGAGGATCACCTTGCATTAAATAATCGTCTTGAGAAAATAGGCATAAAAGGAGAGCCTCTGAAATTGATTTGCTCCTTTCTCACTAATAGAGAGCAATTAGAGATCAGTCTCATGAGTGTGAGGTCAGTCCACTTATACGAGGAGGTCTTCTGTGCATACACGTTGCACAGGAGGTCTCCCTCTGTTGCCCCATTTACCTTAAGATCTAGTACAGCCAACAAAGTACAAATACCCAGAATAAAGAAAGCTCATTGGAATAGAATAAGGTTTTACTATATGTTGTAAAATGGTTGAATCTATTGCACAAACATCTACAAGCTTAACCAAACCTTTTCAAATTTAGGAAGGATCAAAAAATTTTTTTTCTTTTTGGACCAGCGGGTTGATACCCTCTTAAAAGATGGGTTTGCTTTTGTATTCTGATTATTGACAATTGTGAGAGTTATCACCACTAGCGCCAAGATGCCCATTTTTGGGTAAAAGCACTCTTCATTAACCTTTTAAACATACCATAATATGACATAACATAACATAACATATTCAACTTCAACAATAGAGAACATTTTAAATGACAATTCAAATGAGTGTAAAAAGCATTTCTCTATATGTTATCAAACTGAACTAATCATATATTAAGTGCAATAAGATAACCCAGTGTCAGTCTATGGGAGAGCTAGCCTTACAATAGCGAAACAAAATCTTCACTTTCAGGACATGTACAACTTAAACTCATGCCTGCTTTTTAAATATCATGGGGCATTTACAAGCCGTTGCATCACTTGGGTGACGCAACAGCGGCGTAAAGCTAGCGCCATGCTGCAGGGGATTTACAACGTGACGCATCTAGGGAGATGCGTCACATTGTAAAGCCCTGCGCCACATGAAACCTGCGTCAGGTTTCATGTGGGGGTTCCAGCGCAGAAACACCTTGGAAAAGTGCCTGAGTGAAATCTACAAGATTTCCACTCAGTCACTTTTCCGACCTCGCTGCGTCAAAAAACGTGCGCCTGCTTGAAGCAGGCGTAAGGTGTGATGCAGCATGTGGAAGATAGGTCAGGTTAGCAAAGTGCTGTAGCTGCGTCATGCAAATGTAAATGTAAATTGATACTTGTATAGCGCACTACTCACCCGCAAGGGTCTCAAGGCGCTTGTACGAATACCGCTGTGGAACCCATCCTGGCTTTCCCTGTGAGGTGTCCACTCCTGGGCACCCCCAAGGTGGAGGCCAGGCATCCTTAGCGTTGTGAGGGCCGTTGTGTCATGCCCGCGACACAACTCCAGCTCTGCGCCAACCTTACGCCAGCAGATGCTACACTCATCTGCCTATCCTTGCGCCATGGCGCGCCACATTGTAAATGCAGCTCATTCGTGGCGATGCAACCCTGGCATTGCGTGTCGCACATTTCTTGGCTCATCCCTGCTGATTTGCAGGGATGCATCAGGAAACGTACATCTGCCCCATGCATCCTGCACTGTCAGTTTTTAGGGCCTCACTTGGAGTGACTTAGAGGTATTAACAGTGCTCATGTGCATCTGACGCCCCCTGGCCGTCTGATCACATGGCACAGGGAGTCCCTCTGGTGCGGGCACCAGAGGGATTCCCTTTCACCCCCAACAGCCTCACAAGCTGAGGAAGAGCTTCCCCAGCTCCCTAGGTTGTCTCTCTTGTTTCTGTGCAAGAACAATCAGCAACCATATTGCACATGTCGTTGCACAGAAAAGGAAATTAAAATAAGCCTATAGGCTCATTTCAGTTTCACTTTCTTTGTGCTCAGGGGGCTATCTCAGCCCCTGACCACATAGAAAGTCAGGAGAAATATCATTGGAAAGAGGAGAATCTCCCCTTCCCAGTGGTACTCCTCCAAGGGCAAGCCCCAAGCAGGGATCCACCCACTGGTGATACGAGGTGGATTGGACCCTTGGGCAAGGGCCTTTGCTCCCCCCTTTGTTTTTGGGAGCAATTCAGTCCCCCGGGGGGGCCAAAAGCCCACTAGATCCAGGGATTTTAAAAAGGATATTGCTATAGGGGTGGGGGCTGCCCAAGATGGGCATGACAATGCCCCCCCCCGCGAAAATACAGTCTTTCTGACCTGCGGGGGGGAGATAGCTCACTAGAAGCCAGGGATTTTTTTTTAAATTGACTTAGGGGTGGGGGCTGCCCTAGATGGGCATGCCTATGCCCCCTCAGCAAAATCCCAGTCTTTCTGCCCTCCTGGGGGGGAGAAAGGGCAGTAGCGCCCAATCTGACCCCCGGGGGGCAGAAAGCCCACTAGATCCAGGGATTTTGTTTGTATAGCAATAGGGGTGTGGGCTGCCCAGGATGGGCAAGAGAATGCCCCCCAGCAAAAGTCCAGTCTTTCTGCCCCCTGGGAGGTAGATGGGGGCAGTATCCCCTAATCCGCCCCTCCGGGGGCAGAACGTCCACTAGAAGCAAGGGATATTTTTTTATTTGATTTAGGGGTTGGGGGTTGCCCAAGATGAGCATGCCAATGCCCCCACAGTCCCAACAAATGCCACAATCTTTCTTCCCCCCCATGGGGTAGAAAGCCCACTAGGCCCCAGGGATTATTACTTTTTTATACATAAGAGTGAGGGCTGCCCAGAATGGGCATGCCAATGTCCCACCCCAAAAAAAGGTGCCACAGTCTTTCTACCCTTCGGGAGGCATATGGGGGCAATAGCCCCTTAGCTGCACACTACTAGGCCTCAGGGAATATTTGTTTTCAAAATTCAGGGGTGGGGGCTGCCAAGAATGTGCATGCCAATGCCTCCACAACCCCTCAAAAAATGCCAGAGTCATTCTGCCCCCCCAGGAGGCAGATGATGGGGGCAGTAGCCCCTGATCTGCCCCTCCCCAGAGGGGCCAGCAGAGAGCCCACTAGGTGCCAGCAATTATGCTGGCTTATTTATACACAACAAATATAGCCACAGTCTTTCGGCCCCCCTTGGGGGCATATTTGGGCCACTCTCCCATTCCCCCCCAAGGCAGTTAAAAGGCCACTAGGCATTGACTTTTTTTTCGCTATGTGCCTACCAGTGGATTCTGGGTCCTAGTGCAACTGGCACCTATGGAATCCTAGAAAACCTGTACGTTTCTTAAACCTAGACACCAAGGGGAATACATGATGGGGTGGCTTGTATGCCTCTCACCAGGTTCTGTTACCTAGAATACCTTACAAACCTCAATCTAAGTTAAAAATAAATCACCCATTTTCCTCATATTTCTGTGATGTAAAGTTCTGGAATCTGCATGGATCCACAAAATTCCACCGAACCCGCATTCCCGAAAGTCTTCTGAAAAAAATGGGACCTCACTTGTGTGGGTAGACCAAGTACCCTCGACAGGAAAAGGCCCAAAATGTATTGTGGAGAAATCAGAATTACCTATCACAAAATTACCTGGTTTTGCAGGGGGGCTCAGCTGGATTTTTTGCTCAGGGATCAGCGGCATGGAAGGGAAATCTACCAAACATATACATTTCTGGAAACTAGACATCCGGGGGAGTCAAGGTAGGTATGACTTGTGTGGAGCCCCCAACGTTTTCATACGCATAATCCCCTGCAAACCTCAAATTTAGCTGAAGAAAATAAAAAAATTCTCAAATTTCTGTGTGGGAAAGTTATGGGATCACAGGCTGACACAAATTCCCTAACACCCAGTGTTTCCCCAGGTCTCCGGATAAAAATGGTACCCCAATTGTGTGGGTGGCCCAAGTACCTGCAACAGGCATGGGCCCAAAACGTATTGAGAAGACATCAAAATGACCTATCACAAAACAACCTGGTTTTGCAAGGGGGGGTTACCTGGATTTTAACCCCGGGCTCAGCAGCCATCTAGGGTAACCTACCAAACCCACACATTTCTAAAAACTAGACACCTGGGGAAGTCCAGCGAGGTATGGCTTGTGTGTATTCCCCATTTTTTTCCTACCCAGAATCCCCTGCAAACCTCAAAATTAGTAGAAAAAATCACATTATTCTAACATTTCTGAGTGGGAAAGTTGTGAGACCACCGGGCTGACACAAATTTTCTACCACCCAGCATTCCCCCAGGTCTCCCAATGAAAATTGAGGAGATATCACAATTACCTATCACAAAACGCCCTGGTTTTGCAAGGGGGGTCACCTGGATTTTTGGCCCTGGACTTGGTGGCCATCTAGGGTACCCTACCAAACCCACGTATTTCAGAAACCTATATACCTGGGGGAATTCAGGGAGGTATTGTTTGCATGGATTGCCCAACGTTTTCCTACCCAGAATCCCCTGCAAACCTCAAATTTAGCTGAAAATAATCACTTTTTTCTCAAATTTCTACGTGCAAAAGTTATGGGATTACTGGGCTGACACAAATTTCCTACCACTCAGCATTCCCCCAGGTCTCCCGATAAAAATGGTACCCAACTCGTGTGGGTAGCCCAAGTACCCACAACAGGCAAGGGCCCAAATCTTATTGAGGAGACTTCACAATTACCTCTCACAAAACGACCTGGTTTTGTTTGGGGGGATCACCTGGATGTTTGGCCCCGGGCTTGGTGGCCATCTAGGATAACTGATCAAAGCCACACATTTATTCAAACTAGACATTCTGGGGAGTCTAGCGAGGTATGGCTTGCGTGGATCGCCCAATGTTTTCCTACCCAGAATCCCCTGCAAACCTCAAATTTATCTGAAAAAATCACGTTTCTCTCCAATTTCTGTGAGGGAAAGTTTTGGTATCACCAGGCTGACACAAATTTTCTACCGCCCAGCATTCCCCCAGGTCTCCCGATAAAAATGGTACCTCGCTCACGTGGGATAAGTACCTGCGGCAGACAAGGGCCCAAAACGTATCGTGGAGACATCAAAATGACCTATCACCAAATGACCTGGTTTTGCAAGGGGGAGTCACCTGGGTTTTTTGAGTCCAAGGAGGTATGACTTGCGTGGACCCACCAACATTTTCCTACCCAGAATCCCCTGTAAACCCTCAAATTTAGCTGAAAGATTCACTTTTGTTTAAAATTTCTATGTGGGAAAGTTGTGGGATCATGGGCTGACACAAATTTTGTACCACCCAGCATTTCCCCAGGTCTCCAGATAAACATGGTACCTCACTCACATGGGTGGGCCAAGTACCCGAGACAGGCAAGGGCCCAAAATGTATTGTGGAGACATCAAAATTACCTATCACAAAATGACCTGATTTTGCAAGGGGGGTCACCTGGGTTTTTGGCCCTGGGCTCAACAGCCTTCTAGGGAAACCTAAAACACATACATTTCTGAAAACTAAACACCTGGGGAATTCCAGGGAGGTATGTCTTGCATGGACTTACCAAAGTTTTCCTACCCAGAATCTCCTGCAAACCTCAAATTTGGCTGAAAAAATCACTTTTTTCTCAAATTTCTGTGTGGGAAAGTTGAAGGATCACTGTGCTGACACACATTTCCTACCACTCTGGGTTCCCCAAGGTATCTTGATGAAAATGGTACCTCACTCATGTTGGTGGCCCAAGTATCTGTGACAGGCAAAGGCAAAGGTCCAAAAACTATTGAGGAGACATCAAAATTACCTATCACAAAACGACCTTGTTTTGCAAGGGGGGGTCACCTGGCTCGGCGGCCATCTAGGGTAGCCTACCAAATCCACACATTTCTGAAAACTATACACCCAGGGGAGTCGAGCGAGGTATGCTTTGGGTCGATCCTCCAATGTTTTCCTGGACAGAATCCCCTGCAAACCCCAAATTTAGCTGAAAAAAATCACTTTTTTCTCAACTTTTTGAGTGGTAAAGTTGTGGGACCAATGGGCTGACACACATTTCCTACCACCCATGGAATCTCAATTAGGAAATCGCAGTTTCAAATGTACTACACTGTATTGAGTTTCATTTGCGATTCCCACTGGGTCAGAAATAGACCTACGTCATTAAGATTCATAGAGTAAGTTGGATTTTGCGACCCACTGGGAATTGCTAAGAATACAGGGATGGTGGCCTGCTGGGGTCAGCCGACCACCATGTCTGTGTTTGCTTCTAAATAAAGAAAAATGGTATGCGTTTCAAAAAGAAAAATGAAACATTTCATTTTCATTGTTCAAGAGTAGGCATTGGTCCCTGCGACCATTGCCTGCTCTTAAAAAATGTTTCACATGCATTCACAAAGGGGGGTCCCTTCCCGTTTGCGAATGGTAAAAAGCGAATTATGTGTGACCGCTTTTCAGTCACAAAACATTTGTACATGGCACAGCCAGCTGCTTTTAGGAAGGGATACCCTTAACACACCCCTTCCTAATACTGAATTGCAAAATGCAAATTGCGATTCAATAACAAGTTACCAAATAGCTGTTTTTGCTTTGTATGTGCGAGAAAGCCTTTATGTGTTTGAAAACAGGGCAATTCTGCAAATTGGCCCATTTGTGACCGGCAAAAGGTTTGTACATGTGGCCATATATGTCAGTAGGATTAGAGCATGCAGTACTAAATGTGTAAACTAATGAGTGCCGATGCCCATAGTGCTGCTCAGAAGCCTGCAGCCTGCACTATTAAATGTTAATACACAGAATATGTAATATTTCAGTATTTAATCCACTGCCAGTCACCCTCTGCCCCTTTATGTCACTCTTCTAGGTTCCTGCTTTCTCCTTTATTGGTGGTTTTTGGAGCTTCTCTTTCCTCTTTTTTTCCTGTTTGCGTGTTTTTCTCTCTCTTGCTCTGAGTAATGTATAATGAGAAAAACTAAGTGCAGATTTCACAAAATAGGTACTGATTCTATCAACCTGCAAACGCTAGCTCAAACTAAGCACTGACTGGGCACATTATTCACCGTCAGGGGAGTTTAAATCTCAAAGACTGAGAGGGCTGAAAAATGTTCAGCCACTTATTAGGAGGCGTTGGGAATCAAAAGTCTGAATAATATCATATAAGACTGCTCCTCTCACCAATGAAGCACATGAAAGGCAAGTAGTGCTTGGGCATTATTTATGACCTCCCTATTAAGTCAGTCCCTTGCAAGACAAGCCCATGGCTGTTAGTGGTTGGCAGTCCTCAGGTTGAGTTCTCTGCAGGTATGGCAACACTGAATCTGTTTGATGTCAGAGCACTACATGCTTTTCTGAAGACTGCAGCAGCTGACAATTGCTTTGTTAGTCTAGGCATTCTCTAGGTCTATTCACAGTGGTGGCTTGATTCAAAATACGCACTCTGACAGAAATGCCGTGATTAGCTGGTCGCAAACTGAGCAGAAAGTTGCAGCTGCCATTTTAGCAAAGTCCCTGGGGCTACACAGAAAAGGAAGAAAGTAGCATAAGGGGTCAAGTTGTATGTACGGTAACACCATAGGTGGGAAATTGTGGTGTTTCTGGGATGTAGTGTGGGCAGAAAACATTTAAGAAAAAGTTGTTCTGCTCCACGCATGGTATTCACAAATTCACTGCAATGCTCAGCGCAGCCATAATGTAACTTTGGGACACATTTGTGAATATTAGTGGGAAAATAGAAAAATATATAGATTCACACACCCACTATCAGTCTCACTTAGACTCTCAAATACCCACTCATACACCTACTCAGAACCTCATGTCCCTTTTGACAAATGCACCCAATCACAGACCCACCCAGACACTTATGCACCCATTTACACACCCATTCATAGACTTATATACCCTCTCACAGACCCACTCAGACACTCATGCACCTAATCAAAGACCCACATAGACTCTTATGCACCCACTCACAAATCCACTCAGAGCTTATGCACCCACTCACAGATCCATTCAAGCACTCATGCACCCACTGATAGACCCACTGAAACAAATGCACCCATACACAGATACTCAGACACTTACATACCCACTCAAAAACTCACTCTGAGACTCACACACCCACCCACGGACCACACTCATGCACCAATTGAGGGACCCACTTAGGCACTTATGTACCCACAAACCAACTCTCTCTGCCAATCATGTACTCAATAATAGTTCCACTTAGATATTCATGCACCCACCCACTCACACCCACTCAGACCCTCATACACCCATTCACAGTCCCACTCACACACATGCTCACAGACCCCCCTCAGACAATCATGAACCTAATCACACTCATTCAGACAGTCATGCACCCACAAACAGACCCACTCAGACTCTCACACACCCACTCACAGACCCACTCAGACATTCTCGCAGCCAGTCAAAGACCCACTCAAACATTTATGCACCCACTCAAACACTCATACAGCCACTCATAGACTCACCCAAACATGTACATACCCATTGACAGACTTACTCAGACACTCATGCACCCACTCACAGACCACTCAGACACGTATGCATTCACTCACAGAGCCATTCAGACTCACGCACACACTCACAGACCCACTCAGACACTTGCATACCCATTCACAGACTCACACAGAGACTCATGCTGCCACTCACACACCCACTCAGGCACTCATGCATCCACTCAAAGATCCACTCAGAGTCTCATGCACCCACTCCTAGACCCAAACATAAACTCACCTGGCACTCACAGACTCACTCAAACACTCATGCACCATTTCACAAACCCATTCAAACACTCATGCACCCACTCACAGACACACTTGGACAATCATATACCCACTCACAGACTATCTGAGATACTTATGCACACTCTCACAGATCCATTTAGACACTCATGCACCCACTCGGATATCTACTCGGATATGCATGAACCCACTCACTGACACACTGAAACACATATGTACCCAGACTCACTCAGAGACTCATGCACCCACTCACATACCGACTCACTCATGTATTCACTGACAGACTCACTCAGGCACTCGTGCATTTACTCAAAGATTCATTTGGACACTCTTGTAGCCATTCTTTTACCCAATCAAACACTTACACGCCCACTTACATACCCAGTCAGAGTCTCATGCACACAGTCACAGCCCCACTCAGGCACTTATGCACCCCGTCACAGATCTACTCAGAGGCTCATGCACTCACTCACAGCCCCATTAGGACTCTCATGCACCCACTTACAGGCTCACTCAGACTCTTACTACCCACTCACTGACCTACTCAGACACTCATACACATTCACAGAATCTCTCAGATACTTATGTACTGCTTCACAGATCTATTCAGACACGCATGCACCCACTCAAATGCCCACTTGGATAGGCATGCACCCACTCACTGACACACTGAGACATATATATATATATATATATATACCCATGCTCATTCAGAGACTCATGCACCCACATACAGATCCACTCACAGACCCACTCACTCATTTATTCACTGACAGACTCACTTAGGCACTCGTGCATTTACTCAGAGACTCACTCGGACACTCTTGTGGCCATTCTTGTACCCAATCAAACCCTCAGAACCACTCAGACACTCATTTACTGATTTATAGCACCCACTCACAGACGTATTCAGACATTCATGCAAATACTCACAGACTGTAAGGCCCTGTAAGACAACTATGCACCCACTGACGACCCACTCAAACTCTCATAGGCCTAGTCACAGACACACTCAAAGACACATACATGCAATTTTAAGGTAATTTAGATACTGATGTACCCTATGTGATGCACAGAGTCACTTATATAGGTATTAAGTTTGACTGTGCTGGTGTCTATTGAATATCTGTTTTTTGTGTATTACCACATATTCATGAATTTTGAAAAACACATTTTTAAAGAAAATTGACAACATTTCAGGGAATTAGGGTGGCTATGAGAAGAGCCATAATGTTGATAGTGTATATATGACAGCTACAGATAAGACAGGATGAATGCCCTTTTGTGCCCTCTCTCCCCCCACACCCCTTTTGCCTTGTGTGTTAACCCCAGCCGCTCACCTTCCTCACGCTTTCCCTCCGATGCTTCCCTTGCGGCCCCACCCCCCTGGTGCCCCATTCGCCAGCCCCCTCCCAGCTGCTCCTCCCTTCCACAACCCCTCATATGGAGGCCGCACGGTGGTGAAGAGAGCGACCCTTGACCCTGTCACCAGGTAGGTCACTCCCCTCAGCCGCCACACGGTCCTCCTGTGCCGCTGTCCCGCTGCCTGCTGTGTCCTGACCGCCTTCTACAGTTCCGCGGCCGCTCCCGCTAGGGTGCCTGTGCTTGTATTTTGTTTTTTCCAGTGCTTGTTTTTTTCTTCTCCGACATTTAATTGTTGCCAATTTTCCCGTTGTAGCCGCATTCCGGTGCCCTTTTGTGCCCTCTCTCCCCCTACCCCTTTTGCCTTTTGTGTCACCCCCCACCCGCTCCCCTCCCTCGTGCTGAGGGCAAGCCCGTCTGCGCCCGTCCGCGCCTGGACAGCGCCCTGCACCAGAACCCCTGGCCCCCGCCGAAACCAAGAACCCCGACTGAGCTACGACTCCACCACCCTCCACGCACTCAACACCGGCCGACCATCTGCCTGCGCACCCACGGACTCTTCTCCTTCCAAGTCTGCAAATTCACCTGCGTCCGAACCTGCACCCCACTGACCAGGCAACAGCAATAACAACAACCACCTCAAATGCATCTCGCTCAACACCCGATCCATCCACAAGCACGCTGTTGAACTCTGGGACCTCCTCGACACAACATCACCAGACGTCGCCTTCCTCACGGAAACCTGGATGAACGCCTCCTCAGCCCCCGACATCGCCATAGCCATCCCGGACGACTACAAGATCACCCGAAAGGACTGTGTCAACCAAACCGGAGGAGGAATCGCCATCATCTACAGGAACTCCATCAGCGTCACGACCAACTCCGAAGATGCCCTCACCACCGCCGAACACCTACACTTCCAGATCCACACCGACCCCAAGACCACCCTCAGAGGAACCCTCATCTACAGACCCCCGGGCCCACGCACACAATTCAATGAAGCCATCGCTGACTTCATCAGCCCGCATGCCTCGACTCATCAGACTACATCTTCCTAGGGGACCTGAACTTCCACCTGGAGAACAACAATGACAACAACACCACCAACCTGCTCGAAAACCTCGCCAACCTCGGACTCAAGCAACTGGTGAACACCCCCACCCACTACGCCGGCCACACGCTCGACCCCATCTTCTCTGCCAGCGGCCACGTCACCTTCAGCCACTCCACCGGACTACACTGGACCGACCAAAGCTGCACCCATTTTACATTTAAGAAGACCACATCCCACCACCACCCGCAACAAATCCCCAGCAGATGCTGGAGCAAAGTCACCACAGACCAGCTAACCACATCACTGAGCCAGAACCCACCAATCAACACTGCTGCCACCAACGACGCAGCCTACAACCACACACAGTGGATCATCAACTGTGCCCACGCCCTTGCACCACTAAAGAACCCTCCAGACAAACTCGGCAACAGGAGAGCCACATGGTTCACCAACAACCTCAAAGAATCGAAGAAATCCTGCTGAACCCTCGAGAAAACCTGGTGCTGTGAACAGACGACAGAAAACCTGACAGCCCTCAAGAACGCCACCCGCAAGCACCACCAGCTAATCCGCACCACCAAAAATATATCGTTCAAAGAGCGGCTGGACAACAACATACACAACAGCAAGGAACTCTTCAACATCGTAAAAGAGCTCTCCAACCCCAGCACCAGCAGCAACAATATCACACCATTCTTACACCGCAAGATCGCCGATATACACGACAGCTTCAGCGCCCAAACTCCGCCCCCAGCCAACGAACCAACGCCCCCTAAATCCACCCTCAACGCTTGGACTCCCATCAGCACTAAAGAAACCACCCACGTTATGAACACCATCCACTCCGGCTCTCCTTCCGACCCATGCCCTCACCACATCTTCAACAAAGCCGACACCATCATCGCACCCCACCTCCGGAACGTCATAAACAACTCCCTCACATCCACCAACTTCCCTGAGAGCTGGAAGCACGCAGAGATCAACGCCCTACTGAAGAAACCCACAGCAGACCCTAAAGACCTCAAGATCTTCCGCTCCATCTCTCTTCATCCCTTCCCTGCAAAAGTCATCGAGAAGACCGCCAATAAACAGCTGACCGCATTCCTCGAGACCATTAGCTCCCTCGACCCATCCCAGTCCGGATTTTGGGCAAACCACAGCACCAATACCGCCCTCCTCGCAGCCACCGACGACATCAGAACCCTGCTTGACAACGGGGAAACAACCGCCCTCATCCTCCTAGACCTCTCAGCCGCCTTCGACACAGTCTGCCATTGCACCCGATTAGCCCGCCTCCACAACGCTGGGATCCAAGGTAAGGCCCTAGACTGGATCACCTCGTTCCTATCTGACAGAACCCAGAGAGTCCGCCTCCCTCCCTTCCGCGGCCACCTAGATCATATGCGGCGTACCCCAAGGCTCTTCGCTCAGCCCAACTCTCTTCAATGTCTACATGAGCCCACTGGCTGCCATCGCACGCAAACACAACCTCAACATCATCTCATATGCTGACGACACCCAGCTGATACTCTCCCTCACCAAAGACCCAGCCACCGCCAAATTCAACCTCCAGGATGGAATGAAAAACGTCGCGGAATGGATGAAACTCAGCCGTCTTAAACTGAACTTAGACAAGACGGAAATCCTCATCCTCGGACCATCCCCATCTGCCTGGGACGACTCCTGGCGGCCCACAGCACTGGGCACCGCACCGACACCCACGGACCACGCACGCAACCTGGGATTCATCCTGGACTCCTCTCACACAATGACCAAGCATTTCAATGCCATCTCTTCCTCATTCTTCAACACCCTGGGCATGCTCAGAAAGATCTTCCGGTGGATCCCTACCGAAACTAGGAAAACGGTCACCCAGGCCCTCGTCACCAGCCAACTAGACTACGGGAACGCCCTATACGCAGGAACCACAGCCAAAACTCCAGAAAAGACTCCAGTGCATACAGAACGCATCCGCACGACTCATCCTCAACATCCCTCGCCACATCCACATATCTGCCCACCTGAGAGACCTGCACTGGCTCCCCGTCAGCAAAAGGATCACGTTCAGGCTCCTCACCCACGCACACAAAGCGCTCCCGGACACAGGCCCCGAACACCTCAACAACCGCCTCTCGTTCCACACTCCAACCCACCAGGTTTGCTCCGCTAGCCTCGCCCTGTCCCACGGATTCGCAGAACCACCACCGGAGGAAGATCATTCTCCTCCCTGGCTGCCAAGACGTGTTATGTTATGTTAAAAATGCTCTTTTATAGCGCACGGCTACTCCTAGGAGTGTCCCGGCGCTTTGACAAAGAGCCCTCATTCTGAGAGAAACATAACACTACAGAAACAGAAGAAAACACAAAAGAACATTACTGAATAAAAAGCCAAGTTTTTAAATCTTTCCTAAAAGAAAACAAATTCTCGGCTTTCCTGAGTGAAACAGGCATGTCATTCCAGCCTTTAGACGCCAGAAGGCGAAAAGAGCGTCCTCCGATTCTAGCCCGGCGGATGGAAGGAATCAAAGCTTTGAGTAGAGTTGCGGAACGTAGAGTTCTACGAGGTACGTAGAAAGCCAGACGCTTCTGGACATATTTAGGGCCAATCCGGTGAAGGGCCTTAAAGGCGAAGGTAAGCGCCTTAAAAACGATCCTCTTAGCGACTGGAAGCCAGTGCAGTTTTTTTAGTAATTCTGTGGCTCCGGCCCTGCGCTGGAGACCAAAAATGGCTCTAGCCGCAGAGTTCTGCACAATCTGCAGTCGCGTCAAGAGATACTTCGGGAGGCCAAGGTAGAGAATGTTCGCGTAATCTAAACGCGAGCCTATCAAGGCCTGCACAATGATCTTTCTGTGCTTCAGTGACAACAACGGAAGAAATTTCCATAACATTTTCAGAAGACCGAAGCATTTTCCGGTCAACCCGGAAATCTGAGGACCAAAGGTAAGGCCATCATCAATCACAAAGCCCAGATTTTTAGCTTTGGAGGAGGCCGTGTCCGGCGGAGACATGTCCGAAGGCCACCAGGCCTTCCAGCCAGGATCTGGTAGACAACCAAAAAAAAGCAACTCCGACTTGTCGGGGTTGCATTTTAGGCTGTGGCACTGGAACCAGGTGAAAACGGCTCACAGACAGTCCCTAATCCGTGGGCCATCAAAGTCCCTCCCCTTATCAGATGTGAAGAGCAACTGGGTGTCATCAGCATAAGTAATGATCTGGGCACCGAAAGACTCCGCAACCGCCACCAGAGGGGCCATATAGATGTTAAAAAGCGCAGGGCTTAGAATAGAGCCCTGCGGCACCCCCACCTCCAGCGGCGGCATTTCAGCGGAAAACGGCGGTGCCCAGACCACTTGCCGGCGGCCGGTCAAAAACGACTTAAACCAGTTCAACACCGTCCCTCGAAAGCCGATCTCCTGGAGTCTTAAAAGGAGACCTTCATGAGGGACGGTGTCAAAAGCAACCGACAAATCCAGCATAACCAGAATGGCCTTACCTCCAGTATCCAAAACTTCCCTTATGGCATCGGTGACCTCGAGAAGGGCGGTCTCTGTGCTAAAATTGGGAGTCATGCAGTATGTTATTACTCTCAATGAAGTTGGTAATGGAGCTATGCACGAACTTCTCGGTCACCTTGGCCAAAGCAGGGAGGAGAGAGATAGGCCGGTAGTTAGCGTGGATAAGAGGATCGAGGGTAGCTTTCTTGATCAGTGGAAGGATCAAGGCATGCTTCCACGCAAGAGGGACAACACCCGTGCTCAGTGAGGCATTGAGTAATGGATTAGGCACCTCGTTTAAAGCCGGAGCAACTTTCCCCAAACATCTCGCCGGACAAGGGTCAAGCGGGGAGCCGGACTTAAGCCGAGACAGAAGGTCAAGAGAGACCGTAGGAGACATTACCGGGAATTCCGATAAAAATTGGCCTTCCCCCAATATAGACGTTTCCAGGCTGGGTATAGAGCCCTGAACAGACAAGGAGCAAGAACAAGAAAAAGAGTCATGGATAGCTTTAATTTTATCCACAAAGAAATCAGCTCGTGAGAGGGAGCACCAGTGGAGCACCAGTGGAGGGAGAAACAAATTCCTTAACTATCCTAAATAGCTCTTTGCTGGTGCTCTCGGCGTCATCAATTCTACGCTCCAGGTAAGCTTTTTTTCCTGCTAAAATGTGTCTATGATATGACTTAATGGACTCTCTATAGGCAACCTTGAGAAGAGGGTCATACAGGCGTCTCCAGGCCCTTTCGGCTTTCTTACAATCTTGTCGCATCACACCCAAAGATGCAGTAAACCACGGGCCGAAGCACGCCTATCGGCAGACTTAGCCGGCTTCTCTGGGGCTAACTCCTCGAAGATGGCAGTCATCCTTTTATACACTAATTCAAAGTTTTCCTCCAGGCTCCCCGAAAATAAACAAGAGTGGCGACAAAGTGCATCGGACACCATCTCAGCAGAGACCTGATGAAAAGCCCGGGTGTTTCCTCTCTGGACTTTCGGTGCTCTAGAGACGGTCGCGGAAATGAGAGGTATTGTGAACTTTATTAAAAAATGATCAGACCACAAGACCGGTAGTGGCATAGATACACTAATCGTTTTTGTAGAAAAAACTTGATCTATGGTATGGCCCCTATCATGAGTAGGCCATGTAATATAAGGAATCAGCCCCAGCGATGAAGTAATGTCCCACAACTTAAGGGCGTCGGGATCGATGTTATTATCCATATGGACGTTCAAATCACCCAGTAGAACGCAATGGTCTGATTTAAGACAGGGCACAGAAAGTGCTACCTGTAAGTCATCCAAGAAGGAGCCCAAAGGACCAGGTGCTCTATAGAGTAAAATTCCAACGACCGTTTGATGGGGGGACAGCATAAGAGTAAACCCCAGGGCCTCACAGTTAGGAATATTATCGATCAAGAAAGTGGTACAAGTAAAAAGTTTATTGACAACCAGGGCAACCCCTCCTCCTCTGCCTATCACCCTATCCCTCCTCAGTATGATATAATTGGGAGGGATGGCACTGGCTAAATCAGGACCAGACCATTCTCCGAGCCATGTCTCCGTAAGGAACAGACAAGGTGGTTTAGACTCCGATAGTAAGTTCCAAATATCGAGAGAATGTTTACTTAGGGACCCCGTGTTGAGAAGAAGGCATTCATTTAAAATGGATGGAACAGCCTGTTGGTGGGTGATATCGCTCGAAAGACGCCAACCACAACCCACACAGCCTCTCTTGAGAACACGCCCGCCCGGAAAGATATGATGGCAAAGCGAGGAATACTTACGTAGAGCCAAAAGCTGGGAAGAAGAGTAGGAGAGCATTCCAGCAGCAAAACAGAGCCTTCCTAAAAAACTAAAAAGTGAAAAGAGCCAGAGACCGCCCCTGAGCGCCTCCGAGACGCTGACGAGCGCAGACGGGCAGGACTCTGGCACGACTCAGGCGCAGCGAAGGCGCGCCCGCTGCACGCACCGCTGCGCGGTTAGGGCAGGTTTAAATAGTGCCCCCACGTGTGAGCCGCCACCACTAGGACACACAAGATGGCGCCCAAAAAGCGTCAAGAGCCCCTCCCAAGATGGCGCCCGAACTCCAAGTATGAAACTGCACCCCCAGACCCGGACCCGCCAAAGCAGCGGTGAGATTTCCTTTTAAGTGCAGGTAAGGGCCAGCAATCCCTGTTAAAAGCAAGGACTAAGGAAGACAAATTAAATAAAATAGCCAAAAAGGGGATGTTAAAAGAGCACTACGCGCTAACAACACAGTGCTAAAAAACGGTGTCTAGCTGCCACACAGAGCAAGTTCTTCTTCGTCAAGGCCGAGCAACTGAATGCGCCGCCTTAAATAGGGGCCCCACGTGTGAGCCGCCACCACTAGGACACACAAGATGGCGCCCAAAAAGCGTCAAGAGCCCCTCCCAAGATGGCGCCCGTACTCCAAGTATGAAACTGCACCCCCAGACCCGGACCCGCCAAAGCAGCGGAGAGATTTCCTTTTAAGTGCAGGTAAGGGCCAGCAATCCCTGTTAAAAGCAAGGACTAAGGAAAACAAATTAAATAAAATAGCCAAAAAGGGGATGTTAAAAGAGCACTACGCGCTAACAACACAGCGCTAAAAAACGGTGTCGAGCTGCCACACAGAGCAAGTTCTTCTTCGTCAAGGCCGAGCAACTGAATGCGCCGGCTTAAATAGGGCCCCCACGTGTGAGCCGCCACCACTAGGACACACAAGATGGCGCCCAACAAGCGTCAAGAGCCCCTCCCAAGATGGCGCCCGAACTCCAAGTATGAAACTGCACCCCCAGACCCGGACCCGCCAAAGCAGCGGTGAGATTTCCTTTTAAGTGCAGGTAAGGGCCAGTAATCCCTGTTAAAAGCAAGGACTAAGGAAAACAAATTAAATAAAATAGCTAAAAAGGGGATGTTAAAAGAGCACTACGCGCTAACAACACAGCGCTAAAAAACGGTGTCGAGCTGCCACACAGAGCAAGTTCTTCTTCGTCAAGGCCGAGCAACTGAATGCGCCGCCTTAAATAGGGCCCCCAAGTGTGAGCCGCCACCACTAGGACACACAAGATGGCGCCCAAAAAGCGTCAAGAGCCCCTCCCAAGATGGCGCCCGAACTCCAAGTATGAAACTGCACCCCCAGACCCGGACCCGCCAAAGTAGCGGTGAGATTTCCTTTTAAGTGCAGGTAAGGGCCAGCAATCCCTGTTAAAAGCAAGGACTAAGGAAAACAAATTAAATAAAATAGCCAAAAAGGGGATGTTAAAAGAGCACTACGCGCTAACAACACAGCGCTAAAAAACGGTGTCGAGCTGCCACACAGAGCAAGTTCTTCTTCGTACGTGGAACTCCCTCCCCGCCCACCTACGACTGACCCAGGACCATCTCACCTTCAGGAAACTCCTCAAGACCTGGCTCTTCGAGCAGTAGCAGCACCCCCCTCCCCCCCTTAGCGCCTTGAGACCCTTACGGGTGAGTAGCGCGCTCTATAAATATACTGATTGATTGATTGAAGAGTTTCAAGTTGCTGAGAAACACCCTGTTGCCTTCGTATGTGAAGTGAACTTCATCTCTTCAACAGGTTCTTGCATGTCAAAACGCAAGTTGTTGTTGTAGATAGATCCCATGTTATGGTCTCTGAGGAATGCAGAAACAGTTTTATTAACATGTTTTCTGGCTTCGTCAGTTTGTGGACCAAATTGATTTGACCACTTCCATTTCCGCATTTGACATCTGTTGGAGTGCACCAACGGAGTGTGAGGAAACAGTGTAATTGACTGAGAAAAGGTATCCTTCATTCAGATTTTCATTCCTATCCCAGTCAGTGTGCCTAGGTCATTGCCATTACAGTGCACAATCGTGGGGTCAAGGGGTTGGAAAACCACAATGTTTTCAATCAAAGGCAGCAATTGATGCCACTTTAACCTTCTCCTGCCAACACAAGTAATGTCCACATCAGGCAAACCCAAATCCTGTTGATGCCACTCTTTCTATTAGACTCTCAATCCCAAATGACCTAGCTGTGGCTCACAATCCACACTCTAACCATTTTGAAGAGAAGGAGCAGTAGCAGACAGGAGAAGGTTGCAGCTAAATGAGACATTAGTTAATATGAAAGGCAGTTAAAATGTAGGTGAGGTCCTGGTTTTAAATAAACATATTTTATTGGTTGGTGTGCATATGCAGGTTAATAAAATTAGAGAGAGACTTTAAAGGATGAGTAAGTACATCCGAGATAGGCTGTGATAAAAAGAAAAAATGCAATGCAAACGTGGATATGCTTTTAATCATACATACTCAGTCACACCTACTGCAGTTGATTTTGTAAGTAGTGTGGTGTTTCTAGAATGTCCTGCGAACTTGTGATCTATGAGTTGCGGTGTGTGTGTTTTTATATCTTTTTTGAATCGATGAGTAAGTCTCATCTAGGGTGTTTGAATATGTGACTGTTTGTGTGACATTGAAGCTAGGTGTGTAAGAGGTTGGTTAATAATGTTTTGCTGTGTTGCCCTAGTACTGTCTGTTGTACATGTGTTGTTTGGTGCATGTTCTAGTTGGTATAAGAAACTACTTGTTAAGGTTTAAATGTATACTTAACAATGCACTAGAAACTCTGCAAAGGTTTAGAGGTCCATACATGATGTGCTGATTAGAAAGAATGTTTTTCTTCGAACTCTGGGACTTTTAGTCTTATTTATTCTATTTTATAAGAGGTGTACAAGTCACAGAAAGGAAAAACATGCACTGGAGCTGTACAAAACGTATGCATCTGTGAAAATATGCAGTTATTTATAAGATACCGTTTAGGGTGGCTGTTTGTAAGTTATAGGGCAGGTTTGTATGTGATTGCATAGACACAGTGTTTAAAATAAAACTGAATAACATGTATAGTTTCAGAGTCTAATGGTACAGGTAAATATGCAGTGTTTAATACATTGAATACGTTTTATACATATGTAGGAAACAATTATTACTCACATAGTCTGTCACCGTCTTAGGTATGAGAGCATTCACTAATGGTAAGAGATGTCCTTATCGATGTCACTAAGTTATTTGTGCACTTGGAGACCCCTATGACAAGTACTATGTAAGATGTATCACCTATAATGAAATTAACAAACATGTCAGTCTCTCTCTCATGTAGTCAGACAGTGCAGAGGCGCGTATGCATTCATTCACATGCTCAGATACTAGTTATGTTTCCTGCACTATAAAGACAGTAGGAGACACACTTAGGGGTCTATTAGGATGGCGGGCAGATCACCACTGCCGTACCAGCTGTGGCGATCTGCCCGCCAAAACACCCCGCTGGATGGCATTTACCCCCCGCCACATTAGCATGGGGGGTACCGCTCCGGACAGAAAGACCGTCTGCTGCTAGGCAATCATCGCGATTGCCTACCGGGTGGAAAAGGCCTGCAATATAGTGGTGATGCCTTGTAGGCACCGCCATCCATATTACGATCGTGGCGGTGTGATGCCTTTACATGGCAGAGACTACGTCCTAGAAAGGCATACAATGTTTCCTTTGGGGGCCCATTGCGGGCCCCCAGGGGGGCAGGGGGGCTGCACTTGGGGGTTACCCATGGTACACTCCAACATTGGCATACACAAGGTGGCAGGTACCAGGCAGTACCTGTCACAGTGTGCATGCCAATGCACAACATGCATATATTGCATTGTGGTGGGTGCTGATTACAGCACTGCCTGCCACAATGCAATTTATGTGGGATGCGACCGGGAAACAACCTTTACAACGCAACTTTTACAATGCACTACCATTACAACAAAACTTTTAGAATGCAACATCCATTACAACGCATGCAATTACAACGCAACCATTACAACGCATGACACTACAACGCACACCACTACAACGCATGTCATTACAACTCAGTCATTACAACGCATACCATTACAACGCATAACATTACCATCCAACACTTACCCTACTGTTGCACCCCCTGGAGTTAGAATAATAATTTTTACCCCTACACTATCCAACACTTACCCTACTGTTGCACCCCCTGGAGTTAGAATAGTAATTTTACCCCTACACTATCCAACACTTACCCTACTGTTGCACCCACTGGAGTTAGAATAGTAATTTTTACCCCTACACTATCCAATACTTACCAAACATGCAATGTAATATTATGCATTGTAATGGTATGCGTTGTAAAGGTATTATGCGTTGTAATGGAATGCGTTGTAAATGTAGTTTTTAAAATTTAGTTGTAATGGCATGCGTTGTAATGGAATGCGTTGTAATGGATGTTGCGTTGTAAAAAATGCGTTGTAAAGGTATGCGTTGTAAAAGTGTGCGTTGTAATGTCATACATCCGATGCGACCACCAGGGTGGTGCTCGCATCCTAATTGGCGGTGCGGAACTGCAGCACCCTGGCATCCGGTCCCAGCACCACTAGGGTGGCAGGCAGACTGGAGTCCGCCCACCATCCTAATAGACCCCCTAGTTACCCTGTATTCACCAAGACACGCACTGAGCTAATTGGCCAGTCTCTTTTATACAGATTTACTGAGCCATTGAGTTAGTTAAACAGACAGTCACATACCAGCAGCCTCACTTAAACATTTGATGGCACCTCTACAGGAGTACTCCCCCACTTACTTAGAAAGGCTGCCAAGTACTGATACAACCTAGCCACACTCCCAGTCAAGTAGTCCTTTAAATATGGCCTAGTGCTGCAGAGGGTTTCTCAGCATTTTTAGAAGAAGCCTATTACTGTAACATGTATCTGTGCTCTTCTAATGCTAGTTAGACTTGGAATGAACGAGCCCTTTACCAAGTCTTAAACCCATCTATTAGTGCACATAACTCACCTCTGAGAAAAACATAGGTATGGTATTATGCATTGTGTTTTGTGCTTAACAGGTAACAGATGTCCTTTTCAGTTTCAGCAAATTACTACTGCTCTTGCACACCTTTATGCCAAGCACTACATAGAGTATACCACCCATAATGCAAGAAACTTACGTGTTCTCAAAAGCATAGAGTCTTTCTATGTGTTTACCACATCTGTTTCCTACTGGAGTAGGTAGTAGATATGACAACCAGCCTGTACAAATACCAGCAGTTGAGTATAGATCAACTAGGCTATATTCAGAGGATCCTATATTACTCCAGTGTATTACCTATATAAGACATCCATTATTTGATAGTGACTTGTCAGGAACATCTCATGCAGTAAGCCACATTCTCAAGACAGGAGTGAATCCTCAAAATCTTACAGCAAGAGAATTTATTGACAAAGCTCAAGGAAACAATGAAAACCTGTAATACAACTTGATTAATTTGATGGCATGCCTGCGTGTCACTAATCATGGCATCATCATGGTGAGCTGAAATGCATGTTGAGAAAACGGAGAGCACTTACTTGGTTTCTAACACTCAGTTCTGCTGGGTATGCGTGGGATGGCCTTCTTGAATTCTTGTGAGATCACACATTCAGGATATCAAAGTAAAGACAGCTGAAGAACCTTGCTCATTGAATTCTGAAAATTAATGCAGGTATTTTAATCACAGATTTCAATACTAAGGGCCCCATTACGATGGCGGGCGGACTTTGCCTGCCCACCATCGTAATGGAAAATGGGACTGACAGCCAGCTGTGCAGCGGTCCCATGAGGAAAATTAGAATGCACCTGGCACAGTGGTGGGCGCATTCTTGCTTTTAACATTGTGGCGGGTGGTGCTGTAAAAAGCACCCGCCGCAATTTTAGAGGGACATGTTGTTTATTGCAATGTACAACCTGACAAGCACTGCGCGTTGCCTACCACCTTGTGTATGGCAATAAAGAGGGGTACCATAGGTACCCCCAAGTGCAGCCACCTACCATCCACCCTCCGGCGGCCCCCAACGGGCCCCCAAAGTCATTCTCCGCATGCCTTTCCATAGGGGTGTCTCTGCCATGGAAAGGCATGCCCACCGCTCTCATCATAATATGAATGGCGATGCCTGCAAGACACCGCCACCTTATTGTGGGCCTTGTCTGCCCGGCAGGCAATCGTAACGATTGGCTGCCAACGGAAAAGCATTAGATGGTCTTTTCGTCTGCTGCGGTAACCCCCGCCATGGTAATATGGCAGTCGGGCAGGTAGCTATGGCGTGTGGATCCCCACCACCGGTCGGGCGTTGGTGATCCACACACCATCATAATGACCCCCATAATGTATTTCATCTGCAACAAAAGTAATCCACCTCTGGGTGAAGTAACCGATTTATTGTGGCATAAAGAGTGCCACGTTAGAGGTGCTCTACATATTCACATGCTGTTCTGGGTAAAAGATTCACCTAAATGTGGAAGAGATAGTGATGAGTCTGTCTTGTCTTTTATAGAACAGGAAGAGTGAACAGCATTTTTTCTGCATTTAGTCATACACTGCCTTGAACACAAGCTTCCAAGTATCTTAATGACTACAACACAGTCATTGAAGCAATGGGATGCAACTATGGATCTACAATTTGTGGCAGACAACTCCTTCACTGTTGCTCACTATAACAATTCATATGTAACAAAATCAGTGAGGGTAGAAACAAAAGAAATGTGGTAGGAGATTTCTGCAGCAAAGAGTCTTACAAAGAAATTGTACAGTTTCAGCTTGAAAATGCTTTCCCACAGAGAAATAGGGTCCTATGAGTGCTCAGACCGTTTGAGCTCGGCTACTTTTTTTCTCAAAGTCAAAGGGAATTGTATGGGCAAGTCTAGTCCTCACAAGCAGTTGAAATAGAGTATTAAAGTCCTTCCCAGAAATAAAATATCTAGCAGAATTTGAGCCAGAAAGTAGAGACATACTGAGATCTAACGTGTTGGATACATACTACCCAAGAAGGAGTCCACATCTTCAAGACAAATGTCTCTAGGGAGTATTTCAATATTATACATATAGAAGTAATGTAACTGAAAACATAGAAGAAGCGAGATATGCAGTACTTGGATGTAATGTTGTTTGGTGGGACACAACGAAGGAAATCTAATTACCCACAGAAAGCTTAGTTGCCAAGCTCCAGAGAGAAGACAATTCTTCTTGGCTTTTTCACAGTTATTCAAGCAGTGGTGTGCTATGAAAGACAGCATTGAGTGTTCGGTCTTTCCAACTCACTTGAAAATGTTGAAAGATGAGATTGAACAGAAATAAACCATTTGCTGTTGAGATAGCCGAGGAGAGTTCACAAAGCAGCCAGATACATGGACCACTGACTCAATATCCTCTTGGAGAACCAATAATTCAAAATGAAGCACCTGTAGCTATGAATGAGGTGGAGAGTGCAATAAAACAAGCAAAAGGGGAAACTGTTAATTTTGAACAGTTAGTGGAACCACTGAACTATGAAAAGAAAGACATTTATAACAAAGTTAAAAATACATTTGAGCTTGGATTTCTCCATGAGAAGAAGCAATATGAATTTTCTTGATTTAAACCCATACATCAGTGGTCAAGCTAGCACTGCAAAAAGCTTTCTAATTAACGTTCTCACTGGTTATCTACAGAAGACTACAGAATACAATTTGTCATGTCTAATAACAGCACCAAAAGGATTAGCTGCACATAACATTAAAGTAGTTACATTAGTCTGACTACTAATGCTACCGTCTGAACATGACAATAATCTAGAATATTGAAAAAACTGAAGCTTCTTATTATTGACAAAGTCAGCATGGTAGTGAACTTTTTGCTTGCCTTCATACATTTAAGAATGCAGCAGATTTTGAGAATATTCTTTGATGTACTCTTTAGAGGAAAGCAATTCATTGTAAAGGGACCTACTGCAAGTTATCTCCGTAAAAGGACAACCGGTTTTTCAAACACATGTCCATAATGAAATAAGAAATTCTATGGGGAGTATCGGCAATGTAAATATGTGGTTGCACTTTGAATATAAGTAACCAGTGAAAAATATGTGTGAAGCACCTGATGTGGATCATGGTTACAGTTTTAAGGACTTTAGAATAGGAGTTCTAACAAATGATGGAATACATGCTTTAGAAGGTTGACTTATCCAGAAACTATCCCCATCTAACATTATATCACCAGAACTAAT
Source organism: Lissotriton helveticus (assembly GCF_964261635.1). NCBI lineage: Eukaryota > Metazoa > Chordata > Amphibia > Caudata > Salamandridae > Lissotriton > Lissotriton helveticus. The sequence continues at coordinate 1,433,137,666 of NC_136068.1, forward strand.
GTATAATTATATGAAGAACAAAAATCCATAGTCTGTTTAATGCTTACACTTAAGCGTCCTCCTACTTCAATTAACAATTACCAAAACTGGAGAAAGAAGATGTTTTGGAAATTACAGCTATTGATTAAATAGAACATCAGGGACTGACATTTCTACTCACAGAAAAAAATACAAGCAAAACTGGATTCTTCAGATATGTATGCATCCAGGACTACTAGATGAGAAAATCGTTTATGCGTGTCAAGAACGTTCAAAGTAATTTGGCTGGGTAATTGAAATGTTCAAGAAGTATTAATAAATGGTGCAAAAAGTTATTCATTTCACAAATTTTCCAAATAGAGATGAGGTTGAATACTTGGCCATAAAATTTGATAAGAGTGATTGCATGAAGCATATGTGTTGTACGTTTTTTGCTAATGAAAGACTTATATGTGCAGTGCTAGCGATTCTCACTCTCTTCAGCATATGCTGTAACTATTCATATAAATCACAAATGTGCTGTATTTAAAGATAGAATGTCATATGTAACATTGTTCTGAGTTAGATCATTGCCCAGTTTTTATTTGATTGATTTTGATGATAAGAAAGTTAGTGCTGATGCAAGCTATCTAAGAGAGTACAATTGGTTAAAATGTCTATATGCTCCTCATTTGAGCCAGTACCCTATTTATGAGAAACAAATAATCTGTCAGATGCGGTAGATTACAAAAGAATGTACGGAAGCTTAAGAAAATATTCTTTTTTTTTTCTTGAGCATCTGTACCCTCTTTTGTGGTGCATCTAGAAGGTGTTAGGAAGAGCAAAACTGAAAATGACGCAGATATTTTTGGTTACCGTTTGGAAAACAGTTCAGGTGTCAACTGCAATGCAAATGTTGTTCTCACTGTACTTTTTCATTTACCACATCTAGTAAATCAAATTCAAGAAAACCCAGAGAAGAGATTGTGTTCTGCGCTGTATATTTTGCTCAGTTTACTGACTGACAGACCTGTGATACATTCTGTATCAGGTATTCATGATCTTTTAGATATATGTAACTGCTCACTAATATTTACTCGCAACACTCAGCACAAGCATTTATTATGGTTATATTTTGAGTTTCAGAACAAGAAGATATAAATATAGGTTTTTTTGGGACATGAAACCATTACTGTGAAGGTTGTGATTATTCATTGACCAATTGTTGAAAAAAACTTATCAAACTATGACCTGCTCAAATTGCAGATCAGATGATATGTCTACATTGATTCTAGGAACAACTGGAAAATACCTTATAGTAATGCTCCAGCGATGCAGAGCAGATCATCCTAAATTGGAAATTCAAATATAAAAACTTCAAAGCTGGACAAATATCAGTTTCAGTAAGAACTTGTACTATTTTGGCTACGATCTTTTATTAAGGAATTAATACAACCTCTGGACACTTCACTGCAAATTTAAAGAGTGAAACTGAATGGGCGGAATGCAATGACATTAACCTGACACTAACCTTAATTTCAAACTAAAACTTCCTTTCAAACTACCAAACTATTATCTTTTCTTTCTTCAACCAAAGTTCTAAGGATTAATTGTGGATAATAATATTCTACATGTTTCATCACTGTTTTAGACATTATTTAGCTTATTGAGGGTAGTGGCTTTAAGAAGCTCTTCAAACACAAGACTCATGCTGAGTCTGGTGGCGTATTGAGGGTAGTGGCTTTAAGAAGCTCTTCAAACACAAGACTCATGCTGAGTCTGGTGGCATAATAGACTAATGGGCCCACTGTAGGAGCCTGTGTTTGACCTCATGGTCACACTTTCAAATCCCAGGAGGTCTACTTAGCTTTTCAGACCAACCCGTCCATCACCCTCTGAGGCACCCTCATCTACAGGCCCCCGGACACCAGGCCCCCTTTGACGACTCCATCACCGACATCATCTCTCCGCAAGCCATCACCTCCATGGAACTTCAACCTCGACACCTCCAAAACCCCAACTCCACCTCCTTCCTGTACACCCTCCACAACATCATACTCAAACAGATCATAAAAGATCAAAGGCACTCAGCAGGGGAATACACAGGGATGCACCGTATTTTTGGAAACATGTTACATCACTGTGCATCCAAAGGGCTTGTGTTGCCACACTGAAGAACTTTCTTGTGGATTACTGATAAAACATTGAATCGAATAATATTGCACTACAAAAATATTGAGACAACAATCATATACAAAAATATCAATACACAATATACAAAACAGAAATGAGTCTAACATTGATTAAAAAAGAATATAGTGTAAAAAAATCTCAAAATAGACAAATATCGCCAACAAAAATAAAGAAAACAAAAATATTGATAACATTAAAGCAACATTAAACACATCAAAAACATCGATATAAACAATATTGACAACACATCCATCGATAAAATACATATAAACTATATCGAACATGACAATTAAACATACACGACAAGAAAAAAATCAAAGTTATAAAAAATATGTCAGAAAGTAAGTATATGAGTTAACCAACAAATTAAGTAAATTATTTAAAAGTAATTCATTTGATAAAAAATTAAACAGAACTAGCAAATGTTTTTTTCTTATTAGCTTCTACATAAATCAACAAAAGACAATTCATCAACTAAAAAAAGTAAGTATATTTTTAATTTATATATAAAAAATACAGATTTTGGGGCCGATTACGATACATTAAATCAAACTTACCTTCACCGAAGAAACACAGGTCCTAACCGCGAGATTACGTCTTCCAAAATGACCTAAACACGAAACAGATAGACAGAAGAGTGAGGAAATCAGAAAAAATGGCTGTCCAATAAAAATGAAAAAAGACTTACTTCTCTTAGAAAAGAATGGAGAAATATTAAAAAAATATAAAAATATTTACAAGTACATTTCTAATTATTATTTTTTTTAAATGACAAATGTTGAAAACAATTACAAAACATTGTAAAATATATATTGAATATTTTGGATCCCAAAACAAAATTTTAAATACTTAATATATATTAAAATGTTTGTTTATTTAATATACAGCAAATGTACAAAAAATATACACATGTTGAATTATAAATTATATGTAAAAAATAAACATATTGCAATTGTTTTAATTATTTAATATATTAAATATTCTATAATTAAAAATAATATCCACTATAATAAATAATAAAATATATAAAACATACATTTGTAAAATACATATTATTTATAAACAATTAAATTATATAATATGCATTAAAAATATAAAATGTTATGTATACAAATGTTTATTGTTTCTAACAAAAAATAATAAACAATAAAAGTTGAACTGTTTATAATTAAAAAACTAAAAAAGTTATTACTTTGCTATTACATGGGTATTTTTAATGTTGTTAACCATTTTTTTTTAAATGTTAAAAAATATGTGGGTAAGAAAATATATTTTTAATTTTGCAATTGTACATAATAATGTATATTAATATTATAGCAATAAAGATATATTATAGTTTCTATTACATTTTGAACAATATCAAAATATCTGAATTATGTTTTTATTATAAAAAATCGTATAACAAAAGGAAATGCAAACAGTTAGTTTAAAAAACAAATTTTTAACAAATAAAAATGTTTGGAAAAAATATAAAATATTTTAATTATTCTACATAGCATTATACATAATACAAAAAATAATTTTGAAAATGTGCATTATTTAATAAATATTTCTATTTTTTCATAGAAATATATTTGTAAAAACATTCTAAAATGACTCCCCACCTTTATGCCCTGTAAAACCAACACCCTGCAACTAAATATTTTATTACATATTAAAAAATAAATTTACAATAAATATTTTTAAATTACTTTCCACCCTTAGCCCCTATAAATCCAACATCTCGCTCCTAAAACGTAATTAATAACAAATAAATAACAACATTTTAACACCGTCTCACTTAGGAATACATCTACTACTGCATGATCTCACTTACCCATACAGATATTTACTTAGGGGCCTATTATGATGGCGTGCGGACGTACCCGCCAGTGGTGCGGCGGTCTCTCACCAGCAATTAGGATGCCACCACCACGGTGGCGGTGCCATCCCCCATCCACATCATTGTGGCAGGCGGTGTACACAGCACTGCCTGCGACAATGCTGTGGCTGCACATTGTACATTTGCATGCACAATGTGGCAGGCACAGCGCGGTGCCTTCCACGTTATGCATGCAAATTCAGGGGGGTTACATAGGTACCTGCCATGTGCACTCCATAACCCCAACATCCTGGGGGCCCGCAACGGGCCCCCAACTGCGTACACCACATGCCTTTGCCACCACGGAAAGGCTGCTTCCCGCCTGCATAGTAATATGGATGGCGGTGTCTTGCAGACACCGCCACCATATTCAACCCTTTTACGCCCGGTCGACTTGTCGACCGGGCAGAAAAGTAGCCTGCCGATCTTCCCGTCTGCCGCAGTACCCCCGTCATCATAATATAGTGGGGGGAAATGGGAGGCGGGCGGGAGATAATGTGGGGTGGATCGCCACCGCCATGCGGGTAGTGGCGATCCACCCGACATTATAATAGACCCCGTAGTTAATTCCTTATACAGGCACTTAAATGTCCCCTAAAACACCTACACAGTAACTTATACAACCAGTGAGCCGTGAATATAATCACTTACATACTTAGTCACTTTCACATGTATCTATTGATATATCCAGTCACTCACCCATGCAGCTAGAAAGGTATTCTCTCACTCCTCTAACAGAGATGCATGCACTTACTACCTTACCTAAACAACTACTCACACAGCCAGTCACTTAATTATACAGCTACTGCTATACATATTCACTATTACATACTGGCACTGACTAAGTCACTTATCTGTACAGGTACTCACATGGCCCATTAGTCATTGATACACACAAACACATGCACCTGCTTAATCATCTATATAGATACTCACACACCCATTTACACACAGACACAATCTGTGACATACCAAATCACACAATGTCGTATAAACTACCACACCCAGGCACACATCGATGCAGACACTAACACACCTAGATACATATTTATTCATATAGTAATGTAACTAGGCATTCACTGACACACCCAGAGACAGTCTTGTGCATACACTAATACACCCAGGCACTCTCCGTTTTATATACTATTACACACATACATACAATAATACAGCCACCGAGACACCCATGCACACACTGATGCAAACAATGACATAGCCAATGACTTACTCATTGAGGTACTTACGCATGCATTCACTCACCAATATAAGTGATCACATATTTGGTTATTCACTCACACATCTGCTCACACTGCTAGTCATCAACGTATACAGTGTCTTACACCTCCATGCAGTCAGATATACTGCTATTTACATATCCAGTGACTAACTTGTATACACACTTGCCAACCCACTCACTCATCCCTACATCTGCTTACACACCCAGTCACTCAATTATACACACACTCAACCACGCAATCACTAACTCAAACAGGCACTAACACACATGCAGTGTCTCGCCTATGCAGCCAGTCATTACAACGAATCACTAAATCATACAGGCACTCACACACATTCATGTATCCATACAGCAACTGACAAAGCATGTCCTTCACTAATATAGGCACTCAGTCACCAAAATAGAAATTCACACACAAGTCACTCACTCATGTAGGCATTCACACACCCAGTTCCTTACCCACATAGCCAGTCGCACAGCCAGACACTCACCTATACAGCCAATTAGACAACCATTCACTCAGTTAAACAACCACTGACACACACACTCACTCACCCAGATATTTATTTATTTATTATTTAATCTTGTAGTGCGCGACAGCTACCCAAAAAGGGTTTCCCGGCGCTGGACAGGTAGGATGTTGAATGGACAGGTGATCAGTGCGGATTACTGGTTAAAAAGCCAGGTCTTAGGGTTTTTACGGAATCGGGCATAGTTGGTTTCCGTCCGCACATGCAAAGGCAATGAGTTCCACAATTTTGGGCCCAGGAAGGCGAAGGACCGGCCACCCATTCTGGCGAGTCTAATTCTCGGTACACTGAAATACTCCATAGAAGATGAACGGAGTTTACGCGGAGGATTGTAGGGATTAACAAGGGCTTTAAGGTACTGGGGAGCTGTGCCTGCTTTGATCTTGAACATGTAGTTCAGGGTCTTGAATTTAATACGACTCTCGACCCTGAGCCAATGAAGATCGTGAAGGGGACCAGAGATGTGACTGGATCTGGGGATGTTATTCAACAATCTGGCCGCAGCATTCTGGACCAGTTGAAGACGTCTGGTCACTGCTTTATCTGTCCCTAAGTAGAGAACGTTGCCGTAGTCCAGCCGGGACGTGATCAGGGCATGGATAACGGTTCTTTTGGTATCGGTGGGCAGCATCCAGATGATTTTTTTAAGCCAGCGCAAAATTGTGAAGCAGATAGCTGAGACCTTGTTGGCCTGGTGTTGCATGGTCAAGGTGTTATCAATAATGAATCCTGAATTTTGGACAGATTAGACCGGCAGGGGGATGGGGCCCATCTCAGGAGGCCAATGTTTGGAGCTCCATAGATAATTTTTTTGGCCTAAAATTAAAACTTCGGTTTTACTTCCGTTCAGTTTTAAGAGATTCTGGTTCATCCAGTCCGCAATTTTTCTCAGACCTAACTGAAGGGGGGATGCTGATTGTTGGGAAGGATCTGAGAGAGAAAAAGCGATTTGGGAGTCATCCGCGTAGGTGAAAAGAATAAGGCCTTCTTGTTCTGCTAGTAGGGCCAGTGGTTTCACATAAAGATTGAAGAGAAGGGGGCTGAGTATCGAACCCTGGGGCACCCCATAGGGAGATTTGTGGGTTTTTGATGTTGATGAGTTAGAGAAGATCTGGAAGGTCCGATGTGAAAGAAAAGAGGCCAGCCAACTACATGCAGCTTCGCCTAACCCTATGGCGGTCAATGTTTCTATAAGTATAGTATTTGAGATGGTGTCGAATGCGGCACTGAGATCGAGTAAAATCAGTGCCACAGTGTCTCCTCTATCTAGTAGCTGGCGTACGATTTTTGTGACTCCCAACAGAGTTGTCTCAGTGGAGAAACCGGGACGGAACCCCGATTGAGAGGGGTGGAGTATAAGATTGTCCTCCACAAACTGCGCGAGATGGGAAGGAACATGCTTTTCCAGTATCTTGGAAAAGGCCGGCAGGAGTGAAATAGGCCGGAAGTTGGAAATGATCGTAGGGTCGGCTGTAGGTTTCTTCAAAAGAGGAGATACCATAGCATGCTTCCATCTGGCCGGGACGATAGAATCCCGTAAGGACAGATTAAGGGTTTTACAAATCATGTATAAGTGGTCCGAGTCAAGCTGTTTTAAGACAGACATGGGAAGTGGGTCATCGGGTGAGCCTGATTTTAAACTCCCTATAATTTTAGTAAGTGAATCAAAATTGAGACTCGGCCAAATATTCAGAGTTTCCTGAGTGTGAATCGTATCAGTGGATAAAGAACAGGACGCTAGGTTCAACTTCGGGGAATTTGGATGTTGGGATCTATTGCACTGCTGAAGGGCTATGTCTTGATAAATGGCTTACATTTTTTGCATAAAGAATAAGGCTATTTCTTCGCATTGATTATTGTTCAGTGTGGGTGGTTTGCCTGCTGTTTCAGAGCCCCCAAGTTCTTTTAACAGGGAAAACAGTATTTTGGATTTATATGTGGCCTCTGAAATGGTTTTGGAGACATGGTTGGCTCTGGCAGTGGCACAAGCCTTGTGGTAGTTTTTTAATTTCTTTTTTGTAGATGACTGCACGTTCCGGGGAATAATTCTTTCTCCAGCTACGTTCCAGTCTTTTGCATTTGGATTTTGCTTCTTTAAGCGATTCATTGAACCAAGGGGCTGGAGTCTTATGCATGTTGTATTTTTTCTTGGACAAGGGGAGATTGGCGTTAATGGCGTCGGAGAGCCAGACGTCAGTCCAAGCTGAACCGCTTTCGACATCCTCTGTTGTGGGTAAATCTGGGGGAAGGAGTGCATCCAAGGTCCGCTTAAAACTATTCATGTCTAATTTTTTCCGGTCTCTTTTTAAAATGCTTGCTGTAATCCTTGCATTAGGAGTGCTTGCTGAAAGACAGTCATACACACATTCACTCAATCATGCAGGCACTCACACACCCAGTTCCCTACCTATACAACCACTCAGACAGCAGCTCACACACTCATACAGCCACTAATATGCCCACTTTGTTACTCTTACAGTGGGTCATACCCCCACATCTTCACTCAAACAGAAACTGCTATAGACAGTCAATCACTCATGCAGCCATACAGACACTCACTCTAATAGCCACTTATACCCAGTCACTCACTTACACAGACACTCTCCCACCTAATCACTCACTCATGTAAGTACTCAGACACCCACTCTCTCCCTTATACAGCCATTTAAACAACTATTCTCTCACCCATGCAGCCACTCAGTCACTCATCCACCCGTAGAGGCACTCATGCATTGGTCCACTCACTTATGTATCCTCTCATGCACCCTCTCACTCATATACACACTTGTTCACTCATAATACCACTTAAAGACCCAATATCCCACTATACAGCAGCAAACCTACTTACCCACTCTTCACTCATTCATACAGTCATTCTTACACCAATACAGGTACTCTCTCAAACAGTCACTCATCAAGTCATTCACTTATATAGATATCAACCACCCAGTCAGTCAATCATACAGACACTAACCCACATGGTCACTTACCTATACAGCCACTAACACAAAAACTCCCTCAATTATCCAGGTACTTACACAGCCTTTCACTCAACCACACTGGCACTTATAGAGGGAGAATCAGTCCTTCCCTTATACATCCATACCTCTCTCTCTCTCTCTCTCTCTCTCTCTCTCTATATATATATATATATATATATATATATATATATATATGTATATATATATATAGGTATATATATAGGTATATACAGTTAGGATTTTTTCTCTATGGGATTTTTGAAAATTCTATGTCTAATAACTTTGGCGTTTGTGGACGGAATTGGCTGGAATTTTCAGGAAAATGGAACATTTTGTTTCTGAGCAGCCCCTGAAAATGTGGGGGGGGTTCGTCAAGGGGGGGCCGAGAAAAAAAGGGGGTCCCAAAACGCGTTTTTCCCATGTTAATTTCCATAGGGCGGTTGGCCTCACTTTTAGCCCGAACGGCTGAATGGATTTGCATGAAACTTGGCAAAATTGTAGGGACTGTTAGCCCGATGTGCCTTTGCTAGGTCTCAATATATGTGCTCCAGTGGATTTTGATAAATTAACGTTAAAAAAAATATATATATCTGTAACAGCGCTCCGGGTAGCGCCCCGGTTCGCGTACCTGACGCGTAACGGAACTTCGGGAAGCGAAGCTGATTGGCTCTCCGGTGTCTGTCAACATTCTAAACAGTGCGGAGCGGCCGCCATCTTGTCTCTCGGTAGGATCGAGAGACAAGAGGAGGCCAAAACAAAGGGGGAAATGACCATAAGGGGGCATAGTAGATCCTCCTTGACCCCCTAGGTTTGATGTGGAGGCTTTAAAAGGGCCCCGCGGGGCAAAAAAAAACAAAAAACATTTTTTTTTTGCGTGGGGTGCGCCCGGTTCGCGCACCGGAAAGCGGTCCGGGGAGCGTATTATGAGGAAAAAAGAATGATAGACTTTTTAAATATTGTATGTTTATTGATTGTTCGTTTTGTTGGGTTTTTTTTGTTTTTTTTATTTAAGTAGCAATATGTAGATATCAATGCAGAGTCAAAAAATTAATATACACCGTCTCCTTTGTAGATATCTTGCATGTTGTTTCAGAAGTTATTGTGGAATATGGAATTCATACCATAGTGTGTCAGGAAAGCAGAAACAATATGGAGGCAGGAGATGATAAAGAGATGTTAAATACACATTGGAGATAATATAGTTCTCTCTCCCAACCCCAAGTAGTTGGGGAAACGTTTATCGGTCACTCTATGGTGGATGTCTATTAACTCTTACAACGGTGTATGCTACTAACTCATAAATCATTGCTGTGACGCAGGTTTGCCAGTGCTCCTGCAAATTTCCATCATCAGGTCGGCTAGGTGTTTATTCCTGTATTTTACAAACGTGGCAGGAAGTCTGACATCTATCAACTACCTAGTCTATCAAAATTCAAACCGGCTTCTTCGGTAGAGACTCGTCTTTCTAACACAAGCCTTGTGGATTCATATTTTTCTCCAGGGACGGCTAAGTTTATGAAAAAGTGCGAGGTGCTATTGTCATGGGCTCACAAGTATCTGTTCGGGGAGGAACACAAGCTAAACATTTTTCTTGCTGGAGACAATGGTTAACCTTTATCAGTTTTAAGCGATGTATCTTCAAAAACAAGGTCATCAGTTATTTCTTAAAATATCCAGGGACGGCTAGTACAGAACTGGGACTATTCTGGAGGAACAGGAGTGTTTAGACGTTCTACTTTTGGGCACTGGGCGGGGCGATCTGAGCGATGGAGGTGGGGTTGTTAGAGCCCTAAAACAACAAAAACCACTGACGTATAGTTCCCGTAAAAAGGGCCAGATTGGGGGACATCAGTCGTCTTACCTGTCCTTTCTTTCTCAGCCAATTAAGTTCCATCATTTTACAGAAAGGAGAGGTAGTAGTGTGGCAAAATACGGTAGTTTTGCTTCTGATAATTTGTTCGAACCCTGTCGAGTTTAAGCCAATTATACATATACCGAGGAGGTACAGTGTCGTTACTTATTTAAAAGAGGGCAAGGGGCCTTCAGCGAGGAAGAAAGAAAGAAAGAGAGAGAGAGAGATAGAGAGAGAGAGAGGGAGAGAGGGAGAGAAAGAGAGAGAGAGATAGAGAGAGAGAGAGAGAGAGAGAGACGTGCGCATCAAGTAGGCTATTTGGTACACGTACGACATAAAACGAGGGAGAGAGAGAGACAAACGTGTACGATAATAGGCTACTTGGTGCACACACAACATAGAGCAACACGAGTCAGGTTTACGTACAAGAACACAAGCTGAGGGAAAACATAAATTCAACGTTCACGTACACACAAATACCGGATAGGGTGTGACAGTACATACATCAAACGCAGAAATCTAAGACGAAGACACAGAGCTATTTTGGGTAAGGGGACCTTTCTTTTCCTTTCCTTTTTCTATGCGTGCTGCGTATTTTCAGTATTGTCCGTAATTCTTTTGGGGGGGGGTCGGACTTTTCATTCCCCTCCCTTTCTGGGCAATTTTGTTGGAGGCCTCATTTAAAAAAAATACTTACTCCTCTTTTTCCGGTCGGACATTAGTCCAGTCGTGCTTATACTCACGGTGGAGCCTTCCAACCTCTGGGCAGGCGGTGATCAAAAACCGGGACAGAGGAGGGGTATCGGTCGGGCGTTCAGTGGTACACCTCTTATTTTTTTTATGTGGTGAATCTAAAACATGCCAATATCCCCAACTCCTGGACTGAGGGAGAGTTGTTTCTTCAGACGAGGAGTTACCATATTCGGGCATACACATTCATACCATACAATCAGGGCACGTACGCACAGTCACACCATACAATTTTTCACGTTCCCAGTGATGGTCTGCACTCCATGCAATATCTCACAGCGCTTGTCTATGTCTTTCCCTACATGGAGCACGGTGCGGTCCATGTCCACTCCATTCTTCAGTCGGAACTCCGATGTAACCTACAGAGGAGAAAAGAAAGGGGGGGATACAGCATTCAGAGCATGTCAGCGCGCGCAAACACGAAAAAGCTTCTACTTACCATGTATCAGACTAGCTGCAGGAACGTGTGATACAACAGATCTTGGCTATCCCTTTCGCATTATTTTTCTGTGTAACATATCCTCCCCTTCTTATGATGCCAAAAAATGTTTCATTTTGTTTGTTTCTAAATTCAAGTTCCCTCTTCGTGTATTTGTTTCTCAATTAGTCGTATTTTATGGGACAAAATACCACACCTTACATTCGGCAGATACCTTAAGCTACGGTCGACCATTTTCTAACAATTCTGGAAAAAGGGCAGGTGTGACGGTTACAAATTTCAATCAATCCAAAATTCAGGCAAAGGGTCTGCATTATCTGTCTTCTATTGTTTCGGAATAACAGCCATTATTCAAAAACCCTACCAACCTAGACGATTGTTATGACGCTGATTCCATACTTCCTTCGAAAACTCTTTATTGCAAAAATGTCAGTATACAAATACGGGCCTACAACCACGTGGGCCGGCCATGGAGCAAACTGGAATCGTATATGATGAGGGGACATTTACACTGTAGAAAAACGTAACGGGCGGGGCATTAGGTTGCAGGGATTAAGGTGTCTAACAGTTGCGGAATCGGTGGACGTTAATTTTATAATCAAAGTACGACAGGACCAGTTACAATGAAATTATCTAGATATACATTTGCGGGCAAGTACCATGAGTAACGTTAATTCGAACTTTCAATAGTACAGTAATCAATAATACATCAGAACTTAATATCAATAGGGATGTCCAAATGTTCAATCAGTACCCGTCCCCGCCCGCCATGTGCTCCAAAACTGCATACATATCTCGTGATATCAAGGCTGAGCAACCAGTACACATCAAGGAGTTGCGAGTCTCATTTATACCGGCGCCATTTGGGGCGAGGCCGGGCAGGTCCAGAATATAGTCAAAATGTCTCCACCAACCAGCGGTCGGACCAGAACCCCTTTCAGCAGTCCAAAAAGTTCAGTTAAATGACAACAGAAGGGACAGGCAACAAGAACCATCAGTCAAAGAGGGGAGGGCAAGTTCTTCCCTACCGGGTCACGTTGGGGCTCCACCGGAACTGATCGAATTGGTAGTCTACAGTGTTTCTGGATGTTTCAGACTGAAGCTGGCGTCAGCATGAGAGCACCACCATCCCGTGGCTACGTCGTGGCCATTCCGCGAGCAATCATGGCAGTCGCTCCCCACCGGAAGCCTGCGGGAGTCGGGGGCCCCGGTGACTCTTGTAGATTCTTCAAGGCTGAGGGGACGCTTTCGGGAATGGAGCCCATGCCCTAGCAGTCAAGCGTCCGAGTTCCAGGGTTGCCCAGAGCCATCCTTGCAGGCCAGGCCCAAGTCTGTGGAGCCGACCGCCATTTCGTGAGCTCCGTGGCAGCCGCCTGTCGCTGTACCGCAAGAGTGGGTGCAATTCAGCCGGATGGCGGGTGAGACGCTGTAGCCGCAAGAGCAGGCGAAACTCAGCCGGCCGAGTGAGGCACTGTGCCGCAAGAGCGGGCGCAACTCAGCTGGCCGAGTGAAGCACTGGGGTGCAGCTGAGGAACCTCTACCTGGGGAGGTGGGGGAGGCTCGTTCGCGCCGCCTCTCCCTCCCAGTGCACCCCACGCCGTCTCCTGGCGCAGGTATATGTGATGGTCGGACCAGGCAATTAGAGGGGGGGAGGGGGGGTCATCAGCAAGGCATTCACCCCCCCGACCCGTGGCTCGCTGGATGCCACCTCAGGGTGGACGAATGGGAAGGCCAGTACAACAACATCGTGGCCGTGGTGCTTCCGGGCCATCCACCCAACGACCTCTTTGGCCGATGGCTGTCAGCAAGGCCCCGCCCTATACGTGCCGGGGGCCTCGTCTTCCGGATGGGCGTAGCCGCGGACCTGTTGCACTTCGGGACGACCCTGGGTTTGAGAGTCTCATGCTCGATCGATTGAGCTGGCCGGATCAGGCAACAAGAAGGTTGGGGGGGGGGTGGCGGCATCAGCAAGGCATCCCCCCACACAACTTGTCGGACATCACCTCTGGATGTACTGGGGACGAGCCTTGGCGCGTGGTGTCGTCCCCGGGCTATTTGCACAACGGTCCTCCACCCCTAGGCCGCCAGCTATGCTACCTCGCCGGCTGATGGCCTTTGTAGACTTTCTAAAGCCCAAATCCTACTAAAAAGTAGCCCAAAGTAGCCCAACATTGCTACTTTAAGGAAGGAGGGACAGGAACAGCGTCATGCATTTGGATCGATGTTGCAGCAGGCTGCCACCGCCGCCCCCCCTGCACCCCCGAGCGGCCCATTGATTGATAGTTATTTAATAAAACGTTTTACCCTGTTACTTTGCTGGTGTGTTGTATATATTTATAATATTTGCATAGGGTTTGTCGTTATTTTGGGCGGGGTGGGCGGCGGAGCCGAGCTGTCTTGCAGACATCATGGCGTCGAGCTCGGTTCCTCTCACTAGTTTCATATTTCTCATGAGGGGTTGTTCCTAATGTTTCTATTTTAGCGAGGTCAAAAAGAGATCCCATCAGTGGCCTACTGATTTTGCTCGATTCCTTTTGTTTTTTCTAACGATTTTTATGTTATAGTTTGCTAGCACGATACAGCGGCTAGTCCGCATTTTATATATATGTCCTTTTTATTAGGGGTGTCCTCCGGTGGAGTCGGATGATCTACCTCTAATAAACGGTCCAGGTTGAACCAACTACCAACAAACGGGGCAGAGATAGGCATGACGGGTTACAAAGGGGACAAAAGTCTGCACTACCTATTCTTCACTATCCGCAAAGACTAAACAGAGTATTGCGACTCTGTGCTTATTTGTGAATAGAGAATCACCCAAAGAGAACCAATTCCGAACGATCATAGGCTATTGGCAGTGGGCAGAGAGGCCATGACACACAAAATGGCTGTCACTTACGTGCATGATGGGGCCTAAAAGGGACTAGATGGCGTGGCCACTGTTTCGCGACTTTCACTTTACTTTCAACAGTGGCTGTGGTGAACATAAATGAACGCCGCTTATGTATACCTAATTTTAGTCATTTTCCACAAAAAAGCTTTTGATATTTGCTATTAAAAAACCATTGAAATTCACTGAAAAAACCATAGGTTATAGACCATATATAGTTAGGAATTAGCATTTACAAAACCTTGAAAATTCACTGAAAAAACCATAAGTTATAGACCATATATAGTTAGCTGGACATTTTATTGACATAAAACCAATGAAATTCCATATATAGTTATTTGCACTAACTATATATCGCGCACCCGCAATCCACTGCTGATGATGTCACATATTACATCATTCATGACATGGTCAGTGACATCACTGATGACATCACTGATGACATCTCAAATGACATCACTGATGACATCACTGATGACATCATCCAGTGACTGTGTGTTTCTGTAAAGTTTAAATATGTTTTACATATTGAAGAATGAGTAGATGTATAAGTGTCTGGATGAAGGATTTAGTAGGTGCATGACTGACTGTATGAATGAGTGATTAAATGTGTCTCACTGAGTGCATGGGTTAGTGACTAAACTGTCTTAATTTGTGCATCATTATGTCTGTTGTTCTGTAAACTGCTGCATGTGTTTATCAGTAGCTATATGAGTAACTATATGGGTTATTGATTGATTGTCCAAGTATTTGTATGGGAGACTGAGTGTGTGTGTGGCTGGCTGGGAGATGTGTGACTCTGTGCAGATCAATGTGTACTTGTATCAATGATTGTATAAGAGAGTAAGTATGTGTTAGTATATGTTTGAAAATGTAAGGTACTCTATGTTTAACTGTATAGATTAGAAAATGGAAGTGTGATTGATTATTTACAGGACTGACTAGGTGTGTGAGTAACTCCATGGATGAGTGGCAGAGTGTGAGTGTCTGTATAGGTGTATGAGTGCATATGATAGTGTTGTAAAGATGAGTGATTGTATGTATGAATGATTGTATGGGTGAATGAGTGAATGTGTGTGTAGACATAGGAATCAGTGAGTGCGTATGTAGTAACTAGTATTGGTGTGTCAATGGTTTAAAAAATTATATTCTGTATTTAACACTGGGTGTAACAGAGGTTATATTAAAGTGTGAGGAGATGCATTGTATTGTCTCATGAATGTTATCATCAGTGATGTGACCATTGATGTCAAATGAGATGTCATCAGTGATGTCATCAGTGATGTCATTTGAGATGTCATCAGTGATGTCACTGACCATGTCATGAATGAAGTAATATGTGACATCATCAGCAGTGGATTGCGGGTGCGCGATATATAGTTAGTGCAAATAACTATATATGGAATTTCATTGGTTTTATGTCAATAAAATGTCCAGCTAACAATATATGGTCTATAACCTATGTTTTTTTCAGTGAATTTTCAAGGTTTTGTAAATGCTAATTCCTAACTATATATGGTCTATAACCTATGGTTTTTTCAGTGAATATATATATATATATATATATATATATATATATATATATATATATATATATATATATATATATATATATATATATATATATATATGTAGGCTCAGTAAGCAGTTTCCTTTTCGAAAAAAGATATAAGCACTCCAAGTAGGTAGCAGGATTTTATTTCGCCAGCAACACCAGTGAAGTAGACAAACGCGTTTCAGACAGAGTCCTTCTTCAGTGTCTATGGTATACTGCGCGCGGCTCTTTTTGTGTGCGCCCTCTCTTCGATCAAGAGTGAAGACGGACTACAGTCTAGATGCATTATAAATAGGAGCGATGGTAAAACGTGGCGGCCATTGTTTGTGCAGCGTAAAATACACATAAATTGCATGAAATACATGAAATGCATGGAATGTGATGTGTACGTTTTAAGGACAATCCTTATTCTGTCACACACCCATCATATAAGGCTCATAACCACTGCCAGTGAAAAATACAATCTCGCCGTGTATCGGCATATCACTGGCTTAGTTACCAAACAAGCGCTCAATAAGGCACCCATTATATCCACAGTGCATAATACAGGTTTTGAAAAGTAATCCAGCCGTGTATCGGCATGATCCTGATGTAGCTCAAAATAGAATCATTTAAAACAATGTAGGATATATCCCCATCCGGAGATATAAGACAGCATTTTAATACATTCCTTCTAAATTCAAACTGGAGTGAGCCCAATATTCTCTCGGGATGATAAAATAGTAATTACATGGTAATTAAATACATTAATCAAAATACATTTATCAAAAACAACCCCTAGATTCATAATATTCGGACAATTCAAAATATACTATACAGATAATCTTTTCAGGACAGCACATATGACAGCATAAAGGCAAAGGCTCTTACGACATGTCTAAGGAAGATTTATGTAAAACACATAATAGATACCCTACAGTGATCATGAAATCATTTGCCTAAATGTACTGTAAGTTCTTCTCCTATGTTCAACCCTGTGGGGCTCTTAGTCTGCAGATCTATAATATACCGGGATTCTAGTCTCCGGAGACTGAGCAATCTATTGCCACCCCTGGGATTTAGTGGTACATGATCAATACCAAAGTATCGTAACAGCTCCCTGTTACTTCCATGCATCTTGGCAAAATGCCGAGCCACAGGATAAGTTGTATCCTTGTTAGTAATGGCTCGTTGGTGTTCCAGTATCCTTAATTTTACATTGTTGATGGTACTCCCGATGTATTTTAATCCACAGGGACAGATCAGGCAGTACACTACATAAGGTGTTGTGCATGTAATAAATTTACTGATCATTTTGGGTCTCCCTAGGCCTGGGATGCTGTACGTTAATGTGCGTCTGCTGTTTTCGCATGCCCGGCATTTACCACAGGGAAGGAATCCCCTCATATCTCTCAGGGTACCACTAGTTTTTGATCTAACAGGCATGAGATGACTCTGGACAAGACTATCTTTGATCGATTTGAGCTTTCTGAACGTAAGTAATGGTTTAGCTAGAACGTCCATTCCTATAATAGGATCAGTGCGTAATATATGCCAGTTTTTTGTCAGCATATTTCTCAATTTGTTCGCCTCATCTGAATAGGTGGTAATCATGCGAAATTTATTGGTTAGTTCAAAATGCTCGCTTCTCCTAGGTGCTTGTTCAAGAAGATGTTTTCTAGGAATTCTTAATACCTTTTTACGGGTTTTGTTCAAGAGTGCTTGTTCATAGCCCCTGATGCGAAATCTGGCAATGCAATCTCGAGCTGCTGAGATGAACTCTGATTCCAGAGAACAGTTACGCCTCAATCTCAGCAGTTCGCCAAAGGGAATACTGCGGATCAAGCTTGGTGGGTGACTACTCCCCGCATGTAGAATACTATTGCCGGCTGTCGGCTTCCTATAGAGAGCGGTTTCTAGTGTTCCTTTGCTGACAAAGACCCTCAGGTCCAGGTAGTGAACCTCAGTTTTACTTATGTCAGATGGGGGGTGAACACAGTTACATGACCGAAATATTCCCCAGTGTCTGAGATAATATGGTTTTGTTCACTATTGAGTACACTACACGTATCAATGGTATATCTACACACTGAAAAGTTTTTGATTTGTATAGTGAATTGTGTATAGTATTCCACCGGTAGTCTTAGCGTTGTGTACATTATTGGTGATGTTCGAGTTCTTTCCCTTATGCATACTTTGTTGCCACATCGCTGTAGATTGAGCCAGTGTACTGTTGAGGGAATATATTATTTTGGAAAGGTCAGTTGTGCTGTTTTGCGCTGCCTCTGAGGTAGGAGGGGGGAGGAGTTTGGGGGGGTGGTTGTGGTGGTGGTGGCATTGGATATTGTGATTTTATTTGGTGTCGGAAGTGTATAATGAGAACCTCTATCACATATTGATCTTCAAATATGGGTGTGAGTTGGATGTAATTCACGCAGTACATAGTCGACGTTCTTACATTAGTTAAGTGTTGATGTTAATAATGTTAGTGGTAAGTGGAACTATTGCCTGATTTTTTAGGTAGCATTGCAGATTTGGTTTCTTGTTCAAAATAAGGGGAAGTGGTCAACATTATAAGTAGGATTTGCAATTTCAAAAACCTTTGAAATTCACTGAAAAAAACATTGGTTTCAGGCAGGTTTATAGTTAGGAATTATCATTTAAAGAAGCATTGAAATTCACTGAAAAAAACCTAGGTTTCAGACATGTTATAGCTAGGAATTATCATTTAAAAAACCTTAAAAATGCATTGAAAAAACCATATGTTTCAGGGGTGTTAATAGTTAGATGGACATTTCACTCATACAAAACCATTGAAATTCCTCTGTTATAGTTAGTTGTACTAACTCTAACTCTCGCGCCCGCAATCCACTGGTGATGATGTCACATAATACATCATTCATGAAATGGTCAGTGATATCACTGATGACATCACTGATGACATCTCAAATGACATCACTGATGACTTCACTGTTGACATCATCCACGTGACAATCAGATACACCTCATCATACACTACTATAACCTTTCATCACTCACTGAAAAATACAGAGTACCATCTTTGAATTAATTGACAAGGCAATAAAAGTATCTAAAAACCCACTCAGTAATTCATAGATCTACACAGACATCTAATCACTTACCTTTAGACTCACTAATACATGTTGTCAATGATCAATAGAACACTATCAAATATACTTATACACGTATATAAACATTACACACCAGCACACATCCTATTCAGTTATGCAGCCATCCTACTCACTTTTGCAAACAATGTACCTTATTTACATTTACTCAGGTACACACTTATGCAAATATCACTTCATTTATTCATATAAATAGTAACTCATACTTTGTGTGTTATGAAATCACTATTACAAGTATATAATTATCAATACAGTCACTCATGGAATCTGATTTTTATGTACACTTATTTATACACAACAACTGTCACATACACTGTTTTTTATTTTTTCTACTTCGTTGGACATGTAGCATTGAGAAATGCTTTTGCTCATCACCACATCCATAAAGATATTCACTCACCAAAACACGTATTATAATACGTAGTCTTAACCTCATATACGTACTGAATTACCTATTCACATATCTTCGGGCAGTTACAGACCCCCCACCGAAGCACACACATATTCACTCCTCATTGTAAATAATCAGTTACCTAATCAATAACTAATATAGAGTTTCAAGTAGCTAGTAACCAACTGGTGCAGCAGTTTACACAACAACTGACCAAGTAATACAGATATTCACACAGTTTAGTCAATATCCAATATATTTAGTGAGACATTATAAATTACTCAAGTAAACAATCAATCATCAATCACACTGCTACTAAATCCACTATCCAGATTTTTATATATCCATTCATTCTTCAAGTGATTGTATGCATGGCTCACTGGTTGTATAAGTTAGTGTGTAGGTGTCATAGGGGACATTTAAGTGCCTGTATTAGGAATTAACTTAGGGGTCTATTATAAGCAGTCGCCAGTAGGTAGTTATAGTTAGGACCTAGTTTTCATAGGAAATCCACAACATTCTATTTGGAATAACTTTGGCGCCGGTGGACAAATCTTCGCGAATTTTTCAAAGAAGATGGCCCGCTCCGCACCGCTCCTTCCCTGAAAGTTTTGGGGGGATTTGTCAAGTGGGGGCTGAGAAAAAAGGAGGGCCCCAAAACATGTTTTCCCCATGTTATTTTCCATAGGACGATTATACATGGCTACAGCCCGAACTGCTGAACGGAATTACAAGAAATTTGGCAAAATGGTAGAGTCTGATTCGCAGATCACGCTTTTGCTTAACCCCTTCCAGGCTGATGACGATCTCAGCTCGTCATGAGCGTTACCTGCCGTGCGCTCATGACGAGCTGAGCTCGTCATGAACCGCGGGCTTTTTAAAATCGCCACGCACAGAGGGAAAAGCCGCCGCAGCGATGTGGTTAAATGGTGTAAATCCCTCTAGTAGTTCCTGAGAAAATCAAAAGAAAAAATATATATATATCTAGCATTCCGAGCACAAGCTGCATGCTGATTGGCTGTCAATTGTCTGTCAACGCTCCAACCAGAAATTGTTGGCAGCCATCTTGGGACCAATATACATGATAGCACCTCATTAAAAAGCATTGCAGTTAATAGAAGGTTTTAAGATTTTAGTTACATTATAAATCATTTGTTGATAGTACCATACTAATTTTAGGAATTTTGGTGTGTTCTAAGGGGATTTTACCATGTGAAAAGGCCTTCTGCTGGGATATCATGAATTATGTTTTAGAGAAAACTATTTTCTCATGCTTTTCCCACAGAGGTTTGGAAGGTGATCTATAAGATAAACTGAGAGCATATTTTCTGTAAATTCACATTATCTTTCTCAGTCATGTGAGAATGAAGTCTGACATTCTCAGTAAAACATATACATCCAACAAAAGCAGAGACTGTCAGTTGATTCCTTTGTGTTCTACTGCAGCTTCCCAGAGTGTTCTAAAGAACAACTAGAGTGCTAACAGTCCTACTTATGACAAACGTATGGCACACCTGAAACCATCTTGATTGGAATACAGTGGTAACTCTTAAAACATTTAATTTAAAAAGGAACAAGATGAGGGGGTTCATTTTGCCATAGAAAGTATGATTAGTGCTGCAGAAAGAAAAATTAGGGCACATTTTGAGTGACTTCTCAAATCCTCTTCTATTTCATTAAGAAATTCTGACATGCAGATTGAAACATGCACTTTCAATACCAGCAGCAGACTTCCCTGGTGAGCAGTAGCTTTACTACAGTGATCTAATAAGCAACTAGAGTGCTAACATTCTGAATTTATGGCAAATGTGTGACACATCTGAATGCCTCCTCGATGGAATCAAAGTAAAAAACTGAAAGTATTTCCTACTGAGGAGACTGTAGTAAATGAGGAAATTGGGAAACTTCATAACAAATACGTCTCCCAAGATGGCCACCAGAGACAAAAGAGTCCAAATGTAGCACAAATATCACCCAGATGTAGCCCAAATATAGCCCAATGACAGAATGTCGCAGAGTGTTCTAAAGAACAACTAGAACGTTAACAGTCTTACTTATGACAAAAGTATGGCACACCTGTAGCCATCTTGATTGGAATATAGTGGTAACAATTAAAACATTTAATTTGCAAAGGAACAAAATGAGGGGGTTCATTTTGCCACAGAAATTCTGATTAGTGCTGCAGAAAGAAAAATTAAGGCACATTTTGACTTCTCAAATCCTCTTCTATTTCATTAAAAAATTCTGACATGCAGACTGAAACATGCACTTTGAATACCAGCAGCTGACTTCCCTGGTGAGCAGTATCTTTACTACAGTGATCTAATGTGCAACCAGAGTGCTAACATTCCGAATTAATGGCAAATGTGTGACACATCTGAATGCCTTCTTGATGGTATCAAAGTAAGCAAGCATTGAAAATGCAATAGGTTTCGCCCTCGTTTAAGTTAAAGCAATTCTGTTTGTACTTAGGTGGCTTTTTAGCTTTGCTTGTTTTAGTGTTTTTCAAACTTTCATGCACATACCATGCATTTGTATGCATATATGTATATGTATGCATGCATTTATATTTGTATTTATATAGATATGCATTTTGTATATATATGTTTATATATGTATGTATAGATATATATATACACACATACATATATATAAATGCATATGCATATATGTGCATATATGTGCCTGTAGAGAGAGGTAGAGAGGTAGAGGTAGAGAGGTAGAGGTGTAGAGGTAGAGGTGTAGCGGTAGAGAGGTAGAGGTAGAGAGTAGTAGAGAGAGAGGTAGAGAGTGAGTATTAGAGAGTAGAGAGTTAGTAGTAGAGAGTAGTATAGAGAGTAGCAGAGAGTGAGTAGTAGAGAGTAGTAGAGAGTGAGTATTAGAGTGAGTAGTAGAGAGTAGTAGAAGAGAGTAGTAGAGAGTGAGTAGTAGAGAGTGAGTAGTAGAATGAGTAGTAGAGTGAGTAGTAGAGAGTGAGTAGTAGAGCGTAGTAGAGAGTAGTGGAGAGAGAGAGAGAGTAGTAGAGAGTGAGTAATAGAGAGTAGTAGAGAGTGAGTAGTAGAGAGAGTAGTAGAGAGTAGTAGAGTATTAGAGAATGAGTAGTAGAGAGTAGTGGAGTAGTAGAGAGTGAGTAGTAGAGAGTGAGTAGTAGAGTGAGTAGTAGGGAGTAGTAGAGAGTAAGTAGTAGAGTGAGTAGTAGAGAGTAGTACAGAGCAAGTAGTAGAGTGTGTAGTAGAGAGTGAGTAGTAGAAAGTAGTAGAGAGAGAGTAGTAGAGTGAGTAGTAGAGAGTGAGAAGTAGAGAGAGTAGTAGAGAGTGAGTAGTAGAGAGTAGCAGAGAGCGAGTAGTAGAGAGTGAGTAGTGGAGAGTGAGTAGTAGAGAGTAGTAGAGAGCGAGTAGTAGAGAGTGAGTAGTAGAGAGTTAGTAGTAGAGAGTGAGTAGTAGAGAGAGAGTAGTAGAGAGTGAGTAGTGGAGAGTAGTAGAGTGAGTAGTACAGAGAGAGTAGTAGAGAGTGAGTAGTAGAGTAGTAGAGAGTGGGTGGTATAGAGTAGTAGAGAGTGAGTAGTAGAGAGCTAGTAGTAGAGAGCGAGTAGTAGAGAGAGTAGTAGAGAGCAGTAGATTCGTAGAGAGTTAGTAGAGAGTGAGTAGAAGAGATTGAGTAGTGGAGAGTGAGTAGTAGAGAGTAGTAGAGAGTGAGTAGTAGAGAGTGAGTAGTAGAGAGTGGTAAAGAGAGTAGTAGAGAGTGAGTATTAGAGAGTAGAGAGTGAGTAGTAGAGATATTTTGATATTTGATATTTATTAAAATTTGTATAGCGCGACTATCGCTCCGGAAGGAGCATCTTGGCGCTGAGCCCACAGAGAACCAGCAATGGAGAACAAGGATCAGATAGCTGCGAGGACCGATGAGTCAGACTGAGAGAAGATCCAGGTCTTCAGGAGCTTCCTAAAAAGGCTTTCTGAGGGGGCATGCCTAAGGTTGGGGGGGAGACAATTCCATGCCTTGGCAGCCAAAAAAGCAAAAGTTTTTCCACCTTTAGTTTTTAGTTTAATTCTGGGTATAGTAATTAAATTAGCTCCTGAGGACCTCAGGCAACGAGTTGGAATATAGCGCAGAAAGCGCTTGGTCAGGTAAGATGGGCCGGTATTCCTGGTAGATTTGAACACCGTGACAAGGAGCTTAAAAAGAATTCTCTTATGGAGGGGCAGCCAGTGAAGAGTGTTAAGGGCTGCAGAGGCCGAGGACCTGCGGGGGAGTTTCAGAACAAGCCTGGCCGCTGCGTGTTGAACACTTTGCAATTTCTTAAGGGAAGATTTCTTTATGCCTGCTAGGAGGCCGTTACAATAATCCAGCCGGGAGAGAATAAGAGCCACCGCTACTGATTTCCTGGCTGAGATGGGCAGAAAGTCAAAAAATTTCTTTCGCTGCCTAATCAGGCTGAAACAGCGCCCCGCAGTAATGCGCACATGTTCGTCGAAGCTAAGGGACGAGTCAAATTGGACTCCAAGATTGCGGGCTGAGGTGACCGCACTCGGGGGTGCTTCGGAGTTATGAGGCCACCAGTCTTTAGGGGAGAAGAGGATGCCTTTGCCTAGGGGTATTATTTCAGTTTTGGCACTGTTACATTTAAGATGATTCAGGTTAAGCCAGGAAAAAACTTGGGAGAGGCAATTTTGAAATCTAAGGGCAGCGTCGGGGTGTCTTTGTCAATAGTGACGACAAGCTGAGTGTCGTCAGCGTAAGAAGTCACGAGGATCCCACGGGATTCAATCAACGTAAGAAGGGGAGCCATATATATATTAAAGAAGAGAGGGCTCAGTATTGATCCCTGGGGCACACCTGAGGTGGTGGGTCTTTCACCAGAAAGAAAGGGGCCTAAGGAGACAGTTTGCGATCAATTGGATAGGAATGAAACTATCCAGGCCAGAGCGGAACCCGCGACACCAATCTCACGCATTCTGTTAATGAGAATGGTATGAGAGATGGTGTCGAAGGCCGCGGTTAAGTCGAGCAGGATGAGCACAGCTTGTCTGCCCTCATCCTGCAAGAACTTAATGGTATCCGACAATTCGATGAGTGCAGTTTCTGTGGAGTGGCCCGGGCGAAAGCCGGATTGCTGTGGATGCAGAATGCGTTTGTTTTCCACAAAAATTTTTAGTTCCTCGTGGACTAACTACTCGGTGATTTTGCCAAGTGCTGGGAGAAGGGAGATTGGGCGCATGTTGGATAAATCAGTTGGGGATTTATTTGGTTTCTTCATGAGGGGCTTAACTATGGCCTTCTTCCATTCAGCGGGAACAGTGCCAGAATTAAGGGATACATTAATAATGGCATTGATTGATGGGGTAACAACCTCGATGAGGTGCTGTAAAATAATCGGGGACAGGAATCCGTGGGGGCTCCTGATCTGCAGGTCAAAATGGCCTTTTGTGTTTGTGCCAGAGAGACTGTAGTAAAGTTATTCAAAGAGGGAATAGTTGTGACAGTGTCTTGTATGAGGGTAGGTGGAGGGGGGAAATCCTTATGAATGTTCTTAATTTTGTCAATAAAGAAATCTGCTATTTGGTCGCAGAGGGTTTGTGATGGGGGAATTTCAAGTGCCAGTGCCTTTGGGTGGGTAAAGGACTTTACTATGTCAAAGATGGTTTGTTGTTTCTGTTTGGCTGCGTCTATGGCTGAAGTGAAGAATACCTTTTTTGCTTTTTTTATGTTAGAAAGGTATTGTTTCCTCTGAAGAATGTATATGGATCTGGATGAGGGATCATAAGTCTTCCTCCACTCTCTTTCCAGGACCCTACACTTTAGGTGACAATCAGTGAGGGCCTGGGTATACCAGGGAGCATTGGGCTTCCTTTTGCCTTGACCTAATTTTTGGTTGGTGGGGTTGGAGTTGGCAGAAACCACTCCATCCATCCACAAATGAAAGTTTATAGAATCTTGTGATGCCTCTCCCTCGATAGGAGGGGGGGGGGAACAGAGGGCTGCGGGTTCAGCTTGATGCGCTCGGCTACTTTCTTCCAATTGATGGGAAAGGGGGTGGGAGTGGTAGAGAGTAGTATAGAGAGTAGCAGAGAGTGAGTAGTAGAGAGTAGTAGAGTGAGTAGTAGAGTAGTAGAGAGTGAGTATTAGAGTGAGTAGTAGAGAGTAGTAGAAGAGAGTAGTAGAGAGTGAGTAGTAGAGAGTGAGTAGTAGAATGAGTAGTAGAGTGAGTAGTAGAGAGTGAGTAGTAGAGAGTAGTAGAGAGTAGTAGAGAGAGTAGTAGAGAGTGAGTAATAGAGAGTAGTAGAGACTGAGTAGTAGAGAGAGTAGTAGAGAGTAGTAGAGTATTAGAGAATGAGTAGTGGAGTAGTAGAGAGTGAGTAGTAGAGAGTGAGTAGTAGAGTGAGTAGTAGGGAGTAGTAGAGAGTGAGTAGTAGAGTGAGTAGTAGACAGTAGTACAGAGCAAGTAGTAGAGTGTGTAGTAGAGAGTGAGTAGTAGAAAGTAGTAGAGGGAGAGTAGTAGAGTGAATAGTAGAGAGTGAGAAGTAGAGAGTGAGTAATGGAGAGTGAGTAGTAGAGAGCGAGTAGTAGAGAGTAGTAGAGAGTGAGTAGTAGAGTAGTAGAGGGGGTGTGGTAGAGAGTAGTAGAGAGTAGTAGTGAGCAGTAGAGAGTAGTAGAGAGTGAGTAGTAGAGAGTAGTAGTAGAGAGTAGTAGAGAGTGAGTAGTAGAGAGTAGTAGAGTAGTAGAGAGTGAGTAGTAGAGAGAGAGTACTAGAGAGTAGTAGAGAGTTAGTAGTAGAGAGTGAATAGTAGAGAGTAATAGAGAGAGAGTAGTAGAAAGTGAGTAGTAGAGAGTGAGTAGTAGAAAGTAGTAAAGAGTGAGTAGTAGATAGTGAGTAGTAGAGATTAGTAGAGTAGTAGAGAGTGAGTAGTAGAGAGTGAGTAGTAGAGAGAGAGTAGTAGAGAGAGAGTAGTAGAGAGTGTATAGTAGAGTAGTAGAAAGTAGTCAGTCAGTGTCAGTCAGTATCAGTCAGTCAGTGTCAGTGTCAGTCAGTCAGTAAGTGTCAGTCAATCAGTGTAAGTCAGTGTCAGTCAATCAGTGTCAGTCAGTGTCATTCAGTCAGTGTCAGTCAATCAGTGTCAGTCAGTCAGTGTCAGTTAGTCAGTGTCAGTCAATCAGTGTCAGTCAGTGTCAGTCAGTCAGTGTCAGTCAATCAGTGTCAGTCAGTGTCAGTCGGTGTCAGTGTCAGTCAATCAGTGTCAGTCAGTGTTAATCAGTCAGTTTCAGTCAGTCAGTGTCAGTTAGAGCAGCTCTGCTGACCTGGTTCTCTGGCTCTAAAGCAGCTCTGCTGACCTGGTTCTCTCCCTCTAAAGCAGCTCTGCTGACCTGGTTATCTGGCTCTAGAGCAGCTCAGCAGACCCAGTTCTTAGGCTACAGAGCAGCTCTGCTGACCTGGTTCTCTGGCTCTAAAGCGGCTCTGCTGACCTGGTTCTCTGCCTCTAGAGCAGCTCTACTGACCTCGTTCTATGGCTCTAAAGCAGCTCTGCTGACCTGGTTCTCTGGCTCTAAAGCAGTTCTGCTGACCTGGTTCTCTCCCTCTTAAGCAGATCTGCTGACCTAGTTTCTCTGGCTCCACAGCAGCTCTGCTGACCTGGTTCTCGGCCTCTAGAGCAGCTCTGCTGACCTGGGTCTCTGGCTCTAGAGCAGCTCTGTTGACTTGGGTCTCTGATTCTAGAGCAGCTCTGCTGACCTGCTTCTTAGGCTCTAGATTTTGGAAAAGGGGGGTGGTGATGGACAGAGTTTCTGAATGATGCAGAATACTCTTACCAAGTCAAGAGATCATGGTTTTAATCCATCACCGTTTTTTAGCTCAATGCACCATCCCAGCTCTGAACCTGGCTATATGCAAATTAGTCTGTTCCTGTCCCAGTGCATGATGGGAACAGGGCAAACCAAACTACCAAGCCAATTCTTATACTGGGAAGGAAACAAGCTTCCGGGGACCGGTTTCTGGCATCACAGCCTTCTTCGGCCCGGCTAGCTTGAATCCTGATGGTGCAATGAGCAAGGGACTCACGTCTGAGCATACCCTCCCACACATAGTGTATATTTGCATATAGCCAGGTTCTGAACTGGGATGGTGCAGTGAGCTAAAAAACGGTGATGGATCAAGCCCTGATCTGTTGACTGGGTAGGAGTGTTCTGATTAACTCAGATACTCTGTCCATCACCACCCCCTTTTGAAAATATTTTGGCCACCACAAGTGTGGAAGGGTATGCTCAGACGTGAGTCCCTTGCTCACTGCACCATCAGGATTCAAGCAAGCCGGGCCGAAGACGGCTGTAATGCCAGAAACCGGTCCCCGGAAGCTTGTTTCCTTTCCAGTGAAGAATTGGCTTGGTAGTTTGGTCTGCTCTGTTCCCATGATGCACTGGGCCAGGGACAGACTAATTTGCATATAGCCAGGTTCTGAACTGGGATGGTGCAGTGAGCTAAAAAACGGTGATGGATCAAGCCCTAATCTGTTGACTGGGTAGGAGTGTTCTGATTAACTGAGATACTCTGTCCATCACCACCCCCTTTTGAAATTATTTTGGCCACCACAAGTGTGGAAGGGTATGCTCAGACGTGAGTCCCTTGCTCACTGCACCATCAGGATTCAAGCAAGCCGGGCCGAAGACGGCTGTAATGCCAGAAACCGGTCCCCGGAAGCTTGTTTCCTTTCCAGTGAAGAATTGGCTTGGTAGTTTGGTCTGCCCTGTTCCCATGATGCACTGGGCCAGGGACAGACTAATTTGCATATAGCCAGGTTCTGAACTGGGATGGTGCAGTGGGCTAAAAAACGGTGATGGATCAAGCCCTGATTTGTTGACTGGGTAGGAGTGTTCTGATTAACTCAGATACTCTGTCCATCACCACCCCCTTTTGAAATTATTTTGGCCACCACAAGTGTGGAAGGGTATGCTCAGACGTGAGTCCCTTGCTCACTGCACCATCAGGATTCAAGCAAGTCGGGCCGAAGACGGCTGTAATGCCAGAATCCGGTCCCCGGAAGCTTGTTTCCTTTCCAGTGAAGAATTTGCTTGGTAGTTTGGTCTGCCCTGTTCCCATAATGCACTGGGCCAGGGACAGACTAATTTGCATATAGCCAGGTTCTGAACTGGGATGGTGCAGTGAGCTAAAAAAGGGTGATGGATCAAGCCCTGATCTGTTGACTGGGTAGGAGTGTTCTGATTAACTCAGATACTCTGTCCATCACCACCCCCTTTTGAAATTATTTTGGCCACCACAAGGGTGGAAGGGTATGCTCAGACGTGAGTCCCTTGCTCACTGCACCATCAGGATTCAAGCAAGCCGGGCCGAAGATGGCTGTAATGCCAGAAACCGGTCCCCGGAAGCTTGTTTCCTTTCCAGTGAAGAATTGGCTTGGTAGTTTGGTCTGCCCTGTTCCCATGATGCACTGGGCCAGGGACAGACTAATTTGCATATAGCCAGGTTCTGAACTGGGATGGTGCAGTGAGCTAAAAAACGGTGATGGATCAAGCCCTGATCTGTTGACTGGGTAGGAGTGTTCTGATTAACTCAGATACTCTGTCCATCACCACCCCCTTTTGAAATTATTTTGGCCACCACAAGTGTGGAAGGGTATGCTCAGACGTGAGTCCCTTGCTCACTGCACCATCAGGATTCAAGCAAGCCGGGCCGAAGACGGCTGTAATGCCAGAAACCGGTCCCCGGAAGCTTGTTTCCTTTCCAGTGATGAATTGGCTTGGTAGTTTGGTCTGCCCTGTTCCCATGATGCACTGGGCCAGGGACAGACTAATTTGCATATAGCCAGGTTCTGAACTGGGATGGTGCAGTGAGCTAAAAAACGGTGATGGATCAAGCCCTGATCTGTTGACTGGGTAGGAGTGTTCTGATTAACTGAGATACTCTGTCCATCACCACCCCCTTTTGAAATTATTTTGGCCACCACAAGTGTGGAAGGGTATGCTCAGACGTGAGTCCCTTGCTCACTGCACCATCAGGATTCAAGCAAGCCGGGCCGAAGACGGCTGTAATGCCAGAAACCGGTCCCCGGAAGCTTGTTTCCTTTCCAGTGAAGAATTGGCTTGGTAGTTTGGTCTGCCCTGTTCCCATGATGCACTGGGCCAGGGACAGACTAATTTGCATATAGCCAGGTTCTGAACTGGGATGGTGCAGTGGGCTAAAAAACGGTGATGGATCAAGCCCTGATTTGTTGACTGGGTAGGAGTGTTCTGATTAACTCAGATACTCTGTCCATCACCACCCCCTTTTGAAATTATTTTGGCCACCACAAGTGTGGAAGGGTATGCTCAGACGTGAGTCCCTTGCTCACTGCACCATCAGGATTCAAGCAAGTCGGGCCGAAGACGGCTGTAATGCCAGAATCCGGTCCCCGGAAGCTTGTTTCCTTTCCAGTGAAGAATTTGCTTGGTAGTTTGGTCTGCCCTGTTCCCATAATGCACTGGGCCAGGGACAGACTAATTTGCATATAGCCAGGTTCTGAACTGGGATGGTGCAGTGAGCTAAAAAAGGGTGATGGATCAAGCCCTGATCTGTTGACTGGGTAGGAGTGTTCTGATTAACTCAGATACTCTGTCCATCACCACCCCCTTTTGAAATTATTTTGGCCACCACAAGGGTGGAAGGGTATGCTCAGACGTGAGTCCCTTGCTCACTGCACCATCAGGATTCAAGCAAGCCGGGCCGAAGATGGCTGTAATGCCAGAAACCGGTCCCCGGAAGCTTGTTTCCTTTCCAGTGAAGAATTGGCTTGGTAGTTTGGTCTGCCCTGTTCCCATGATGCACTGGGCCAGGGACAGACTAATTTGCATATAGCCAGGTTCTGAACTGGGATGGTGCAGTGAGCTAAAAAACGGTGATGGATCAAGCCCTGATCTGTTGACTGGGTAGGAGTGTTCTGATTAACTCAGATACTCTGTCCATCACCACCCCCTTTTGAAATTATTTTGGCCACCACAAGTGTGGAAGGGTATGCTCAGACGTGAGTCCCTTGCTCACTGCACCATCAGGATTCAAGCAAGCCGGGCCGAAGACGGCTGTAATGCCAGAAACCGGTCCCCGGAAGCTTGTTTCCTTTCCAGTGATGAATTGGCTTGGTAGTTTGGTCTGCCCTGTTCCCATGATGCACTGGGCCAGGGACAGACTAATTTGCATATAGCCAGGTTCTGAACTGGGATGGTGCAGTGAGCTAAAAAACGGTGATGGATCAAGCCCTGATCTGTTGACTGGGTAGGAGTGTTCTGATTAACTCAGATACTCTGTCCATCACCACCCCCTTTTGAAATTATTTTTTCTTAGGCTCTAGAGCAGCTCTGCTGACCTGGTTCTCTGGCTCTACAGTGGCTCTGCTGACCTGGTTTCTCTGGCTCTATAGCAGCTCTGCTGACCTGGTTCTCTGCGCTCACGATGCATGCACCCGACTTCTCGAAAATACATTTAAAAATAATATTTTATTTTAAGTACAAATATATTAATTTTATGAATATCCTAGATAATCTCTTGCCCTAATATGTATATTAAAGACACATACATATAATTTTGGAACATAATTTTTTTTTGTGGGAGTTACGCACCCAGCGTGCCCCAGCACGTATATGACATCAGGCGGGACCCGCCACCGTGCAAGCGTCTAGTACCTAATGCGCATGTGTCGCGAATGCGCGGGAGCAGGAGTCGCGGCTGGTTACATACCAATCGAGCACATCACGTAATATTAAATGTATATGATGTAACTGAAAAACACGCAGCCTTCGCACACCGTACGCGGATCCTTTACGACTTTTCTAAAATGGGGTCTAGAATCCACGCAGCCACTGTGATGTGTACGCTTTGAGTGCGCGACTCCGAAACAAATTTGGGAACTTTTTTTTTAAAGAAAATAATATAAATATATTAAAATAGAAAAATGAAAACAAAAAAAATAATCAAAATTTCAGTTTGAATTTTTAAAAAATATTTTTTTGCAATTTTCTGAAAAATATATAATGTTATTTAATGAATAAAATATTTATAAACAAACAGCTAAAAAACTGTAGAAAATCAGTACAAAAAAATAGGTATAACCACTATCACACTTAAAAATTAGGATTTAAAAAACCTTTGAAATCCACTGAAGAAACCATAGGTTTCAGAGACGTTATAGTTAGAAATTAGCATTTAAAAAACCTTAGAAAGTCACTGAAAAAAACATAGGTTTCACGGGTGTTATAGTTAGTTGGCCATTTCACTCGTACAAAACCATAGAAATTCCTCCGTTATAGTTAGTTCTGCTAACTATAACTTGTGCGCCCGCAATGCACTGCTGATGATGTCACATATTGCATCATTCATGACATGGTCAGTGACATCACTGATGACATCTCAAATGTCATCACTGATGACATCATCCACGTGACAATCTGATACACCTCATCATGCAAAAGTATAACCTTTCATCACTCACTGTAAAATACAGAGTACCAAATTTGAAACCATTGACACACCAATACCAGTTTCTAAAAACCCACTAAGTGATTCCTACATCTACAAACACATATAAACACTTACCTATAGATTCACTCATACAGGCTGTCAATGATCAATAGAACACTATTAAATATACTTATACACCTACATCGACATTACACACCAGCATACATCCTATTCACTTATGCAGCCATTCTACTGTGGAGAAGTGTGGCTCACTGGTTAGAAGCGTATTTCAAAAAACAGTGGTACCTAGTAGTTCAGGGATCTAGGCAAAATGATAGACATACGCTCAATAGTAAGTATGACCTTTGTCCAGCCAGACAGGATTTTTAATTAAAGAGAATTGCAAAGATAAAGAGGATTTTTTTTACACAGTGGGTACATCCAGTAACCCACAGGGGACAAGACAAAACAGGGGGATAGGGTTAAAGCGAACAAGGCGGTCTGTATACTAGTAGTTCAGTGAACAGACGAAAATAAATTTCAAAGCATCATTGTATTCAATTTCTACTTTTCATTATACATATGACGCTATTATGTCGACGATGTTTCGATGCCTATTCTGAGATAAATGGCATCATCTTCAGGACAGAGAGTTAATATGCTTGTCTTGAAAAAGAAATTTGAAAACAGTTTGTGTGGCCTACACATAATACATACAATTATATTAGGAAAAAAACGGGGGGAGAAAAATAAGAATAAAAGTAAGTAACAGGAGCTAGGCATGTAACACATCTGACCATCCATGACAAAAGTGCGTTTTCATATGTTACTCTGTTAGCAACAAATGCCAAGTCAAATCAAGTGAAATCACATGCGATTTGCGGCGCAGTGGGGGGACTAAGGGGGACGGTGCATGAATCTGATTGAAGTAAACGAGTGACATGCCAGTTGCTGGGCCTGCGTGGTGACAAGGAGGTCCCGTGAAGTAAAATGACATAGTTTGAATGGTCGGGAGATCGGGTCTAGCGTGGCGTTTCATGACATAAGTGCCGGGCGAGTGTGTGGTGCAATTATCCGGTGCCGTATAACTTCAATAGAATGAAAAGTAACGTGCAGATTGTTCTAGATTAAACTTATGATGGTTTACGAAGTTTTTAAGGCCATTGCTGTCTTTGGCACAGTGCACGGTTGGCGCAGGCACCCGACCGAGCTGATTTAACATAAGGCGCCATTTCGTGGGGAGTTCTCAAGTGAATCTAACACGCTGCGCGGTGGTGAGGGGAACGTAAATAGCATGCTTCGGATGCGAATTACCAGTTTTAAGGTCCAACCATTGTCTATTTCCGGGGGGCGGTGCCCAGTATCAAAAGACGTTGAGCGGGGTACTCAATTATCCAAGCATATTGCTCGATTATTTTCCTGGCAAGAAAAGCGGGAAGAAAAGGGTAAATACGGGCGTTTAAGTGAAAAGGGAATCATATAGTAAGTACTCGCGGTATAATTACCAAACCAGGGCAAGAAAGCCTCTTCATAGGAGACCGGACCGATCGTGTCTCACTGGGGAAAGTAAGTGAAAATAAAATTACAATTACAGAAGGATTAAAGACTGGTTTGTAGAAGGAGCCAGAGAAAACCTTAAGGTTCAACGAGTACTTACTTCCTGGTTGGGTTGCTCGATGGCAATACAGGATTCAGATGGGCGGGGATCGCTGGAGTGCTCGTGAATGAAGGGAGGATAAGGTGGTGTTTGGAAATCGACAAGGGACTCGACGTGGCCAGCACGGCGGCCATATTGGAGTGGGATTAGACAATTTGGTGGTGAGGGGGACATTTTGGTGTGGGTAAGTGGTGAGCAGAAGTGACAATAAAATTGTGCTGCATATTTACACGGTTGCATATTTACAAGGATATACATATTAAAATAACGGAACATTGCAGAAACTAAGGGGAAGTAAGAATTACATTACAAATGGTCACAGGACGATGCCCAGTCTTCAAGGCGATTAAGTCCTGTATGGATACTGTTGGTACGCAGTATCCAATGAAGCTCCTCCTTGTTCAGTAATTGCGATACATCGGCTCCCCGAGGTGGTGGTTTTACCAAAGTAATGATTGTCCATGTCAAGTCATTTTCAGTATGGCCTTTGTCCTTCAAATGTTCAACGAGGTGAGCATTTGGAGTGTTGCATCGAATTCTGCTTCGGTGTTGTCCGATGCATAGCTTTACCTTCTGACTGGTTTGGCCAACATATATCAGCATACATGGGCAAAAATAGCATACACTACATTGGAAGAGTTGCAATTGGTGAAGTGCTTTCTGTCAAAAGTGATTGTGCCAAAGGTAAATGTTTTTCCCTCAATGGTGAAGTCACATACTACACAGCTACCGCATTTCACATGACCTGTTAGTGCAGGTAACCCCCAAGCATCATTGATCGTGGTTTTTAGATTAGGTTGTGGTAGGGATGCCCTTACCAAATGATCTTTTACCTTTTTCGCTCTTTTAAAAGTAAATATTGGGTGCTCCAGATTCAATGTACCGGCATTTAGTACAGGCCAGTGTTTTAGGACGCTTTTCCTCATGGCATTGGAAGCTGGGGTAAAAGTGGTTACACACACAAGTCTGTCTTGGCTTTTCTTTTGTTTTGGTTCTAGCAGGGTTTCTCTGGGGCAGTACCAAGCCCTCTTGAGAGAACGCCGTACCAGTTTTCGAGGGTATCCCCTATTTCTAAGCTTGTTGCTGAGGGTTTTGGCTTCAGAGAAATAGTCTTCTTTAAAATAGCAGTTTCTCCGAATGCGGAGGAATTGCGAGAATGGGAGGGAGTCTCTGAGGGCACGGGGATGGTGACTGCTATAATTCAGCAAGGTGTTTCGTTCAGTGGGTTTTCTGTGGAGGCTGGTGGTGAGGCGGCCCTCCGGGTGTTTAATTTCTAGGTCCAGGAAGGGAATCGAATCTTTGCTCGTGGCCAGTGTGTATTTCAAGCCATTACTGTTGTTGTTTAACCTGTGTAATAGGTGTGTTATTGATTCAAATGAGTCGCTCCATATCATAAAGATATCATCGATATATCGTTTCCACAGGGCAATGCCACTGTGGAAAGGATTTGATTCGGTCAGTATACAGGATGTCTCTAGATTATCCATGTACAGAATTGCTAGGTTGGGGGCAAAAATAGCCCCCATAGATGTACCCCGTACCTGGCCAAAGAACTGTCCTTCAAAGAGAAAGACATTTTTGGTAAGGCAAATCTCCAATAGTTGGAGGATAAAGAGGGATGGAACATTGTGTGGGCGCGGGCGTGTGTTGAGGACTTTTTCAACCACGCGTAGTGACTCATATTGTGGAATGTTAGTATATAGAGATTCCACATCCAGCGTACACATGGTGCTGGATGTGGGATCAAAAGGGTATTCCTCAATCATGTTAATCATTGACATGCTGTCTCTGATGTAGCACAAGGTCTCAGGGACAAATGGTTTGATAAAATAGTCAATATAGTGCCCGAGGGGCTCAAGGACAGAGCCGCACCCCGAGACTATTGGGCGACCAGGTGGGGATTCACAATTCTTGTGAATCTTGGGTAGGCAGTAAATGACTGGTACCCGTGGAGCCTTAGTATTAAGTAACTCAAGTTCCTTTCTGGAGAGGTATCCCTGTTCTAGGGCATCAGCGGTAACCTCTGAAATCAGTTTCTGTATTTCTTCTGTGGGATTACGTGGTAGTTTGCAGTAGTGTTCGGTATAAGCGAGTTGGCGATGGATCTCATTTTTATAGTTATCCATCTCCTGGATCACAATACCCTCCCCCTTGTCAGCTGGTTTTATTACAATGGAGGGGTTGTTTTTCAAGGTGGTCAGAGCTTTCTTTTCTTCAAATGTGATGTTATAAGGAATAAATGATTTTTGCTTTTCTAAAGCAGCAAGGTCGTTAAGAACAAGTTTCTCAAATGTTGGTATTTCCGGGGGGACCATGCTGCTGGTAGGTGAAAATTTCGAAGGTGGTTTGAAAGGAGTGTTCGCTTGCTTCATGGGAGTAGGGTTCAACAGAAAAAAGCTATGAAGTCTGACCTTTCTGAAGAATCTTAAGAGCTCGGTTTGAGCATCAATGAAGTTGGGGCGAATAGTTGGGACAAATGAAAGGGCTTTTGTAAGTAATGACAGTTCGTTGCCCGAAAGCTCATGTGTGGTGAGATTAAAAATTGGTAACAAGGCAGCCCCTGGTTCTATTTCATCATTTTGGGGAGCAGGAGTTCAGGCTTCTGTCTACCATGTAGACAGAACTCACATGGCTTCTGTCTACCATTGGTAGTGTTGTCGGCGGGTAAACCGTTCGCCTGGGGGATTCCGGCGATTGGGCCATCTCTGTGGCTGTTTGGCTCTCCCTGCCCCTGGGGGTTCTGATTGGGCTCTGCCTCGCCCTAAAAAATTCCTGTGGGAGGGACCTGGGCTATCACTTGGATCTGATTGTTCAGATGAGTCCCCCGAGCTGTCAGAAAAACCTACAAAATTTTGTCTTCTGTTGAACCTTCCCCAGGGTCTTTGGTTTTGAGGGCCACTGTAGGAACGTTTGATATAGTATTCCTTACTTAGGTAAGGATATGTTCTTTCCTGTGTGAAGTTTTTTATGTCTTTTTTAACTTTTATAGTTTTCTTGTTAAATTCAAATTTGTGGAATTCCTCGATAGTTTTGGTTATTTTATCGAGAAGTTTCTTGGCCTCAGTATTGGTGTTCTTGTCTTTAAGTTGTTGTTCTAGATCGCGAATTTCACTGATAACTTTTTCCAGCTCCTCTGTAGCAATATCAATTCCAAGCACCATCCAGTCCCTGGAACAGGTCGTACTAATGTAGCTAAAGCCGTTCAAATACTTCGGGTTGTCAGTGAAGACCCCCGGGATATTTCAAACTTGGAGGCAAACTGGTATTATGTTGGCCTTCAGGTAGTCTGTAAGTAGTTTTATCATCAGCGTCAGTCTTACTTCCTTTTTCTTTATTTTCTCTAGTTCCCCAACTAATGTAAGGCCTGTCTCAGTGGGTGTTTCGGAGGAATCAGAAAGGAGTGATGGTCCTCCTAGGATTTTATTGATGTACTCGAGAGTGTAGAGGGGTGGGTGGTCAGACATGCCTAGCTAAGAAGGAAAAAATGTGTGTAGGTGCAACCGTGAGAGTGAAGAGAGAAATTACTAGAGAACCCACTTGTAAAAAGGGGTGAGGATTCACAATCCCTTGCAACCATGCAGTTGCGCTACATTTTCTGTAAAAAACAAGGGAACCCAACGGTATGGCACTAGGGACCTTGGGCAGTAACGTATTTAAAAAAAACAGTGGTCCCTAGTAGTTCAGGGGTCTAGGCAAAATGATAGACATAAGCTCAGTAGGAAGTATGACCTTTGTCCAGCCGGACAGGATTTTTAATTAAAGAGAATTGCAAAGATAAAGAGGAATTTTTTTACACAGTGGGTACATCCAGTAACCCACAGGGGACAAGACAAAACAGGGGGATAGGGTTAAAGCGAACAAGGCGGTCTGTATACTAGTAGTTCAGTGAACAGACGAAAATACATTTCAAAGCATCATTGTATTCAATTTCTACTTTTCATTATACATATGACGCTAATATGTCGACGACGTTTCGATGCCTATTCTGAGATAAATGGCATCATCTTCAGGACAGAGAGTTAATATGCTTGTCTTGAAAAAAAAATTTGAAAACAAATTGTGTGGCCTACACATAATACATACAATTATATTAGGAAAAAAACGGGGGAAGAAAAATAAGAATAAAAGTAAGTAACAGGAGCTAGGCATGTAACACATCTGACCATCCATGACAAAAGTGCGTTGTCATATGTTACTCTGTTAGCAACAAATGCCAAGTCACATCAAGTGAAATCACATGCGATTTGCGGCGCAGTGGGGGGAATAAGGGGGACGGCGCATGAATCTGATTGAAGTAAACGAGTGACATGCCAGTTGCTGGGCCTGCGTGGTGACAAGGAGGTCCCGTGAAGTAAAATGACATAGTTTGAATGGTCGGGAGATCGGGTCTAGCGTGGCATTTCATGCCGTAAGTGCCGGGCGAGTGTGTGGTGCAATTATCCGGTGCCGTATAACTTCAATAGAATGAAAAGTAACCTGCAGATTGTTCTAGATTAAACTTATGATGGTTTACGAAGTTTTTAAGGCCATTGCTGTCTTTGGCACAGTGCACGGTTGGCGCAGGCACCCGACCGAGCTGATTTAACATAAGGCGCCATTTCGTGGGGAGTTCTCAAGTGAATCTAACATGCTGCGCGGTGGTGAGGGGAACGTAAATAGCATGCTTCGGATGCGAATTACCAATTTTAAGGTCCAACCAATGTCTATTTCCGGGGGGGCGGTGCCAAGTATCAAAGGACGTTGAGCGGGGTACTCAATTATCCAAGCATATTGCTCGATTATTTTCCTGGCAAAAAAAGCGGGAAGAGAAGGGTAAATACGGGCGTTTAAGTGAAAAGGGAATCATATAGTAAGTACTCGCGGTATAATTACCAAACCAGGGCAAGAAAGCCTCTTCATAGGAGACCGGACCGATCGTGTCTCACTGGGGAAAGTAAGTGAAAATAAAATTACAAATACAGAAGGATTAAAGACTGGTTTGTAGAAGGAGCCAGAGAAAACCTTAAGGTTCAACGAGTACTTACTTCCTGATTGGGTTGCTAGATGGCAATATAGGATTCAGATGGGCGGGGATCGCTGGAGTGCTCGTGAATGAATGGAGGATAAGGTGGTGTTTGGAAATCGACAAGGGACTCGACGTGGCCAGCACGGCGGCCATATTGTATTGTATTGTATTTATTGCTTATTAAGCGCGGCTGCCACCCAAAGGGTATCCTGGCGCTGAGACCACATCATTCCTACAGATAGACCACAATTACATTGCTCTGGGAAACAGGAAGGTCTTGAGATCCTTTTAAAAAGAAGTGAGATCTTGTCTACTCCTCAGCGTCAGCGGGAGGGTGTTCCAAAGTGTAGCGGCTGTGAAGCTAAAAGCACGGCCACCCATCCTCACTCTATTGATCCTAGGGACCGTCACTAGAAACGCGGAGGAGGATCTCAAAAGTCTGGAAGCGTGATACCAGGAGAAAAGATTTTGGAGCGGTATCGGTCCCTGTCCATTCAGAGCCTTAAAAACAAGGCATAAAGCCATAAAGGCAATTCTCTGCTGGACAGGTAACCAATGAAGATCAGCCAATGCAGCGGAGGAGGAAGCAGAGCGAGGGCGGGATAGAGCCAATTTGGCCGCCATATTTTGGATCCTCTGCAGCTTTAGGATCAAAATTTGGGGGCTCCCAGAAGTAGTGCATTGCAGTAGTCTAATCGACTAAGAATAGAACTGCGCACTACCTCTGCCCTGGCCTCTATGGGGAGGAGCGGTGAGATCTTCCG
Organism: Lissotriton helveticus; assembly: GCF_964261635.1. Classification (NCBI taxonomy): domain Eukaryota; kingdom Metazoa; phylum Chordata; class Amphibia; order Caudata; family Salamandridae; genus Lissotriton; species Lissotriton helveticus. The sequence goes on from NC_136068.1 coordinate 1,433,177,290, forward strand.
TAGGGCGCGAAGTAAGCCCATACATGTCGCCGTGGTCCTGTTCACAGAGGCATCAAGCTGCAGGTTAGGTTCAAACAGAACTCCTAGATTACGGGCCATTTCGGCAGCCTCTACCGTACCTAAGATGGATATAGGCAAAAAATCGTCCGGAAGCGGACGAGGGGTACGATCTAGGGAGCAATGAAGAACCTCCGTTTTAGATCCATTGAATTGAAGCGAGTTGACTAGCAGCCACTCAGCTGTTGCCGACATACAGCAGTGGAAAGTTGGAGTGGGATTAGACAATGTGATGGTGAGAGGGACATTTTGGTGTGGGTAAGTGGTGAGCAGAAGTGACAATAAAATTGTGCTGCATATTTACAAGGTTGAATATTTACAAGGATATACATATTAAAATAACGGAACATTGCAGAAACTAAGGGGAAGTAAGAATTACATTACAAATGGTCACAGGAGGGATGCCCAGTCTTCAACACGATTAAGTCCCATATGGATACTGTTGGTACGCAGTATCCAGTGAAGCTCCTCCTTGTTCAGTAATTGCGATACATCGGCTCCCCGAGGTGGTGGTTTTACCAAAGTAATGATTGTCCATGTCAAGTAATTTTCAGTATGGCCTTTTTCCTTAAAATGTTCAACGAGGGGAGCATTTGGAGTGTTGCATCGAATTCTGCTTCGGTGTTGTCCGATGCGTAGCTTTACCTTCTGACTAGTTTGGCCAACATATATCAGCATACATGGGCAAAAATAGCAGACACTACATTGGAAGAGTTGCAATTGGTGAAGTGCTTTCTGTCAAAAGTGATTGTGCCAAAGGTAAATGTTTTTCCCTCAATGGTGAAGTCACACACTACACAGCTACCGCATTTCACATGACCTGTTAGTGCAGGTAACCCCCAAGCATCATTGATCGTGGTTTTCAGATTAGGTTGTGGTAGGGATGCCCTTACCAAAAGATCTTTTACATTTTTCGCTCTTTTAAAAGCAAATATTGGGTGCTCCAGATTCAATGTACCGTCATTTAGTACAGGCCAGTGTTTTAGGTCGCTTTTCCTCATGGCATTGGAAGCTGGGGTAAAAGTGGTTACACACACAAGTCTGTCTTGACTTTTCTTTTGTTTTGGTTCTAGCAAGGTTTCTCTGGGGCAGTACCAAGCCCTCCTGAGAGACCGCCGTACCAGTTTTCGAGGGTATCCCCTATTTCTAAGCTTGTTGCTGAGGGTTTTGGCTTCAGAGAAATAGTCTTCTTTAAAATAGCAGTTTCTCCGAATACGGAGGAATTGCAAGAATGGGAGGGAGTCTCTGAGGGCACGGGGATGGTGACTGCTATAATTCAGCAAGGTGTTTCGTTCAGTGGGTTTTCTGTGGAGGCTGGTGGTGAGGCGGCCCTCCGTGTGTTTAATTTCTAGGTCCATGAAGGGAATCGAATCTTTGCTCGTGTGTGGAAAAGTAAATTTTGCCATGTTCTGTGTCACTACGTGTCATCCATCATATGTTATGTGTGCATGACCAATATGCATATGTTATTCCCCATGTCCGATTCAAGACGCAATTATAGTTGTGTCCACCTCTGGTATGCCATTTTCCAGTCCTCGTGAATACTACGGATATCAGGCCTATGTAAAGCTACGTTGCCACGTCTCCCAGTGTGCACGTTATTCCATTATAAAGTCCCCGTTTCCAGGCCTCAAAAGGGCCCTGACCACAGATTCAGCTCCTGTCTCCTGAAAGCCTCGCTGAGGAGCGATACAGCCCCCACCTGTATCCTCGACCCTTCACTTACTTCCTGCCTCGCAGTGCCCGGTGCAGCCCGGCTCTGCCTCTGAGTCTGCCAAAAGTATGTTATAGTTCCAGTTATCAGTTCAGTCCTCCTTCTCTGCATTCCTAAGCTACTGAACTGCATCAATAGTTTCCGTCATTGTCTAGCCTATGCGGCCCCATATTAAGAGAAATACTGTATTTAATGGTCATTTAATATTCTTCATCACGCACTACATGTAGAATAATGCATGGTCCAGTCTTAGAGTCAGTTAGCTTTTCCCCTCATGACTTCTAGTTTATATCAACATGTTCCCTAAACATTAGATACCAGATAGGGTTTAGGTACATGTCGCTCCGACCCTCCAGACTTTAGTCTCTGCTCCTAGCACAGAGTTCATAGCCCCCAGCTTTTCCTCGTAACACGTCATTGCCAGTTTGCGCGCACCATTAGGTTAGAGGTCCCGGCTCCTTAGGTAGCCCCCTCCTATGTTTCCGCCCCATTCACGACATATCCTGTTACGTCTGCACCACATGTCTATGTATACGCCCAGTTACACCTCTTTTTACTCTTATCTTTCGCGACTGCTACGCGTCACGCCTTCTGCTCCACCCACTGCTACGCCTACTGCAATGTAATGCTATGTGTTTGCGCTATGTATATATGCTCGTGCATTGTTATTAAAAGTTAGCGCGCTCATCCCAGATCCAGCCCCAGCAGCTGCTGGGCCCTGTCATCCTATTCCTATGCTGGTTGTCCTGTTCCTGTCCTTATGCTGTATTAAACCTGCAAAACTCCTACTACCTCGAATCTTGACTCTTATTTATTGAGCTATCTGTTATGATATATGTCTAGTCAAAAATAGGGTATTATTTATTTATTTACCACATAATGGCGCCCGAACAGGGACCTGCCCTTTCCCCACGCGTCGGTGAAGCCACGCCGACCCCCTGACCCTCTGCAGTCGTGACGGAACTCTTCTGCGCAGTGGCAGATATTTCTGCTCAAGTATCCCTCAGGCCCACGGAGGAGACGGAGGAGGCGGTCCAGCATCCAGACGAGACGGTGGAGGAACGCGGCGAGTCCCGACCAGAGCCCAAGCCAAGAGTCCAAGGTCCGAGGTATCCGGAGGTCCACCCGTGACTGAAGTCCGAAGTCCGAAGTTCGTTGTCGTAGCAGTCCAGTCCAGTCCGAGGCCTTCCGTTCTTGCTGCCCGGTGAGTACCGTTACTGGGGTGGTATCTAGACAGGGTCAATTTAATTGACTCTGGTCTGTGGGTTGGTGGTACACAGTCCCACAAACAAAGTGTCCACTTCGGTGGATGCGGGTCCTGACGTGTCTCTTTAAGAGACCGGTAAGTTTCGTACTGTTTCAGCAGTGCATCTCGTTTCTGTTCTAGTCAGTTCTGTTCTCGAGAAATTTCAAGTATTTTCAGGTGGTATTCTGTTCGAACTGTTATTCATAATGTTCTTCATGTATTTTAATGTTGTGGTATGAGTGCGACGTGATTTTCGTGTTTATTGTGTATTGTATTATGTCCAGATTATAGTTCAGTCATGCCTATATTTTCCAAGTTACGTCAGTTAAAGACTAGAAAGGGTCTGCTGGAAGCAGCAGTTCCTGTCCCGCCCAGGGACAGTCCAGGTCATTTTATGTATCAGAAGCATGGCATAAGTGCCATATTGTATCTAGATTTATGGGTAGAGTATACCAAACAGTTAGAAGAAAAGTATAGATGGCCCGTATCGGGTACATGGGATACCGAGTGCATCATGCGAGTAGAAGAAGCATTATGGAAAAAGAAAGCCAGACAATCACAGAAAGATGCCATCGAGTTATGGCGCAAAGAAGCTCATAAGAGAACCGAAAAAGAAATCAGAAAGTCAGAACTAAGTAGAGAATCCCAAGAACGAGCCCAAGAAAGAGAATTAATCGAGATAGGTGAACGAGTTAGAACTGAGCAATTAGACAGACAGAGGAATGCCCTCATCAAGGGTATGTATCCTCTTCTTGCTGAGGGCTTGCCAAAAGCGACCCCAGAGGCATCCAGTAATTTCCCGCCACCGTTAGTTCCGACCAAGCTACGTCACAAACCGACCGCAGCTGATATTTTTATTTCGTCCTATCTGGACGACACAGTCCCCGAATATGCAAATCCTGTTCGCACTCCGCCAGTCCCTGTAAATCAGGTAATTCCTGCTCCTCCAGATACCGGGGTGCCCTTAACAGCCCCCCTGGGTCAGCCCGCCATACAAGTCCAGCCCACGTTACAATTACCGACCCTGCCAGGACGAAAAGCATCAGTTGATGATTCTAGTTTAGGGGCCGCAGGAGGAGGTCTTCCTCAAACCCCGCCGCCATACAAACGTTTATCAGCACTCGAATTACATGCTCAAGCATCACAGCGTACTCCCAAGAGTAATAAGTCTGTCGCAGAAATCAGGCAAACCCTTGGCGAATGTGTCTATGACCCAGTTCCAGGCGAGTTTAATATGGTTTTATATTCCGTACGCGTAAGGAGAGTGACCGAGTATCTAGTCACCCTGCCAAATATGAAAGAAGATCTAGACAGGATATATCGTTTCATCCGTACAGGGGATGACCCACAAAGTATTAGTGATGCCATGTCTCAAAGGAAAGCCGAGATTCAGCGCATGATATTAAAGTTCTTAATTAACTGTCTAATAAGAGAACAAGATTACCCGTCTAAAGACCCGGAAGAAATGAAAACTCTGACAAAATGGAGTGATAATATAGCCGAAGGAAAGCACAATACCATTGGTGCCATGGAGAGTATGTACAAGAAAATCCGTAGAGAAATAATAAAGATACACGAACAGCGTAAAGCAGCACAAGTAAGCGAGAAAGAAAGTACCTCTGATCCTGAAGAGGAAGACGATGAGAATACTGCCAGAATAGCGTATGTAGGAAAATCTAGATTTCCAGATCGCCATTTACGTCTAGAACCCAAGTCTACTTTCCATCATTCAGCACCAGAACAAGGTTCCCTAGAACAAGTATTTCAAGCTACCGATCACATTCTGAAATCACGAATCGGTTATAGTGAGTTAAGTACCATGCATGAACAAGAAATAGTTCGGTCAGCAGTCAGATGGATTACTGATTCTACCACTTTTCCAGACGAAATAGTGGCACAAATGTTCCTGAAAATGCCCCCAGCCGAGCAGCGACTGGTGGGTATGTATATGATCCAGCACCTCATTACTCTGTATGAGGGTCAACATTCTGATCCAGGCCCGTTACATGATATCCTGAACGAGTTACTCCAGTACAGATGGAGAGGTCTAGGTACCGATTTAATTAGTGTCATTCTAGAACAGCGCCACAAATATAGAACATTCTTGAACCCGCATTTTGTTCATGTCTCACCCCCAGAAAGTAAATCATTCTACATAGACAGACAGAATCCGTTACGAGAAGTCCACCCAGTCAGAGGAACGGGTGGCGAAATGCAACGAGTGTTTGTATATACTCCGATAACAAAGATGGAACTTCTCGAGATGAAGAAATTAATTCCCTGTCATGATAAAGATCCAGCAGGGTTCCATAGAGAATTAAAAGACATGCTCCGTATGGGAGAATACACTTACCCAGATATCATTAAAATGTTAAAGGTTCTGCTACCCGCAGGGGTGTATGAAAAGCTAAAGGAAAAAGAATGGGAGGTGGGAGAGAAAAAGATAGATTGGGCAGTCCTAGAAGCAGAAGATAAGATACGTGTACCAGGTACTGGTCTTGGAGAGAAATGTAAAGAATTACCAGAATTATTGATTCAAGTTTTACCCAGATTATTAACAACGAGAAAAGAAGACTGGGATGCAATCTCAGCCTGTAAACAGAAACAAGATGAAGATATTAGTGATTTTTATTCGAGGTTTGAAAAGTGCTTTAGTATTAATAGTGGTCTCAAGACAAGTAGTGAGTCATACCCTCACCTTTTCGTTACCAAATTAGTCGAGAATTCAAGTCCACCAATTAAAAACCGAGTTTTGAAAGTCGAAAGCACCTGGCAAGCAAATACTCCGTCCCAGATGCTCCAGATGCTCCAGTATCACCAGAATAGAATCAGGGAAGAGCAAGAACACGAGAGAAAACGTATGAAAGACACGAAAATGAAAGTACTAGTTGCACAATCTGTTCCTCAAGACAGTCAGAAGAGGGGTCCGAATCAAGCCAGTCATCCTGCAGCTCCCGTTAAAGGGAACTGCAATTATTGTAAACAGCCAGGTCATTTTATAAACGAGTGAGCAGTTCTGAAACATAACATAGCTACTGGTAAGACTAAAGAAAGACAACGTCCGCCTAGACAGGAACAAGTTTCACAGATTCCTCAGCCACAGAATGCACAACAGACAGTTACAGCACCGCAGCCTATTGCTGCAACACAGCATGTTACATCGCAGATGTACCAGTATGCACAGTCTGAGTATCCAGAGTACCAGCCATATTCATGAAACAGCCTAGAGAGGGAGGTAGGCTTGCCTCTCATCGAGATACCTGTAGATCAAGAAGGTCCCTATGTTCACAGTCAAGTATTAGGGAAAGACAGAAAGTTTTTGATTGATACAGGGGCAAGTAGGACCACAATTAGTCACGCCGAAGTTCCAGGGGCTCCGCTCTCAGGCTCAAGAAATGTTTCCCTTGGATTTTCAGGAAAGCCTATCGTTAATGAGATTTCAAAGCCAGTCACTCTAGAAGTAGGTCCATTGTCCCGCACTACTGATCTGTTACTTACTAAGTCATGTCCAGAAAATCTACTAGGCATTAAAACACTGAAAGAGTTAGGTGCCGTTATATGTTGTTCCCCGGAGGGAATACGTCTGTTCCTACGTGACTTTAAGGGTCACTATGTATTACGAGATTTTGATTCCAGACTGTCTAAAGTTCCGCAGCATTTATGGGCGCAAGGTCCAACTGATGTAGGTTACATGCAAATCACACCCCATCGTGTGACTCTCAAACCAGGTGTAGTGTTACCACGAATCAGGCAGTATAGGTTGCCACCCGAGGCTGTAGCAGCCTTATCCAAAATTGTTGACGAGCTCATGGCTCAAGGAGTAGTTGTAGAAACTGACTCCAATGTATGCAATTCTCCGATCATTCCAGTCATGAAACGTACTGATCCAAATGCACCCCCAGTATATCGATTAGTGATTGATTTACGGGAACTTAACAAATGTATTATTCCTCAGTACCCAGTGGTCCCAGATATTTCTTCCCTGTTAACAGCCATTGATTCCGAAGCCATGTTTTTCACTGTCATAGACCTCAAGAATGCATTTTTCAGTGTTCCAATTCATCCAGACAGTCAGTTTCTTTTCGGATTTTGTTTAAATGGAAGGAGCTATATGTTTACACGCGCTCCTCAAGGTTTCACAGAAAGTCCTAGTATTTACAGTCAAGCACTCAAGAGACAACTAGACAACATTCACATGCCAACTGACACTGCCCTGCTCCAGTATGTCGATGATCTACTGATCACAGCTCGTTCTGAACGTGACTGCGAGCGAGCGTCACTGACGGTTCTGTATTTCCTAGCCGAGATGGGGCACAAGGTGTCCCCTTCGAAGCTTCAATTCTGTGTCCAGCAAGTGGTCTACTTAGGACACTTACTGTCCAAGAGGGGTAGGCAGTTGACACCAGACCGTATCCAGCTAATAGCGAGTCTTCCACAGCCCAAGACCCAGAAGGAGGTGCGTGCTTTTATCGGCCTTACTTCTTACTGCAGACAATGGATTCCTCAGTATGCATTTCTAGCCAAGCCACTGATACAGTTAACGACACAGGAGGCAGCCGTATCGACTGTCCTCCCTTGGACATCTGAACATACACTTAGTTTCAATGAGTTAAAGAAAGCTTTATGTCAAGCTCCAGTTCTAGCGACACCGAACTACAGTAAGCCTTTTACACTTTTCGTCACAGAACGTGAAGGTACAGCATTATCTGTTCTCACACAAGATCAAGCAGGACAAAACAAGCCTTGTGCTTATTTTTCTAGCACACTAGATCCAGTCGCCCAGGCGTTGCCTGCGTGCCTCAAGTCAGTTGCAGCCACAGCACTAGCTATCAGACAAAGTGATTCCATAGTTTTAGGACACTCCTTGACAGTACAAGTCCCACACTCCGTGGAAGTTCTTTTAAACCGAACACAAACTCAGCACTTGACAATTGCACGTTTAACAGGTTATGAATTGACACTGTTTCAGCCACACATAGAAATCAGACGCTGCAACGTTCTGAACCCTGCTACACTGTTACCATCAGTTAATTCAAATTCTGCCACACATGATTGCGTGGAAGTAGTTAACATTACGACAAAGCCAAGACAAGACCTGACAGATATTCCGTTACCAGACCCTGACCTGACACTTTATGTGGATGGTTCATGTATGAGAACTAGTACAGGAGAACTAGTAGCCGCGTATGCAGTGACTACTGACACTGAAGTTATTGAAACACACCGTATTGATACTCTGTCCGCTCAAGCAGCAGAGCTAGTTGCTCTGACACAAGCCTGTATACACGCCAAGAACCTGAAAGTTAATGTTTACACAGATTCACGTTACGCATTTGGAGTTGTACACGACTTTGGAGTGCTCTGGCAGGAGAGAGGTTTCATGACTTCTCATGGAACCAAGATTCAGCATGGTCTCCTTATTCAAGCTCTGTTAGATGCAATACATTTACCGACATCTATCGCTATCATGAAATGCAAAGCACATACGAAAGTTACTGACATTATTTCTCAAGGTAATGATCTAGCAGACCGCACAGCCAAGCTTACAGCACAGACTCCAGACATTCCAGTTAACATGACACACACTCCAGATCCGACTACATGTATGACAGTTAAGGACCCTACTCAAGATGTCATAGATATCCAGTTACATGCTACTCCCGATGAAATCAAGAAATGGTCTGAACAAGGAGGGGTCCAGACAGATCAAGGATGGTTAACGAAGGGTAGAGCCACATGGTTTCTCCCCGACTCTATGGTTCAAGTCATTATTAATACCGCACATAGTCCAGCACATTTAGGAGAAAAAGCTATGTTAGACAGTATCCAGAACATTTGGTTCAACAAGCATTTACGAGCTGCAGCCAAGCAGAAAGTCCGTACCTGTATGATATGTTGTCAGTTTAATCCAGGTAAAAGTGTCCCGGTGGAACAAGGTGGATTCCAGCCTCCTGACCACCCTTTTGAGGTCCTCCAGATGGATTATATTCAGATGGAGCGATGTCGAGGTTTCAAGTATGTCCTTGTAGTTGTATGCGCTTTGTCCAGATGGACGGAAGCATATCCAGTCCCAGATTACACAGCCGCGACCACTGCCAAGCAGTTGGTTCGTGAATTTTTCCCTCGATATGGACTCCCTAGAGTCGTATATTCTGATAACGGTCAGCCATTCTCATCTGAGTTGATGAAGCACGTTTCCCTGTTGTTAGGGTACCAGTGGAAGTTTCATTGTGTACGCCATCCTGAAGCAGCCGGTCTAGTTGAGAGACACAATCAGACTCTGAAAATCCGAATTGCTAAAATATGTAAAGATAAGGGTGTGGACTGGCTAGTAGCTCTGCCGGTCGCTTTATTTTATATGCGCATGGTCGCACATTCCAGATCAGGTCTGTCCCCGTATGAGGTCATTTTCGGCCGCCCCCCTAACATGTGGGGTACTCCTAGACCCCGAAGTATTACTGATGTTTCATGTAATATGCTGACAGATTACCTAGCTTCCTTGATGTCTGCCCTCAACTCATGTCGTTCACAGGTTGCCGCCACATTTCCAGACAATACCGAGGTGGCACCGCATGAAATCGTTCCAGGTTCGATGGTGCTCGTCCGGAACTTTGACAGATCAAGTCCGCTGGAGCCACGCTGGAAGGAGCCCCGTCAGGTCCTCCTCACCACCCGTACAGCCGTGAAGTTGGAAGGACGCAAGGGCTGGGTGCACCTTTCTCATGTTAAACTTTTTAAAGGACTGAAACCCGTCTTTAAGAACATTTCCCAGGATTCGAAGGATTGCCAGAATATTGTTCCTAAGGACTGTCCCGCAAATGACATTGATACAACCCCTCCCTTGGTAGAGAAAACTCCGCAGCAGGAGTATAAGCAAAAACTCCGGTCTAGTAAAATAAGTCAGTCAGTTTGATTGTATAAGTCCTCCCCTAGGTGAAACGGTTAGACTGTTTCTGACATGTATAAAATAGACCCCCATAGTGAGAGAGTTAGTCAAAACTCAAACCGATGTATCATTTTTCTGAGTTTCATATTATTTATCAGCCTTTTGATTTCCTGCACTAGTTACGCATTCTTCCTGTGTTTTCCAGTTCCTCATGTAAATAAGCCTTCTAATGTTACAGTAGAGCACACGTTTAGTGATCTGCCCCCTCATGAACTGTCCTACCGCCTCGCTATGCGTAATAACTCATTTATCCGCATGTTACATTATTCACACCAGACCAGCAATGTCACTAATTGTTGGGTGTGTGGTCGACTCCCCCCTTTCCAGACGTCGAAGGGAGTTCTGCCACTCTTTCCTTATCCTTTTTCACATAATGGTTCGTGTGGAGCATGGTCCACGTTAACGTCATCCTTAACAGATATGTCTTTTCTTAACAGCACATGTTTCCCAGACAAGCAAGGTTTCCCCCACAGAACAGGTTTAGATCTAGAAAATGAAGTGTATAATTTAGGTAACTATTCGTCGAATTTCATGGTCCTGAATGTTCAGTCTGATACTACTCCAGACTCACCTGCTATTTCAGTACTACCAGTCAAAGGCGAATTATGTGTCCGAAATCATGGTTCTGTACACGTAGGACATAGTGATTGTACTACTATTATCCAGTATAGTGACAGTGGGAAATCTATTTTCAAAGCTTCACGTCATTCTTATTTTGTTTGTGGTCAGACCGCATATGTTCGTCTGCCCCTCGATTGGGAGGGAACCTGTTACATTGCCTTCCTACTGCCACCTGTTTTTCTAGCCCCACCTGACTACCATAGGAATTCCTACCTAGTACATACCAGACATAAGAGAAACCTCCCGATTGTCGATTATACTGAAACTGCTGCAGAGCAATTCATTGATATTGATAAAGGTGTGTTCCCTTATTTAGGTACAGTTGTAAACAGTAAGCTAATCCGTAGGTTAACAAGAACCCTTGAAGCAGTAGTAGATGAGATTGCCTCCGCTCTAGGTAACTTAACCGAAGAGCAATCCTTTATGAGAATTGTTGTGCTCCAGAATCGTCTCGTCCTTGACGTCATACTGGCCGATAGGGGCGGGGCCTGTAGAGTCCTCGGATCCAGTTGTTGCATTTTCATTCCAAATAACGCGCCGTCTGTTTATTCAGCTATAACCAGACTCCATAAAATTGCCCATCTATTACACCAGGATCCAGGCACCTGGACATGGTCCGGTTGGTTCTGGAATATAATTTCCGCCTGGGGATGGAAAGTCCTGTCCCTTCTAGGTATCGCAGTAGCAATCATATTCAGCTGCTGTCTCTGTATACAATGTGGCCCTGCGATTTGCAGCATGTGTGCTACCTCTTGTATTCCTAGCCCCAAGCCCCGTTCTAAATCTCGTTCCAAGACAATTCGAGATGAGCAAATGGTACTGTATGAAATGATAGATGGTATCATGAATATTGATGTTTCCTGATGGAAACGTAGTGACAAGGAGGGAATGTGGAAAAGTAAATTTTGCCATGTTCTGTGTCACTACGTGTCATCCATCATATGTTATGTGTGCATGACCAATATGCATATGTTATTCCCCATGTCCGATTCAAGACGCAATTATAGTTGTGTCCACCTCTGGTATGCCATTTTCCAGTCCTCGTGAATACTACGGATATCAGGCCTATGTAAAGCTACGTTGCCACGTCTCCCAGTGTGCACGTTATTCCATTATAAAGTCCCCGTTTCCAGGCCTCAAAAGGGCCCTGACCACAGATTCAGCTCCTGTCTCCTGAAAGCCTCGCTGAGGAGCGATACAGCCCCCACCTGTATCCTCGACCCTTCACTTACTTCCTGCCTCGCAGTGCCCGGTGCAGCCCGGCTCTGCCTCTGAGTCTGCCAAAAGTATGTTATAGTTCCAGTTATCAGTTCAGTCCTCCTTCTCTGCATTCCTAAGCTACTGAACTGCATCAATAGTTTCCGTCATTGTCTAGCCTATGCGGCCCCATATTAAGAGAAATACTGTATTTAATGGTCATTTAATATTCTTCATCACGCACTACATGTAGAATAATGCATGGTCCAGTCTTAGAGTCAGTTAGCTTTTCCCCTCATGACTTCTAGTTTATATCAACATGTTCCCTAAACATTAGATACCAGATAGGGTTTAGGTACATGTCGCTCCGACCCTCCAGACTTTAGTCTCTGCTCCTAGCACAGAGTTCATAGCCCCCAGCTTTTCCTCGTAACACGTCATTGCCAGTTTGCGCGCACCATTAGGTTAGAGGTCCCGGCTCCTTAGGTAGCCCCCTCCTATGTTTCCGCCCCATTCACGACATATCCTGTTACGTCTGCACCACATGTCTATGTATACGCCCAGTTACACCTCTTTTTACTCTTATCTTTCGCGACTGCTACGCGTCACGCCTTCTGCTCCACCCACTGCTACGCCTACTGCAATGTAATGCTATGTGTTTGCGCTATGTATATATGCTCGTGCATTGTTATTAAAAGTTAGCGCGCTCATCCCAGATCCAGCCCCAGCAGCTGCTGGGCCCTGTCATCCTATTCCTATGCTGGTTGTCCTGTTCCTGTCCTTATGCTGTATTAAACCTGCAAAACTCCTACTACCTCGAATCTTGACTCTTATTTATTGAGCTATCTGTTATGATATATGTCTAGTCAAAAATAGGGTATTATTTATTTATTTATTTACCAGTGTGTATTTCAAGCCATTACTGTTGTTGTTTAACCAGTGTAATAGGTGTGTTATTGATTCAAATGAGTCGCTCCATATCATAAAGATATCATCGATATATCGTTTCCACAGGGCAATGCCACTGTGGAAAGGATTTGATTTGGTCAGTATACAGGATGTCTCTAGATTATCCATGTACAGAATTGCTAGGTTGGGGGCAAAAATAGCCCCGATAGATGTACCCCGTACCTGGCCAAAGAACTGTCCTTCGAAGAGAAAGACATTTTTAGTAAGGCAAATCTCCAATAGTTGGAGGATAAAGAGGGATGGAACATTGTGTGGGCGCGGGCGTGTGTTGAGGACTTTTTCAACCACGCGTAGTGACTCATATTGTGGAATGTTAGTATATAGAGATTCCACATCCAGCGTACACATGGTGCTGGATGTGGGATCAAAAGGGTATTCCTCAATCATGTTAATCATTGAGATGCTGTCTCTGATGTAGCACAAGGTCTCAGGGACAAATGGTTTGATAAAATAGTCAATATAGTGCCCGAGGGGCTTAAGGACAGACCCGCACCCCTAGACTATTGGGCGACCAGGAGGGGATTCACAATTCTTGTGAATCTTGGGTAGGCAGTAAATGACTGGTACCCGTGGAGCCTTAGTATTAAGGAACTCATGTTCCTTTTTGGAGAGGTATCCCTGTTCTAGGGCATAAGCGGTAACCTCTGAAATCAGTTTCTGTATTTCTTCTGTGGGATTACGTGGTAGTTTGCAGTAGTGTTCGGTATTAACGAGTTGGCGACGGATCTCATTTTTATAGTTATCCATCTCCTGGATCACAATACCCCCTCCCTTGTCAGCTGGTTTTATTACAATGGAGGGGTTGTTTTTCAAGGTGTTCAGAGCTTTCTTTTCTTCAAATGTGATGTTATAAGGAATAAATGATTTTTGCTTTTCTAAAGCAGCAAGGTTGCTGAGAACAAGTTTCTCAAATGTTGGTATTTCCGGGGGGACCATGCTGCTGGTAGGTGAAAATTTCGAAGGTGGTTTGAAAGGAGTGTTCGCATGCTTCATGGGAGTAGGGTTCAACAGAAAAAAGCTATGAAGTCTGACCTTTCTGAAGAATCTTAAGAGCTTGGTTTGAGCATCAATGAAGTTGGGGCGAATAGTTGGGACAAATGAAAGGCCTTTTGTAAGTAATGACAGTTCGTTGCCCGAAAGCTCATGTGTGGTGAGATTAAAAATTGGTAACAAGGCAGCCCCTGGTTCTATTTCATCATTTTGGGGAGCAGGAGTTCAGGCTTCTGTCTGCCATCGGTAGTGTTGTTGGCGGGTAAACCGTTCGCCTGGGGGATTCTGTCGATTGGACCATCTCTGTGGCTGTTTGGCTCTCCCTGCCCCTGGGGGTTCTTATGGGCCTCTGCCTCGCCCTAAAAAATTCCTGTGGGAGGGACCTGGGCTATCACTTGGATCTGATTGTTCAGATGAGTCCCCCGAGCTGTCAGAAAAACCTACAAAATGTTGTCTTCTGTTGAACCTTCCCCAGGGTCTTTGGTTTTGAGGGCCACTGTAGGAACGTTTGATATAGTATTCCTTACTTAGGTAAGGATATGTTCTTTCCTGTGTGAAGTTTTTTATGTCTTTTTTAACTTTTATAGTTTTCTTGTTAAATTCAAATTTGTGGAATTCCTCGATAGTTTTGGTTATTTTATCGAGAAGTTTCTTGGCCTCAGTATTGGTGTTCTTGTCTTTAAGTTGTTGTTCTAGATCGCGAATTTCACTGATAACTTTTTCCAGCTCCTCTGTAGCAATATCAATTCCAAGCACCATCGAGTGCCTGGAACAGGTCGTACTAATGTAGCTAAAGCCGTTCAAATACTTTGGGTTGTCAGTGAAGACCCCCGGGATATTTCGAACTTGGAGGCCAACTGGTATTATGTTGGCCTTCAGGTAGTCTGTAAGTAGTTTTATCATCAGCGTCAGTCTTACTTCCTTTTTCTTTATTTTCTCTAGTTCCTCAACTAATGTAGTGCCTGTCTCAGTGGGTGTTTCGGAGGAATCAGAAAGGAGTGATGGTCCTCCTAGGATTTTATTGATGTACTCGAGAGTGTAGAGGGGTGGGTGGTCAGACATGCCTAGCTAAGAAGGAAAAAATGTGTGTAGGTGTAACCGTGAGAGTGAAGAGAGAAATTACTAGAGAACCCACTTTTAAAAAGGGGTGAGGATTCACAATCCCTTGCAACCATGCAGTTACGCTACATTTTCTGTAAAAAACAACGGAACCCAAAGGTATGGCAATAGGGACCTTGGGCAGTAACGTATTTAAAAAAACAGTGGTCCCTAGTAGTTCAGGGATCTAGGCAAAATGATAGACATACGCTCAATAGTAAGTATGACCTTTGTCCAGCCGGACAGGATTTTTAATTAAAGAGAATTGCAAAGATAAAGAGGAATTTTTTTACACAGTGTGTACATCCAGTAACCCAAAGGGGACAAGACAAAACAGGGGGATAAGGTTAAAGCGAACAAGGCGGTCTGTATACTAGTAGTTCAGTGAACAGACGAAAATACATTTCAAAGCTTCATTGTATTCAATTTCTACTTTTCATTATACATATGACGCTAATAAGTCGACGACGTTTCGATGCCTATTCTGAGATAAATGGCATCATCTTCAGGACAGAGAGTTAATATGCTTGTCTTGAAAAACAAATTGAAAACAGTTTGTGTGGCCTACACATAATACATACAATTATATTAGGGAAAAAACGGGGGAAGAAAAATAAGAATAAAAGTAAGTAACAGGAGCTTGGCATGTAACACATCTGACCATCCATGACAAAAGTGCGTTTTCATATGTTACTCTGTTAGCAACAAATGCCAAGTCAAATCAAGTGAAATCACATGCGATTTGCGGCACAGTGGGGGGACTAAGGGGGATGGCGCATGAATCTGATTGAAGTAAACGAGTGACATGCCAGTTGCTGGGCCTGCGTGGTGACAAGGAGGTCCCGTGAAGTAAAATGACATAGTTTGAATGGTCGGGAGATCGGGTCTAGCGTAGCGTTTCATGCCGTAAATGCCGGGCGAGTGTGTGGTGCAATTATCCGGTGCCATATAACTTCAATAGAATGAAAAGTAACGTGCAGATTGTTCTAGATTAAACTTATGATGGTTTACGAAGTTTTTAAGGCCATTGCTGTCTTTGGCACAGTGCACGGTTGGCGCTGGCACCCGACCGAGCTGATTTAACATAAGGCGCCATTTCGTGGGGAGTTCTCAAGTGAATCTAACATGCTGCGCGGTGGTGAGGGGAACGTAAATAGCATGCTTCGGATGCGAATTACCAGTTTTAAGGTCCAACCAATGTCTATTTCCGGGGGGCGGTGCCCAGTATCAAAGGACGTTGAGCGGGGTACTCAATTATCCAAGCATATTGCTAGATTATTTTCCTGGCAAAAAAAGCGGGAAGAGAAGGGTAAATACGGGCGTTTAAGTGAAAAGGGAATCATATAGTAAGTACTCGCGGTATAATTACCAAACCAGGGCAAGAAAGCCTCTTCATAGGAGACCGGACCGATCGTGTCTCACTGGGGAAAGTAATTGAAAATAAAATCACAATTACAGAAGGATTAAAGACTGGTTTGTAGAAGGAGCCAGAGAAAACCTTAAGGTTCAACAAGTACTTACTTCCTGGTTGGGTTGCTCGATGGCAATACAGGATTCAGATGGGCGGGGATCGCTGGAGTGCTCGTGAATGAAGGGAGGATAAGGTGGTGTTTGGAAATCGACAAGGGACTCGACGTGGCCAGCACGGCGGCCATATTGGAGTGGGATTAGACAATGTGGTGGTGAGGGGGACATTTTGGTGTGGGTAAGTGTTAAGCAGAAGTGACAATAAAATTGTGCTGCATATTTACAAGGTTGCATATTTACAAGGATATACATATTAAAATAACGGAACATTGCAGAAACTAAGGGGAAGTAAGAATTACATTACAAATGGTCACAGGACGATGCCCAGTCTTCAAGGCGATTAAGTCCTGTATGGATACTGTTGGTACGCAGTATCCAATGAAGCTCCTCCTTGTTCAGTAATTGCGATACATCGGCTCCCGAGGTGGTGGTTTAACGAATGTAATGATTGTCTATGTCAAGTCATTTTCAGTATGGCCTTTGTCCTTAAAATGTTCAACGAGGGGAGTATTTGGAGTGTTGCATCGAATTCTGCTTCGGTGTTGTCCGATGCGTAGCTGGTTAGAAGTGGCAGACCCTGAAGCAGAGGTCAGGCCCGGAACCAGGGTTCAATTCCCGACGCGGCAGGGTCTTGGGCTCAATGTCCGCGGACTCGATAATTCTCGCCTCGGTTCCTACTTTAATCATGGTTCCCACTCTGCAACTCTAATCTCCACAACGGCCCCAACAGCGCTGGGATGCCTGGCTTCACCTTGGGGGTGCCCTGGAGGGGCCATCTCACAGGGAAAGTCAGGATGGGTTCCACAGCAGTATACAGCACCAGGATGCCCCGAAATGGGGCGGCAGTGCGCTTTACAAGTATACACACATTTGCATTTACTCACTTATGCAAACAATTGATCATACTTATATTTACTAAGCTACACACCTATACAAACACCACTTTATATATTCGTATAGATAGTAACTCATATGTGTGTTATAAAACTACTATTACAAGTATACAGTTTTCGATAGTCACTCATACAATCACTGAGTCTTATGTGTACTTATTTATATACAACTGTCACATAGTGGAGTGGTGTGGCTCACTGGTTAGAGGTGGCAGACCCGGAAGCAGAAGTCGGCCCGGGACCAGGGTTCGATTCCCGACGCGGCAGGGTCGTGGACCAGGGTCAACGGACTCGATAATTCTCGCCTCGGTGCCTACTCTAACCAGGGGTCCCACTCGGCAACTCTGGACATTAGCTTGCCTAATCTCCACAACGGCCCCATCAACGCCGGGGATGCCGGGCTCCACCTTGGGGATTCCCAGCAGGGACCATCCCACAGGGAAAGCCAGGACGGGTTCCCCAGCGGTATACAGCGCCAGTACGCCGGCTGGCAACAGTGCACTTTACAAGTATATACATTACATTACATTACATTACATTACATACACTGCCTTTTATATTTCTAGCTTGTTAGACATGTATCATTGAGAAATATATTTACTCATCACCATACCCATAAAGAGATTCACTCACCCAAACAACTGTTTCCACATACAGTCTTAACCTCATATACCTAGTAAATCAACTATTTACACATCTTTGGACAGTCACACACCTCCCACTCAACCACACACTCATTCACTATCCCATACAAATACTCACTTAACTAATAAATAACTAATATAGACTTTCACATAGCTAGTAACCAACTTATGTAGTAGTTTTCCACAACAAGAGATAGAGTGATACAGGTATTCACACAGTTTAATCACTATCCCATATATTTAGTGAGACACTTTAAATTAGTCACTTAAACAGTCAATCACATTGCTACTAAATCCTCCATTCAGGCACTTATGCGGAGCTCTGGGGGCATCGGCGGAGCCGGAGGCGTGAGACTTACAATGAGTGCCGAGCCCTCAGCTGCTGCGACGCGGGCAACGCTACTGAGGCCTGTGAGGTGGTCGGCGGACCTGCCGCCATCTTATGCCCTGCGCGCTAGGCACTGCACGGCTCTCCATGTTGGGGGCCCGTCCATCCTGAAGCGGGCGCACTGCTACGACTGACGGCTGCTCGCCCTTGCCTGGGCTGTGGTGCTGACTTCCTGGCCCTGCGGTGAAGAGGGGTGGGTCTGGCCGGTGGCGAGCATATGCTCTTGGAACTGGAGCCGCCATTTCGTGACCCCCTCACCGCTACCCTGCTCCTTCCAGGCCAGTGCGAGGCCGCGGGTGACCGCCGGCGAGGAGAGGGTGCCCTGGGAGCGGTGGTGAGGGCTACGGTGGGGAGCGGGCTGCAGGGTGCCCACTCATTGACATATGAACACTGGAGGAGCTGAGGTGAGGGACCCAAGCGGCTAATTGGCACCCTCCGCACCGGGACCCGGGCTGCTTTCTCTCCGGTGGGCCAGGCCGGGAGACGGCGCGAGTGCACGGAGGGAGGTTGCGGGACCCCAGCTGAGACGTGAGGTGAGGCGTGAGTGGGCCCTTTGTGAAATATAGAGAAGGGCGGGGCCCCCGCCCTGCAGGCGTTTGGCGAGTGGGGCCTGGGAGCTAAAGACAGCCGCGACCTGCCATTTTGGGGGTTGCCCAGGCGAGGATCAAGCGCGTCTGGGGGTTGCTGGCTTGCCCCTGTGTGGACCCATTGCGGGCTGGGGACCTTCTGGCGGAAGGCCGGCTTGTGGCCCTGCGGAGAGGCCGTGAGAGAGAGTGGAGGCTGAACAGTTGGCCCCCCGGGATACCTCGGGGACTGAAGTGCGGCGGGCCTCAGAAGAGGCGAAGGAGCTTGCTGGAGGGGCTTTCACTGGGTGCTGTGCGGCTGGCCTGTCCCTGGAACATCGCGGACCGACTACAGACAGTTGTGGAGGGACTCGGCGGCGAGACTGATAAAGCGACCCTCGGCGAGACTGGACCCGAGCCTGGAGGCGGCATATATCGGCAGTGGGTGAGGCCCAGCTTTCAGGTGGGACATTGAAGCTGGGAGCTGGCTTGAGACTGAATCAGACACTAAGGTGAGCAGAGTTGGGCCGGGGTGCGGGTCGGTGGACGGTGAGGCCCACCAGGTTTGGGAGTGGGAATTACATTGTGAGGCCCAGCACTGTCAGCAACAGACCTTTGGTTGGGAAGGGTACGGACAGCCTTTCCACTCTACTGGGGGCCCCTGGCGCTTTTGGTGGCTAGCTGGACAGTGGGGTGTTTGGTGCGGCGTGGGACTTGCTGCAGGGACCTTCAGTACCTGGACGGGATGCCCCGCTCACCTGCTCATTTGCAACCAGCGCGCCAACAGTGGAACTTGGCGCGACAGCCTGGAGAAGTAGCGGCCTGGGCTGCAGCTTGGAAGTAGGGGTGCGCAGGCTGTTGAATGGGTGCCTTGGCAGAGTGAACCGCTGGAAAAGGCCATGGAGGCCCCCTGTGGCTGTGTGGTGGCTGGTCGAAGCTTGCATTCCCCTTTGAATACCCCCGGGTCTGACTGCGGTGGGGAGGGGTGCAATCTCCCGTGCCGGGGCAGGCAGTTACTCTCAGTGCTTTGGAGCGGGGGGATCCGGTTGCCCTGTTGTGCCTCTTGCCTTTCCGGACCGGGTTGTGGGAGCTGTACTGATGTTCTGTGCTGTGCCCTGAACACTGCCCTCGCTGAGTTGGTAGCTCGGACCCCTGACGGCGGACCTGGTGACTCCCGCACGTAGCCTCGCGCCCTGCAGGTGGAGGGGAGGACCTATTGGGGTGCTACAGTGTTGGAAAGATAGTGAGAGAGTGGGGGCCTTTGCCGGGCTCTATTGCTGCCGCCTCGTGACCTGACCCACTGTCAGGGGGACCACCCGTGGCTCTCGGCTGGGAGTAAGTGAAGCTGGCTATGAGGCGCTCTAATAAAGGGAACAAAGCTGACTCGACTGCAACCCCCAAGGACAACACTGTTGTGGCAATGTGGGGGAAGGCGGGGGCACCTGCCGCCGGTGAGAGCTCGTCCCAGACCGCTGGAGACTCCCCGCCGGTCACCCAGTCCTTTATGACCACCTTCATGTCGGAACTGAAAATGGAAATAGGATCACTGCGGACTGAGGTGCACACATGTGTGAAGGAATTGCGGAAGGAGGTCACGGATCTTGGGGACCGCGTGGATGGGCTGGAGAGGACGTTGGACACGCGCACGGAGGACCAGGAACACCTATGGCAGCGTCTGGCGGCCCTTGAGGAGCAGAACATCGAGCTTCAAGTAAAGCAGGAGGATTTGGAGAACAGAAGCTGCCGGAACAACCTCCGCATCCAGGGGGTCCCTCTTGGAGAAGAAGGGGAAGACATCATGGGATATGTGGCGCAGCTCTTACACGAGGTCTGGGGCGACAAGAGCGCCTCCCCGCCGGCTTTGGATCGTGCCCATCGTGTATCTGGGCCCGCAGGGAGACTGGGGCTCCTACCGGACATTTTGACTAGGGTCCACTTCTTCGCCGAAAAGGAGGCAATCTGGAAAATAGCGCGGGACAAGCCAGATCTGCGGTACAAGCGGCACAAGATTCAGATCTTTCAAGATCTGGCGCCCAACACCCTGAAGAGGAGACAAGCATTTCGGCCGCTGACCGAAAAATTGCGCAGTATGGGCATCGCCTACCAATGGGTGGCATCCGTTTGCGCTCATATTCCAGTGGGGATCCAAGTGTAGGATCATAAGGTCCTATACGGAGGCGGCGCAACTCATCCGCCTGCCGTCAACACCCCCGGCGAGTCCATCTCAACCCCGTAGGCAGGAAAGGATACCGGCTGGACCAACATGGACCACAGTACATCGGCAGCATCATGCATCCCCCAAGACGGAGCGTTCACCGTCCCAGACTAAGCAAGACATTATAGCTCATATCCGATCCCTTGAAGGGGATAGAGAAGAGTCCGGTGGGCGCTCCCCAACACCATGAAACGCGGGATGCATGCTTCTTACCTTCTGGAGGGTTAGTCCTCGCTCCCACACACACGTGACCTGGAGGGGTTGAGGGTAGGGATCTAAGGTGGTTACTCACACGTCTCCCTGGCTCCTGGATGGTGGGGGGGTAGCGGGAGCCCCCTGTTGTTTGATCTTTCAGACCGCCACAAACCCCCTTTGGGCTGCCCTAAGGGAGTGACATCCCAGAGTGTGTCAAACCTGCGGGTGCAGGATGCTCTATAACCGGGGCAGTGTAACATGGCCCTGTTGGCCGCAATTGTTCAGTCAGGATGGGTGGCCTCATTGGCTGCTCTTTTTCTCTCCCTTCCTTTCCTCCTTCTCTTGTTTCCTGCTGTACTACTCTCCATTTTCTTTCCTTTCTCAGGGGAGTACGGGGAGGGGGCAATGGGTAATGGATTGGGGCGGGCCTGCGCGAGTGCATGCCTATTGTGAATATGGAGTATGCGGGAGGACTACTAAAGGGGAGCGGATGACACACGGCAAGACCATAGCATGGCAGTAAACACTCCTAGCCCTTTGAAGGTCCTAACTCTTAACGTGAAGGGCTTAAACTCACCCAATAGGTGCCAGCAGACATGGCACTACCTCATTCGACAAAACCCAGTCATCATATTCCTGCAAGAGACGCATCTCTTACAAGCTGACACAGCGCGCATGGCACACCCTAGGTACCCTCTCCAGTTCTGGGCAGCAGCAGACTCAAAGACAGCAGGAGTGGCGATACTGTGTAGAGCTGGCATCAGGCGGGGAGCCGACAGGCCATTTAGAGATGGCAATGGGCGCTTCCTTAGAGTGGATGTAGAGGTTGGGCGTCGTCGCTTCAAGCTGTGTAACATTTATGCACCTAACCAGACGCAAGATCGCTACCTTCGAGACCTTTTGAGGGAGCAGGTGCCGCAGGGTGGCCCCTCGCTTATTATAGGGGGGGAACTTAACCTGGTCTGGAACCCTGAGATGGATAGGAGCGAGGGCTCCTTCAGTGGTGCAGGAGCAATGTCCTCGGCACTGCGCAAGCAGATAACGGACCTAGGGCTGTTCGATGTGTGGCGTTACTTCTCTCCAGATAAGAGGGAATTCTCGTTTTATTCACACGTACACCGATCCTACTCTCGCATCGATTATTTGTTTATTTCTCACGATCTCACCCGCGAAGTCCTAGGGGTCACTATGTCCGATAACTCGCTCTGCGACCACGCCCCTGTTGAGTTACTCCTACAGGACCCAACCGTTTGTCCTGCCCGGGAACGGAGGTGGTGTCTGCCGCCGAGAATCCTTCGGGATGCGGCGGACGTTGAGGACATCAGGGGGGCCATTGTCTCCTATTTCGAGAGCAAAGCCTGCCTGAAATGCCCTTTCCGGTGGTATGGGGCGCCTTCAAGGCCACGATATGGGGGCACATCACATCCCTCTCGATCGCGCGGACACGCACAAAATGAAGTCACCAAAACAATCGTTGTTTACAGTATAATGTTACCATGCACTCCATCTTGTTATTTTGTATCCTCCTCAGCCCTGAGGAGTCGCGGAATTATTGTATTCCTTTGCGACGAAACACGTGTCGGCTGGCCATTCAAACACAATTAAAGAGGAGCCGAACTACTGGTTGTCCTTTTTTCAATGGCTGAAACTTGAACTTTTAATTGTCCATTGAGACATCCATCTTCTGTACTATTATAATTTAGTGTGCAACAGGTTTTTTTGTCTACATTGTGGAGTGTTTGTTTCTCATCACACGCTCTTGGAGGGGTTATAGGGCTTCTCCCCTCACCAGTTTGCACCTATTGTCAAATACACCAACACCGACATCTACTGCGCATCAACCGTGAGCAGTGCGCCCAGCATTTCCCTCACCCTAAAAACTCTATTCTCAATTGAGTCATACAATCAATTTTTCAAAACAAAACATCCATTTAGACACTTATTTACCCATTTATTCTTCCATCGACCTTTAGATATACATATATAAAACTTTTATTTTTCAGAAAGACACACATTCACTGGATGGTGTCATCAGTGATGTCATCAGTGATGTCATTTGAGATGTCATCAGTGATGTCATGAGTGATGTCACTGACCATGTCATGAGTGATGTAATATGTGACGTCATCAGGAGTGCATTGCGCGCGCGCGAGGTATAGTTAGCTGAACTAACTATAACAGGGGAATTTCAATGGTTTTGTATGAGTGAAATGTCCAGCTAACTATAACATGTGTGAAACCTATGGTTTTTTAGTGAATTTCTAAGGTTTTTTTAAATGCTAATTCCTAACTATAACGTGTGTGAAACCTATGTTTTTTTCAGTCAATTTCTAAGGTTTTTTAAATGCTAATTCCTAACTATAATGTGGTTGAAACTAATGGTTTTTTCAGTGAATTTCTAAGGTTTTTTTAAATGCTAATTCCTAACTATTACGTGGCTGAAACCTATGGTTTTTTCAGTGAATTTTAAAGGTTTTGTAAATGATAAATTTGAAATGTAATAATTGTTATATTTTTTATACTGATTTACTACATTATTTTAAATTATTTATTTTTAGATATTTTATTTTTTTAATTATATTACATATTTTTTATATAATTTGAAAAATATATATTATTTTAAATATTTAAATTTTAATTATTTTTTTTATTTATATATATTTTATATATCAGGCAATGATATCCTATAGAAGGAAATTCAAGTTACTGGTAAGTACAGTTAAATTTACTTTTCAGGAATAGTAGTGAGCTGAAAGATGCAGCACTGAGGTCTCTCCTGATAACAGGTGAGTAAATTGGAATTCGTAGTTCGGCTGATTTTAGAGGAATTTATTTAAGTTCCAAAACTCTACACTTAAAAAAAATTCCAAGTGAAACCAGTCAATGTTAGCCTATGGAAGGAAATTCAAGTTACTGTAAGTATGGTTAGAATTACTTTTCAGGATCAGTAGTGCGCTCAAAGATGCAGCACTGATGTTTCTTGTGATAACAGGTGTGTAAACTGGAATTCGTAGTTCGGCAGAATTTACAGGAATATTTTTCTCAATAGTGAAGGAAGGGGGAGGGGCCTGAGGTAACATGTGTGCAAAAACGCCCTGTGGCGAGTTTTAGATTGGGGATTTAATTCCTCTTCAATCCTGAGGTCCCTTGTGAGCCAACTAGCCCACTAGGTACCTCCAGTATGCGCCAGGCATCTGTGCTGCAGAGAGGTGTTCAAAGGGCATTCCCCCATTTTACAACACTCTGCCGCTTACTGGAGATACCAGTTGGACTAGTTGCCCCCTAGGGGACCTCTGAATTGAACAGGAATTAATTGCCCAACTTAAAACGCGCCTCAGGGCATGTTTGCACTCACATCACCTCAAGCCCAGCCCCCTACCTTCCCCACTGTGCAAACGCGCCCTGTAGAGTGTTCTAAGTTGGGGAATTAAGTCCCCTTGCATACTGGGATTCCCTGGGGGCCAACTAGCCCACCAGGAACCTTCAGTATGCGCCAGGAGGCTGTGTTGCAGAGAGGTGTAATGAGGCCACACCCCTTTTTACACCTCTCTGCAACGCAACCCCAGGGCACGTTTGCAGAGGGGGAACTAATTCCCCTTGTATACTGGGGGTACCTGGGGGCCAACTAGCCCACCAGGAATTTCTAGTATGCCCCAGGGGCTGCATTGCAGAGAGGTGTAATGAGGCCAAGCCCCTTTTTACACCTCTCTGCAACGCTGCCCCTTGGTGCATTTGCAGAGGGGGAACTAATTCCCCTTGCATACTGGGGGTCCATGGGAGCCAACTAGCCCACCTGGAACCTCAAGGAGGCGCCAGGGGGCTGCGTTGCAGAGAGGTGTAATGAGGCCACGCCCCTTTTACATCTCTCTGCAATGCAGCCCGCTGGCGCTTTTTCAGAGGGGGAACAAATTCCCATTGCATACTGGGGGTCCCTGGGGGCCAACTAGCCCACCAGGAGCCTCCAGTATGCGCCAGGGTGCTGCGTTGCAGAGAGGTGTAAAATATTACTTTGCCCCGGGGTTGGCGGTCCCCGGGGCAGTGTGGGGGGATTGGGGCCCCCCACACTTCTTTTTCACTATGCCCCCGGGATTTGGTCCCCCCAGGGGGGTAAATTGAAAAACATTTGGGCCTTGGGGGTGCTTGTGGGACCCCCTGAGCAGGCCTAGGGGGTCAGGGTGTTTCTACCCTGACCCCTTTTTGCGTTCTACACGTTTGTTTTTTTACTTTCTTGTGCCTCGGTCTACCGAGCAAAAGATGGCTGCCAACACTTCCTGGTTTGGAGTGTTGACAGCCAATCAGCATGCAGCTCATGCTAGGAAAGGTACGCGTACGTACGCATACGGTATTCGTTGCTGTACGCGTACTGTATGCGTACGGTAAGCGCCAATAGATATATCTATGATTTTCTCAGGAACTACTGAACGGATTTACACCATTTAACAAAAAGAGTGATCTGCGAACAGAACTCTACCTTTTTGTCAAATTTTCTGTAATTCCGTTCAGCCATTTGGGCTGTAGCCCTGGCTAAAGGTCCTATGGAAATTGTATTGGGAAAACTCGTTTTGGGACCCCCCTTTTTTTTCAGCCCCCGGTTTACAAATCACCCCCAAACTTCCAGGGAAGGAGCGGAGCAGGCCATTTTCTTGGAGAAATTCGCGAAGATTCGTCCATCGGAGCCAAAGTTATTCCAAATAGAATGTTGCGGATTTCGTATGGAAACTAGGTCCTAACTATAACTACCTACTGGCAACCGCCAGTAGATAATATATATATATATATATATATTAGGAGGATATGTATTATGTATATATATATATATTCTTATTACCTACTGGCGGTCGCCAGTAGGTATATATAGTTAGGATTTTTTCTCTATGGGTTTTTTGAAAATGCTATGTCTAATAACTTTGGCGTTTGTGGACGGAATTGGCTGAAATTTTCTGGAAAATGGCACATTTTGTTTCTGAGCAGCCCCTGAAAATTGGGGGGGGGGTTCGTCCAGGGGGGGTCGAGAAAAAAGGGGGGTCCCAAAACGTGTTTTTAACATTGAGTTTTCCATAGGGCGGTTGGCCTCACTTTTAGCCCGAACGGCTGAATGGATTTGCACGAAACTTGGCAAAATTGTAGGGACTGGTAGCCCGATGTGCCTTTTGTAGGTCTCAATATATGTGCTACAGTGGATTTTGAGAAATTAACGTTTAAAAAAAGATATATATCTGTAACAGCGGACCGGGCAGCGCTCCAGGACGCGTACTTTTCGCGCAACGGAGCTTTGTGAAGCGAAGCTGATTGGTTCTCCGGCGTCTGTCAACATTCCAAACAGGCCGTAGCGGCCGCCATCTTGTCTCTCGGTAGGATCGAGAGACAAGAGGAGGCCAAAGCGAAGGGGCAAATGACCATAAGGGGGAATAGTAGATCCTCGCTGACCCCCTAGGTTTGATGTGGAGGTTTTAAAAGGGCCCCGCGGGGCAAAAAAAAAAAATAATAATAATAATCGAACGGCTGAATGGATTTGCATGAAACTTGGTAAAATATTAGGGACTGGTAGCCCGATGTGCCTTTGCTAGGTCTCAATATATGTGCTTCAGTGCATTTTGAGAAATTAACGTTCAAAAACAAGATATATATCTGTAACAGCGCTCCGCTTCGCGGAGATAAAATTATATCTGTATTACCTAGCTGTTGCTAACACCAGTTAGCGACGGCTAGTAGGAGATAGCGACCATCTTGGGCCCCACTTTGCATGTGAGTGATATTTATCACTAATGACATGCAAAGTGGGCATGCCAAGATGTTAGCGACTGGAAACAGTCGCTAACATCGCTATCTCCTATTATCAACTTTTGGAAATATTCGAGATAAGCGCGAATATCTCCAAAAAGTAACAGTTGCCCTGAGCAGTTCTTAGCCATGTTATCCAATGGGAGGTGGATAACATGGCTAAGAGCATTAGCTCGGTAATGCAGCGATATTAATGCATTGCGGTCGTTTTTTATCGTATTTGCGATAAACCTTGATAATAGCAAGGTTTATCTGCGATAATTTCTGACGGTAAAAAAATCTTTGCAATGCATCGTTAGGGATAAATATCGCTTAACTTTGGTAATATGCCCCAACGTCTGTTAACGTTCGATTCGAAGGAAATCAGGAAGTGTTGAAAAACATTGTCTGCGCCATCTTGTCTTTTTTCAAATGCCACACTTTTGTCGTGCACGGCAGCCATTTTAGATGCCTTGACCAGACCCACTCTGTGCACGCTGTCGATCCTTAGCATGGCTCCCCACCCTCGCAAGCATCTCACCCAGGCAGTGGTCACCCCCGCTCTCTGTCTTATGCATGGGTAATAAACCTCCCCCCATCTGCGCTGCTCTTCCCTGAGAATCACACCCTGTGCCCGCCCGACACCTCCCTTTCGCCCTATTCACTACCGCACCCTCTGACACTTCTTTTCCTCTGTGTCCGATTGTCCAGGCCGGTCCTAGGCTATCAGCTAGCCCTGCAGATGTAGTTTATGGCCACAGCTGTAAAGAATCACCCCTCTTCAAAGGAGTTATAGTAGATCAAGGCCCACACTCGATGAGATCCGTCACAGCAGAAGCGTTGCTATTATCTGAAAACCATCCTGTATTGTGATTGGGGAGGGGACCGAGCGTGAAGCGGAAGATTCCAGGGATGACTCTTTGTACATCAAAGTTTTTACAATTATGTGTCACATTAAAAATATATAGCACTCCGACAAAGTAGTAAGATTATAAAACTTTAATAATTTATAAATATATACAAGAAAACAAAAATAGTAATAACATATAAACATTTTTAGGGAAAAACAACGAAGTAGCGGTCGGCTGTGCGAATAGTCCCAACGCAGCACAACGTCCAGATTTCCGGCATGGGGCGTCGCGGGGGGTGGGTCATCAGTAGCAAACTGTTGTGCGAATAGTTCCAAGGCAGCAGAACGCGCCGAAATCTAAATGACACGAAAGTGATGTCTAGTAAGTTGCCACCCAGCAAATAACGGCGTGGGGCGTCGCGGGGGTGGGTCATCAGTAGCAAACTGTTGTGCGAATAGTTCCAAGGCAGCAGAATGATGGCACCAAGGTGATGTCCAGTAAGTTGCCGCACTGGTTTTGGTATCCTACAATGCTGCTCCGAATAACGGCGTGGGGCGCCCCGGGGGAGGCGGCGTGAACGGGCCTCTCCAGGTGGAGTGTCATCTGTTGTAGTGGGGCGCCCCTTTACCGTTTCAGTTGCCATTCCGTCCGTTTTTGGTCCACTGTGTCAAAAGCCGCAATTCAGCTGAGTTGCGCCCACTCTTGCGGTGCAGCGATAGGCGGCTGTCACAGGACTCTCAAAATGGCGGCAGGCTCTTTCCTTTTTGGGCCTGGTCCACTGAAATGGCCCTGGGACACCTTGGAAATCGGACGCTTGTCTGCTAGGTCTTGGACCCCATTCTCGAAAGCGTCCCCTCCGCCTTGAGAATTCATCAAAAGTTTTGGGGGCCCCGACTCCTGCAGGCTTCTGGTGGGGAGCGGCTGCCATGATTGCTTGCGGAATGACCACGACGGAGCTACGAGATGGTGGTGCTCTCATGCTGACGCCAGTTTAGTCTGAAACATCCAGAAACAAGGTGGGGCTTTCATCGTTTGGGGAAAAAAAAAAGTTTTCATCCAATGAAAAGTGTTGTTTTTAGGTCATATGATCAAGCCTTCCATCATTAGGAAACCAAAAGTAAAATGAACCAATGAAAAGTTTTATAAACAAGTCACATGACCTGTTATGCGGCATAGGGTATAAAATGCGTAGAAAATACGTTGGCACGTGAGGCGGCGTCAGTAGCGGACCGATGTGCGAATAGGCCGAAGGCAATACAACGCGCCAAGATCCGGATGGCACCGAGGTGGTGTCCAGCAAGTTGCAGCACTGGTGTGGCCATCCTACATTGCTGAAAGTCGGCGTGGGGCGCCCCGTTGGCCTGTGAGTTTGCGTCAGTAGCGGACCGATGTGCGAATAGGCCGAAGGCAGCACAACGCGCCAAGATCCGGATGGCACCGAGGTGGTGTCTAGTAAGTTGCCGCACTGGTGTGGCCATCCAACAATGCTGAAAGTCGGCGTGGGGCGCCCCGTTGGCCTGTGAGATGGCGTCAGTAGCGGACCGATGTGCGAATAGGCCGAAGGCAGCACAACGCGCCAAGATCCGGATGGCACCGAGGTGGTGTCTAGTAAGTTGTCGCACTTCTGTGGCCATCCTACAATGTTGAAAGTCGGCGTGGGGCGCCCCGTTGGCCTGTGAGATGGCGTTAGTAGCGGACCGATGTGCGAATGGGGCCAAAGGCAGCGCAACAATATTTTCTGACTGACACCACAAGGCGCTGAGATGCCAAGATCCGGATGGCACCGAGGTGATGTCTAAGTTGCGGACTGATGTGCGAATGGGGCCAAAGGCAGCGTAACAATATTTTTTGTATGGAAGATACCACTAGGCGTTGAGATGCCAAGATTCGGATGGCACCGAGGTGATGTCTAGCAAGTTGCTGTACTGGTGTGGTCATCCTACAATGCTGAAACTCGGCGTGGGTCGCCCCATTAGCCTGTGAGATGGCGTCAGTAGCGGACCGATGTGCGAATAGGCCGAAGGCAATACAACGCGCCAAGATCCGGATGGCACCGAGGTGGTGTCCAGCAAGTTGCAGCACTGGTGTGGCCATCCTACATTGCTGAAAGTCGGCGTGGGGCGCCCCGTTGGCCTGTGAGTTTGCGTCAGTAGCGGACCGATGTGCGAATAGGCCGAAGGCAGCACAACGCGCCAAGATCCGGATGGCACCGAGGTGGTGTCTAGTAAGTTGCCGCACTGGTGTGGCCATCCAACAATGCTGAAAGTCGGCGTGGGGCGCCCCGTTGGCCTGTGAGATGGCGTCAGTAGCGGACCGATGTGCGAATAGGCCGAAGGCAGCACAACGCGCCAAGATCCGGATGGCACCGAGGTGGTGTCTAGTAAGTTGTCGCACTTCTGTGGCCATCCTACAATGTTGAAAGTCGGCGTGGGGCGCCCCGTTGGCCTGTGAGATGGCGTTAGTAGCGGACCGATGTGCGAATGGGGCCAAAGGCAGCGCAACAATATTTTCTGACTGACACCACAAGGCGCTGAGATGCCAAGATCCGGATGGCACCGAGGTGATGTCTAAGTTGCGGACTGATGTGCGAATGGGGCCAAAGGCAGCGTAACAATATTTTTTGTATGGAAGATACCACTAGGCGTTGAGATGCCAAGATTCGGATGGCACCGAGGTGATGTCTAGCAAGTTGCTGTACTGGTGTGGTCATCCTACAATGCTGAAACTCGGCGTGGGTCGCCCCATTAGCCTGTGAGATGGCGTCAGTAGCGGACCGATGTGCGAATAGGCCGAAGGCAGCACAACGCGCCAAGATCCGGATGTCACCGTGGTGGTTTCATAGTTGAGAGGCACTTCATCTGCAGTGGGGCGCCGAGATCCGGATGGCACCGAGGTGATGTCTAGCAAGTTGCTGTACTGGTGTGGTCATGCTACAATGCTGAAAGTCGGCGTGGGGCGCCCCATTAGCCTGTGAGATGGCGTCAGTAGCGGACTGATTTGCGAATGGGGCCAAAGGCAGCGCAACAATATTTTCTGAAGAGAAGACACCAAAAGGTGCTGACATTCCAAGATCCGGATGGCACCGAGGTGGTGTCTAGCAAGCTATGCAGTTGAGTTGTGTGCGCACTTGCGGCGAATAGGTCGAAGGCAGCATAACAATGTTTTTTGAATAGAAGACACCACAAGGCGTTGAGATTCGGTTACCACCGAGGTGATGTCTAGCAAGTTGCCGCACTGGTGTGGCCATCCTACAATACTGCTCCGAATAACGGCGTGGGGTGCCCGAAGGGAGGGGGAGCCGGCGTGAATGGGCCTTCCTAGGTGGAGGCTCGTCTGCTGTAGTGGGGCGCCCCTTTACCGTTTCAGTTGCCATTCAGCTGAGTTTCGGCTGCTCTTGATGCTACAGCGACAGGCGGCTGCAAGAGGACTCTCAAAATGGCGGCCTGTTCTTTGGATTTGGGCCTGGTCCACTAAAATGGCCCTGGGACACCTTAGAACTCGGACGCTCGATTTTTTTTTCCTTTCCTGTACATGCAAAAAAAGGTAAATGCCCGGTACGTTACACGCTTCATCTGCCACGATGAACTCTCCAGAGGAACCGAAAAAAATATAGTTGTGGTAACTATACCATGCATCGTCATATGGAGAGGTGGCACCAATTAATTATAGTGCTGCATAAAAGAGAGATTTGGAGGAGAACCCCTGACCTGCTAGTACATTCATCAAAGAAGTGGCACTGAGAGCTTCAGAGGCAAGGGAAACGGTCCCAAATATTTAGAAGAACTTTGGAAAGATTAAAATGACATGTTTAGATTGTGGCAAATTAATTTCATGTGGATAGATGAGTGTTACTCTAATAAATACAGCATATGAACATCATCATAGTCGATGGTTGGTAGAGACATTTTGACTATATCCTGGACCTGCCCGTCCTCGCCCAAAATGGCGCCGGAATAAATGGGACTCGTAACTCCTTGTTGTGTACTGGTTGCAGAACCTTGAAATCACGAGATACGTATGCAGTTTTGAAGTACATGGCGGGCGGGGACGAGAATTGATTGACTATTTCGACATCCCTATTGATATTAAGTTCTGATGTGTTATTGATTACTGTACTGTTGAAAGTTTGAATTAACGTCACCCATGGTACTTGCCCGCAAATGTATATCTAGATAATTTTATTGTAACTGGCCCTGTCGTATTTTAATTATAAAATGTACGTCCACCGATTCCGTAACTGTTAGACACCTTAGTTCTTGCAACCTAATGGCCCGCCCGTTACGATCCTCTACAGTGTAAATGTCTATTCATCATATACGATTACAGTTTGCTCTGTGGCAGGCCCACGTGGTTATAGGCTCGTATTTGTATAATGACATTTTCACAATAAAGGTTTTTAAAAGAAAACATGGTAGTAGTATATACATTGGTAAAGTTTTTAATAATAGTGACTGTTTTAGAATCATTAAAAGGCAAGTGAAATAAAGCAGACCAATTACATGAAGGGTAAAAGGTATAATACGAAGGAACGCAGTAAAGATAAATGGTCAAGGGCTGTTGTGTTTTCTATTCCTGCAACATAAAGTGATCGATAAGAATCTCATATTCAGGCGTATCGGCGACTAAGACAGCAGGTCGACCCTCTTTTGCTCAACGGCTCCGTCATGGGACGAAGAAACGCTCTTTTTCTCGAAAAAAGAATATATTTTACTTGCAGGACAGTTGTAAAATTTCCGGGAAAGTACATTAGCCTGGAACATTATAACATATATTTAAGAAAAAATAATGTTCGGAAGTAATGAAAAGCGTAATTTTTAGGTCATATGACCAAGCCTTTCATCATTACAATAAGAAAAGTAAAATGAACCAATGAAAAGTTTTATTAACAAGTCACATGACTTGTTATGCTTACGTTACGCGCTGCGCGCCCCGGATGACTTCCGGATGCGCTAACGCGGCGCGTCATATGACGCATTATGCGACAACGCAGGTACAGAATATAGTCAAAATGTCTCCACCAACCAGCGGTCGGAACACAACCCCTTTCAGCAGGCTAAATAGTTCTGTTAAATGGCAACAGAAGGGACAGGCAACAAGAACCATCAGTCAAAGAGGGGAGGGCTAGTTCTTCTCTACCGGGTTACATTGGGGCGCTACCGGAACTGATCGAATTGGTAGTCTACAGTGTTTCTGGATGTTTCAGACTGAAGCTGGGGTTAGCATGAGAGCAGCACCATTTCGTAGCTCCGTCGTGGTCATTCCGCAACCAATCATGGCAGCCGTTCTTTATCGTTATTTTGGGCGGGGTGGGTGGTGGAGCCGAGCTGTTTTGCAGCCATCATTGTGTGGAGTTCAGTTCATCTCACTAGTTTTGTATTTGTCATGAGGGGTTGTTCCTAATGTTTCTATTTTAGCGAGGTCAAAAAGAGATCCCATTAGTGGCCTACTGATTTTGCTCGATTCCTTTTCTTTTTTTTTACACGATTTTTCGTTATCTGCAAAGACTAAACAGAGTATTGCGACTCTGTGTTTGTTTGTAAATAGAGAATGAACCAAAGAGAACTAATTCTAAAACAGTAAATACTTGGATAACAATCAATCAAATGGAGAGAGAAGCAGGCACGACGGATTACAACGGGGGCAAACGCCTGCGTTAACTACCTTTCACTATCTGCAAAGAGAGAGTACTCCTAATAGAAATGAGGGGGGGGGCACCATTCAAAGCAGATCAGTGTGCATAAACACGAAAATTTTTCACTTACCACGTACTTGACATTCGACAGCTTATGATATTTGCTATTAAAAAACCATTGAAATTCACTGAAAAAACCATAGGTTATAGACCATATATAGTTAGGAATTAGCATTTACAAAACCTTGAAAATTCACTGAAAAAACCATAGGTTATAGACCATATATAGTTAGGAATTAGCATTTAAAAAACCTTATTTTACTCACACAAAACCATTGAAATTCCATATATAGTTAGTTGCACTAACTATATATCGCGCACCCGCAATCCACTGCTGATCATGTCACATATTACATCATTCATGACATGGTCAGTGACATCACTGATGACATCACTGATGACATCTCAAATGACATCACTGATGACATCACTGATGACATCTCATTTGACATCATTCTTGTGCTAATACGATAAACCTCTTCAGACTCTAATATAACCTTAGATACACTCAGTGTATACAGACACTCACACACTGCCACTCATCCATGGAGTTACTCACACACCCAGTCAGTCATGCAAAGAAACAATCTCACCTCCATTTCTTCAACTATACAGTTAAACACACCTTACTTATTGAAACATATACTAACACATATTTACTCTCTTATACAATCCCTGATACAAGTTCACAATGATCGATACAACCACTCACTCATTCAGTGGCTCTCATGCACAGTTATTTATATATGCCAACTCTCACATGTACTGTGTTTTACATATGTACTTACTATGACATGTAGCATTGAGATATCCATTCACTCATCAATACACTCATGCACACAGTCAACTGCCCATGTAGCTGTTTCCACATGCACTCTTGAACTCATACACCTAGTGAATAAACTGCTCACACATCTATGCATAGAGTCACACACCTTCCAGCCACCCCCACACAAACTCAATCTCCCATAGAAATACTTGGGCAACCAATTAATAACACATATAGCCTCTCGTATAGCTAATGATCAACACATGCAGCAGTTTACAGAACAACAGACATAATGATGCACAAATTAAGACAGTTTAGTCACTAACCCATGCATTCAGTGAGACACATTTAATCACTCACTCATACAGTCAGTCATGCACCTACTAAATCCTTCATCCAGACACTTATACATCCACTCAAGACATATTTTAACTTTACAGAAAAATACAGTCACTGGATGTTGTCATCAGTGATGTCATCAGTGATGTCATTTGAGATGTCATCAGTGATGTCATCAGTGATGTCACTGACCATGTCATGAATGATGTAATATGTGACATGATCAGCAGGGGATTGCGGGTGCGCGATATATAGTTAGTGCAACTAACTATATATGGAATTTCAATGGTTTTGTGTGAGTAAAATAAGGTTTTTTAAATGCTAATTCCTAACTATATATGGTCTATAACCTATGGTTTTTTCAGTGAATTTTCAAGGTTTTGTAAATGCTAATTCCTAACTATATATGGTCTATAACCTATGGTTTTTTCAGTGAATATATATATATATACATATATATATAGATGATAAAAAATTTGGACTCAGACAACAAGATATTGGTGCGACAAGCAGATAAGGGCGGCAATGTGGTGCTTTGGCCCCGTGAGTTATACTTGGCAGAGGCGGAAGCACAACTTGGAGACACTTTGTGTTACAGAAAAAGTAACTTGCCCACTTTGAAAACAGCGTGGGGGGATCAAAATGCGAAACTCCAGGTTTGTTGGAGTGTGGGGGGTAATCACTGAGGACGAATTTCGGTTCTTAAAAAAAGAGCACCCGGTAGTACCCTCCTTTTACTTGATCCCAAAGATCCACAAAAACTGTGAAAATCCACCCGGCCGCCCCATAATTTCGGCCATTGACAGCTAGCTAGAAAATGTTTCTAAATACATCAGTTACTTTTTACAAGACTATGTGCAAGACTCTACCGACTTTATTCGGAAAATTGAAAATTTGCAGTGGGGTCCGGATCTATTTTTTTCTATAATGGGGGGTTGAAGGTCCCCCGAGCCCCGGGGAATGCCACCCCCTGGGTTTTATTTTAAAGTATTTGGGGGGGTTCACGGACCCCCCAGCCGCGGGGACCACCATCTTTCAAGGGTTTTTAATGTTGGGAGGGGGTCGTGCGGCCTCCCTCCTGGAGCTCTTGATAGCCCTAGGGTCCAACACCTCCTAGGGCCAGCTTCTGCAGTGTCCCAGGCTGCCGACCCCCGGGACACTGCTGATTGCTATGGTAGGGCGGGAGGGTCACGGCTTCCACTTTAGTACAGCAAACCGCTTTCCTATTTGAAAGAGAGAGCAAGTTAATATGCTGTCTTTTTAAGTAGGAAAGCAGATTGCTTTTTGTTAGAGAGAGGGGCATATAAACTGGTCTCTCTGACAAAGCAATGCCGGCTTTCGAATGATGCGGGGAGGTGGCTGGGACCGTGGGGGTATTGGGGTTCCCCACATGGTCCCAAATGTTATTTTATGAGTCCCGGGGGATGGGGTACCTTTGTAGCTCCTTAAACATTCGTGTGGCGACGCGCTCTAGTTTACCAGAGCGGCGGCCACTGCATTCTGTGAACGTAGGCGGGAACGGAAGTTGCTGCGAGTCTAGCAATGGGACATTAAATCCTCATATTCTTATCTCTGTGTCTGTGTGGTTATTAGGAGGAGATTGTTATAATTCTGTTTTTTTTTGTGTTTTTATTTTTCTATTTTTTTTGTGTTTAGTGAACAAGTTTTTTTTTAAAGCAAAAAAATTGAACTGGATCTCCAAAAATGTCCAAAAGTAACAAAAAAATGAAAAACAAAAAAACGAATGTCGAGGATAGCGATGCTCCTGCTTCCTGCATTTTGTCAGGTCAATAGACTGTTCCCCATAACACAAAAGTTTATTGCAATAAATTCATAGAATTTTAAGTTTAGCAAAATCAGGATTTTGTGGGTGTGGACTGCTTGCTGAAAATGCTGGTCCAGCAGTTGATGTGGTTGCTGCTGCAGCTGGTGGGTTGTCCTGCAACCTCCGTGTTGCAGCTCGCGCAAAGTTGTTGGGGTGCAAGTTCTTCACGTGTCGCTCCATATTTGCTGTGCCAAAGGAGTATTTTTTAGATGGATCACTCCTTGAAAGAGTTGTTTTGCAAATTTTACAGGTTAATAACAGAGCATTAACCTTTTTTTGCCCTTCAGGGAAAGTAAAAAACTTGCAAATCAGACCTTTTGTCCTCTTCTTTGGAGGTTCTTTAGGAATTAAATATTCCTCTGAATAATGGGCGGAAGATGAGTCCATTGGTGTTATTATGGTAATTTTCTTCTATTTGACAATATTCTCAGAAGAGATGCTTCTTCTTAGAAAGTGAAAGTAGAATGATTAAAACGGGACGGAACTTTCAACAGTTGGAATAGGAAGTGTTATGAACCAATGAAATCTCTCCTTTTAAAGTATCATGGCTTTGCGTACGCTTACGATGTGGGATTGTATGGCGTTGCAGCGCGATTTGCGTATTTGCTTTTAAAAGTAATATACGATTGTTGAAAGTTTAAAAAAACTTTTTTCATAAGTATCCTACATAATGTATTCGATTAGCATGTTCATTAAATACATAAATATATGTTTTTTAACAATTAAAAACATTTGCGTCTTTCGCGTACGGGGCGCAGTACGTGACGTCATACGTAAGCTTTGATGCGGCGCGTAACGTGAAAACATATTCGTAGCGTATGCTGCGAATGATTAGCAGTACAAACTATGGTACGATCACTCTCTCACTGTCAAATCAGAGCACAGGGCGCGCTATGAGAATGGTTACAAGTGGTCACTCATTGGAGATCCAATTCTGTTGTGTGGCTTATCCACTGTATCATAATGTTACTTTTTAAGACTGTTTACGTTTGAGGTTTGTATTAAATACTATGCTATAGGCAGATATGGATCTTTAGGGAGCGCTTATCTCCATGAAGGTTGGTTATTACCATTTATATATCGGTGCTTGAGGAAGGGAAAAGAAGTTTGTCAGAATGGCGAGGATTGCTCAATAGCACCAGATCACCCCTTACTTTGTGGAGACATACAGATATGGCTCTTGTAATCAAGATACGGTTAATTTGGCCTGAGTTTTGAAAGGCACTCCGACACCTGCTATCATAACAACGTTCAGTTTACTGGCAAACGGAAGTTATTTACTTTGAAATAATGCAGATTGTTGTGCAATGTTAGCAGGCATCGCTTAAATGATTACAGTAACTGAGCGTGTGGTTTGCTATAAAAAAGTTGTGTTTACTCCTCGGCATGGGAAGCTGGATGTTTCCCTCTGGCCGTCGTTTCCGACCTTGAAAGCAGAGTCAACCAAATGAGCCGTATAAGAGCTGTATTGTCTCAAAAAGAGGTCGCACTTACATCTGCTAGAGAACATTTGTCCTTCATGTAGCAAACACCCACACAGAAGTGCATGCTTTATTAAATACAGACGTGCCCCGGAATTTTTGGGAGTTAATTTAGACTATCTTTAATACGTCCTCGAGTAGGGAGTTAGCGTACTTTTTTAAAGTTATAAGCAGTGACCTTGTGACTTCTGTAGAACCTATATTTGGTGTCTTGTCGGTGTTTTTTTATTCAATTTTTTCCAGCATCTTTAGTGGATTGTCCTTAATGCTCACATTAGTTGCGGGTGTGCTTGTATTAATTTGTTTACTTAAATATGGATGCACATCTTGCAGCAGACGACAATATGTCCCGGTTGTTGGTGGTCCACAACCGAATGCTTAGTTATTATGGAGCGCTGCCTCTGGCTACATTGAGCGCAGTTTACGGATTATTGTTTCGATTTTCCTTTTTCACATGCGTTCAACCTGTGTTCCATTGCCTGAGCTGCGATTTCGACTGGGCAATGGATTTGTGTCTCTGCAGTACGGTGTCTCCCAACGCAGATTATGACCAGGTGATGAGCCCCTTGGTGGTTCATGACTTGCTCTGTTCTGGCGGTGGGATTATGGCCTTAGCAGCGATACATGGAATAATGGGATGTTGGAATGTTTTTGCAGCGGCGCATGACTTCTTGGCACTCATTTACATTGAAGATGACCCGAGTTTTCCTCCGATGGTGATAGAGGTTCCTATCGTTGAGGAACATGTATGTTCATTACCACTATTGAATTGGATGGCTGAAATGTTTTCAGATGAGAACAATGACTTCCCCTTGGAGGCTATCGCTACATACTGTGCTTAAACGCTGGTGGAATAAGACTGTTTTGATTTTTCTACCTATTCTTTATTATTTAGTTACTGCTTTTAATCAAAGATCGAATAATTTTTTTTGCAAAATGTAACTTGCCTCTGCTTTTTAGGCTTGGACTCTGCGTTCGTAATTTGCCCATGGTTATATTATGTGCTTTGATCAAGGAAATGTGTTGTGGGCTGAGCCTTGCACTTACACCGTGTTAAGTTAGCATGGGTTTATTAGAAGCTTAAACGCCATTTTCGTTTTCCTGCTCGGCTTGGCACACAACACGCACTTGCAATATTGTTTAGAGAAGGGTGAGTATTTTGCTTCATATGAGAATAATTTGATATACTACATTTGGAGACTGCCTCGCTACTTTAGTGTGTATAGTGAGAGCATGAAACATAAAGGTTATGTGGATACTGTGTATGATGTTGTCCGCCCATTTGGAGTTAAGATCATCTCCTATGCGGATGACACGCAGCTAGTGGTCTCACTGGCGCAGGAGGCAAACCGTACTGCGCCAGGCGGGCTTAGAGAATGCCTGGAGGAAGTGAGGACCTGGATGTCGTCATCATCCCTGAAGTTGAACGGGGACAAAACAGAGCTGATGCTCTTAGGCCCTTCAGATCTGGCCCTCCCTCTCTCTCTGTGGCCTACCTGTCTAGGCCCCCCCCCCACACCCCAAAGATAACATCAAGAGCCTTGGAGTGTGGCTGGATAGATCGCTATCCTTCAATGTGCAGGCCACAAAACTTTCAGCTACCTGTTTTGGTATCATGAAGGTGCTAAATAAAATATTTCCCCTCCTCCCGATGGAAGCCAAACAGGTAGCCATTCAAGGTCTCATACAATCACGCCTTGATTTTTATAATGTACTCTACCTCGGCGCCCCAGAATACACCCTACGCAGTCTGCAGATTGTACATAACTGCGCAGCGCGTCTACTGCTCAAAATCCCCCGTAGACACTCAGTGAGGGCCGGACTGACTAGCCTTCATTGACTACCAATTCGGCAGAGAGTTTTGTTCAAGGCATTATGTATAGC
The DNA here is from genome assembly GCF_964261635.1 of Lissotriton helveticus. NCBI lineage: Eukaryota > Metazoa > Chordata > Amphibia > Caudata > Salamandridae > Lissotriton > Lissotriton helveticus. The sequence continues at coordinate 1,433,217,154 of NC_136068.1, forward strand.
CCATCAAGCCTTCTGGAACCTGGGCCCCAGTATCACCCGTGATCTGGTCACCCATTACACCCCAAACCGAAGTCTTCGTTCCAGCCAGACCTTCTCGGCAGTGGTGCCAAGAATAAAAAGATCCAGATCTGGTGGAAGGACATTCGCATATAACGCGTCCAAGACTTGGAACACTCTTCCACTCCATCTCAGAGCTAACCCTAACCTCACGGTGTTTCGCAAGCAATTAAAGACTTTTCTGTTCACATCCCCTTACTAATTGCTTGTCCCCCTCCTTTGCTTCAGTGGGTTCGTGGCTATCCTAGCGCTTGGACGCCTCCGGGCAACAATTCGCGCTCTGTAAATCTGCAAGTTTACAAGTTTACAAGTTTTATTCGGAATGATGTTCGCACGTTCGAGCCATAAGACATATGGAGCTGTGGCATCTCTTATACTTGCGCGATTACTAATTTGCAGGCATGATTACACACAGTTGGAGAACATTCGTATCTTGACAGTTTGTGTAGAACTCAATGTGATCCACTACTGCTGAGTAACAGAGGTATGGGTCTGCCTATGTAGTCGTAAGAGATCTTCTGTAGTTATAAACTAACCTGCTAAGTAGGGAGGGTGAAATCTAGGTATATTTGAAATCTGTTTCCCTTTTGCATTATAGGATGCTTTCTCCCTTTGTATTTTAGGGAACAGTAACAATGCTGACAACTTTGTTTCTGATAATATGTTTGCTTATATTATCTAAGGCACTGGGCATGAGATTACGGTGTTAGAAATAAACATTTCAAAGTTGCAGGTGTGTTTATTTAGTGCTTGTTTTGGACTGGTGTAAGAATGTAATGAAAGACTGCACTTGTTATCTACCTTGCCTTACCTGAGGTAACCTAAGTCGCATGTTGTGGGTTGACTAATAATTGGTGTTTTTGCTATAGGAGGAAGAACCAATGAGTCACCGATTGCTAGTCTGTTAGGGGGTTTGCGTACTAAGGTGGGGTTTGGAACACCGTAATTCACTGAGGTCGTAAGAATTAACTCTTCCTTTAGAAATGACTGGACGGGGTGTTGCAGTGATTCTGCTCCTACACAGAACTGTGCACAGAGGCTTAGGACCTCAGTGAATTAGGGTGTGCCAAAACTCACCTTAGTACCCAAAATCCCCTACCAGACTAGCATCAGTGTCACACTGGCTCTTCCAAAATACCAATGATTAGACAACCCAGAACATGCAACTTAGGTTACCTAATGTAATGTGGAAAACATGAACACTCTTTCGTTATACTCTCATACCAGTCCAAAACAGGGAGTAAAAGAAGACAAGTGCAAGTTTGAAATATTTATTTCTAACGCCGTGTTCTCATGCGCAGCATCTTAGCTAATACAAGCAGACAGTTTATTAGAAACAAGATTGTCAGCATAGTTACTATTCCATAAAATACAAAGGGAGAAAGCATGTTATAATGCTAAATGGAAACAGGTTTAAAATATACCTATATTTCACCCTCCCTTGCTAGTAGGTTATTTTATATCTACAGAAGGTCTCTTGGGATTACATAGACGGCCCCATACCTCTGGTATTAGCATAAATGGATGACATCAAACTCTGCACAAGCTCTCCGTGTACAAATGTTCTCCAAGTGTGTGTGATCATGCCTACGCAGTGCATTATTAAACACGCCAATATCAGAGGTGGCCACCGCTGCATATATGTTATGTCTAGAATATGCGCTGATCAGTCGAATAACAACCACTGTGTTGAAATAACCTTGAAGGCCTCGGCACTCACTGTTCATACTAAGCTTACCAAGCAAGGCTACTAATATATAAAAACATGTTATTCTCGTGTGAAGCAAAACACATTGCTAAACTCTAAACATTTAATAAAGTGTGTGCCGTGTGCAAAAGGAAGCAGAAAGGAAAAATGGCATTTAAACTTCTAATAAGCTTATGTCAACTTAACACTGTGTGAATGCAAGGCTCAGCCCCACGACAGGGGAAAACCAAACGGACATTTGGTGCAAAATGTTCCTTTACAATTGTATTTTCTTCTGCAATACTATCCACAACGATGACTTTGGAAATATAAAACTTGCTGTTTCAAGCTTCTATCTCCTCCTTCTCTTGGAATCTCACATGTCACATACTGTTCAATGAAAGACAATACTGTTTCATCAGAATCATTTCCACATTTAAGTGCAACCTTGATCCATAGTAGCATATGTATATGAGGTGCACCTCTTGCTTGATACTGCTTTCTACTAAATAAATCAGTCAGTTCTCCAAGAGGTGGATTCTTTTTATTACAGATATAAAACATCATAGCTTGATACTTATGATTAAAATATCTGCACACATTTACAGGCTCCAATTAACACAGTTCACCAGGAGTCTTTATCTCAACATTTTTTATATTGGAATTCGCTTCTCTTAGAAACTTAAGAAAATCTTTCCATGCATACTCTGCACAGCTAAGTGTGACAAACCATGTTGGTGTACCTAAGTTCCGTGACATACACTTGAGTTCTCCATGATGACTATACCAATACTCATTTGTTCCACGTTGACATGCCATCAAATTATTAACTGTGCTTCTAAATTTTCATCTGTTTCTTGAACTTTCGCCACAAATTCTTTCGCAGAAAGAAGTAATTGATGAACTCCAGTTTTAAGTATATGATTCACTGCATATGACAGAGAAGACAGATGACTTTCAAACAAAAGGCGAAATATGTATGGAATGCTCTGTCGAAATCTAGGATCTTCAGAATTTAATCTTGTTGATTGATATTCTGAAGCTGGAATCTGTACAGGTCGGTCATCATATCATCCACCTTCTCCAGTAGGAAACAACTGTGAAAAACAACGAGCTTCCAAGCTTTCCTCCCATATACTCATTAGAGTTCCCTGTGCTTTTTTCATTTGAAATAACTCATTGCTACTTCCTGTCACTTCTTTTGAATGCAAAGGACATATTGTGTAATGTTCATAGATATCTTCAGTCATTGACTTGTCCACTTTCTCTATTTGACCACTTGAAATTTCAGATTCATCTTCTAAGCATATTGCCTGTTCATCCATATTTACATTTTTGTAATGAATATTGTTCTCAATAAGATATTAGGTAGCCTTTTCAACTTTATTAACATCGACAAATTCTTGCCATATTTTCCGACTCTTTGTTGGTACACCATTTACTAAAATAACTACTGCCTCATTTTCCTCTTTCTCTCCAGCAATAGTTTCAATGTTTTTCTTAAAATCCAAAGGTAAGTACACCACTCTTCCTTTCAGCCCTCTTTGCAAGTCTGTTGGTGGCAGTTTACCTGTTTTAGGCTCCATCCGAATTATATTTTGAAAAGGATGAACAGATTGAATTAGAACCGACTCATATGTATTCAATTTGGCCAGCTCCTCCAGAATAGCTACTAATTCCAAGTAATTATGTACTGCTCTAGCAGCCATTTTGTTCTCTTCTAATTTGTTGTAACAATATTTACATATATGTTGATCACTACCTAACTCAAATAGACCTTCAACAAACAAGTAAGTTGCAAATTCTTCCCACTCACCATTGTTCTCCTTTTCACTTTTCAAATACATGTCAACATTCTTACTTTGACTTTTATAATGAGTACGTCGATAACAAACACAAACATAGTTTGTAATTTCAGAGCACACTACATTAAACTTTCCACTTTCTTCTGCAAACTGATCAGTGCTAATCACTTTCTCATCTCCTCCAGCATCTGTACTTGTCAAACATTTACTTTCTATGAACTGCTCTTCTGAAACAAAATATTGCATTCAGTATCATCACACTTTTTTTTGAACCTCTGATAAAGAACCATATAAAAGACTTGTATTTAGTTCACTTAAACTTAATGCAGGACTTTTTTTTTTACATAGTACAGTTTCTTTACAAATTTCAGCATTTCTGAATGGTGTACTGCTCACATCCTCAAATGGTGAAAAACACTTTCACAAACTTTTCTTGAAAGACAAGCCAGAGAATGCCCATACTTCTCAGTATATTTTCTTATGTTACATGGATCTAGACCTTGTAACAGCTTAATCTTCTATTTTTCACTTTTCTGAGTATATTCTCTTAGCAAATTTCTCATTATATCAATGGATTCCTTTAGAATACTTCAAATACTACTACAACTCCACTTATACACAGGAGCTCATAGATGTTTCCCTTGCACTTCTTCAGCTATTAACTCTTCTGCACTTTTACAGACCATTTCCTACTTTGGAAGAGGACAACCATCCTGAACTTCGTAGCAATGACCTTCAGTATCAACTGCAAATGATAAACTATTTTTCTGGAAGTAACTTTCCTCATAAAAAAGGCTCAGTAGTAGAATTATGTCTCCAATGCCCACTAAAGAGTTTACAAAAGTTTGTTCTGTTCACAAGTCTCTTTTTTCTACTTTTGTCTTTCAATACTTTGACTATTTTATCCAATAGTTTCATTCTCTTTAAAATCAAAAGGAATAAATTATGTATTAAATAGAAAGCAGTATCCACTATACTTTCAATACGCTGCTTCTCTTTGAACTGCAAGATTATTCTTTTATATTTGCAGAATGTTTTCATTAATTCACAAATTCGGAGTCACTCTAGATCGAAAAAGTCTCTGAAGAGTTTCTTGAAATTGCTTTTGTCTCCGAGTAGCAGATACTATTTCTGTATCATTTTTCCTTTTCCTCATATTTGAAATTGAACTCTGCTTCACCTTACCTGAAAAATTCTTCTTTTTGCTTTGTGTGATGTTTTTCTCATCTAGGGGCCGATTCCGATTCGGAAAAATCCCTTACAAATAGCCGTACGGAGCATATTTCCCATACAAATCGTACCCGTAAATGTTCTCGTACTTATGATGAAGTAGGATTCGTATCCAAAGCAGATCACTGTACGAATCGTACTAAACACCGTAAGACAAAAAAATACATGCAAATTGTATCCGGAACACGCAGTACGCGACGTCTGTACATAAATAGGCAGCGGTTTCCGGCCCAGCAAGTACGATTCGTCCTTGCGACACTCCGTACAACCCATTTTCTACGGGAGCTCAATGGTCCGTAAAAGCATAGTCCAACCAGACCCGCATCCCCAGTATGTGACATACACGCCATGAGCCCCATCGTCCGTGTCATCCCATTCCTGTACGCCTACGACCTGATGCACAGAAACCAACGACGGCACATACGGTGAGAACAACGTACCGCAACAACGGAAGTGTGCTTGTACGGTGCGTCTTACACACTCGTGTATGGCACCATTGCAATAGTGATATGATGCACACACACGCAAGGAATGTTGGGGTACGGTGCATTTCACGTGCTCGCATACGGCACCATTACAATAGTGATACGATGCGCACACACGCCAGGAATGATGGGGTACAGTGCGTTTCACACACTCGCATATGGCACCATTCCAATAGTGATACGAGGCACACACACACCAGAAATGTAGGGGTACGGTGCATATCACAGGCTCGTGTATGGCACCATTACAATAGTGATAGGAAGCACACACACGCCATAAACCCCATCGTCTGTGTCAGCCCAGTCCTGTATGCCTAGGACCTGGTGCGAGAACAACAACCAGGTGCTAGGGGGGGTGAGGGGCAGGAAACATCACCCATACCAAAGTCCCACCCCATATTCTGTATGCCATATATCACCACCAATGTCCGGTTACCTGGGGGGCGTGTCCAGCAACCCCTGCGTACAGCACAAACAGAAGGGTACACATCGATCTGGCCCTGCATATTACCTTCACATTAGTATGTGCAGGTCTGGGCCAGCAGTGTCCAGCTCCAAGGGCGGGTGGGTGTACATCACTACCACCAGTGGCCAGTCATATGGGGGTGGGTGCATAGGACACCCAGTAGTGGCCAACAGTATGGGAGTGCGTGGATATGACTCCCAGCAGTGGCCAGACATATGAGGGGTGGGTGGATATGACTCCCAGCAGTGGCCAACAGTATGGGGGTGGGTGCACAGGACTCCCAGCAGTGGCCAGACATATGAGGGGTGGGTGCATAGGACTCCCAGTAGTGGCCAACAGTATGGGGGTGCGTGGATATGACCCCTAGCAGTGGCCAGACATATAAGGGGTGGGTGGATATGACTCCCAACAGTGGCCAACAGTATGGGGGTGGGTGAACAGGACTCCCAGCAGTGGCCAAACATATGAGGGGTGGGTGCATAGGACTCCCAGCAGTGGCCAACAGTATGGGGGTGGGTGGATATGACTCCCAGCAGTGACCAACAGTATGGGGGTGGGTGCACAGGACTCCCAGAAGTGGCCAGACATGTGAGGGATGGGTGGATATGACTCCCAGCAGTGGCCAACAGTATGGGGGTGGCTGGATATGACTCCCAGCAGTGGCCAACAGTATGGAGGTGGGTGAACAGGACTCCCAGCAGTGGCCAGACATATGAGGGGTGGGTGGATATGACTCCCAGCAGTGGCCAACAGTATGGGGTTTGGTGGATATGACTCCCAGCAGTGGCCAGACATATGAGGGGTGGGTGCATAGGACTCCCAGCAGTGGCCAGACATATGAGGGGTGGGTGAATATGACTCCCAGCAGTGGCCAACAGTATGGGGGTGGGTGCACAGGACTCCCAGCATTGGCCAGACATATGAGGGGTGGGCAGATATGACTCCCAGCAGTGGCCAACAGTATGGGGGTGGGTGGATATGACTCCCAGCAGTGGCCAGACATATGAGGGGTGGGTGCATAGGACTCCCAGCAGTGGCCAACTGTATGGGGTGGGTGGATATGACTCCCAGCAGTGGCCAACAGTATGGGGGTGGGTGCACAGGACTCCCAGCAGTGGCCAGACATATGAGGGGTGGATGCACAGGACTCCCAGCAGTGACCAGACATATGAGGGGTGGGTGGATATGACGACCAGCAGTGCTCAGATGTAGGGGGGTACATCATCATCAGCATACCACACCTACATGGGGGTATGTGCACATCCCTAACTTGTGACTATAATGATAGTGCCATAGCAACACATCACTAACAGCAGTGTTGGATGGATTACTTTCAGACACTGCGTGACACACCACATGTGGGTGTGATGTCAAATTCCATATGCCTACCCACCCATGGAGGCTGCAGGCGAAATAAACACCCTACCATCATGACACAATAGTGTATAGTGATGTTACAGCCTACCAAACAAAGAGAGCGAAAAGGAACACACACTGTCACGCACATCGCAGGACTGATATGAATGTCTAGGTGGTAGTCAGACCACCAAGATGTGGTCTCTCATGGAAGGAATAGGGTTGAAACCCCTTAGATACAATGTGCATATTTGTGAGTCATGTGCCTAAATACCCTGCATAACAATTCCCAACATAGGTGTAGGCTGTGATTACACACATGCATAATGGTGAAAAGGGTGAATGTGTCCCTTAAGGCATTTGTACATACTCAACACACAAGTACAGTGAGTTGCAAGGATGGCACAGATAAATTAGCAGTAGACATCTGTGAGCAGGCATGGCCAATGTTGAAGGGAACCGTCACCAAAAAAGAAAATGTGCACACATGTCAGCACAACAATTGTGCAACTGTCTGCAGTGAAGATGTCAGGTGCCACAGAGGAAGGAACACTCATTGGGACAATGTCTCTAGCCAAACTGAACACACACAACCAATGATTAATTGCAGAGACATTGTGATGGCACACAGATACCAAGGTCCACCTCATGACCATCAATAAAAAACATCTTTCAGAACCCCAAATCATTACCAGGACACCAACTCCAGGCCCCTCATCACCAACATCAAGTACCTGAACTGCAATATTGTTGCACGTAAAATAAAAGGCTTTATTCAGCTGGAAAAAATAAGATGTGCAAATATAAGTCTGTGCTCAAATAAGGCCAATGGCCAGTCCACACAAATGTTCTTGGAGGGGGACGTTGGGTAGACCGTCTACACCTAACTTGCCTGCACATGGAGTAGCTAATGGGATGTTGACCCTTGGGGGCATCATTGGGGCAGGACCAGGCACTGCGGGGTCAGGAGTGGGAAGGGTAGGTGTGGTGGGTGCAGGGGTGGACGTATCCTCCTCAGTGGCTTGTGCAGCGCCAAAGGTGGACAGATACTCTGTGCTGCACACTGCTGCCAGTCCGTCCAACCCAACCACTGCACCCAAGGACACTATTGGAGTGGAGGGAGAGGGCTATGAGGAGTGCGGACTGTGACTCTGGCTGCGTGTATGCAGTCTAACTCAAGCCCTGTGGGTGTGCCTGCAGCCCCCTGAGTGTGCGTGCCAGGAGGTGTGCGCTTCACCATATGTGGGGGTGTGCTGCCTGTGTCTGTTGGGGTGCGTGATGGTGTCTTCCTGCGTGTGTGTGGGGCTTGTATGGGAGAGGGGAGTGTGGATGGGTCCGAAGGAGGGGGGGACGGACCGCTGCAGAAGAGAAACTGCTGCCGTCAGTGATGAGTCCATGGACTGCATAATCTGACGTTGGTCAGACATTGTTGCTGACATGCCCTCCATGAAAGACAACAACTGTGTCAGGATTTGAGTGTGGGCATGGAGGACATTCAGCATCAATGTCTTACCAACCTGTAACTGGTGGAGTAAGTCCACAGACTCTGCACTGAGGGCAGCAGGGGTGGCAGGGGCAGGGGCTGCGGTGCCGGGGCTGAAGGAAACATGGGGGGCTGCACGGACAGAAGGGATGGGAGCAACTGGGAGGGTGGAGATGGTGCTAGAGGGGGCGGGTACAGACTCGGTGCTGCTGCCCAGTGTTGCTGCAAAATCACCTCCTCATGGGAGTCAGAATCGGATCCATCGGCGTGGTAAGATGTGTCGCCTTCCAACAGGTCCACAGACTGACACCCCTCACACTCCGTGCCACTGGCTCTCTCGGACTCCTCCACGCTGGTGGCACTGTGGCTGGGTCCCTCCTCCTGGTCCGTGCAGCTGTCTCCTCCAGTTTCGGGTGATGATGCTGTGGGCAAGGAGAAGAAACAGAAATGCATCAGTCACCTGTACACATCTGACACATGAGCACAGAATCAGTAGGTCACACTGCAAATCATGCCATGCATCATGAGTAACAGCCAGATAACTCAGAACATATATGAGCCTTGTACTGGCCAGTTGGTATAGACACAATGCTACTTGGACACAAGGATCCAAAAAACACACCAGGCCACAACTTGAATGAGAAATACATAGAGAAGCTAGTTTTTGTTTACAGGAGAGCAGATCAATACAATGAAGTAATGCCACCTCAAGTTCACAAAGAAAGAAACAGTAGTGGTGCGCCTCAGGGCTAACTAACCCACCTCACTCTCCAAGGTGTCACCACACTTAGAGCCCTGTAAGTACATTGGGCAAAAAATAATTTTAAATAAATGTTGGTACCTTGGGACTCACGATACTTTATACAATCGACATGTATTGAATGTGCTAAATCGCCATTTGGTGAGAAGAACACTGATGTACCTGCATGAAAGAAGTCTCACAAGGAAATGCACACTAAAAACACATTTACACATTCATTGAAAAAGCTGGCACCCTTCAAAATTAAACACTGTTAAAAACAAATGGCGTTGCAGAATGTCCATATACATGGTGCAACGGAGGCCCTGATGTCTTGACACTCATTAGTTTCTATAATTGACAACAAAGGAGTTTCAAGACCTCAAGATCACTTAGGGGACATGTATATGGAGATCACGGCACACCATTAATCGCTAACACTGGCCTCTTTGAAAAGGTGCCTACGTCTTACATGAAAGTGGAAATGTCGTTTTGTGTGCACTACCTTGTGAGACAGCTATCATGCAGGCACATAAGTGTCATTTACACAATTCGTCAAATTAACACATTCTAAACATGAACAACTTTTAACAAGTGTTGTGAGTGGTTAGGTACAATCATTTATGTGACACAACTTGAAATATGTCAGTCCTCACCATGGGCATCCATTCCCTGATGACACAGTTGCTTGCACATAAAACCTACTGGCTGTCATGTGGAGTTGCAAACATGTCCCAACTCTGGACAATGCTTAAGCCAATGGGCCTGCAATTGTGATGAACAAAATAATTCCTGCATTGTGGACACACCGTTATCCACAAGCAAAATGTCAACACAGAAGTGTGCACACTAAGACAAAACAGTGTTGCATCTGAACTACATACATGTGGCAAAAATGTATGATACTGAATCATGTCTGGAACAAAATTACATAGGCTGCCAAGCCCCAACTGAAATCACTGGCCACCATCACAGGGGCAGAGCATGGTGAATCATTGTTCAGCCAATTCTCACCCACAGGTCAGACCTGGCAAGGCTAAATCAGGCAGGCCCATGTAGACCTCTCCTGCACAACACCCCCATCCTTCAGTCAATGTGATTGATACAGCTCAAGAAGTGAGACCTCTGAATCAGGGTAACAAAAACTGTGCAGTAACAATTCCAAAAGTAACCCAAGCTCACCCCGTGGGGCTGGCGATACATTTTTGTGACTAACAACAACCATCAACAGATTGTTGTCAATAGGCACACAGGCACTGCCCAGTGTGAGTACGCGCAAGCCAAATGTTGTATCCCTGTCCAGTGGACACATGTAGCAGACACAGGAAAATACAAACTATGCCAGGGTCCAATGCCACAGAGGCAGACCCATGCTGAACCCACATAGAATGGGCACAGTGTTGGATGACACGCATGATTAGGAGGCCAGGGTGTCTCAGGGGACTATAGTGGGCACAGTGATCCGTGGGTCTGGAATGAGCTGACTGTACTGTGAGCAACCATCATGGCACTATGCATATCTCCCCCTGATGTACATCATGTCCAAGGACACAACATAAGTCATGCATGCTGCAAGGGTGTGCAGTTGAAACCTCACACTCCTATGTTGAGACTCATCATCAGTGCCAATAAATATGAAGCCCAAGCACAGTGCACAGGTCATGGCACAGGCAAGGTCCCAACACATGTCACAGACCACCCTCCCACATGATGTGTAAATCAATGTGCAGTGTGAATTTCTTGCACCCTAGATGAGCATGTGCAAATGTGATTACACACAGACCAGGGGACACATGTTAAAGAGGGGAAGGGATGAAAATGAGCACCTGGTGACTATGGGGAGCCGAAAAGGCACTGCACATATAACCTGTCTGTGCTGACACCCCAACTGTGGGAGTGTAGCCAGGCTTCAGAGCACTTCAAAAAGCTGGTGACACACAACACAACAAACAGCCATGTACCTACCCCCTCCTTGCTGCTGTCTCTCCTGCAACTGCCCATCGAGGTCTGGGAACACTACAGCCAGGACACAAAGCATGTGGGGAGTCAAGCGACGGCGTCCACCATGCCGGCGTGGAGGTGACAACTTCAGCTGGACCCGGGCGATACGCGGGGTCCAGCACCAGTGTCCTGCCACCTCTTCTGCACTTTACGTAGGCACCGGCGAGGGCCCCCCGCAGATCTGACGGCCCTGACGATGTCCCGCCAGAATTCCCCCTTCTCGTATGGTGTTACCTGTCAGGAAGACACAGTGAGACAACATCACTACACCTGCTCCATGTCCAAGAGCACACACTTGCACATCTTTGATAATGTGAACAGGGCATAGGATGTTGACAGGACTTGCATCATTGTCCATGTGAATTTGGCCGGTGTGCAAGCCCCAATGCACTACATGGCATTGAAGGCTAACAGATGGTGTAAGGGGTGCAACACATTCAGTGATCATGGCACACACTGGGCAGCACATGCAAATGCAGGGTGTGGGACAGCATGTTCTAAGCATTCACATATCCCACTCCACTGAAGAACCCTCAGCAGACCATACAGACACACCCTTGCACAGATGCAAGTCACGCACACAGCACTGCTTACTTGTCACATCAGATGGGGAGAGCTGCTGCATACGCCATGCAGCAGTGGTGCCACACATCACATACAAACTCACCCACATGACAAGGCACATTCACAGACACCAATGTCCATGAGGTTGTACACATCATTTGGACAATCTCACCACAGGTCCCCTCAACTCATAAACATCTGTGAGTACAGTCACCTATCACTCCGGGGGGACCACTGTTCCACCTCAGGACATTTGGAAATGAAGACACCAAGGTCTGGCATGGCTGAATGTGTCATTCACTATGCAGTGAATGTTACAGTAAGCACAATGCAAGTGAGGACTGAACACACATGAACTACATCTTGCTCTACATGAGAGACATCAGCATGTACACCCCCTGAGACTCACTCCAAACCACATTGCATGTCTGTCCCACCTGGACACAAGGCCAGTTGTGACACTCACACAACAGGTGCACAGTCAAAGGTAGTGGAGTCAGCACTCACCTGCTCCTCTGGTCTCCCATACAGCTTCAGGTACTGTGGGAGGAGGCTGTCCAGCAGGGCCTGGCTCTCCTCCTCAGAGAATGCTGGTGCCCTCTCCACAGTAAGTGCAGTTGCAGGAGACAAATGATGCAGAGACAGCAGCAGTGAGGTCCACTCCAATGTTGTGCAGGCAAGTGCCCTCTCAGGGGTCCATGCTGCCTTAAATCAGTGCTGCTGAGGGGCATTCAGTAAGAGGAGTACAGAGTGATAGGTCAGATTCATTCACATCGTATGTTTCCTCCGATCCCTTCAAACATACGGCTCTTACAGCATTCGCATTGTTCAAAATTTGAGCTTCAGCTAAACAGTCATTTTGCAACATTGTATTTTTTGGGCCAACTGACTTTTGCAGGTCAACTGTTGCACACATAGCTACTCAAAACTCAGTATCATTGACACCCAGGATGCATTCAGGACCTACTACTCGTCCCCTATGTGTCCCCTTATTAATTTTGAGATCCACACACGTGTACGGTGCATTTCACGCGCTCGCGTATGGCACCATTACAATAGTGATACGATGCGCACACACGCGCCCGGAAAGTAGGGGTAGGGTGCGTTTCACACGCTGATACGGATGCAGGGGTACGGTACATTTCACACGCTGATGCGAATGCAGGGGTACGGTGCGTTTCACCCGCTGATGCGAATGCACGGCTACGGTGCGTTTCACACGCTGACGCAAAAGCAGGGGTACGGTGCGTTTCACACGCTGATGCGAATGCAGGGGTATGGTGTGTTTCACAAGGTGCATTTCACACGCTGATGTGAATGCAGGGGTACGGTGCGTTTCACACGATGATGCGAATGCAGGGGAACGGTGCGTTTCACATGGTACGTTTCACACGCTGATGTGAATGCAGGGGTACGGCGTGCTGCATATCCTGGTCACGGTAGGGGTGCTTTTGTGCCATCGCTCCTCATTACTCTCTGATGAGTTCCGGCTGAGCAGCTTGTTCTGTTTGGCATTTCAAATCCCAGTTGGACGAGCCGATGACTGGCTCTTGCGGGGCTTCCTTGTGTTTACCTAATGCCCTCTGCTTCTTAAGGTTTTTGCGGCGGCTTTGTAATTTCCCTTCTTGACCCTCGTTGATTCCCTGGGGTAACTACGGATTGTTGGCTTTGTGTGAGACACGCAGCAGCACATTTGAATTTCTGTTTTTTGGACTTTATTCATACACTGTTATTTTCTGGATTACCGCATGGCATTAAATGCCTTGAAGCAGCCTGCGCAGCGTTATACCCACTCCATATCACCTCAAAACTCTGCTACCTTTTATGTGTCTTCTGTGACCCGTGTGCTAGTTGCACAATCCTTGGAACAGGATCATAATATTGGCCATTTCTTTTGCAACTCGTACAACATAATCTTTGGTGTGTTATGGTGTTTCATCACCTTTACATGTGCTATGAATTCATGTAGATTGTTCATCTCTGTTTTCACAGCAGGGGCTTGTAGAGCTCGTCCTGAAGTAAGCTCAAATTCCCCAGTTACGCGGCTGTTAAGACTTTTTTGGGTATGTTCATAACTGCTGGATAAATACATGGAAACGTATGGCACAGCCTTCTTTGTAAGTGTGTAGTATTGTCCTTGTTCGATCCTCAGATCTAGTAGCACTTTCATTACTGTGATCCCAACTAGGATACAGTGGCTGTTGTTTTCCTTTACAGGTGTTACTGTTACAGTATAGGTCCTGAGGAACCATTGATTCAGTGACAAGAAGTGTTGAATCCTTATGCTTGTTTACCTTTGTTTCAGATCTCCCTCCCTGCTGTTCCCTTCCTTTCCTTCCATCACCTGATCACCCTTTTGAGTCTGTCATTTCTACTCAGACCAAGGGTCTATCAAGAGATGGACCACTTTGAGCATCGCACGTTTCTGAGGGTTCAAGGCCCTGACAGTCACAGGCAGTCCTGTGCACATTGTTTCACCAGCAGTACAGGTAGACTCATTATATGACTGTTATTTTCTGCAGAGCAATGGCTCTGGCCATGGACATTGGCTCATGCAGCATGGCCTCAACACAAACTTGATCCGTTTGTATAGTAAATGTGTTCACCACAGTACAATGTGCCTCATCTCTGTCACTGCAGATCTTTTGCAACTTTACATGCGTCATCTATGGCATGATTGTCAAAGATTGTGCATATGGGAGCATGTGTACTTTGGCAACATGCATGCAGTTCTTCATGGCTAATGATCCCTATTGTGCATGAAGTACTTGGTTGTGTATGTCTTTGTGCAGGTTGCTACCCACAATGGGCAGGCAACGCCTGACGCCTTTTGGAGCCTGATCCTGTGCCCGTCATTTTTGCTGATTGTTCATCCATTTTCTTTGAGTGACCCATGAGTATACAAACAATGGGATTCTATCAATGCGTGCAGAAAATTATAATTTTTAATGAATTTTATTTATACAAAACAAATGGGGAGTGGAGGGCTAACCTTTGCTGATGGCAAAGGTAAGCACTATGTGTTTTTAAAATACCCCTCACACAATAAGAATCCCTTAGTGTCATGCTTCATCATGGGGGTCTTCCCGTCCCTCTACGGGGCGGGGCGTGCTGCGATCTACGAACTACGTGGGAGCACTAGGTTTTATTGAGAATAGGCTATGTGTGATGTGATGGTTGTGTAAGTGATTAGGAATGTGTAGGGACTTAAGTGTGTGAATATAAAAAAACTTTTAAAAATTTCCTGGCTAGTAGAAAAAATGATTTATTAGCTTCTCTTGCTTGAAATGTTAAAAAGGGGGTGTGGTAGGGCTGTAATGCGCCCTACTTGGTCGACATGTTTCATAAGCAGTCCCCTACTGCTTACTCATCAGGACCTCTATTAGTCCCTACTAGAAAAACTCAGGTAACTCACTAAATGTGGTATGCCTATTGTCCTAAAATAGGGTAGCAAAAATAGGCTACTCTATTTTGTGCTAGGGCTTGAGTGGGCCCTTTCAAAAGAAAAAGATGACCCAATGTGGTCTCTAGAAGGAGAGGAGAAATGGGAAAAAAGGAAAAACACATATATAGTCAAAGCAATTTCGACACACAGTAATCAGCAGGTAAGTTGTAAACATATTTGACCTGTGGGAAAAACGTGATATATTTTTCTCAGTCTTTTTTCTTTCGTTTCATGCTGTGTTTAGCCCTGGTGCAAAACACAATTTAGTAGTCGGTAATTATTACTCATTGGTATTGATACATTGTATCATATGATTTGCGTCTCACACACACACACACAAACCCACACTCAATACACTCTTGCTTTTATAGGAACAAATAAATGTTAGATGGGGCGGAATGAAAATAGTGCTGCCGCCTTGGATATTCGCGTTGTTTTGGCAGAGAAATGGCATGCATTTTACGTAGGTTTGTTATGTTCAGATGGTAAGTACAAAATCAGGTATCGCAATATAGTTTTCACCATTCGCACTACCTAAAGAACGTGGAAATATACATAAATTGGTCAGAAATTATGCATGCCCCATGAGCCAGCATCAAGGGTTGTCCTTGCGATCACTGTTGAAAGAAAATTAAACCAGTGCATAGCCATCAGACTACCCACCCAACCCACCCCCCTGCGCCAGAACACCTACTTCTGGTACTGGGCTTTAGAATGTGATACATCTCCCAGATGCGTCACCTTGTAAATACCCAGCACCATGGCGCCACTTTAGTGCCGCTGCAGGGTCACAAATGTGACACAACGGCGGCATGAAAGAAGCGCAAGGGGCTTGTGAATCTGCACCGTGCATTTTTTGCTTGGATGCTTCAGCAGATCTGTATTGGTTTTGTTGTGTTACATGACCATTGTGACAGTGGGCCACTCCATTGCCTGTCCCAGGAGGGTATGTTTGTGTAAGGGGTGTGTGTGACAGGCCGTGCTGGTAGTTGGAGTCTGAGTTGGAACTGGGCCTCCCTCGTGGTGTGGCTGTCCCCCCATGGAGCATGCTGCTATGACAGTGGTTGTGAGTTCCTGCCCAAGATATCTGACATTGTTGTCCTGGTGTTTGTGTTTGCACTAGTCGCAGGAGGGCCTTGTGCTGCCTACACCAAGGCCCAGTGTCAGCTATCTTGTCAGTACTTTCCCACTCCCTGTGCATTGAGTCTGATGCATGGGTGTGTACCTGGGCCATGTGGGATGAGGGCAATTGGGCATGGCCGTCCACAGAAATGTTTATAGGGGTGGGCACATTTTTTACTTCATCACCATCCCCTTGTAGCCTTCTCTTCACTGCCTTGCATACTCCTCCCCATTGCCTCGCACCCTTCTCACCCTTCTCACCCTCTCCCTAACACCCTTCTCGCCTTCTCCCTTGCACCCTTCTCCATCTCCCCCATGTACCCTGCTCCAACTCCGCCCTGCACCCTTCTCTACCTTGCACCATTCTCCCCTCCGCCTTGCATCCTTCTCCCCTCTGTCTTGCACCCTTCTCCCCTCCTCCTTGCACCCTGCTCCACCTCCACCTTGCACCCTTCTCCCCCTCCACCTTGCACCCTTCTCCCCCTCCACCTTGCACCCTTCTCACCTCTGCCTTGCACCCTTCTCTCCCTTGCACCCTTCTCCCCTCAGCCTTGCATCCTTCTCCCCTCTGCCTTGCACCCTTCTCCCCTCTGCTTTGCACCCCTCTCTCCCATGCACCCTTCTCGCCCTCTGCCTTGCACCCATCTCGCCCACCCCCTTACACCCTTCACACCAAATAGACAGGGCTGCCACCTGGAACAATGGTACCATTTCAAGAGCATGATGGACTAGGGCCGGCCCTGACTGGGCTCACACCAGATGCACTGGCGATCCAGGGGGGGAAAGAGCCCCCCTTGCCCTCCCCCTGCGGATGCCCATGCAATTGGGTCTGATTTGGAGTCCCACAATGCATTTTGTGACACCCACCCTCCCAGCATACCGGACGTACATTTTTGGGTCTGTGCTACCTGTAGCAAGGGACATAGCAAGGCCTTGCTTTCTCAATGGGGTATACACATGTTAGTGGCATTAGCGTTGTTTTTGGGTGTAGTTGTGGGCAGTGGGCGCTTGGGGGTTGGTGCGGGCATTTTTTGTACTTCGAGTGTGGATGCCATTAACCCCATGTTACATGAGTTGTTTGTGTACTCACCAGGCTCTACGACTCCTTCAATTCCATGTACTCCCACTGGTGGAAGCAGAGCCATCAACTTCTCCTCCCAGGGCTGGTACTGTACTGGTCTGCGGGGACCACCACCTTCAGTGTGCTGTCTCTGTGTGTACTCTTCGTCCATTTTCCGCTTGATCATCCTCCGCAGATCGTACCACCTGGCCTGGCACTACTTCCTTGTGCGTCTGATGGGTGCAACAGCATTCACACTATTGACTATCCTCTCCCACAGGCGTGTTTTCTCAGCTATGCTGGTCCGTCTGACCAATGCGCCAAACAGCTGTGGCTCGACTCTGATGACTTCATCCACAAGGGTCTCCATCTCCTCCTTTGTGAACTTTGGATTCTTTTGTGCGGACATGGTGTGGGGTGACGGTGTGTATGGATGTGGGTGTGTGGGTCTGAATGTGAATGGGGGTATGTATGAAGGTAGATGTGTGCAGTTGGTGGTGTGTTGTCAGTGTCTCTTGCTAATTGGGTATATTGCAAAGGATCATGGTTTGTGTGTGTGGGCCCTTTTTTTTGTTTGGTCCACTTGTGGGTGGGGCTTAGTTTGAATTTTTGGTGGGTGTGTTATAAGGGGTGGTTCTAAGTTAGCCCCTCTGATTGCCTGTTTGGATCTGCCCAGGACATTCATTTCCATGGTTTGTACACTGGAGACGTGTTTTGTGGTGTTGTGCGAGTCATTTTCACCCTCCTTGTGCTGTTTTACAGTATCCGCGTGGTTCAGTAATGCGCGTTTACTTGTATTTGCTTCTGTTCATTTGTGTGTCCAACACGACGTTCCCGCGGTACAAGTCGTTTTCTACCTCCTTGTGCTGTTTTAGGGGGTCGCGTGAGCGTGCGGTTCGTTCAGTGTGGGTTTGTCTTGTATTTGATTTTGTGGCTCGCTCATACGCAAAGTTTTCCGTACAAATCGCAGCTCATACGGAACGTTTTCTGTACGAATAACATTTTGATTCCCCGGTCTGGATCGTACTTGTCGGGTCGTACAGCATGTTTACGATTCGTACGGTTCACTTTCAGGGTCTGTATCGTACGGATTTTCCCTTGCTTTTCGTACGGTTCGCAAAGATTCGGTCGTATTAATTTCCTACGGATCGTACTACGCGATTCAGACGGATTTGTATGATTCGTACGGAAAGGGCTACGAATTTGAATCGTCGTACGGATTTGTTTCCTGAATCGGAATCGACCCCTAAATGTTCATAATATTTTTTTCAAAAATTGTCTTTTGCTTTTAGTTGAACAAACAGTTTCTGTACTACTGCCATTTTTTTCCTTTTTGTCAAATATATATTTTTCTTCTCTTTTCTTTTCTTTTCACTTCTTCTAGACATTTCCAAATTTCAATCCAAACAAAATAATTTTCTGAAAAACAAAAAATAGATTGAATTATTTTTCAAATTTGTTCACTATGTCAAAATAATTACATACAATTACAAAACTTCCACTAACAATTTCCAGACCCAGTGCCACAACGTGATGCAGCACGACGGACGAGCACTAGGATGACAAGTAGTGCCATAGAACATACAGCAATTATTTATTCCAATTATTTACATACTCCTTTATATATAACTGCATTACCTCATACTTTTCACCTCTCCGCCACACCCCACAACCCCACAGCACTTTCTCTACAACCCACCGCAAACAACTTCATAAATAATTTTTTTTTTTTTTTTTTTTAATCTATGTTCTTAGGATGATATTATCAACCAAACAAAACACACAAAAATGTCCATTATTACCTAACAATTTTTTCTGGAACTTCGCAAACATAACACTGCACCCAGGGCTTTAAGTGGAGGGGGTGTCTGTGGGGATGTGACCACCAGCACTTTATTTTTGGGAGCCTAGAAATGGGTCTTTATAGGGCTCTATTTTACGGCCTCACAAATGTAATCTGTTTTTATTTTCTTTACTGCACTGCAGTGACACTGTGAGAGCATGCACATTGCTCCCGACTTAGAAGTACAGACATCATGCCAAGTGACTCGCATTGTTTGAGTAGGGAAATCCTTTAAAGAGAGCCATTTTCTCTCAGGATTTCCCTTATCTTTTTGCAACGCAGGAGCAACATCATCGTGGGGTGATTAGCACACACACCACCAGGCGCGCAACCCCCATTGCTCCAGACTCTCTGACACAGCTTCCCAGGCGCACACACAGAGCCACATCGAGTACTTCACCGGCCTTCAAAACATCAATTTTTTGTAAAGGAGATTCTGTTCTTTTCCACCCCTTTTACAGCCCCTACATCCCCACTCTGCCTATTGCTGAAAGAATTAGGCTCCACTGAAATTTCCCTCTGGTTGCGCCTCTGCAAACGACCACAAGCAGGCAACTCCAGCACAAACCTGCTCTCTCCTTTCACAAGGTCTTGTTTTAGTGCTATGAAAACACACACTTTGCCTGCCTCACTAAGTTCTCACACCTCCTCTTTAATATGAACATAAAAGCCTTTCAATTACTTTTATATTCCTATAATGTACTTCACATGGCAATATAGAACTCAAGGTTCTCACCACCCCAAGTTAGCTCTCTGGTATACTTTCTCAAAGATAAGAAGTACAGGTATTCAGAATCTGTCAGTCACAGCCACTTTAAAACAGTGTACCTATAAACAACTCGATAAAACGTTATGTTTCTAAATTAACGTATTACACTTAAAAGCTCCTTTACAATTCTTTCGCTAGATGTACCTTCGTTTAAAACACCATCAGAGAAGGGTGTTGAAGTATGCTTCACAAAGAGAACTCAAAGCTTTGTTATTCTTTATTAAAAAAATCTGCCTGTCAATGCTTTTCGCAAGCCTTTTCAACGCCTTAAGAGGGTAGCTGGATGAGTATAATACGCCATATTTAGAATCGGGGGCAGACGATGCACGGAAATGAGAACGTATAGTTGAATAAAGGGCGAGTGGATACATGACCAGATGCATCAATGCATAGATACATAGATCAATGTATCAATGTATGGATGGATTGAAGGATGAATGAATGCAGACACCAGTACTTACGATAGACGATTGGGCTGATAACTGCTTAGGATTGATTCTGGGACAGATATATCTATGCATATATAGGCGTATCGCTGCATGAATGGCACAGTGCTTACTATAGGCGAGTGTGCTCATAGATGCTTAAGATAAGCAGACAAACATATTTATGTATGTATATAAGTAGGAATATATGCATCAATTGAAAGAAGGTTGAATGGCGCAGTGCTTAGGATGGATAGATACTGCGCTTTAATTGGGCCGGGTCCGAGGACCGGCACTTATTTTCAGGCATCCTCCAAACCACTCTCTACCAGGCTCTATTTTCGGCACTCTTCGAGCTGGAGGTGCTCTCCTATGCTGACGACACCCAAATAATCGTCTCTCTCACGCAGCCCGTGGAGGACTCTGCCCTGAATTTCAGGAACTCTATGGAGGCTGTGTCTCAGTGGATGGTACAGAACTTCCTGAAGCTAAATTGGGAGAAGACGGAGGTACTGATCTTTGGGGGCAGTCAGGATATTTGGTCTAAGGATTGGTGGCCGCCCTCACTTGAGGATTGTCCTCCTCCCCACCAGTTTGCTAAGAACCTAGGGGTGCTAATGGACACTGCACTTTCCTTTGACCGCCAGGTCAGTAGGACTGTTTCCACCTATTGTGGCATCATTAGGGTTCTCAGAAAGTTTGCCCATTTTCTCTCCCCGGATGCCCGGAAGCAGGCCACTGTGGCATTAGTCTCTTCAAGACCAGACTATTGTAATGCCCTCTATGTAGGCATAAATAGGAGCTGTATCCATTGTCTTCAAATGGTCCAGAATGCGGCGGCGAAGATGGTTCTTAATCTCCCTAGACTTGCCTCGGCCTCGTCTGCCCGGAGAAGCCTACATTGGCTTCCCATTCAGTCCAGGATCTCTTTTAAGATTCTTTGTCTTGCCCATGGGGCTCTTCACTGTACTGGTCCAGAGGGGATCAGGTCACTTGTTCACCCCTACTCCCCTAGTCGTTCCCTTCGTTCCTCTAACAAAAATCTCCTTGAGGTTCCTAGGTTTGTAAGAGCGAAATGGGGAGGCAGAGCATTTTCCTCGGTTGTACCCAGGCTATGGAATTCTCTCCCCCTGAACTCTTAGGGCAACCTTTGCTCGCTCTGTTCCGCAAAGCATTAAAACTTGGCTCTTCTCTGAAGTGTACAACTACTGGGAGATAGTCAGTCTATGAATAAGACAATTAAACCTCTAAATGCTCAAAAGAAAATTGCTCACTAGGCGCAAATAGTTTGCCCAGCCTCTAGCATGAGTGTGATCTCCATCAGCCCACCCATTTGGCGGAGCCTCGTCATCTGGAAATCTACAGGATCAAAGTAGCCAATGTTGCTCAACGGCTAACAAGATGAAATACTTGATCTCATACTTGCCCACAGACCACCAAGACAGAATCCATGGACATTGGCACAGGCCGGCCATGGATCCTGAAAACTCACACTAATTGTAACACAGATCGGGTGATCTACATGATCACATGTCCTTGCACACTGAAATACATTGGCCATACTACCCGCAAAATAAAATTGGGTATCAGTGAGCACAAGAGTACTATTCGCTGTAGAAAACAATCAACGGGCCTCACAAACCATTTTCTATCTTGCAAACATCCAGCGGACGACATGAGATGGGTGGTCCTAGAACGTCCTTGGATCCCCCCACATGTGACTGATATCACCAGATTCTTGTTCATTAACCCTTTCCATGCTGGTGACGAACCCCAGCCGTCACGCTCCATGGTGCTCATGTGCTGATGACGGCTGGGGTTCGTCACGGCCCCGCCCTGTTCGTTCGGCGGCCGCACACGGGGGGAATCGCGGCCACAGGGAAGGGGTTAAGGAGCAGAAGTGGATTTTCAAGCTCAAATCTGATACAATGGGATTGAACGATAACATTTCTTGGGTTTCAATATAACATCTCTGACGGATTCTGAATGGTAGACTTCTAGTCAGATCATCTTTATCAGGCATGATCACAATACCTTATGTGGTTTACATCCACTGCCCCCCAAAAAAACTTCAAAAAAAACTTCAACATTGAAGAATGATGAGTCTGTAATGGATCCTACTGACCCTGATAGGCGGTTGTGCAGCTACGTTTGTTTAGCACCTGCTGCCTCTTTCTGACTGGCTGATGTTGGTTATGCAAGGAGCTGTACTACCACCACACTGGCATATTACGATAGAGCTCTAATCTAGAGCTCCCTAAGTAATAATTGATATGGCGCATATGTGGGGAATGGTGAATACACTCGCAATTTCAGGTGATTGACCTACTACAATAACTGCAATATCTATTACGTGACAACAGTATGAGACTGGTAGATTGTATTATGCAGTTGTTTTCCCGAGTCATCAATACAACAAGCATAGCCATGCTAAGTTTGTTGGGTTTTACACTGGTATAATAAGATCTTACCTCAGGCTGACAGTTTTATATAAAATAACTGATATATAATATTGCTGTCAGGCATAGTGGTAACTACAATAAAGTTATCTCAACAACTATCAGTGGTCCCTTTAACTGAACCTTAGATCTAAACATATTTAGCTAAACGGTTTTAGCCATTGTGAAGTAACTCACTTATAACATTCAGGACACACGGGTTTCCCTGCAGCTTGCATGCTGCTTGTGCTGATACTACCATTATCGAAATGGAGCTGCACGTGCATGCGCGCTATGGTCTAATGAGGGACACTACCACGCATTATTCGGCAAGGAACGTCTCGGTGAGACGCGGCCGTTTTAAATAACAAATGCATCACGTTCGGTATATATTACTTGTTGTATTGATTTCTTAAACGTTCAGATTGACGTTTGAACATAATAGCGCGTCGAGTCTGAGAAAACACGCGTTTATCTGTCTATTTCGTTTGAGTAAGATGCAACTCCATGATTAGAACAGTGGCTTTTTACTATGTCTATGAACAAACATGCCCAAGCTACTATTCAACATCGCGGCTATTCATTGGCCCACGAACTAATGAGGGCTTGTTAAGCCAATCAGTGCCACTATAAATAGAGACACTTCCCTTCCTCAGTACCTCCCACACTGCTTGCAGACTGCAAGGGGGTACCGACGAACAGGTAAGGGAATTTTATGTTCTGGCTCTATTTTTTCCTTTTACTAGCTTTTTGTCTTCCTGCTTTGATCTCTTGTTGTATGTAACCCTTGACATGGGCCATCAGGAGATTACTGTCTTCACTTTGAGAAATGCCTAAATATCACACCAGGCTAACATCTTTTTACAGAATGCATGGAATGATATTGTTTTTAGGCTCATTTATTTTTATATTTATTATTTAAACTCTATAAACATAAGATCTAGTACATTATGGAGTTTAATTCCTTAAGCCACATTGCTTACAGTGATCCTGTATCAAACATTTATATCAGTTAAACACAGGTTAAACTATATTCTATATAAATGGATTATGGTAATTGAACCAATTTCGTCTAGTTGGAGGGACCAGCCTGCGGCCCCCCATGGTATAAGTGCAATGATTCTATGTTTATGATTTAGGTTTTAAATTTATTTGTGATTTTATAAGTAAAACGGTGGGAATAAGATGGATAATGACATTGCCTTCTGCTCCCTTGTTTTACTCACAAATAGAGCGGGGCCTCAACCACCGAGCAGTTGCCGGGTGAGGTGAGGCATACTCTCACAGCAAGTTGGGTGAGTACTAAAGTGTTCTAGAAACTTTACATTGCTTAATGGTAGCACATAAAGGGCTGGCGAGGTCGATTAATAATCATAATCGACAACTTGACTTTTTAAACCTCTATCTTTGGAGCATTTTGTTTCACTATTATAAGTTTGACCCTAGTTTATTTACAAAATCTCTTTTGTTCTAGGAAAGAAGAGATAGATCCTACCTACATTCACACAGGATTCATGTCTGGTAGGGTGATAATATAATACTGATCTACTCATTCTTCCATGTGACACGTTTTCATATAGTATATATTTCACTAAGTATATTATTTCTGCAGTAGCACACTACATCACCTAGGTCCTGAAGAAAGCCGGGCTAACTAGCCTCAAACGGCTGAAACATGTCGACCTCACCTTCTGCCAGGAGATAGTAAATTTGTTCCACACTATCAGGCGGTTTTTATTTATGGCATTTGGACAATATTCAATAAACATATTTTTTGTCCTTTTAGTCATTTTTATCTTTCACATTTTCACTAGCACTGCACTCCATCGGTTGTACTATACTTTGACAAGCATTCTAGCTGAGATCATCCGGAGTATGAGATCAAGTATTTCATCTTGTTAGCCGTTGAGCAACATTGGCTACTTTGACCCTACTCCTGTAGATTTCCAGATGACGAGGCTCCGCCAAATGGGTGGGCTGATGGAGATCACACTCATGCCAGAGGCTGGGCAAACTATTTGCACCTGGTGAGCAATTTTCTTTTGAGCATTTAGAGGTTTAATTGTCTTATTCATAGACTGACTATCTCCCAGTAGTTGTTCATGTACGTAGTTAGGGGTGTGGAGCTAAGTTGGTCATTAAATACAATCCCCTAGACACTTGTATGTATATTTCTTATTTTCTTCTCTGAAGTGTACCAGTAATAGCTTATACCAGTGGATTACATTTTAGATGACCTGCATTGGCGCCTTGATGCCCTTGGGCTAAGTTGGGCGATAAAAGACTCCCTTCATTCATTCATTCATTCATTCATTCTCAAAGATAGTCAGTTTTTTTATTTCTATTACACTGCAGTGACAGCATGCACATCGATGTACGCATGCTTAATTTGCTCACTACCGAGAAATGGAGACATCATGCTCAGTTACCCACGTTGTAGAAGAAAGGAAAATCCTTTAAAGAATGTTTTGTTCCGAACCTACGAAAATTGGAGAGGATTTTCTAAAGCACACAATGATAATTTTCTTGATTTAGACCACGCCCCAACTTACATAGCCCACACCCCTTTAAGAGCTTTGCCCCCCTTTTTACAGCACAACCACTGTATTATCTCCCACTTTCATCATTTTCCTTCACCCTATCAGCCTTCTACCACAGTACAAGAGTGTCTATCAGCACGAAGATGTCTTATCCACAGAAATGTTGTGTAATTTGTGTATCTGTCTGCTGGAACACTCGTCACCAAAACGTATTAAAACATAGGAATTTGCCAGAAAAACATATACCATACCATAAAGATAATTCATAAATGGGCACACTGCCACTGCACCACCCTCTTCCCCATCCTTCCCTAACTTTACAAAATTAAAGAAAGTGCCACACCAAACCTAGTAAACACACTATAGCAATACAAGAACTTAATTTCAACAACCGTCTACCCGAACGCTCAAGAGCAAAGCGTATTAAAGCATACAAATTTGTGGGTAAAACATATACCATGCCATAGGGCACTTTATAATTGCTCCCAGTGGTGGTACATAACCTTCAGTAGTTCAACAACTGCACGTTACTAAATTCTGTGTTTCAGTCAGCAACATAATCACCTCCCCCACACCTGCCCCCGCCCTTCCTTAACCGTTCGAAATCAAACATAAACCCCCACCATTCCTACTAGCGCCACTATACCCGTACACAGGCTTACATTTAACAAGTGTGTGCCAGAACACATGTCAACAAAAAGTATTCAAACATGCGAATTGGAGGGAAAAACATAAACCGTCCCATAGCACGGTTAATAAATGGGCCCAGTGAAACTACATTACCTTTACTAACTACACATACCCACGTTACAAATGTCCATCTTATAATCAGCAACATACGCTCCTCCTGCACCCCCACCCATACCCAAGCTTAATCTTACGAAATCAAGCAACGAGCCTCAGCATCCCCGTTACCGCCACTATAGCCATACATAGACTTAATGTCGAGTGGCGTCTACCGGAACGCTCGCCATCAAAAGCTATTAAAATCTGCAATTTTGCAACTCAAACATACACCGTACCATAAGACGGTTATAAATAGTCACAGTACCACTACACCATCTCAACACCCGCCCTTCCTTAACTGTACGCAATAAAAGAAAGAGCCAAACCAAACGTAGAAGCGCCACTATAGCCATACAGAGGCTTAAATTTCAACAGATATCTCCCCCGAAAAGCTCATCAGCAAAACGTATTAAAACATGTAAATTTGCTGGTAAAACATATATCATACAATAGGGCGCTTTATAAGTGTTCCCAGTGGTACTACATTACCTTTAGTAGTTCCACATCTCCACATTGCTATATTCTGTATTTCAAACAGCAAAATAACTGCCTCCCCCACATCCACCCGGCCCTTGGTTAACCGTACAAAATCAAACAGAAACCCCCACCATTCCTAGTAACACCACTATACCCATACACAGGGTTAATTTTAACAGGTGTCTACCGGAACTCTTATCAGCAAAAACTATTGAAACATGCAAATTGGCGGGTAAAACATAAACCATCCCATAGCACAGTTTATAAATGGGCCAAGTAAAACTACATTACCTTTACTAACTACACAAGCCCACATTACAAATGTCCGTCTTATAATCAGCAACATACACACCTCTCCCACCCCCACTCATGCCCTTGCTTAACCTTACGAAATCAAACAACGAACCCCAGCACTTCTGTTACATCCACTATAGCCATACATAGATTTAATGTCAACAGGTGTCTGCTGGAACAGTCATGAGCAAAAGCTATTAAAACCTGCAATTTTGCAACTCAAACATAAACCATACCATAAGAT
Organism: Lissotriton helveticus; assembly: GCF_964261635.1. NCBI lineage: Eukaryota > Metazoa > Chordata > Amphibia > Caudata > Salamandridae > Lissotriton > Lissotriton helveticus. Next base: position 1,433,244,470 of record NC_136068.1, read on the forward strand.
GGTTTATAAATAGTCACAGTACTGCTACACCACCTCAACAACCACCCTTGCTTAACTTTACGCAATAAAAGAAAGAGCCCAAGCAAACATAGAAGTGCCACTATAGCCATACAGAGGCTTAATTTCAACAGATATCTCCCAAAAAGCTCATCAACAAAACCTAATAAAACATGCAAATTTGCGGGTAAAATGTATACCATGCCATAGGGCGCTTTATAAGTGCTCCCAGTGGTACTACATCACCTTTAGTAGCTCCACATCTCCACCTTACTATATTCTGTATTTCAAACAGCAACATAACTACCTCCCCCACACCCACCCCTGCCCTTGGTTAACCATACGAAATCAAACAGAACCCCCCACCATCCCTAGTAGCTCCACTATATCCATACACAGGGTTAATTTTAACAGTTGTCTACCGGAACACTCATCAGCACAAACTATTCAAACATGCAAATTGGACGGTAATACATAAACCAACCCATAGCACGGTTTATAAATGGGCCCAGTCCAACTACACCACCTTTACTAGCTAGACATCTATATGTTAAGGAAGTCCTTTAAACACTCTGTAGAGTGTCTAGCAGGGGATGGGGAGAGTAAACAAAGTTCTAATTCCCAAACTTTTGATATACTTTCCCATTACTGTATCTATATTAAAGATATTAAATGGAATGAATAAATTGACGAGTATCTCAAAAGGGATAGTGAAGCCCAGCGTCAGTAAAACACGGACCACTTCAACACCTACATATATTGACCAATGCGACACAGCCTAATAAATAGTATCACTTAAAATCAAATGTAGTTCTCTAATGTCAACAAAGTCATACATTTTCATTTTTTTTATCTCTCACACATTTATAAAACATCTCTTCTAAAGAAGCACTCTCCAACCACTTCTATTCCATAAGAACAGACAATAAGTAATACGTTTACTAGCATACATTTTAGTATATCTACCTTTTCATTAATCACTAGTAAGAAACTACAAAAACTATTAACTATACCCAAATGCAAACCACAAACCATGTTCATATAATATCTCAACGTAGGATCACATGATTCAAACTATGCGTACATATAAAAGGAACGTATCACTTTTCCTATCTCCATCTCCTCTCTATGTAATCTCCAAACACTGTAGATGGCCTCACAGTACAACAACCTACCTCAACTTACATTAAAATCTACCTCTCAATATCAAAAATTAGAGCACAACCTGCCCACATAACATTTCTTGATTTTGTTTTATCGCTTTTAACTTAAAGACACATACATCTCTTATCACCACCCTCCCACCCCACTATTTCCACAAAAGGTATCAGTTACAAACATGCGACATTTTCTTTATCTCCCCGAATACATTACAAACCCAAATTAAAGCTGTACCTCATTTTAAAAACCATACAGTCCTATAAAGATGACAAACTACACTTGTTCTCTGTGAAAAATTCCTAAACATATATAAAGTACTTATATAAGAACAGCTCAAATTTTTTGCATATTTTATAACCAATATCAAACACCACACTTCACTAAAACTATATTACCTTGAAATAAAAAATACTTTCAAAATTAAAAACCTCACCTTAAATACTTAATTACTACTATAAAACACATAACACACATCAGTGATGTCATTTGAGATGTCATCAGTGATGTCACTGACCATGTCATGAGTGATGTAATATGTGACGTCATCAGCAGTGCATTGCGTGCACTCGAGTTATAGTTAGCTGAATTAACTATAACGGGGGAATTTCAATGGTTTTGTATGAGTGAAATGTCCAGCTAACTATAACATGTGTGAAACCTATGGTTTTTTTAGTGAATTTCTAAGGTTTTTTAAATGCTAATTCCTAACTATAACGTGTGGGAATCCAATGGTTTTTTCAGTGAATTTCTAAGGTTTTTTAAATGCTAATTTTGAACTATAACATGGCTGAAACCTATGTTTTTTTCAGTGAATTTCTATGGTTTTTTTACATGCTAATTTTTAACTATAATGTGGCTGAAACCTTTGTTTTTTTTCAGTGAATATATATATATATTCTGCTCCACTGTCAGAGAACAGAAGAACCAGCACTCCCGTTAGGTTAAAAACAATTCAGGATTTATTGCGCAAATCAATAGTTTACAGCCGTAGCTTTCGTCAGTGTCAGCTGCGAGGCGGAAGTTGATATTGGCAAATTTACATCAAAACAAACAAAGGATTTTTCATTGGGGCGTGTCCAAGATGGCGGCGTGATCGGACGCAGGTCTCCGGAGCTCCCTGCCCGATCCCGCCATATCGCCTGGCATAGCCGCAATTCTCCGTCCTTGGCACCCGGAGGTCGGAGGAATTAACTGCCGGTGCTCGGCCACCCGAGAGACGGACGCCCATCGCGCCTGCTGCGGTAGAGCCGCCGGAGCCCGGATTTGGCGCCATAGTGCGGCGGCTGCACCGCTGGACCGGAGGGGGTCCCGTTGGCACCCGCCGGCGACTCGCTGCCCCCCTGTGTGGTGGGACACTCCTGGACATCCAGCGAGGCTTCGCTGGGCCCCGCTGCCGCCGCTCGAGCCCTGGGGGCTTGCCGCTACGCCGGCACCTCTGCCCGGGCCGCCCTGATCCTAACCCGGCGGCGGACTACGCAAGGCCCCGGCTTCTGGCCTACTCGCATACCGCGGGCGGGCCTGTGCACCGGGCCGGCAGCAGTTCCGGAGGGGAGCCGGCCCGCCCCTTCTGCAGCGGACCTCCTCGGCTGCATCCCAGGCTGTCACGCACGTCGCCCGAGGCGGAGGCTGCCGCCCCAGCAACCCAGCGGGCGGCCCGGCGGCTGTGCACATCGAGGCCCCGGCTTCGGGCCTGGCTCACTCCCCCACCTGCCTGGAGTTCCCGTTGAGGGCCGGCCGGTGCCCCGACTGGCCCCGCATCCGGGGGGGCTCTGGACACTGCCCCCCTGGTTTCCCGGTGACACGGCTGACCTGGCCTGGCGACCGGAGTCCCTGAGCACGCCGACCCACCACAGGTGAGGAGAGTGGGAAAGGGAGTGGAAGAGCTCGGGGGGCACGACCGAGTCCCCGGCGTGCGGACATCCCTGTGGGCCCCCGCTACAGAACCCTAACTGGTACCTTTGGAGCGCCTCTCTGGGGGGTGGGCCGCACTCCACTCATTGCGGTCTCTCGCCGGTCGGGCGGGGGCTTTCACCTTGCCTCTCCCCCCCCTTGGGCCTGCGGTCGTCTGAGGCCGTCGGTCCCTGCCCGTGCACGGAGGTCTGGACACTGCCTTACCCCCCGCTCCCCGTCTGCCTCCTCTCCGGCCCCTCTCAGCACAAGCGCTCCAATCTTCTACTGCCTGTCGGGGCCATACCCTCTCCCGCGCCATGGCAGGGCAAAGAGGCAAAAAAGGATCGCAAACTCTCCCTGAACTGTTGTCTAAATCGCAGCCCAAGCCTGGCAAAGACCCGCCGTCCCCTGAGACCGGGAAGGCGTCATCGGCGGCCAAGGATGACCAACTGCCCATCACCAAAGCCTTTCTGGAGACGCTCTTCAACTCGCTACGGGACGATTTCAAATCCCTGCAACAGGAGGTGGCGGGGGAGGTGAGGGAACTCCGGCGAGATGTGGAGGGCCTCGGCGAACGGGTGGTCGCAGTCGAGGAGGCTGATCAAGCCAGGAGCTCCGAGATCGAACTGCTCCAGCAGGAAGTCCTGCGTCTCACGGACCAGCACCTTGACCTCCAGGCCCATACGGAGGACCTGGAAAACCGTTCCAGGCGGAACAACATACGGGTCCGGGGGGTCCCTCAGAAAGAAGAGGGGGCTGATGTCACTGCGTACCTGCAGGCCCTCTTCAGGAGCATTCTGGGGGAGGCAGAAGATTTCCACATCCGCATTGACAGGGCGCATCGCGTAGGACTGTCACGCAGAGCCCCAGCCCCACCGCCGGACATCTTGGCCTTCCTTCCAGACTTCCCGCTTAAAGAGAGGATCCTCCGGGAAGCCCGGAGAGCTCAGCCCGTCCAGTTTCGAGGCCATCCCATTGCCCTTTACCAAGATCTTTCCGCCACGACTCTCCAGAAAAGGAAGGACTTCAAGCCAGTCACGGACTTCCTGCGGGGAAAAGACATCTCATATTCTTGGGGGCACCCCTTTCGAATCATATTCAAATGGAACGGACGGTTACAACAGCTCCGATCTCTTAAAGACGCTTGTGGTCTCCTGGGTCTTGACCAAGTAGATGCTGAACCGGTTTTCAAGAGCTCGCAGGGCTCCTCCAGAGGGGGCTGGCAGACTGTAAGCCGCAGACGATCCCCTCCTCAGCGCTTCAGGCCCGATGCCTCTGCCATCTCCCGGGAGCGTGAGACTGCGGTGGCGGAGGTGATCAGAGAGACCTCTTCCCCAGAGTGATACTGCCTCTTGCTTTGGAGATTGTGTATCACACCTGCTCAGCCCTGACGACTGGCGGTTCGGGCGGGGGGCCCGGTGAAGCTGCCATCGGAGATGACCCCTTCATTGTTCTTAACCACAATCCTGTGTGCCTTGACGGGATTGGGACTACAAGTTTTCCTTTTGTTGGGTTTGGGTGGGGGGAAACTGAGTTTGGGGTTTTGTTATTATGCCACGGCCTACTACTGTCCTTATTTGCCTGTGCTGAGTTGCATACTTTGGTGGCTGCCGGCTGTTTCTGGGAGGGATGTTGGGTTAGGGAGGGATCCGGGGTGGGGACCAGTGTGCCACGCTACTTCAGCTCTCGCGCGAAGAGGCCCCTCACCAAGGTGCATGTGCCGACTTGGAGTCTTCACCCACACAAATGGCTCATACCTAGACACAAACAGGGACCACACCATACACTATTCACCGAGCAATGCCACATGCTCCCTTGATGTGCCTATGGCCCCCTCAGCGCTGCATCACACACCCACTGCGCGATGACAGACAACTCCCTTAAGATTATAACGCTTAATGTGAAGGGGCTCAACAACCCGATCAAGAGGAGAGCTGTTCTCTCTTACTTGGAAAACTCTGAAGCCACTATCTGCCTGCTACAAGAGACGCGTCTCCTCCAGAAGGACTGGCACAGAATGCGCTCGCGAGCCTTCCCGCAACAATTCTTTTCCTCCCTCCCAACAAAGAATGCTGGGGTTGCGATCCTAATCTCTAGCTCATTTAGGGGGAGGGTGGGTAATAAGGTGGGGGAAATCAAAGGCCGCCTCCTTGCATACACTCTCACCGTGGGTGACACAACGCTCACGATCGGCACCCTTTACGCTCCAAACACAGGTCAAGAGGCCTTCTTAAAAGGCGCCATTTCCGAAGCCCTCCAGACACCACACGCACCCCTACTCCTGGGTGGGGACTTTAACATTGTTATGGATACACATGCCGATCGGTCTGGCCACCGCTATGGGGACGTTGGGGCCTTGTCAACTGCCGGGCATGATTGGCTATCCGAAAGGGGCTTGGTAGACCTCTGGAGGACACGCCATCTGACGGCCTCACAATTCACGTTCTACTCGCATGTGCACCACACCTACGCCAGGCTTGATCACTTCCTGGGTTCTTCAGATCTCCTTACAACCGTTGAGGACATTGCCATCACACCCGCAGCCCTCAGTGACCATGACGCGGTGGAACTCTCCCTCGCTCTCCGAGCACCCCGACGCCCTCGAGGCCCATGGCGCCTCCGCGAACCCTTGCTACAGCGCCCTGATGTTACCAAACGTATTGGGGAATGCATAGACACTTACCTATCTACCAACGACACACCGGGCATCTCAGCGACGGCTCTTTGGGGGGCTCTGAAATCGGTCGTGCGGGGCGAGCTCATAGCTATTTCGGCTGCGGAAGCTAAAGACCGCAAAAGCAAGAGGGAGGAACTTACGGCGCGGGTGGCGGAGCTGGAACGGGTGCATAGCCGCACATGTGCCCCTCGTGTGTGGAAACAGCTAAAAGCTGCTCGGGCCCAACTCGCCAGTCTGGACACGGACAGGGCGGAGTTTGCGGCTCTCCGCCTACGGCATACTTATTATGTTGGAGGGAACAAAACTGGGCGACTACTGGCCAGTGCTCTACGGGCTAAGACCCAACGGGCCAAACTCACCTCTTTGGTTGGCGCCAATGGTGAAGTGCTCACAGACGATGCCCAAGTGGCCGAGGCGTTTCGTTCATACTACGCTTCCCTGTACGGGGGGGAGGAAGTCCCGTCCGGGGATATTGAAGCGTACCTCAATACTGTGGCTATCACAGCGATCCCTGAGTCTACCGCGGAAGCTCTTGATGCCCCCATAAGCCAGGAAGAAGTCTTAGCTGCCATCTCTCGACTGCGCCCCCTTAAATCCCCGGGCCCGGACGGCTTCTCGGCGGGCTTCTATAAGCTCTTCAATCGGCGTTTGGCCCCGGTGCTCGCTCGCCTCTTCAACTCTTTCGAAGGGGCGGCTTCCATTCCTCCGGACATGCTAGCCGCTGAAGTGGTAGTGCTTCCTAAACCCGGGAAGGAACCCACGCACTGCTCTGCGTTCCGCCCAATCTCGTTACTGAACCTGGACCTGAAGCTTTTTACAGGCATCCTTGCTGCCCGCCTTGGCCCGTGCCTTCCTGGTCTTTTGGAACCGGACCAATCTGGCTTTGTTCCAGGCCGCCAGTGTGCAGACAATACTAAACGGGTGCTCCACCTTATTGACAAAACGCATTCTCGAGCTTCGGACTCTGCGCTTCTTGCCATCGACGCGGAGAAAGCGTTCGATCGCGTGAACTGGGATTATTTGCAACTCGTACTCCGCCGGTTCGGTCTCAGTGACCGTTTTTGCTCGCGCATAGCGGGCTGCTATCATCATCCACGGGCCACGGTTCGCCTGGGGAGCCTGCGCTCGCCCCCGTTCGAGATCCAACGAGGTACCAGGCAGGGGTGCCCCCTCTCCCCCCTCCTATTCGCGATGTATATCGAGCCTCTAGCACAGAGAGTCCGCGACAATCCGAGGGCGGAGGGCATCGACTTCGGGCGCGAACCCCATCCTATCAGTCTATACGCGGACGATGTCATAGCCACTATACACAGCCCTGCTACTTCGGTGCCTGCCTTCATGGAGGAACTTGACTCGTTTGGGGCTGTTTCAGGCTTCCGCATTAATATCGCAAAATCCCTCATCTTACCTCTAGGCAAAAATGCGCGCCCGCAGGCCCCGACATTGGGTCACCTCAGCGGCCTACAGGTGGTCGACCGGGTACCATACCTAGGTATCACCCTGACTCCCTCAACCGACCTCACGGTCTCCACTAATTACGCAACTCTTGTCACCCGGATCCGCTCAGACCTGGCGAGATGGTCCAAACAACCTCTTTCTCTGCTGGGGAGAGTGGCGGCTATAAAAATGTCAGTCCTGCCGCGGATTTTATATTTATTTCAAACGATTCCCATTGTGCCCCCTGCGGGCACGTTGAAAACCTTACAAGACTTACTGTCTGGCTTTATTTGGGAGGGGAAGAGAGCCCGACTTCACAAACTGCTTGCATACAGGAGCATGGATGAGGGCGGTCTCGGAATCCCGGACTTGGCGCGGTACTTCCAGGCATCCCAACTCCGGTACCTGGTGGAGTGGTACAGGCCCGAATCGGAAAAGAGATGGCTTTTCCAAGATAGAGCTATGGCTCAGACGCCGCTGTGGCGGGTTCCATTCCTGGCCAAACGCCACAGGCCCAGTTATATGTCACGGTCCCCGATCACTCGCACGACTCTACAGGTGTGGAATCGGGTAGCGCTCAAACGCGGACTGACTACTTTCCCTTCCCCTTTCACTCCCCTTCTGGACAACCCTGACTTCCCCCCAGGTGAGGGCCCAGGTGCATTTTCTCAATGGCGGGGCTCGGCGTGCCGAGCTGCGGGACATCTTTTTGACCTGACCGGATTCCTTTCCTTCGACGACATTAAACAAGGATACGGGATAGAACACCCCCACTTCTTCCAATACCTCCAGCTCCGACACTGGCTCACAGACCCGAACGTCATTGCCCTAGTGGGACGCCCCATGACGGACTTCGAGAGGTGGCTGCTTACTAAGTCAACGGATAAGCGCCTCGTCTCCGAACTCTATAAAATGCTTGCCCCTTCACCCTCTCAGGCTAAATCACCTGGTCAAAGGCGCTGGGAGGCTGACCTTGGGAGGACCTTGTCATCCAAAGAATGGGGATACATCTACCATAGAGCCTCACACACTACACGAAACACCAAAGCAAGGGAAACTGCAGTCAAACTCGCCACATATTGGCACCTTACTCCGGTCCGATTACACCAGGGAAACCCGGGGCGCAGCGACCTTTGCTGGAGAGGGTGCGGGGAACGTGGTACCTTGACTCACATCCTCTGGGGGTGCCCCGAGCTGGGAGATTTTTGGACACAGGTCCTAGATGACATAGACTCCACTTTCGAGACTGAAGTCCCGAGATTCCCAGCATACACCGTGTTGGGCCTGCCCAATGCTTTAATGTTTCCCCTCAAATCACTACGCGGCCGGCAGATGGGTATCGCTATGCAGGCAGCCACACAGCACATCTTGTCACTATGGGGCACTACGACTAAACCTACGCACACGGGATGGCTCCACAAACTGTGGTTCACCCTTGGGATGGAGCGTATCCATGCCACTCTCACCAGCTCCACAGACGCCTTTCGCAAGACATGGCTCCCCTTGCTGACCCTCTTATCCAAGGAGTTCAATGAAATCACCTGCCCCAAGTATCTTAGGGTTTTGCGTCTCACTAGCACCACCGATGACTCCCGGTGACTCTACTACTCATGGCCTCGTCTTGCTCCCGCGACTCAATGCAGGTGTCACTGACCTTCGTGGGCACACTGGTCGGGGTGGAGGGAGGGGGGATTTTGTGGGGGGGGAGGGGGGTTTTGGTTCGTGTTTTTTTCCTTATGTCAATCTTTTGCTCTTCCATGCGTGACATTGCATCGCTAATTGGGCGTACCTTCCTTGCTTCACCTGATACACAAGGGAAGACATGCTTGTCTGTCCCGCCCGCACTGTACGCTCTGAGTTTACTTTTCTCACAGAACTGTCTTATTATATGCCTGTTACGAATTTCAATAAAAACACTTTTTGAAACTAAAACAAACAAAGGACTTTAGATTCAGTCTTGGTCGCCATATTGGAATGGCTAAATCATAATAAAAGAGTGCATTGGCTAGTTTCGCTCGTTCAATATGCATGAATAAATATTTACACAAATTTACATATTTATTAAGTGGCAAAATTTCATTATTTCCATCATTAAACCCTATATGGGTTAATTGAGTTGCGTCACGAATTATAGTAGTTCTTTACCACAATTCATTCTATATACAGTTCTAGTCGCCATGTCAAAATGTGTAAATAACTCAAATACATTGCCAATCGTTTCAATGAACTCATTCTAAATTTTCTATGATTGAATATTTACAATTTACATATTTACGTAGGTTTGTTAATTGAGCCCTGGATGGGATAGCATTGGATTACACATTGAGAAACATTCTCTTAGTTGATACTTTCTGTGTCCAAAACATAGCTTCCCCACAAACCTACTCTTGATTTTCTATTTTTAGATCATACAGCATAATATTCTATTTGTTTTGATATTAACTAAGATAATTCATACTGTTGTTGGTCCTTATCTTTCCCATGACACGTGTGCTGTTCATCGTAGATCTAATATGGACTATAAGTGAGTAACAAGCTCTTCCCCTGTATTTAAACCCTTAGGTGACTTTGTCTGCAGCTTGATAATATATCTAGACTCCAGACGTCATAATCTTTTCTCTTCGTCACCTCCCCTGATGTCAAATGGGATACAGTCTAGGCAAAAGAAGGTTCGAAGATTTCTATCGCTGTTATGGTGGCTAGCAAAGTGTCGGGCCACCGGATAATTCTCATCTCTATTTGCAATTGCCCTTTAATGTTCCAATATACGTTTTTTGACCGCGTTGACTGTACTTCCTATATAGCGGTAGCCGCAAGGGCATTCTAAACAGTATACCACATGGATTGTGGAACAGGTCATGAATTTCGAGAACTTAGTACAGGCCTTCTTATCTGGGACTTGAAATGTAAACACCCTCTTGCTAGAACTGCATGCTTTACATTTCCCGCATGGGAAAGAGCCATGTAAATTCTGCAGTAATATATATATTACCTACTGGCGGTTGGCAGTAGGTAGATATAGTTAGGACCTAGTTTCCATAGGAAATCCGCAACATTCTATTTGGAATAACTTTGGCACCGGTTGACGAATCTTTGCGAAATTCTCCAAGAAGATGGCCCGCTCTACTCATATCCTGAAAGTTTTGGGGTGATTTGTCAAGCGGGTGCCAAGAAAAAAGGGGGGGTCCCAAAACATGTTTTCCCCATGCAATTTTCCATAGGGACCTTTAAGACGGGCTACAGCTCGAACTGCTGAACGGAATTAGACCAGATTTGGCAAAAGTGTAGAGTTTAGTTCGCAGATGACGCTTTGTGTTAAATGATGTAAACCGTGCAGTAGTTCCTGAGAAAATAAAAAGTAAAATCACAGATACATCTATAGACAAAGTACCGTCAGAGGATTATACGCGTACATTTACGAGCATGAGCTGCGTGCTACTTGGCTGTCAACTGTCTGTCAACACTCAAAACCAGGAAGTGTTGGCAGCCATCTTGTGTCTTGGTATAACCGAGGCACAAGAAAACTGAAAAACAAGTGCGCAAAAGGCGCAAAGGGGGCAGGTTAGAAACACCCTGACCCCCTAGGCCTGCTCAGGGTGTCCCACTAGGACCCCCAAGGCCCCCCATTTTTTTTAAAATCGCGGTATACACGTAGGGTTACGGGTATCACAAAAAAACAAAAAAAAAGAAGCCAGAGAAATTTGTAATTAGCCCCCTGGGGGGCCAAGACCCGGAGGCAATGTGTTTTTATTATAATGGAGCCCCACAGCCCCGGGGACTGCCACCGCAGGGGCTTATTTCTGTTTATAATGATGAGGGCCCAGAGGGGCCCCCCAGCCCAGGGGACCGCCACCCCCCCGGGGCTTTTACATTACGTATGCGGGGGGGCTCACGCCTCCCCCCAAAGCCTCGGGGACCGCCACCCCCGGGGCTTCTTTAAAAAATAAAAAAAACCTGTGTGGGGGGCTCAAGCCCCCCACACGCCCCGGGGACCGCCACCTCCTGGTGTGTAATGGTGATATAGGTGTATAAGTATATTTGATAGTGTTCTATTGATCATTGACTGCATGTATGAGTGAATCTGTAGGTAAGTGTTTAGATGTGTGTATAGATCTAGGAATCACTGAGAGGGTTTTTAGAAACTTAATGGATTCAAATATGGTACTTTGTATTTTACAGTGAGTGATGAAAGGTTATACTAGTCTATGATGAGGTGTATCTGATTGTCACATGGATGATGTCATCAGTGATGTCATTTGAGATGTCAGCAGTGATGTCAAAGACCATTTCATGAATTATGTAAAATGTGACATCATCAGCAGTGGATTGCGGGCGCACGAGATATAGTTAGTACAACTAACTATATCGGAGGAATTTCAATGGTTTTGTACGAGTGAAATGTCCAGCTAACTATAACACCCCTAAAACCTACGTTTATTTCAGTGAATTTCTAAGGTTTTTTTTAATGCTAATTCCTAACTATATCTGGCCTGAAACCTATGTTTTTTAAGTGAATTTCAAAAGTTTTTTAAATGCGAATTCCTAACTATATCAGGCCTGAAACCTATGGTAAATTCCAAAGGTTTTGTAAATGACAATTTTTAAATGTATTAATTGTTATATTTTTTTTATACTGATTTAGTACATTTTTTAAACTATTTATTTTTAGATATTTTATTTTTTAAATTACATTGTAATTTCATTATACATTACATTACAAAATATACTTTCTCAGAATGAATTACTTTAGTGTAAATACTTTGCAAATAGGCAATAGACTTTTAAGTACAGTAGTTACAGTTGTTGCAATGAGCAACACAATTTCAAACACAATGCAACATTGACCTCAATGTGTTTTTCTATTTAAATGCAATTAGTTACTTTATGAATTACTTTTCTAACCACAGGACTGGATCCTAGATTCAGTCCTTGGACATCTCCTGTAAACGGTTGAGTAATAGTGTTTTAGTTTTAGTAGTGATTTTTAAGGAATATTATTGTATTTTAAAAGTTGACAGAAATGTTTTCACATAGAATCACCAATGTTATCCTATGGGAGGAAATTCACTTAGCAGGTAAGTAGTGTTATCATAACTTTTTCTTACTCAATGGTGGGTCCTGGATCCAGCACTGGTTCATCTCCTGTAAACAGTTGAAAGAATGCGTTTAAGTGATACAGGCGATTTTTAAGGAATATTTTTAGTTTGTGAAAATAGACACAGAAACTTTTCTGGTGAAAACCAGACAATGGATTCCTATGGAAGGAAATACAAGTTACTGGCAAGTATGGTTAGAATTCTTTTTCAGGATCAGTACTGGGCTCAAAGATGCAGCACTGAGGTCTCTCCTGAGAACAGATGAGTAAATCGGAATTCGTTGTTGGGCTGATTTTAGGTGAATATTTTAAAGTTCCAAAACTACACACAGAAGAATTTCCAAGTGAAACCATTCAATGTTACCCTACAGAAGGAAGTTCAATTAGCAGGTAAGTAGTGTTATTGTTACTTTTTCTTACTAAGTGGTGTATCCTGGATCCAGCACTGGTGCATCCCCTGTAAACAGTTGAAAGAATGTGTTTAAGTCATACAGGCAATATTTTAGGAATATTTGTAGTTTGTGAAAATAGACAGAAACCTTTCTGCTGAAAACGAGACAATGGATTCCTATGGAAGGAAATACAAGTTACTGGTAAGTATGGTTAGAATTACTTTTTAGGGTTAGTGCTGAGCTAAAAGAAGCAGCACTGAGGTCACTCCTGATAACAGATGAGTAAATTGGAATTCGTAGTTCGGCTGTTTTTAGAGGAATATTTGTATGTTTCAAAAATCAACACTTGAAAGAATTTCTGCTGAAAACCACACAATGGTTTCCTATGGAAGGAAATACAAGTTACTGTAAGTACGCTTAGAATTACTTTTCAGGGTCAGTGCTGGGCTAAAAGATGCCGCACTGATTTCTCCCCTGATAACAGGCGAGTAAATTGGAATTCATGGTTCAGCTGATTTTAGAGGAATATTTGTACAATGGTGAAGGAAGGGGGCAGGGTCTGAGGTGACATGTGTGCAAACACGCCCTATGGCGCGCTTTAAGTTGCGTGATTAAGTGCCCTTGAATCCTGAGGTCCCCTGGGGATCAACTAGCCCACCAGGTCTCTCCAGTATGCACCAGGAGGCTGCGTTGCAGAGAGGTGTTCAGAGGCCACGCCCCTTTTTACAACACTCTGCAACGAAGCTCCGTGGCGCTTACTGGAGGTAGCTGGTGGGCCAATTGGCCCCAGGGACCCTCAGTATTGACAATAAATTAATTCCCGAACTTAAACCGCGCCACAGGGCGTGTTTCCACACATGTGAACTCAGGCCCCCCCCCCTCCCTTCACAACTGTGCAAACGCATCCTGTGGCACGTTTTAAGTTGGGAGATTAACTCCCCTTGAATACTGAGGGTCCCTGGGGTGCAACTAGCCCACCAGCTACCTCCAGTAAGCGCCACAGAGCTGCGTTGCAGAGAGGTGTGAAAAGGGGCGTGGCCTCAGAACACCACTCTGCAACGCAGCTCCCAGGCACATACTGAAGGTACCTGGTGGGCTATTTGGCCCCTAAGGTACCTCTGGATTGAAGAGGAATTAATTCCTCAACTTAAAATGCCCCACAGGGCGTGTTTGCACACATATAACCTTAGGCCCTGCCACTTACCTTCACCACTGTGCAAACGCGCCCCGTGGCGAGTTTTAAGTTGGGGGATTAAGTCCCCTTGAATCCTGCGGTCCCCTGGAGGCCAACTAGCCCACCAGGTACCTCCACTAAGCGCCAGGGAGCTGCGTTGCCGAGAGGTGTAAAAATGGGCGTGGCCTCAGAACACCTCTCTACAACGCAGGCACCTGGCACATACTGGAGGTAGCTGGTGGGCTAGTTGGCCCCCAGGGACCCCCAGTATTCAAGGGAATTCGTTGCCCCTCTGCAATCACACCAGGAGGCACGTTTGCAGAGTGATGTTGATAGGGGGCGTGGCCTCCGTCCCGATCCCGTTTTTTTAAATTTTATTTTTTTAAAGAAGGTCGCTGTATAGCCCCTCTTCTTTTTCTAATTTATTGGCCCTGGGGACCCCATCCCCCAGGGCCAGCCCCCAATTTTTAATAAAAAAAGAAAATCTGGAAGAGGGCCGCGTGCCCCCTTTCCGAGGCAATAATTTGGCCTGGGGACCCCATCCACCGGGGCATGGCCCTTTTTTATAAAAAACAATTCTTTTTAAGGGGGGGGGCTGCCTTGCTCCCCTCCTATGGCCAGTTCTGGCCAGGGGACCCCATGCCCCGGGCCGTTTCTTTTTTCATTTATTTAATTTTTTAATTTTTTGGGAGGGGGCAGGGAGGCCCCCCTCCCCGGCCACCACTAGCCCCGGGTACCCCATTGCCCGGGGCTGGCCCTCTTCGTTGGGGACCATGGGGGGTCACCAATCTCCCCATGGTCCCGCCGGCTCCCCACCTCCTGCGGGAGCCAGCGTTGCTTTTCCATATGGGGAGCAGCTAACATGCTGCTCCTCATGTGGAAAAGCAATCTGCTTTGCTTCATTGAAGCAAATGTAGGTTTCCCTGCTCTCGCTTCAATGAAGCAAAGCGGTTTGCAATGGCAAGGTGGGAGCCGCGAGGCTCCCGCTCTGCCATTGCAAACAGCATGGGGTGTCCCGGGGGTGGGTACCCAGGGACACTGCAGGAGCCGGCCCTGGGAGGTGGCAGTCCCCAGGGCCATCGAGGGCTCCAGGAGGGGGGCAGCTCGGCCCCCTCCACATTTTCATAAGCCCCGGGTGTGGCCTGAGAGCCCCCCCACCCATTTGTTTAAAGCCCCCGGGGTTGGTGGTGCCCGGTGCTGCGGGGGGCCCTGTGAGCCCCTGCATACATTTAAATATTACCCTGGGGGTGGCGGTCCCCGGGGCTGGGAGAGCCTGAGAGCCCCCCCCACCCATTTGTTTAAAACCCTGGGGTTGCGGGCCCCGGGGCTGTGGGGGGCCCTTGAGCCCCCTCGCATACATTTAATTCAGGGAGTGGCAGTCCTGAGAGCCCCCCTCCCATTTGAAAATAGCCCCGGGGGTGGTGGTCCCCGGGGCTGCCGGGGGGCCCTGTGAGCCCCCTATACATTAAAATCGTGACCTGGGGTGGCGGTTCCCGGGGCTGGGGGGTCTGAGAGCCCACCACCCATTTTGAATAAACCCCTGAGCCACCCCCGGTAAATTAGAGCCCCGGGGCAGTGTGGGGGGGTCTTTGTTCAATAATGCCCCTGGGATTTGACCCCCCGGGGGCAAATTTACATATTTTCCACGGGAGACCGCGTTTCTTTTTTTTTTAATATCGCTAGGATTCGCGGATCCTAATCGAATCCCGCGATTTTATTTTACAAAAAAACATTTTTTGGCCCTGGGTTCCTTGTGTGACCCCCTGAGCAGGCCTAGGGGGTCAGGGTGTGTCTACCCTGCCCCCTTTTTGTGTTTTGCAGTGTTTGTTTTTGTTGAACCAAGGCACAAGATGGCTGCCAACACTTCCTGATCTTGACAGTTGTCAGCCAATGAGCATTTAGCTTGTGCACGGCAGGGTGCTTGTAGCCTGCGCATAGGGTACGCGGATACTACTCCGGATCCACCGCACCCATAGATATATAAATGACTTTAACCATAATTTTCTCAAAAACTACTGAACAGATTGACACCAGATAAGCGAAAGGCACAAGTTGAACTGAGGACTACCTGTCTGGCAAATGTGGTGTAATTCCGTTCAGCCGAAAATTGCATGGGGAAAGCACGTTTTGGGACCTCCCTTTTTTTCTCAGCCCCCGCTTGACCAATCACCCCCAAATTTCAGGGATGGAAGCGGAACTGAGCTGGCCAAAAGTTTGGAAAAATTTCGCGCAGATTCATCAATTGGCGCCAAAGTTATTGTCAATAGAATGTTGCGGATTTCCTATGGATAATAGGTCCTAACTATAACTATCTACCCCAGGATGCTTAGTTGTTATGTATTGCAGAATCAAAAGCTTCCTACCGACGCGTTTCGCCAGTTACGGCTTGGTAATATATACGCCCAAGTTTCCATACTAAAATTGCTTTTTTAACTTACCTTTATCTTTGGCGTTGTTTGAAGAATCTTCAAGAAACTGTGGAAAGAGAGTGCCCTGGTGGATCTTGTTGCGCTTCAAAAGTTTTGAGGTGATCCACCAAGCGGGGGCTGCGAACAAGGGGGTTAAAAAAATGCATTTTCCCATGTTAATTCACATAGGACCTTTAGCTGAGCCTGCAGCCCAAACTACTGGGTGGAATTGCACCAAATTTGGCAGAAAGGTAGATTTTGGTTTCAGTTATTTGGTATAAATCCGTTCAGTAGTTGTTGAGAAATTTAAGAGAATCAAGATAGTAATATCTGTCGCCACTATAACTTCGCAAACAATTACGAGCTTGTGCAGAGAAATGTACAGCTTGGATTGGCAGCCAACACTTTATCCAGAAAGTGTTTGCAGCCATCTTAGGACTCAGGTTCAGCAGAGGCCAAAAAAAGCACACAAAAAAGAAAAGGGGCATGGTACAAATACCCTAACCATATAGCCTTGCTCCTGGGTTTCCAGAGGGACCCAGCAGGGCAAACAAATAATTGTTAAAAATAATATTGCTGCAAAAATAAGTGTGGGCCCTGTGCCTTATTGTAAAGGGCTCCTGGGTGGACCAGGTCTTAAAAGCATTGTTTAAGAGAAGGAGGGGTGCACAGGGCCTCCTCCTGGGGCGCACTGAGCCCCCGGGAACCACCACCTGCCTGGGGATTTATTTATAAAAAGGAGGGGGGTACTGGGCCCCACTCCATGGGCTCTATAAGTCCCGGGGACCACCACCTCCCTGGGGCTATTGAAACATTGATAGGGGCTTCATCAGCCAAGGGGGCTTCATCCCCTTGCCAGTAGTGCACCAGGAGACCCTTTTGCAGTGTGGCTGAGAAAGAGGGTGGGTCCTCTGACGAGGTCTCAGCAATACCACTGTGGGGTACTTACTTGAGGCAACAATATGGGTTCTTGACCTCAAATGACCCTCAGCAGATACAGGGACTTCATTAGGGGTGGCCGAGCAATATCCTCAGAACTTTGTGGAATTTGGCATAGTTTTTCGGTACCTCTGCAGAATTTCACAGAGTGAAACTCCACAAGCTCTGCTGAGGCCTACAGGAAAAAAATTGCAGAACATGAGCAGATCCCACTCAAAGACTCATGAATCTACTCACAGAGAAACTCATACTCTCTTACATCTACTCACAGACCCATTCACTCATGTGCTTACTATTAGACAAACTCAGACTTGTACATCCACACCAGTAGCGGCCTGTTACGGGAGTTCCGTGGGGCGGAAAGGCGGGCGGGGAGGAGCAGGGTAGGGGTAGTAAACACCGAAATATGGATGATTGGAGGTAAGTAACCAATTAAATAAAGAAAACAAATTTCATAGCGCGCAATGCAAAATGCGATGCACTGAGAGCTACAAAATTTGTTTTATTTATGAAATTCAGCTGTTGTATTTACCTGAGCTGAGTATAACATATGCTCCCGCAATGCACTGCTTATGATCTCACAAATTACATTACTCATCACATGGTCAGTGACATCACTGTGTAGCAGGGATCCTGTTCTCCTACAGAACTGTGCATTGAGACTTGGAACCTCAGTGAATTAGGGTGTGCCAAAACTCACCTTAGTACCCAAAATCCCCTACCGAGCTAGCTACAGTGTCTCATTGGTTATTACAAACTCCCAATATTTAGACAAACCAGAACATGAACTTATAATACCTCCGGTCACGTGGAACACGTGAACACTCTTTCGTTATACTATCATTTCAATCCAGAACAAGGAGTAAATGAGTACGCGTGCATATTGGAAATGTTTATTTACTAATGCAGTGTTCTCAAACGCAGTATCTTAGATAATACAAGCAAACATATTATAAGAAGCAAAGTTATCAGCATAGTTACTAGTCCATAGAACACAAAAGGTGACAACATGCTAAAATGCTGAAATGAATAGGGTTTAACAACACCTAATTCTCACCCTCCCTATCTAGTATATTATATTATATCTAAGAATGTCTCTTTGGGTTTTAGCAGGGCGATCCCATACCTCAAGATCCTAGTGGTAAGGGATCACATCATCTTCCACCCGCTCTCTGCATGCGAAGCACCATCAAGTGTGTAGTGTGCTCTGTCAGTAGCAATATAAAACGTGCCTAAAGCTAGAACTTGGCCGCCACTTGCATGTATGTTTATATCTAAGAAGGTGCGAAGATCAGACCTCACAACAACACTGTGTCGAGTTATCCTTGAAGGCTTCAGCACTCACTGTACAGACAGAGTTTACCAAGCAAAGCTGATATCAGAGCAATAACATATTATTCTCGTGTAAACCACAACGCTCTACTAGGCTAAAAGCTAAAACAACAATTATGTGTCATGTGCAGAAGCAGCAGAAAAGTAAAATGGCGTTTAAACATTTAATAAGCTCATGCTAACTTAACACAGCATATAGGCAATGAGTAACTATATGAAATCCCCCCATGATCCGAGCACGGATAAGATAAGATAAGATAAGGCAAGGGGCCCATCATGAAAGCAGAGTTCAAGAACGATCAGCAAGGTCAAATTTTGAATAGCTAGAAATAATATTTTCAGTAGCCCATGAGAAAAAAATTGGTTCAGTATGACAATTTTGTTACTCAAGTCAATAGGCCTGGGTGGTAAAAATGTTCCATAATTATCTAAAAAAACATAAAACGAATAACATAATGTCATTTAAGGCCACGAATGTCCTCAGGCCAGGACTGAATATGCAAAATAAGCTGCAACAGCCTCCAGCAGGAAGTCACAGTCATCATCCGAAAACAGTTCAGCCATCCAATGTAATAGTGGAAAAGAACATACATGCTCTTCAAGTACCGGAGCCTCTAGTATCATCAGAGGACAACTCGGTGGGTTCTCAATAAAGCTGTGTGCCAAGAAATCTTGCGCCGCTGCGAGTATATTCCAACGACCCATTATTCCATGCATCGCTGCCAAGGCCATAATCCTTACGTCAGAACAAAACAACTCATGAGCAACTAAGGGACTCATCGGTTGATTAAAATCCACGTCAGGAGACACCATCTTGCAGAGACACAAATCAAGGGCCCACTCGAAATCGCAGCTCAGGCAATGAAACACAGGCTGGACACATGTAAAATAGGAAAATCGAAACGATAATCTATATGCAGCGCTTAAGGTGGTGAGCGGCAGCATGCCATAGTACTCAAGCATCCTGTTGCCAAACAGTGCCAGGTGGGGCTGGGCATCGTGTAACACAGGATGGGCATCCTTTTCCAATAAAACAAAATATCACCAGAACGCCTGCCGCCAGCGCCAGCAAAACAGGAAATCCACCAAATAAGCTTGAAAATATCGAATGGAAGAAAGCAGGTATGACTACAAATATTTTTTCAAATGAAGTCACAAGATCGCTGCTAACTATCTTAAAAAAGTGTACGAGGCCAGAAGTGGAGGACGCATTAAAGATTGAATGAATCAGCTCACTGAAATGCAATGGCAGGTCAGTATTCAACAACGCCTGCACCTCCGTGCGGGTGTTGGCTACGTGAAGGACAAATGTTTCACAAGCTGAGCTCAGTGCCACTTCTTTTTGGGACAAAAGGGCTCTTATTCTAATCATTCCATTGAACTCTGCCGTCAAGTTTGGAATCCGCGGCCAGATGGAAACATCCGAGTTCCCATGTGGAGGAGGATACAAAACATTTTTGCAACAAACTACACGTTCAGTGACTGTAACCACATAAGCAATACCTCTAATTAACTCACAACAATCCTCATTATTTAAAAGTAAATAACTGCTGTTTGCCAGTAATGTGAAAGTGGGGACTATTGCGGGAACGGGAGTACCTTTCAAAACACAGGCTAAATTAGTCCGTTCTTGGTTGCAAGAACCATGTAATTGAATATGTCTACACATTAATGAGTGATCTGGTGTTTCTGTGCACTCTTCACCTTTAAAATAAACCTCCTGGTCATCCTTAAGGCATCTGTAAGTAAAAGGAAGCGACCAGGCTTCATGCAGATATGAACTAGCCAATGGTTCGTATCGGCCTATTGCAATATATCGCATACAATTTGTGAATTTAAACAACGCAAATGGTAACGTGATTAACCCGTGGATAAGCCACGTTGCTGCAGTGGCTTCTGCCGCAGAGAACGGTAAAGACTCCAACCTTTCAATGTGTAACATGGAAAAAGATGCATCTCTCATTGAAAGTAAGCGCTGCTTGTCAGTCAAATTAAAAGGGGCAAAGAGGGAGGAGACATTCATGTCATTCCAAGGCACTTTCCCAGACTTAAGCGTCGGCAGGGTCCACCCAAATTGCATAATGGAACGCAATCGATTTTGACCATGCTATAACACAGACACTTCATCTTGCACAATATCAACAACAGAAGACACAATATTATCTAACGTGTAAATGCGGGAAGAAAGCATGTTAATGCTATTATCTACAACAGCAAGCACTTTTTCTAAATTAGCTTGATCAATAGCTCAACGGCGTTCAGCCGCCTCAATCTGTGATGTTTTCCAGATTTCATTGTAAATCACATATATCCATCTTTGCGATCTACCACTCGCCGGGCCTCTTATGAAATCATTTAAATCCACATCATCAATCAGCTTGGATAGATGCAGTTTAACCGATGCCAAGATTGAATGTTTGAGCCAATTCTGACATAATTTGCCTACTGAATAAGTAGTGACAGAATGGTCAGTTTCAAAATGGGGATCGGTTCTGACTTTAGTAAAGCCATCAGCTAAACCCAGAAAAAGACGTTGGCATGAATCAGCACTTCTGTGCCACATTAGCCAACCCTTTGGATCCAAACTGGATATGTTAAAGGACGAATTTAGCAGCAAAGATTGCAATTCCCTAATGGAAAATCGTGAAACATTATTCCAACCAGTATATTCCTCTAAATCGGGGAAGGAAGGAGTATTTAATTTTTTAGAAGTAGCCAATCCAAAGCATGTTTTCTGCGAAATGGTAGAATTCAAAAACCACATATGATTTGGGATGAGACATGCACGGTGCAAAGCCTCAGTGCCTTGTACCTGCCAACATTTAGAACCCCAAACTGTTTTAAGGTCAATTATTTCCCTCCACAACTCGTAGCCGCCAACAGCCAGCTTGTCTAGAAAGGAGTTTGAGTACAATAACTTAGTATCGGTAAGTCTAACCTTGGACATGGACTTTTCAGTCATTTTAAAATAAAACGAAGCGGGATTGGACTGATTAAAGTCAGTAAAATAAGTGTACTTTTTCAAAAAAGTACTCGAACTGCCTTGTAAAGGCGCAGGGCAATGCTCCCATTGTGGATAATTTACAGCACATCTTCTGGAATTAGTTTTATGTAAGAAATGGTTGCCAAAATGTTGGAAGCAAAATAAATCACCATAATTAGCAGATTCTAAGTACAAATCCTCAACATCAAAGGCAGCATAATATTTCAAATCAGAAAACAAAGCCTCTACTGCCTGAACATCCCAATCATCAGAATGTATGTTTTGTTTCACTACATCCCCCATGTTTACTCTAAGCACATTACGGACATTAACCACCTCAGTAGGGCCATGGATTTGAAATGTAACTGCATCCCATACAATCCCATCAAGGACAGGCCAAGCAGTGATATTAACAAAAGTCAAGTCTCTCGTCAGTCTGTCTGCAGAATGTGAGGAGGAAAGGGGAGCCAATGTTCCATTCAGATGTCGAATGCATATTCTCTCTTCGACATAGTGTCCATTGACGATTCGGAAAAAATAAAACACAAAACCAATTGACATAAAAAGGTAAATTGAAAAAAGTACCAACCAAATATATGTCCAAGGGGGAATCAAAAAGTGTTTTTTTATTTTTTATAAAATCTTTATTTTTAGTTTAGTAGAAGAACAGTAGAGGAAACAGCGGTAAACCCGCACATCATCCCACGCAGGGGGCATAGGCAATGGCAATTAGGAACGATGAAGTGCTAGCAAAACTGCAATTGAAACATAGTAGCAGGGCAATGCCATAGGGCAAGGGCGCAGTCTCGGCGTGAGCATATTACTAACAGTCCATCCGCTTGGAGGCTCAGCTGTAGGTGGGTTCGCTGTTTGTGCCCAAAGAGTTATCCTGTCCAAGTTGAGAAGCTTTGATCATCCATGTGGGTGCCTCAAACAAACAAATAACATAACACCCTAAACCCCCCCTCACCCCCTCCCCTCCCGCCCCCCCTCAGTGGTGGTGACCACAACACTTCACACTTATTCATGTAGCCCCTGTATTAAACCTGGAATAGGTGGAGTGATCGTACGGAGGACGGGCAGACCGCAGAAGGCAGGCCCTTTGACAGAAAGCGAACCAAGGGACCCCAGCGGTATTGAAAGTTTTTGAAGTTGCCTAGAAAGATGTCCGCCACTCTTTCCATGCTAAGCAGTTTCCATAGCTTTGCGTGCCATAGGGATATCGCCGGAGCCTCCGGTTTTTTCCAGGCGGCGGCCAGAGAAAGCTTGGCAGCTCCAAGTCAGAGCCACAAGATGTGTTTGTCCGCACGCGTTCGATGTTCAAGGACGGGGTCTCGGAGGCCCAGCAATACATAAGCCATAGAGTCCGCCACCGGATAGCCAAGTATTTCCTTAATGTGTGAGAGGATCTCCCCCCAGTATGGGCGAATAATCGGGCAATCCCACCAGATATGGCGGAAGTCCCCAAGCAGACCGCAACCCCTCCAGCATCTGTCAGAGGCGGCCGAGAATATACGATGGAGTCTGGCCGGGTACAAATACCAGTCCATGAGCGTCTTAAGGTGGGCATCCCTCAAGTCTAACGAATGATTATATGTAGCAATATCACGCCACAGTGCCGACCATTCTTTGTCCGAAATGCCCTGCCCCAGGAGATCTTCCCATTGTCCCATGTAGAGGGGACGAGGTGACACTGCCGAGGTAAGTAGTAGCTGATAAAGAAAGGAGATGACACCTTTCATGGCAGAAGTCCGGAGAATGAAGGCCTCAAAGGGCGAGGGAGGTCTCGTAGCCGCGTCGAAGACCTCAGGTGACATGGCCCAATGGAGCAGCTGGACATGGTGATACTGTTCCGACGGCGGGACACCATAATCCCTCATGCAGTTATCAAAGGAGAGCAGAGTATAGCCGTGAAATAGGTGGGTCAAAGCCCTACAACCCCCCTCCCTCCATACCCTGAAAGGGCCCTCCTGTAATGCCGGCAAAAATGCCGGATTAAAGTGTAGAGGCATGAACGGAGATGGGAATGTGGTCCAACGGTCATCAGCGGCCAGCGTATCCCAGACCTACAGAGTGGTACTGGTGGGAGTACTAATGTAAGCGTTTAGGGGCCTGTCTTTCTTGGGTTTCCAGGCCAGGTCCCAGATTGATCTACCTGCGATACTCCTATCCATGTGTAACCAGTGTTTCTCTGAATTTTGTTGGGACCATTCCACCAGCACTCTTAATTGTGCTGCTTTGTACTAGAGATGCATATCGGGAAGGCCTACACCTCCTTCCCCCCAGTGGTTGTCGCAAAACTGTGAAGGAGAATCGCGCTCGACCCCCTTGCCAAACAAACCGGAGCATCTGAGTTTTAAGGCGCCGAAAGAAGTCCACGTCCAGGGGAATAGGGAGCGCCTGAAAGAGGTACAGGTATTTAGGGAGGAGGACCATCTTAATGGCATGTATTCTGCCCAGCCATGATAAGTATTTGGGCTTCCACCGATAAAAGTCCGCTCGGGTCTTCGCCAATAACGGTGGGAAATTCGCTGAAAACAATTTCCCAATCGTGGGCGTCAGGTGAACCCCCAAATATACAATGGAGTTGGAGGCCCAAGCCAACGGGGTAAGAGGCCGCACTTGATCCACCTCTGCAGGGGAAAGTGTGAGATTCAATATATAAGATTTGTCATAGTTGACCTTGAAGCCGGCCACCTCCTCAAAACGTATTAGGACCTCCCGGACATGTGGAAGAGAGTGCACCGGATCCATAATAGAGAGCAGGACATCATCTGCAAGTAGTGTAATTTTATGCTGCTCTCCGGTAAAGGGAATGCCCCGAATCCCCTCGTGTTCCCACACCGCTAATGCCAGCGGCTTGATGCTCAAGGCAAAGAGCAGGGGGGAGAGGGGACAACCCTGTCTGGTGCCGCGGGAATGTGAGAAAAAGGCAGAAAGATGGCCGTTCACTGCCACTCTAGAGCGGGGGCTGCAATAGTTCACCTTCACCATAGAGATGAATCTGTCCGAGAAGCCAAAGGCAGCCAGAGTTTGGAAAAGGAAGCCCCAGTTCACGCAGTCGAAAGCTTTTTCAGCATCAAGGCGTACGAGTACCGCTGGAATTTGAAACCTATTAGCTTTTTCTATCAAGTGGACAATCCGCCTCGTGTTGTCATAGGTCTGACGCCCCTTAATAAACCCAGATTGATCTGGATGTACGAGTGCCAGCATCAACTCTTGGAGCCTGCACGCAATGATCGAGGAGTATAGCTTGGCGTCGATATTGAGGAGGGCTATAGGGCGAAATGAGGAGCAGTGAGTGGTGCCTTTCCCCGGTTTAGGTAGAACCGAAATTACGGCCTCAGCGAGCGAGCCGGATGTAGTGCCGGAGTCAGCTATGTCATTAAAGAGGGCGACCAGAAAGTCGCACACCTCAGTGGCATACGTCTTGTAAAAGAGGGCGGTGTAGCCATCCGGTCCCGGCGCCTTATGGAGTTTCAAGTTTTTAATGGCCTCAAGTACCTCGCTGCCAGTAATCGGGCTGCAAGTAGCTTGTTCCATTCCTTAGAGACCTGCGGTATGGGCAGACCCCGCAGATATTCCCGCTGTTCAGCGGCAGCAAGTGTGTCCCCCGCATAGAGTTCCGCATAGAAGCGTCCAAAGATAGCAGCCTTAGTCTCGTCACGGTGCTGCTGCTCACCCGTCGAGCCTCGAACCCCTCTTATATACTCCCGCTCCCTCTTGTCTCGCAGTTGACGAGCCAGGTGTCTCCCCACCTTATTCCCGTGGGAGTACGAGAGGCGCCGCAATCTCAACAACGTGAACTCCACCCTGTTGTTGTAGTGGGCCCTCAATTTCCCCCTAACCGCCGTCAAGGGGCGAAGGGTCAGCCTTGACGGATTTAGTTTGTGGGCTTGCTCAAGGGCTGCCAGCTCTATCTCCAACCCCTCTCGCTCCCTTCGTTGCATCTTATTGAGGTGAGCATTAAGAGCTAGGCAAGTGCCCCTGATTGACGCCTTAAAGGCGTCCCAGGTGGTGGATATTGACGTATCAGACACAGGATTGAGTGCAAAAAAGTCCCTGATATCCTTCCGTAACTCCTTGCTTGAGGCGTCGTCCCGGACCACTGAGGCCGGGAAATACCACTTCCGTTGTCCGTCACCCGCTGGTGACCAGCGCAGGCCTAGCACGAGTAGACTATGGTTGGAAACTGAGAGTGGAAATATTCTAGAGTCGAGGACATCTCCCCTGAGGGCTTGACTTAGAAAAATGTGGTCCAGGCGGGAGTAGGAGTGGTGGACATGGGAGAAAAAGGTGTAATCTCGGGACAGGGGGTGTATGGAACACCAGCTATCAATTAAGCCCATCTCCCCAACAAGCCGGTGTGTCTCAGCAGAAAACAGACCTGCGTCAGCCCTATGGGAACCGGAGCTATCCAGCTCTCTACTCCACACTAAATTAAAGTCTCCCATCAAGAACAGGTGTCCCTCAGCAAAGTCTCCCACCCTCCGCAGCAGGCCCTGGAGAAAACCATTCTGACCCGCATAGGGGCCAACACCACCACAAAAGTGCTCAGCTTCCCATGGACTAGACCCTTCACCATCAGCCAACGGCCTTCCTTATCACTGCGTACATCCATAGGCTGAAAGTGCAGGGCCGCACGAAAGAGAAGAGCCACCCCCCTGTGTTTCGTGGATGCAGAAGATCTATATATGAGGGGGAAAAGTTTGTGCCGGAGGCGCAGCTCATCCTTACGCACCAGGTGAGTCTCCTGGAGACCCACAATGTCAAGCTGCTGATCTATCACATACTTCCACACCTTCTGACGTTTTTGCGGGGAGTTCAGGCCCTTGACATTCCATGTACCAATACTAAGAGGCATCATCAGATAACAAGCCCGCTCCCGCTACAAATGTACCACACCTCCCCTCCTCCCCGCCTCCACTTCCGGCCACCATAGGCAATGCAGGATAGCTCCCCAGACATCCCACCCAGCACCCCACAGCCAAAGAGTACATGCCTAGGGTCCTCGGGCCCTGCTGCACATCTCCCGAAGATACAACAATCACTCGCCAGAGCACAAAAAACACAACCAACCATACATTCCTGTCACCACCACCATCCCTGCTGCACCCCACCTCCCCATATCCCCAAAACCCCCTCAGCACTACAACGCCCCCCCAAGGAACCCAATGCCGCCCCCAAACCAATAGAACAAGAGGAAGCAGCATAAGGTGAGAGAAAAACATGGAGGAACAATGTCCTGAACAATTCCAGTACATAGAAGTTTGTGGTTTCCTCCGGGGGGCGAGGACAGGACACCTCAGGGCGTGCCCCGAAGACCACATACCGGGGTGTCTTCCCAAGAAGTACAAATTGACCCACAGTACCTGCAGATCCATGTCCCTCCGGCGCCAAGCGATTGTCATCTCAGGGCTCAGGCCGCCCCGGAGCCATGCTGTGAGGACGCCTCCGTAGCCGAGGCCACAGAGGCCACCGCTGCCCCCCTCTCTTGTAGACTGGTTGCACGATCAGGCCTCCTCCGATCTGACTCCCGACCCACTCTCTGCCATGAGGAGGACTGCCGTCTTCTCCGAGATGGGGAGCTACCACTCTCCGGGGGGAGGGCCGTGTCATCAAGGCCCAAGAGGTCCTTTGCCACCTGAAGCAATCGGATCTGTGCCAGTCTATTCTGCCATCGAAAAATTATGCAGAAGGGGTGGCCCCAGGAGTAGGAGATGTTATGTTCCCGCAGGAAGGCGGTCACAGGGCGAAACTCACGCCTCTTTTGAAGGGTCGACCCCGCCAAGTCCTGATATAATTGGGAGTGGTGATCCCGGAATTGCAACGACAGAGTCTCCCGTGCCTTTCGAAGAATGCGTTCCTTCAACTGGAAGTCGTGGACGCAGACCAAGATGTCGGGTGGAGGACCCCCTCCACGTCTAGGCAGACCGACCCTGTGGACCCTGTCCATCTTGATTTCATGTAGGTCCTCATCATCCAGGATCTGCAAGAAGAGTGCCAGAACATAGCCCCGCAGATCACCTGATTCCCCGTCCCACGGTACTGCACGTATGCGAATGTTGTTCTGGCGGGAACGATTCTCCAAGTCCTCCGCATGTGCTTGAAGGTCCAAGTTCTGCTCCGTGAGCCGAATCACATCTTGCTGCAATTGGTGTACATCATTCGCCACACTTAGATCATGATCTTCCAGGGTAGCTACCCGCTCTCCGATACCGTCCACGTCTCGCCTCACCTCACGGAGGTCCGAGGCCAGCTGAGAGCGAAGCTCCGAGATGTCCTCCTTAATGGAGGTGAAGAGCTCCAACATAAAGGCCTTGGTGGCGGGGGCTTCATCTTCCTTCTATTTAGGTGAGGCGCTAGTCCCGGGGGACGCCGGCTGCTGGGATCCCTTGGAAGGGCCATCTTTACCAGGCTTCCCTTTTCGCTGCATAGAGGACATCACGACGCCCCTGCTCGCTCGAGTATTCATGCTGAGGATCACCGTCCACCACCCCCGTAGCACCACAGGTCGGGCGTTGCTCCGTTAACGACCAGATCCGGTCCAGGAGTAATAGGTACCCCTCGACAGTCCACTAGCACGGGTCGCGCAATCCACGCGGGAGACGCGGGTCCACCGCGCCACTCGAAGCCACTCGCGCCACTACGTTGAGACTAGGCCGAAATGGCACCACAGAGTCACCGGGGAACGAGCCACCAGAGTGTGACCAGTCGGTGGGCCCCACCAAGCAATCCAGGCTTCCCAAGGGTCTGGGGCACTGTCCGCCAATTTCATTCACCCCAACCGCCACCGGCGATAGCTCCACGGCCTTTATAGCTCCAGTCCAGGCCCCTCGATGGGCAGGGTGGCCCGGAGGCCCGAGCCCCCACAGAGTCCCTTCGGTACCAGGGGCCCACCGCAGGGCCGCGGCAGCAGGCCGGGTGCTCCGTCGCTCAGCCGGACCACCACGCGACAACAGGACCCTGCAGCCTAATGGCGGCTACCCGCAGCAGCTCAGTCCGCCAGCCAGGGATGGAGAAGGGCGGCACGCCTGTGCTCCTGGCGTTCCCAGCAGGCCTCGCAGGTTCCGACAGCCCCCAACAGCAAGGCGGCTCCACTCGCAGGGTCAATTCACCGACCGAAGATTTAAGGGGGGGCCGTGCAGCAAGTGTGTCCCCCGCATAGAGTTCCGCATAGAAGCGTCCAAAGATAGCAGCCTTAGTCTCGTCACGGTGCTGCTGCTCACCCGTCGAGCCTCGAATCCCTCTTATATACTCCCGCTCCCTCTTGTCTCGCAGTTGACGAGCCAGGTGTCTCCCCACCTTATTCCCGTGGGAGTACGAGAGGCGCCGCAATCTCAACAACGTGAACTCCTCCCTGTTGTTGTAGTGGGCCCTCAATTTCCCCCTAACCGCCGTCAAGGGGCGAAGGGTCAGCCTCGACGGATTTAGTTTGTGGGCTTGCTCAAGGGCTGCCAGCTCTATCTCCAACCCCTCTCGCTCCCTTCGTCGCATCTTATTGAGGTGAGCATTAAGAGCTAGGCAAGTGCCCCTGATTGACGCCTTAAAGGCGTCCCAGGTGGTGGATATTGACGTATCAGACACAGGATTGAGTGCAAAAAAGTCCCTGATATCCTTCCGTAACTCCTTGCTTGAGGCGTCGTCCCGGACCACTGAGGCCGGGAAATACCACTTCCGTTGTCCGTCACCCGCTGGTGACCAGCGCAGGCCTAGCACGAGTAGACTATGGTTGGAAACTGAGAGTGGAAATATTCTAGAGTCGAGGACATCTCCCGTGAGGGCTTGACTTAGAAAAATGTGGTCCAGGCGGGAGTAGGAGTGGTGGACATGGGAGAAAAAGGTGTAATCTTGGGACAGGGGGTGTATGGAACGCCAGCTATCAATTAAGCCCATCTCCCCAACAAGCCGGTGTGTCTCAGCAGAAAACAGACCTGCGTCAGCCCTATGGGAACCGGAGCTATCCAGCTCTCTACTCCACACTAAATTAAAGTCTCCCATCAAGAACAGGTGTCCCTCAGCAAAGTCTCCCACCCTCCGCAGCAGGCCCTGGAGAAAATCATTCTGACCCGCATTGGGGCCAACACCACCACAAAAGTGCTCAGCTTCCCATGGACTAGAACCTTCACCATCAGCCAACGGCCTTCCTTATCACTGTGTACATCCATAGGCTGAAAGTGCAGGGCCGCACGAAAGAGAAGAGCCACCCCCCTGTGTTTCGTGGATGCAGAAGATCTATATATGAGGGGGAAAAGTTTGTGCCGGAGGCGCAGCTCATCCTTACGCGCCAGGTGAGTCTCCTGGAGACCCACAATGTCAAGCTGCTGATCTATCACATACTTCCACACCTTCTGACGTTTTTGCGGGGAGTTCAGGCCCTTGACATTCCATGTACCAATACTAAGAGGCATCATCAGATAACAAGCCCGCTCCCGCTACAAATGTACCACACCTCCCCTCCTCCCCGCCTCCACTTCCGGCCACCATAGGCAATGCAGGATAGCTCCCCAGACATCCCACCCAGCACCCCACAGCCAAAGAGTACATGCCTAGGGTCCTCGGGCCCTGCTGCACATCTCCCGAAGATACAACAATCACTCGCCAGAGCACAAAAAACACAACCAACCATACATTCCTGTCACCACCACCATCCCTGCTGCACCCCCCCTCCCCATATCCCCAACAAACCCCCTCAGCACTACAACCCCCCCCCAAGGAACCCAATGCCGCCCCCAAACCAATAGAACAAGAGGAAGCAGCATAAGGTGAGAGAAAAACATGGAGGAACAATGTCCTGAACAATTCCAGTACATAGAAGTTTGTGGTTTCCTACGGGGGGCGAGGACGGGACACCTCAGGGCGTGCCCCGTAGACCACATACCGGGGTGTCTTCCCAAGAAGTACAAATTGACCCACAGTACCTGCAGATCCGTGTCCCTCCGGCGCCAAGTGATTGTCATCTCAGGGCTCAGGCCGCCCCGGAGCCATGCTGTGAGGACGCCTCCGTAGCCGAGGCCACAGAGGCCACCGCTGCCCCCCTCTCTTGTAGACTGGTCGCACGATCAGGCCTCCTCCGATCTGACTCCCGACCCACTCTCTGCCATGAGGAGGACCGCCGTCTTCTCCGAGATGGGGAGCTACCACTCTCCGGGGGGAGGGCCGTGTCATCAAGGCCCAAGAGGTCCTTTGCCACCTGAAGCGATCGGATCTGTGCCAGTCTATTCTGCCATCGAAAAATTATGCAGAAGGGGTGGCCCCAGGAGTAGGAGATGTTATGTTCCCGCAGGAAGGCGGTCACAGGGCGAAACTCACGCCTCTTTTGAAGGGTCGTCGCCGCCAAGTCCTGATATAATTGGGAGTGGTGATCCCGGAATTGCAACGACGGAGTCTCCCGTGCCTTTCGAAGAATGCGTTCCTTCAACTGGAAGTCGTGGACGCAGACCAAGATGTCGGGTGGAGGACCCCCTCCACGTCTAGGCAGACCGACCCTGTGGACCCTGTCCATCTTGATTTCATGTAGGTCCTCATCATCCAGGATCTGCAAGAAGAGTGCCAGAACATAGCCCCGCAGATCACCTGATTCCCCGTCCCACGGTACTGCACGAATGCGAATGTTGTTCCGGCAGGAACGATTCTCCAAGTCCTCCGCATGTGCTTGAAGGTCCAAGTTCTGCTCCGTGAGCCGAATCACATCTTGCTGCAATTGGTGTACATCATTCGCCACACTTAGATCATGATCTTCCAGGGCAGCTACCCGCTCTCCGATACCGTCCATGTCTCGCCTCACCTCACGGAGGTCCGAGGCCAGCTGAGAGCGAAGCTCCGAGATGTCCTCCTTAATGGAGGTGAAGAGCTCCAACATAAAGGCCTTGGTGGTGGGGGCTTCATCTTCCTTCGCTTTAGGCGAGGCGCTAGTCCCGGGGGACGCCGGCTGCTGGGATCCCTTGGAAGGGCCATCTTTACCAGGCTTCCCTTTTCGCTGCATAGAGGACATCACGACGCCCCTGCTCGCTCGAGTATTCAGGCTGAGGATCACCGTCCACCACCCCCGTAGCACCACAGGTCGGGCGTTGCTCCGTTAACGACCAGATCCGGTCCAGGAGTAATAGGTACCCCTCGACAGTCCACTAGCACGGGTCGCGCAATCCACGCGGGAGACGCGGGTCCACCACGCCACTCGAAGCGCCGGCCCACTACGTCGAGACTAGGCCGAAATGGCACCACAGAGTCACCGGGGAACGAGCCACCAGAGTGTGACCAGTCGGCGGGCCCCACCGAGCAATCCAGGCTTCCCAAGGGTCCGGGGCACTGTCCGCCAATGTCATTCACCCCAACCGCCACCGGCCCACCGCAGGGCCGCGGCAGCAGGCCGGGTACTCCGCCGCTCAGCCGGACCACCACGCGACAACAGGACCCTGCAGCCTAATGGCGGCTACCCGCAGCAGCTCGGTCCGCCAGCCAGGGATGGAGAAGGGCGGCACGCCTGTGCTCCTGGCGTTCCCAGCAGGCCTCGCAGGTTCCGACAGCCCCCAACATCAAGGCGGCTCCACTCGCAGGGTCGATTCACCGACCGAAGACTGAAGGGGGGGCCGTGCAGCAGCAGCACCGATCGTCCCTGCAAGGCGGTGCGCTCGGCCCTTCCCCGGAGACACCTATGCGGTCTCTCGGCTGTTCCTCCCGGGTCCGGGTATATCCGCAGCAGTCGTCGGGAAGATGGGGCACAGCTCAATCGAGGCGGGGTCACCTCTACTCATTCCCCTCCGCCGGCGCCCTCACTCCACACTGCAGCTCCGGAAGCTCAGCGCCTTCCACCACTCGAGGCCAGGGATCTCCGGGCCTCACTCCGCTGCAGCCCACGCGGCGAGACTGTACCGTTGTCACTTCTCCGGGGGCCCAAATTCCACAACTGGCTCGAGCCCCCTGGCAGCTGGGGTTGCCGCAGGCAGGGGGCGCTCCAATAAAGCACTGCTCCGGGGGCTTAAACAAGGCTAAGCAGAATTCGGTGCCGGAGGGACTTCAAAACACGTCTCACTCCGTCGCCATCTTGGCCACGCCCCCCCAAAAAGTGTTTTTTAAATAAACTGAATCGCAAAACGTTATGGCTTCCCTGAAGTTTGCGAGACAGTGTCAAAAGAAAATCTGGATTCTGTGGCCAAACGTGTTTGTAGATCAGGCATCGATAAACGTTAGAACCAGGCAAAGTACTTAATAAAGGACTGAAAATTGTATGCATTTCGATGGCCACCTCATGCTCAGGATTAGAAGCAGTGGCCAAAACAGAATTTCTCACAATCGAAGGACAGGAGTCTGCCGGTGTCATACTAAGAAGAATCGGCCACTCTGTGTAGCTTGACATTGTCAATTGAAATAAACCTCTTTTCCTTACGACCTGGAAGTGGTGGTAAAATGACTGTTCTTGTGCCCTTCACTCCATGCACAGGAACCGGAACTCGATAAGAGGGACCAAATTCTATCTTGTTCCCGATCTTCTCCCGAACCAGTTCTCCAACTTGGGGTAGCCAGCCAACTACCGGGATCTGCAACGCATCATCCGATGTGGAGGGCAAATGTTCCTTTGCAAGACTGTCTCTGGCCTTTTTTAGATCCAGTAAAACATTGCAATGTTCATCTACGCCAAAGGCTGTGGCTTGGGCCACGCAGTCTAGACTGTCAAGGTCCGGGACATACATCTTGATACCAAAGAGAATTTCGTATGGGGTCCGCCCACCCAGAGACCTTCTAGGGAGATTATTAGGAGCACGCTGCACGCCATTGAGATGACCCAGCCAGTTCCTGCCAGTGCCTATAACTTGAACTGTCAATGATTGCTTTAAGTCACGGTTCATTCGTTCCACTACACTATTACCCTCAGGTCTGTATGGAGACGAAAACTTGACTTGGACCCCCATCAACATCATGGCATCCTTATACGCCTTAGAGGCAAAAGCAGAATGGAAGGTACCACAGGCAAAAATCCCTGCAAAGACGTGCAAATCTCTTATAACAGTCCGTGAATCAGCGCTACGGTGGGGTCAGACCCAGACAAAGCGTTTGCATGAATCAACTGTGACTAAGATATACTTATATGCAGTATCAGAAAAAAAAGGACCGCAGTGATCTAAATAAACACATCCTAGTGGTTTATTAGATATGTACAACTGTGTCTGTGGGGGACGCGCAGCAGTTGAAGGCTTAATCTGCAGGCAAATGTCACATTGAAGGACATAATCGCGCGTCTGTTTGTACAGTCCCCGCCACCAGAAACGCTGTTGTAACTGTGATACTGTGGCCGAAACGCCCGAATGCGCAGACGCCACACCTTCATGTGCCACTGTAAACGAGGTATTCCTGCGGTCCCAGTTGGGAATCAACCGCTCCCCAACTTCAGGAATTTTCACATAAGGAACCTTATCGGGACTTGAGTGGTATGTGTACTTCAAAGGGAACCCCGCAGGATATTTACCTCCCTTATCAGTGGCAGCAATAGCCGCCAAGATATCATCATCAATCTTACTTTTGGACCGTGTAACTGCTGCAACTAAATATGTCGAAACTGCAGATTTCGCCGCCTCATCAGCAAGCGAGTTGCCAACAGCGTGTACTCCCACGCGCTGATGACCTAGAGTGTGAATCACAAACACGAGCGGCAACTGCTCTTTAAGCTCAGCCACTCGGACCCAGATCATTTTATGTTTTTTTGTGCTACCCTTGGAATCACGAAAGTCATTTTGAATCCAAAAGAACAAGTTCTCATTGTAAGACTGGACACAGTAATAGGATTCACTTACAATAAGTGTCGTCACACTAGGATCTGCGTACTCCAATGCAAGCATCAGAGCTCAAAGCTCTGCCAATTGTGCGGTGCAGTCCCCTAGAGTCTGCGTGTGCACGACTCTTGACTTGAACTCATTGTTCACCATGGCACCTACCACAATGGCGGAAACGTAGGCGTGTTTAGAACCATGCGCAACCTGCGCCGACCCATCAGTGTAAATGATGCAATGGAAATCCTCCAAAGGTCTCATAGCTAAAGGAGCCGGATGAACAAATTCATACTGTAAATACTCCTACGACCGTAAGGAGGCGTAAAAAATAAACGTGACATCCGGGGATGTCAATGAAGCAGCCCATTGTATCCACTGAGGGTGCAAAGCTTTTGAATTTTGTACACTGGCTTTCGAAACTGCCTTCAAAGCAGGACACGGGGTAACAACCAACATGCATTTTCCCTGTGACAGAGCGCGTTCCTTAAGAATCGCCATCTGTACAGCCGTCAAAACTTTCTCCACAGTGGAAAATCGCATTTCAGACGAAGTGTACAAGTGTGACTTGTAAGCAATAGGTACAGTGTCTCCTTTGTTAAAAGTCAGGTAAGTTAAGCCCACCGTCCCAGGGATGATTCTTATCACCAGGTTGGTGTGGTTATCACGAGTCAGTAAGAATTTAGAAGCGAGCAGATCAGGATGCAAAGATTGCAGGATAACTGAGTGCTCAGGCAGCCAGCAGGATTTGGTAAATGTAGGTTGTATCAAAGCATACAAAGGCTTGATACGCTGGGCATAATCAGGAATGTATGTTCTCCCGAAGTTCAAAAATCCCAGCAAAGACTGTAATTTTTTCAGAGTTGTCGGAGTGCGCAGCTGTGCGCATTTCTCCAAGAAGTGAGGAGCCAATCCTCTACCCTCATTGTTGAGCTCATAGCCCAGGAACAACACTGTATACTCTGCAATGTGCGATTTTGTAAAGTTGAATTTGTAACCCATGTCTGCAAAGCTACAAATTAAGCGGTCAACTAGACACAGATGCTCCCAAAGTTCGTCGTCTGTGAGATAAATGTCATCCACATATGAGCATGCATCTGGGTCGACTCTCTCCAAAAGAGAGAAAATGCGTGCAGTGAAAACCCCAGGACTATTTTATAGCCCATAGGTAAACGGCGAAATTGTTTTTGCACACCGCCGCAAGTAAAGGAGGTCCATTGGGAACTCAGACCATCCAAATGGTGGGCATAAAAACCGTTGGAAATTTCAAGCGTGGTCTTAAACCGCTTACGCACAAGACCATCCACTAACACAGAGCCGTGAGTATTCTGTACTGCACAGGTACGGCAATGCGAGTTTAAATGCCAGTAATCCAATACCAAATGAAACGATACACTGTATGTCACCCTCGATTAGAAGGACTATTTCAAAAAGTCTGTCAGGGGGAGCAACTCTAGTGTCAGCTGTTTCAACTACAACAAAACGGTCAGTCGCTGTCACCTTCAGTAGTGGACGCAGGGCCTCCCGCTCTGTACTGCATGAAGCGCTGCACCAACCGGGGCCCCGCCTGGGAGATTGCGGGTTATGTATTGCACTAACGACCTAATCACGCTAATTGCGACTACATGTAGCCGGCTTAACTCAGCGACGGTACATGCCCCGTGTTGAGGATGAGGTGTAAATCCAGCCAAAACAGGCCAATTTGCGCCGGGAATGGACAAAGGACCTAACCTCGGAGCTGTTAAAGAGTGGGGGAGGGCGCCACCAAACCAAACGTGATGCTGCCAAGTATCAATAGGTACCTCCTGTGCCCTATACAGAGTATATTCATTCGGCACAGGGGTGGGAGTGTACGTACGGAACACACCTGAAGTTCCGTCCACAGCTGGGAAGGTCACCCACGAGTAAAAGATTTCGTAAGGGTAAGCCACTTCCGGACTCACCACCATTATCACGGCCATGCCATCCACGGGAACATTATAATGTTGCAAATGATTACGCACCGCAATGCGACTATGCTGCGGAATGTCCACCGTGGCCACAGTGACACAGAAAGGAAAAAGAACAAAGTAAACTTTGTAGCACAACTGGGTAGTAATCCAAGGAAACTGTTTTAGAAAGATTCAAGCTTGAAAAGACCTATTACATAAATAGGTAGGTTTTTCCGACACCACCGTTTTCCGGAAAACGACAGTGAAGGGGTCAAGGATCGAAAGATGAACTACTCAAGTGTCATGTAATAAGACCACCGAAACGTTGGGCGCCATGTAACAGGGATCCTGTTCTCCTACAGAACTGTGCATAGAGACTTGGAACCTCAGTGAATTAGGGTGTG
The DNA here is from genome assembly GCF_964261635.1 of Lissotriton helveticus. Taxonomy (NCBI): domain Eukaryota; kingdom Metazoa; phylum Chordata; class Amphibia; order Caudata; family Salamandridae; genus Lissotriton; species Lissotriton helveticus. The sequence continues at coordinate 1,433,281,051 of NC_136068.1, forward strand.
CCAAAACTCACCTTAGTACCCAAAATCCCTTACCGAGCTAGCTACAGTGTCTCATTGGTCATTACAAACTTCCAATATTTAGACAAACCAGAACATGAACTTATAATACCTCAGGTCACGTGGAACTCATGAACACTCTTTCGTTATGCTATCATTTCAATCCAGAACAAGGAGTAAATGAGAACGCGTGCACATTGGAAATGTTTATTTACTAATACAGTGTTCTCAAACGCAGTATCTTAGATAATACAAGCAAACATATTATAAGAAGCAAAGTTATCAGCATAGTTAATAGTCCATAGAACACAAAAGGTGACAACATGCTAAAATGCTGAAATGAATCGGGTTTAACAACACCTGATTCTCACCCTCCCCATCTATTATATTATATTATATCTAAGAAGGTCTCTTTGGGTTTTAGCAGGGTGGCCCCATACCTCAAGATCCTAGTGGTAAGGGATCACATCATCTTCCACCCGCTCTCTGCATGCCAAGCACCATCAAGTGTGTAGTGTGCTCTGTCGGTAGCAATATAAAACGTGCCTAAAGCCAGAACTTGGCCGCTGCTTGCATGTATGGTATGTCTAGGAAGGTGCGAAGATCAGACCTCACAACAACACTGTGTCGAGTTATCCTTGAAGGCTTCAGCACTCACTGTACAGACAGAGTTTACCAAGCAAAGCTGATATCAGAGCAATAACATATTATTCTCGTGTAAACCACAACGCTCTACTAGGCTGAAAGCTAAAACAACAATTATGTGTCGTGTGCAGATGCAGCAGAAAGGTAAAATGGCATTTAAACATTTAATAAGCTGATGCTAACTTAACACAGCATATAGGCAATGAGTAACTATATGACAACTGACGATGTCACTCATGACATCTCAAATGATATCACTGATGAGATCATCTATGGAACCACTTACACAGACACTCACACCCCCATACAACCTTATATGCCAACTCATACAACCACTCACATACCCATTCACAAATCCATATAACCACTCACACAGCCACTCACTCACCCATACAGCCAGTCCCTTAGACTCTCACCCTTGCATACAGCCACTCACACACCAACTCACTTAAACAAATACTCACTCAGATAACCACTTCCTCACCCATACAGTCACTTACACAACCTGTCCCTCACTAACATAGTAATTCAGATACCCACTCACCCACCCATAGTGTCACTGACGTACCCACTCACCAACCCATAGAGCCACTCACACACCTGCAAGTCACTCAGGCACCCACTCATACACAGATACAGACAGTCATACAGTGACTCACATACACTATGTTAAAAAAGAATCACTCATTAGTAGTACACAAATGGTAGCTAAGGTATTGTTGCTATGGTTGTTAGGTAAGTGTGGTAATTAGGGTTGGTAGGTAGGGTAAGTGTGGTAGGGTAGGGTAAGGATGGTAGGCAAGGTATGGTAAGGATGGAAGATTATGGTAGCAAAGTAGGTATAGTAGATAAATAGTTATTAGTATTAAGTATGGTAGCTAGATAGGTATGGATGAAAGATAGTGGAGAAGTGTGGCTCAATGGTTAGAGCGGCAGACCTTGATGCAGAACGCTGGTCAGGGACCAGGGTTCGATTCCCGCCTCGGCGGGATCGGGCTTAAATTCCTCTGACCGGATATTCTCGCCTCAGTGCCGAATCTAAGCATGGGCCCCACGCTGCAACTCTGGGCAATAGCTTGCTTAGTCTCCACAACGGCCCCCGATGCACAAGGGATGCCTGGTTTCACCATGGGATGCCCAGGAGTGGACACCTCACAAGGAAAAGCCAGGAGGGGTTCCCTTGTGGTAGGAGTACAAGCGCCGGGATGCCTCCGGGTTACTGTTCGCGCTATACAAATACAACACATTTACATTTACACATAGGTTAGCCATGATAGGTCAGGAAAGTTAGGTATGTATAGTAGGTATGGATGATATAATAGGCTAGTTGTTATAGGTATGTTAAAGGGAAAAGAAGTATGATAGATTGGTATTATTGGTATGTTGGTTTGTGGGTATGTTATCTGGATAGAAATCAAAGTTTAGCATGGAGAGCATGGCACCCACATCTGGGCATACCTGTCCCACTCGGGCTGACAAATGCAAAAAGAACAATTGGTGAAGAGAATGCAGATCATTGTCATATATTCACCCCAGTGCAGAGGTCAAGGCCTAAATACATAGTTTTTTTGCTCAACATGCCATTATAGTTTGAACCCAGCCATATGCAAATCAGTCTTGACCCTGCGCCAAATGGGAACAGTCCAGTCCGAACCAGACTGTGGGGCCTGCTGTGCAAGTGGATTTCACTCTCTCGGACTTAGAGCTGTTTAATGACAAGAATAGATTGAGAGTGGCATGTTGTTTGAAATCATCTGCTGCCCTATGTGAGTTGGGCCAGCCCTCACGATGTTTGCCCAGCTGCCCATCTCTGACTGCTCTGTACTGTAGTACATTGTGAATCATTCATGTCCTTGAGGGCACAATGGAATGTGCAGATGTTTCATTTGGAAAGGCAACTTGGGGAAGGTGCTGGGAGAGGCGATTCATCTGACATTTTATTGTGTATTGAGAAAATGTTATCTTCAAGTTTATCTTTACTAGAAAGATCGGTTTCTAATTCTGATCATTTGCTCGATGTGTTTTCCCCAATTATTGTGGGGGCCCAACAATTCACTACTTCTGGTTTGTGTCAAATGCTGGCCCAAAAGACAAAAGATTTGAAATCTCCGGCCCCTCAAGTGGAATATGTGGAGAATGGTGGGTCTAAAGATGTTGGTATTCAAGTGGTTAAAGCTCAGTGCTCGGGGATCTTCCCTCTATGACGTGTATTGTAAAATGTATTGCAAAAAACAGATTGAGGACAATGTGTATTCATTAAAAAGTTCATTTAAAAGTAGTAATCTGGATGTATCAGAGGCCCAGCCAATCGATTAAAACTGTACTTGTTTCCTTCTTTTTAACAAAGGAGGGCCTCAATCCCCTCATATTTGGTCCATTATTGATCCCCTTTAAGTGTCCTCTAATGGGGCCAAACAGGAGGTGGGGGCCACTTCAGGGAGTTCTAGGAAATATGTGCCCAAGTGGAAGAGGAAAAAGAAACGTTGTATTATGAAATGTAAGTAAACAAAAAATTAAGGAGTGCAAGTATTCCTGCAGATTTGTTATATCCCAACCATCCACAAATATGAAATGTCAGACAATGCGCTTTGTGCTTGCGATTTGTGCCTGGAAGATCTGACATTTTTCTTCCATGTACATCATCTAATGCGGTTGAAGATCAAGGTTCTACCACTGTATGTTGGAAAAAGTGCCAGTTCCCTATAATGGGGAAATTATCCATGAGTTTTATGATTGTAAAACAGCAATAAAATCAAAACACAACCCTAGAAAATTCTCAAACAAACTTAGAACAATAGAGTACATTTAAATAACTTAAATGACAAAAATCCAATAAGGATAACTGGAGCTAGACTAATTTATAAAAATAGTGACAAAAAGTGTTACCACAGTTGTGGTCAACTGCTCTCAGTAGGTCACAACCTATGCATGTTTTGAGATTGACTGGGATGGGGCGCAAGTCGGATGCAGCGTCCTGATTCGACCCAGTCAGAGGATTTACCTTGGAACATACTCTCAAAATGGAAGTTCAAAATCTTCAGAGAGCAAAGTAGCAGGCTGTTGCCAAGGAAGGTTCGACAAGGTCAAATAGTTAATAGAGGAGGTCATAGTAAAGCAGTTGTTTTTGGCATGAATGAACAGAACGGGAAACATTTGAATTGCACGCCCAAGAAAGTACTGACCTGTTGGATACTTTTGGCAGATTCACCCAAGTCCTAGATTTCTTACTTTTGTTTTAGAGATCTGAATCTTCCAGCAAGGCAAGGCTGCAGACTGTAGCTGAAGAGGGCTCCACAATACCAGGTTACATCTCCATGAGATCCTGCTGAATTGAGTTTGCTACTGAAAGTTCCACGCACATAAGTTCTATTTCTCTTGTAGACTCACAATCCGATGGTTCTTTTTAGCAGCATGAAAGCTTGGAGGGGAGACAGTTAATTATTGGAGGCAAATCAATTCAACAAGAGATTCTTTAGACACATAGGGGCATATTCTCAAGAACGTGTGATAACCGTCGCAAAAGTTACTTAACGCAACTTCCAACATCGCAGTCTGTCACGGGAAAATAACGACGTGTTAACCAAGCATTCTCAACACGGCAGTGCCATACGATAGTCTCCAGATAACACGTCAACTGACGCGTTAAAGTAAATGCAAGCCGCAAAAATGCGAAACGCGAACACAAAAAAAGCTGCGATGTGGCCAATCGCAATACAAAAATCAGTAAAAACCAGAAACAGGCCTGCAATCCACACACGTCAGGCGGTAACATTCACCATAAAAGTAGAAAAAAAACTGACAAACAAATGCCAAACAACAGCGAAGTACAATGGATGTTACCGGAGCAAGTACGGCGGAGAACCACAACACCACAAGCCCCCCGGAGGACCTGCTTGGGACCTCGGGGTCAGGGAAGGCCAAGGAGAAGAGTAGGAAGCAGCAATTCAGTCCGCAGGAAAACAGGATCCTGATAACGGAGTGGTTGAACACCATCAACAACTATTTGTCACCTCCACTGTGTCATTTGGCAACCAAAAATGGACTATGGCAGTCCATCATGGACAAGGTGAATGCAGTGGAAGTGCTGAAGAGGACAATGGAAAAGGTCAAGAGGGGCTGGAATGATGTCAAGCGCAAAACCAAGCTGAAACTCCCCAACAACCGGAAGGCAGCAATGCAGACTGGAGGTGAGAGTCCTGCGCCTCAGGAGGAGCTGGACGACATGGAGGAAATGGTGTTCACAGTCATCAGTGGGGAGACGGTGACTGGAGTCGGGGGACCTGACACTGCTCAACATGACCGGACACAACAGCAACAGGGTGAGTAATGACCAGGGTCTGGAGGTACGGGGGAGATGGGCACAATGGCACACATGCACAATTGAGCTGAGCACATCTGCGGACAAACCATGCCCCAGGCTCGAACTTCCACCAAGAGACCAAAGTACACAAATATGCACCATCTCAGCACTGTATAAGCACAGAAGTCAAAGGCACATCGCAGAAAAGGGATATGGGGCAGCAAAAGAGAGCAGCAGGGGCCACACCCCCTAAATGCAGCACACACACAGACACTGACAACAATGTGGCACAAACTACAACATGTCCACAACAGAACACAGGACACAACTGGTGCCGACTGGGTGAAGACACTGGCCAATCACAAGTGGCATTGCAGGGAAATGTGAGATGACTATGCGCAAGTACAAACACTTGCCCACGTCTGTTGTTGAAATGTCCACTGTCCCCATTAAATAGGCAGCTCCTCACAAACAGCAACCTCCTGCAGAGCAGTTCGAACCTCTCTTCTCTGATTACGAAGAGGACCACCACAGCTTCGACTCCGACGCCCTCCAAGAGTTCATTGACAGCCTCAGCAGCCCACCTCCAGGAGCAGGGCAGCCCATCTGCAAGGAGGATACACCACCCCCTGCACAGACCACACAGCAGGCAGCACCCACAACCACAGCTGCCTTCCAGGACCCCCACGAAGAACACATGGTCTTCCAACGCTGTGTGTTGGGATGCCAGGAGCAGCTGGCTGAACAAGTGTGGGTGGTCTTCGACCGCATGGAAGACAAACTAGATGCCATACGTGGGTTTCTACGTCCCATCGAGGATCACTCATAACCCCTAACGGACACCCACAGTCCGTTCCATGCTCTCCAGGGAACCATGGCTGACATTGCCAGAGTCCTGACACTGAGACAAGAACCACTGACTAGTCAGAGTGGCTCTATCGAGCTCACCCGGGAGGTGGGAAACATGCAGAGGCTCAAGGAGACTATGGAGCAGGCCAATGCGGAAAGAGCGGCAGCCACGGCTGCACACCAGCAAGTGGTAGCTGGGTTCCTTAATGACCTCAAAACCATCCTCATGGCATTGCTGCCACAAGGCCTGGCGCTGATACATGCTGCTGCTACCACCAAATCCACATCTCTGCCCCTGAAGTGTCAGTGCTACACAGTGCGGCAGACATTACACCTCCAGCCCCTGAGGTGTCACTGCCACACAGTGCTAGAGCACCACCCACACGTGAGGCACATGGAATAGAAGAGGACGAAGAGACGGATGAAAGCGCAATTGTGGTAAGAAGGACGCAGTAGCATTCGTCTCCGCCATATGGCCAGTTTCAGCTTGGTTCTGCCCTCTGCATCATCGCCTTTCACTGTCCTCCGATACACTCTGCGACACTCACCTTGGACCTCACAATGGACTGCCATACTCTGTTTGATCGCCAATGACACAGCTAACAAACAGACAGTGGACTGAACTCTTCCTCGTCCTTTGGTCTTGTCATTCCCTGAAGGACTCTGGCTGGTCCTCCACGGGCCAACAATATAAAATGGGGTTTGCACCCTGTACTGCTCCAGATGCAACACTTCACTGAATGTGCATTAAACATTCTGAATCACACAGATGTGTTGTGTCTATGGTCTTTCATGTGTGGTAATATTGATGAATGTTGGGTCAGTGAATTCCCCTTACGTCCATGTGGCTCATGTCATTGGAATGTGTCACCCTGGGTCACAGTGCGACACATTGCCAAATGTTGTGTGGGTGGCACCGACCCAACAACAGGAACACATGCATTAGTTACTTCCTTGTCCAGCCCCATACAGAACCATGCCCAGAGCCCCAGGGTCATTGATCAAACCTTCACGCTGGACTGGCATATGCCCGGTCAGCCTACTACGCTTACGCTCCAGGGGGGGGACAACAACCCTACATGTGCCAGGACTTCCCTGTAGTGATCTGCTGCACACAGGTCTAGTTGTCAACATGCTACGGCCACTCCTTTACGGCTGGTATACACCCATACCACACCCATCAAGCACACGAGTCACAGCACATGTGACCAGGCCAATAAAAAGGGCCGGGCGCACATGCACGATGCCATTTCCAACCTCTCTCAGGGTGTATCCGTGTGGTGTGCATGTAGGCATGGGGCCTGGGACATCACATTCCGCAGGCCTGGAGGTGACATGATGGCATCTGCATAATGATACCCAATCATAGAGGGCCCATGACTTGTGGGGCAAAGACTTGGTGGCACCGGCTGCACTGCGGCCAGCACAGGCACACCGCCACGGGACAGTGACTTTCGGTGCACTGAGGTAGGAGCACCTTAAGTGCTGAGCGGGTGTGCAGCCTGCGATGATGCCTCATCCCAGCGGTTTGGACTGCTCTGGTTTTGTGCGCCCGGCTGGACCGCAATGTAGGCCTGAGCCAGCGGAACACCGAGTTAGTGGCACCAATGAGGCTGAGCAGGTGTGCAGCCTGCGATGATGCCGGGTGCACTGGTATGCCCTCTTCCATGAAGAAATCAAGACCCATCACCAAATGTGAGACCTGGTGTCCTGCAGAGCTGGGCTAAATGATGTGGAGGGTGCCATGTCCGAGAGACCTGAGCTCTTTTCTACACACTGGTGGCGGAAGGTGAGCAGTGAGGCCTGGGTGCGTAGGGGCGGACATGCACCGTTGGGAGGCAGGATGGGCTGGGGTGCAGCTGTCTGGGTGCACAGGAGCGGGCATGCACCACTGGGCGGTGGGTGGGGCTGGGGTGCAGCGGCCTGTGTGCGCATGGGCGACCATGCACCGCTGGGTGGTGGGAGAGACTGGGGTGCATCTGCCTGGGTGCGCAGGTGCAGACAGGCAATGATGTTGCATGCAATTGTATGTACTTTGCCATTCATGTATCTGGACTCTGTTTTAGATGACGGATCCGTTTCAGATGTGGGACCTGGTGAACTGCACTACATACTGGCACGAGACACACCAGTGACAGCAGGTGAGCAGTGTGGCCTGGGTGCGCAGTGTCAGCACTCTCTCTCCCTGTACTTCTCTTCTTTTCTCTGTGTGTCTCTTCCCCTCTCTGTCCGTCTATCTCTCTCTTCCCCTCTCTGTCCATCTATCTCTCTCCCCCCCTCTCTGTCTGTCAATCTCTCTTTCCCTCTCTCTGTCTGTCTATTTCTCTCTCCCTCTCTCTCTCCTTTGCTCTCTCTCTGTCCCTTGATGTGTGCAGGATAAACCTTCTCATCATGATTTTTGTCTTGCAGGCTGTGACCTACGGAGTGTCCCAAGGGGGGCCGCCATGTGTTTTCATTTCTGTTCTGTGTTTGCTTTAAACAATTTTCATTTGTTGCTTCAAAGGTGAATGTGTGATGCTCATTTTTGTGTAAACACATGCATGTAACCAGATGTGATTGTGCAACATCAGGCGGAATATTTGGTACATGATTCCTTGTAGTTGATGTGGAATGTCTTTGTCCGGGGGGGTGCCCAGGTAGGGGGGTCCTAGGGGTGGTGGCTGTGGGTGTTGTGGCCCTCTTGGGTATCCGGGCTGCATGATCAGTGGCTCCATGGCATCTGTTGTTCTTCAGGTGTGGCTCTGGGCTTGGCTCCCGTTTGTGGTGCAGGCTATGGTCCGTCCTTACACCAGGTCAGAGCAGGTGTTAGTTTCCTGCTGCTAACACACCTTATCACATGTTTGGTGACCTTATCGCCGATCTGGCTGGTCGTTGAGAATGTTGGGGAGTGGTATTGTTGCTGTTGTTACTCAGGAACACCTACTCTGCATCTCATTACCAATAGTTGCAGAGGCCATTTGTGGCAATGTTTTTTGCGGCTGCTATCGCAGGTAAACTGGTGCTATGGGCTGTTAGCACCAGCTTATAAATGGGGTGATAGATTTATAATGACTTTGCCTGCGATAAAGTGCAGTTAACTTGGCAATAGCTTCTTTAGAATATGCCCCATTGTAACCAAAGGCAACTACTTAAGGTTAGTTGTTTTATTACAAAGCCAAAAATGAACATATACACACCTCAAAATGAGAGTGTAAAGATACATTGGAATAAGCATAATGCTAAATCTGTGCACCCAGCGTAATCTATGCAGCATAAACAGAATGATTGGTTCAAGAAATAGAATGCAGAGGATCAAAGAGCACAAGAGAAAATTTCCCTGTATCAAGTGTTGATGGGTCTAAAGCACTAATCTCTCCCTACTCTAACGCTGACGTATCATCCCTACTTCAGCCTTCTCAGCAGAGGAGTGAAGTAAAAAGGTGTCAGCATGTGGAGTCCTTCTAGGAAGTCTCTCCACATCAATGGGTCAGGTAGCATGAGGCTACAGAGCTTAGGGTCTAAGGGGGACAGTGTTTAGCTGGTTTAGATTGTTCCTTTCCAACCGCCAGCAAACTATCTGGGCCCACCTTTTTCTGCCACGAGGCCACCTTTGAAGGTCGGAGTGCCGCAGGGCTCAATTTTGAGCCCTTCGCTCTTCAACATTTATATGACCCCTCTGGCGGCACTCGCGGAAGATTTTGGGGCCCAGATAGTGTCGTACGCCGACGACACGCAACTCCTGTTCACCTGTGACAGAGGCCAGGACTTTGATGGAGCAGCTATTCGGGGCTGCCTGGGGGCTGTGTTCGACTGGCTCAGTCGCCACAGCTTCAAATGTAACTCCGATAAGTCCGAAGTGCTTTTCTTCGGCTGCCCCGCAGATCCCAGATGGAAATAATGGTGGCCTTCCGCCATGTCCCCTCCTGACAGCGACTCTGGGTCTGCAAAAAACCTGGGCATTCAGATCGACAACTGCCTCTCCTTTAGGGCCCACGTTTCGGGCCTGGTCGGCAGATGTTTTGCGATCTTGAAGATGCTGAGGAAGTTCTTGCCGCTCCTATCCTTGGAGCATAGAAGGACCACAGTACAGGCCCTGATCGGCTCACGCCTGGACTACTCCAATGTTCTGTACCTTGGACTGCCGGAACATCTTTTATAGCGTTTTCAGGTGGTGCAGAACTCTGCGGCCCGTGCCATCTTTGGCCTCACTAGGAGAGCCAGGGCCAGTGAGCTCCTCAGAACCCTTCACTGGCTGCCCATAAAGAAGTGGATCACCTTCAAGGCCCTGACCATCGCCTTTAAGGCCCTTCACGGCATAGGTGCCCGCTATCTTCAGAAATGGATCAGCTTCTATCTTCCATCTAGATCCCTGCGCTCTTCAACCCAGGCCAGGGCAGTCACGCCTTTGGTCTGTCGGGCACGCTGTGGGGGCCGCTCTTTCAAACATCTTGCCCCCCGACTGTGGAACGACCTTCCTCTCTCTCTCTCAGATCTAGCCCTAATCTGTGGGCCTTCAGGAAAGATCTGAAAACTCTGCTTTTTACACAATAAGACTGCCCCTTCTTAGCCACGCTTTGCTCACTCGCCCTTTTCTTTTCCTTTTCTTCACTCTGGACCTGTGAGGCTCCGACAGCGCCGGGACACTCTCCGGAGTAGCCGTGCGCTATAGAAGCACCCCCTATAACATAACATATAACATAACATAACAGAGCTTGTTCTAAGGTGCTCTCTCTCCAAAGGCAGAGAGGGAAGAAGAATTTGGGCACTTTCCCTACTTGCACCTATTAATACATGCACATTTCCCAAGAGGCCTTGATACGAGTCATGTCATCCACTCTGCACACAATCTCAGAGGTAGGTTTGCATTGGGCAGTGAAGTTCCTGAACTATAACAAGTTGACCTTGATTCCCAGTCCTTCTCATGTATGAAACACAACAATTTCCCTTATCGGTTTAAGCTCACAATGTATCCCCTTCTCTGCTCGCCTGATTTAGAAAACAACAACATTATTCTATCTAACTAGGACACTTCTTCCACCTGCATCACAAACATACAAAATGTCACATGAGTATTAAGAGTATTAAGAGTTTGCATAGGAAATAAGGCAATTTCAATTAATTTTACCACCTACATCTAAAAGAATACGTTCCATAAACACATTAGATGCATGAATAATTGTCAGCTGAACAACAGGAATACCTCATGTTAACACTTTCAGGTAGTTACATTTATTTACTAAGTTATTGCAAGTTCTTTTTCCATAGCTTAAAGCACATCACAATATTTTATTGTACTTCACACATTCTAACATATCATGTTACTTTGACAAAGGATTATAAGTGGATGCGGATAACACGTATAATTATAATGCACCTCTACAAATAAAATGCATTTTTCGCTACATCACTCCTGTTGAAAACTTTGAGCGGGGGAAACCTGAATCTCTAGCCCTGTAGCATATCACCACAATCAGTCTGAATCAACAGGTTTTCTTCCGTCTAAAAAGTCTCAGGTTTTAAAGGGTGGTAGGAGAAGTCTACTGAGACAAAGTCAACGATTCTAAAACTCACTTCAGCAGAGGCCAAATTAGAGTCAGATGTAGGTAATTCTGAAATACCGAGTGCTTAATAGTGATTTTTACCGATTCGCTATCAAGAACTCGGTATTTCAGATGTATGTAAAAAATCTGTAAAAATTACTGATTCGGTAATAATTGTTAAAAATTAGCAATTCGGAATGAATCGGTAAAATTAATTACCTATTCCCCATTACCGAATCAGTATCACCGATTCCTTAATACCGATTCGGTAATTAGCGAATCGGTAATTTAAAACAATCGGTAATTGTCTAATCAGACAATCCTGTGCTTCCTCATTACCTCAAAACTAGGAAGTGGCCACACCCATGCACTGCACTTATCCTGAAGCTGTTTGAGAGGCAGGGAGCACAGCAAAGAAGCCAGGAGCAACTCTTCTAACTTTTTGCTGACACCACTGAGCAAATATGGACAACAAGAAAAGGAGGCATCTGAAAGCAAGAGAAAACATAAATTCAATGAGAGGGAGCTGGAAATTCTTATTGAGGATGTTACAAAGGACCACAACAAACTTGTTGGGAAACAGTCTCTGCACGTGCCTGAATCTCAGAAGAGGAATATATGGCTGGTCATCCAAGAAAAGATCAATGCCATTGGAGTAACCCAGCGCTCCATTGAGGAACTCAAAAAACGCTGGTATGACCTGAGGAAGCGTGCAAAGGAGAGGCTGGCAGAGAGAAAAAATCAAGCCAACAGGTGGAGGGAGAAACACAACGCCTGCACCCACTGTGGTGAATTTCCTGGTCAAGTCCACCTTCCAGCCCGAGAGTGTGAGTAGAATTGGGGATGCAAACAGCTCAGCCAGAGCTGGCAACAAACAAGGTAAGATGCATGCACAGCATGTTGTGCCATCCACTACCTAACCCCAATCCCCAATGAGATACAAAAGGGGATGATGGACGGAGCGTTTGAGCAAATCAAACACTCACCCCCAGTCAATTGATCTGGGTTTAATCCATCACCATTCTTTAGCTCACTCCGCCACCCCAGTTCAGACATGGCCATATGCAAATCAGTCTGACCCTGTGCCTCATGGGAACAGTCCAGCCCGAACTGCCAAGCCATGTCTTCCCTAGAACGGAAACAAGCATCCTGGGACCGGTTTCGGATTCATAATCCTCATCAGCCAGGCTATCTTGAATCCAGTGGCAGAGTGTGCAAGGGACTCACGTCTGAGCATACCCTGCCAACTTAGGGCGAACAAAGAGATACAAAAGGGGATGATGGACGAAGCGTTTGAGCAAACCAAACACTCACCCCCAGTCAACTGATGTGGGTTTAATCCATCACCATTCTTTAGCTCACTCCGCCACTCCAGTTCAGACATGGCCATATGCAATCAGTCTGACCCTGTGCCTCATGGGAACAGTCCAGCCCGAACTGCCAAGCCATGTCTTCCATAGAACGGAAACAAGCATCCTGGGACCGGTTTCGGATTCTTAATCCTCATTAGCCAGGCTATCTTGAATCCAGTGGCAGAGTGAGCAAGGGACTCACGTCTGAGCATACCCTGCCAACTTAGGGCGAACAATGAGATACAAAAGGGGATGATGGACGGAGCGTTTGAGCAAATCAAACACTCACCCCCAGTCAACTGATCTGGGTTTAATCCATTACCATTCTTTAGCTCACTCCGCCACCCCAGTTCAGACATGGCCATATGCAAATCAGTCTGACCCTGTGCCTCATGGGAACAGTCCAGCCCGAACTGCCAAGCCATGTCTTCCCTAGAACGGAAACAAGCATCCTGGGACCGGTTTCGGATTCATAATCCTCATCAGCCAGGCTATCTTGAATCCAGTGGCAGAGTGAGCAAGGGACTCACGTCTGAGCATACCCTGCCAACTTAGGGCGAACAAAGAGATACAAAAGGGAATGATGGACGGAGCGTTTGAGCAAATCAAACACTCACCCCCAGTCAACTGATCTGGGTTTAATCCATCACCATTCTTTAGCTCACTCCTCCACCCCAGTTCAGACATGGCCTAGAACGGAAACAAGCATCCTGGGACCGGTCCTCGGAGGCTTGTTTCCGGTCCAGGGAAGGCATGGCTTGGCAGTTCGGGCTGGACTGTTCCCATGAGGCACAGGGTCAGACTGATTTGCATATAGCCATGTCTGAACTGGGGTGGCAGAGTGGGCTAATGAACGGTGATGGATCAAACCCAGATCTTTTGACTGGGTGTGAGTGTTTGATTGGTTCAGATACTCCGTCCATCACCACCCCCTTTTGTGCCAATCCCCAATGAGGCATTGTGAATCCCACTCCAGTACATGTTTTACTAAAAAACAGCAATGCATTATGGGAGATGTAGTCAGAAGTAACACATGTCAGAACAGTCAGTCCACTGAACCCAAAGGCATGTGACACACATCAGCAATTAGCAAGTAGAGGACAGTCAGTTTGATTGGCAGGCATGAAATGTATTATTACGCAAATGCTGCCAGTTAAGTGAGCAACTGTACATTCTGTCTCCACAGGTGAGCCATCGCGCAGGGCCGCAGAGGGGAGCACAGGAAAGGCACCCAGGAGAGAGAGGACACAGGAGGAGGAGGTCCTGTTGCCTGCAGGGCAAACCACCCCACCACCACCACCACCATCGTCATCACCACAATCACCAGCATCACCACTGCCACCATCAATGCCACCAGCACCTAGAGCCAGGAGGCATGCAGTGGCCAGCCTCCAGCAGATGGAGGTGTCCAAGGAGGACAGCATGGGAGGCCAACAGTCCACAGTGGCTGAGGATGCCAACGGTGCAGGCTCACAGTCCCCAACGAACACCCCCACACAGGTGCCAGATGCCGCAGGGCAAGGAAAGCCAGTCCAGCTTCACAGGGCGAGGATCAGAGTGTGTTTGCCGGTCTTGAGGGGAACATGCTCAAGGTGCAGCATCTGCAACGCAAAGGGATATGGTCAGTCCAGCGGCAGATGGTACAAATGAATGGGCACATGCTGTGAATCGAGAAGGGCATCAGTAGCATGAACAATACTGTAGCTGAGGGCATGGGGGACATGTCCGAAACAGTGAGGTTGCTGTGCAGCAAATTGAATGAGGACCGTTTGGCCGCGTGGGTGCAGGAAGTGATGCCAGCCATCACATGGTTTACCAGAATTGGTGATGTAACCCTTTCTGGTTTTGTAATCTGCATTCAAATTTGGCCTGGCATGTGAAGCCCTTCATGTTGTGGTGGTGTGCTATGACAATTAAACACCGTCACTCACTTACAGTAACTGACTGTATCTCCTTACTTAATCAGAAATAGTTGCGTGTTATCTCTGCCCGTCTGTGTCTCCTATCTGGTGCTGCTGCCACACCTGCTGCGCTGTGCTCTGGCTGTAGACAGTCCTCATCCTCGTTCTCAGAGTCAGTTAGGTCCACTGCTGTTCCTTACTTTGTGGCAAGGTTATGCAGCATGGCACATGTTGCTATTATTTTACCAGTCCATCACCACCCCCTTTTTTACCGCTTTGGCCGCCATAAGTGTGGCAGGATATGCTCAGACGTGAGTCCCTTGCTCACTTTGCCACTGGATTCAAGCAAGCCGGGCTGAAGACGGCTGTAATGCCAGAAACCGGTCCTCGGAAGCTTGTTTCCGGTCCAGGGAAGGCATGGCTTGGCAGTTCAGGCTGGACTGTTCCCATGAGGCAAAGGGTCAGACTGATTTGCATATAGCCATGTCTGAACTGGGGTGGCAGAGTGGGCTAAAGAACGGCGATGGATCAAACCCAGATCTTTTGACTGGGTGTGAGTGTTTGATTGGTTCAGATGCTCCGTCCATCACCACCCACTTTTGTACCGCTTTGGCCACCATAAGTTTGGCAGGGTATGCTCAGACGTGAGTCACTTGCTCACTTTGACACTGGATTCAAGCAAGCCAGGCTGAAGACGGCTGTAATGCCAGAAACCGGTCCTCGGAAGCTTGTTTACGGTCCAGGGAAGGCATGGCTTGGCAGTTCGGGCTGGACTGTTCCGATAAGGCACAGCGTCAGACTGATTTGCATATGGCCATGTCTGAACTGGGGTGGCAGAGTGGGCTAAAGAACGGTGATGGATCAAACCCAGATCTTTTGACTGGGTGTGAGTGTTTGATTGGTTCAGAAGCTCCGTCCATCACCACCCCCTTTTGCACCACCCCCTTTTGTACCACCACCCCCTTTTGTACCGCTATTATTTTACAGCAGATGATGGGGCGGTACTGACGTGCACCTCCACTTTTTAAGAGTCCGAAGGTGCACTCCACAACGTTGCACGTGCTCTTATGTGCCACATTGCATCTTCTCTCACTTGTTGTGGATGGGTTGAGGTATGGAGTCAGGATAAATGCCCGCACGGCATATGCAATGTCACCTAAGTAAGAAAGGAAGTGCCATTAATATGAGTCACCAACACATTCATCCAAGGAATACATCAGGGTGTGTCACATTGATTTACCTAGCAGGTATCCTTCTCCAAATTTACCCCCAACCAGACGTGTGTAGATCCCACTGTTCCTGAATATGTAGGAGTCATGGGTACTCCCTGGAAATTTGGCCACAATGTCAGTGATGATGTGGTCCGCATTGCATATCACCTGCACGTTGATGGAATGCGTAGATTTGCAGTTCCGGTATATATACTCTTTGGCTGCAGGTGGGCTGATTGGTATTGTTTCCCATCAATGCACCCTATTACATGTGGGAACTATGCGTGGGAACTGTGCCTTTTGGTAAAAATCCAGCTTTGTCTTCTGCAGTTCCACCTGTGTGCTAGGGAAGCATATGTAGTGATGCATTCTTTGCATTATGGCATCCAAGAATGAGTTGAAAAAATGGGACAGGCAACTCTGTGACACACCACCTGCCACAGCTATCACCCCCTGGTAACTTCCTGATGCAAGTAGGTGCAGGCTACAGATCACCTGAACATGTGTTGGTGCCCTTGGTGTCTGATGCTCCAGGAGTGGGTGCAGGTCCCCTATCAGGTCTAGGATGGTTTGGGGGTGTAGCCTGTACCTCTCATGGATTTCAGCCTCAGTCAGTTGGAAGAGTGTAACGCGCAGTCTATACACGCGCTCCTCCCGTCTCCAGATTCTCAGTTCTGCTGCTTGCAAACGTAGCTGCCTTGCAATTACGCCATTGTGCTCACACTGTTGCATTTTTGGGCTGTTTAAATGCAGTGCACCTGATTACCACCTGCTTTGAGTCAGTGGTAATTAGCGACTCCTAAATACCGAAAATTCTGCATTACCAATTTTTGGTACATCGGATTTGCGATTATTTAAGGATTTCTTATTTAACGATTCGGTATTTGGGGGTTTCGGTGTCTGCTAATCGCAACTTAAGGAATCGGTAACTGGTTTCCCTTATTTTTACAGATTCCTTATTTGCGATGGCGTTTGGTGTTACAAACATTGCACATGGCTAAATACCGGACGGTAGCGCTGAAATTCTGTGAATTTCGGCGTTACCGACCAGTATTTAGCCACCTACATCTGGCCCAAGGTCGCGAGAGCCTTTAGGCAGGGGAAAGAAAATTGCCTAGAAATACCCTTTTCTTAGTATTTATTAAAAATCTGATTTCACCAATGAATTGGGTATAAAATAAATATTATTAAGAGCACAAGAGATGAAACTTCTAGTGTTTTCCAGCCTGATATAGCATTAATATTTATTAAAAATCTGACTTTAATAATGAACTGGGTTTTTAATAAATATTACAAAGAGTACAAGAGTGAAACTTCTAGAGTTTTCTATCCAAATATAGCATTATTAAATTTAAGAGAAATTGTATTCGATATAACTTCATTAGTACATCTACCTATCTCTCACGGTACTGCAAATTCCACATTTGAAACATTCTGAGACCGATCTGATTGCCGGCTGTGACATCAACAGAAATGTTGTGGATCCCTGTCCTCATGTTTTGAATTTTAGAAAAACTTGAGGTACAGGGGAAAGAGAAGGGGTACCCTGGCCCCCTGATGCTTGTGGAGAGGCCATAGAGGCCGGCCCCCCAAGGGCCAATATGAAAAAAAGAATGTGTCCTGGGTCCTGCAGTACCCACCGAGGCCTTACCAGGAGGTTCAGTGGGACACATGCCAAAACCAGTGTGGACATCCTTTTAGGTCCTGTGGGAGTACCTCGGGGTACAGTGGGACAGTACAAGTGTTAAAAACAAAGCTTTCTTTGCCCTGGTACCATACCCGTGGGATTTGTGCAACTGTGGGAGGTTGGCCAGCAACAGGGTTAGCCAACCTAACACCATGCACAGATGAAGGCCGTGCACAGCGGGCCCTGCCATCACCCCCATGCTCTGCACTAATGGGGGGGGGGCTGACTGCCCGAGGCTCTGGTTAGAAAATGGGTCTGAACGCAGGCCCGGCAGTGCATCCAACCCCCACTGCACAAGTTCAAAATGTATGCACAGTGAAGAAACTGGGTAAATGTCATCACACAACTCCAGAATCTCACTGTAACAAATATGTTTATAGTGCCATTATAGGTAAATCTTTTATTAATTTCTTACTTTACCTTAAATAAATCTAAACAAATCATGGAAAAAACAATGGTTATATTGAATTTATAGTTATGTAAAGTACAAATCGTTTTACCTTATGTTAAAAAAAATTGAAATTCACTGAAAATAAAAAATGTGAAGTGGGTAGCCTAGAGGGTTTGTGCAACTGCAGGAGGTTTGCCAGTAATAGTGTGTTGGCCAGCCCCACACCACGCACAGCAGAGGCTTAACCGCTTATGTGGGGTTCACTTTCACTCCTGTTGCCAAGCACAGCAGGGGCTGGTTGCATGTGTCGGGGTTTTGAGATGTGATCAGTAATGAATTCAATGATGTCATAAAACGTCATGAGTTAGGTCATAAGCAGTGCATGGCGAGAGCGCAAGTTATAGTTAGCTCAATAAACTATAATTGGTGATTTTTTTTGTGTATAAAAAAAGCAATCGTTTCTAATATATTACAAGGCCAAACTATGAAGTCACTTTAACATTTGTATTTAATGTTAGCAGAAATTATAGTACCTTCCCTAACTATAACTTCACTTAAACTACTATTTTTTTCAGTGGAAAAAATTAAATATATATTTGCATTTATTATTTTGCAATGCTAGCATGACATCTGAAAGCTGGGGTGATTCGCAGCTTCAGTCAGCATGGTAAAGCATGAATTTCATGAAAGGCCCTTTTTTCTTTTACAGATCTGTGCAAGGAAAACACCTGGAGAACACAACATGACCTCCTTGACATCTCTGGTAGTAGTACTTTCCAGTTCTAGTATATTCAAAAGTATATTTATTTGATCATAATATTATAGAAGCAACATGTGAATTAGAAATGAACTACATCTTTATTATATTAGCATGGCATTGAGCTCTCATAATATTCCATAGTTTTCGGCTATTCACAATACGCATTTATTTAAAAATACATTTTTCTACACTATGTATTGCTCTTCATGTCACTATGATACTGGTTAAATATTCAGAAAATCGTGGAGAAGGTGAGTCAGAATTCCATGATGAATGTTTTCGAGTCCTGAAAAGTCTGCATTCTGCTGATTCTGGCCTGTATTGCTAAACACTGCAACATCATCCCTTACAAA
Organism: Lissotriton helveticus; assembly: GCF_964261635.1. NCBI lineage: Eukaryota > Metazoa > Chordata > Amphibia > Caudata > Salamandridae > Lissotriton > Lissotriton helveticus. The sequence goes on from NC_136068.1 coordinate 1,433,300,016, forward strand.
TCACTATGATAGGGATGCAATTAGATCCAGTGTTGTGCTATAGAGAATAATATACTTCTACAGTATCGTTTAAGGACAGTGCAGATCAGAAAATAGTGTTCTAACCCTATAGAGAAACAAGGCAAAATGTGAATGAAAGAGATCTTATGATTGGTTATATGACAATAATTATGGAATGTGTACTGTTGAAACATAAAAGCAAATATCCTATGTACCCAGCATTTTGGGGCAAACAATTGTTAATGAACTGGTCCCAGAAACCGGTCCCAGGATGCTTGTTTCTGGTCCAGGGAAGACATGGCTTGGCAGTATGGGCTGGACTGTTCCCATGAGGCACAGGGTCAGACTGATTTGCATATGGCCATGTTTGAACTGGGGTGGCGGATGGAGCTAAAGAATGATGATGGATTAAACCCTGATCAGTTTACTTGGAGTGACTACTTGCAATGTTCAACACTCTGTCCATCATCCCCTTTGGTTTTGATTTGTTTGCCCTAATTTGGCAGGGTATGCCCAGACGTGGGGCCCTTGCTCACTTTGCCACTGGGTTCAAGCAAGCCCGGCTGATGATGGCTGATTAGCCCGAAACCGGACCCAGGATGCTTGTTTCCTGCCCAGGGAAGACATGGCTTGGCAGCTCAGGCTGGACTGTTCCCATGAGGCACAGGGTCAGACTGATTTGCATATGGCCATGTCTGTACGGGATGGTGGAGTGAGCAAAAGAATGATGATGGATGAGTGTTTAATTTGCCCAAGCGCTCCATCCATCATCCTCTTTGGAATCGCTTTGTTCACCCTAAGTTGGCAGGATATGCCCAGACGTGGGTCCCTTGCTCACTTTGGCACTGGATTCAAGATAGCCTGGCTGATGAGGGTTATGAACCCTAAACCGTGCCCAGGATGCCTGTTTCCGGTCCAGGGAAGACATGCCTTAGCAGTTCGGGCTAAAGTTAGGAGTTTGATTTAATGCAAAATGCACTGAGAGGGCATCTTAGAGATGCCCCCTGAAAAACGACCTAACTCTAGCGTCCTGGCTGACTGGCTGCTGGCCAGCTGCCACCAACAGACATGTTGCTGGACCCATGGGTCTAGAGCCTCCCGCTCCTGAAACAAAACACATCCTGGACTGAGGTGCCAAGCCTCCTCCCCCAGAATGGGCAGGATCCATGAAGGGGAAGCTTCAAAGGCTTGCCGCCTTTGTGAGCTGGCACAACCGTTTGCTGCTCACAGCAACTCACCCCCATCGGTACTGACCCCCACTTTGGGCAGGAGAACCTGTAGGAAAACCAAGATAGGAGGAGAGGTGTACCCACCTTTGCCAACTCCACCCCTCAGGTGGGGGAGGTGAGGTAAAGCACAACTCTCAGTCCCCACAATCTTGAAGATGGGGGGACCCAGCCAACCATCAATCAATCAATTAATCAGGAAATTGTAGGCGCGCTCCGCACCTGTGAGGGTCTAAAAGCACTGGGGGGAATGCCAGGTCTTGAGAGCCGTCCTGAAGGTGTACAGGGAGGGGGTGCATCTGATGTCGATCGGGAGCTTGTCCCAGGTCTTGGCCACAATGTAGGGGAAAGCTGTTTTTCCTGTTCTGGCTCTGCGAATGCATGTAGTTTTGGCAAGGACGAGATAGTCAGATCGGAGGTTTCTCTTGGGTACATGGAAGGTGATTCTCTCATTGAGGTATTGCGGTCCAGTGTTGTCGAGGCATTTGTAGGCGTGGGTGAGTATCTTGAAAGTGACTCTCTTCTCGACTGGGAGCCAATGGAGATTTTGTAGGTATTTGCTGATGTGCTTGTGTGGAGGGATTTCGAGGACGAGTCTTGCTGTGGTGTTCTGTTCTGTCTGGAGCTTGCGAGGTAGAGACTTGTTGATGCCGGCGTAGAGGGCATTTCCATTGTGAAGTCTGCTGGTTATGAGTACATTGGTGACTGTCTTCCTTGACTTAGAGGCTATCCACTTGAAAGTCTTGCGGAGGATGCAGAGGGTGGTGAACCAGCCGGAAGCGACGGTGTTGACCTGTCTTTTCATGGAGACGGAGGAGTCGAGTACAATGCTGAGGTTTCTGGTGTGCTCTGTGGGGTCAGACGGCTGCCGAGGGCAGTGGGCCATCAGGTGTTGTCTCATGCTGATTTGGTGGTTCTGACGACGAAGACTTCTGTCTTCTCTGATATGCGCTTCAGGAAGCTGTTGCTCATCCAGGATGCAACGTCCTGCATTGCTTTTTGGAAGTTGAGTCTGGTGGTGATGGGGTCCTTGGGGAGAGAAAGGAGGAGCTGGGTGTTGTCGGCATAGGATACTATGCTGAGGCCGTGCTGTCTGACTATTGTGGCAAGGGGGCAATGTAGATATTGAAAAGGGTTGGGCTGAGTGATGATACCTGGGGCACTCCGTAGTTGATTTCCATGGGTTTGGATTGGAAGGGTGTCAGTCTGATCCTTTGGCTTCTGCCGGTGGGGAACGAGCAGATCCAGTCGAGGGTGGTTCCTTGTATGCTGCTGTTGTGCAGTCTGGCGGCGAGTGTGCGGTGGGAGACGGTGTTGAAAGCTGCTGATAGGTCAAGCAGGATAAGGGCTGTGGTATGGCCTTGGTCAAGAAGAGTACAGATGTCGTCTGTGGTGGCAAGTAAGGCAGTCTCAGTGCATTGGTTGCTATGGAATCCAGATTGAGAAGGGTCGAGGATGGAGTTGTCTTCAATGAACCTTGTTAGTTCTGCATTGAAGGTCTTCTCAATGACTTTTGCAGTGAAAGGGAGGAGCAAGATGTGCCTGGAGTTTTTTGGTCCATGGGTTATGCTGAGGGCTTCTTGAGCAGGGGTATGACTTCTGGGTGGCATAATAAGTGGTATCCCTACCCCAAGGAAGGAACCCATTGGTCCCTACCTGAAACACCGCTAAATTTAGTAACCTTGCCTCCTCCGACAAGATGTAGGAATAAGGACCGAAGAGCCATGCTGAAGGAGGAAGAGAAGGACATCAACTGCCTTAGCCACAGCCCTACGTGCTAGTCCTGACACCAATGTGCTCCAGCAGAATTCTGGCATGTCCTGCAGCCAGCAGCCCCCCACCCCATAACCAGGAGAACCTGCTCTGCCTTCTCTAAAAAGACCTTGCTCAAGAACCAGATTCTGGGTCCACCCAAGTCTGCACCTCTCTGCACCCAATGCACACAGCCCGAGTTTGAGTAGCCCAACACCACAAAGAGGTCTCCTCGGCAATCCTGACCTGTGATCTGGTGATCCCTGACCTACCTCAAGCCTCCTGATGACGCCTGTAGCCTCTGTCTGGAGGATCCACCCTACAGCGACTGGAGCCAGTAAGTAAAACATCATGCCGAAAGAAACCCTGCACCAGACACCCCACAGCTTTGGGTGGCTCAACCAATGGTGTCCTGGCATCCACCTACATCTCAAATTATCTCTCCAACCAATAGTTGCTGACAGAAGATCTTGGTGCCTAAGCCTGCAGTGTTTGTTCTGACCAGAGCTTCCCCATTGAACCAACAGGGCTCTCGATATCAATCAAGCACCCTGCACCCGGCCACACCAGTGCTGCTGTGGGTGTACCTTGCATGCTAATTTGGATCCCTCTTTGCCCTGAGATCACCTCTTGGAGCTTTGCTCTCTCTACTTTGTGGCCTACTCATAGGCAGCCACCACCCAATAGCCCCCTAACCCCGTAGGCTAACATTGGGCCTCAGCACTCTGCACCCGACCACCCTAGGGCCACTGAGGGTGCTTTTTAAGTGCACCCTTGACCATGGGGAAACGTTTGATCCTTCATACACAGAATCTCTTTCTGTATTGAAAAAACCTTCCATGAACTTTTGCATGGTGGTCCCCTACTTTTTGTTTCATGTTGATGCTCTTTTACCAAGTGTTCCCCTGGTTCCTTCCAACCAGGTACCCAGGGACTATGTTCTTTTGCTAAAACTCTACTGTTGCAAACCCAACTGGCGTCTATCTGGTCACATGTAAGTCTCTTGTAAAAGGTACCAAAGGTACCAAGGGCACTCTGACCTCGGAAGGTCTCTAAGTACAGCAGCTCATATTGTGCCACCTTTAGAGGCCCTGTACCTCAACACACTCACACTGCAATTGCAGGTTGCAAGTTTTGGTGCACAGCAAAGTGAAGAGTCCAGATGGCACACATCCCTGTGTGCCATGCCCACAATTGATGGCCTATGGCATAGGTAAGCCACCCTCTAGCTGGTTCACTATAGCTCTGGTGAGGTTACAGGTGCACAAGCTCTGTATCCCTACAGTGTATAAGTCCATTCCTAGACTTTGTTAGTGCATTAGAGCCATAAGGAGTATATGGTCTTGGAGTTTGTCATTACGAACTCCACAGCACCATAACTGGCTTTACTGAAATCTGGGAAGTTTGGTATCTTGAAGATGGGGGGACCCAGCCAACCATCAATCAACCAATCAATTAATCAATCAATGTCGTGTGCCCCACAAGTCTTACCTTTGCTTGTGACGCAATTCCGCAGAGACGACAAGAGCACCCGTCCCTGTACCCACCTGACCCTCGTGGAATGGCGATACCCAGCAGGGATGAGATGGACACAGGGATGGGAGCCAGGGTGTAGGGCAGGGAAGGCGTGGAGCTGGCGGGGCGTTCCGGTGTCAACTGGAAACCAAGAAGAAAGCAAGATCAAGAACAGACCTGAAATGGAACCACCCCCTACAAGTACACACGGACCGTGCAACCCTCTGTGGACTCACCGCTTCTTCATAGAAAAGCAGGTCACCAGATGTGATCAGCTCCGAAGAGGAAGGCGAAGGGAAGTCACTCCTGTGCGTATTCCCTAGGTCCAACTAATGAAGGCGCTCCTGCGCGTTTGCACAAAGTTAGAACAAAAGAAAGCGCTCCTGCGTGTTGCACAAAGCTATAACAAAATAAAGCGCTCCTGCGCGTGGCACAAAGCTATAACAAAAGAAAGCGCTCCTGCGCGTTGTACCCCAGTGAAAACGAAAGAAAAGCGCTCCTGCGCGTAAACGGCAAATGCCCGTAGTTTCTCAGCCCCAGTCTGCAGGCTGAGCTTTCTTTCTCTTATGCGCTCCTGCGCGCGTGAAACGTATGGAGCAATTTCCTAACAAACCCAACCTGGTGTCAGAAAGGACCCTCAAAGCGCACCTGCGCGTTTAAGGGTTTACAGTAATTTCACAAGTGTAACCAAAGTGCTCCTGACGAGCGCTGTCTCCGGATGCCGAGTGGAGCTCAAAACGGCGCTTGACTCCAGCAGGAACGGCAGGTTCCCAACGACGAGGCTCCAACGAGGAATCAGGAATCCAAAGCACCAAGCCGGCGGGAAACGCGAGAGTTAAGCGTTTTCCCCCGGAAGTGCTTCTGTGCTTTGCTGCCCGGGACTAGACCGGGTACTCGACTTCAAGCCGGAAGTGAGTATTCCGGCCTCCCGTGTGTGTCTGCGGGAATGGCCGGCCGCGGCAACGCCGCGAGCCGTGACAATCAATCAATCAGTAAATTGTTACTCACCGGTGAGGGCCTAAAGGTGCTGGGGATGCGGGGACCGCAGTCCCATTCAGTTGAAAAGCCAGGTCTTAAGAGCCTTCCTGAAGGTGTTCAGGGAGTGGGTGCATCTGATGTTTATCAGGAGCTCATTCCATGTGTTGGTCGCGATGTAGGGGGAAGCTCTTTCCCCTGTTCTGGCTCTACCAAAGCGTGGAATTTTGGAAATGACGAGGTTGGCAGATTGGAGGTTTCTTTTGGGTACATGGAAGGCAATTCTCTCATTGAGGTATAGGGGTCCGGTGTTGTGGAGGCATTTGTAGGCGTGGGTGAGTAACTTGAAAGTGACTCTCTTGTCGATGGGGAGCCAATGGAGATGTTGTAGTTGTTGGCTGATGTGCTTGTGTCAAGGAACTTCAATGACTAGTCTTGCAGTGGTGTTCTGTACCATCTGGAGCTTGTGAGGTAGAGACTTGTTGATGCCAGTGTAGAGGGCATTTCCATAGTCAAGTCTGCTAGTTATGAGTGCTTGGGTGACTGTCTTCCTTGACTCAGAGGGTATCCATTTGACAGTCTTGCAGAGGATGGAGAGGGCGTTGAAGCAGCCAGAACTGACATCATTGACCAGTCTATTCATGGTGAGGGAGTAGTTGAGTACAATGCAGAGGTTTCTGGCATGCTCCGTGGGGGTTGGAGGGCTGCGGAGAGCGGTGGGCCACCTGGTGTTGTCCCATGCTGATGGGGCGGTTCCGAGGACGAGGACTTCTGTCTTCTCCAAGTTGAACTTCAGGCAGCTGTTGCTCATCCAGGATGTGGCATTCTGCATTTCTTCCTGGAAGTTGAGTCTGGTGGTGGTGAGGTCCTTGGTGAGGGGAATGATGAGTTGGGTGTTGTTGGCGTTAGGATACTATGCTGAGGCCGTGCCGTCTGACGATTGTGGCTAGGGGGGCCATGTAGATGTTGAAAAGGATTGGGCTGAGCGATGATCCCTGGGGTACTCTGCAGTTGATTTCCATGGGTTCGGATTGGAAGGTTGTCAGTCTGATTCTTAGGCTTCTGCCAGTGAGGAACAAGCGGATCCGGTCGAGGGTGGTTCTTTGTATGCTAGTATGTAGTAGTCTGGCGGGGAGTGTGCAGCTGAAGACGGTGGTGAAAGCTGCTGATAGCTCAAGAAGGATAAGGTCTGCGGTGTGGCCTTGGTCAATGAGGGTGCATATGTCATTTGTGGCGGTGAGTAGGCCGGTCTTGGTGCATTGGTTGCTACGGAATCCAGATTGGGAAGGGCTGAGGATGGAGTTGACTTTGATGAACCCTGTTAGTTCTTCTCTGCGACTTTGCCGTGAAAGGGAGGAGCGAGATGTGCCGGTAGTTTCTGAGGTCCCTGGGATCTGCTAAGGGCTTCTTGATCAGGTGTCTGACTTCTGGGTGGCATAATGAGGGGTGTAGTCCAATTTCTGGTGGAAAACCACCAGTATAATGGATGCACAGCATGTGTTTATGTTTTAGAAATGTCTCAATGTATTGTTAAATAACACTAAAATGAATCATAGAAATTAAACCATGATTGTCTCATACTTCATAAATATTCTTCTCATATATTTTTGTTGTTCTCCTAAACACAATGATATTTATGCTTTACATTGAAAACATCAGTTGCATTTAACTCAAATGTTATACACAATCATAAATATTAACAACAAATAAACGTTTCTTTAGTAATCCTGAAAAATACAGCCATGCCCAATGCCTTTCGGGATTACACTAATCCCTTCTTCAGGGACCACTGTCAAAAAAAAATAAAAAACATCCATGAAAACCCAGACATTTTTGTGATAATTTTATGTCAAATATACTTGGAAACATCGTCTCACACCACCAGGGTTCGAAAAGAAATCCTTACATGCATGCTGCCCAAGGCAATACCAAAAAAAATCAGTAAGGAGTGACGTGATGAATGTGCCAAACGGTGATTATAAATTCTTGAACTAGTCGAATGTTGAGAATAAACCGGGACATGCCAAATTGTGAAAGTTAGCACATGCGCGTGAACCCGTGCTCCGTGTGCCATTCGCTATTTCTAAAAACTAGTGACAAACTGGACACAAAACTCAATTGACAACTTACTCTGTGGCTGTATGCAAAATGAGAACGCAAATACAGAGTTCCAACGATAATCAGAGGATACCACGAATGTAGAAGGAAGTGTCTTTTCATTCTACAGTCGTGTTATCCTCTGATTATCGTTGGAACTCTGTATTTGCGTTCTCATTTTTCTCATTTTGCCTACAGCCACAGAGTAAGTTATCAATTGAGTTTTGTGTCCAGTTTGTCACTAGTTCACACATGCCCTAAATGAAATATTTGGTCCCTGGCAGCGTTTTGTTCCCCAAAGTGATTTTAAATCAATAGTGTCTTTCCAATAGTCAATGCCTTTGAGGGCCAGGTGGAAAACACATAAATCAGAATACATTTATTTTGTGTGGGTCAGCATATTTGTCTGTGCTTGTGAGGGGGCAAGTTTAAAATAAAAGGGAACAGGGTCTAAAGAATTATGACCTGAAAAATATGCAAGCATGTCTATATAGGATTTGAAGCTGCCCACTGGTGGAGTCAGACAATGTTCGCATTGTGTATAATTGATACATGTACCTGGATAAGTAGCTTTGTGTAAATATGGATGTACAGAGTGATGATAACAGAACATTTCTCCATAATTAGAAGAGTTAAGGTACAGTTCTTCACTATCAATTGCAGCTCTGAGAGCAACGGGTAATTATTTTTACATCCCAATAGTCAGAAATAAAGGCAGGGGCAATCAAGTCACCCATCACACCATAAAGACAAAAGGAGTCTACAGAGCCTCTGTAGAAAGAAAAATATCATATGGGACCTTATCTCAACCAATTTTGGAACAGCATAAATGTTCACAAGTCTCTTTGCATTTTGTGTGAAGATGGTTTCAACATCTTTACTAATATCCTGTAGTAGAACGCTCTGTGTTATAATGTCCATTTATTAACAAGAAGTAATCCAAAAAAGCAGGAAAAGTAATGAGATGGCAATCCTAATATCATATGGAGGCATCAGATAGGTGTGTTTCAGCAAATCATGTACACCATGTAGTGAAGAGTGAGAGAATCAGAGGAAAAATCATCAATATCAACAAAGTAAGAAGAAGCAGTCTGTTGAAAAACAGGGTCTTCAGCTGGCAGTAGAAAACTGGTAGACATCTCCAAAGGTGGTTAATTATGCACAACTCTGTTTTTAGAAGAAGCAGTACCAAGCTGTATATGCACATCTGATGTATGGCTAGTATTCGCAGCGGTAACAGGAAACAACAATAGTTCATTCTCCGCCTTTCCCATACATGGGAAACAACATTGCTGTTGCTCGAAACTTGTGAAGAGATTTCCTGCAGGCAAAAGAGACAAGTCAGGGAACTAACCAGGAGTCTTCATGGCCTACAGTGTAGAATTGTCCATATGATGCAATTTTACTTGATCAATTGGGACAGGTCATTTGTCTTTACAACCAGCAAGTGGTGGCAAAGTCATGGTTCTTATACCCTAAATGCTGAGGACTGGCACTGCTGAATGGCATGATGAGCCAAACTCCTTCTTGACTACTATATCCACTCGAACTAGATCTCCAAATTTTGGAATCCAGCCGGAAGTGCTGGTTGCTCCTTCACTCCATCTACTCATTTTATTTTTGGAGTTTTATATAGCGTCAACGAGACCCTTTCGGATGACAGAGCACTTTAGAATAAGACAAAACAAAGGAAATTAAAATGCGACTGTGGTAATGTACAAAGCATGGTACAGGATGCTGCTTGGATATGAATTTACCTTAAAGAAATGAAAAGACAAGAGGCATTTGTAAAAACAGGGACAAGTTGGTTTAATTATAAGCCATGGCTGGGAGTGCCCCGACAGAATGCATCTCAGAAAAGTCTCTTGGTGTACAACGTTTTTACTGGTATTATATACATCTCATAAGGTACAATAAATTGATTTCTGCAATCCTGAAAAGCATCTCAGTCATAAATGAACAGGCTCAGGCATCATCCGATAAGGACACAGATGGCTCTTGACTTCTGGGAGAGCAAGTGTGGGCAGGGTGTATGTGTCCAGATGTCCAGCATGAAGAGCACTTGATCTGTTATGTCCTTTTGGCTGAGTATTTCTATGTACATGTTGTATCTAGCGTTTTAGTATTTTTGGGGAAAGCAACCCTTTGGTCCAAAGTTTTTTATTTGGGCCAATTGCCTTGGACCTGTTTGTGGTGCCACTATCTATCTGTGGGATCAAGCAGAGTTTTCCCTGGGTGTGTGTTTGTCTTTGGGTTATGAGAGACCCCACCTGTGACCTGTCATTCAATAGGCATGGGTGTGGTTCACAAGGCCTGTGTGACCAAGTATCTCCGACTCGGGGTTGGTGAAGTTCCCTTAGGTAACTCCAATGGCAATGATGTAAGTTCACTTGAACTCTTAAAAATATTATGGCAGTCACTGGTATATTTTTCATTGACATTCTCAACCTTGTGTCATAGCATGCATTGATACTGTCTTTACTGATCGTATGCATTCATAAATCATGGTGTACACTGACATTGCTTTTACTGATAGCAACATTGTCCTTCATGCATAGATTATGGCATACATTGACATTACAACTGCCAGTATTGTCGCTGTTGTGCAGGCATAGATTATGGCATACATTGACATTGCTTTTAATGGAATTGCTGTTATTGGGCCTGCATGTATCATGGCATTCGTTGACATCGTATTTACACCCATTCCAAAAAGGGCAAGAGGAGCAATAGTTGCAAATGTATATGGTAAGGGAGGAAATGGGAACAAAAGGTCACACATGATACTCGGTTGGACGAAACAGATGAGCAAGATCCTCTTGGGTGACAGAGCGCTGTACAAGAAAGGCCAAAGGAGAATATGATGCAAATGGTGGCAATGTGAAAAGCATGTTGTAGGGCATGAAAAACAATAATTACAATTACTTACAAAGATAAATGCTAAGAGTGAAGCAGAGAACAACAAGTACCAAACTTAATATTTAGTCGGCCCAAGAACGATAAGTAACAGAGCGGTGTGTAAATGTTATTAAGGCGCCGGAGAGTGAGTATTGCTGGAACTCCAGGGGATGGGGTAATGATATCTTTAAGGTCAACATAAAAGACAGGCAGGAGCTGCTCCTTAGTTGAGGGAGGTAAGACCTTCAGAGTGAGAGGAATGTGCAGGAAAGTTGAGTTTTTACTTCCTTCTTAAAGAGGGATATGGATGGTTTTCTTCTGTTCTCGGGAAGGAGGGAGTTCCAGATCTTGGGGGCAATTCCGGAGAATGATCTGTTGCAGGTTTTCTTATTCTTGAATTTTTATGGCTTGAGCAGTATGGCACTTGTGCTTCTGGAAAGTCTGTTTCCAACTGATGGAGCCAGTATTTGTGTTGCAGTGCTGTATGGGTCATACATTACATTTTAAGGTGGATCATAGTTTCAGTGATTGGAGGTCAGGGGTAATGTGATCATGTTTTTTTGATCCAATGATAAGCCTGGCTGCTGCATTCAAGGTAGCTTTTAGAGTTGCAACTGAGATTTTTGGTAGACACACTAGAGTATTACCTTAATCTCATTTTAGTAATACAAGAGCTTGAATCACTATTTTGATGTTTGACAAGGGAAAGAAGGGTTTTATTTTCCTTAGAACATATGGTTGATCCTCTGATGGCGGCACTGATGTGTTTTTTCATAAAGAGGGCTTTGTCCAAGGTATTACAGAGAGATTTAACATAGTCAATGATTTGTGGGGTACAATTTACGGAAATAAGATGTGGGAGCTAGTCTTTGATATTGGGGGGATGGTGGGTGGGGAGATCAGTAAGAATTCTCTTTTGAGAGTGTTGAGTTTGAGGAGGTTACGAGTCAGCCAAAGTTGCATTTTTGTCAAGGTGGTGTTGAGAATATTGATGTCCTCAGCAGAAGAGATTTATATATAGAGTTGCGTCTCGTTGGGTACACGTGGGAAATGTGGACAAACTTAAGGATATCCATTGGGGCTCCATGTTTGGATTAAACATAGTCGGGGAGAGAGCAGAGCCTTGGAGAACACCCAGCAAAAATCAGAGATCTGTGGTGAAGGAAAGTGGAGAACCATTTTAGCACAGTACCTGAGAGACCCATTCTATGTTCTAGAAGGTTCAAAAGGGTGTCATGGTTAACTGTGTCAAATGCCACTGTTAGTTCAAGTAGGATATGTAGGCAAGATTTGTTTTGATCCAGTGATCGAAGGGCATCATTGACAATGTGGGCCAGAGCAGTTTCGTGCTATGACCCAGAAGGTAACCAGATTGACATTGGTTGAGGATCTGGAATTTGCATAATGGTATTGTGTAGCTGTGAATAAATTGATTTTTCTAGGAGTTTGGCTAAGGTAGGGACTGTTGGAGATAGGGCAGTAATTCTTGGGGTCAGACTGGTCAAAGTTGTTTTTTTAAGAATAGGAGTAACCTGACCACTTTTGAGGCAATCAGGGAGAGAGCCTTGGGTGGTGACGCATTGATGATCCTGATTCATAATGGGAGTAGGAGGTGAATGGATTTGTTGAGAAATTTGGAGGGAAGGGAGGAAATTTGGAGGGAAGTGAATAGCTTTAGGATGTAATTTTCATTGAAGGTATTGCAACTAGACCAGGTGGAATTATTTTTGAGTGAGCATGGAGTGTGACTCAGGTGTTCTTCCTGATTGTGGGGAGTAGGGTGTTGGGAAGATTTGGATGGTAGAAGCTGCATAGCATTCTGAATATCCCTGGTGATAAGCCCAGTCTTCTAGTGAAGAAGGAGGAGAAGGTCCCGCAGTTAGGTAGTGTTTTATTGTCAGAGGAAACGGGGTTACCTTTGCAGTTTGACTGATGTTTGGTCCTTTTGAACAGTTTTGGGGTCAATTTGTTGCTGTGTCTAGGAGATTTAGGAAGAGGATGCTTCAGAGTTCCTGATGTGCCTATTGTAGGCACTCTGTCTTTGATGTAGCAATTTGAGGTTGGAAAAGGAGGGGCTATGTCACCATGCTCTTTCTGCGGGTCTGAGGGGTTGGCATTCCTCGTTAAGGGTACAATTGAGCCAGGGGTTGGTTTGTATGGTCAGGATATTCTTTAATTGTTTGGGTGCCAGTGGGTCCATGATTTTTACATAGAATTGATGTAATGCTCTGTGAGGTCATGAGCATTCTCTATGGAGGGGTGTGGGAGCAGGATGCCTGACATGGTGAGTGGGTTAGTGTTACCAGTGTCTCAGACCCAGTGTTTGGCTCTCATACATCAGCTATTAGAGATAGTTGCCCTTTCTGAAATAAGGAAGGTAAGGAAGAGATGGTCCATCCAGTGGCAGGATAGGATGGATTTAATTTGTATAGTGTTCTCTTTTGCAGTGATTAAGTCAAGGGTGCCCCCCTTGCTATGAGTAGGGTTGTTGCAAGCTTAGATAAGGTCAAAGTCCTGGAGGCAGGATTTAAAATTGTTCACAAGAGGGTCACTGGAGTTTTTTCAATAGATGTTAAAGTCAGCAAGAGAGATCTGGGAATTATGTTCTTCTCTGTTCAATGAACGTGTGAAGAGAGCATGTGAAGAGACCATCTTGAGTTGTCATTGGTAGCGATGGTGATCTAGGCAGAGCCCGCTGATGCTGCTTCTTCTGGAAGTTCGCAGCCCTCCTCCTACAGGCTACAACCTGGTGGCCAGTGGTAGGCCGCAGGTTCTATAACCTCACTCTGTCCTTTATTTTAATTTTATTTCTCCCTGTCTGCCTCGCTGTGGTTTTGCGCTGCTCTGCGCTGAATTTCTGTTTTATTTTCCTGTATTGCACTGTGCTATTTTGTGCCCTTCTGCCAAATTCCACCTGCTCGGCACCCCTGTTCCCGCTGCTGCATTCCCTGCGGCCCCACCCTTGATCACCCATTCGTCCCGCTCCCGCCTCACAGCTGCTCCTCCCTCCCACCTCCCCTTCTTATGCCACGCCAAAGGCAAGCCCGTCTGCGCCCGTCCGTACATGGACCGCGCCCAGCGCCAGACCCCCTGGCCCCCACGAACACCATGACACCCGACCTCCGTTACAACGCCAGCACCCTCCACGCACTCCATGCCGGCTGATCACACTCCTGCTTCCAGGCCACCCCGTGGTGGACCCATGGGCCCTTCTCCTGCTGGAACTGCAGCTACACCAGCCTCCAAACCACCACCACGCCCCCTGGGTAGGATGTAACAGCCTTCGATGCCTTCTACTCAACACCCGCTCTGCCCGCAGACATGCCATCAAACTCTGGGACCTTCTCGACTCCACCTCCCCAGACGTCACCTTACTGACATAGACCTGGATGAACCCCTCCTCGGCACAAGACATCTCAATAGCCATCCCTGATGGGTACAAGATCAACCGTAGGGACCGCACCAACGGAACAGGAGGAGGAATCACCATCGTCCACAGAAACACCCTCAGAATCCCAACCAGCACTGACGACGCGCTTATTACAGCTTAACACCTGCACTTCCAGATCCACACCGACCCCAACACCACCCTCAGAGGAACCCTCATCTACAGATCACCCGGCCCCCGAACGCAGTTCAGCGACTTCATCGCTGACTTCGTCAGCATGCACGTCCCTGCATTCACAGACTACATACTCCTCGGAGACCTGAACTTCCACCTCTAGAACACTAACGACAGCAACTCCAACACCCTGCTTGACAACCTCGCCAACCTCAGATTCAAACAGCTCGTCCCAACTCTCACCCACTCCCCTGGACACAGGCTCGACCCCATCTTCTTCATCAGCAACCCCGTCACCTTCAGCCACACCATTGAACTCCACTGGAACGACCACCGCTGCGTACAATTCACCTCCGAGAAGCCTACCACGCAACACCACACACAATGGGCCCCCATCCAGATGTAGCTAAGTCACCGAAGACCAGCTAGTCACCACCCCCCCCTGTAACCCACCAATGGGCACTACCAACACCGACTCTGCCTCCCTCAACCTCAGGCAATGGATCGAGGACTGTGCCAACACTTTCACCCCAATCAAGAAACCCTCGAACAGACGCACAGACAGAAAAACTATCTGGTTTACCGCCGACCTCCAGGCATCCAAGCAGGCCTGCTGTAGGCTCGAGAAGAAATTGCACCACGAGCAGGCACCGGACAGCAATACAGCATACAAGAGTGCCATCCGAAGATACCACCAACTCATCCGAACCACCAAAAGTACCTCCTTCAAAGAGCGCATTGACAATGCACACAACAGCAAAGAGCTCTTCAACATCGTGAAGGAACTCTCCAACCCCAGCTCCAACTCCAACGACATCCGAACATCACAAGACCTCTCCGACTCCCTGGCTCCCTTCTTCCACCACAAGATCGTAGACATCCATGACAGCTTAAGCAACGAGGCCCCCCAACAGACACAGACTCCTCAGACTCAACGCCTCCCAGCCACATCAACCCCCTGCTTTCCTGGACCCACGTCAAGGACGAAGACACCATCAAAATCATGAAAAACATCCACTCCGGTTCACCATCGGCCCCCTGGCCGCACCACATCATCAACAATGCAAGCTCCACCATCGCACCTCATCTCCGCAAGATCTTCAACAGCTCCTTTGAGACCGCCACCTTCCTGGAGAGCTGGAAGCACACCAAGATCAACGCCCTACTCAAGAATCCTAAAGCAGACCCCAAGGACCTCAAGAACTTCTGGCCCATCTCCCTCCTTCCGTCGAAAGTAATCGAGAAGATTGTCAACAGGCAAGTTACCTCCTTCCTTGAAAAGAACAACATCCTGGACCCATCCCACTCCGGATTCCGCAGTAACCACAGCACCGAAACAGCAGCCACCGACGACATGAGGGCCATGATGGCCAACAGAGAAACCACAGCCCTCATCCTCCTAGACCTCTCGGCCGCATTTGACACTGTCTGCCAGCACACCCTCTGCACACGCCTCCACAACGCAGAGATACGCGATAAGGCACTGGACTGGACCACCTCCTTCCTCATCGGCAGAACCCAGAGTGTCCACCTCCCCCATTCTGCTCTAAAGACACCAAGATCATCTGCAGTGTACCCCAAGGATCATCCCTCAACCCAACACTCTTCAACATCTACATGGCACCACTCGCCAACATCGCCCAATCGCACGACCTCAACATCATCTCAAATGCCGACGACACCCAGCTGATCCTCTCCTTCACCAAGACCCCCACCACCGCCAAATCCAACCTCCATGAAGGAATGAAGGCCATCACCGAATGGATGATGAACAGCCACCTGAAACTAAACTCGGACAAGACAGAGGTCCTCATCATCGGATCCACCCCCTCCTCCTGGTACGGCTCATGGTGGCTGGCCGCAGTGGGAGCTGCTCCAACGCCCAAAAACCACGCAGGCAACCAGGGAGTCACCCTGGACTCCGCATTGTCAATAACCCAGCAAGTGAATGCCGTCTCCTCCTCCTGCTTTAACACCCTCCGTATGCTCCGCAAGATCTACAGATGGATTCCCACTGGTACCAGACAGACAGTCACCCAGCCCCTCGTAAGCAGCAGACTGGACTATGGCAACGCTCTCTATGCAGGGACCTCAACCAAACTCCAGAAACAACTACAACAGATACAGAACACCTCTGCATGCCTCATCCTCGACATCCCTCACCACAGCCACATCACAGACCACCTGAAAGACCTGCACCCTGCTCCCCATCAACAAGAGGATCACCTTCAAGCTCCTCACCCATGCTCACAAAACTTTCCACAACACTGGACCAGCATGCCTCAATGAACGACTCACCTTCTATACCCCAAACCGCCAGCTTTGCTCTGCTGACCTCACCCTTGCCACCATCCCTTGCTCCGTAGAGCGACCGCTGGCAGCAGATCATTCTCCCACCTCGCCGCTAAAACCTGGAACACCCTCCCCATCCGCCTACAACAGACCCAGGACCTGCTGGCCTTCAGGAGACTCCTCAAGACCTGGCTGTTCAAGCAGTAGCAGCACCCCCCCCCCAGTTCCTTGAGTGCCTTGAGACACTCACGTGTAAGTAGTGTGCTCTACAAATGTACTGATTGAAAGGTATTTGCATGAGGGCAGTGAGGGAGCGATAGATTGTTTTAAAGATAGAGTGGATCTATATGTACAGGCAAGGCTGCCACCAGGATATCATGAATTTCTAGTCTGATGATGTTGTGACTGGAAGGTATTAGTAAGTCAAGGACTGGGGTTGAGGATTTGTTCAGCCACATTTTGGGGAGCATAAGAAAGACCAGTTCTTCTGTAAATTTGAGATCGGCTGTATCTGTGGCGTGTTTCACAGCTAATATGCGATTGAGTAACATACATTTTAAGGATGTTTGAGTGTACTTGCTGGTATGTGTGATATGGAGACTTGTTTGAGGTTCATTTAGTTAAAAACCTAGTGCTGGGGTGGGATGTCCTGACTTGGTAAGTGACAAAATTCTCACTTTTGTAGAGGGTGTTGTGTGGTCAGACAAAACCTGGTTATATGAGTGAAATGAAATGAAATTTGGGTTTTTATAGAGCGCATGTATGCCGTGGCATCTTATCGCTTGCTACCATAAAATACAATATAGGGAGATATCCAGCCGGGTTTGTACAGGTAAACGGCCAGGTTTTAAGATCCTTCTTAAACTGAAGTAGATTGTTTTGGGTTCTAAGATGCAGGTGCATGGAATTCAATAGCTTTGGAGCTAAATGTCGGAAACTTCTACCGCCCCAATTCAGCGTCTTTATCCTTGGAACTATACGCAAGGACGCCGAGGCGGAGAGGAGACATCTCTGTGGGGCATAGCACTCAACATATTGGCAAATCTGTCCAGGTCCCTTTCCGTGCAATGTCTTGTGTAGAATGCCAGCCATAATAGGGAGCCAGTGCAGCTGTTCTCGAATTACTCGACTGATGGAACTGAATTTAGGTAAGTTCAGTAGTAGTTGTGCGGCTGCATTCTTTAGAGTCTGCAGTTTATGTGTCACACTTTTGTTGGCTCCAAGGTAGAGTGAGTTACAGTAATCAATTTTTGACAAAATCAGGGCTGTAACTACCATTTTCCTGAGGGGCATAGGAATAAAATGTAGGATTTTCCTGAGAATTTTCAAGGTATGGAAACAGGAAGAAGTAATGCTGTTGATCTGGTCTGATAGGGAAAGATGATCATCAATTAAAACTCCAAGGTTTTTTACCTTCAATTACGGGTTGGGGGCAGGGTCCCGCTGTACCGGGCCACTAATCGGAGTTCCAGAGTGAAGAGTCCCTACCAAACATTACTACTTTCGTCTTCCCGGTTTTCAATTTTAGACAGTTGTTTTGCATCCAGTTAATGATATGGCTCATGCATAGGTTAAAACGTACTGCCACAACCTCTGATTTGGCGGTCAATGAGACAACGATTTTCGTGTTATCAGCATAGCAAATGGCTGTAAAGCCAAAGGAACGGATAAGCTTAGCCAATGGGGCTACATATATGTTAAACAGGGTAGGTGAGAGTGCCGAACCCTGAGGTACCCCACATGGTATAAAGAAGGAGGGAGATTTATGCTCATCTAACGTCACTGTTTGTTGTCTGTTGGTCAGATAGGACCGAAGAATATCTGGGGCCCTATCTATGATACCTATTTCTGCCAACCGCTGAAGAAGTATACGATGGTCCACCGTATCGAACGCGGCGGATAAATCAAGCAATATTAATATTGCCTTCCCGCCCTGATCTAGTTGAGCACGTAGGCTGCAATCAATGCAGACTCAGTGCTGTGTCGTGGCCTGAAGACATGTTGTACTTGACTCTATAAAAGTTAGCAGTTCTTCATTTAGTGTTCTTTCAAGAACTTTTGAGGGGAATTGTAGAGAAGTAATAGGCCGATAGTTAGCCACTTCCGAGGGGTCCAAGGGCGGCTTTTTCAAAATAGGTTTTATCAGAGAATTCTTCCAATACATCGAGAACTGTCCTTGATCTAGGATGTTGTTCGGAAAGGGTGTCAGGGTGTCAGCAATAACTTCAGGGGCCATGTGAAAGACCATGGCCAGGCAAGGGTCCAAAGGATAGCCTGAATGAATTGCCATGATGAGTTTTTCTACCCTATCCCATGTGAGAGGCCTGAACTTTTTTAGGAACACTTGTATGTTTGATATGTCCAACTTGCATTCAGCTAGTCTGGTCTCGTTTGTATCAGTAGAGAATTCGTCATATACTTTTACCACTTTATCATGGAGGAATTTGGCAAGTTTGTTGCAGAACTGACTTCTTGATTTAAAATGTTTAGTGTTGCCAAAATTGACTAGTTTAGAGACTGTCTTGAAAAGTTCTCGACAGGTATTTTTGGAAGCCTTAATTTTCTCGGTAATGTAAGTGGATTTTGCCGCATTTATAGCTTCCTTGTATTTTGCTAATGCGTCTCCATATTTTTTTATTCTGATTATGAGTATTCCTTTCTCCAGAGTATTTCTTTGGCTCTGCAGATTTTTTTAAAGTGTATGAGTGAGAGTATTTTATTGTTGGATAGCTGGGCGACTAGTCTATAAGGTTGGTAGGAGTGATTATGGTTCGGTGTGGATTTCAAGTAAGGATATATGATCCTCGAGTGAGCAGGGAGAGAGACAGATCGGGTATTACGAGTTGGAGTGTAACTATTCAGGAGGTAAGACATATGTGAAGACCAATGGTGTTCCAGGTTGGAGGTAATGTGAACTAGTTGGAAGATGTCAGTTGCAAACTGTTTGAAAAGTTCCTTTGAGTGCTTGTCCCTGAAGTCCTATAGTTCGTGTAAGACAGAGAAACATTCATTTATCTCAAGAGGTGAAGCTACCACAACTGTTCCGGGGCTGTCAAGATCTGGAATGTACATCCGGATGCAAACAGGACTTCATAGGGGGTCCGGCAACCCAAAGATCACCTAGGCAGAATATATAATGCTCTGAGGACTCAACACAAGTGATGGATCCAACTACGACCTGAACCTCTAGCTGTCAATGATTGATTTAAGTCCCAGGGCTTTCTCTCCAAATCAAATTTCCCTCAGGGTGCTATGGTGAGGAATAATGCACAGAGGCTCCCAGGGTTACCATAGTATGCCGGTAAGCCCAAGAGGCAAAGCAGGGCCCTGGTCTGAGTGGAATGGAGCTACTGTGTATGTCCTAATGAAGACTTGAACATCTTTAATATCAGTGTGAGCGTCAGTCGATCGTTGTGGTCACACCCATAGGAATATGGAGCAAGAATCTACAGCAAGTAAAATGAATTTAAATGCACCATCCCAATTTAAAGGACTGCATTTATAGAGGTAAATGCATTGGAGCGGTTTTCCTGAACCTAAGAGGGGGGTTTAATTTGTTGGCAAATTTCACAACTAAGGACATACTGTTTTGTCTTCTTGTACAAACCATGTCATTAATAGCTCTTCTGTAACGATGAAACTGTAATCGCCTCAGCAGCATGGGCAGATGCTACAACTTCCAGGGCAGCTAATAATAATTCAGCCTGTGCTCTTAGTTGGATTTCACACGATCACCCACCCCAGGGATTTTAGTAAAAGGAATATTTTGGGCACTTCACTGGTAGGAATATTTTGCCAGATTTTAGGTAAAGGGGTACCATTGTGTCAAACATCGACAGCAGCTTCATCTACCCTTGTATGATGACAAGTAAAGCAGCTACTGCATCAGTCTTAACTGCAGATTTGGCAGCTTTATCAGCCAATAAATTACCTACAACGTATATTCCATCCAGCTGATGACTCAATGCCTGTATCACATGAACCTATGGCAAACTGTCTTTAAGTTGTGCCACTCTTCTCCATAGCAACTTAGGCTTTATAGTATTACCTTTTGAGTCCCTGAATCCATTCAGATGTAAATTGTCATTAAAAGATTGAACATTAAACTAATGGGAGCCTAGGGGGAATATTGGGGTTTAAACAGGTCGCATCCCACTCTCTACCATTTCAAACACCAAAGGACATGCCCCTAAATACTGTGAAAACAATAGTTTCCCATATAGTTTTGTTATAGCCTAAGTTAGAATAACATTCAACAGTAGATCTATCTAGACCTTCCTGTCTCAATGTGCTCAATATAGTCACTAGTTCAAAAGCTAAAAACATGTGTGTGACAGACCCATGGTAACCAACTGGCCCTCACTATACCTTTCTAAGAAGAAGATGTCCTCAAAAAAAGTAGGGAGGGGGTTGGCAGAGCCTCACGGGAGCAACACCCGGGGAGGATATAACAGGCTGGTACTCGCCTTTGTCCTCATGTTCTCATCATCAGCATCTGCCAACTTACAACAAAAAGGGATGACAAACAGTGCAGACAAAAAAAACTAAAATGTGCTCTATGTGATTGACCCAATGTGGATTACCAGACTCTGTTGTTGAAATCTGGTGCCACCACCATTAAAAAGAGATAGGCTACACTTGCTTCACTACTTTTATTCTGTGCTGTGTGCCCCCTCTACTAAAACCAACATGTTTCATTGCCTAGTTATATTTACCGGCAACTTCATCTGGGTTTTGGGTCTGCGTAATCTCTGCACGATTAGATTCTCCGTTTATTGTACCAGGTGGCTTCTGTACTGCTGCATTGTTAGCCTGAGCCACACTCCCAAATTCCACGGCCTTTAAGCGCACATACCCTCTATAACTAGCTCGTCCTGCAACGTACTACGACTAGTACTTTACTTGTACTGTCCCAATCACCTTCAAGAGCCACCAACCAGATTCACAGTCATCACTTATTGCGTCTTCTCTCTCCTGCCACTCCCGATATGCACAGTTTTCGCCTTGCACATGATACATTAATGTGCTGAAGCAGATATAGTTTTCCACTGTTTCTCCCATGTTTATTATTTCGTGCACATTCCGTTCACAACCACTGAATGCACTTCACTGATGTTTTTGGATCGCTATTGAAATCCTCGCCATTTCCTTATTATTTCTTCATCACCAACTCACATGTTATGATATGTTTTTTCAGCTCTGATGAGTCACGGGTACTTCTCCGTTGATGAAACACGTGTCGGCTGGCGTTTGTTAACACAGCAAGAATAAAAGACTTTTACAAAGCTTCTTATACTGCTTTTTCCGGTGTCCACTGTTTTGTCTCAAACCACTGTACTACCAATCTTTGTCTTTACTATACGTGTGCCCAGTACCTGCTGTATATTTTGTATGGTGTTCAGGCATCCTTTGTCTGAGCATTACTAAGAGGCTTCAGGGTTTTCCTCTACACTGGCAGCACCGTCCAACACGCAACTCACAAACCTGTCCATCACCACAAACGATCAGTGCACTGCGTGAGCGCCCCATACTGTACAAACCCTTAGCTGAATCCACATGTCTTGTTTGTATGTCCAGCATTGGTTTGGAGTCGTCTTCGTTGGCTCCGACTGATGTATTTACAAAACTGTATTAAAAAAGTTTACTTCCGCCTGTGACTTTCTCTTTTGCCCGAAGAATGCAGCAGTCTGTGTAAAACTATTCAACTTTTTAAGGAGCTTATGAATATATAGTTTAACTTTTTACATACCCTTTTAAATGTGTTCTCCTTTTAGACACATGGTTCTCCATTTAATTACACTTTTAATTCCTGGAACTTGGTGTCTTTTACAGCAGTCTTACTACTCTTTTTCCCTTTTGGATTTCATTTTGCACATGTGTTGGTGGCTATTCAACTGTACTTTGCACAATCGGGATATGTTGTACTCCCACACTCTTGCTGCTATTTTAAATCTTGATTTTCTAAAGAAAAAGTATACGTTGAGGTATAATGTTTTAGAAAGTTGCATATCAAGTTACTGCTATTTAATGTGCTTTTTGCACAACATTAGGTTATGTTTAGTTTTTAGGTTCTGTGGTTAAAGGAAAATATATTGTTTATTCAAATATGCTAACTGTTTCAGAACACTTTTCTGTTTTTTACCAAGCAACTGATATGTTGTACATTATTTAAATCTGAATCTATCCCAAAGCTAATATTGTTTAGTATGGACCTAAACTTGTGCTACTTGTTTTGGTAGAGGTTTTGCATTTAACATTTTGTTGCTGTTTATTGACCTTAATGTGGAGAACTTTTATTTTTATCTCGCTCATTAGGATAATTGACAATATCTATTTAGGCTATGTAAGGGAAAATCTAAGACCAGCTATCAAGGGTTTTGATATTTATTAATGGACTAAGAAATGAATTGTTCTTATGTTTTAGTACATTTATTATGTAATAATTGTATGTATATTTTATGTGGCCCTCATTGGAGATCTAAATCTTTAATAAATATTGAATTGGACAAGCACAGAGAAAGACGGTAAAATTACTTCCTTTTCTTGTTGGGCACTTCTTTCATACTCCGTTGTCCACTCGTTCTCCATCAAGAGAATGTCATAGTGTCAATGTCAAGTGTTAAATTGTCGCGAATATTACTTTAATGGTCCACATTATTTCACACTCAATCTGTCTATTCAATTTATAAAGTCTGTCTGAAGGGCTGACACGCTGATCTGGAGTTTCGATGTCAATAAAGTTGTTAGTTGCTTTAGCATCCGGAATCTCGTGAAGATTCTGGCAAACTATTGTGACCTCTGCCGCACAGTCTACCAGAGTCAATTCCCACATCTTTTTCTGAGAGAGAGTTCTCAATATTTGTGCCTTATTTAGCTGAAAACCCACAACCTTCTTCTTTTAAAATTGTTTTTTTAGTGGAAGTTTCTCTTCCTTTTTTTATGACAAGCATTGTGAGTCCTTTTTTGGTTTCATATACTCTTCTTGTCTGCACTCTGAATGTCCCGGTCTCTCAGAATGTTCGTCAGATAAGTTCTGAAAGGAACAAAAAAGACATGTATAGGTGTACTGATACCTATCAGGCTGATTTCTTTTAGCACAGTAACATAAATTATAACGTCTATCAGATGTGTTCCTGTTGCAGAGGTCCACTCTGTTATTTTACTTTTCTATATTTTTCTGTTTGTCCTAGCATTTTTAGAAGACTCGCGTTCTAGTTTGGTATTGTCCTTTTCAGAACTACCTTTAAACTGTGGCTTATTTGGAGTAACCACCACCAAATTATCTTGGACTAAGATGTACGGGTGTCTGCAATAATGTTTATTAACATGCCCTCCTGGTCTACTACTGCAACTTGTGCGATGCATTGGTGTATCACAAGTGCAGATACTTACCATTTAATATTGCCTAATATGATTGAGGATAATGTAGCATATTTGTTAATTAATTTCAGCCCCAAATTCAGGGCTGGGTTGTTTTGAATCTGTTTTAACACTTCTGGTAAAACAGAAAGTGAAGGTGTACAAAGAGTGATGGAATACATCGCAGCAAATCATGTTCTCCAAGTAGCACGGTCGTCAACAGGGGCAATATTACCAAATGGCAAGAAAATAGTGAGAATTATATGTTTATCCTCGGGTTCAGTATGATGAAACACAGCTTCAAGCTGATTTGGTTTTTGAGCAATCAGGAACAGAATTGTCCACTGTCTGGTGGGAATATTGCCCTTAATAGCATTAATGGTTACAGGACTGAGTGCAGGCACATTGAACTGTGGCTGGACAGCTTGATCTGCCCTCGCTGGGGCAGTTGGTATGGTAAGCATAACAAAGTGTGTTAAACCTATGTATAGTCTAAGAAGACCATTGTAGAGAGTGTCTAGTTCACCTGCATTTATTGTTCCTGAATTTGGATATGGTGTGTAGCCTGGCCATGTAGCCCCGTTATTACTGAGGGGACCGACAATATTCTGGTATTCAAGTAGTAGTGTGCCGTGGAACCGATTTTTATGTTCCTGAAAGGTTAACAGTATTTCTTAGTCATTATAAGCTGTGTATTGGCCTCCTAAGGCATCTTCAGTACATGTGTAAAATGTTTGACCATTAGCATCTATTGCTGGAAAAGTTACTCATGAGCAAAATAATTCCGTTTTATAAGCTTTGTGAGCCTCAACCATGAAGGTAACATCTGCACAGCACACCCATTTGGTAGCCCATGCAATGTTAAATGTGCTGTAACAGCAGGTTTACAATTATCAGGAATATTAATAACATTCACCCTTGTAAAGAATGGAATTCAAAAAAATATTTACTATAGTGCGGTATCTTGTTAAATGTTCAGCTTAAACAACCCACAGACAAAAATTGGTCCTTACTAAAATGCTGGGGAGGTTTTATCCCTAACACTATGGACATCTCTATTTAAAAGGTGAATAGGGTACCTCACAACCGAATTACACAGGAGACCCGTTAAATATTTGTCTGCCCTAAAAACATTGGTGGTGCCATGTTATACGGTTACCACTAAAAAGGTAAGACTGTGTATTACAATGACTGAAGTTCATAATGTTGTGACTGAGTCCACCTACACCATTAGAGAATGTTGGCATAATTCCTAGTTAGCTCACAATGTCTCACCGGACCCCTACCCTTCCTGGGGTGACAGGTGATTTTACCTCAACCATGAAACTCAGATCCCCAAGGGAACTGCGGAAACAGATCTTACCCCTTTCATTGTTTACTTATGCATACCCGTGGTACACACAGGAAAAATATAAATAATGTTTTCAATATATTTATTGAAACAATCGTGTTCTTGCACAGAAAGAATGATCAGCGATTACTAGGCAGATAAAACAAAACAATGCAGTTAGCATTATGAACATGTTGAAAAGAATAACTTGTCTAACCATGGCTGCCATAGTTCTATATATTCCTACCTATAACTAGCCATACTCTGCAAGCATAGTGGTTGTACTCGCTGCCCATTCTCTTACGCTAGCCTAAGCCTCCATACCTGGATGACTGGGACATTGATCTAGCCTGAAGTAGGATTGGCAATCCTTCAATGAAGGATGGAAGATCAGCGTCAGCAGATCTGCATGTCGGACACATGATTCGTTCCAGGACAATTGTGGCCAGAGTCCTGTGCTGACCTGTAAAATGGGACTGCACTGCTTATACAATAATAAACACACTATTTCAGCGAGAAAGGCTTTCTAAAAACAAGCAATATGTACATTTTCTCAGAATAATATTGTGCAAGCATAAACCTATGAAATACCAATGCGATAACAATGTCAGCCTAAAACATTTAAAATTGAACATAAAAAATGGAAAATTAAATTGTGCCCAAAAAGGCCTTGCGAGATGTGCTCTATGAGCCAGAGAAGCTACTATGGATTATCTTGGAAGCTGTGACTGAGATGCAGCCCTTCTGATTCCGATCTCTATCCTGCAAAGGATGGCGATCTGGTTTACACCAGACTGGCTACCTCATACATCATATACAGGTATGGGAAATGTGGTTATCCAAATAGATCTGACAGAGGGTACTCTCACTATGCTCTCAATAGTTTAGGTAGGATTAGATGGGAACATTTATATATGCATTATCATATTATCACACAATATAGTCATAATACATCATTCCTGTAATGCTGCTAGCAATGTTTTGTTTCCTTCGCTAATAATTGTAGCTCCTGTTTGTTACAAGAATTCAATTGCTTCAATTAATATTTGAAAATCCAATTCATACATTTCTTGTGTCTTACTCTGGGCATGCCTAAGTAACAACAGAAGGGTAGATCTGTTTCCATAATTTACTTGGAGTATTAGTCGTCATATTCTGAGGTTGCAGATACTGTCCGGTACCCTGTTATGTTTAGGGGTTCGAATGCAGCACTGTGAGCTAGTTAGGAATTGGGTTGACATACTCTGATGGTATGGATGGACACTGTCCTCATGTTCCGAAGTTTATGTTGTCCGGATACTCATTCCTACTTAATTTATAGGAACCGTATAACATGACAACACCAACGTTTTAGGTCAGGTACTTATTTAATGGTCTCCCGAGTAGCTCTTACTTGTGCCCAGAGACTCTAGTCACTTTATATGGAGACGCCCATGGTTTTAGGGATTAAGCCACCTCAGCTAAGGAGGAAACTGTACTTTTGTCTTTAGGACAACCCCACTATAGTATTTTCCTTCTTTGAATTCCATTCACTAAATATGGCGCAAAAGCACCGGTGATAATTCCACTTAATTGCAGACATGCAGCAACATTAATGTTACAACACCAAGGGATCCCTCTCACAGAGCAAGATGTTAACTTCATGATAGAGACACATGAATCATACAAAACAGAAGTATTCATGGGTCACATTTTCTGCAGCAGATGCCAACACTAAAACATTTCACACCTACACTGCAGCTGTAACGCCAGACCAATACAAAGCCTATGCAGATTTAAATTACCATTAGCATTCCAGGAACAATCACATTCGTTCCAAGGCACCCACCACATGTACGAAACAATGTTAGACTGGGTCTTCTCAGCAATGAGGGAGCCACCTGGCCAGTCCTAGCCGGCTATACACCATATCGAACATTAGGTCCATTAAAAGCGGTAGAGCTCTGTCCTCTATTTTCAGGTCTAGTCAGACTAAACAGACGTCTAACACAGTTCGTATTTGAACAATAAGAGCAACCCCAGCGAGGGCTGTTTGAGCTGTCCATCCACATATGGCATGTCTGCAAATATTCCAGTGACTATTAATGCAATTATGTGTAAGGTTCCCACCAGATGGGAGGAAATTCCATCCCGGATTGCCCAAAAAACAAACCCGCTTAAAGCAGTATTTACCTACACAGTTCCCAAGACAAACACAGAATTCTCACAATGTGCCTGCCTACTGGAAATGGTTCCCCTAGTGGATGAATGTGCCACATGGCGCACAATTTCTGCTGTAATATATACCATAACACAAGGGACACCATCAATAGCGGTTTTTCATGAAGTGCTCAAACAGATTCCTAATGAATACAGGGCTGCCCCTGCCCTAGACATGGGTACGAAACTTATTGGAAACTATGTCACAGTTGCCTTAATTATGTTAAGTAACATTAAAGGGGAAGTAGCAGCATTCGGAGTACGCCAACACAAGTTCCGTTAGCAGAACAGGTGCGCGAATCACCAAACATTATTGCTGGAACCTATACATCTCTAGGCTGAGATCATTTGAGAGCAAGACTAAACAAGCCACAAGCCTAAGGGTAATTCCCAAAAGGATGACTCAAACAGGAACCTGAGTATTCTAAAAAATTCTGGTATGAACAAAAAATAAAGAAAAAACTAAAACACAGGGTGGATCTCCCTAACTGGAGTCCATTGAATAGCGCTATAACCTGCGTAATCATAAAACACTTCAACAGCCTGATAGATATCAGTATTCTGAAACACATTCTTCCTCGTCCTTTCAGGACTCACCCAACGAACGCTCGGACAGAGGAGCATGATCAGAGTGCAGACCATGAAAAAGAAAGAGAAACTTCCGTAACATAACCCTCAAATCAAAAAGAAGAAAGTGGCAGGTATTTTCATTAAATATACCATCCATACTGAGGACACTTCTTCGGAAAAATGAGTGGGAACTGACATTGGTATACAATGTGACAGAGGTTACAATAATTTGCCAGACTCCTCCAGATTTTAAGGTGGCGGGAGCAACTAAATAAGAAACACCAAATCAGTGGGTTAGCTCTCAAGATAGATTATTTGATTTGGACATCCAAATTGAGGGTGATATACTATGTATCATTAAAGCAATTTTGGGGGGAAATGTAACCCTTACCTATGGCATTCTCTTGGCTGAAAGGGATTTTTTCAAATAGTCCTACAAGGGGAAGATGTAATAATACTGTCTTTCTCCGTCCTCATTTCTGAAGAAGTAAAACAAGTGTATGCCCTTAAGTGGGCTCTTGCACAATCCCCAGAATTATACCACAACCATGTAGGCTGGGATAAATATTCACCCTACCACATAATACCAATAAGGTCCAGTCTGCAAGTGCGTCCTCATTACCCACTTAAACTAAACACCCAGTTAGAGAAATTCAGACACAACTAGAATATCAAGGGATCATTGAGCCTTGTATAGCACCAATGAACAATCTATGTTTCCAGGACCGACACCGGACCATTCACCCAGCTTATTCTTAAACTACGGACATTTAAACAGTCACACGCACATTTGCAGCACAGAATGCACACAGCACAGCATTAATGAACAACATAGTTTGCAAAATGTACAAAATACCTTTGGACATTTCAAATGGCTTTTGCTAACAAAACATAGCGTGTGGAAGAGATTTAACCTCATTCGCTGCATTTGGGTCTCTGAAAAGATTTTGTGGACTCCCTCATGGGGATAAGTACATCCCTGGTCTGTTTTCTGCTGGAGTAACATGAATTTTGCATGAAATTGTCTCAGAAGCATTGGCCAATGTCAATGATATATAACTCACGTATGATGACTTAAACACACATTTAGTCGGAGTTTGTGGAATTTGCTGACCAAGGCTACAAATTCAACTCCCAAAAAATAGAAATGGCCTATCTCTGTGTCCTATATGAGCTATCAAATAAGGCAAAAGCTTAGCAGCACATTTCTTGGAGAATGGTGCTCTCCTACAGCCACCAAATACACCAAATACAATTAAAAAGTTCCAATCACTTTTCTGCTTTCTCAACTTTTGAAGAACATCCATACAAGATTATTTACAATGGGTGAAACCAGTTTAGGACTTAATATGTCCAGACTTCTCAAGCATACCTTGGACAATAGAACACACACAAGTTCTGAGAACACTGCAAACAGACATGCTTGCATCCATTCATTCACACAGCTGTGTCAACATCACTAAGTTGGTGATCCGTATATTTGTGGGGACAGCTACACATAGGTCACTTTCATCAAAGGTGATGCTGTACCAATTACATAAAAATTTCATTTATATTCACATGCTGAAATCCGTTTTGCCCCTACAGAAAAATTCTGACTGCAGTTCAGACAGCTGTTATGAAGAGAAAATCGTTGGCTCAGCGAAAACTCATAATTGTGCTAGCTCGCATCCTAGCTTTAGAGACGGTCACAAAGGCCAGTGTTCTTAATGTGAAAGACTTACACTCTATATGGATACAGTGGGACACCTCCTCAACAGCTGCTAATGTCCAGTTTTTGACCCTACACTTCAAACACAATAATTCCTCCAGTACAAAAAAGAATACCCTGTGTCCAGTGATGTTTACCTCTTGACCAATATGACTTACAGCCAGATTCATCATTGTCCCGTTTTGCGAGTCCTTAATAGCGATTATTAAGGAATCGCTATTAAGGACTTGCAAAACGGGATTCATGTAGGAATAGCAAAAAATATTGCGATTCCTACATCTTCCTTATTTGCGATTAGCAAATTGCTAATCGCAAATAAGGAATAACTCCCCATTCATTCCTATGGGCCTAATCTCTATGTGATTGTCACCATATTTGTGCCTGTGATCTAAAGGCCCATAGGAATGAATGGGGATTTATTCCTTATTTGCGATTAGCAATTTGCTAATCGCAAATAAGGATGCGATTTCAAGGGTGCCAAAGGACACCCGGTAGCACCCCTGAAAAGCAAATGTACACAGGTGTGTGTAACATGCAACTTCGAAAAATGCACTAAAGTGCATTTTTCTAATTTTTCGCTATTTACCACGAAGTCAGACTTCGCGGTAAATAGCGGCCACAAATTGCAAATTCGCAATTTAAAAATGGTTAATGAATTGCATTTAAGGAATCTCAAATAGAGATTCCTTAAATGCAATTCCTCGCAATTTTGCGATGTTGCTATTAGCGATTTTTGCATTTGGGATGATGAATACCAAATGCAAAAATTGCGCTCGCAAAGGGCCAGATTCTCAGAATCTGGCCCTTTGCGAGCGCAATTTGCAATGATGAATCTGGCTGTTAATTGTCTATACTGATGGTTCAGCCCAGCCTGATGCCAAACCAAAACAGCAATACTCTGCAGCTTGAGCATCAGTACGTAGAGTCATGTTAAATGGAGAATTCCACCCTCAAAAAACATTACGCAATCTCTAGGGGATTATACTGCCTAGCTGCCTAAACTCAAAGCTCAAATTCTGTCACTGGGGAATAAAGATCCTACATTCCCCACACTCAAAGGCCGTCATTATGATGTTGGGTGGACTGCCACTGACAGGCTGTCGGTAGCAGTCCGTCGGACATGCAGACCATCAGTCCGACCGTCGCATTATGATGTAGGTGGTCTGAGCAATAATGTTGGGGTGAAAGACAGGGTGTAAGATCCTGCCAGGTAGTGGTTGAACTCCAGGCAGTGGTTGAACTCCTATCCCTACAATTGAGGCGGTGCCTGCCCAGGCACCACCATAGAGATTAGAATATCCTTTTCCAACTGCCTTTTCATGGCGTTCCTACCACCATGAATAGGCAGACAGAAACCGAATTTGGGGCCTCCAAGCAGGGCCTCGTCTCACATGGGCTTCTTCTAAGTGGCTTGGAGGGCAGATGTAGTGCCATCCCACACATGTGTGTCAGGCATCACATGGTGCCTGTCCTACGGTGCATGGATGGGGAAACATCCTTTACCCTGCATGAGTTACTAGGCAATGTCATTTCCCCGCAATTTTCACACTGCAAACTCTTTTACAACACAGGGCTCTGCATCACAAACTATTACAACTTATTCCCCAAAGTAATGCCACAGTTTAGTTAGAATTGTAAAGCGTGTTATAATGGGGAATGCGTTGTAATAGTTTGTGGTGTAAAGCCCTGCATTGTAAAAGATTTTGAGGTGTAAAAACTGCAGGATAATGGCATGCAGAGTAAAAGGGTGCGAGGTAAAGTCTCCTATTCGCGTGGATGTGCACAAAGTGCCTTGTTCTACTGCAGCTTGTGCTCCTACTCTTTCCCTGGGCATCAGCACAAGCAGCAGTATAAAAAAGCATTTAATGACTGTCTGCACAGCAGTTGTATCCTAATCCTAATAGGGCAGATAGGATCGCCTACTTATTGTTGGACAGTTCCTACCTGAAATTATGGTGGTCAGCTATCTGACTGACCTCCATTAAGTAAGGCTAATAGTGTGCGATTTGTATCATTGTGTCCAGTCTTTTAATGAGCATCTACATTATTGGCACTTGAATGGATTCAGAGACTCAAAAGTGGATTCTACCAAGCAGACATTGCTATGGGGAAAGGTGGTGCATCTAAAAGAATGTTCGCCCTGGGCACATCTAATTGCCAATGTGTTGTTATACAGGTTGTGGCAAATTATTTTGGTGATGAAGCCACAAAGACAGCAGTCCGTAATGCTATGTTAGCTGAAATTACTCGTTTTCACACAAGAGTGGATGGAGACATCATAGTAGCAGTCAATGCTAATGCACTGGCACACCCTTACATAAAATATTTCCAACAAAATACTCCTACCTACTGAGTGCCCAAAACACACCTTTTGCTTGTATTATACTATTTTTGTAGTTTCTTATCTAAATATGGCCACTTCCGGTCATGTTATCCAGCCACCACCCTTTCTCCAAAATCCAGGTAAACCACTTGCAGCATGGCAGAAGTGATAAAGGGTATTTGAAAATTATCTTGAGGCTATGGATGCTAGTAGATATTCAGCTACAAGGAAGAAAGCATTATTATTTACTCATTTGGGAAGTGCTGGCCAACAAGTTTTTGATAATTTGCCAGTTGTTGCTGCACCAGCTGAAGATGATAACTGGAATGTGCTTTCTGAAGCCTTAGCACGCATGGGTAAACAATATGTAGATGAACCATCTGTTATGGTTGAGAGGCATGTGTTTTTCATGCGTAAGCAGATGCCTGAAAAATCCACTGATGATTATTTAGCAGTTCTGAGAGTATTAGCACCAACTTGTGAGTTTGGTGCTAATTTAGATACATCCCTACGAGACCAACTACTCTTTAATTATTCTAATTAGAAAATTCAACGTGTAAGAATCATCCTTAGAGGCAGTTATGGATACTGCAAGAAGTATAGAGCGCTCTTTAGTATATTCTATATTTTTAACTGAGGTATGCACCAACATGTCTTTAGATGGTGCCAGTGTAATGCATGTTGCAGCCAATGATTTACAGGCACATGCATCAAATGAAATCTGTCCGTTTGCGACCAGTATTTTTGCATTTGGGATGCATCATCCCAAATGCAAAAATCGCAATTTAATGGATCTCTAAATTGTGAATCCTTAAATTACATTTAAGGGATCTCAAATTGAGATTCCTTAAATGCAATGCATTAAAGTTAAGAAATTTGCGATTTCGCTTATAGGAGCAGCAAATTACCATGAAGTTGAACTTTTCATGTTGCGCACACACATGCCCTTAGGGCATGTGTTTGTGCAAAATATGTGCGCAGATCAATTTCAGGGGTACAACAGGGTGTCATTTTGACACACTTGTATCCTTGAAATTGCTCATGCAATCTCCAATTCATTCCTATGGGCCTCGAAGCCTATAGGAATGAATGAGACAGCATTCCTTAATTGAGACTAGCAATTTGCGATTAGCAATTAAGGAATGTGTAGGAATCGCTGTTTTCATAGCGATTCCTACATGCATAGGCTTTTGCGATTCCTAAATAGTGATTCCTTAAAAATCGCTATTAGGAATCGCAATTCATTCTGTTGATGCATGTGGCAGTTAGATGTTAATGTTGTCTCACATGTGAAAAAAACAAAGAAAACCTTTGATGTGGATCAAGATATCAAGTGGGCAATAACACCAATAACACCAATTGTCCTGCACAAGGAAAATGGCGTAATAATTGTAGGAAAATAGGGCATTTCTATACTGCATGTACGTCTGCAAAAGATAAATGTAAAGTGAGTCAACTCACTGTAGAAGATGAATCACTATGGGCCATATGTAGGTGGCCAAATACCGGTCGGTAACACCGAAAATGGGTAGTTTTCGGCGTTACCGACCGGTATTTGGCCATGTGGAGTGGAGAAGTGTGTCTCACTGGTTAGAGGAGGCAGACCTGGAAGCAGAGGTCAGCCCGGGACCAGGGTTCATATCCCGGCTCGGCGGGGTCTTGAGTCCTAAAATGTCCATGGACTCGACAATTCTCGCTCCGGTGCCTACTCGATTCACGGGTTCACACTCTGCGACTCTGGGCAATAGCTTGCTTAATCTCCACAACGGCCCCTCGCGGCGGGATGCCTGGCTTTCACCTTGCGGATACCCTGCCGGGGTTATCTCACAGGGGAATACCAGGACGGGTTCCCTAAGCAAGCGCTTAGAAACCGCTTGGTGATTTGCGCTATATAAATTCCTGTACATGTGAGATGTAGGTAATACTGAATTGAATCGATAATAACGAATCTGTAAAAAATTACTGATTCCTTATTTACCGATTTGAGAATACCAAAACAATGAATACCGAATCGAAAATAACGATTCAGTAAAAAGCCCAAAAATGCGATGTAGCAAACCTCGGTATTACCGAATATGACCAAATTCGGTAATAACGAATCTGTAATTACCACTTTTCCAGAGCAGGTGGTAATCAGGTGCAGTGCATAAAAACAGGCCCAAAATGCATCTGTGTGAACACAATGGCGGCCCACTACCTCATAGCAAGGAGGCTACGCTTGAGAGCAGCAGGAGTGAGGATCTGGAGACGAGAAGAGCAGGTGTTCAGACTGCGCATCTCATTGTTCCAATTGACTGAACCAGAAATCCATGAGAGGTACAGACTGCACCCAGATACCATCCTTGACCTAATACGGGACCTAAAACCCTATCTGGAGCATCAGACACCAAGGGCCCACGCAATCCCCACCCATGTCCAGGTATTCTGTTGCCTGCACCTCCTTGCATCAGGAAGTTTCCAGGGTGTGATAGCCGCAGTGGGTGGTGTGTCACAGAGCTGTCTATCCCGTTTCCTCAACACCTTCATGGATGCCATGATGGACAGAATGGAACATTACATTACCTTCCCCAGTACACAGGCGGAGCTGCAGAGGACCAAGCTGGAGTTCTACCAACTTGCGCAGTTCCCACACGTAATTGGCTGCATCGATGGGACCCATATACCCATCTGCCCACCTGCAGCAAGTGAATATATCTACAGAAACCCCAAATCCACCCACTCCATCAATGTGCAGGTGATATGTAATGCCAAGTACAATATAACTGACATCGTGGCCAAATTCCCCGAGAGTAGCCACGACTTGTACATCTTCCGGAGCAGTGGCATCCATATACGTCTGCTTGCTGGTGAATTTGGAGACGGATACCTACTAGGTAAGTCAATGTGACACACCCTGATGTACACCCTGGCTCGAGCTGTTGGTCACACAAATTAATGCCACTTTCATCTGTACATAGGTGACAGCGCAAATGCCCTCCCCGCCTTATCTACTCACACCATATCTCAACCCAACCACGCCAAGGGAGAGGAGATACAATGTGGCACATAGGAGCACACGCAACGTGGTGGAGCGCACATTTGGATTGCTCAAAAGCAGATTCCGTTGCCTCCACAAAACTGGAGGTGCACATCTGTACAGCCCCATCAAATGTTGCAAGATAATTGCTACATGTGCAATGCTACACAATCTGGCCACAAAAAAAGGAACAGCAGTGGAACTGACTGACTCAGAGGATGAGGACGAGGACAACCCTCAGCCAGAGCCCTGCGCAGCTGGTGTTGCAATTGAACATGATGGTAGACAGAGACGGGCAGAGATTACGTCAAACTATTTCTGAGTGAGTAACGAGACAGAGCCAGTAACAGTTACATGTTAAGGTGTTTATTAAGCACACCTCCAGTATTGTGAACAATGTCCTATCGGACTTGGGTTACATCACCCTGAATGTATGGCAACAGGCATAGGTCTATACTTCCTGCGTCCACGCGCTGCACGTGCACGCTCCCTATCACCACTGTCTGGTGTGTTGGACTGTTCCTGTGCAGCCCCGTGGCGTTCACTGCGCCTCCTGCACTTGGTGGGCGAGGGCATAATGCTACCACAGCTGGTAGCCTCCTCACTGTCCCCCCCTTCCATTGTGGCTGCCTTAGCAGTTTGCAGGATCTCGAAAGCTGAGGTCATATGCACCATCCCCCTGGCCACATCCCTGCTGCAATGCGCCATCTCCTCCTGCATGGCGATGGACCTGCGACACATCAGTGATGTTGCAGTGGCCAGCCGGTTCACGGACTTGGCATAGGCCTGGAGCCTCAGCCTCTCCCTGTGCCTGCCAAGACGGTCCTGCTCCAGCTGGCTGCAGAGGTTGTCCACAGAGGTCGCTACTCTCTCCATTCCCGCACACATGTTTCCTCCCATTGCACTGATGCCCTTTTCCATCCTGTGCATGTGCTTGTTCATGTGTGCCACCACCCTGTGGATTGATTTCATCTCCCTCTATTGCAGGCGCTGGACCTTCAGCATGTTGCCTTCCAGTCCAGCGAACACACTTTCACCCTGCTCGGATGCTTCTGGACTGTCCGGCCTTGCCATGCGGCGTCTGGATGAAATGTGGGCACCCTCGGATGGAGTACCAGCCCTCTCCCTGGTGGATCTCTCACGTATTGGACTTTGTTCGCCCACTGTGCCCTCCTCTGACGACTCCTCCATCTGCTGGAGGGTGGCCATGGCATGCCTCCTGCCTGACTGTCGTGGTGGTGGTGGTGTTGGTGATCATCGCAGTGGGGACTGGGTGAGAGGGGATTGCGGACTTCCCTGGCGCTGTGGTGATGGCTGTGGTGGAGGATTTGATGGCTGTGATGGGGCCGAGCTTGGGGTCCCTGCAGGCATGCTGTCATCCTCATTTTGCCTCGTCTCTGGCCTGGCTGACTTGGCTCTGCTGCCCTCTGCTGCACTGCGAGATGACTCGCCTGTAATGACACAAATGTAGATATACTCACTGCTCTGTCTGCAATTGAATTACATTAAACATCTTGCCTACAGAGCACAGTGATTGTCCTGACGTAGCCAATTACTTTACCATGCTATTGTGTTTGCTAGCCTGACTGTCCTATACATTAGTTCACTCTGACTACATCACCCATGATGCATTGCAGGTAATCAGTAAGACATGGAGTGGGAGTTCACATGCCACTATGGGGATTGTGGTTGGGGAGGGGGTAGCACAGCATGCTGGGCATGCCTCTTACCTTGTTTTCTTGCTGCTATGGCGGAGCTGTCTGCGTCTCCCACGCCACTCGCACTCTCCAGCTGGATGGTGGACTCCACCATCAGTTCCAGTGGTGTTGGTGCTGGGGCTCGGTTTTTTCCTCCACCTGTTTTGCCAGCCTGCCTCTGTCTCTCTGCCATCCTTAGTTTTGCTGTCTTCCTGAGGTCGTACCACCTCTTCCTGATGTCCTCTATGGTGCGCTGTGTCACACCTATGGCATTGATTTTGTCCCGAATGCCACTCCAGATTTGCCTCTTCTGTGACGCGGGCACTTGATGGGACTGGGCTCCAATAAGCTTGTGATAGTCTTGGCTGACATCCTGGATCAGTACCTCCAGCTCCTTGTCACTGAACTTCAGTTTTCTTTTCCTATCACCTCCCTCCTTCTCCCTGTCCTGGCTTGCCATTTCAATGCTTGATGTCTTGTTTTTAAATTTCTTGCTAGTAGCTGTGAGGCTCTGTTGCTGCTGGCTCCTCAGCTCACCTGCCTGCCTGCCTCACAGTGAGCTCCAGGTCCTGTGCACCTGCCTGGGTGTGGCCACTTCCTGTTTGGGAGGTAATTGGGTGCACAGGATTGGCTGATTCCACGAATTACGAATTTTTGAATTACCGATTCGGTATTTACCGAATCGGTAATGTATTCTGCAACTTATTACGGTATTTGTATTTCGGTATTTTTTTTTTTTTACCGATTCGTTCACATTTGGTATTTATTACCAAATTTTAACGAATCGGTAATGTTTACCGATTTTTTATCTACATCGCGTTTACCGAATTCTTAATACCGATTCAATAAAATTAGGTATTAAGGATTCGGTATTCTTGATTTACCTACATATGGCCCTATATGATGCTCTAAATAATGTATCGTTGACTGTTGACGTCTGTACATTAAGTGATTCTGTGAAAAGGTGCAAAGGGCTTATTTGTCAGGCACAAATCGGACCCATTGACATAAGTGTCATGGCTGATTCTGGTTCACCCATTACAATTCTAGCAGAGAATACATTTAAAAGATTTTGGTCCAACATGTTGTTAAAACCTACAGACGTCATCCCCAAGATCCTTTGGGGAGTATGATATTACTATGAGAGTTTATTTTTCTGACGCAATTAAATTTAAAGGAAGAGAAATTTATACTAAAATATATGTTGCACTCAATGGATAGTGCATTTTGGGCTGGCAAGATCAAGCTAGTTTAGGCATAATACTTAGACCAGGACATTGTGAATCTGTGGTGTTAGGAGATTTGCCTGTTCTGTTTGTTGAACAAAGAACTGAGCATTATGAAACATTGTGTGGTATATTTCCTAAGTTTCCTGAGGTCTTCAGCAATGAAGTTGGGGCAGTTAAAGGATTTCAACACATGATCAAATTGAAGAATAATGTTTCACTTGTTGCCCAGAAGGTCAGATTAGTTCCCCTTTCTGCCAGAGATGATCTCAAAAAGCTATTAGATGATGTGTGTGTGCAAGGTATAATAACCCTGTTGAATCGTCTGAATGGGTTTCCGCTGCTGTTGTCGCACGCAATAATTCAGGGAATATATGTTTGGGTGCAGATTTGAGGGTTCTCAATTGCAGCATTATGGTGGATTGTCATTCTCTGTTTAGGATTCATTAGATACTAGCTAAGTTAGCTGGGAGTAAGTATTTTAACACCATAAATGTATGATCAGCGTACCATCAAATTCCTTTATCAGTAGATTCCCAGCCATTGGCAACATTTGTGACACCTTTTGGTGTATATATGTTTTAACTGATGCCATTTGGATTAGCATCCACTGCCAGTGTTTTCCAGAGGCATATGGATAAAATGTGTAGGGAGAAGTTGGTATCTAAGCTTTTCAAGATGATATCCTTCTTCAGACTGAAGCTTTAGACCAGCATTATCTTCTGCTGGAAAACGTTTTGAATATGTTGGGGATGCATGGAATGACTGATCTATTACAGAGAAAGTAGTTTATCTTGGCCAACAACTTTCATGTGAAGGGATAAAACCAAAATTATCTTTGCTAACTGCAATTAATGAAGCAAGTAAGAATTATGCCAGATTTGTGTAAGGCTACGCTGCAATAGTGCAGCCATTAGGGAGTTTGTTAAAAAAAGATGTGAAGCATGTGAGGTCTGAGGAAACGCAGAATGCTTTTAAATCTGTTAAGAAGTTGACCATGAGAGCACCTGCTATCAGAATTTTTACCCACGGGGATAGAAGCATCATAACTGTTGATGCCCGCTGCAAATGAATGGGTGCGGAAGTAAGTCAAATGGTGAATGGACAAGAATGGATAGTAGCTTTTGCCTCAAGAACATTCAGTGGAGTTGAAAAAGATTATAACACCATAGAACAGGAGGCATTAGCATGTTCATGGGCTGCAGACAAATGTTAAATTTATAACCGAGGAACGAAAGTTTCAATATTATACTGACCACACACCTCTTATTTACATGTTGGGAGTTACTTGCTTCAATAAAGCATCTTCAAGACTTATCAGATTACTTTCAAGGTTGCAGGAGTTTAATTTTGATATTAACTATTTGCCAGGTGGAAAGAATGTCAGGGCTGATTGCTGTGGAGAATGAAAACAACTTTGATCTGGGTGATGTTATGGAGGAGTTTAAATTCACTGAGAAGGAGTGGCTTGAGAGTTGTGAGAAGGATGATTGTTGAATACAGTGAAGACATTTTTGATTGAAGGTTGGCATTGTGATAGGAGTATGTTTTAGAAGACGTTTTCTTTTTTACAAGTAGCCTCTGAATTGTCTTTGGTTAATGATATTTTGGTGAGACAAGGCATTTGTACCACATGTAGAATTGAGAGGAAAGTTAATCTAATTAGCTCATGAAGGGCATTTAGGCATCACTTCTACAGTCATGAAGATTAAACAAAATTATTGGTGGTCTGGTATAGTTGGTCATGTCAAACTTTTTGTGGAGAGGTGTGTGGGATGTTTGTGTTCTAAGAAAAATTGAAAAACTTCCACAGAACCTCTGTTTCCTGTGTAATGGCCTAAAGGTGCATGGGAAAAGTTTGGTTTGGACTTTGCTGGATCATTTAGTATTTTTGGTTGTGACAAGAGTTTCCTTACTGTTGCCATTGATTATTTTTCTTGTTGGTTGTATTTTGCATTTGTGAAGCATTCTGATACTAATTCTGTCATTTCTGTTTTAGAGTGTTTGTTTTCCATTGAAGGTATTACTAAATAAATTGTTACAAACCATGGGACACACTTTTTTTCTGAGGATACAAACAAGTTCCTTAATAAGTATGATATCAAGCACATTTTTGTACCACTGTACAGTCCAGCATCAAATGGATTCATTGAGATGGCCAATCGGTTTTTAAAAGAAGGCTTGCAAACA
The DNA here is from genome assembly GCF_964261635.1 of Lissotriton helveticus. Lineage (NCBI taxonomy): Eukaryota > Metazoa > Chordata > Amphibia > Caudata > Salamandridae > Lissotriton > Lissotriton helveticus. Next base: position 1,433,339,954 of record NC_136068.1, read on the forward strand.
GCTGTTACTAACAAATTTGAAGTGGTGAAACAGTTTCATCATATGGTCTGGAGTTATAATATCACTCCTTGTAGTACTACTAATGTACTTTTAAGAGGTAGAAAACCTATTTCTATGTTGAGTCCCACACGTTGCTGGATAAAGTGGGACAGTCACCCAATCTTGATTTACAGAAGGTACATGAGCATATTAGAGAAAAGCAGTCCATTTACAAACAGACGTTGCATGTGAAGGAAAGAATGTTTGTTCCTTGTAACTGGGTTTTAATAAAATAAAACATTAAAGTTCGGAAGGAACAATCTCAATTTTTGTAACCTGTTAAAATAGTGAGAGTATCTAGAATGGCAGTTTTGTTGCAAGACAGAGGATGGTGGAACAGAAATGCATTAGTCAAGTTAAGTGAAGAACAGGCAACTATAATTTGTCAGAGATGAGCGGTCAGAGTGATGTGAGGAAGAAAGTGATGATTGATTTTGGTGATTTAATTCATTCTCTTCATAGTTATGTGGGTAATACACATAATGGAAGTCCCCTACGTGCTTATGCAGACAGAAGTGAAAGCAATCGGAGGATTAGCAATTCATACATGCAAAATGGAAGTGGGGGTAACATTTCCTGTCGCAATGGAGATAACATGCATGGGAGTAGTGGTAGAATTTGAACTGCTCCTGTTAGGTCCAGAGATTACTTGTATTATTGATTGTTTAAAGTTCTGCTTTTATTTCCTTATAAAAAGGGGGGTGTTTATTGGGTGCATTGTTGTTAATGTTTAGTTTAGATGCTGGTCACATTAATTATTATTGTATGTATTGGAATGTATCCACATCATGAAGTTTAGTAAGTCTAGAATGGGATGCTTGTGGATCATTGACTGTCCTGCTGTTCTGGCAAGTCATGGGTCTTGTATATGGAATAAACCTACTTTGGAAACCTATCTACGTGTGGACCGTTTCCTGTATTTATCCATTCTATAATGATGAATAAGATTAACCCAGAGAATAGCCTAAATACATGATACACATGGGCATGATATGTTTTCTAGAAACACAGAGTTTGATTTTCTAGACCCGTTGGCACTAAGACTCAGTCAATGGGTCCAACTTGAGGCCCTAAGACTCAGTCAATGTGTCAACGTGAGACAGGAAACCAACTGTAACGCATTATTTGAGCAAGTCGTATTTCTGGTTATGATTAGTCCGAAAAGATATTACTTGAATAGTTAGTGGAAAAATAGAAAAATAGAACACGAAGACTACATTTTAAAGATTTCAAAACCCTTCTTTCAGTGCACAGTATATGAATTGTTATTACAATAAAGACAAATGAAATGGCAGGAGCAATGTTTACTAAAAGAGAAGAGCCACACCAAAATTATTTCCTATAACCATTTAAATAATTTTTCCCCCTGTCTTATACTTCTAATTGCTAAGATACATCTATCACAGCCAAAAATGAAAGCATATTTCTAGTTTCAGAGATGATTAACACCTGGATTCTTGTTCGAACAATAGGACTTGTACGCATTAAAACAAGAAGGTCTGCTATTCTTGTAAGAGGAGGCCAGCTGCACTGCGGAGTTCTTCTCAGTAGCCTTCAGTTAGAAACAGTGATATTATTCTGCACGGCCTGTCTTGTTCTCACCTGGCAGGAAGATTCCTATCTAGGCCATCTTGTTTGTGCACAGCTTTTATGAAATTATTTCACTGTTGTAAAAACTCTTAAAATAAACAATTAGTAGAGAATGGCCTCATTCTGTGAGTCTAGGTTATTTTGAACAATAAAAATAAGCAGGACAGGTAGTTATAAATCTAAGACTCTTCAGAAATTATTAACAAATATTTTCTTGAACAGATCGTAGCCCTACCATATACTAAACAAAAATAAAGGTATCACCTATATATTAAAACTAAAGTAACAGAACAACATTCACAAACACCAAACTATAGAACACCCAAAAATGGGCATACTTCTAAATAAAGCACACAGTATTAAATTACATTAATACACAGGCATAAATGTGGCTCACAATGAAATTAGTGTAAATTAAATAAATACAAAACTTAATTAGCATTAACCACAAATAGTGCAAAGAAATGAAATAGTCTCCAACCAACAAATCGAATTAAACTTACAGATAACAACTAAAACACATTTAGCAAACACCCAGGACACAGTATAAAAAAATCCTGGAACATGTACAGTAATATGCCTCCATAACACAATTACAACAGGACAGCATTACTTTGCTGGATTGTAAAGCTAAAAATTAAGACTGCAACACTTCAACAAATCACAAAATACTACAAATGAAGTTTAACAAGCAATGAAAACTAACAAAATTAATAAATAACCAAAATATTTTTAAGATAGTAAATTATCAAAACTACGCTACAATATTATTTTCCATGTAACACTTGCAACCTGAACAAAAAAGAAATAAACAGACATTGAATTAGTCGAAATCCAAAAAAAGACAACCTTGAATGTGAGCATAGTAGTTAGGGCAAAACACTAAAATAAACAGACACTGAATAAGTCAAAATCCAAAAAATCCAAACTTAAATGTAAGCATAGTAATTATAGCACAGCAGTAACACTAATGTAAAAACAACACTTTTAACAGATTAAAACATGAATGAACCTCCAACTAAATTTTAGATTACAAAATGTAACAGCACACTACTAACATTTTTTTCTTCTCAACATACTGTAATAAAATAAAATTGTGGCCATAAGAAATCCAAACAGATCTGCAAATAGAAATTCTACAACTACATCAATGTTTCAATAACATCCAGAATGCCAGAATGCATATTACAATGTGCACCTGCTTTGTAAAAGTGTTAAAATTTGATATATTATCACAATTTGTTTAAAAAAAAATCTATATATTTCCTTTACTTCAAACGTCAGAAACAACAAAATACATCATCTCCCAAAAAGGAAACCTATTATTAAATTATAGAGGAAATCACGCCTAACACATGGGAAATTGCCAAAGTATTATTCAAATGCATGCCACTATAGGGCTAACACTAAAAATTAATTAGTTGAATGCATTAGGGAACATAGCCATCAGAAATATCAGAAATATTATACAGGGCCTAAAAAAGGCCACAAGAGTACACAATGGTCATCAGGAATGATTCATCAAAATATTATGCCAAATGTTCCTGAAAAATCAACAGGCCAACTCCATGGCCCATCACCCTTTTTATCAGATTAACTGCCAGAACACACAGAAACTGTGAAAATGGTGATATGCTGAGAGCGACACTCCCAACATCCTCAGGTGTCTTACATTTGCTGCTGCAACTCTGTACAGTACGCACAAAAAGCTTGCCTGGGTCGTGATATGCTCCTACATGGCGACCCCTTGAAAATCGGCCTACTTTGCTGCATGGCTCCGTATTATATTAGACATGGCTACATGACTCCTATAGTGGATTAGGCTATTTTTTCATCAGCCAAATGTTATGCTCCAATGGCTATGAATTGAAGTATATGGGCAAGACCCTTTCTGACATCTCCCCACAGTGCTGACACTCTAGCAAGGACATAGAAGTACCTCAGTGCCCTCTTGAGGCCTGAGAACTGCGACGCTCACACACAGGTAGCTTCCAGCTCATCTCCTACTAGAAACAACTAAGGGCCTGATTATGCGTTTGGCGGTCCATATGCCCACCAAACTTACTGGGGAGGTGTGGTGGTGGTTGGGGACTGGCGCACCAGCAGTCTGACCGCCATATTACAAGTAGGGCAGTTAGACCTCCACGGGACTGCGACAACTGCCAAGGATCCATGATCCCTGGCATTGGTGAGGCAATCTTGAGGCCATAATATGCTTGGGCGTGCTGCTGCACTGCCAAGCAATTATCGGTTTCCTTACCTCCAGCAGTCTTATGGTGGTTCTCATGCAATGAAAATGCTGGCAGTGAGGAAGCGTAGGGGGCTCAGAGCCTAGGGATGCATGCAGGGGGGCACATGGGGTGCCCCCCTGTCTGCCTGCAACCACAGCTCATTGTAATTCATTGGGAGATTGGCTTTGGTGGTTTCAAAAATAAATAAAATATGTTTTAAAATAAACAACATGGAAACAAACTAGCTCCACTAATAGGGTATTATGAGTATGCCTGGGTTGTTAACCTGCACTGATCAGGCCACAGACACACATGTATGTATTATAATCCATGATGGAAAGTCTATGACTGAACAATGTCTCTAGAAGCATAGACAAACAACATAGTAAAAGGGTGGCAACATTTCTCCCAAGGAGCACTTAGAAGAGGCTACCCTACACTCTACTAATTCCTAGAAATGTTTAAACAATAAAAAATGACCATGGAATGGAACAATGGCTAAACCAATGCAAATCAAAAGTTGCCAAACAAACTGAACAAATGCATGAGCTCTTAGCATTTAAAGTTATATTCTGTACTAACAAACCACACTAAGTAGCAATACAATTTAACCTGCCTAAAACACAAACTCCAACACTATATCAATATTTTTGGGGAAATAGCTAATTTAAAATACCAACCTTAAAACAAAAAACAAAACAGAAACATTCAGATTAATAAAATTTTAATTTTCTATTACAAATATTTGAATACATATATATAAACAAGGTAAAACAGCCAACATTATAATTAAAATATTTCTACTGCCTTTAAAATTGTGCTAACTTCATACAAAATCATAAATGTAGAAAATAAATAAAATGAAGATTAATAAAATAAGTAGTGCACACCGAATAACTTGAATGAATAAGATACTATATTATTTATGATTCCATAGGTGAATTTCTACTCCATAACATAACAATCCAAACAATACACTGCCAGATATAATATCTATCAGAGAGAGACAAAAATGCAAATATAGTTGAATAAGCCAAATAAACCATCCAAAACCTGAACAATTACAAAAACAACATAATCACCAGGAAATTAGAAAAATTAAAACAAACTAAAAAAATAATTTTGGCTGAAAATAAAGTATTTTTTCTTGAAAAACCATAAAACATATTCATCTTAAAAATAAGCTTCAACATCTGAAAAAACTCCATAAAAACCCTTCCATGAAACACTTACAATCCTACAACACATCAAAGCTAACTTTCACAAACTATCAGTTGCGTCTCGTGGAGGGAGTTCTGTGGGGTAGAAAGACGGGGTGGGGAGGGACAGGGTGGAGGGTAGTAAACACCTGGATATGGATGATCGGAGGTAAGTAAACAATGAAATAAATAAAACAAATTTTGTTGTGCACCCTGCATCGCAAAAGTACGATGTAGCGCGTGCTACCGAATTTGGTTTATTTATTTAATTGTTTACTTCCCTCCAATCATCCATATTCCGGTGTTTACTACCCCCCACCCTGCCCCGCCTTTCCGCCCACAGAACTCCCTCCACGGGCCGCAACTGCAAACTATACTTAATAAAAATGCACTAAAACAACATCCAATTGTAGAGTAGCCTAGTTAAGTCTATGAATACATTCCTCTATCACTCTTTATAAAATAAGTGTAAAATAGGTCTTGCATGAACCAGAGATGAGCAACAGGAAAGCCTGACTGTAACTTCTGGACACAGCTCAAAATGACAACAAAAGACTACAAAAGCACGTAAACTGGAAAGAGAATATGGGGAAGATGAAAATAAAAAGACTTCAATCCCATGGAAATTAATGTTAAAAAAAGTAAATGTTTTTCATATGTCTAATAATATGTACACAAGTATTTTTTATCTATTCATACATTAAAAACACAACGATTTTTCAGTAACTTTGTACATTTATTATTGATAAAAAATAGAATTTATAACCAAAATGGCATGTGACAATAACTGAACATGCTTTAAAAATGTTTAAAACATGCTTGCACACTACAACATAAATATATTGCAAATATTCAGAAATACAAAATGCAGTTTTTAAGCTCTTAGTATTGGTTGAAAAAATAAAAATGGTATGCTAAAGGGGCTGCTTACCAAATGTATACACCACTGAAATCTCAATCACATTGGGAAAAGTGTTGGAGAAGTTCAGATTTACTATCCCAACCCCAAACCTAACAACAATGGGAACAGTGTTGGACATTGAAGGGTTCAGATTTACTTGTTCCACTTCAAACTAAACTACACTGTGCAATGTGTCTGTTAGAAACTGGGTTGTAGGTTGACTTGGGTATGAGCTCTAGTCAAGCAGCAACCACAATCTTAGTCAGGGTAAGAGGCGGGCAACACTAAATTAGCCTGTGGTCACCCTCTTGTAGCTTGGTGTAGAGCAATCAAGCTTTTCTTTGAGGCAATGTATACAGTACTTTTATAACACTTCAAACAGTAACCACACAAAAAGATTCCACACCAGTTTAGAATATTAGAACTTAATATATTAAACAAAACAAAACCAAAAGCACAAAACTCCAATAAGTAGAATTTGAGATATACATTTTTATAGAACAAACTGGAAAATAGCACTTAGAAGCAATAAGTGGTTGCTTGGGTTATCTGCTCATGTCGTACTGGGCCAAAGTCAAAAGCACAGGCTGACCATGAAGGAGCATGGGCCAGAGACACAGACCCTAAGAGGCCCGCTGAAAAGAAGTACCTTGATCCTGGCTGTATCAACGGTGAAGATGTGGGCTGCAGCTGAATTGATTCATCAGTGTTGATCCACTCAGTGAGAGTGATGCGCCGGTCCTGATCCGCACAGCGGCGGTGATGTGTGGGCTCTAATGAGTAAAGACCTGTAATGTGCAGATTCAGTGGTGTCGTCAAGAATGCTGATGATAGTGATGCAGTGACCTTGTGCAGTGATGTGTCAGGACCACTTGGCAGGCCAGACTCTCACATAGCAGAGCCTAGGTGAAGAATCAGGGAAGCTGGTTGTATTGTATGTCCCTGAAACCTCAGATGAGGAGGCCAGTCAGCGAGCCCTTGGAGTTACTCTGGGTTCAAGTCATTTAGTCCAGTATTTCTCATCCAGGCAGGGGAACAGCAGACAGCAGGGCAGCACAGCAAGGCAGGAGTCCATCAAAGCAGCATTCTGGCAGAATGGCAGTCCTTTAGAAGCACAGCGATCCTTCTCTCTAGCAGAGTCTTCACAGTTCCAGAAGTGTGCTCACATCAGGGTGTTGAAAGTCCAGTACATACACCCATTTGTGCCTTTAAAGTTGGAGGGAATTTACAGAAAGGTCTTTGAAGTGCACAGATGTTCTCCCCTTCTGCCCTGGCTCCTGACACACTACAGGAGGTTATTTAGCCCTCTGTGTGGAGACAGGACACAGCCTATGAAAGTGTAACTGATAGTGAGTCCAGCTCCTCCCTCCCATCCTGCCAGGATGGCCCATCAAGCCACAGATGAGCTTGACCTGATTACTCCTAAGCTTCCAAGAAAGAGGCTTAAATAAGCTACAGATTCTTCAGAATGCAGCAGCTCATCTTCTTCTAGGTATTCCAAGATATAAATGGTGGCTTAGGCTTTAGTCCAGCTACATTGGCTGCCAGTTGAAAAGTGTAATACGTTTAAGGCCTTGTGTATTGCCTTCAAGTCTATACATGGCCTTGGCCCAGCTCAACTAGCACAGTGCTTTCTACCCAATGTTCCGTCCAAATCTCCCCGCTCTTCTCTGAGTGGCAATCTTGTCTTCCTCAAATTCAAAACTGTTAGTTGGAGAGAGAAGAGTTGTGGCCAAAACACCACCAGGCTCTGGAACGCTTTACCCCCTATGATTAAGAGCAAGCTGAGTTTGAGGAAATTCAGGCAAAATCTAAAAACCAGGTTGTTTAAACAGTAATTGTTAGGGTCACGCATTTCAATTGGCACCTCAGTAGTTAGCGCCTAGACACTGCTGGGTAGGAGTCACGCTTTAAGAAAACTATTTTCATTTCATATGATTACATCATCTATACCAACTGTTCTGCACAGCCTGCCGTAGTGACTAAGCAGCAATACTCAGCTGTATGCGCAGCTGTTACGGGTAAAATGAGGGCAACTAAATCACAACCTGAGAAGAACTACACACAGTCTCTAGGTGATTGTATAGCACACCTGGCAGAACAAAAAGCTCCAATTCTGGCACTTGAAAATATGAATCTCAAATTTCCCCCACTTATGGTGTGCAATTTGTATTATTGTGCCAAGTCTTACAATGAGTATCTACATTAGTGGAGCCAGAATAAATTCAGAGATTCCAAGTGTTGCACCATAAAGCACAAACAGTTTGGGGACAGGTGGCTTGCTTTCCATGGACTTGTGTGTTACACACCTTAAGTCATCAACGTATGGAAATACAAGTTTGCAAGAATTCAATGGATGGTGAAACCACAAAATCAACAGTGTAAACCGCTGTCATTGCTGTGAAAAGTCCTTCCATTATGAGGATAGATAGAGACATTATGATGGCTGTCAATATTGCATCTGAGGACACCCACTTTCCGAGAGGCTTTCCAGCAAAGTGCTCCTACGTGTTAAAGTTAAGTGCACAAAACATCGATTTGTTCATATTCCTGGAGTGGGGGATAGAGTAATACCAAACTCAGGGCCTCAGTTACAAGAAGCCTGCGCCACCAGACTGTCACTTTTTATGATGCTCCAGTGAGGCAGGCCTCCCATTCATATATATGAGGCGATGCAAAGCCACCATGGGTCGCTTTACATGGCCTCATAGATATGAAGTAAAGCAAGGCAGCTCTAAGTGCTGCTTTGCCTTACTCTACATCAAGGGCACGTTTCATGAGTGTTGCTGTGGATTTTCCCATGCAATGCCTATTGGTGTTGACACATTCCCATATGTACAGGGCTCTGTAAACCTGGGAATGTGTCAAACCTGTGCACATCCTCAGGGGAGGAATCGCAAGGAAAAAAAAACGTTATTTCTCCTCTTTCCACTTTCTATTTGTGCTGCAGAAAGAGGAAAATGCCTCCAAAGATTGTTTTTGTGCTGCAAGAAGGTGTTCCTTCCTGCACAAAATAATCATGCCAACAAAGCAGGCATCCTTGCACCTTTGTAAAAGGGTGCCTGCGATGGCACTAAGTACCAATTTCTATGCTGTGAAGGCAGAGAAAACAGAAATGCGCTGTATTTTATTATTTATTATTTATTGATTTAGGAGTTTTATATAGCACTGGCCCGACCCGAAGGTATCGGAGTGTTTTACAACATGATCACTCGTAATATACATAGACATACTAGTAGATACAATGGCTCCAGGCGTTTCATTGTAATAACATCGTAGCGCGCACAATGTCACTTGCAGGGTATGTTATCACAATAGTATGTACACAGCGCTGTCGTCAGAGGGAGCATAGTGACTCTTGGCAGGACTGGCCCGGGGGTGGAGGGTTAGGGGGGTATAGGGGATAGTGAGGTAGATTTCTAATGTCAAAGTGCCTTGCATGCAGTTGTGGGCCTGCTTCGATGGTTAGGTTGTAGCTATCCATACAGGAGAGATCAGTTGAGGAAGAGTTCTTTGAGCTGCCTTTTGAATTGTATGTAGGAGGGATTGGTCTTGATGTGGACTGGTATGGAGTACCACATTTTGGATGAATTTCCTGTAATGGATTGGGAAACAGTTTTTTGTTTGCGAGTTCTTGAGGGATAAGGAGTAGGGTAATGGTACTCCTTAGGCTTCTTGTCTGACCGGCCTTCTGGAGGTTGGTGGCCAGGTAGGCGGGTTGCATGTGTGCAACCCTTTGTGCGTGAGGCAGGCTCTTCTGAAATTGGCCCTCATTTTGATTGGTGGCCATTTGAGCTCTCTAAGCGCAGGGGTGATGTGTTCCTATTTCTTTACTCCGGTGACCATTCTGGCTGCTGCGTTCAGAGTTGATCTGAGAGGAGCTAGGTGAGATTTAGCTGATCCTGTGAGGGTTGCACTCCTGTAGTCCAGTCTGGACAGCACCAGGGATTGAGTAGCTTGTTTGAGGTTTTCAGATATATCTGGGTAACGCCTGCATAGAGGTGGAAGGAAATGTTGGATTTTTTTTTTAGTATGGTGGTCAGGGGTTCCATGTATATGATGAAAAGTTGCAGGGAGAGTACTGATCCTTGGGGGACGCCCCTGCTAACTTGGTGCGGGTCTGATGAGAATTGTTTGAATTTTATACTTTGGATGTGGTTCTGTAGAAAAGAGGTGAACCACTGTAGTATCATCTGTTCAGCTCCAGCCCTTTCTTGAAGTGCCTTGATGAGTAGTTTATGGTCAAACGTATCGAAGGCTGCTGAAAGGTCCAGTAGTATGAGTAGGCAACAATGGCCAGTATCAAGAGAATTGTGCATATCATCTATTATGTTTAGGATCGCTGTCTCTGTACTGCATCCTTTTCTGAAACCTGAATAGTGAGGGTCTAAGAAGTTGGTGTTCTCTAGGTCATGGGTAAGTTTGAGGAGAACACATCTTTCCAGGAATTTTGCTAGGAGAGGGAGGTTGGAGACGGGTCTGAAGTTGTTTAGATCGATGGAGTCCGCGCTAGTTTTTTTCAGTAGAGGTGTCACTTGGCCACTTTTGAGACAGTCCAGCAAAACTCCAGTACTCAAGAAGATATTTATGATCCTGGCTAGTGAGAGTTTGAGTTTTTTGGCCATTTGGGCTGGGTTGGGATGGGATCCAGGACGTGTGCTGAGGGTTAGGAGGTGGAAATCATTTTGATGACCTCTGCTTCGGAGATGGGGTAGAAAGAGTTCTATAATTTAGGGGGTGCTTGAGTGTGGGATCATTTTTTGTCTCTGAGGGCGATTTGTTGTTTGGGGGACTGCTCTGAACGTCCAAGGAGAGTTCTATCTTGGTGATTTTGTTATTAAAGAAATAGGCAAAGTTGTCACACAGGTCTTTGGAGGCCACAACTTGAGTCAGGTTTGTTGTCTGATGAGATTGAAAAGTTCTCTTGGTCTATTGTTTGCATTGCCAAGTGCATTGCAAAAGAAGGATGCTTTTTCCTTTATTGTGTGTTTTTTGTATTTCCTTCGTACTGATTTGAGTCACGCTCATAGGATTGAGAACAGGTTTTTTTGCCAGAGTCGTTCTGTCGCGCTTAGTTCTCTTCTTTGGGAGTTAATGTCTGTATTGAACCATAGTCTGGATGGTGTGCTTCTGACTCTTTTCAGTTTCAAGGGTGCTATTTTGTCCATAACGTAAGTCATTGTAGAGTTGTACTGGGAGAGGAGTTCTGTTGTTGAGAGCTCATCAGAATGGTTAGGGGAGAGGGAGCTTACCCTGGATTCCAGGTCTGCACGGGGAATCTGACTTAGATTAGTTGCCCAGCTTGGGGGGTCCTTCGTGTGTGCCTGAGATAGGAACCTTTGGTTCATGTGAAACAGAATGAGATGGTGGTCAGAGCAGTCAACACGCAGGGTGAGGTTGATGGAGACTATGTCTGCTTGAGTGATAATGATATTGAGGATTGAGCCTCTGTTGTGGGTTTTCTCTGTGCAGTGTTGGGTGAGGTTGTGGTTGCTTAGCTGATTATTTAGAGTTTTGATTAACATGTTGTTTTACTCATTCCAGTGAAGATTGAGGTCACCTAGGATAATGATATTGGAGTCACGGAATGAGCATTGAGTAATCAGGTCGGAGAGGTGATCACCGAAAGAGGAGGTGTTTCCTGGTGGGGGATATGTGAGGTGGCAGAGTAGAGATCTGTTGTTGTTTATATTAATAGTGACAGTAAAACATTCAAAGGAGTTATACCTGAGGGCATCTGTTTCCGTCACAAAAATGTTGTTCTTATCTATGATTGCTATACCCCCACCTTGTTGGATTTTTCTGTTGTTGTGGATGATTGTGAAGCCCGGGGGCACAAACATGTCCATGCTTGGGGGAGAGAACTTGTTCAGACAGGTTTCTGTGATGAGAGCAATATCTATGTCGTGGGTAAGGATAGTCTCTGCCAGTTCTATTGCATGTTTGGTGGCCGACCTGCAGTTTTTGAGCATGCAGTTGATGTTGGATACTTAATTCTTCAGATTCTTCGTAATCAGGACCCTTGGGATAATGGTAAGGAAGGCTGGGGGTCTAATGGGTCTGGGGCGGAGCGGTTTCTCCTGAAACCTGTGTCAACCTGGATCTTGGAGCTAGAGTTGACAGAAGTGTTTGTGTCATACGAGGCGGGCAGATCCATAGCTTCACTTGTGGAAATTGCGGCTCTGGTTCTTTTGGTCTCCGTTTTAGGTTCTGTAGGGGGATTGTGGACCATCTTGGCCCTTGGGACTTGTGGGGTCTTGAGTAATTCAAGTTGGTGACTAATGGTGACGGATATGATTGTTGGATGGGTATACGGGGTGTGGAGAGGTTCGGTAAGATTTCTGAGAGGCCCAGTATTACTGTTTGAAGCTGGCTTTCCAGCAGGGCAAGCCTCTGGGTCGTCACTCTGGTGGAGTGCGAGGGGGGGATCCTGGGGGTCAATGAGGTTCTTGTTCTATTGCGTCTATGTGTCAGGTTCTATGTGGGAATTGTGGTTGAGCTGGACCGTTAAGTCTTGTGAGGCCTTGTGTGCTTGGTGTCGGTAGCTGTGGCTGTCGGGCAAGGGTGTAGGCTGGGCTCTAGAAGTTGGCTCTTGGTGTTGAAGTTACATAAGTTATCCCTATGGGTAGCCCTGTGTCTGTGGTGAGTGAGTTTGTGGCGTGGTTGAAGCTGCCCTCTCTTGTGTGTCAGTGGGGGGAGGGATTTAGGAGTAAGAACCTGTGAGCTAGGTTCGTTGGTTGTTCGTTGAGGGTGGTGGTTTACGGAAGGAGGGGGTTGCTGTTGTTCGATACGGGATTGTACAGCCTCATCCATGACAGGGCTTCGATTCCACTTGGAGGAGCGTACTGGGTTGGGCTCTATCGTGGAGGGGTAGACGTAGGGGAGGATGGTGAAAGGAGGGGGGAAGTTGCCTATCTTGTCACAAGTCTTGTGTTTGCCTAGTGGGCTCTCAGGGAGGGGCGGTCTATCATAGAATAGGGAATCGGGCAGGAGCTGTGTAGATATGCTGGTGCATTACGGAGCGAGGGGAAGCGGGAGTCAAAGGCTTCCAGGTTGCCATTATTGGCTTCGATCTAGACTGTGCCGTTGGTGTAGATGGTCACTGCTGTGTTGCTGTTACGTTTAGGGCTGTTTGGGAGTGTGATCTTTAGTTTACAGCTGTGAAGGGTGTTGGTCGTTTTAGATATGATCAGATGTAGTTTGAGGATGTGTTCCATTTAGCAGGTCTGATAGTATGGAAAATGAGGTCCCTTTTTAGCTGGCCTTTGGAGGGGCAGTGGTATGTGTCTGCGATTAGAGTTTCTTGGTGCTGTCTAGTCACTATGCGTTTGAGGTTTCTTTCTGCTTTAGGTCTGAGGTTGGGGGGAAGGTGATGGAGAAGGAGTTTGGGCTGTGAGGTTTCAGTCTATTGGGTGTGGGGGGCGAATGGGGGCAGATGTGCGTGGTGACATTTCTAACCTGGTTGGGGGGTGTAGGCTCCTCAGTACTGTGATCAGTCTCTTGGGTGGTGAAGGTACAAATTTTGCTGGGGTTTAGGGTAGATGGCCTTCTCTGTGTTTGCGTAGGATTAGGGGAAGGGCTAAACCTTAGATCCTTCAGCGAGGGGATGGCCTCTATGACCCTTGGGTGGATTTGAGTAGTTCCAGGGGTTGCTTCAAGGAAGGGAGCTGGGTTATACATTTGCAGTCTTCAACTTGGGGTCAGGCTGCAGGAGGCGTGCCTTATGTCGGGAGAGGTGTGGCGCCGCGGCCAGGGCGACTGACGTTGGAATCTGGGGATCACGGTTCGATCCCCGGCTCCGGCGGCAGGTCAGCCCAGCACCATGTGACTCTGGGCAATAGCTTGCTTAATCTTCCCGACGGCCCCCAGCGCCTAGAGACCCTTACGGGTGATTGTGCGCTTTACAAAATGTGGATTATATGTCCCTTGGTCCTTGTCCTTGTCCCTTGGTCCAGGCGGGAGGAGCCTTGTCACAGTGTTGGTGTGAGTTACATTGATTTTGGGCATCTCGTCGTAACTTGGGCCAGTACTTCCAAGGTGGTTATAATTGTTGGTGATCGGTAGACCCTTGTTTTAGGGTTTTCTTGTACACACCGGTGCTGAGTCCAGATCTAGCAGTAATTGCCTTATGTGTGCCATCTGTATACTATTGCCGGAGGGGGAGCCGTCATCTTAAGGACAGGGGTCCCGGCTTGTGTGCTCCTTACCTCCCGTTATTGAGGCCGACGTGTATGCAGCAGATGATTTTACCTTGTTTTTAGGGTTTTGTTGTGCAGGCCAGTGCTGATTGCAGATCTGGAACATTCCGGCCCTTTCCTTTTGATGCAGGGCAATGCAGCAGGGAGTCTTGTGGTGCTGCCCCATTCCAAAAAGTAGTGAATGAGGGCCTCAGACCACAGGTTAGGTTCAATACTAGCAGTACATGAAGGCTTAGCATCTGCACATGCAGGGGTGGCAGCTACATTTTCACTATTGCAGCAACAGTATTGGTGGCAAGGTCTTTACAAACAGACTAGGGACTTTATCCTTTAACCCGTCTGTTGCTTCGAATGTTCTGCGCCAGTGCTGAACGTTAGAAGGAACGGGTGCGGCCGCATCGGCCAACGGGTTTGTGCATCACTACTAAGGTAGTGCTCATGACGACCGTTGGCCGGCGGCAGCACTCAAGGGGTTAATGCTAAATCTGTCAGCAGATGAAGCGTACCACCATAGAATGTGCACCCATCACAGACACCGCTCTTAATATCAAACAAGTCCCTCACTTGTATTTATCTGGACCAATGGAACCCCTTACAATCTAATGGGGCTTGCAAATACATCTTGGTTGCAGTGCTTTTAATTCATATGTGTTTGGCCACACCAAACGATTTACTCCTGAACTGTTATCAAAGATCTGCAAGTCTCTAGTGGGACACAAGCAGTTGGCACATTCCATTCTGACCAGGGACCAACGTTTTTTTTTTGTCCTCATTCGCCTCTCCTCGCCCCTGTTTTCACGATACCGCCCTTGGGCGCTTCATCTCACATAATGGGATTGTTTAGCTCTTAGGAGGTAGTGCACCACCTTGTCCGGTCTACCTCAAGCCTTATATCCACCGAGATTTGGAGAAGCTTAATCATAGGACTTGATTTTTAAACCTTTACCTTTACCTTTACCCCCCCCCATCACCCAAAACATAGCAAAAAAGAGTCCAAAATCTATATCTTTCTTTTGCCGATCCACCAAATCTAGCCTGGCTATAGTTCTCATTGCTCTCAACCAATTCAGTTCTGAGGGAGGGTCTGCGGACACCCACATCTTACAGATCTCTCTCCGGGCCACCAGTACAGAGTAAAACACCAATTTTGCTTTATCATCCAAGCCCTTACCTTGAAGGTCCGCTCTTCCAGTCATGACAAGTTCAGGGCTTACCTCAATCTGGAGGCCCAATGCTGTTGACAGGCACTTACTTACAGCGTCCCAGAAGACTTTTAGACCTGGACATGTAACAAACATGTGTAGATCATCTTCATTTAATCTGCTACCTTTGGGACATGCCACCATTCCGCCGAGTTTAAGCTTTGCCAGTTTTCGAGGAGACCAATATGCCCTGTGGAGGGTAAACAAGTGATTTCTCCTTAAATTTACAGGATTTACCACCTTGTATAGAATCAACATAGTTACTTGCCATTGATCTTCTGTAGCGATCCTGGTCAAGCACTCTCCCCACAAGGTCTCCGGTAGTGTAAAGGGTCCATCCTCCAGCTCCACTATTGACCAATACCACTTTGACACTTCTTTCTTATATTGAGTCTCCGTAGCCAGCTGCTCTTCAAACTCATTATACTGACCAATTTCATTTTCCTTCCCGGCCGCCCAGCTTTGTATCTGTAAATATTTAAACTTAGAGAATGTACGTCCCCCCTTCTGCTCGCAGTATCTCCAAGGTGCTAAGCTACCCTCCATAAAGAGTTCGCCCCACCTCTGGGGACCCTCTGTTTTCAGTGCCAATGCCAAGACATCCTTAGTCCAGGGCGGGGCTCCTGGTGTGTCCCATATCGGTGCCATATCACTCAGATATGGTATTTTTGTTGCCCTCCTGATTCTATACCAAATAGTCGCTAGATCTTTCAACACTTTTAATCTTATTTTTTTTAAGTACTTTGGGTCGGCAAATTTATACATGAATCCATTCTGTTTCACCCCCTCCAGTTTCAGTAAAGCAGACAACATTTTGCCATTCTCCGAACTCCCAGGGGTGGCTAAAAGCATTCTGCAGTTCTTCAACAAAAAGCCCAAGAATAAATCTGGAAATCAGGAGCCTCCAATCCTCCCTTCAAAAGTTTCCTCCTAATCTTTTTCCATGATAGGCGGGACCCCTTAGACGCCCAGATAAATGACCCTATCTCACTCTGCATCTTTATAAGCCAATCCTTCTCAAAAAGAAGCGGTATGGAGTCAAACAGAAAAGTTATCTTGGGTAAAAGCATCATTTTCACTAGGTTAACACGGCCATATATTGTAAGCGGCATGTGTGCCCATCCTCTCAAAGTTTTAGAAATTTCTTTCCTAACTTTAACGAAATTAATTTTAGTAAGGTCTCTTAGGTCTTGTGTTATTCTCACCCCTAAGTATCTAATCTCTGATTTACACACTATATCTTCTGTCCTTCTTGAATTCCAAGACATAACCTACGTTTTATCTTTGTTTATAAGATAACCAGAAACCATCCCAAACTCCTTTGTTAACTTATCTAGACACCTCATCGACTGCTGGAGGTTAGCAGTTAGTATAACTATATCGTCCGCATATAGCCCGATCTTTCTGGCCCATCCCTGGAATTCAAAAGGGGGAATCCTCTCTGCCTCTCTAATTCTGCAGGCTAGCAGTTCAATATAAAGATCGAACAAGAGGGGAGATAGAGGGCACCCTTGCCTCCTGCCTCTCATTACTTTTATTGGCTGGGTTAATGTCTCATTCACAAGTACTTGAAGTGGGAGATTGATATTACCGTTCCACAACTGAACTAAAATTTGGCCCCATTTTTAGATGATTGATTAGGGCCTTCAAGCATGTTCAGTTCACCTGATCGAACGCCTTGGCAGCATCTAGAGCTATTACCGCCAAGGGGAGATTATGTGTCACATCAATGCTACCTATAAGCGAAAAGGTTAGCTCTTTCAAATGCCTGCCTTTAATAAACCCCTTCTGGTCCTCGTGTATAATTTGGGGAGGGACTTGAGGAAGTTAATTATCTTTTTCCATTAAGGAAGTTGAATCCAAAGGTGAATCCATCACTTAAGAAATCAGCACATGAACCTATATAGAAGAAGGTTACCTGGAAAATAAAATGAAGCACCTCAAATTGATGACAGAGGTATCTATAAATCCAGTTGATTGAAAAAGGTACGCTTACTAGTAGAACGTATTATGTCTAACTGCAACATGTTACGACCTCTTAGAAAGTCCTTTTAGAGTTCAGATGGCCCCTCATAACTCAAATCCATTTAATAAAAAAAAAGCATAAGTGCCTATAGAAAATCCTTTTTGATTGTGATCTTGCCGAAATGGATAACGTAATGCTGTAGCTGAGAAAGAAGTGTTGTAAACAAAAATAAGATGTATGTATCTAACTGTATGTTTTTTTCTAAATAGAACTTTGTCCTGATGAAGGTGTTATAACAAAAAAACCAAACGCTGCGTCGACAACCCAAATTTTACTGTTCTTCATGTGAATTGACACATTTTTAAATTCTTTACACCTCACGATCTCAGATGTAAATTGATTGTACTTTTATTCTTAATTATAATGCACGGCACTGTATTTTTGTATTTTGGCATCATATATTGTATGTAATAAATTGTACAATTTTTAATATTTTGTTCATCATAATATTATTTGTGTTTTTTGGATATATGGCTGCGATTTAATTGGCTTTTGAGTTATGAGGGGTGACACATAATTTCTTCTCCACTTTTGGAAACTTAGGGACTTGACCTTTTTTGTATACTTTTCTCCTTGTCCCAAACTGGAATATTAAGGAGACCTCCTTTCCTTTTTATAACCTGTTTATTATGTCACTGTACCACAATTCGAGTCTACTTCACATTGCACACAGTGTACACAGCTGTAAAAAGTATATTTATCGATTGATGACTTCTCTTAAGTAAGATCAGAACCACCACCTCCACCACCACGAGGTAGGTTGTATGTATTCAAGCTTTGACTGAAAAAGACGTCCATGATTGTACCTGCGGATTACATCTTTGTTTCTTTTCCTCATCCTTTGGATCAGTTTTGTGGCAGTCTTTTTCTTAATTCTGAATTGAAACTATCTCCCAGGACGCTCTGCTATACAATTGGTGAACTTGGTTTTAGCACCCTATTCTTCCTCACACAAAGTGTGAAGAGAACTTTCCCTGGTGAACATTTCTGCTGTTCCGGTTCCTGATGGAAATGTTTGAGATAGGTTATTGTATGATATATTCGATCCTACGGAACTTTTGCAAATTCCATTTGTGTTTAACATTTCTTTAAGTGATTTTATCACCTCTAGTACTGTCTCCAATGATTAGGACATTGATACATTGCATGAAATACTAGAAGATATAGAGTATTCCACTGTTTTTCAGAGGAATTGTATGATGGCACATCTAATTATGATGAAATGGTCTGTTTTCAACAATACAGTGACCACTTGCTACATAACACACGTTTGCACAGATGTTTGCATATTTTTTTATCCCATTACAACTGACCAAGCATCTTATTATTATAGGTTCACACCATCACTAGCAAAGAAAAATAGGCTTAATAATGCAAAACTGATATTCTCTGATTTTTTTTCTTTTCCAATTGTCTACACTAGGGTTCAACTTTTGGAGGAAAACTGTTGATTTAAAATCAATTTGGGGAACTACTGATTGGCAGTTTCAGGGGACAAGGCATTATTTAGAGCATGCCAGGTACCACATCAAATGATTTTGCTGAAAAAAACTGTGCAGCAGACGTCATGTCTTGGCTTTGGCTAAGATAAAAAATGGTTTAAATACACCTAACATTCCTGCATTTGCATGTTTATGCGAACTGGTAATGGTTCACAAACTACTCGGAGGAAACATTAGACACCATGCTTCGCAAAGATTCATACAATTCTTCAGTGGCCAGTCAGGGGGATGATTAGCATGCCAGGTAAATTCTAACAATTCCTGGATGACACGAAAGAGTTCAAGATCAGTGATTCTGACCCATGTTACATTCAGACACAACACTCAGGGGTGGTAACAAATTACAGTACTGGGAAGTTGTGCCTTGATTGGCTAAAACAACAAAACTGTCCCAGTACTTTCAACTAGGTACTTGAATCCACATCAAAAGTGCATCATATGTGCAATATACAATGAGGTATGGAAGGATTCCCAGCAGCAGGGTGCTGAGCGACGATGTAAAATTGACAGGGCAAATTCAGAAAAGGCTCAAGCAGTGGTTAATAATGGTAGGACTACATTGAACACTAGCATATACTGTCTTGTTAACATTGTGTCATCTGAGATAGACAGCATAAAGAATGACATGTACTCATTACAACATGGGCAGTCACCGTTTAGATTGATTATGCTATTTAGCTGAACTCTGAAGACACTTCATTTTGGTTGCCTACCATGGTGACACATTAATGCCACAAGCTTATTTTTACTTTACAATTTTACAAACATCAAACTATCATGGCAAAGATGGACGCAACATACACTATGGTGCACATAGAAGAGTTAGAGAAATTACATTACTTTTGCAGAAATACCTTCCATGGATTGGATTATTTATGGGTTTATTTCTCTGCCAATCTTGAAATACCTTTTAGATATCGCTGTACGAATAGTGAGACTGATGTCTTTCTTAGCGGGTCTGACTATGAGAATACTTTAGGGCATTCCTTGGTGTGTAGGGAGGTTTAACATCATGGGGAACGGAATATTTCCATGGCAAATCTATCCTGCTATCTGAAGGGTTCCCCAGCTGCTATGATACGTCCAAGTTTCAGATTGCTCTTGAATGGGAGTTATTTGATATTGCACGATCAGAGCTGCTGGGGCATGAAAGTCTGCATCGCCTATCTGGTATTGGTTTCTGCAGTCGCAACTTGTTGTACACAATAACTCTTTCCACCTGCCCGCACAGTTAGGGAGGCAACTCTTTGGCTTTCGATAAAGGTATTGAATGTGGACATTTATGCTTTGATCAGACTGTAAGCCTTATAGTTCCAGAAGGATGTGACCTTAAATCTACAAAGGAGGCATTTGATCTTCAAGTTCCAAGTTCTCCTTTTGAGATACAGTTACTACTTCCTACTAATTTCCTATTGAATTTAGGGGAATTTTTGCACCACATTTTCAACATGTCTAGTACCAGGGGAGTGGTGCACTTTTTTTAAGCAAATAGGCTCTGGTTAGGTTGGTACCTTCCATACAATCTTCGGAGTTATTCCATCATTTATACACTATGTGTTACAAAGCAATATTAGACATCTTCCACTGGCCCTGTTCCTAATTGTCAGGACTTTGCTTTTACTCTTTCTGCTCCCCAATAGATGTCACATCAAGAGGCCAAATGGAACTAGAACTTCCACATGTGCTCTTGTCTCATGAACACACGATGCTGTGTTTTTGAGTACCCTTGCTTCAGCAATTAAACGAACACTGGTTCTTGTGCTTTCGGCCGTATACCACTGTCTTCTGTAAACTTTTAAATGTGCCCTGGACATATGCCCAAAAAAATAACTTGTTCAGTTTTTAGACACTGACCTTGCCGGTACAATTGTACTTTTGTCATTTGCAATTGCTGTGGCTCCTTAGCGCATTTTTAGAGTCATCTTGGTATGCTTCTGCTCCTGGTGATTTGGATCTTGGCTCGGTTTCTGTTGGTCCTGCATTGGCTGCTCCTCTTTCAGTGGCTGCTGAAGTGGATGGATCAGAGGATCTTTGCGTGATGTATGTAATCCAATGGGTGCCTCTTGGAATATCATCTGCAGAGGCTGGAAAAATGTTTTGTCTACCTCTCTGTACACACAAACAATCTGGCAGTTTCGAGTTGTGGGACACCTTTTAATTTTGCTTTATTTGTATGCTAAATTGCTTATTAAATCAATAGTTTTACTAGATTTTAATCTTTTTTTAAAGTAAAGGTTTTCTCTATGCTCTTTGCTATTAAAGAAGCATGATGTTTTTTAGATTTTAGTAGGGTTTTATACTTCTTGACACTCATATGTTTATATTTGTCTAGGGATAGCTTTTATCGACTTACGTCCAAAGAGTGGGCGTCAAATAGTAAGGATAGACCCAATTACAAACTCTGCCAATTCATGCTTATGTTTCTTAAGTTGCCTTCTCTTTTACACACAGTCACTTTTGATGGACATTTGCGGGTGTGACCATGCACAATAACATTCCCTAAATCTAAATTGCTTACATTATCACTTTGTAGGCAAACTAAAAGATACCTTTACCATTCAGTACAAGGGATAAAGTTATCGGTGCAAATGTTATATATGTTATTGTTCAGTATGCGACAACGCTATCCAACTAGAATAAACATTTGAGGCTAGACAGGAGTTGTGACATGGCCACATGGGTTCTATTGGTATATGTACAGAACCACTTCCTTGTCTAGGCAGAGGAGCACTCAACTGACACTTCAAGGTTACCAAATGCTGGAATTACAGCTCAGCTGATTCCTGCGTACCAACACAATGGTTGTCCAGCTCTACACCAAGACGGGAAGCATGACAACACTTACCTATAGGTAATGGGGAGTTAGACCACCATGGCAGGGATTTGGCTGATCATCCACCATAGGCAAGACTAGGGTTATACCCTAGGTAGGAGACATATGAAAATGGAAGAATAGTCATACATATAATTTAGCAGGAATGTAGAATTTTGTGTGCAGAGTAACCCAAGGCAGTGACTTGTCCTGCCTTGTGTTTCTCCAGCTTTACCAACCAACACAGCGCGAAGTATGGTGGCCTTCAGTTGGTGGTAAATCTGATTAAAACATTGTGTTGCTCTTGCCTCACCATGTATGATGCAAGTGTAGCACAATTCAAAGACAAATCCGTCTCTTTGTAAAATGTTGTGCCACACAGCTGCAGCCCGTGCAGGTAAGAGCGGTGGGTGGATTTTGATGGACGATGACAATGAAAATTAATTATTTATTTAATTTTCCCTTGTCATTGGCCGTTGAAATCCCTCCTTACCTGGCCCCACTGCTCTTACCCGCAATAGCCGCGGCTGGTGCCACAGTATACTTCAGTAACTTTACGGTATACCGCAGTACATGCAGATAACAAGTCAGCATATAATAATGGCTGCTTTTCAAAAATGAAAGTGCATCCATATTCATTTTACTACACTTTACCTGTGTTCCTTCCTACCCAATATCACTTTATTAAAGTGTTAACAGTTAAAAGAAATGTAGGTTTATGTCTCTATATATTTTTTAGAAGTTTAGAAAGTAGTACTCTAGATTTACATGGTACCTCATACATTATTTTATAAAAAGTTAGATATGTACAACATTGAAAATACATTCTAGTAAACTGAAATATACTGTATAACTGTGTTTTAAAAAACGTTTTGCATCTTATCTTTTTTTGCAATTTTTTTAAGTGCTGATGTACTTCCTAGGTGATATTGTGGTACACTATGTAATGTTTTTCTAATATATAGAAACTTTAGCCTCTATATATACTTTTTCCCTACAGTTTACCATTTCAATAAAGTCTAATATTTTCCTTTCAGTATAATTATACCCTTCTTGCACAAAAACAATCCTGCCTACAATGCAAGCACCCTTGCACGATGTCTCAAGGGTGCCTGCTTTGGTGCTAAGCATGAAATTGCACAGCAGCAGAAGAAATGTGCAGGAATGCTCTAAATATTGGCAAATATGGCACATCTTGCCCTCTCCCTTTCACACAGCAAAGCTCAGCAATTTGTCTTGCTGCATCGTGTTGCGTGAAATATTGGTAAATCTGGTCCTTTAATGCTACTCAGAAAAGAATGCACAAAGTCCATTATCAAACATTCAGGCACCTTTTGCTAGGGAGCTCTTTGTACTTGTAGGCCTTGTGGGGAATTTTAGGTATTGCTTGAGGAATTGCAGTGATATGTAAATTGTAATACAACTTTACTAAAAAGAGCATATTAAAAAATGACAAACGTCTATCTCTATCTTGATAGGTGTTTGGAGCTTCATCTGAAAATGTACCCACGGAGACGGCTATTTCTGGAGATACGTAAGAACTGCTTTTTCAATCTGGACACCAGCCATTTATAGGCTTTGACTATGTTAGAAATGACCCTCTTTGTCATTCTCGCTTTAATACCTTTGTCTTTAAATTTCTATTTCCGGTGCAGCCCATTGGTGCATATTTCAAAAGATCTCTCAGGGGGAGAAAATAAATCCATTCGAGAGAGGAGAAAGGTGGTGTCTGCATGGTACAAACAACATGGGATTATAGTGGCTCCTGTAAGTAAGACCTTTTTGCATAATCTACCATACTTGTAAAAAATGCATCTGGGCCACGCCAGGTCTTTGGTCATTAACTAGGATTTCACGATAAAACAGTTAGTAATATTTTATGGCACAATTTCAGATTATGTTGTGTTTTTCCATCAGATTTAACATTCTAGTGGACTAACAGTATCACCATTAAGGCATTTGTTATTTCACCCTTTTTGTGTTTTATTTTAAAACCAACTTATCTTGGTGTAAACTAAAGTACATAAATTCAGAGTAATTTTCAAATGTTTTTTAAGAGTGTAAAAACTATCACAAAAAAAGTTTCCCCCGATTTCTACTGTGCATCAGCCTCTAGGTAAGGCCATGCCATTAAAGGGATTAACTGACTTCTATATGAGCCCTTTCCTCATATTTACCCCACCCTTGTGTCACTTTTTGTGATGCTGCGGTGACGTAAATAATGCGCCATGTTGCACTACATTTACAACATGATGCATCTAGGCAGATGTGTCACTTCGTAAACCCCTGTGCTACATTATACCTGCATCAGGAATAATATATGCAGGGTGGGCATTCCCCCGCATCAAAGCCTTGTGCTTGAAATCTATACGATTTCAGTACGCCAGCTGTAGGATACCATTGCATTAAACGTACGCCTGGATGCCTAACGACATCGCCATAGCCAACCCGGACGGCTACAAAATCACCCATTGGGACAGCGCCAACGGAATAGGAGGAGGAATAGCCATCATCTACAGGAACACTCTCAGAGTCTCGACTCTCGACCAAAACCAGCGACACCCTCAGCACCGCTGAACACCAGCACTTCCAGGTCCACACCGATCCCAACACCACCCTCAGAGGAACCCTCATCTGCAGACCCCCGGGACCCCGACCACAGTTCAGCGACTCCATCACCAACTTCGTCAGTACACATGCCCTCGCCTCTACAGACTACATACTTCTCGGGGACCTGAACTTCCACCTCGAGAACAACAACGATTGCAACTCCACAACCCTGATCGACAACCTCGTCAACCTCATACTCAGACAACTCGTCACCACACCCACCCACTCCGCCGGCCACACGCTTGACAGCATCTGCTCCGCAAGCTCCCACGTCACCTTCAACCACACCACCGAACTCCACTGGACCGACCATCGCTGCATCCGCTTCACCTTCCGGAAACCCACCACGCACCACCGAACCCAACAGATCCCCCGCCGCTACTGGAGCAAAGTCCCCGAAGACCAGCTAACTACCACCCTTGCCCGGAGCCCACCCACTGACCCCACTGACCCTGACACCACTGCCCGCAACCTCAGACAATGGATCAACGACTGCGCCAACAGCCTTGCCCGATCAAGCAACCCTCCAACAGGCACACCAGCAAGAAAGCCAATTCGCTCATGGAAGACCTCCAGGCCTCCAAGCAAACCTGCTGTAAGCTAGAGAAGAAATGGCACTGCTTACAGACACCGGACAGCCACGCAGCCCACAAGAATGACACCCGCAGACACCATCAACTCATCAGATCCGCCAAAAGAGCCTCCTTCAAAGACCGCCTAGACAACAATGCACACAACAGCAAAGAGCTCTTCAACATTGTGAAGGAACTGTCCAACACCAGCTCCAACACTAAGATTATCCCACCTTTGCAAGATGTGTGCGACTCCCTGGCCACCTTCTTCCCTCACAAGATCTCAGACATCCACGACAACCACTGAGACCTACACCCCCACGGCCACCATCCGCACCAACCCCCACCTCTCCTGGACCAACATAAATGACAACACCACCATCAAAATCATGAACACCATCCACCCCGGATCTCCATCAGACCTATGCCCACACCACATCTTCAATAAAGCCAGCACCAGCATGGCACCCCATCTCCGGAAAGCCATCCACATCTCCTTCAAGACAGCAACCTTCCGGAGAGCTGGAAGCACGCTGAGATCAACGCTCTACTCAAAAAAACCAAGGACCTCAAGAACTTCCGGCCCATCTCCCTGCTCCCGTTCCCAGTGAAGGTCATTGAGAAGACCATCAACAAACAACTAACCCGCTACAACGAGGAGAACAGCATCCTGACCCATCCAAGTCCGGATTCTGCAGCAACCACAGCACCGAAACTGCCCTCATCGCCACCACCGATGACATTAGGGCCCTGCTGGACAACGTGGCCCTCATCCTCCTGGACCTATCAGCCGCCTTCAACACCATCTGCAACCGTACCCTACGTACACGCCTCCAAGACGCTGGGATCCGAAACAAGGCTCTGGACTGGACCACCTCATTCCTCTCCGGCAGAACCCAGAGCATCCGCCTCCCCCTTTCTGCTCTAAAGCCACCAAGATCATCTACGGGTTTCCCATGGGCTCATCCCTCCGCCTGACGTTGTTCAACATCTACATGGCACTGCTCGCCCACGTCACCCGAATGCATGACCTCAACACCATCTCATATGCCGACGACACCCAACTAATTCTCCCCCTCACCAAGGACTCCCTCTCCACCAAAACCAACTTCCATGAAGGAATGAAAGAAGTCACTGAGTGGATGAAGAACAGCCAACTGAAGCTAAACTCGGACAAGACGGAAGTCCACATCCTTGGCTCAATCCCCTCGGCCTGGGACAACTCCTGGTGGCCGACTGCATTAGGAACAGCTCCAACACCTGCCGACCTAGCCCTCGCCGCATCTGAAGAGCAACATCCGGTGGCAGATCGTTCTCCCACCTCGCCGCCAAGACCTGGAACACCCTCCCCATCCACCTACGGCAGACCCAGGACCTGCTAAACTTTAGAAGACTGCTCAAGACCTGGCTATTCGAGCATTAGCAACTCCCCCTGCCCCCCCCCAGTGCCTTGAGACCCTCACGGGTAAGTAGTGTGCTTTACAAATGTTCTGATTGATTGATTGATTGATTGATTGATTGATTGGCAGGTGTAAGGGTGACACAGGCCCTTTCACATAGGGCTTACCTCATGTGAAAAGACACATAGCTGGAGTTGCGTCTGTTTTCAGACACACCTCAGCAATTCGCCACTTTACACATACAGATACATCAGTAATACTGATGTATCTGTAACTCCTTGTGGCATGATGTCCCGTACTGTAATTAGGGCTCATTAATAGTGTCGCAAGGAGGGCACACTGAGAAGTGTTGTATCGTTGCTTTGCTGCAGCGATGCGACACTTCTCATAAATAAGGCCCAACAATTTAGCATTTGAATTCACATGTGCTGATTGCTTTGATGAATAAATATTTATTTATTATAGTTGTGAAGGAGATGGAGAAACATGCTTTAAATATCTCAATATTGCAACAACATCCCAAAATTCTTATTCAGTTAATAAGAAAAGTAATATGCGTTCTAAGGTGGACATATATGTATAAATCTGACAAAACAAATATCCTGGATGCACAGATAATTTTAAACTCAAACATTGTGTTTGGAGAGATATTGCCCCTCAGAACACTTTTCTAGAAGAATGGTTACAGATCTGGCCACGTCCACTCTACCAAAGTAGTTGACTATTTTAGCAACGTGAGATCTTCATTTAATTTCTGGCCCCTTCACATCAGAGACCTGTGTGATGTTGAGAAAATTACTTTTTCTTCTACATTGAGAGTGTCCTTGTGTAAATAAGTTTGTAATGTATGGTAAGCAGGAAATTGTATAAGAGATACAGCAGACCCTTTAGCTGATGAATTAGAATTTGTTTTGCTTTATTTAAGCTCCCGTAGGTCTAGTATGTTGGAAATAGGTTTTAAACAATAAATGAGATAAGATCAATTTAACTTAGACTGATGGTATAATCAATGTGAAGGCATAAGTTTCTATAAAGGCAACAAAGAATGAGTTATGATTTCTTTCAAGCAACAGAGTTAGTCAGAAATAATTATTTTTATCATATGGCAATTGTATTTGCTAGAAGATGAAATGATGAAAGAAAGATTTAAGATGTGTATCTCATAACAAAAGTACAGCCCTAAATGGTGCTTAAAATGGTGCTTAAAATGTTGAACACCTGTTTGTTAAATGTCACTTTATTCTTTGCAAAAGGCATATTGACCTCACATGGCCTTGGTTTCATACTTCATTATCAGACATCTGCGTGATTAGAATGACATACCCCTATGGAAGTGCTTTGCTATTTCATTCCACATAGAAAATATCAATGTGGCCATAATGGGGGAAAGAATGGCATGCAATTTGGAAGGAAATTCGGTACATTTCATAATCTCTGCTCCCTATGTGTGCTTATAATCTTATTTGCCATCATCTCGCCCATTGCTGTTTAATATATGTCTTTCCTTACGTCTTTCATCTGTTAGGTATTTGTATGTACATTTCATAAATTTAATGAAGTGTACAGTCACTGCAGCAAACTCACTTCTCATACAAAAAATGCTGCTTGTCGGCATCTTCTAATTCTGAATTGGTTGAAAATGTTATGAAGCCGCTATCGGTATTCCTCTAACAAACAAGCATTTGCAATGCAATAGGTTTCGCATTACTGATAGTTTGAGGTATTGATGTTGCAAATAATAATGCAATGCCAATAGCTCATAATCCGAGACCTAGTGCATTACAAATGCTTGCGTAGTGAGCCAGGAACCAGCATTGTATGTCTCAGTGCTATACTGCAAGCTGCACCTAGGGGTCCCTAGTGAGCAAGGCACCAACACGGCATGTATAGGTGCAGTACCGTAAGCTGCTCCTAGAGGTCCCTGGTAAGCAAGGCACCAGGACTGCATGTCTAGATGCAGTACCACAAACTGCTTCTAGAGGTCTCTAGTGAGCACCCAGCAGAAGATATGGTAAATCCACCATACCCATAATGCATTGCATGCAAGACAGTACTATGAGTACATTCAAATAGCTATGTCCATATAAACAATTAGTAGCTTTGAAATGTGACAAAATAACTATTACATTAATTTCAGATTAGGTTGTATGTAGGATGAAGGGAAATTTATAAACGGTCTCATATAAATGTGAGATGTTCTAGTGAGTGAAGTACCCACTGCCAGCATAGCCAAGGACTAAGTGTGTGTCCTGCCTGAAGCCTTTTAAGAAAATCGTGCCTTGAGGCTATTATTAAAACCTAGGGAGTAATAACACATGTAAAAGGGGCTGTCCTGATTGGAGGTTACAAGAAGAGACAAAGCAGTACTAAGGAGGGACTACTAAGCCTATTGGCCAATGAAAACCCACCATTTACAAAGGACTACATGGAATTGTATTCCATGTAATCACAAATGTGTTCACACTTTGGGCCCCATTAGGATGATGGGCGGACTTTGCCCGCCCGCCATCCTCGCGGTACTAGGGACCGCCCGCCATAAGGGTGGGGGTCCCGTCGGCAGCATTAGGATGCGCCCACCACAGTGGCGGGCGCATCCTGCATTCCTACCATTGTGGCGGGCGGTGCACTCAGCACCGCCCGCCACAATGGCAGGAAAGCATGCTGTGCACTTCCATGCACAGCATGGCAGGCACCGCGCGGTGCCTGCCATGCTGTGCATGGAACTGCTGGGGGTACCATAGGTACCCCCATGTGTACCCCACCCCCCGGAGTACCTGTGGGCCCGCAATGGGCCCCCGCAGGGATTCTCCGCATGCCTTTCCGTGGCGGCATTGCCATCACGGAAAGGCATTCACAATTGCCCATCATGATATGGCTGGCAGTGTCTGATAGACACCGCCACCATATTATTCCTTTTCCGCCCCGTCTGCCGAGGTCCCCCCCGCCATACTAAAATGGCGGGGGGAATTTGAATGCGGATGTCGGGCGGATTGCCCCCACCAGGCTGGCGGTGGATACCGCCAACCTGGCGGGGGCAATCCGCCCGACATCATAATGGGCCCCCAAATCTCTAAAATCTTCTGTCACATGTGAGTCACTTATGTAATACAACGTTTCTGATGAAGCAGATATGCCGATCCCAGCCTTTTTCTGTGGCTGTGTATGATTATACAGAAGATTTCAGAGATAAAGTGTGAAAAAATGTGAGATTACATGGAATAAAATAGTTTTAAAATTGAAGAACCTGGATGATTATGGTGATAAAAACTGTGGAGCTAGCAGTGCATTCGGGGCTGGAGCGTAATTTTGCTCTGGCTTATTTTCAGTTTATCCACGTGTGGTATTTGGGCAAACCACATCCCCAAGCTGCACGCATTAATTGAAAACAAGTTTAAAGTGAAGAAATGAAAGAGACTGCTAAAATAGGTGTGCATTGGTCCATCTTGTAACTGTATTCATATCATGAATACAGCATGTCTCGAAGAGACAGCGCAAGTGCTGCCTAGGAGAGACCTAAACAGAGTGTCTGATAAATGGGTAAGGGACTCTATGATATGAGGAGAGACTGCTTTCCCCCGAGGTCAGCTTTTTTCCCCCTGATGGTCATGAGTGATAAGAAGAGAATTGGGTAATGCATAGCTGTAAGTGTCTAATTTTAAAAATACCCTTGAAAGCTTCCCCAAAATAGATTTGTGGGTAAAGTCATTTGAATGAATTAATTGTGCCCCAGGCGTTCCTCCTCATGCTAGGTCTTGGTGTGTCATTACTAGGATAGATAGAGATTTTTTTCAAACTGAAGTGAGTGAAATTTTGCTCTCACAAAGTTTTTGGCTTTATAACCTGAAGAGACCAGATAAAAGTACGTCCCCAGTATACATTTTACCCCCTCCAACCGCGCCTCATTTTAGATGAGAACTATCGGCATTTGGCCTTCCACCAGCCTCAATAAGGTAGAGTATTTAAAGAAGGATGCTTTATGAGCCCATCGTTGGTCCACTAGTCAGAACTCTTGCCCTATCTGTGCCTGTGAGGCTTTGAGAGAAAATAGGAACTAGTAAGCCTTACACTGCATAATATTGAGGAATTTCCTGTGTTTCACTGGGTAAATTTCCACAAATGGAGTTTCTTTAGAGGTTTTACCCAAAAATCACTGTATTTATCTTCCCAAAGATCACTATTGTTGGAAAGTGGAGTATTAGTAGTGATAAGTAGTGACTTACCACTAGTAATGAGGCCACAAACACAATACCATTTTCCGTTAGAGTCTCAATAAATTAATCCCTTGCTCAACCCTTGGTAGCTAGCAAAGAGCAGGCAGGCTTAACTTAGGAGGCAGGTGTGTAAAGCATTTAAAAACACCAATATATCAAATAGGTAAAACACAACACACAATAAAAATCCAAATCCAATTTATAAAAATGGATTTTATTTTTACGAAGATGTAGACACCAAAAAAACAAACATCCGAGGTAGGAAACCATAGACATGAATTTTTAAAGAATGAATACTTTCAAGTGCTCAAAAGTGTATAGGTCTTCTTTGGGACATCTGGTCACACTTGACTGGGACAAAGTCACAGTTTGAGGCCCACCATGATGGAGCCCTGGTTGGATACACAAACACGAGTTTTACCTTCACGTTTAATTATTTTTCTGGAGTTTTTCCCTTGAGTGAGGCACTTCCTCAGGCCGGATTCGGTGCAGGTTTGCACGCTTGAATTTCCGTAAAGCCCTGTCAAATCCTGGAATACTGAAGCGCCAGAACTTTCAGCAGAATGAACCTGAAATCTAGGCTGAGTCACGGTTGAAGGTAGCTGGCTTGACTGTTGAATATTGGCTCGGTCACCTTATGGAGATTTATTTTTGTTTCTACAGCCTTCTTAATGGACAGGCCTCTGTTTAAGTGCCCTTTTTTCTATCTTTTTCTACAGCAGTAGAATATTTAATGGTTTGTTGGGAGTTCTTCCTCGTTCCATATTTCCTAGATACACAGGAAGTCGTGGGAAACAAGATCATTTCCATGCTCGGTCTGAGCTGAGTTTCTTTAACCCCTAACAACTGAGGCTTTTTTATCCCAGTGCTGAGCCCCTGTTGGTTACTTGGGCTACTTTGTTTTTAGACATTCCTAACTTTATTCAAAGTGAAGTATCCTTAACAAATGTGCGTCCATTTTTCCAATATTCTAGGGATTCTAAAGGTACACAGGGTTTGAAGATTCCCATGGGGGTGGCTGCGAAAATAGTTTACTGGGAAAAATAAGAAAAAAGTGCTGCACAAAAAAGTGCCTGCTTTTTCCCCAAAAAATCATGAATGAATGGTTTGCTGTGCTAAAGTCATCACCCTCCCATCTTTTAGGAACATTCAGTCCTGAATCAAAAACTTATTTTTTTTACCGCACATTCTGTAACTACATTTTTCCTATTTTTGTGCTTCAAACATACCCCCATTTGTGGTAGAAACCGATGTGATCCAGGACAGCTATAGATTTCTGAAAAGTAGACAAAAATTTGAATTCAGCATATTTGTGGATCCCTCAAGGTTTTTCAAATAATAAACAAACTGCTGAAATAACGAAACATTGAAAATGAGCAGAAAAAAACAGCCATTTGTGACTTTTCATCAGTACTTTTTGGTCACAAAAGCTGAATCACAAAAACAATATATGACCCTTCTGGTTGGGATTTATAGCATTTGTACGTTGTCCCTGAACGCAAGGTATCCAGAGCCAACAACTGAGCTGCATCGTAAAATGGTTTTGCATTGTGTATTGAGTATACACCAATTCATATGGTAAAATATGTAAAATGTAAATGGGTATCAAGGAAACATATATATGTGTGAAATAATCAAGATATGGAGTTAAGTAGAAGTGAGTATTTGACTGTACATCTCTAAACTTTTGGGTACCCATACTAGCATGTGATTCAGAGGGCATTTTTAAAATGTCCTCTTTCTTAAACACTGGCTTGCACTGGGAAGGCACAAATGCAGCAAAATCCAATTGGTAATAACAAATGTTCTACAATTCTGAGTTCCCACATGTCGTCTTATAAAAATTTTACCTCATTTGTGTGGGTAGGTCTAGTTTCCGTGCCATGGACACATCACGTTTTTCCACTGAACCTGATCCTTTTTTGCAATGTCGGTAGCTGTGTATTTTGTTCCCTAACTCAGCGAACACCTAGGGAAACCTGTGCTTTTTTAAAACCCTGGACACCTAGAGAAATCCATGGTAGGGTTAATTGCGGGGTCTCACCAGATCTCCTTAACCAGAAGCCCTTGAAAAGCTCCAAGATTGATTAGAAACATACATTTTCCCCACATTTCTTTGAGGAATACTTCAGGAATCCATGGGGAGCCACAAATGTCCTACCCAGCATTACACCAAGTCTCCCAATAAAAATGGTACCTCATTTGTGTGGGAGGCCTAGCGGCACTGATAGGAATCATCCCATAACACAACATGGACACTTCAAATGTTTCCATTGAAAACTGACCTTTTTTTGCTATGTCAGTAGCTGTAGGTTTTGCTCACTAACTCAGCTAGCACCTATGGAAGCCTTGAAATCCCATATATTTATGAAAACTAGAAAAACATGGGAATCCAGGGTAGGGTGACTGGTATACCTCTAATCAGGCTTCCTTACCCAGACGCCCTTTACCAAACCTGAAAATTTGACAAAAAATATTTCTGTGAGGAAAATATCATGAATGTGTAGAGAGCTACACATTTTCTACCACCCATCATTCCCCAAGTCTCCCTGTAAAATAGGACCTCATTTGTGTGGGTAGCCGTACTGACTATGACAGGAAATGGCCTAAACCGCAATTAGAACTCATCATACTTTTCCACTAAAAACGTAATTTCTTTTTGTAATGTGGGTAGATGTGGATTTTGGGCACTAGCTCAGCAGACATATGGAAAAACCTAGCAAACTTGTACATTTGTGAAAACCAGATACCTATGGGAATCAAGGGTAGGGGTGACTTTGACTAAAAACATATTTTCAATACATTACTGTGTGGAAATCCTATGGAATCCATGAGGAGACACACGTTTCCTATGATCCAGAGTGCCCCGATAAAATCGGAACCTCACTTGTGTGGGTAGGCATAGTGCCAGTGACAGGAAACAGCCCCTAATGCAACATGGACACATCACAGAGTTTAATTGAAAGCTGACCCTTTTCTGACATTGTTGGTTAGTGTGGATATTGGGCCCTAGCTCAGCGGGCACTATGGGAAAATTAGCAAACCTGAATATTTGTGAAAAGTAGACACCTAGAAGAATCAAAGGTGGGATGACTGGCAAAGTTTTCACCAGGTTGTCTTACCAGGAAGCCCTTGTAAACTTCAAACGTTGACATTTCTTTGAGGAAAACTTCGCAACCTTCCATGAGACTATTATTTCTTCCATGCATATGACTCAGCTATCTCAGTCCGGACCCTGCGTGGACTTAAGCGTAGAAGAGGTGGGTAATGTGTTTGCTGAATGTAGCTCCTTCATGCTGCTCTTTTGGTCTTTTGATAGTTAAGCAATCGGGTATCTTTCCTCAAATACCTTTGGACATGATGATCCTCCATTCTCCAAAGGTTTGATACTTTGAAACAATTAGGTTCACCATCTCATCCCCCTGGTGACAATGGAAGCTTTATTCCATTTAGGGGGAGTCCTGAATACAGTGAATTCTACACTAGTGGCTTAATTCCTTGTGTGCCACCAGAGGTGTAAGAATGTTTTTTCTATGCAGAATATCCTTATCTCTTGATGTTTTTTCTGGGTAAAAAAGGGTAATCGTTTCACAGTGTTTATGTAATTCCTTCAAGTAAGTTACAGATATGAGTTTTCTGCTTTATAATTTGCTGTGAGTCACCCTGGAGTTATAAAGCTTGTGTTGGTCTGACCACCTTTGCACACTTCTGAACTGTTATGAGCGTTATGTCTGGCAGTGTTGCTAGGCTCGAGGTTACTTCGTTAGGGCTATGGATTCTGAGTTGGCTAACTTCCTTGTATTTTGTCCTCTAGACTTCGACAAGCCAGAGGACCGTCTTTCCCCAATGCATTTAGGCTGATGAAGTTATTGTTGTGTTATCATCGTCAGCCAGGTCAGCCATGGTCAGCCAGCTTGTGGCTCTTCATGCGAGAGTTCTATGCTCGGGGTCAGAGAAAAATTGGTGCCTTGGCCTCAGAGGCGTTGCAGCCATGCTCCTTAGCAGCTGCCTGCCTGTAACATTACAAGAATAAACCGCACTTACCTCTATACTTCTACAGACCACCTGCCGTAGTATCCTTTTCAACTTTACATTATTGGTGATGACCAGTGAACCTTCTCTGCTTCACGGTGAGCATCAGCATGCATTCCTGTAACCCTCCACCTTTTCTAGAGTCACCTGGAGAGCCCACTCTACATTGGAAGGAGTGGTTTCACGTGTTTAACACACTTCTAGGGGCAATTGATGGGTTCAACTTTAAACCTGAAAGAAAGAAGTGGATGCTAGAACATTCACTAGGTATGGAAGGTCAACAAATATTCATACATCTGCCTGTCTACACACTTCTGAACGGTGACGAATTGGATGAATATGAGGAAGAGGTCAAAAGGTTGGAGAAGCAGTTTTCTAAACCACTGAACCTACTTATAAGAAGGCATACATTTTTATCCAGAGTGCAGAAGGCCACTGAGTCTGTCATATGGCAATTTTATGGACCAGTTAATCACAGACTAACTTGTTACCAGGTGTTTTAATAAAAAGAGTCAAGAAAGATTACTTACGTGCAAGAATCCACCTTGAGATGAGGCTGTAAAAATTGCAAATGCTATTCAAGACTCAAAGTATTCAGTTAAGGAATTAAACAAAACTTATGATACAGTACTGGTGGCAAAGGGCACTAAATCTTCAGTAGGCACAACTGGAACAAACCACCTAATAGTGGTAATGTCTGTTATTGCTGTGGCTCCAAGTTTAACTTAGCTTCCTACAAGCAGTGTCCAGTTGTTTTCTAGAGAATGAAACAAATGTGGTATTACTGGTCTTTTTAGTAAAGTGTGCAGAGCTAAGATGAGGAGAGTAAATGTAGTTACGGAAGAATGTGATCAAAGCCTAAGCAATTATATGAATAATTGATTACTATACTGATCATTGCATGAGCAAGTTGAGTGTGGTGATACCAATACAGTTCCTACTGATGGACCTGAGGGCAGCAGTGATAACATTCAGTATGTTAGGATTCATGAAAAAGAGTTACCTCTGTCCAAAGACCCCATTAAGGTATGTAGGGTGGGAAGTTTAATGATACCCTTGCTTACAGATTGAGGTTCTAAAATCACTATCATATCCAAAGACACTGTTTCTAAGTATAATCTGCAAGAAACCTTAATGTCTCCTAATGTGTTTCCTCGAGGTTATGATGGCAGCAAAATTGACCTTCTGTTTTTTTTTTAGACAATCATTGGTTTCAAAGGCTGAGAGGTTATGGGGAAGGTCTAAGTATCATACACTGGACCAGACATTTTGGATGTCATAACCTAGCCTGTTTGGGTATTGTTCTCAAACCGGGTAGAATGCATCAAGTCTTGTCAATCATTGATGATGAATTGAATTCACTAGGATACAAAATTCATTAAGTTGTGAGTTGATTTGAGGAGTTTAAAACATACTATCTGGGTGGATGGGCATCCCCCTACCCAAAATAGAAGAAATGATTTGTACATTGTCAGGAGCTAGTGTGTTCTCAAAACGTGATCTATACTCTGCCTACCACCAAGGTTTTTGGGCTGAGCAGTCAACACATATCACTGCATTTATAACACCTTATGGTATGTATCAGTTCCGCAGGATGTCTTTCAGTCTTGCTTCCGCAGCTGCGGTGTTTCAAAGAGTCATGAGTGAAGTGGTGAAGGAAATGGATGGTGTGTTGTCTTGCATTTTCGTAAGAAGGATTCAGAACATCTCATGAGACTGAGTGCAGTAGTGGATGCAATGAATGAAAGAGGTCTCAAACTTAGGAAGGATAAGTGGGTATTTGGTGTGTGTGAAGTAGAGTACTTGAGTCTTGTGACTTCAGGCAAAGGCATTGGTCCCAGGCCAGAATTGTTAGAGGCTATTGATAAAGTACCTGCACCCATGGATAAAGACCAGTTGAGATCATTTTTAGGAATGTGTGAGTACTATTCAAAATTTGTCGAATATTTTCCAACCATTGTTGAACCTCTGTTGGCTATATTGAAGAAAAATGCCAAGGGCCTTATTTATGAGGCATTGCGAAAGTTTTGCGCTTCCGTTGCGTCACTTTTTGTGACGCATCGGCAGAGTAAAACATGCCTCCTATTGCACCCTATTTACAAAGTGACGCATCTAAGTTGATGCGTCACTTTGTAAACCCCTGTGCTACATTATACCTGATGCAGGTATAATGTATGCAGAGTGGGCGTTTCTACGTAAGTAAGCCTCGTAGATGTGACGCAGTGAAATCTACCAGATTGCACTGCACCACTTCTAGGACGCAAATGCGTCAATATCTTACGCCTGCCTCATAGCAGGCGTAAGATTGATGCAAGCCCTTTCGCATGGGGCTTGCCCTATGTGAAAGGACACATTGCTGGAGTTGCATCACTTTTGTGACACACTCCAGCAATGCGTCACTTTTGCACCATTCAGATACATCAGAAATACTGACGTATCTGTAACTCCTTGCAACATGATGCGTCATACAGTTAATATGATGCATCAATCATGTTGCAAGGAGGGCGCACTGAGAAGTGACGCATCGCTGCTTTCACGCAGCGATGCATCACTTCTCATAAATGAGGTCACAAGTTTGTTGGAGTGAACCACAGATTTTCGCTTTTAAAAAGATCAAACAAAGTTTGACCTATGCACCTTTGTTATGCCTATTTTGTCCTGGTGAAAATCTTACTATAACAGTGGATGCGAGTTCAGTGGGCCTTGGTGAAGTGCTGTGTCAAGGTGCGGGTGACTGTGGTTGCATTGTGGCTTTTGCTTCTCGCACGCTCAAACCCACTAAAAGGCAGTACTCGTCTATTGAACGTGAGATGCTTGCATGTGTCTGGGCTAGTTGAGCATTTTAAAGCCTATGTTTGGGGCCCTAGATTCGAATTAAAATTGGATCATGAACCATTGATTCGCATTTTAAGTGGTACTAATGTTCGCTCTTCGAAGGCTTCTGCTAGGTTGGTAAGGCTAAGTGTCAAGTTGTTGGAGTACAATTTCTTGGTGGAATACATTCCGGGTGAAAATAATAAGAAGGCAGACTGTTTATCTAGGCTGCCTATTGCTGGAGATGAAGAACTAATAGAAAACTAGGATGATGTTCAGTGTTTAGTAGCCAATGTGTTTTCTTTGCAATTCAAATGTGTTACTGAAAAAGATCTGACTTGGATCAGGATTTAGTATTGGGGAAGGTTCTGGAATACACTAAAATGGTTGGACAAGAGAAGGTTGCCTGACTGATCTTCAGCATTTAGTAAGGTTCAATCTGAACTTTCTTTGGAACACGGATTACTGTTCAGAATGGACAAATTGGTACCCCCATTTGTTGTTAGAGAAAGGCTTATCAACATCAGCAATGAGGGTCACCTAGGTTTTACTATACCCAAGAAAATGTTAAGGGAGATTTTCTGGCAGCTCGGGTTGAACCAAGATGTGGAAGAAAGACTTGGTAAAGGATTCAATTGTGTGGAGATTTACAAGGGGCCTAAATGTGTCACGCCACTTATCAGCATCCCGAGGTTCCTTGGAAGGTGTTGGAGAGGGTGAGTATTGATTTCCTTGGACCGTTTCAAATCCTTCCAT
Source organism: Lissotriton helveticus (assembly GCF_964261635.1). Classification (NCBI taxonomy): domain Eukaryota; kingdom Metazoa; phylum Chordata; class Amphibia; order Caudata; family Salamandridae; genus Lissotriton; species Lissotriton helveticus. The sequence continues at coordinate 1,433,378,049 of NC_136068.1, forward strand.
CAGCTAAAAAAAAGTCTTAGTATTAGTTGATCATTTGTCTAAATGGCTTGAAGTAAAGTTTATTGGTGAACCTAATGCTAAGAATGTCATTAGTTTTCTTGCTGGTGTTTTTGCAAGGGAAGGATTTTCATTAGAGGTGTTGTACGACAATGGTGTACAATTTGTTTCTTCACAAATGGTAACATTTTTGAAAGGGGCAGACATCAAACATAAAAAATGCAGTCTTTGCCACCCCCAGGGGAATGGTCAAGTTGAGAGAGCTTACAGAATGATTTTGGACTGTGTGAGAGGAGCTGTACTTGGGGTGGTTGATGCGGGTGATGCTGTATGAGCCATGCTTTGGTCCTATTGCAATACTCCCCATAGTGTGACTGAATTTTTTCTTTTTACTGCTTTGAGGGGTAGGGGTTCTCAAGATTTGTCGTGGCCTGACTGGTTGAACAATTTGTAACAACCAAAAATCCGTGGGTCTAAAAAACTGACGGTGTGTGTTAATCAACGCCGAAAACAAGAAGAAAATTACACTGGATAGGAGTCAGTGCCAGAAAGATAGAAGTATCTCAGAAAGGAGTAGATTCCCATCAGTCACCAAGGTGATATTTGTCATCCTTTGGGAATCTCAACCGTACCTTCTAGATGGAAAAGAAGAAGGTACTCACAGATATAGAGATACAATCTGTGAATGAAACATGATGTAGTGCATGTGATAGTGCAGTGTGATAATTACAATTTGATTTCCAAAAGGAAAAATATGTTTATTAGATATCCTTTGGTCTCAAAAGATAAAAGAAGTGCGTAGACGCCCTTAATGGATGTGTGGGCGCTCTTTTGCGGTCGACATGTTTCAGCCAAACTAAGGCTTTCTTTAGGACCAGATAGTAACAACTACTGCACTTGTAGTGAGAGATAGGTAAAAAATAAATACAACCTTGTATCTTTGTATAGCTGCAAATTTGTCAGCCTTTACTTAGATATAGACTCCCGTTAGTAATCGGGAAGATGCTAGCCGCTCCTGGCAACAGCTCAGGGCGTGAGGCAACGCTCTAATCCGTCGTTACCCCGGGCCGGAACCTGAGAGTCACAAGTGCAGTGGTTGTTACTATCTGGTCCTGAAGAAAGCCTTAGTTTGGCTGAAACATGTCGACCGCAAAAGGGCACCCACACATCCAATTAAGATATGTTCCTGCAAACCGTGTGGAAGAAGTGAGCAAGGACGGGTGTGCTGTGAAATTAAAAAATGGACAGTGGTGGAATTGTGCCAGAGTGGTCACAGTGAAGGGGTTTTAGACAGTGAGCGGGAAATCTGTGAATGGTAAAGTGATCAGTTGTCCTTTTCCGTCATCTTCTCTATTGAATATTCCTTGAAAGAGCTAAGGATTATGTAATGTTTTAATGCATTGTTTCTGTTTTATATGCCTTGTTCCTGTTCCATTTGTTTCCCTTTAAAGTGCTATGTTTCAGTTGCTTTTCTCCTTTTGTTATTATACATTGTGTTATATTTATTGTTCTTTTGTTTTTCTAGATTTTAGCACTTTGCCATTTTGTTAGGGGTAGCCATTATTTTTTTGTTGTATTGTAAAGGGGAGGTGTGTTATGTCATCATAATCAGCCAGGGCTGGGCGGGTTCATCAGCTTGTGGCTCTTCACCTGAGGGTTCTATGCTTGTGGGTAAGAGGACGGTTGGTACCTTGACTTCAGAGGAGTTGTGGCTGTGCTCCTTAGCGGCTGCCTGTGACATTACAATAATAAACTGCACTTACCTCTATAGATTGCCTTCCGTAATATCCTTTTCAATGTTACATTAGTTATCTAATGGAAAATCTGTGTGAGTCACTTTTTCTTGAATCACAAAATCCGTGGACCTGTTAGATTAGATATTTCACTTTTGCAATCCTTGACTTTTGAATCAGACATAATTGTTTTACTCAATTTAACTATAACATTTGTTATTTTATGGAGCTGAACCATATGAGTCACAATAATCAGCAACATTTGGTACGCAGTCTTGAGAATATATTTAAAAAGACATACTTGTGGAGAAAGAACGCCACATTCCTGCATGACATGCAATCCGACATTATCATCTCCTCATGATTTAGACGGTCAAATATGTCTTCACATTTTCACCTTCTGTCTTAATTAAAAAAAACTGTGTTGGCACAACTTTTGGGGGTATTTGAGCACCCGTAATTTGCAATACAAGGAGTTAGATGGGAAGAAATGAATGCACTATTCCTAGTTTCAAACTTCCTTATGAAGGATGATTTCTGAACTGCAAGTTTTCCTCAAAATGCACAAACAAAAAATTTGAACCACTGAACGTATCTTTACATTTTAAAACAATTGATTGTGTTAGATGTTCAGAAATCTGTTTGGAAATACTTCACACTATATTCAAATACTTAAAATAAAACAGTGATTTTACACCTTAAATATTATTGCAATTCCATTTCGAACCACACTAAAACAAATCAAATAAATATCAATGAGCAAGTAAAATTCAGAAATAAGATAATATTAAAACAAATAATCAAAGAAGTGTATCATCCTAAGGACAACAGTGGAGATGACTTTGTTATATTTTATGAAGTATTCTTCAAACTGAAAAATATCGCCATATCTCCCTTCACACCAATTCCCTATTGATTCAAACCATTTTTTATCATGACAATCATTCCTCCGTGTTTCCATCTCCATTCTCTTTTCTTCCATTTGGCCCCCCTTTCTTACACATTACTTTGATTTCCCTTTAAATTTTCTTCACACTTTTAGGGGTCCATTAGGATGACCGGCGGACAAAGTCCGCCCGTCATCCTTCCGGTGCTTGGGACCACCCGCCATAAGGGCGGGGGTCCCGTCCTACAGATTAGGATGCGCCCGGGGCGGGCGCTTCCCGCATTCTTAGCATTGCGGTGGACGGTGCTGAAAGCACCGCCCACCGTAATGCTAAAAATGCACGTTGTGCATTTCAATGCACAACATGACAGGCACCACGAGGTGCCTGTCATGTTGTGCATTGAAATGCAGGGGGGTACCATAGGTGTCCCCCATATGCACCCCCCACGCCCCCAGAGTCCCTGGGGGCCCGCAACGGCCCCCGCAGGGGGACTCCGCATGCCTTTCCGTGGCGGCATTGCCGCCACGGAAAGGCATTCAAAAATGCCCATCATAAAATGGCTGGTGGTGTCTGATAGACACCGCCAACATATTATTCCTTTTCCGACCCGGCCGCAAGGCGACCGGGGCGGAAAAGCGGCGGACGGTCTTTCCGTCCGCCGAGGTCCCCCCCGCCATACTAATATGGCAGGGGGAAAACGAGTGTGGATGTCGGGCGGATTGCCCCCGCCAGGCTGGCGGTGGCTACCGCCAGTCTGGCGGGGGCAATCCGCCCGACATCATAATGGGCCCCTTAGTCTTTGGGCTGGATCTCAAAACATGTTGCCTGGTACTGTAAATTGTCCTTTCACCACTGTATTATCAAAGCAGACTTCTGGATGTGCTGCTGAGTAACAATAAAATGTGTCTATATTTAATTAAAGAGACTACATTTGAAGTAGTACAATAACATCATAACTACACAGTGTCATATCATAATAATGCACCACCAGAACAAGAATACAGCACAAAAGCACAACTTAAAATAACACAACAATGCACAAGTAACACTGCAGCAAATATACAACAAAACACAATGCAACAGTCCCAATAAAAAACAACAAACAGCAAAATTACAACGCCAAAACACAACCCAGCACAACAGGACAATGCAACACACCACCACAACATAATATTACACAAGCATAAAACAATACAGTGGCATGCATTTTCTACTTGGTTGTGTTGCATTTGCCTGTTATGGTGTTAAGGTGTAGTGTAAATGTGTTTTTGTGGCTCTGCTTTTCATCTGTTTTATTGTGTTGTGTTGCTTTGTGTCGCATTGCTGTACTGTTGTAAAACATTGCTACTGTGGTATTGTGCATTACTATCTTGGTTTATTTTTAGTGTCCCGGTGCTCTCTTATGTCATTATTCTGATGTTTAAGTGTCTTATTGCAAAAACAACAGTTGATGGACAGAATGCAAAACAATGTCATACATTCACCCCAGTACAGAGACCTGGGCCTAAATCCATCATTTTTTTTTTTGCACTCCACACCACCCCAGTTCAGACATGGCTATATGCAAATCAGCCTTGACCCTGTGCCTCATGGGAACACTCCAGCCCGAACTGCCAAGCCATGTCTTTCCTGGACCAGAATCAAGCATCCTAGGACCGGTTTCTGGCTATCAGCCGTCTTCAGCCAGGAAAGCTTGACTCCAGTGGTGTGGAGAGCATGGGACTCACGTCTGAGCATACCCATCCCACTCGGGGTGACAAATGCAAAAACAACAGTTGATGGACAGAAAGCAGAACAATGTCATACATTCACCCCAGTACAGAGATCTGGGCCTAAATCCATCATTTTTTTGCACTCCACACCACCCCAGTTCAGACATGGCCATATGCAAATCAGCCTTGACCCTGTGCCTCATGGGAACAGTCCAGCCTGAACTGCCAAGCTATGTCTTTCCTGGACCGGAATCAAGCATCCTGGGACCGGTTTCTGGCTATCAGCTGTCTTCAGCCAGGATAGATTGACTCCAGTGGTGTCGAAGGGGTTACGTTTAATTGTTTTTTATGTATATATTTCATTTTGAGTTAATACTTTTATGAAATTCATAATATTACTAAATTAAAGTATGTGTTTGAAGTGAAGAACTTTCCCTACTGTTGCACAAACTGGTGTGAGAATAGCAGAGTTTACCCCTTCTGTGTCTGGAAATAGTACATTTTACCCCTCCTGAGTTGAACAGTTTGCCTACTGTTGCACCGACTGGAGGGGGAATAGTAAATGTTACCCCTCTTGCGTCTAATGCTTTCCCTGCTGTTGCACAGACTGGAGTGGGAATGCTAAATGTTACCCCTCCTGAGTCAAACGCTTTCCCTACTGTTGTACAAGTGGAGTGGGAATAGTAAATACTACCCATTCTGATTCCAATGCTTTACCGACTGTTGCACCGAATGGAGTAGAAATGATCCAGTTTAATCCTCCTGAGTCCAACACTTTCCCTACTGTTGCACAGACTGGAGTGAGAATACATAATATTACCCCTCCTCAGCCCAATGCTTTACCTCCTGTTGCACAGAGTGGAGTGCAAATAATATATTTTACCCTTCCTGAGCCTAATGCTGTACCTACTGTTGCCCACACTGGAGTGTGAGTAGGATATGTATTACTCCTCGAATGTTATAGTGTTGCTTATTTTGTTCAAAATTATACTATTAATATGTTTGTGTATTTAAAATTATAATTTTTAATTAGTAATGTTTGTAATACATAACATACTGTATTCTTTTATATTGCTTACTTTTTTAAGTGTAATTAAATTAGTATGTTTTAAAAAAAAATCCAGTTGATTTATTATGGTGTTCGACTTGCCCCCCAAACTTTTTGCCACTTCACAATCCACGTAGCGCACAGAGTTCTGAAAAACTCCCCTCCGTGGAAAGGTGTTTTTTCCTCACTCGCCAACTTGAAGACCAACTCCCGGCAACATTTCTCACCATGGCCAGTCCCAGATGGCTGCTACTGCTCGCGTTGAGAAACCTTCTGTTTGTGTTGAGGAAACTGCAGCTTCAGTAGAACATCTATTCGAGTGGCAGAAAGAAATGGTGCACTCTGCCATTGGGCATGGTGCTGTTCGTACTGGGTTTTTCATCATGGGACAAACACCTGGCGTAAAAATCAGCATGATGGTGCGACCTAATGCACTCTGCTGCTCGCGGGACTTCACGTAGTTCACTGAGGTGTTTGGTCACTTTTCATAGTTCGGCATAGCATGTTTTACATGTCCCGATGGTGAAATACTGCCAATTTCATTTTTCACTATTGCAAGGCCTGTCTCTCCAATAGGTTATCATTGGACCTGCCTTGTAACATTTTACAAGTGTAACTTTCAATTGGGAACCGGGAGAGATTTTGAGTTTGGGCTCCCTGTGCTCAGAATTCAAAAATACATCTCTTATTTAAGTTAGTTTTTAAATTGTGTGTTGGAAAATGCCACTTTTAGAAAGTGAGCATTTTCTTGTTTAAACATCCTGTGCCTCTGCCTGCCCGTGGAATCAAAGTCTTCTTTAGACAGACAGAAGCTATTTGTGCTTTCACTCTAGACAGTCACACAATTTAAGCTGAAGTGTGTCCTGCATATCCTGATGGCTCATCACCAATATTATGGGTCTTCTTGAGTTAGAGTGGTCGGTGGAGCTGTCTCTGACACCAGAATAGGGCTGTGCCTTTTCCCTCACAATACTCTCTCCACCCCCTGGAGTGTGTCAGGAGCCAAGCCAGGGCAAGGCAGGATCTTGTGAACAACTAAGACTTGCCTTCTTCAAATGCCAAAAGAGGTATAACCATGCATGTCCATGCAGGTAACAGGGGTGGGCAGCATGGGGGGATTTTGGGGAGGATGCAGAGGGGAAAATAAATAAATAATTAATTTTCTCTCAGCATCGTCCCTCGAAATTCCCCCCACGGGGCCCCACCACTGTTACCTGCACGAACCGCAGCTGGGTATAAATATTGGACCTGAAACCACAGATCTTTGGAACACTTCTGGATTGAGAGGAGACTCTGCCAAGGAGAAGAGCTGAAGAGCTGTAAGGTAGAGTAGTGCCCCTTGGCATGGTCAATTACTCCATGTAACATCCTCAATGACACACCAACAGTGGCCCTTTGGTGCTGGGGATGCAACCTCGTTCGTCCAACATTATTTCTTGTTCTCTGAGGGCTCTCTCTTTCCTGGGCTCCTACCTGTGGTGTCAGAATTTCAGGCACAGCCCTCTGCGCACCTTTGATATTGTGCTTTTGATCTCTCACCTTTTGCAGGGTGCGTTCTTGTGATCTTGTGCCCTGTCTGGTGGTGGTGAGGCTACTAGACAGTCTCTTTATGGGTGCCCTCTGCTGGTGCCTTGCATGCACATTCCTCTCTCTTGCGGTAGCGGCTGTTCTCAACTTGTAGTGTGCGATGCAACTTCGCTTGCGGTGGCATCACACAGCCCTTTGGGGGTGCACACACAGCGCACATTTTTGGAACTTGCTTCTTTTTGGCTTGGCAGCTTGGGGTTTGGCTACTTTTGGTTCAATTACATTCGCTGGCCCTTTCTTAGTTACTTGACATATCATTTTCTTGGCTTACACTGGGCTCTTGGTAGCCCTCTTGGCTGTGGCAGCTTTGGGTTGCTGGTGGGGCTCTTTGTAAGGGTTTAGCAGTCTTTCCCCTCCAAAATGAGAGGCAGCCACTAGAGGTCTGCGGAGATCTCCTGCCCAGTCTCTTGCTATAGCGTAGTAGACGGACAGCAGGTCACTGCATGCAGGGACATGTATCTGCACAATAGGTAAAACAACATATTGTGCAGTTCCTAGCAGTGGGGGAGAGAACAGGACTCTTATGGATTGCCCTCACACACCCAGAAGGTGTCATGCTTCATCATAGGGCTGTGCTCCTCATCAGGTTGGCTCTGCAATGCCCGATGGGCTCCCGCAAAGGGGCTTTTAGCCGGAGATATTTTAAGAGACAGCTGTTACATGCATGAGGGTGAGTGGTCAAGGTAGTGTGTGAGTGTGAGTGGTGTTTTAAAATAGGTTTAGCACTGCCCTGAGGGAACACATTTTATTCACGGGGTGTGCTAAAATAAATAAAATGTCTAAGCCCTGTTTAGAATAACAATGATCCCACAGGGTCTAGTATGAGTTTGGTCGACATGTTTCGTGCCTTCTGCCCCTAGCGGGTCACTCTGCAATTCTTCAGGACCAGTGTCTACAAGAGTGAATACTCAAGAACTCTAACACTACTACAAGGCCGATGCTGAGTACTGTCAATGTCACCAGCGTTGTTAATAGAAGATCCAGGGGGGAGGACCCAGAATGTAGAGATCCCCAATGATGGGGTCGAGGGTTTTACGGGGTGGCCTTGCTAGCAGTTAGTTGCTCACTATAATTGGGGGCGCGCAACTAGCGGTGCTCCTACCCTTGCTCAGGTGCCTGTGACAGTTAGCCTGAGTATTGCTGACTTTGTTCTGATGAGAGACAGGGCCGGAATATGCTTTCCGAAGGCTGATGACTCAGATGTGGCCACTTTACTTGCAATCACTTACACGCTGCAGCCTGTCTGATGCTGAGGACTATGCAGGCTTCTTTCACCTCCAGTGGGGCACTCTATTCATCACTGGACCACTGCACTGCTCGCGTCCCGGTAAAATGCAGGTGCTGCTTTTGTGGGTACTTGGGCTCCTTTGAAGGTGGATGCATTCTTACCTAGAGACACTCCAAGATCTCCAATCCAGACTGCTCATTGTGCTTCAAGCCAGATATTCCAAATAATACAACAGCAACAAAAAGGGGTGAGAGAGGATAATTTGCGCTGGGAAGAGAAAATTTAAGTACAGTCACAATATTTAGTAAGCTCAAAGGATCAGATTCTGGTCACCCCACCAGAATCAAAACCTGCGACACCAAGGGGCCACAGTTAATCGATACAAACATGCACTCGATTCTGAGCTAAAAAGAGTTCAAGTAAGTTCGAAGTATCAAGTCCCAATATTTCAGGTGCTCTTCATTTTATTCTTCATAAAAAATGTTTCTTTCATTCAAATGATAGAATCCAATCTTCAAACATTAGGAAGAGAAACAACCGCTGCCAACACGTGTTTCGTCTAGGTCGTTAAGACCACTAGACTTCGTCAGGGCTGTAAATATAATATTACAATAAACATAATCACAATCACATTCCACTAAACAGACACTGTTCTAAGAAAAAAGAAACTTATCCTATTTACAGTTATATATAACAAAGTGGCAACCGTGCAAAAAACACCGGTGACCGAGTTATTATAACATTAGCACATACAGTAATAAGTGGTTTGCACTAAAAATGTCATCCACAATGAAAAGGATACATTGTGATATGCGAACAGTAAAGTAATAAACCCACCAAGAACCCAGTGAGTGATAGTTCGATTACTGCACATTTAGGATGCTAACCAGAATATGAGAGGAAAGATCAGTCCAAAAGGAAGGTAACCACCAAAAGAAACCCAAATCAGGATTGTATCTAAAAGAATAGACCCAATTCACACCCAAGTAGGTGATAAACCTATCTGTAAACCAATAGGTGCATGCCAACCAACATGCGATAAAAAAGTCAAATAAATGCTCACCAAAAATTATCTACTGCAAAGTTCCAATAGGTAAGCATGGGCGTATTGTTCTAACTATAGATCTATAACAAACATAGAACAACGTGAGCACACACAAGCTCAATTATCCAGCCTGCCTATATCTCCTAATAACAGTTTCATTAAAAACAATGCAAATCAATGACATTATATACACTCACTTAATCTCCAAAAGAAAGCGTCTTGCTCCAAGTAATTATCAAAGGGGAAAGGACGTCCAGTCCTTACAATCGTTTGTAATTATCCACCCAGTTCATAAAATGCTCGTAATATCTCCTGCGAGTACAAGGAAATCAGTATCAGATGTACACACTTAGTATGGCATGGGGTTGGTTAGCACAATAAAAACGAGTTAATCCTCTCAAAAATATTAATCAACAAGAAGACATTCTCATTATTAGCACATTATCGTGTCCGGACACAAAAACCGTGATGCCCAATTATATCCCGACCGCATTGCAATAATTGCATTCAAATTTGCAAAACACTTTCCATAACCGCTAAAACCCTATCTGTTAAGGGCCCATAATCAAAAACGTGTCGGTAAAACATCCGAAGGGACATACCTCCGAGTACGGGGTTCTGGTCGGAAAGAGTGTGTTCCTTCAGCGTGTCTCGGCGTTCAGCACACGCGCCATTCCGTTTACTTCCTTATCTTTGCTTCGCGTTCGATAACCAGAAAGAGGGAAATAAAAGTAGGACTGTCCTACATACTATTCCATGGTCGCCATCTTTAAGTGACCAAAGAAACATCTTAAAGCCCAATATTTATAACTTGTGTTAATAGAAGAATACATAGGAAGAAATCTTATGGTGCATAATGATCCAAAAGTGTCCCAAACGGTACAGAAACCCCAGAGGGATAGGAGAATGTCCGAAAGGTTAGATATGAGTTAGTAATGAAAAACGGAAACCCTATTAGAAGCCCCCGTAATTAAGAAGCGGAAAGTTATGAAAACAAACAAGGTTATAAGTCACACAACAATCAGATTAGTGTTACAAATGAACTACAGTAAAAAAGTAGTACACAGTCAATTAAGTCGTACAGTATTAACAATAATGCAACCTGTACAAATTACAGAGAAATACAGTTACAAAACATACAGATGGAAACGTCATCATATTTTTGGAGCATGAAATCCTATTCTGATTGGCTGTGACACTATACCAGAAAGAATTGTAGTTCGTCATCAAAGTTCAAGCCCCGCTCCACTGCATGGACCCGCATTATCCAACGCGCTTCCTGCTGTCGTAACCTGAGTTCGCGATTCCCACCCCTAATATCCATGGGCATCGTCTCTATGCCATGAAAGGACATAGTCAAGTGTTCAGTTTGAGCTGAGCAGTCCATGGCATGCGCAGCTATCGGAACTCTGTTGTCCCTATTCTTAAGACCCCTGAAATGTTCACTGACACGGTCTTTAAGTTTTCTAATGGTACTCCCAATATAGACTTTACCACATTTACAAAGAATAGCATATATAACATAAGTGGTTGTGCAGTCAATGTGGGTTTTGATGTGATAAGTACCCGAGTCGTTGTAATTGAAATATTTAATCCCATGTAGTGACATTCTACACATACTACAGTTCCCACATCTATAAGAGCCCTTATTGTGAGAGTGTAGCCAGGATGTTTTGCGAGTAATCATGGGATAGCTGGGACTAATCATATTTCCAATCGTGACCCCTCTCCGAAAGGTCATAGATGGGTGTGGCAAAATATGTTCTTTTAAGACGGGATCCGCAGTGAGCATAAACCAGTATTTCTTTAGGATACCATAGATGTTAGTCGACCATAAGTTATAACTAGTCACAAATCTCACCAGTTTCTTAGTCACAGTATTTTTAGGTCTAGTCTGCAATGTTACGTTACGTTTAAGTTTAAACGCCCTGTTTTTAGCTCTACTAATAACATCCTTACTGTAACCCCTGGATACAAATCTGTTCTCGATGTCATTGGCACATGTAGTGAAATCAGTCTCTTCACTACAATTCCGGCGAGCTCTGTAGAACTCGCCAAAAGGAATTGAGTTAACCTGCGATTTAGGATGTGCACTACTTCCGTGTAACACAGCGTTACACGAGGTCTCTTTTCTGAAAAGTGTGCTACATAGTTTACCATTTTGTACATAAAATGTCAGGTCCAGAAAAGTTATTTCCGTACGGCTGTAATTCATAGTAAAAGTCATGTTATATACATTATTGTTCATGTACGCAAAAAAATTCAAGAGTTGAGTCTCGGTACCCATCCAGATAAACAATAGGTCATCAATATACCTGCCATAGTAATTGATGCAATCGTGCCATTCTGTGCCACCAGGGCCCCAGATGTGCTTCGCCTCCATCCACCCCATATAGAGGCAGGCAAAGGACGGCGCAAATCTGGAACCCATGGCTACTCCGCATTTCTGGCGGTACCAAGTGTCCTTGAAAAGGAAAACATTATTTTCCAAAATGATTTTAGACATAGCTAGGAGCATATTAGTGTGGTCCAATAATTCTATTGGTCTCTTGAATAAAAAGTATTCCAAACCTAAAATTCCCTTTTCATGTGTGATGTTAGTATATAATTGGGAAACATCCATAGTGACCATTATCATTTCCGACTCCCAGTTAAAATCATTAAAGACGTTAAGTACGTCCTTGGTGTCTCTAATATACGAGGCAAGGCTGGTGACATAGGGTCGTAAGAAAATGTCTACAAATTCCGACAGTTTCTCGGTAGGCCCCCCAATGCCAGACACTATTGGCCTACCAGGTGGACAGGTAATGTCCTTATGAACCTTTGGCAAGGTATATAGGCATGGGAAGCGAGGACGATCTACTAGTAAGTATTTATACTCCTTGTCTGATAGAATGGTTTCTTGATGACAAGATTTCAAAAACTCATTAATTTTGGCCACTATTCCAAACATAGGGTTAGAGGGAAGTTCAATATAACAAGCTTGGTTGTTAAGTTGGCTCATTATTTCATTGTCATAATTAGTTTTGTGCATTATTACCACATACCCCCCCTTGTCCGCTTCTTTAACTACAAGGGAGGGATCTGCTGCCAATGTCTTTAAAGCTGTTTTTTCACCCAATGTGAGATAACACCGACGAGAAGGGGTTTTAGATGTCCTAATCTTCTTTTCTAGCAAGTTCAATTCCTGCATTATGATTTTATAAAATACATCGATGTTATTATTGCTAGCCAATCTGGGGGTCCATTTAGATTTACTTTTTAAACCACTATCCTCACTGTAATTGGTACAGTAGTCCAATTCTTGCAATACCCGCTGTAAAGTAATTGGATCATTTTCATTCTCAGTGATGGATAGAAGTAGTCTGGTAGCTTCCACATCATGAATGGTAACATCCCCCCACATATGTTTAGAAGATTGATTTATTTCCACACCAGTTGCTGCAAAATATTTTTTAATCTTGAGTTGTCTTACAAATTTGTACATGTCGATTTTAACATCAGTCATATTGCAGATACCAGTCGGACAAAAGTTCAACCCCTTTTTCAATACTGTTAGAGTATCTTGACAAAAATCTCTGTCCGTCAGGTTAATTATCTGAATATCATTGGTGCAATCTACCTCCTCTGATTGGCCTGCCATGACCTGGTCTGGTAGTGGGTTCTTACATCTGAGTTTCCGGCCGCCCCTTTTACTTCTCTTGGGCTTGCCGTCCCTTCTCCCCTTAGGTCCCGCTGTCTCGAATTGCCAATTTTTATGCGTTGGACCTCCTTTAAAAAAGAAGAGGAGGAAGAGGTAGGAGCTGGTACTCCATTAGCCTTTTCAGCGTTAGTATTGCTAGTTCCCTCATCCCCACTAACAGATACACTGCTAGATGATATAGTGTTTAAGCTGCTTGTCGACACCGTATTTCTGTTCTTATTGAGGGTATCATTTGTAATTAGGGTGTCGAATCTTTTGGCGAAAGTAAAGACCCTACCCATAGTGTAATCTTGTTAATCCCGTTTTAATTTCCGCGCCTTCCTCTGTTTGATCTCATCTTCATATTTGTTTAGGATATCATTCAAGATGTCATAATTTTTCTTTGTACCTTCCGCTTTCTGTAAATCAGCTATTTCTTTTTCTAAAGTGTCCACTTCCTGGACAATTTTGGTTACCTTTCTCTCACAATTTTCAATAAGTGAGTTCATCAGCCTCATAGAATTACCTGTAAGTTCCTTTTCCCAAATGAGGAGGAGATCCTCCTCAAGATCGTCAGAAGTGGGAAAAAGTTGAGATCTTAAACCACGCGGGACCCTATCTAACCTCTGGTATTCCTTCAATGTTGCTCCGTCCCACCATTTGCTTATTTCTTGCTTTTTCAAGCGTTCTAACCTGATAAATTTAGATTTTAGACCATCATTAGGTCTTGGTGTGCCCAGAGCTACTGCTTTATTCACAGAAGTTCCGGCATTGAGGCTCAAAAAAAGATCACTTGCCACTTTGCTTCGATCAATACGAGAACACATTTTCAATATCTAATAGGCACTGATGCCCACGAAAAACCCTTCCCTGCAGCAACCCCAAATTTATCAATACAACAGCAACAAAAAGGGGTGAGAGAGGATAATTTGCGCTGGGAAGAGAAAATTTAAGTACAGTCACAATATTTAGTAAGCTCAAAGGATCAGATTCTGGTCACCCCACCAGAATCAAAACCTGCGACACCAAGGGGCCACAGTTAATCGATACAAACATGCACTCGATCCTGAGCTAAAAAGAGTTCAAGTAAGTTCGAAGTATCAAGTCCCAATATTTCAGGTGCTCTTAATTTTATTCTTCATAAAAAATGTTTCTTTCATTCAAATGATAGAATCCAATCTTCAAACATTAGGAAGAGAAACAACCGCTGCCAACACGTGTTTCGTCTAGGTCGTTAAGACCACTAGACTTCGTCAGGGCTGTAAATATAATATTACAATAAACATAATCACAATCACATTCCACTAAACAGACACTGTTCTAAGAAAAAAGAAACTTATCCTATTTACAGTTATATATAACAAAGTGGCAACCGTGCAAAAAACACCGGTGACCGAGTTATTATAACATTAGCACATACAGTAATAAGTGGTTTGCACTAAAAATGTCATCCACAATGAAAAGGATACATTGTGATATGCGAACAGTAAAGTAATAAACCCACCAAGAACCCAGTGAGTGATAGTTCGATTACTGCACATTTAGGATGCTAACCAGAATATGAGAGGAATGATCAGTCCAAAAGGAAGGTAACCACCAAAAGAAACCCAAATCAGGATTGTATCTAAAAGAATAGACCCAATTCACACCCAAGTAGGTGATAAACCTATCTGTAAACCAATAGGTGCATGCCAACCAACATGCGATAAAAAAGTCAAATAAATGCTCACCAAAAATTATCTACTGCAAAGTTCCAATAGGTAAGCGTGGGCGTATTGTTCTAACTATAGATCTATAACAAACATAGAACAACGTGAGCACACACAAGCTCAATTATCCAGCCTGCCTATATCTCCTAATAACAGTTTCATTAAAAACAATGCAAATCAATGACATTATATACACTCACTTAATCTCCAAAAGAAAGCGTCTTGCTCCAAGTAATTATCAAAGGGGAAAGGACGTCCAGTCCTTACAATCGTTTGTAATTATCCACCCAGTTCATAAAATGCTCGTAATATCTCCTGCGAGTACAAGGAAATCAGTATCAGATGTACACACTTAGTATGGCATGGGGTTGGTTAGCACAATAAAAACGAGTTAATCCTCTCAAAAATATTAATCAACAAGAAGACATTCTCATTATTAGCACATTATCGTGTCCAGACACAAAAACCGTGATGCCCGATTATATCCCGACCGCATTGCAATAATTGCATTCAAATTTGCAAAACACTTTCCATAACCGCTAAAACCCTATCTGTTAAGGGCCCATAATCAAAAACGTGTCGGTAAAACATCCGAAGGGACATACCTCCGAGTACGGGGTTCTGGTCGGAAAGAGTGTGTTCCTTCAGCGTGTCTCGGCGTTCAGCACACGCGCCATTCCGTTTACTTCCTTATCTTTGCTTCGCGTTCGATAACCAGAAAGAGGGAAATAAAAGTAGGACTGTCCTACATACTATTCCATGGTCGCCATCTTTAAGTGACCAATGAAACATCTTAAAGCCCAATATTTATAACTTGTGTTAATAGAAGAATACATAGGAAGAAATCTTATGGTGCATAATGATCCAAAAGTGTCCCAAACGGTACAGAAACCCCAGAGGGATAGGAGAATGTCCGAAAGGTTAGATATGAGTTAGTAATGAAAAACGGAAACCCTATTAGAAGCCCCCGTAATTAAGAAGCGGAAAGTTATGAAAACAAACAAGGTTATAAGTCACACAACAATCAGATTAGTGTTACAAATGAACTACAGTAAAAAAGTAGTACACAGTCAATTAAGTCGTACAGTATTAACAATAATGCAACCTGTACAAATTACAGAGAAATACAGTTACAAAACATACAGATGGAAACGTCATCATATTTTTGGAGCATGAAATCCTATTCTGATTGGCTGTGACACTATACCAGAAAGAATTGTAGTTCGTCATCAAAGTTCAAGCCCCGCTCCACTGCATGGACCCGCATTATCCAACGCGCTTCCTGCTGTCGTAACCTGAGTTCGCGATTCCCACCCCTAATATCCATGGGCATCGTCTCTATGCCATGAAAGGACATAGTCAAGTGTTCAGTTTGAGCTGAGCAGTCCATGGCATGCGCAGCTATCGGAACTCTGTTGTCCCTATTCTTAAGACCCCTGAAATGTTCACTGACACGGTCTTTAAGTTTTCTAATGGTACTCCCAATATAGACTTTACCACATTTACAAAGAATAGCATATATAACATAAGTCGTTGTGCAGTCAATGTGGGTTTTGATGTGATAAGTACCCGAGTCGTTGTAATTGAAATATTTAATCCCATGTAGTGACATTCTACACATACTACAGTTCCCACATCTATAAGAGCCCTTATTGTGAGAGTGTAGCCAGGATGTTTTGCGAGTAATCATGGGATAGCTGGGACTAACCATATTTCCAATCGTGACCCCTCTCCGAAAGGTCATAGATGGGTGTGGCAAAATATGTTCTTTTAAGACGGGATCCGCAGTGAGCATAAACCAGTATTTCTTTAGGATACCATAGATGTTAGTCGACCATAAGTTATAACTAGTCACAAATCTCACCAGTTTCTTAGTCACAGTATTTTTAGGTCTAGTCTGCAATGTTACGTTACGTTTAAGTTTAAACGCCCTGTTTTTAGCTCTACTAATAACATCCTTACTGTAACCCCTGGATAAAAATCTGTTCTCGATGTCATTGGCACATGTAGTGAAATCAGTCTCTTCACTACAATTCCGGCGAGCTCTGTAGAACTCGCCAAAAGGAATTGAGTTAACCTGCGATTTAGGATGTGCACTACTTCCGTGTAACACAGCGTTACACGAGGTCTCTTTTCTGAAAAGTGTGCTACATAGTTTACCATTTTGTACATAAAATTTCAGGTCCAGAAAAGTTATTTCCGTACGGCTGTAATTCATAGTAAAAGTCATGTTATATACATTATTGTTCATGTACGCAAAAAAATTCAAGAGTTGAGTCTCGGTACCCGTCCAGATAAACAATAGGTCATCAATATACCTGCCATAGTAATTGATGCAATCGTGCCATTCTGTGCCACCAGGGCCCCAGATGTGCTTCGCCTCCATCCACCCCATATAGAGGCAGGAAAAGGACGGCGCAAATCTGGAACCCATGGCTACTCCGCATTTCTGGCGGTACCAAGTGTCCTTGAAAAGGAAAACATTATTTTCCAAAATGATTTTAGACATAGCTAGGAGCATATTAGTGTGGTCCAATAATTCTATTGGTCTCTTGAATAAAAAGTATTCCAAACCTAAAATTCCCTTTTCATGTGTGATGTTAGTATATAATTGGGAAACATCCATAGTGACCATTATCATTTCCGACTCCCAGTTAAAATCATTAAAGACGTTAAGTACGTCCTTGGTGTCTCTAATATACGAGGCAAGGCTGGTGACATAGGGTCGTAAGAAAATGTCTACAAATTCCGACAGTTTCTCGGTAGGCCCCCCAATGCCAGACACTATTGGCCTACCAGGTGGACAGGTAATGTCCTTATGAACCTTTGGCAAGGTATATAGGCATGGGAAGCGAGGACGATCTACTAGTAAGTATTTATACTCCTTGTCTGATAGAATGGTTTCTTGATGACAAGATTTCAAAAACTCATTAATTTTGGCCACTATTCCAAACATAGGGTTAGAGGGAAGTTCAATATAACAAGCTTGGTTGTTAAGTTGGCTCATTATTTCATTGTCATAATTAGTTTTGTGCATTATTACCACATTCCCCCCCTTGTCCGCTTCTTTAACTACAAGGGAGGGATCTGCTGCCAATGTCTTTAAAGCTGTTATTTCACCCAATGTGAGATTACACCGACGAGAAGGGGTTTTAGATGTCCTAATCTTCTTTTCTAGTAAGTTCAATTCCTGCATTATGATTTTATAAAATGCATCGATGTTATTATTGCTAGCCAATCTGGGGGTCCATTTAGATTTACTTTTTAAACCACTATCCTCACTGTAATTGGTACAGTAGTCCAATTCTTGCAATACCCGCTGTAAAGTAATTGGATCATTTTCATTCTCAGTGATGGATAGAAGTAGTCTGGTAGCTTCCACATCATGAATGGTAACATCCCCCCACATATGTTTAGAAGATTGATTTATTTCCACACCAGTTGCTGCAAAATATTTTTTAATCTTGAGTTGTCTTACAAATTTGTACATGTCGATTTTAACATCAGTCATATTGCAGATACCAGTCGGACAAAAGTTCAACCCCTTTTTCAATACTGTTAGAGTATCTTGACAAAAATCTCTGTCCGTCAGGTTCATTATCTGAATATCATTGGTGCAATCTACCTCCTCTGATTGGCCTGCCATGACCTGGTCTGGTAGTGGGTTCTTACATCTGAGTTTCCGGCCGCCCCTTTTACCTCTCTTGGGCTTGCCGTCCCTTCTCCCCTTAGGTCCCGCTGTCTCGAATTGCCAATTTGTATGCGTTGGACCTCCTTTAAAAAAGAAGAGGAGGAAGAGGTAGGAGCTGGTACTCCATTAGCCTTTTCAGCATTGGTATTGCTAGTTCCCTCATCCCCACTAACAGATACACTGCTAGATGATATAGTGTTTAAGCTGCTTGTCGACACCGTATTTCTGTTCTTATTGAGGGTATCATTTGTAATTAGGGTGTCGAATCTTTTGGCGAAAGTAAAGACCCTACCCATAGTGTAATCTTGTTCATCCCGTTTTAATTTCCGCGCCTTCCTCTGTTTGATCTCATCTTCATATTTGTTTAGGATATCATTCAAGATGTCATAATTTTTCTTTGTACCTTCCGCTTTCTGTAAATCAGCTATTTCTTTTTCTAAAGTGTCCACTTCCTGGACAATTTTGGTTACCTTTCTCTCACAATTTTCAATAAGTAAGTTCATCAGCCTCATAGCATCCTAAATGTGCAGTAATCGAACTATCACTCACTGGGTTCTTGGTGGGTTTATTACTTTACTGTTCGCATATCACAATGTATCCTTTTCATTGTGGATGACATTTTTAGTGCAAACCACTTATTACTGTATGTGCTAATGTTATAATAACTCGGTCACCGGTGTTTTTTGCACGGTTGCCACTTTGTTATATATAACTGTAAATAGGATAAGTTTCTTTTTTCTTAGAACAGTGTCTGTTTAGTGGAATGTGATTGTGATTATGTTTATTGTAATATTATATTTACAGCCCTGACGAAGTCTAGTGGTCTTAACGACCTAGACGAAACACGTGTTGGCAGCGGTTGTTTCTCTTCCTAATGTTTGAAGATTGGATTCTATCATTTGAATGAAAGAAACATTTTTTATGAAGAATAAAATGAAGAGCACCTGAAATATTGGGACTTGATACTTCGAACTTACTTGAACTCTTTTTAGCTCAGGATCGAGTGCATGTTTGTACAGATATTCCAAATGTCTACATCCGAGTGTCTGCTGTATCCAAAATGAGCAATCAGTGAGTGCTGTTCTTGGATATTTACTTCTGGAGTGATCAGAGAAGGAAAAACAGAGAGGCTGAACTTTGTGGATGTGTTTTCCCAGGTGTCATCCAGCAGCAGGAGCCCTGTTTGATTTTGAGCCTCTGTCTCTGTGTGGAGCTGTGTGAGTGCTAAAGGGAAACTTTCTGCAGGACACACAGCCTCACCTCCAGCAAACAAATGATATTGTGATCGAGTCTGCTGACACAGGCTGACCTGTCACAGAAGTCTCACCTTAGTGCAGGTGGAGCATTCTTCTCTGCTGACCTCTCTGCAGATGACTCTCCACTCACCTGGGAACCTTCCTTCTCACTTTCAGAAGTCAGACCCTCCAGGCATCATGAGGAACTGTATCTTGAAGAGTGAACCAGCCTGCAACTGTTGTTCCTGCCACTGCCTGCCACTCGCCTGCTCCCCCTAACCAGGTACTCCATTTTCCATGCACCAATGTGCCAGGAGGCGCCACGTAATTTCCTTTGTGCGGGGGGTGGGGGGCACACAAAGGTGGCCTCGAGCTCCCGCAGTGCAGGATACATGCATGCATGTCCAGGCCGTGCCAAGGCAAAGCCCGGGCCAAGGATAGGCCCATCTGGGCTCCGCAGCAGCAGGACAAGACTGGGCTGGGCCAACTAACTTATTTTTTGTTTTTCTTCAGAATCCAGTTCTAAACAACTATGTGAAGGTCAAACATTTCAATTTTTGCTTTTATCTTTTTATTGTTGTTTACCGTTAAGGTAATTTGTACCACGGAATACGAAAACCCACCCCCACATCAAAGACAGTGGACACAACTTTGGACGGCTATCTTCAAATCAAAAGGAAGTAGGGGCAATAATAAAGGAAATAGAAACCGCGTGGCAAAGACTCTCATTATCTCCCTGCCCAATCATACCTGTCCCACTGGATCCTCAAGCAATTACACCATAATCTGTTTCTGTACAGAGACCACTACCTCCATTATCCCCTACTGTAATCATATCGAGTCATGATTTTACACACACTCTCAATAAGGAGCTGACTCTACAACTTGACCAGCAACGAAAGCTACTGTGCCGCTATCTGTTCCCAGAAGGAAATGGAAACGAACAGATCTGGCGGGGGTGATAGTAAAATAAAAGGACATTCACCGAGGGTCAAGAGAACCAAGCAAGCTCACTTAGTCAGAGCACACATCTAAGACTCGGTTAGGTTGAGGGAGAAGCAGCACAATAAATGAAATGGATAACACTGTTGATAAATTCAGTAGAATTGTATATAAGCCCCTGACACCCTTTCTATCTAGATTAGCCTGTATCGAAGACCATCTTGCACAAGTGTTGTCGGGACTAGGCAATAAGACGGCAACTAATAAACAGCTTCATAACGTTTCTTGTTCAAGAAACTCACATTTTAAACAACATGAGGTCATCCCTGTGGTCCCGACAAACGTCCTGACCCCTTTAAGCACATCATCAACCGAAAATGGCCAGGCCACTAGTACGGAGTCCTTTCCTCATAGTGTTAGTATTAAACCCAAGGCGTCTACAGCGCAGGACTCGACTTTGACTGGGAACCCCCACAGTAACATTCAAAACACAAGTCGGGGTTATAACTCAATCAAGACAGACCACGATAGAAAGGGGTAGACATTTACATGGAATTTCAAATGTAATTGTCCCAGTGCACTAAAACCGGGAGGGGTGCAAAAGATGTTCTAACCCTACCCCAGGATTGCACACCATATACTTTGATTTTGAAGGGAATCCCCTGTCTGGCCCTCGGCCAGCACGACCCTTGCCATAGCCTTATTGATAAATTGGCTCAGTGGTGTTATGAGAGGATTTCGCCGAAGTTAAATTGGTCTGAAAAAATGATTATGGCTAGGAGAGTGAGCGGGCTAGGTCACACGATCAAACATGGGGAAGGGGATTGTGTTGCGCTTAATTTTAGTAATGCATGGTGCGCCCGTTTTGCCCTAACACATTTCAGAGACTTGCCTGGTGATTCGATTGAGATCCACCCCTTGGACTTTTTTTATACTCCATATCATGAATTTACTGTCTGTATGGTTGGACTCAAGTTCACATCCCTTTATTCAGCCTCACTCATTCATCCACCCTAACCGGTTTGATGCCCTTTCCGGGTTGTCTGAAATTGACTAACTACCTAAGTGTTCTAGCCAATCAGTTGCAGTGATTGGATTGGGTTTGCACTGTAATGCTCAAGAGAGAGGAATTCACATAGACAAACACATTAACAGGGGCTCGGTGGAATCACTTAAATCCCCCTTGTCCAAATTAAGTACTAGTAGGGAGAGCTGAGATAAACCCATTGACTATTCACCACATTTTAACATGACTCCAAATGTCACTACTACTATCCAGGGGCCGAACCTGTCTCCCACCGTAGTTGAACAAACTACGGATGACAAACCTGTGGGATTGGTCCCTTGACCCTGCTCCAGGCAGGTCGCTCCCCATGCCACACAGCTCCACCTTTCTGTGCCCGTGTCCCCGCTCTTGGCTCTCGATGCTGCGGCGAGTTCGAGACCCTCCTCCACCGCAGGCTCCTGCTGCGCCTCATCCCTGGTGGCCCAGTGGCACCGTAAGTATCTGTTGGTTGCTCTGTAATTATAATTGTACTGTATCTCTTGTATTTCTTGTATTGTATTGTATTTCTTTCTTCTGTTGTTTTTCAGCTGTAACTGCATTGTTGTGGTAACTGTATTTGTTCTTATAACTGCGCTGTAGTCTGTTTCCACTGACCCTGTACTTTGTTCTCTGCCCGTTCTCCCCTTGAGCCCCTCACCTCTCCCGCCGCTGCGTCCCCTATGGCCCCACCCCCCTCACTCGCCCAATCACTCCCACCTCCCAGCTGCTCCTCCCTCCCACCTCCCCTTCTTATGGTGGCCGCTGCGCGGTGAATAGAGACACCATTGACCCTGCTCCAGGCAGGTTGCTCCCCACATCACACAGCTCCACCTTTCTGTGCCTGTGTCCCCGCTCCTTGCTCCCACTGGTGTTGCGAGTTCGAGGCCCTCCTCCACCCGCAGGCTGTGCCTCATCCCTGGTGGCCCAGTGTCATCGTAAGTATCTGTTGTTTGCTCTGTACTTGTAATTGTACTGTATCTCTTGTTATTTTTGTATTGTATTGTATTTCTTTCTTCTGTATTTTTTCAGCTGTAATTGCATTGTAGTGGTAACTGTATTTGTTCTTATAACTGCGCTGTAGTCCATTTCCACTGCCCCTGTACTTTGTTCTCTGCCCTTTCTCCCCTTCAGCCCCTCTCCTCTCCCACAGCTGCGTCCCCTGCGGCCCCCCCCCCCGCTCACCCAATCACTCGCACCTCCAAGCTGCTCCTCCCTCCCACCTCCCCTTCTTATGGCGGCCGCTGCGCAGTGAAGAGAACAAACCTTGACCCTGCTCCAGGCAGGTCGCTCCCCACGCCCCACAGCTCCACCTTTCTATGCCTGTGTCTCCTCTCCTGGCTCTCCCTGCTGCTGCGAGTTTGAGGCCCTCCTCCACCTGCAGGCTCCTGCCTGCGCCTCATCTTTGATGGCCCAGTGGCCCTGTAAGTATCTGTTGTTCACTCTGTAATTGTAACTGTACTGTATCTCTTGCATTTCTTGTATTGTATTGTATTTCTTTCTTCTATATTTTTTCAGCTGTAATTGCATTGTTGTGGTAACTGTATTTGTAGTTATAACTGCTCTGTAGTCTGTTTCCACTGCCCCTGTACTTTGTTCTCTGCCAGTTCTCCCCTCCAGCCCCTCTCCTCTCGCGCCACTGCATCCCCTGCGACCTGCCCCCCCGCTCACCCAATCACTCCTGCCTCCCAGCTGCTCCTCCCTCTCACCTCCTCTTCTTATGGCTGCCACTGCGTGACCCCGCACAGCGGGCGCGCCGCAGGTGCCCCAAAGGTATGCCTAAGGCAAGCCTGTCTGCGCCCGTCTGTGCCTGGACCGCACCCAGTGCCTGACCACCTTGGCCCCCAGGAACGCCATGACACCCGACGCCGCTATGATGCCAGCACCCTCCACGCACTCAATGTCGTCCGATCACACACCGGCCTCCAGGCCACCCCAAGCAGAGCCATGGACCCTTCTACTGCCGGATCTGCCGCTACAACAGCCTCCAAACCACCACCATGCCAACCGGAGTAGGTCGCAACAGCCTCCGATGCCTTCTACTCAACACCTGCTCCGCCGCAAACACACCATCTAACTCTGGGACCTGCTCGACTCCACCTCCCTGGACGTTGCCTTCCTGATGGAGACCTGGTTGAACCCCTCTTTGGCACCTGACATCGCCATAGCCATGCCTGATGGCTACAAGGTCACCCGCAGGGACCGCACCAACAGAACAGGATGAGGAATCTCCATCGTCCACAGAAACACCTTCAGAATCTCGACCAGCACCGATGACACACCGATCACCGCCGAAAACACCTGCACTTCCAGATCCACACCAACCTTAACAGCACCCTCAGAGGAACCCTCATCTACAGACCTCCCGGCCCAAGGCCCCCGGCCACAGTTCAGCGACTCCATCGCCGACTTCATCAGAATGCACGCCCTTGCATCCACGGACTACATCCTCCTCGGAGACCTGAACTTCCACCTCGAGAACACGAACAACAGCAACTCCACTACCCTGCTCGACAACCTCGGACTCAAACAACTCTTCACAACTCCCACCCACTCCGCCGGACACACGCTCGATCCCATCTTCTCCGGCAGCAACCATGTCACCTTCAGCCACACCATTGAACACCACTGGAACAACCACCGCTTTGTCCACTTCACCTTTGAGAAGCCCACCATGCACCACCGCACACAACGGCCCCCCACCACAGCTGGAGCAAAGTCACCGAAGACCAGCAAGCCACCACCCTTGCCCGAAACCCACCAACGGACACTACCAACACCGACTCCACCGCTCTCAATCTCAGGCAATGGATCAGCGACTGCGCCAACACTCTTCCCCGATCAAGAAGCCCTCGAACAGATGCACCAACAGAAAAGCAATTTGGTTCACCGCTGACCTCCAGGCATCCAAACAGGCCTGCCGCAGACTCAAGAAGAAGTGGCACCACAAACAGACACCAGACAGCAACGCAGCATAATAGAGCGCCATCCCCAGACACCACCAACTCATCCGTACTGCCAAAATGACTTCCTTCAAAGAGCGCATTGACAACAATGCACACAACAGGAAAGAGCTCTTCAACATAGTGAAGGAACTCCCCAACCCCTGCTCTAACTCCAACAACATCCTGCCTTCACAAGACCTCTGCGACTCCCTAGCCACCTTCTTCCACCGCAAGATCGCAGACATCCACGAGAACTTCAGCAACCAGGCCCCTCCCACAGACACAGACACCTCAGACGCAACGCCCCTCAGCGACATGGACACCGAACCCCCGCTCTCCTGAACCCACGTCAACGATGAAAACACCATTAAAATCATGAACACCATGCACTCTGGTTCACCATCCAACCCCTGCCCTCACCACATCTTCAACAATCAAGCTCCTCCATCGCACCCCATCTCCGCAAGATCATCAACAGCTCCTTCGAGATCGCCAATTTCCCAGAGAGCTGTAAGCATGCCAAGATCAATGCCCTACTCAAGAAACCCAAAGCTGACCCCAAGGACCTCAAGAACTTCTGGCCCATCTCCCACCTCCTGTTCCCGGCGAAAGTCATCGAGAAGATCGTCAACAGGCAACTGACCTCCTACCTTGAAGAGAACAACATCCTGGATCCGTCCCAATCCGGATTCAGCAGTAACCACAGCACCAAAACAGCCCTCTTTGCCACAACCAACGACATCAGGGCCATGATGGACAATGGAGAAACCGCAGCCCTCTTCCTCCTGGACCTCTAGGCCGCCATCGACACCGTCTGCCACAACACCCTCCACACACTCCTCCACAACACAGGGATCCGCGACAAAGCACTGGACCGGACCACCTCCTTCCTCACCGGCAGAACCCAGGCTGTCCGCCTCCCACCATTCCGCTCTAAAGACACCAAGATCATCTGCGGCGTACCCCAAGGATCGTCCCTCAGCCCGACACTCTTTAACATCTACATGGCACCACTCGCCAACATCGCCAGATCGCACAACCTCAACATAGTCTCACCCAGCTGATCCTCTCCCTCACCACTGCAAAATCCAACCTCAATGAAGGAATGAAGGCCATCACCGAATGGATGAGGATCAGCCACCTGAAACTGAACTCGGACAAGACGGAGGTCCTCATCATCGGATCCACCCCCTCCGCCTGGGACGACTAATGGTAGCCGGCAGAACTGAGAGCTGCACCGGCGCCCACTAACTACACACGTAACCTGGAAGTAGTGCTGGACTTCTCTTTGTCAATGACCCAGCAAGTGAACGACGGCTCCTCCTCCTGCTTCAACACCCTCCGCATGCTCCACAAGATTTACAGATGGATCACCACCGGTACCAGAAGGACAGTCACCCAGGCCCTCATCACCAGCAGACTGGTCTACGACAATGCTCTCTATGCGGGAACATCAGCCAAACTCCAGAAACGGCTACAATGCACACAGAACGCCTCTGCCCGCCTCATCCTCGACATCCCCCACCACAGCCACATCACAGCCCATCTGAAAGCCCTATACTGGCTCCCCATCAACAAAAGATGACCGTCAAGCTCCTCACCCATGCTCACATGGCCCTCCAAAAAGCCGGACTAGCATACCTCAACAAACGTCTCATCTTCTACACCCCGGCAGCAGATCGTTCTCCCACCTTGCCGCTAAAACCTGGAACACCCTCCTCATCCGCCTACCACAGGCCCAGGACCTGCTGGCCTTCAAGAGACTCCTCAAGACCTGGCTGTTTGAGCAGTAGCAGCACCTCCCCCAGCGCTTTGAGACCCTCTCGGGTGAGTTGTGGGCTCTACAAATGGATTGATTGGTAAACCA
Organism: Lissotriton helveticus; assembly: GCF_964261635.1. Classification (NCBI taxonomy): domain Eukaryota; kingdom Metazoa; phylum Chordata; class Amphibia; order Caudata; family Salamandridae; genus Lissotriton; species Lissotriton helveticus. The sequence continues at coordinate 1,433,404,399 of NC_136068.1, forward strand.
GGGTCACATAAAGGCTCCACTAAAATGTATTTCATAGACCATAGCAGGAATTGGTTCCAAACTGACTGATGAGGTATGGTTAAAAAATAGGCTTCGATATTATCTGCCTGCAGAAGACATGGTATAAGGAAGATCTCGTGCTGAATGGTTATTGTTCTTACAGGGTCAATGCAACACCTTCCCCAGCAGGGAGAGCAAAAGAACGGTTGGTTCTGTCATTCCAAGTTAAATATGAGGCTATACAAATGATCACTCTTGTTACATCTCCTTGATTCAAATTGACCCTGATCACTAATATGTTACAGGTCAAGCTATTAATTGTGAACTGGAATTACAATATTTGTAACCAAAACAGCTGTCAGGTTATTGAGGCTCTGCAGGCAGAAATTAACAAAACCTCTAAGAAATGTCAACCATTATGCATTCTTTGGGTAAGTGATTTTAATTGGTCTTCCTTCCCACATAGCTATAACTATGCCTGCGGGTTGCTAAACACAGAGGGGCAGCCCATGCCTCACTTTATCTGTACTCCCCAGGGTGAGGCCCTAAACTCTATCATTATGGAAAATGATTTGGGCCTCATTAATGAGCAGCTAGTAATTGCCTAATACAGTGCCCTACTTATGTTGGAGGGGGTATGGAAAGCTTCATTGATTTTATTTTTATCTCATGGAAGTTCTTACCGCTTGTTGAAGACTTTGAGGTGAAGCCAAATAATGCCAGTGATCATAATCTCCTCACAGTGACTTTTAGTATAATACCTCAGCCAGGGAAAGTTGATCACTGCCCCATTCATTTTAATCATAATAAAGAGGTAAGCTCATCTGGAATAAAGTAAACCCATCTGAATTTGAGGCAAAAACCATCATAGGCAATTATGATTCGATTATGAGGCGTTTACATCATGATTCGCCCCCAGCTGAGATCATCCATGATTTCGAATTGATATGCCCAGATATAGCAAAAAACCTGACCAAATCAACCAAGGCCAGAAATCTCCCAGAGACAAGGTGGTTTGATGCGGCTTGCTCAAAAGCTCAAAAGACACTAAAATTGTCTCTCTACGCTAACCACATGAAAAGCTTCAAATTAAAACTCTAGGAAGATTTAAAAAACCATAGTTAAGCAGAGGAAGGAAGAACTAAGGTCATTAGCCTGGGACAATTTGGAAAGAGACAGTTCCTTCAAAGACTCCAAAAGCTTCTGGGATGTTATAAATTGCCCTTTTTTCACTGAAGAGTGAAGAAGATAAATTCCTTGATCCTGGAGGATGTTTGGGAAACTCATTTCTCAGCTATATTTAATCCTTATGGCCGTCATCCCAGGGCTCTAAGTGGGGATTTGCCCTTAAATTTTACCTTGGGTGCCAAGCTACGCTCTTTAATTTCAGTGGCTGAGGTTTAGGAAGTCTTAGCTAAAGGAGTATGCATGAAAGCGCCAGGTCCGGATGGAGTCCCTTTATACCTTTTTTTAAAGTAATCCCCAGCTATTGGCTCCATTGTTGACCAAAGTTTTTAAAGCAGTGGTGACTGGACCTATCCCAGTATCCTGGAGGGAGGCTGTTGTGGTCCCTGTATTCAAGAAAGGTAACCAAAGGGACCCTGTCTGCTACAGGCCAATCTCCCTTATTGACGCCACGGCAAAGCTGCTGGGGAGGGTCGTCCTTGCCTGACTTGAAACCTGGGCAACAGACAATGGAGTGATGGCAAGAACGCAGTATGGTTTGAGGAGAGGGATGGGCACCATTGAACAGTGCCATAACTTGTCACTGATTATGGGCAAGTACAGTGCTTTTGACACTGTAAATTGGGAGAAATTGTGGGCTCTTATGGGGAACATGGGAGTGGAGGAGGCTCTGATTTCTCTTCATCATAGGCTCCATGCATCGATGTCTGACGTTATAAGATGTGGCCCCCAAGGGGAAAAATCTAGGCCCATAGCCTCCACAGAAGGTGTCCGTCAGGGATGTATCTTAGTCCCCTTTCTCTTTTTAATTTACATCAATGGATTAGAGGCCTTTTTCATAGATAAAGAAATTGATTGTCCGCGCATTGGTGGCACACAAGTCCCACTACTTTCCTACGCAGATGACACCACATTAATGGCCCTGACAGCAATCCGCCTCCAAAAATTGCTTAATGCATTCACAGATTTTATGTTGGCTTTTGATTTAAAAGTGACTTTTATGAAATCGTATATCATGTTGTGTGGCCCTAAAATAACAAAAACAAGGAAATACGTGGTGGGAGATAAGAGGATTGATTAACTGAACAATTTTAATTATCTAGGGAATATTTTTATTAATAGATTGAGTTGGGATCCACTTGTTAATGGTAGGGTACAGAATACGGGCAGGGTAGTTGAGGGGCTTTTCCGCTTTGCCAGAAAGCTGGGCCATAAGTCTGTGACTGAGCTGGTTACACATTGTAAAACCAAATCTGTGCCTGTTGCAACATACAGAGCAGGAGTGTGGGGGAACCATAACAGACGTCAGCTACAAGTTATGGAAAACAAATTCAATAAATGACTATTGATGACCACAAACAGTGCCCCCACAATCTTTTGCCATCCAGAGGTGGGGCTTGACTTCGTAGAGGATCGCATAGACATTGTCCCCCTGTTGATATGGACTAAAATCTACGGTCCGAAGCGTTAGTGTTTCCCATAGAGGTTATTAAAGATTGTATTAATCTTGATGGAGCACGTTCTATCCCTTGGCTCCAATTCGTAAAGGATAGCCTTGATAAGCTGGGTTTGAGGCACTATTCTGATTGTCCAGCCAGCAACCCTGAAAATGCCAAAATTATCATAAAAGAGGCGCATTCTACAGGGGCAAATATATCCCGCTCTCACCCCGATGTAATAGGCTGCCTTTGTCTGTCCCCGTATCAGCAGCAATTTTTTTTAACATTTACTATAAATGTACAGACTCAATTTTATTTAACTTACTTACCTTGCACTTTCCAGTGACTTTCCCAAAACAATTGGGGTGGGAAGATAAATTGGAGCCTTGCCCCTGTGATAATTTGGCAGCTCAGACCACTTTGCACTTTATGCTATTTTGCCCCCTCTATAAAGAACCAAGAGGAAGATTTTTAGTTCTGATTTTAAAAGAACCTGTTCTTATATTGAAGGTTTTTATTAGCTATATTCTTAGGCTACTTATGATATATTCACTAGGGTCTCTAACTACATTAAAGTTGCAATGGCTATTAGGAAACAGTATTAGTCATTGTCGAACCCGAATAGTGTAACTCTCTACCACACAAACCAAAGAACTTATGAATGTTTATGGAGTGAGCAGCGTGTCGTAATGGTGATAATTGCCTTGTAATATAGATTGTATTTACATTAGAAGATTACTTTTAAGGTGTATATTTCTTTATCTTTCTTCCTAATGAATTGAAATGTATGAATTGCCTTTCATGCTGTTTTGTATAAAGATCAAAGGAATAATAGTTTGTAATGCTGATTTTATGAATTTTTATTGTCTTTTTTTGAAACTGAATAAAGTTACTGTGACTTGACTTGCATTATTCTCGCCTGCGCAGGTGTTGCAGGTGCATATTGGCAGCCTGCGGGCACCTTGAGCACGATGCCGGTGGTGACGCTTCACCTCCTTACACAGATTCTCTCTCACCTGCTGCACACAATTCTACCCGCAGTTCACTTCACACACGGCGGGTAATAGGGCACTGGTCCAGGTCTGCCACTACCTTACTGGAGTCATGGAAGTGGGCCATGAGGACTGTACACACTTGTTCCTTGCTTTCCTGCTTCTGGGGACAGAGTTGGTCAGCGAGCTGGCTCACGCTCACAGGTGGGCGGTAGCAGGTACACTTAGACTGGGTGCCGGTGCACACACTGGGTGGCCATCTTCTTGTCCTGTCCTATCTTAGCTGCTGTCATGCTGGCAGCAGGTGTGGGGTGCTTCATGCTCTGGTTCATCTTCCCCCCACAAGGAACAGCTGAGCAGCAGCAATCGCACATATGGGTCAGACTCACTTATCGCCATTGTGGGATCTTGGACCCTATGAATGCATGAAGCATAAAGGGACACACAGAAACATAGTTACTGTGAATAAAACTGGCCCCAGGCATGTGTGCCCATTCTCTTTTATTGACAGGGCCACCTGACTGGTGATGCCTGTGATGGATGGGTGTGGGGTGAGTGTGGGACCCAGCCCTCAGGAAGTGAAAAGGTGTTAACCTGTACGTTTGCTAAACACTAGAACGTTTCCAGAAGGACACTACAGCATCCACACGAGAGAGCACAGTGCTTGTGATGTATCACGTAAGCAGAATGAATTTCAGATATAGCAATAAAAGTATCAATAATCTATCAGAGAGGGTTTACACTGCCAAGGTATGTGTTAGCCATTGTTCAGTGCTGTTGATTGTTTATTTTTAGGTCTCACCTGTGCAGCGCTTGCGCTGTCTCGTTGAGACATGCAGTCCATACTATATTAGGAAAGCTTTGTTTAATCTCCGCCCACTCTCTGCCCATCTTTTGGATTGGCTTACATCCTAATGCTGCATTCTGATTGGGTTTTAGCGTGTTAGTCTCTCCTCCTGACGGCCTTGTCATCATTTGTATACTCCCATGTCTATCGGCCTGTTTACTTTAAAAACTATTTTGTTCCTGTGGCTCACCCCCTCCCCTTTCGCAGTGTGTGACTTCTCATACCACCACCCCCACTCCAGTTTGTGCTTTTTTGCCAGCCCACACTCCCATTTCAAATGCAAAAGGACTTGTGTAAATGCGAGTTTTATTGCAGTGCAAATGCTTGTTTTAAAAGTAGTACGCATTAACAAGGTATGATGCCTTACATGTACGCATGCACGCCAAAATACTTGCACAAGGAAAAACAGGAAGTGTTGTGGATAGGAGGGTGTTTGGTTTCCAGCGCTCGCACACACCACTCGTGGCTTGCTGTCGTCTGTCCCATTATAGCTAATAAATGCAGACGGACAGCTTTAAATATTGAGCGTGTCCGGTTACCCCGCTGCCCCCAAAATTCAAGGCCGGCACTCTCAAGCGGGACAGGGCTGCCGTGCAGCCCTTGTTTCAAGTCAGTCAGTGTTTTGTCTCCGGCTCCTCGGGCTACAGCAGGGGTCTTCAAACCAGTCCTGGCGCCCCGTATCCATGCCAGATTTTTGGGATATCCCCATCTGGTGACCACGGTTCGATCCCCGGCACCGGCGGCAGATTAGCCCAGCACCAGGTGACTCTGGGAAATAGCTGGCGCCGCGGCTAGGGCGGCTGACTCCGGAATCTGGAGATTTTTTTATTTAAGGTTTTTGTAGAGCGCGTAGTAACCCTCGAGCATCCCAGAGATCAGGGTTCGATCCCCGGCACCGGCCGCAGATTAGCCCAGCACCACGTGACTCTGGGAAGTAGCTGGCGCCGCGGCTAGGGAGGCTGACTCCGGAATCTGGAGATCACGGTTCGATCCCCGGCACCGGCGGCAGATTAGCCCAGCACCAGGTGACTCTGAGAAATAGCTGGCGCCGCGGCTAGGGCGGCTGACTCCGGAATCTGGAGATTTTTTTTTATTTAAGGTTTTTGTAGAGCGCGTAGTAACCCTCGAGCATCCCAGAGATCAGGGTTCGATCCCCGGCACCGGCCGCAGATTAGCCCAGCACCATGTGACTCTGGGCAATAGCTTGCTTAATCTTCCCGACGGCCCCTAGCGCCTAGAGACCCTTACGGGTGATTGTGCGCCTTACAAATGTGGATTATTATTATTATTATTATTATTTGGGCCGATTCCGATCCGGTTCGTAAAAGCACATCTGCCCGAATCTGTCGGACAACCAGGTACGCCCGGGAGAGGACTGCCCGGGACCCGTGGAGCCCGTCCTGGTCACTCTGACCTGCCATCGGCCTGGAGAAGGGAGCGCCGGACGCCCGGGGGGAGGACTGCCCGGGACCCGTGGAGCCCGTCCTGGGCACTCTGACCTGCCGTCGGCCCGGGGAAGGGAGCCCCGGACGCCCGGGGGGAGGACTGCCCGGGACCCATGGAGCCCGTCCTGGGCACTCTGACATGCCGACGGCCCGGGGAAGGGAGCCCCGGACGCCCGGGGGAGGACTGCCCGGGACCCGTGGAACTCGTCCTGGGCACTCTGACATGCCGCTGACCCGGGGAAGGGAACCCCGGACGCCTGGGAACCGTGGAGCCCGTCCTGGGCACTCTGACAAGCCGTCGGACCGGGGAAGGGAGCCCCGGACGCCCGGGACCCGTGGAGCCTGTCCTGGGAACTCCGGCATGCCGTTGGCCCGGGGAAGGGAGTCCCAGATACCCGGGACCCGTGGAGCCCGTCATGGGCACTCTGACAAGCCGGTGTCCCGGGGAAGGGAGCCCCGGACGCCCGGGACTCGTGGAGCCCGTCCTGGGCACTCTGGCATGCCGTTGGCCTGGGGAAGGGAGCCCCGGACGCCCGGGGCCCGTGGAGCCCATCCTGGGCACTTTGACATGCCGTTGGCCTGGGGAAGGGAGCCCCGGACGCCCGGGGGGGGGAGGACTGCCAGGGACCCGTGGAGCCCGTCCTGGGCACTTTGACCTGCCGTTGGCCTGGAGATGGAAGCCCCGGATGCCTGGGGGAGGACTGCCCGGGACCCATGGAGCCCGTCCCGGGTACTTTGCCATGCTGTTGGCCTCCTGGAGATGGGTGCCCCGGACGCCCGGGGGAGGACTGCCCGGGACGTATGGAGCCCGTCCCGGGCACTTTTGCATGCCGTCGGCAGGGATGGAGCCCCGGACGCCCGGGGGACGACTGCCCAAGAGCCATGGAGCCCGTCCTGGGCAATTTGACAAGCCGTTGGCCTGGAGGAAGGAAGCCCCGGGTGGCCTAGGGAGGTGTTACCCAGGCATAGCCCATCTGGTCCCCCTAGCAGAGAACCACCAGCCTTGGAGGGGTGTCCGGGCGTACCCTGTCCCTAGT